>NC_136461.1:10019624-11219624 GCF_902686455.1 Sciurus vulgaris
GCGTCCAGCACTGTGGGGTCAGAGGTGGAAGGACATGCAGGCGGCTGGTGAGGCTCAGAAGCCTCGGGTGAGACCTCAGCGGCTCAGTCCGCCAGACACAGAGTCCAGGACCCGCTCCACTCAATGGAGTTGTTTCGGGAATAAAATAAGAAGAGAGCCGTGAAAGTACTTGGTGAATTAGGCTGTGACTGGAATTCCTGGGGAAGATGGATACGAGAAGGTTTTAATGAGAGAAGAAAGAGCACCGTGGACGCAGAGTCCTGGGCCTGGGGAGAGGGACATGCCCGGTCAGCCACTGGCTCTCTGGGGACGCATCAGGGAGCAAGAGTCAGTGGGGACAAAGCCCCACCTTCCTGGGGCCCCCAGTCCGGCTGGTGGGTGCGTGTGGCGGGGGATGGTGCAGCTCTGGCTAGGACATTTTGTCGCATGCAATAGAAATAATCAAATCAGCCTAAGTAAAGGGCATTTATTCTTAGAAACTCCATGAATCCAACACAAACAGAATCAGCAGAATTGCCTCAGGGACCTCAGTAACCATAGCTTAAAGACCTTCACCCTGGTGAGCCAAACTCACAGTGATGTATCTTTTAAATCCTCCAGTGGATACAGTATTACAAATTAGCACATAAATAAGTAAAACAATAAAATACTTGGGAATCAATCTAACAAAAGAGGTGAAAGACCTCTACAATGAAAATTGCAGAACACTAAAGAAAGAAATTGAGGAAGACCTTAGAAGATGGAAAGATCTCCCATGTTCATGGATAGGCAGAATTAATATTGTCAAAATGGCCATACTATCAAATGCATTATACAGATTTAATGCAATTCCAATTAAAATCCCAATGACATTCTTCATAGAACTAGAAAAAGCAATCATGAAATTCATTTAGAGAAACAAAAAGCCCAGAATAGCCAAAGCAATCCTTAGCAAGAAGAGTGAAGCAGGAGGCATCACAATAGCAGACCCTAAACTGTACTACAGAGTCATCATAACAAAAACAGCACAGTATTGGCACCAAAACAGACAGGCAGACCAATGGTACAGAATAGAGGACATAGAGACAAACTCACATAAATTGTTACCTCATACTAGACAAAGATGTCAAAAACATACATTGGAGAAAAGGTAGCCTCTTCAACAAATGGTGCTGGGAAAACAGGAAATCCATATGCAGCAAAATGAAATTAAACCCCTATCTCTCACCCTGCACAAAACTCAACTCAAAGTGGATCAAGAATCTAGGGATTAGACCAGAGACCCTGCAACTAATTAAAAAAAAAAAAAAAAAAGTAGGTCCAACTCCACCATGTTGGCTTACGACTGACTTCCTTAACAACACTCCTAAAATGCAAGAAGTAAAGTCAAGAACAAATGAAGGGGACAGATTCAAACTAAAACTAAAGAAACGATCAATAACGTGAAGAGAGAGCATACAGAGTGGGAAAAAACCTTTACCACATGCACCTCAGATAGAGCAGTAATCTCCAGGATATATAAAGAACACAAAAAACTTAACACCAAAAAACAAATAACCCAATCAACAAATGGGCTAAGGAACTGAACAGATACTTTGCAGAAGAAGAAATACAATCAATCAAGAAATATATGAAAGTGTTCAACATCTCTAGCAATTAGAGAAATGCAAATCAAAAGTACTATAAGATTTCATCTCACCCCAATCAGAATGGCGATTATCAAGAATACAAACAATAATAAATGTTGGCAAGGATGCGGGGAAAAGGTACACTCATACATTGCTGATGGGATTGCAAATTGGTGCAACTACTCTGGAAAGCAGAATGGAGATTCCACAGAAAACTTGGAACAGAAGCACTATTTGACCTAGCTATCCCACTTCTTGGTTTATACCCAAAGGACCTAAAATCATCATATTACAGTGACACAGTCACATCAATATTTATAGAAGCTCAACTCACAATGGCTAAACTATGGAACCAACCTAGATACCCTTCAACGGATGAAGGGATTAAAAAAAAGTGTTTTATGGAATATTACTCAGCCTTAAAGAAGAATGAAATGATGGCATTGGCCAGTAAATGGATGGAGCTGGAGAATATCATGCTAAGTGAAATAAGCCAATCCCAAAGAACTAAAAGCTGAATTTTTTCTGATATGCAGATGGAATTGACAATGGGTGGGTGGAGCTAGGGAAGAATAGAGTTACTTTAGATTATGTAGAGGTGAATGAAGGGAGGGGAGGGGGCTTAGGGATGGGAAGGACAGTAGAGTGAATCAGACATTATTACCCTACATACCTATATAACTATGCTACCTGTGGGATTCTACATCATGGATAGCCAGAAGAATGAGAAATTCTACCCCATTAAATATGATGCATCCAAGTGCATATTCTACTGTCATGTATAACTAATTTAAAATTTAATTTAAAAAAAACATTGCAACAAAAAGTAAACAGATCAATGGTGATCAATGCTATGAAATAGGTCAACGTGGAAAGTTGAAGCTAAGGGATGAAAAGGAATCGCGTGCAGAGAGTTAGGAGAGAACCTTCCAGGCAAAGGCAAGAGAAAAGGCAAAGATGGAGGAAGACCCCAAGGTCAGAAAGAATGAGGGGCGCTGGGGAGATAGCTCAGCTGGTAGAGAGCTTGCCTTGCAAGCACAAGGCCCTGGGTTCGATCCCCAGTACTGCAAAAAAAAAAAAAAAAAAAAAAGAAAGAAAGAAAGAAAGAATGAAGGGCAAGAGCTTCGTGAGCAAGGGGCGTGGCCGAGAACCCGGTGGCCACAGCATGCCGGGCTCTGGCCTCACCCCGCCCCTCTAATTAGGAAGAGCGGTGTGCCGGCAGCGGGAAAGGGCGGGAAAGGGGCCGTTGCAAAGACCCTGGTTTCACCCGGCCACCTGCTCCATTTCGAGCGCTCCTTCTCTGTCTGCAAACAAGGAAGGACCTCGCCCAGCCCAGCAGAGCCCGCTGCCTTCCAGCACCGAACAGCGCCGCTCCATTGCAAAGCAGGGCAGCTGCAGGTACTTGGTTTCCCGGGACAACTCTGACTGATGCCACCTGTCCCCACTTCATTATCCTGCGTCTTTTTCAGTCTCAAAGGTCTTCCAGTTTGGACGTGAAGTTACAGGGTGGCTCTGTTTGTGGAGAAGCCAGGTGCACGTCCTGTCTGCCTGGATCCCTTATTAGGAATCGTCCTTTCTCGGAGCTGGAAGTGGATTTGGTTTTGCAGATTTTACCAGAGGCCCAGGAAAGCCCTGGTGGGCACAGAGGCCGGTGACACAGCTGGCTTAGGCCGCTCGGAGAGGTCGGGCACTTGGCAAATACCGGCAGAGGCTGGAGACTGCACCTGAGTCTTGGATGGCGTTTGGCTAGTCGAGAATGACAAGAGGTGACAGGGAGAAGGTGGCGGCAGGTTCCTAGGAAGCAGATCCATCTTTTCTGGCTGTTTTTGTCTGGGTTTGCTTTATGTTGCTGTAGCAGAATCTGCAGACTCAGTAATTTATCCTTTAAAAAAGAAATCCATTTCTCTTGGTTCCAGAGGCTGGTGGGTCTTCCTGCCACATCATAACATGGTGAGGGCAATACCCCGGGAGACGGGCAGGCATGAGCGCTCCGGTCTCTCTTTCCCTTCTTCTAAAGCCACTATCGCCAGCATGGAGACCCCACCCCCGCACCCCCTCTAACCCTGATTACCTCCCAAAGGGCTTTGGAGATTCACTTTCCAACACATGCGCTTTGGGGGACGCGTTCAGATCACAGGTTCTTAGCATCAGCTTACTGGGGTGGGCGGAGGGGGCTAGTTCAGGAGCACGCAGAAAGGAGGATCTGAATTGGAACCCAGGCCTGTCCCGTTCTCATAAAATGTGAGCCCCAAAGAGAGAACAGAGAGCTGGGGATGAAGGGAACCCTCTCCCCCGAAAGTTTATACGTGTCTCCAAAGAAATGGCTGGCAGGTAGGCGGGGGCTGGCAAACAGGGCATGAGGCAGGTGGGAGAGGACATGGGTTCTGGACAGTCTGCAGCCCGAGATCCCCGGGAGGAGCAGTGTCCAAGCCCAGGGGCAAGAAAGGTCGGCCAGTGACCACGGGGGTTTAAACCACGTTGCCCTTAAAGGGCGACTGATCTCTGATTGCCTTTGTGTGGGGCGATTATAAGGAGACACATCAGAGGAAAGTCCCCCTTTCATGTTTAGGGGGGAACAAATCTTAAAATGCATCAATAAAAAATATGGAAAAAATGTCAAAAAATAAAATTCTTTAAAATCCTACGAGGTACCCCAGGAGTTTCTAAAGCAAGTTTCTTGAAATCTCAGGGAGGAAAGAGGGGCCCAAGAAATGAACCTTTGCTTTCTCTTCTCCTTCTAAGATTTTTTTCTTTTTTTCGGTTTGGTTTGTTTTGACTTGAAGATGGGGGTGTGTGGGATTAATTTCACTGGAGAGGAAAATGAGTAACACTTGGTCAGTTTGTTTACAGCACAAACATAGTCCCTCCTGGAGGCCTGCCGAGGGCTGAGGGCTGGGGAGGCTGGAGAGACACGAGGAGGCAGGGACGGCCCTCCTGCTTCTGATAAGTGCACACCGAGGCACGAGAGTGCATGCACATGCAACACACATGCAGACACTGCAGACAGAAGCGAGAGTGCACACACACACATACACTGCAGAGAAGTGAGTCCACACACACACACTGCAGAGAAGTGAGTCCACACACACACACTGCAGAGGAGTCCACACACACACACACTCTGCAGACAGAAGAGTCCACACACACACACTCTGCAAACAGAAGTAAGAGTCCACACACACACACACACTCTGCAGACAGAAGCGAGAGTGCACACACACACACATATGCACACAACACACACACTCTGCCATGGGAATGCATGCACACATACACTCTGCAGACAGATGTGAGAGTGCTTTCTCTCTCTCTCTCTCTCTCTCTCTGCAGATAGAGCTGCTCTTGCTTTCTCAGTTCCCCTCTCAGGAACACCCCCTGGTATTTGCATATACGCTGACTTTGTTATTGAATTGAAATTCACATAACATGGAATCGACCACTTTAATGTGGACCTTTCGTTGGCATTTAGTACATTCACCGTATTGTGTGACCATCACCCCTTGTCTAGTTCCAAAACATTTCCGCCACCCCCGAAGAACCTACAAAGCAGTTAGTCGTGTATTCATAGGTTATTAATGAGTTAACAATGTATTAAGGGTCTATTAAGTAATTAATAATGTATTAATAGCCCACTTTTCTCCCCTAACCCTCAAGCCTCTGGAAGACACCAACCTCTTCTCTGTCTCCATGGATTGCCCATTCTGGGTATTTCACATCAATGAAATCAGGTGATAAGTGACATTTGTGTTACGCTTGTTTCACCTAACAACGTTCTCAAATTCCATTCACATCATGGCATGCATCAGTACTTCAGAGCTTTTCATGGCTGAATAATATTCCATAAGTATAAAACATAATAGTTGATTGATGGTCATTTGGGTTATTTCTATCTTCTGGCTACAGTGAATAGTGCTGCTATGAGCATTCATGTAATTCCTAAAATTCCTGACATTTTTGTCTGGATATCTGTTTTCAACTCTTTTGGACACATACCTTGGAGCATATTTGCTAGGTCATATGTAATTCCATGCTTAACTTTTTGGAGAACCACAGAACATTTTCCCCAGGGGCCGCGCCATGACATCCCCCCTTTGAAGACCCACAGAGTGCTGTGGTCTTGATGCCCCCCCGGCAACCCAAAGCCCTGGTTTACAGCTACACTAAGCACTTCTGGGTGCCTTGGTTGATACATTTAGTCAGAACTTGTGCTAACGAGGCAAAGGTTGGTCAGCAGTTCAGTCCCCTAACTGACCAGTTAACCTAGCAGGGTGGACAATGGAAAACTGTGTCCCCTGCTGCTGCTCCACCATCTCATACTGTTCCGCCCTCTTGCAAAAGGCCGCTGGTGGCCACGAGGGGGGGGGGGCGCAAGAGTGATTTTAGGGTTCCACATTAAAGGAATGAAAAGTTCTAGCACTCAAGGTCTACTGAAGGCACAATGGAACTGGAATCGAATGGTCACTTGCTTCATTCACCTGATTTCTGTGGGCCGCTTAAGTGAATTGCTTCCTCCTGCCCAGAGCCTCAGTTTCCTCATCTCTAAAAGGAGAACAATAATCCTCAGTCCAAAGAGATAACGATTGCATAAAAAAAGCACTTTCATTCATTTTCTAGGTTGGTTCTTAGAGATTTTCAATAAATGCTATTGAATCTGTAGGGTGGGTGCCTGGCCGTATGCACAAGCCCCCATTGGTTTCTGCAAAATGCTCTTGGTCCCAGGTTGGCTGAGCAGGAAGGGTGGCGCACTGGTGTCCAGGGGGCTGCACTGGCTGTTTTAAGTTGTCCTATTTGCACGGATTGAAGCTTGCTATGGTAACAAAGTCTGGTGGCTGGAATCCAGGGCCCCAGTGAAAAAATGCGAAGCCTGCGCTCTGGGAGAGCCAGAGGCGCAGGGAGGGGCTCTTCAGCGATAAGCTTACCTCGGTTCTTCAGTCGCCACGAAGAGGCAGGGGTAAACTGAGGCGGCAGGGCGCCCCACTCCTCCGCACAGGAGCAAGGGGAGCAGCCCCAGGGACGCCCTCCGGTCCTCTCCTGTCCCCACCTCTCTCCCCGCCAGTCCCTAGCCAGCTAAGCCCTGGACCTGGCTGGAGCGGTACCTCCACCTGGGGCACACAGCCGGGTGGGGGCTGTGGACAGGCTGCGCTCCTGCTGGGGTCGACAGAGGCCCCCGGGCCACCCGCTCCGCTGCCCGCAAAGCCAGAACTCCGCTGCGGAGCTGGCGCGAGCCGCCGCCGCCCTCCGAGCCGCAGCCAGCTCCCCGCCAGGGCCCCTCTTCCGCGCGCCCCTCTCGCCCGAGCACCCAGCGCTTCCCAAGCCCCAGCCGGGCGCGGGGCAGGCGGCCGCGGGGCGGGGCTGCCCACCGCCGCGGGGAGGGGACCGGGCGCCGGCCGCGGCGCGGGCGCCCCCACTCGCTCCCGGGGCGCCGCCTGGCCCGCTCGCGGGCCCGGCCCCCCGCCCCCACCCCCGGGGGGTGTGTCCCCGAGGCAGGGGGCGCCGAGGGCCGAGGGCGGCCCGGGCCGCGGCCCAGGCCCCCTCCCGAGCGGGCGGCGAATGGTAGGCTCCGGCCGGAGAGTGCCTGGCGGCGCGCGGTGTCCTCTGCGCGCGGCTCCCGGCGCCCGCCCGCCCGCCGGGGTCTCGGCGATCGCTGCTCCTCCTCCTGCTTCTCCTCCTCCTCTTTCTCCTCCTCCTCCTCCCCCCCGCCGCCTCGCCACTGCCGCGGCTCGAGCTGGAGGCGCCGCTGTCATTCCTGCGCCGGAGGAGCCGGCGCTGCCGGTGCCTGGGGGTCGGGGCGCGGGGGAGCCGGGCCGCGGGGGACCCAACAGGTAGAGCCAGGGGTGCCCGGCCGCGCGCCCCCCGGCGCATCATGCAGCTCTTTGTCACCTCTCTCACCCCCAGGCCAAAATCCTGAGCATGATGGAAGACAATAAGCAGCTCGCGCTCCGCATCGATGGGGCGGTCCAGTCGGCCAGCCAGGAGGTGACCAACCTGCGAGCCGAACTCACGGCCACCAACCGGAGACTGGCGGAACTGAGCGGCGGCGGCGGCCCCGGCCCGGGCCCAGCGGCCGCGACCAGCGCCTCAGCAGCGGCGGACTCGGCGGCGGCGAACATGGAGAACCACCAGCTCGGCGCGCAAGGTAGGGATCGCCCCGGCGCCCGGGCGGAGGCGAGGCCAGCGAGCACGCGGGCTGGAGGTGGCCGGGGACTCGGCGCCCCGCATGCCCGGGGCGAAATCGCTTTGCATTGTGGCTCGTAACCCTTTCCGCCCGGCGGTGGTCACTGCCGCTCCTGAGCTGGTAGTTGCAGGCGGCTGTCATTAACGAAAACCCCTGCGCAGTGTGCACGGGGGTCACTCGGTCACACCGGCCCGGCCTGAGCGAGGCACAGCCGGCAGGTCCCTTCCGGCAGCAGAGTGCCTTGTCGTTGGCACATGGCCCCCGGCTCCCCAGCTCCGTTGCAAACTTTTCACGCCCCCACCCCCGCGGCAGGGGTGAATGCCTTAGTTCCCCCCAGCTCCCAAGGCCCCTTCCTTTGGAATGACTCCCAGAGGGAGCCGGGGCTCTGCCGCCTTGTTCAGGCTGGGGGATTGGACTGGTGTGCACTTTTCTCCACGGATGCCAAATCCCTTGTCTCAATTGCATCTGGACTTTATTTTCTCCCCATTTGCGATCGCGCAGGCAGTGGAATATATCAAGGAACAGTAGATGTTTGCTCTGCGGGGAGTTTAAATTTCCAGCAAGTCCACACACCGAGAGCACTTCCCAGGGGAAAAGCCAGACCTCGGTGGTTGAGTGATGGGCCCTTGGGGAAGCCCAGGCTGCCATGGTCGGTTGCAGGGAGCCCCTGTCTGAAAGGACTCCGCAGTTTAGAAGAAGGGGAGAAAGACAGCTGGTCTGTGTTGACATTGGCAGAGATGAGGCTCTGAAACCCCCTGCAGGGGTTAAAGGTGACAGAGGCCTCCCTGAAATGTGCTGTTTGGTTTCTGTGAATTGGAAAGTAAAAAGGTAAGCAGGTAAGCCTGCTCAGGGCCCCCATCCCCCCAAATGCCCTTTAAGAAACTGGTTAGGAACCATCATTTGAATTGTAAACAAAACAGCTGAAATTCAGAACAGGACAGAAAAGAAATCTCCAGTCCATGAGGGCCACTTATATAAATATGTCACTTGATGGAGTACAGGGTAGTGATTGCTCAGAGGCTCCAAATGATTGTCTGGCTCTGTTATTTCAACAGCTTCTCCTAAGTGTGGAGAGAGGGTCTGTTTTCACGTGGATGCCTTCTCGCCACCCATCAGCCCCTCTCTCACTTTCCTGAGATGGTGGTATGCTTTGTGAAGCGGACGCGGAGGCCGAACGCGGGCGGTTGTGTGGAAGTCTAAGTCAGATCTTAACTGGGTACTTCAGGAGCCTGTTAGAAGCGTTTAAGAATTGGGGAATGATTTGGTAACAAAGTAGCCATGACGTCATGGTGGGAAGATGTGTGGTCCCAGGTCGCCCTGCATGGTTTTCAAGGTTGGTGACTGGTGGTTCTTGTCACTTATCCCTCCTTATGTCATTGTGTGTAGAAGAATGTTCTCCACTGGGACCTGGCAAAAAATGGGAGAGGCGGACTGTAAGAGAATACTTTACTTTTTATAAGAAGGGACTCTTCTATCATTAAAGAAATAGCTAAGAGTCAAAAGCAGTAGCAAGGGACACCAAACAATGCTGGTTAATTCCTCACCGTTTCTCTCCGGTTCTCAGCCAAGGAAAAGTTAAGTGGCTTTTTATCTGGGGACTGGATTGAGCTGCAGGCTGGGCATGCTGAGAAAGGCACGCACATACCCGCAGCCTGGACATCGCCACACTGGCTGCTGGTTAAAGTGCTGTGGTGGAGCAACGGGGACTGTTTCCTTTTTCTTGTTTCCTACAAAAATGCACCAAGCTGTGGAAATGGAAATAGCTTTTGGATCTCTTGATACCTTTAAAAACACACAAGCCCAGCCGCTCCCTCCCGCTCTTGGGGACACCCTGCCTGTGTCAGTGGCTGGAAGAGGAGAGAGGGTTTCCATGGCTCATCTTTCTCCTGTTGGTATTTCTCAAAACCTTTACCTGGGGTACTGAGTGGTTTTATAATGATAAAGAAAATACAGTGTTAAAGGTTGGCGCTCAACTTAACTGTTGGCCACAGATCCACTTAAATTGATATGAATTTATACCCATGTGAGGGTTGAATGGAAAACAAGCCCCTTGCCAATCCAGAGAGGCATCAGGGACTTATCTGGAGCAACAGTGCCCCAGAATTCCATAGTTTTCACCTTATTTTGACTTTCTGAGGTTTTTGGTTTTGTTTGTTTTGATCTCCTGGCCTTGGGCAGCGTTCTGCTAGAGCAGTATCTTCAGCAGAGTTGTTCTGGTCGTTTCTTTTGCTTTGGTCATTTCTTTTGCTTTTATTTTCCTGAGGAAAAGAGTTGCGTTCTTACAAGTTAATTTTCAAGTGTGATTGATCGCCTGCCCGTGCTTCTAGGGAGACTCACAGAAGCCCGGCGACCTGCTCTCTGGGCTGCTCTTCCCCGTTAGAGTTGGTCTTGTGTTTTCGTTGTGTCTGTGTTGGTACCCTTGGGTGGGCCAGGCCCTAAGAGTATTTGGTGCTATCGAGTTATCACTTCTCAAATCAAGGTTTTGAATGAAATGAGAATCTTTCAACATGTGACGATTTAAGTCACCTTTCAACTAAAGCGCATTATGCACCTATTAAATGCACGTTAATGTACCTTTAATAATATTAGTAGAAATGGTTCAGGGAAAGAGTTACCTTTGGCCTTTGAATTTTTTGCTGCTGTTTAAAAAATTCTTTTTGGAATGAGTCAAGCCCTCTCATCAACCCATCGGCGCATGTTTTGTTCCGGTGGTGACAACTGGTGTCGCCTTGCGATAAAGAAAACTTGGTTTTTCCTGGAGGGTTAATGCAGCGTGTCTTTTAAACAAAATATTAACTTGGTTGGTACCCTCTGCGAGCTGGCATGGTTGCTATGTAACAGAATCTAGAAAGTGAGCTGCTGAAAATCTGGGCTTTCGGCACTTCGCAGGATCTTCTTTCGGAATCTGTGTTGAAAGAACGCCTGGCAGCCGGCCCATCTTCCCTCTCCCTGCCGCAACCGGGTTGGATAATCCCTAATGAGGACGCTGGCATACAGCTCTGAGGGCATCCGTGCGGGGTGGCACATTTCACAGCTCTGGAGGCCACCTCTTGGGTTAGAGGGGTCACAATTGCTTTTGACAGGTGGACAGAAGGAGGCTTGGAAAAAACAGCCCAGCGTTTGTTCCAATTCATCTTGTCGTCGGTAGCCAGAGAAAGGATTTGTTTAAAGTCACATTTCTAAGCTGTTTTCCTTAGCAGAACATCCCTGGGAAAATGTGTTTAAAATGCTTGCTGTTCTTTGAGGAGGAAACAGAGTTTGTTTCTTTGAAAATGTTTTATCTGATGAATGACTAATATTAGATTCAATTGGTTGCTTTGCTGTGCATAGAATAAAGCAATTAAGCACCAGTGCACCCCATTCAGATAGGTATTAACTGTATATAACGCAAATGCTTCTGCCCCATAGGATGTATGCCTGCTGCCATTAATTCATTGTTTTCTAAAGGAAATTCTTGAATTGATACAGCAGGTGAAGGCACTGAGAACCTTTCTCTGGCGCGGAAGCGTTCCTGTCCACTGCGCATGCTCAGATGGGGAGGGGGAGAGGGTTATTTTTTTCGATACCTTTGTACATTTCCCTAACTCTGTGCAGATTTTATTTTTCTCCCCGGATGTTAAAATAGGCTATCACTTAAGGTCTGCCTGCTCTTATCTACCATCAGTACAATGCTGGTGACTCTGGTTGAAGTACAAATTACCTCTGGAGTGAACTGCACGTGTGAGAAGCCTGCAGAGATGCTGGACACGGGTACTCTGCAAAAGAAGTTCTGTCCTTCTGTCCCCTTCCCAACTCATCCTGTCTCTACTCTTGTTTTCCCAGTTTTTCTTTGAAAAGAAGAATTTTCAGATGCAGAGAGGGTGGGACAGAACACAGCAGAGTCTTGGGGGCCCCCTGTCCTGTGACGCAGCCTCTCAGAGGTGACACAGCCTCTCAGAGGCACACGTCACTGTTGTCCAGGAGGGCAGTGGGCTGCAGGACAGCCTCTTCTTAATCTGGCCAGCTGTCGTGAGCGAGGGTTTCAAAGTTCTTCCTGAAAAGTATTGTGCGTGAACACAAAGATTACTTACAGATCGGTACAGTGTGGTTGAAATTAGTTATTGATTGGCTATTATTTACTATCTTTCCAATGTCTACGGAAAATGCCTTTGGAGGATCCCTTAAGTGAAGTTTCTGGTTCTGGTTACTTTCATGCTTCTGGCATTTATTTTGTGATTTTCCACAGTTTTCCAGAACTTCGTTGCTGTTCCCCAGAAGTCTTAGCCACTCTGGTTTTTTTTATAGCTTAGTTGCATATCGTCCCAAAGGAAGTCTCTATTCCTCTACCCCAAGCCCCCCAAGACCTTTGGCACTTTTTCAGAGTCCTGGAGGTTTGGATTTGTGACTTCCCGGATGCCAGCAAGTTGGTGGCACCTGGGCTTGGCAGGTGGGAGCTGCTCACTGGAACTCTGCCTGTCTATCCTGAAAGTCATGTGGACCCCGGGCGGCCAAGCTTGGGGTCTTAGCCACATTGACTGCAGTTTGTGTGTGTGTGTGTGTGTGTGTGTGTGTGTGTGTGTGTGCGCGCGTGCATGTGCACACGTGTCCATCTGTGTAAATATTTATCCCTGGATTATATAGGTAAGGAAAGTGAGATCAACGTGAATTCTTTTCAGACCCTGGCCAGGATTAGTTTGTGTGAACATCAGTCCATGGCTTCACACCCTCCCCTGGACACCTGGCAAGAAGAGAACATTTCTGCCTGTTGAGCCCAGAAAATGGGTTTTTAAGCCATCTTGCAAATGTAAATTAGCCCATATCGTGTGGGCTGAACATCAGGACAGACAACACTTGGGGTGACGGGGTGCCACCAACAGTGGCCTCCGTGCCCTGAAATGCATTCACTGAAGAAAAGACAGCTTTCCTACATTGGCAAGTCATATCTGCCCGATGATTCATAACAGCCAAGAACCCTGGGGACCCACGCCGCCATCTTCAAGGTGCCCAGCCAGGCCCATCTCTCCCACGGAGAAGGTGGCAGGAGACCAGGGCAGGACAGCCTCCTGTCCTGCAAGGCTGACAAGACCTGAACATTCTTGTTTGTCTGATGCAGCCTCAGATCCGAGTGGCAGGTCAGGCCGTGCCCTGTGGCCCTCCGGCCTCCCTCCTGGAATCCTGAGCTGCCGCAAACATGAAAGAAGCCCAACATGGTTTCAGTGAGTTTGGCGAGAACAACTGTTTGAGCCGGTTGCTTCTGCATGGTGGGAAACTGCTGCTTCTAAATTTATTCTGGTGTCTTTGTGGACGAGGCTGTGCCAGGCCTCTGGGTCAGACTTCTGAAAGGCCCGCCACCCCTTCGCTTCCTGACGAATGGGGGTCCTCACGCTGGAGCTTGGAATGGGCAGTTCTGCATGCCCGGCGCCCCCAGGCCCCTGCTCCCCTTCTGTAACAGAACAGGCTGGAGGTGGAGAGAGGTGGGGAGAGGAGGCGCCCGCCCAGCTGCCACCTCCCTGCCCCTCCGTCCGAGCAGGTGCTCAGGAGCTCCGTGGGATGAGGGCCGGCCTTCCAGTCCCAATGGAAGCTCAGCTCTATGGATTCCGCGAAGCGCTCCAAGTCATTAAGAGCAAAGCGTCCTTGGACAGGAAGCGGCCCGAGCTAACATTCTGCACCCACCTCCTGCACTTCGCGTGTTCTCAAGCTCACCGCCCGGGGGCCCACGGGACCCTGGGTGTTCCCAGCCATCTCCAAACACGCCGTTTCCCCTTCCAGTCAAGGCAAATCGGCTCACTCCAGTGCTTCCGTCTAACTTTTCAATGAGAAATAATAAGCACCTACCACATCCCGAGTACTGTAGCAAGTGTGTAAGGGACGTTAGCACATCCAGGCCAGGGGGGTGACAGATCTGAGCTCCAGTTTTCAAAAGAGGAAAGTGGGTCTCAGAGAGGTGAGGTCCCTTGCCTGTGACAGCAATGACCACAATGGGGATGGTAGCAGCAAAAGTTGACGTGGTGCTTCCCCTGGGCCAGGTACTGCGCTGAGTGCTTTTCTGTGACTCATCAGGCAGGTACCATTCACATGCCCATCTCGCATGTGAGAAAACTGAGGCGCGGAGACGATGCCGAAGAGCATACGGCCTTCATGTGACAGTGCTCTTACTCTTGCCACTTGGGCACCCAGGGTCACTCTGCCGCCACATAATTGGAGCCAGGAATTCAACCCCACCAGGTCTCTCTGCTGTTTAGACCCGCGTGTGCATCCCAGCCTGGTCTCCCAAGTCAGGAATGCCCTTGGGTTTGTCCCTTTAGGAGTGCCTGGGAGCTCCCTGCTCGCCGCCCTCCCGCCGATGTCTCCCCAGATGGGTGGTGGTTTCTGGACCCTGTGTAAAGTGTTAGGATCCTGCGTCAGAGGAGAAGCCACCTCCCGCCTAGGCACAGGGTGGGATGAGGAGGAGGTGGCTGGGTCCTGTTCACAGGTTACTCGCCCCAGAGTCACTTGTCACCAATGAAAGCACCCATTTTGACCCTGGACCCTGAGCCTCATACTTCTTGGACTTGAAGTGCTTTGTCTTGAGGTTCCAGGCACATCTGGAATCTTCTGACCCTATCTTTTCTGGAATCTTCTGTCCCTATCTTTTCCCAACTTCTTTCCCTACGACCTCAGCAGCCTCCAGTGGCCCAAGACCAGGCCCAGGAGAGGCCCTGTTAACTTTTCGCAGATTCCTTTACACCAGGGATCCCCAGCCTCTGCACTGATGTGGGTGGCAGGGTAGTTATTTGTTGCAGGTGCTGAATTGTGTGTTATAGGACGTTGAGCAGCCTCCCTGACCCCTACCCACCGGGTGACAGTAAAACCCTCCATACCTCAGAAGCGAAGGCCAAAAATGTCTCCAGAAGTTACTGAATATTCTCTTGGGGCCAAATTTATCCCTGCTTGCAAATTCCTTTTTATTTCATGGCATTAGGGGGGACCTCAGGCGTGCAGCTGGCACCCCCAGGAGGGTAGGGAGTTTTGTCTGTTGTCTTCTGTTCCTAGAATAGTGCCTGGCTCGTGCAGGATCCCAGGCAGCACTTGTCCAACGAGTGGACAGAGGGGCACCTAGGTAGAGTTCGGTCTGCTGACCACATTACATATGTTACAATGAAGATGGCTGATTTAATGACAGATGATTTTAGTTGAGTGTGTACATTTCACAGACCAAACGCTGTTCCAGATCTTTTACCCACGATGCCTCCATTAATCCTTTAAACCACCCAGGCTTATCATTTTACAGATGAGGAAACTGAGGCACAGAAAGGGTACATGACTTCCTCAGGATCCCTGAGCGAGCAAGTGGCACAGCCAGGATGCAAGCTCAGGCAAACGAGGCTCCAGAGACCGCTGTTCTCCAGGGTGCTCTGGAGCCTGGCAGTGTTTCTTATTTCCGTCCAAGAAGCCATTCTTGTTGGAATGCTGGCGTGGTGGCCAGGATCGGGTTTTGCATGGCAGGCGCTGACCCACTCGTCGCCAGTCCTCAGGGCTCTGCGGTACAGAGAGGCTCTGTCGCTGCTGGAGACCCTGGAGCTGGGAAGGACCTGGGCCTGGCCAGAGGTCGAGGGCAAAGTGCTGAGTCGGGTTCAGTCGGGAGACTCTCCCCTCTCGGCCCCACCGCTGGCTTAGGCTAACAAGTTGCAGAGAGGACCTGACCCTCCTTCCTTCCTGAGAAAGAGGGTGGCGGACCCCAAGCTTCTTAGCAGGGGGTCTGATTCATCCTTAGACAAAGGGATGTTCCAGGATCAGAGCTGGGCAGCTGGAGAGACGGGCTGAGCAGAGGGTGGGGCAGCGGTGACAACCCACCTTCGCCACCTTCCCGCTTCTTTCCCTGGCACTGTGCGGAGTGCTTCCTGAGCCGCACCTCAGCTAACCTTCCGGTCCCTTGGAGGGAGGTCTTGTCACCCCCTGCACTCCGCAGGTGACAAAACTGAAGCGGCTTGTCCCAGCTCCCCAAGCGTCCAGCGGATGAGAGGAAGAACCAGGGCTTGACTCCCAAGTCCCCTGACCCTGGAGGCAGCCCCTCCCCAGGACCGGAACTTCCAGGTGTCACAGCCAGGCAGCCCAAGGGCACAGGGAGGGTCCCCTGGGTGCCCTGCCTCCCCTCCCTCTCCCTTCCTTCTCCTCCTCCGTCTCCGTCTACCTTGCAAGATTTGGCAGGTAGGTCCAGACCGCAGATTCGATACGAGAGGAACCGAGTGGTCTTGAGCTCGCTGGCGGTCTAGAAGGTGTGACTGACTTGGGAACATAATTACTTTCTAAAATAAAGGTCTAGACAGGTGTAATGGGAAAATAGACAAGGAAGTGACAAGTCCAGGGGCCTCTCTGACGCGATGACAGTGACCACGCCGGATAAAAGCCTGGGGGAATACATTAATTTCACCTCCAAAGTGAAAGCCACCCTGACGGATTATTATTAAATAGTATGACTTTGTGGGAGGACAGGATTGGACCCTGCAGAGGATAGCTGGGACCTTCTCACCCAGAGAAGAGCACATCTTAAGGAGAAGAATGGTGTGAATGAGATAGGGCTTGGATCTTAAATAATAGTTTTTTTTTGTTTGTTTGTTTGTTTTTTTTAATGTTCTGTGTCTTTCTCAAGAGAACAAGAAGAAATGTGAATTTCAGAGCAGGCGTACCCACATCTTTTAAAATACGCTCTCCTGGCATTTTGGCTGGGACTGGGCCTTCATGTCATCTTAACCAATGAATTCATTCATTTCACTTGATTCACTTCGACTCTTTTCTTTCTAAAGCCGTGGAACAAGGTGCCTTTGCTTTACCTCGGTCCCTGTGACTTGGAACGCGGGGAGAGGGGTGCCACCTTCTCTTTTTCTTTTTGTCCTCTTTTCCATTCTTGCCAGTTGAAATTCAGTACTCGCCGGTCCTAGACAGCAGTGGGGTTTGAGATTTTGAAAATCTGTCCCTGACCCCGGAGGGTGCCACTGTGGTCCCACAGGGTGACAGACGATGCCTGAGAAGGACTGACCTGGGACTGTGTGTGTGCTGATCATCATCATCAACGTGCTCGTCATTGGATTGCTTTTCCTATTCCTATATGAGAGCAAGAAAAAGTGGAAATATTTGACCCATCTTGAGACTGGGGACTTCAGAGGAAGGCAGGACCTTTCTCAGCCCAGGGAACAGAGGTGGGCGCAGCCCTGGAAGCTGACCTGGCCAGGCGTGCTGGGCTGGCTGTCCAGCCAGGTTCTCTGCCTTTCTCCAGCCCCGTGGTGGAAGAGATCGGCCCCACAGCTGAGGTTGGGTGAGGTCCGACCTTCCCTTGGCCAGTTCCCTCTGGGCAGTGGACCACCGTATCCGCTGCAGCCTGGACGCGAACACCATCACCTCCAGACTGGCCCCTCCTTGGAGGCCGTCCGTGCCCCTGGCAGAGGCAGACTTCACTGGTACTAAGTGAATCCCAATTTTTACACTGCATTCTTTCACCATTTCAGTGGCTTTTCAGCAACCCGGCTCGAGCTGTCCTCCAGCAGCCTGGCTTCTCAGCAGTTGAGCTTAGAGACCCCTCCCGCCTCCTCATGGAGCGGGTGGGATCTGAGACAGGCAGGGCAGGCCGGGGGGAGCCTAGGTTTGTCAGGGCTCTCGTTTATTCGGAGACCTCTTTGCCCCCCACACCACCACAATTCAGGGGTCTTGAGTCTGGGAAGAACCCCCGGGGAGACCTGTGGTTCCAGCCCGGCGCGCGTGCTCTCTCACATTAGGGGCAGGATGTAGAGATCACTACTTCTCTCCTCTCTATCCCTTCCAGGAGACCCCCTGGACACCAACAGCCTCTTCTAGGCGGGTCTCTGGGCTAAGATGCCTCTCCTGCGAGTGGGCTGGAGTCCTGCACCACTCTGTGGTTGGTCGGGTCGGCGGTCTCACTTCTGCTGGGGCCCAAACCGCCTGGACACAGGTGGCCCTCTTGCTCACATCTTGGACTCAGGCCAGCGGACTGCAGATCATCCGAAGGCCAGAGTGTGGCAGAAAACACTGGAAGATTAGCACAGAGGTTTTGCTGTGTGTTGGGAGGCACGGAGGGGAGGATCGGCCCCTTGGCCTCTACAGTGCAGCCAGTGACCAACTTGGGTGCCCTGATTCCCAGGCTGCCAAGGCAACAGTGGGGGTATCACGGGGAGGAGGAATCTTGGCTTCCAGACCAAGCAAAATGGAAACAACGTACATTTGAACTTCGTTTGAAGATCTGTTTACAATGGGTTCTAGAAAGTCGAAAGCGTTTTTAAAGATCAAAATGTTCTGGTGCTTTCGAGTCTGAGGTGCACAGTAGCGTGAAGCGGTGGGAATCCCCATGGCCACGGGCTCCTGGCATTCGGGGCGCAGATGAAAGAGCGTCTTGATGCCGTTTGGAGTTCACTGTGGGGTTTTATTACTGTGGCTCAAATCATGGTGCCAGCGTAGAAGCTGGCAGAGTTTTCCTGCAAAGGGCCGGCGAGAAGTCTTTTCGACGTGTGGGGCCACCAGGGTCTGCGTGGCAACTCTTCAGATCTGCTGCTGAAGTGGCAGAGCAGCCCTGGGTAAAGGAGTGGACTGGCTGCCTTCCCGTAAAAAACTGTGAGCCCTGAGCTCACAGTTCTCCTGCGTTCACCTTCTGATCAGCTCCGCATACAGGAGGAGCTTAATAAATGGTGATTCAATGAATAAGCTAGTGAATTAGAGGCGAGCCGTAAAACTGCTAGAGTCGTGAGCCACTCGCGACAGTGGGGGAGTCTAGACAAGGGGGCATGTGTTGGCAGCTCTGTGGTTTGGGGGCCAGTCACTGTGTTCAGTCCCCATCCCTGACTTGCAGAGAAGGGTGAAGGGACAGTCATTGTCATGGTGACACAGGGCCAGGCCCTGGCCTGCGAGCCTCAGTCTCCTTGTTTGTGAAGCGAGGAGGTTGTGCCTCTCTTCATGATGACGCGGGGGTTCACGTGGGCCCAAGGCGGGCTGGGCTGGATTCCGCCCTGGTGGTCTGTCTGCCGGGTACCCCAGCCCTCCGCTTCCTCCTCGATCGCGAGGCCAAGAAGACGCTCTTCCAGTCAGCTTTCCACTGCTGTGACCCAAAGACCTGCCAAGAACGGTTTTAGAGGAAAAGTTTATTTGGCGCTCACGGTTCAGAGCTCTTGGTCCACGGACAGCCAGCACCATTGCTTGGCCCCAGTGGGGCAGAACATCATGGCGGAAGAGAAAAGCCACTCAGAACGTGGCCACTGGGAAGCAAGAGAGGCTAGGCTCAGCTAACCGGGGACAAACTATGACCCCAAAGGCACACTCCCAGGGACCCGCCTCCTCCAGCCACAGCTTCCTGCCTAAGAGACCACTCGGTTCATCCTCCTGCGGGGATCCACGCACTGCTTAGGTGAAGTCTCATGACCCTGTCACTTCACCTCGGAAGGGTCTGGCATTGTCGCACACATGAGCTTTTGGGGGACACCTCAAACCTAAACCCTAGAGTCACCATGTTGGGGTGCTTGTGGTGGTTGAACACAGGGTTTCTTCATCTTGGTACCCCAACATTCTCAGCCTGGTAATTCCTGCAGTGGGCATTGTCCTGGGCCTGAGGGACACACAGCAGGGCTGTGGTCCCTACCCACTAGACGCCAGTAGCCTCCCGTAGTATGCAACCAACGAAGTCTTCAGACGTTGCCACAAGGGGACAAAAGCACCGTTGGGCTGGGCACTCCTGGTTTAGTGGAACAACACCCACTGTGCCCGCACAGAGTCAGGCAGAGTTGGAGATTCATTAGAGAGGACTCTCCATTATTAATGGCGCATTGAATTATTGAACTTGGAAGCCTCTCCCCTTTGCATGGAATTCTCTGTTTCCCAGACGATTTCTGTCTCTCCAAGGCAAGGTTGATTATTTTTGTTCCATCATACAGGTTCTTGTGACATTTCTGTGCAGCTGAGGGGCCCGGTTTCTGCGAGGAGCCAAGCTCCTCCTGGTGTCTTGTTGAGGAAGGTGCCTCCTTTCAACACACGAACCCCAGGCTCACTGGTGAGGTTGTGATCTGACTCCATGGAGGGTTTGTATAAGAAACCACGCAGAAGTCCTCGGCATCGACCAATGGGACGCTCAAGGACTGAGAAGTTTGAGTCCCAGAGGCCAGCAAGCTGAGGCAGTAGGTTGTACCCAGAGGAAACATCGTGTGTCACAAACCCCATCCGACCAAATAACCGCTTCCCTCATGGGTGAGCGCGCACTTTCAACATTAGCAGGGGCCAGTTTTCACTCTCCTGAAATGTAGCCAGGTGGCTTTTCCATACCATCACTTTCCATCTCGATGTAATGTCTCTGCCCAGCGGAACAGGGATCCCGTTTTTAATGAAGAGACAGAGAGGAAGAGAGGGAGAGAGAATGAATTCACATTAGCGGTTGTGTTTTTCCAATCTGTTCCAGAAAATACATAAATGCAAACGATCACGATGCCTGCAGCAGCATTGTCGAGCGAGGCTACCTCTGCATCTGCACGTACTTGAAAAACAATGGCACATACTTGCAAGAAAAATGGCTCAGTCTGTGCACAGGCAGCACCCTGGAGATAGGCAGGCTTGGGACTTCCTGTGGCTCTCTCTGGCCACCGGAGCCTCTGGGACCCTTGGGTGGGGCACTGCTGCTACTGGATGGATGTGTCTGGACAGGTGTGCTCAGCCCCCTTCACTGCACTGCTCCATGATGCCACCAGCAATAGGGCGCTTGATAAACGCCTTGGAAAACGGGGGCCACCGCCCCTGGTCCCTGCATCTCCCCCTGATTTTAAGGGATTTCTCTGTCTCTGGAACTCATCTCTGTCTGACTGTGACATAATCAGATTCATCCGTCACTTGGGCCCACGGCTTCAAAGAAAACTTTGCAAACATTTCTGCAGAGTGGCTCGCTGGCGTGAGTACCGGAGGACACGGGTTATAGTCAGAATCAGAGGACTGGCCCCAAACTAGATTTCGGGCAATATGATTTGATTGGCCAACTGCCATGCCTCACTAGCGTCATCCTGCCCATCTCCAGCTATGCCCTAAAACCCCTCAAGCATGTGATCCATCATATCATTTTCTCATTTACGCCAGCGCTGGATAATGGCCTAATCTCTCCAGCGGCATTCAGATTGATGAGAGAGGGTGGCATTTGCAAAACCTTTTCTCTCTTCCGCTGCAAACACCCTGAGCCCGGCTGCACATTCTTATGATAAACCTTCCTTTTAACAATGGTTTATTACCTGCAATTAAAATCACCTGGAAAGAGCCGAGTAAATGGTTTTCACTTCTCTCGCCTTGTGTTTGGTTAATCTTTAGCTGGCAGGTTAGCAGGACTTCCAGGGAGCGGTAGAGAGAGGCAGGTTTCCACTCACAGATGACAAACTTTGCTGAGGTTGAAAGCTGAGAACCAGGACACAGTCGTGCCAAGGCCAGATGTAGCCTGGATGACCACCTACCTGGCACGATGGCAAAGCAACTCTCCTGCACTGGTGTTGGATATTTTTTTGGGGGGAGGGATACTTGCAAAACCAAATGTGATCTGTTTGGGAGGAATCCTCCTTCATTGGGTTTTGTACACAAGATTGTCCTTCAAAGAAAATGAAGTGTTGCAGCCTCCATTTGGGTGCATCCTAGAGAGATGTTAAGAAACACCAATTACTAGGAAAGAACCCCCCCCCCCCCCATTTTTCTTGTAAGGACTTCTTGGAACAAACTAAGGGGCTGACCTAGGGAAGCTCAATTTAAAGCATAGGACAGAACCCTCTGGAGCCCACTGCCTGGTGACAGTTCTGACTCTTAACACTTCTTAGCTGGGTGAGGTGGGCATTTGTTTACCAGAACAGGCCTCAGTTCCCTCACGGGGTGGAGGCCAGTCCGGGGCCACTAGTGCTATGGTAAGATTGAATTAGAGGCTTGTCACGGCTGAGCACAGTACCTGGCACTTGCCAAGTCCCCTGTAAATGCTGTTAATAAATGTTCCTAAGTGTCTGGCATCCCTGCAGACTCTGAGCAAAGAGGAGACGGAGTTCATTCTTTGGTTTATTCAATTAACATCCGTGAAGCCCCTTCTGATTGACAAGGTACCGCCATGGGCCCTGGAGATACCTGGACAAATAAGGTGTTTGCCACCTGCTGGGAAGCAGAGAAGGGAAGACTGCTTCTGGGGAGTCAAGAGACCTGAATTCTAGCCCTGAGTCCCCAACCAAGTGACTAAAGAGGGGCAAGAGGGAACTTCTCACTTCACAGTGGCAGTGGCTCGTGAGGCCAGCTGTAGGACCAAAGTACGGGGCCTGCCACCTCCACCCCCTACGATTGTAGAGGCTTCCAGGTGGCACCTTAGGGGACTGGCAGGATGAGCACATCGGGCAAGACCCCTCTCAAGTCTCTTCTGTTTCTGGATTTCTACAACTTCTGACTCTGAACAACATCCTTGAATTCGCCAGTTCCACCTTAAAGAGGAACTTGAGGTTGTGCTTTGGGGGAATACCGTCTTCCCTGGATCAGCAGACATGATGAAAATGTGTGAACTCTGCCAGGGACGTGTGCAGGAGAGGCCCCTGAACCCTGGGTGGCAGAAGTGGTAGCCCCAGGTGGCAGCTTCTGCAGAGGAAGAGGCTCTGAAGGCCAACTCTGGCCATCTTTCCCGTGCAGTGAGGCCGGAAGGCGCAGGTGGTTCAGCTGAGGCTGCAGAACTTTGTGACAGGACCCAGGCTAGTGTGGCACCTGCTGGCTCCCGGTCCAGCTCACCCCCACCATGCACCCCACCCTGTGTCCACGCAGATGCACAGATCCGTGCCGTAGAACCTTCAGGCATCATAGACACGTCCTTCCCGTGTCCCCAGGAACTTTCGTTCTTAAAGGGCCAGGTAAAAACGGAGCAGCCCTCTGGGGCGGGGCTCACGGTTTGGTTGGGTTTTCTAGGGAGCAGAAAAGCGTGTGATTTAGGAAAAAAAAAATCACCAGCCAGATGCCCAAATTAAAACACTAAATTCTCCTGGAGTTTATGGGCTCGGAGCAATGTAAATAAAGGTGAGGGCTGGCTCCTCTGCCCATCAATCAGCGGCAGCCCGCGGCGCTCCCCTGGCCTGGTGAGGGCTGTCGGCCCATCACCCACACTTCTCGGCATCTCGGAGATACAGGGGAGGCTTCCATTTGTCATCCCCGTTGTCCTCCCGAGGGTTTCTTGGAGCTGCGATCTCAGGGTTGCCTTTTGCATGAAATATTAAGCTCAGGGACAGAACCAGGACGTGTCGGCGCAGGCGGGATACACTTGGGAAGGCTGGTTCTCTGCCCCGGTGGCCTCATTTGCATTTATTTTGCTCCTAACCATTGGTAATATAGTGGTGGGTGTCCATCAAAGAGCTGTTTGCTCTTCAGCCGGCTCCTAGGGGGCCATCTGGGCTGCCTCTCACAAGTCCGGGGACCAGGTGGCCCATACCTGTGGCCATGCAGAGGGGGCTCTAGCCCCCATGGGTTGGAACCCCCTCTGTTTCTGTTTCGTCTGAGAGCCAGCAGCCTTGGCTGCGGGACTCTGTTCCTTTAACTGGACCCAGCGCCAGCCCCACCTCTGTGTCCTGCAGGGTCCCTTGCAGATGTCTCCTCATCTGCGTGATGCAGCTGTTGGGCACAGTCCTTCCCTTGTGTGAGTTAGTCCGTGTGAATCCCTGTGCCTGGCACACCTGCGCCGAGGGCACATCATCCGTGCGCACGAGACTGTGTCTTGGCACTGTGGCCCAGGGCGCCTGGGGACGCCCTCTGGGGCCCAGGCATGGCCATCTTCAGGGTGGTGACCAAACCATTTAAGGAGGTGGCCGTTAACGCTGGGATCCTGGTTTTCAAGTCAAAATCCCCACACAGACGAAGCCTTAATATCCTCATTTATTTTGCGGTTTGATCTATGGGGTTTCCCATTTGGCGGTGCAGAAAGGACGCCCTGCGTACCCGCTGCTGTCTGTGCCCCCCTTAAATATGCCCGGCCAACGTCTTATCTCCGACAGCTCGTGCATCACCCTCCCTGGCACGGACTCGCCAGCAGACCCTCAGTTGATTTCTGGACTCTTCCTTTCCTCCCTTATTTATGACTTGCCTGCCGGTGTTTCGAGCGCTCATTAAGCAAAGGAGGGCCCTGAGGGCCAGGAGGTGGCCGCCCAGTCCAGGGCCAGATGCTCCCTTGCTGGTCAGTTCTGTTGGGCGTGTCAGCTGGCTGCGAGAGGCGTCCCCGGAAACCCCCCGGTGTGTGGCCCTGGCGAGAGCAAGGACTGCACACAGGAAGGCCCAGCTCTGCCTCCCACTGCCTGCAGGACTCGGCTTGTCACTTTGCCACTGGAGTCCCCGTTTTCCCATCAGCAAGAGGAGGAGGGCGGCGTGGACGGGTCCCAGCTGCCCAGCACCCGCATTCCTGGGCACCTGCTCTGTGGCCTGTGCTGGCCTCGTGGGTCTCGGGAAGGAAGGGAGGAGTCACCGTTCCAAAAGCTGTCTCCACCTCTCGTGTTTAATCCCACATCGACCTTTATCACTAGCCTGATTTTGACCAAGGAGGCGACTGAGGCCCCAGGCAGAGACGTCATTTGTCCGTGGTCACGTCACACAGTGTTAGAGCTGACACTGGAACTCTGGCCTGTGACCCCAGGGCCAGCGTTTTTAGCCAGCATGTGCCGCTCTCCTGCATCGAAGCGTGCAATTACCATACGCCGTGCCGCGGGTGGCGTAGGCAGAACATGCAAGGGACGCGGCAGTGTGGACGTAAGGACGGGACGTTTTGCTCAGGCGGAGGTGAAGGCGAGGGGCTTGGGGACAGGAAGGAGGCTTTGCCCCGTGGAGCCTCGAAGGGCCAGGGCACCTGCTCCGGGTGCAGGAGGGGCTTTGGCAGGACCCTGCGGCCATCTGCCGGGCCCTGCAGGGCACAGACACAGGGGTGGCAGTGTGGCTCTCTGGGAGGAGAGCCAGCGTCTGGGTCTGGCTCGCGGTCTGAAGCGTGACCGGGAGGTGGCGAGCAAGCAGTGGACAGCGCAGGCCCCTTTGGACTTGCAAGGTGCTGTGAGCAGAGGTGGGAACCCAGCTCCTCCACGCGGGATAATAGGACGTGGCTTGAACCACGCGACACCCATGTTACCACGGAACCATTCTTAAGTGTATGATTCAGTGGCTTAAAAATAAAACACATCACCATCACCACCGTCTTGGTCCAGAACTTCTTAATCACCCCAAGTGGAAGCTCTGCACAGAAGAAGCAGTAGCTCCCCACTCTTCCCCTCCTGGCTCCTGGCAGCCACCATCTCTGTGGGTTTGCCTTCTTGTAAATGGAGTCATCCCCACAGCGATTTACATCTTAGCCTGATGTTTTCAAGATTTTCCCTTGCTGTGGCTTGGCCCTCGTTCCTTTTGACGGTTGAGTAATATTCCCGTCACGGATAGGCCTTGTATATACACTCCCCTGATGATGGACACGTGGGTTGCTTCTACCTCTTGGCTATTGAGAGCATTGGCACTGAGTCATTCCCGGTTGAATGCCAGCCTCGATTCAGCTCCTCGGGTCAAGGCCCTGAAACCTTAAGCCCACTAGGCACCCGTTTACCCGTCTATACCGCAGTGAGATCTCCATGTCTACATCTACATGGGCACCTTCTACATAGAGATGCCATCTTCTTTCTCCCTAGCTTTCAAACGTAGGGAGAAACCAGACAGCTGAAATTGTCTGAGGCTCTGAAAATCCCATTTAAAATCAGAGTGAGCTTCCCTCAGGGGTAAAGTGGGATTGATAGAGCAGCACTTGGCAGAGGCACCAAGGTTGGTGAGGTGCATCAGTTCAGGTGAGGCCTGGAGAGCAGAGGCCAGCAGATGGCCAGCACCCCGGGCGTCCTGGCTGTGATCGTGACCATGACGATGGCCTCTGGTCTTAGTGGCTCCGTCCCAGCTGCACTGTTTTCTGGGCAGCCAGAAGTTGGAACAGGTCTCAAGATCTTAGGTCTCTGAAAGTCCTTTAGGGGACCCTGCTGGGTGGACTTTGGTCACGGGTTGCCCACAGGAGATTTGTGACATTGTAACTGTGAAACATTCTATTTCCAAAAATACCAATAGCTGGTCTGGGAGATGTGCAGTGGTTAGACCTGCATCCTGCTCCAGTAATCTAGTACCTAGAGCAACAAACAGTGGCAAGTGACTCTGGAGTGGGTGGCCTAGGATAGAGTCCTCTCCACTACTGACTTCTGCCCTGGGCAAGCTATTTAACCTCTTCAGGCCTCAGTTTCCCCATCCACAAAATGGCTCGATACAGCAGAGTCTAGCTCATTTTGAGGCCCAGATGAAATGATGTGTGCAGGACCTGGTCACTCGTGGGCTGTGTCCCCTGACTTTGTTATTTTTTATACGAGAGACACATGCACACGTATATTACATACAAGTCGGAAAGAGAATTTCTAAGAGACGTTTTAGAAACCTGTAGAAATTCAACAGTGAGAGAACCTTCTCTGGCGAACATGGACGTGGCGATTTGGTTAGGACCCTGTGGAGAGATAATAACCCCTGGCCAAGCGCCGTGCTGGCACCTTCCACTTGAATTTCACTGGCCACGCCGTGGGGCCCTTGGTGGGGTGTGCGCTGTCCAGAGCTTCTCGGCGGTCCTGTGAGGCGCTGCTCCCACGTGCCCGATCCCCGGGGCCAACCGGGAGCAAGGCCTTGCCCCGCGTCACCCAGCACCATGGTGTAGACGGGAGTTGAACTCAAGTCCACCTGCCCCCTGCCACCCTGCTGGAGGGTCACTTGAAAGTGGCCGTCAACTCCAGTGGATCATCGGTGCCGACGGAAGGCGCTTCAGCTCAGGTGTGGCAGCTCCCGTACTGTGGGGAGTGAATTGAAAGCAAGTTCTCGATCTGTGAGTTCAAAGCTCCGCGAATTTAAAAGAAACTGACCGGCAGGGGTGCGGGGTGACAGAGCCAGCTGCCTCATCGCGGCAGGCAAGAGACTTTCAGATAACAGCCCGGGTTCCAGTCCCAGCCCTGCCGCTCCGCAGCTGTCTGTGACCTTGAGCGAGGTACTCCGCCTGGGGCAGACTCAGTTTTATCATCCTAAAGGTGGAAATAAGGACAAGTGACTACATTTTAGGACACTTCAAGGATGCTAGGTGGTGACACAGGTGGAGACTGCTCGGCAGAGGGACTAGGACATGCTGAGCTTTGATGGACTTCTCTATCTCTGCCACCAACGTGCCGGGTGGTGGAGAGTGAGGCTTCGTCACCTCCACGTGTCCTGGAAGCTGAGCCATCAGGTCAGGAAGGAACTTCTTACCGTCCCCAAGGAGGACCACAGCACAGTGGGGCAGCTCCAAGGGGGACATCGTCCTAGAGCCTCCAGCCCCCAAAGGAGCTGCCAGGAGACACTGCTGGAGCCCGAGCTGAGGCCTTCCTGTGCTAGCCCCCCAGGACAGACCAGGGCCACCCAGGTTACTTGTCACCTGCTAATGGGGTTTGTCAGAGAGGGGAGGGTGGACAGAGGGGCTCCCTGTCTGCAGTTCCAGAGCCACGCCAGGGGCTCCGGGGCCACTGCTACCACGTAGCTTTCTCTTAAGAATGGAGGCTGCGTCTCACAAAGTCCTTCCGCATGCGGACCATGGCATCTGAATGCAGGAAACATACCTGCTGTGACCCAGCCACTCATTTAAGAGGAGCCAGGACTGAATTTCTGCTGTTTCCAGACTCCTCTGTTTTGCATGACAGTGGACAACATGGAGATACAGGGAGGGTCTCCTGACCCCCAAAGACCTCTGCTGTGCTCTGACCCCCAGCCCCTTCCCAGAGCCAGGCTCAGCCTTTGCTTTGCTGTACCTGCCGCCCTCCAGACTGGCCCCCAGGAAGAGCCATTCCCCAGGCCTCCCTCTCGCTGCCCCAAAGCATCTGAAGAATGTGGGCCTTTATTGTGGGTTTGACTCTGTCTTGCTCTGGGAACCAGATAGGAGGCTGAAAACCACAGCATCGGAAGGCTGTAAACCCCGAGAAACCTCACAAGGCCGGCCCTTCCCGCCTGGCAGGGCATGAAGTGTGGACCCAGGGACAGAGGCCTCGGCCACTGCAGACAGCCGGCTCCTCGTCAGCGCCCCCACCCGGCTCTAGTGAGTTGAAGGGGCGATTGTAAAAGAAAAATGCACACGTTTATTTTCCTCTTACTCAGTGCGCTCCTTGAGGTCAGATGGGCCTCTGACTTTTGAGACACAGCAGGCATTTAATAAATGTCAGTAGTCAGAGGCCCCTGAGGGAAGCCCCTGGACACCCCTTCTTGAAAGGGGAGACTGTAGGGATACATTTGGGTTGGAAAATGTGCATTTGCTACAAACTGGGCGTCTGCTGGACTTTGGGAAAAAACACAACAGGCAGTGATAAATGGTCTTGGGTTTAATAAAATAAGGTACCTTTGAGATTTCTTGCATTTTGGTAAAATGTTAATTAATACCTGTCAAAAACTCCACTTCACCCTTAAGCCTGCCCTGAATGAAACTCATTCATGTGTTCATCTGCTGTCATGACATAGATATGTCTGGAAAAATGCATGTTTGGGCATTTTTGGGGTCGTGTGGACACATGGACTGGACCTGCGGAAGTTAGATAGATCCATGGCGTGACCCGGCCTCTGGGTGCAGTGGAGACTCAGTAAGCTCGAGGTGTGTGGGGTGCCGTCCCTGAAGACAGCACGCACCGTTCGTGGTCATCTGACCGGGGTGGGCGCCGACTCGGCGTGTTTGGTACAGCAGGGTGAACACTGGGCAGCAACCTCGGTTCTACCATCATCGAGTACCTGTCCCACGGGCAACTGTGTGGGCCCGCTTTACCTGCTGGCAGCAGAGTGCACACCAGCATCACCACACACCCGAGGCGTGCGTATTGCTCTGGTGTAGAATGGCTGTGATGTCACTGGGCCAGTAGGAAGTTCTCAGCCCCACGGCGATGTCACGGGACCACCAGCGCACACGCCATCCATCACCAACCGGAGCGTCCGCTGGCCTCCCACCGCTACTGCCATCCTGCTTTGCCTTCCCGTCGTGGCCATGTTAACACCTGGTATTGAGAATCTGACCAAGTGGTTCAGATCCGACTCTGTAGCTTCAGTAGCTGTGTGACCTTGGAACTTCTTTAGATGTTGGTGCTCTTTTTTTTTTTTTTTTTTTTTTTTTTTTTTGCTTAAAAATAAAAGTTCTGAGGACTCTATAAAATCTCCTTGGACCCTGCATGACCTGCACAGTGTGCCTTTGACGGCTAGGGCCTCAGTAAAGAGAGGTCATTCTCTTGTTCAACAAACGTTAACAGACTCCTCAGAGTCACAGCTGACTGCAACCTGCCCCCCGTCTGCAGTGTGTCCTCCGACAGCGGAGCTCGGGGCTGTGGGGCACTGGCCACGACCAGGTGCAGCCTTGCACAATGATCTTATTACTGGAGATGGGTTATCCATCCAGGGGCAAAGGGCTGGCTCCTCTGCTCCCACCTGATCTCAGCAGCTCTACCCAGAAATCCACCTGGACAAACAGTTTTTGATGAGGCCATGTCTGGTTTTTAAAATTAAATACTACAGGTAATTTGTGAGTTGTCTCCAGAATATAGAGAATGGCAGGCACCCAGGCTGTGTCCCTGGAGGGTGTCCCTGACCTCGGGACGTCATGGTGGGGCAGGGTCACAGCCGTGTCCAGGGCGCTGTGCAGAGCTGTTAGGTACACTCTCCCTGAGTGCCCAATTTCTCCCGGCTGCTCCTGTTTCCGAGGATCGGAGCATTAATGAGCCCTACGAGGTGTCACAATGGCAGTCTGAGCCTGGACAGCATTCTAGATTTAGCCCTGATTAGCAGAGGGGCCCCCTCTTTCGCAAAGCCCTGCTCAGTCCTGTCCGAGGACAGCGCTCTGGTGGTGATTAACACGGGGCAGGAAACTTCACTCTTCTCTGCTCGTGGAAAATGAGCCATGAGAAGCAGAGAAGTCAGAGAGAAGCCCCCCGGTGCCCCGAAGAGGCTTCACTTATAATTAGCAGCTAAAAGATTTCCAGTGGTATTTCATCCATCTCTGTTTAAGGAGGAAAAAAAAAAAACTTTAAGATTATTTTGACAAGATGAGAGTTTCAAGTGAGGGTGGGGGAGGCTAAAAGCGTCACTTTAAAATGTAATTATGTGAAATTTCAATTATCACCCTTCCTTTGGAAAGTCTCTCCGTTTGCAGGCGATCGGTAGACATGAGACATGAGAGAGGGTGGCGGTCCCTGTGGGGTCCCCCGTGCGCCTTCCCAGGGACCCACACGTGCAGGTAATCGCCTGCTTCCTGCTTCCTTGGGGACCAGCAGGTGTGGGCTGTGGGCACAGTGGTCATTTGGGCAAAGAAATCCAGACATGTCGGCTCCTGGCTGTCCCCAGTACTCCACCCTTATCAGACCTGGCCGCTTCTTGCGGTTTGCTTTTCAGACGACCTAAGGATATTGGACCTGAGGGGTATGGACACGTCAGAGGCTTTTGACCCAGATGTCCCTCCTCTGATGGTCGCTGGCCCCGTTGTACAGCCCTCGAGAATTCTGTCTCCCTTTCACCTGATGGACCCAGGCGATTGCAACCCAGTCCACAGTCTGCAAGTGTCATTACAGCCGTCACTTCTGCCCTGTCCCTCTTGGGCTGCCTGAACACATTAGGCTGAATTAATGGCTTTGGGCTGTCAATCAGATGGCACCATTATTTAAATTCATCAGAGTTTAGATTCTGACACATCCACCAAGCGCTAAGCCCGGATGGAAATGCGAAGCACCAGCCATTAGCCCACAAAGTCGCCGTCCTCACAGCCTGCTGGGGGGGAGGCAGCCATCATGCTCCAGGAGAGACGTCTGTGCACCCCGCTGCCCGCAGAGCCCATTGTGCTGCCTAGTGCCCTTTGGCGGATAGGAAAGTGGAGGTTCAGATGCGTCCAGATCCAGTGCTCGGGGGGAGACAGAGCTGAAAGGGGAGCCTGGCTCTGCCCCCTCTAGCCCGGCCCAGGGATTGGCCTCTCTGACTGGCCCCTGGTCCAGAATTGCAGCCTCTGCTCCTGTCCACTGCCTCCCTAGTGAGCCACGGCCCGTGGGAGCCTCTGTCACGCACTTCTCTCAGTCTGCTCCGGAAAGGCCCCCGATGGCTGCCGCCCGCTCCGTCTCTCGGGCCTGCCCCTCCTCGCAGTCTCATCGCTTGCCCGGGACCACCGTCCCGCCTGCGCTCCAGCCACACCAAGATTCTGGACGCCTCGGCTGACTTCCCGGAGCTGCTCCTGCTGCCTGCTGGCCTGTTCCCTCTTCTCATGCTGCTTCTGGGAAGGCCTCAGGACCCCGGCGGACTGTGCTCCTCCTGTGTGCTGCCCAGCGCTCTGAGGTGACTCTCAGTAATTGTCCACTGCACACCTGCTTCGCTCAGGTGCTGTGGGAGGCCCCCGGGGATAAGCAGGAAGCAGACAGGCAGGGGAAGGTGCAGGAGTTGCAGGAGAAGGAGACAGAGAGGGGTTTGGGGGCTCATGTGGATCCAAGGTCAGGGAAGGCCTCTTGGAGAGAGCTCAAAGGGAGTGGAGCAGAGGGTCTAAGCCTCGGGCAGGAGGAAGAGCATGTGCAAAGGCCTGTGAGGCTGCAGCCTGTTTGTGTTCTTGAGGGAAACAAGGAGTCCATGGAGCGAGGACTGAGCAAGTTGGAGGGAATGCGGGGCACCACTCAGTAAGTACTGAGGTCAAGGTCAGACAGGCAGCGGGGCCAGAGCATGGAGGTTGGGAAGAATGTGGAGCTAGGCGCTGGGAAGCCCATGGAGGCAATTCTGCATAGCCTGAGGCCATGTAACTCAGGACTGAAGAAACTCGGTCCAAGCCAGGGAGATGGCAAGCACCTGTTAGCGGGAGGCTGAGGCAGGAGGATCTCGAGTTCAAAGCCAGCCTCAGCAACAGTGAGGCGCTAAGCAACTCAGGGAGACCCTGTCTCTAAATAAAACACAAAACAGGGCTGGGGATGTGGCTCAGTGACCAAGTGCCCCTGACTTCAGTCCCCTGTACCCCCCACAAAAAATAAAATAAAATAGAAGCTTGGCCCAGGGTCCCCACTCCCCCAGCCAGTTCCCTGTGTGCTGTGCTGTCTTCCAGCTGCCACAGGCTGCGTGGGGGCCGGACTGTGCCTGGCTCGGGCCCCTCGGCGCAGTGTCCGCCTCCTGAAGTGCCCCATAAACCGGTGTCAGATGACCCCCCCACCCAACTGGCTTCCCCTTGGCTACGTCCCTGGCAGCACAGAGTGCTGGTGCAGCGTGTCCTGATCCGCTGATCCATGCTGGACCCGACCGCAACAACCAGAGGAAGGAGGCGCCCCAGGCCTGGCGAGGGCCCAGCCGGGGAAGAGGCCATTCTTGGAGAGGGAAGGTTTGCTGTCTGTCTGTCGGGACCGACTGCGTCTGGATTAGGGATGAGTCACCGTGCTGTGTGTGACAGCTGACCGCAGAGTGGGCAACAGAAACGGGGGACTCTCGCCCGGTCCCCATGGCCTTCCCAGCCTCTCCTTCCCGGGAAATGGGCAGCCTCTGTCCCCTTGGGAGCCGAGCCGGCATCTTCCCTGGGCTCTTTCCTGCCCTGGGAATGGGGCTTCCCTGTCCTCTGCCGCAGAGTTGCACCTGGCCTGTGCCCGGGGACAGCGGCTTGGGCGCCTCTGTGGACAGCGTGTGCATATCGATGCTGTGAGTTTGTTTGAAAGGGTGACCTTTCCTCGGTGGAGTGATCTGCGTTTTCGTTGGCACGGGAGACAAAGGGGTCTTTCAACACGCCCGCAGCCTATAGGCGGCCAGGCCTTTTTCAATGAGATGGCAGGAAATTTGCCAAGTCGTTCAGGCCTGTAAATTAGGCCTTGTTTAAAAATTTAGATAAAGCCCGATGCAAGGGAGAAATGCTTTCATAACATGAAACGCGAATTACTCTGCGAACCCCTTTCAGGTTAAATGGAACTGTTCTCTGGAAGCGGAGACATGAAATGCTTCAAATGTCAGAAGAGTTTCCAGTCATTGTCTCGAGTGGAACGCGGGCATTTTATGTGGTGGAAGGGTTCAGATGCTCATGGAGACGGAAGTCGCTTGGAGAGTGCCCGGCCTGCGCGGGACCCGCTGTCTCCGACCCGCCCCACGTCACTCCATCCCGGCGGGAACCCTGCCAGGGGTGGGACGGCCCTCCCTGCGCAGAGGCGAGGGTCTCCAGCCTCTGGAGCCGCTCACGTCCGCTGCAGTCCCGCTGCCAGCGTGTCCTGCTTCCGTCCATCGGTCACGCTCGACTAACCGGAAACGATGTCACAGCCAGAACCTGGGTTCTCACCGAGGCTGACGACTGGACTGTCACCCAGGGTGTCTCGCCAACCCGTAGCCCCCCGAGAAAGGTGCTGGTCGGCTTGTGCCCCCGTCAGGTGTGTAGGATCGTCTCCGCGACACTGTCCTCTGCTGCAGCTGCTTCCTCTGGAGGCTGAGCCTTTTCCTCTTCTGCATCCCTGGGATGTGACTAGTTGCAGGAGTCCCGAGTTACTCATGGTGGAGAAGCCCCAAGGCTTGAGCGCTTGCAGGCGGTGGCCGAGCACTGCCTGGCTTCACCCAGGCCGTCTCCCTCCTCCCGCTGGCTCTGGGGACCTTACTGCCACAGCCACGGGGAAAGAGCTGACCCTGAACAATCTTTCTGATGTTGTTCTGTTTAGATACACATGACAGCAGTGTATTTTGGCATGTCATACGTCCATGGGGTGTGACTTCCCTGTGGTTGTACGTGATGTGGATTGAGGCTGGTCGTGTGTTCACTTACGATCACAGGAAAGTGACGTCCGCTTCATTCCACTGTCTCTCCCGCTCCCATCCCCTCTCCCTTCCCTTCCTTCCCTTTGTCTAACCCAGTGAACTTCTATTCCCCCCACCCCTCCTTATTGTGAGTTAGCATATCAGAGAGAACATTGGAACTTGTTTTTTTTGGGGATTAGCTTATTTCCCTTAGCATGATAGTCTCCAGCTCCATCCATTTACCAGCAAATGCCATGATTTCATTCTTCTTTATGGCTGAGTAATATTCCATTAACACTGAACCATCTTCAAGGCAAAAAGTAAACGTCCTGGGCATAGGTGTGGATGGGCCAGTTGGATCACATGCCCGACTCTGAACCAGTCACTGGAGCAGGGGTGGGAGGAAGGAAGGGGTCACATGCTGAATGGTGCTTTTTACTTAGACCTAACTGAGCTGCCTGCCCTGGGCCCGGAGCCAGCCAAACCCAGGCGGCTGGGCCATGTCGACAGTGGGTTTTCTGAGACACAGAAATGCTGTCCCCGTCCCCTTCGAAAGCCTCGCATTCGCCAATCCCCGTGGTGCAGTTACCTGGCTGATTGGAAGCTGCCAGAGCCAGTCACCGAGCCTGCAGCTGGAGAGAAGCCCACACACCCTGGGGACCCTCCCTGGTGGGTGCCCCTCATGGACGGAAGGCTGGATCCTTCGACTGAACTCAGGGAAGGAGGAAGGAAATGGCAAGAGGGTGGTAAAGTGAGCGTCCCCAGGGAGCCCGGGTCTCCTCCGCTGACCTGCTCAGGCCTGGTCCTCCGCAGCCCAGCTTTAAGCCAACAGTCTGTGAGTGTTTCCGGCCTCTTTGAGGACAACATGCATAGCAGCCAGGCGTCGTGACCCACCTGTGAGCCCAGCCACTCGGGAGGCTGAGGCAGGAGGATTACAAGCTTGAGGCCAGTCTGGGCGATTTAGTGAGATCTTGTCTCACAATATAAAATAAAAAGGGCTGGGAGTGTGGCTCAGTGGTAAAGACCCCTGGTTCAAGCCCCAGTACCACCAAAAAAAAGAACAGGAAAAGAGAGAAAGTATGGAAAGTCTGGGTACCAGGGAGAATTTCAGAGGGGCTACAAGGTGGAGGCAGGGCCCTCCCACGAGCCCCTGAACCTTGCTCAGGGTCCTCAGCCATAAAGCGATTCTAGTGGTGACCTGTCCCTCAAAAGGGCCATCGGGGGTCTCATGAGATGCCCACCTCTGCTGTGCTTCGTAAACCAGGACGTGTTGTGTGTGTGCAAAGAGACAGTCGCGGGTTACTCCTCCCTGGCCAGTCTTCCCCCGCAGGGAACCTTGACTCGTGGTGGATGTGGAAGACGAACCACCAACTCTAAAGTCAAGCAGAGCGGGGCTCAGACCCAGCTCTGCTGCGTTTGAGCTGGGTGTCTGTGGGGAAGATGCTTAACCTCTCTGAAACTGTTTCCTCGCCAAGAAAACGGAAGGTAATAGCACGCCTTATCTTGAAAGGGTGTCACAGAGATTGAAGGTGATACCTGTAAGGGTGCAATAGATGTAAAAGGCATTATTTTTCTAACATGATTTCATACCTACTCCACATTGAATAAATACGAAATGGGTGTACCTTTACCCAAACCCATTGTCCTTCAGGCAATAGCCCCCGGTTTTAGTTGAGAGCCCCCTCTTTCCTCCAAAGCCATGAAGGTCATGGAGTAGCTCCTCCCCGCTGCCCCATCCTGTGGTTTGAGCAAATAGCAAAGTTACTACTAACTGTTATTAACCCTTGTCATTAGTTAGAGGTGAGCCCAGCAGCCAGAGGGAAGCTAGGATCTTCTGTGAAAGCTGCCAGGAAGTCACTCCTGCACTGGACCTGGGAGACTAACAGGGTGGAGCAGTTGCATCCTTCTTGTGCCCTGAGGCGAGAGCCAAGAGGAATGGAGCTGAGAAATAGCCTAGCACGCTTGGAGCCCACAGCAGCCCGGCAGCCTCCAACAGCTCAGGTGCATCTGCTGCTTTGATTTTTTTCTTCTTTTTTAGTTAGTTTGGGCTGGGAATTTCCACCAGTCACAGCCAAAAGTCCTGTTTGATACATTTGGTGAAGCCACTTCGGGAAGGTGGCGGAGGCAGAGAGGGCGGCGGCCCTGAGGCCAGGCAGGGCTTCCCTCTGGTTCCAGATCCTGCTTCCGCCCACCCCATGTCTCTGCGCCCCTGGGGAGGATCAACCTGGGGCTTCCAGCTGGCACTCCGTGGTGCACGGTGGAGACATGGGTCACACCAGGACCTTGCCTGGCGCCAGGCGAGCTGGAGGCGGCTGGTCCCATGTTCCCCAGGCACCAAGTGGAGAAAGTCCCCAGCCGCCTGTCCCCTGTGTGGGCGAGGAAGCTGGGGGATGCAGTCAACTTGGGGGTGGGGTCTGAAGGTCTCCGTTGCCTCCAAGACAAAGCCGCGGGGAGACCTGGGGTCAGCTCTCTGGTGCTGGCAGGCGCTCCGGGTTCTTCATCGATGTGGTTTTGATCAGATTGAAAATCTGGAGAGGACAAAGCAACACATTGGCGCAGCTCCCCGCCAAGCCCAGGCGTGATCGCCAAACCGCCACGTTGTTACGAAGCAGGAGGAGCAGCGGCCTGTGTGATGGTCGCCGTGCAGCCTCAAGTGTCCGGTGTGGGAGGCCGGCTGGGATCGCCACCTCCTGGTTATCCCCCGAGGGTCCCCCGCGCGGCCGAGGCTCTCTGGGAGGGGAGGGGAGACGGCGGGAGGACGCTTACAGCGACCGTCCCCCGGGACCGCTGTCGAGGGCCTTGGGGGAACTCGTGTTGGTTTAAAGCAAAGGTTTCGGGGGGCAGGACACCCCTCCAGAGCTGGTTTTAGGCGTGTGGATGGGCCTCCTTTGTGTAAAGAGGACGACTCCCCCTGCGGGGGAAAGACTCGCCTGGGGTCGACATGTCTGCCCCTGGAGGTGCGTCCACGCTGGAGGCCAAGTCCCCGACCCCAAGACAGCAAAGGGTCACTGGCTGAAGATGAGGTGGCGCCTCCTGAGCCAGCCAGCAACCCCAGGAGAGTCCCTCCTGGGGGCTTCTTGTCACTTTCCTATTTGCCATCGTCATCCTGCCCATCGCCCCACCCACCCCGAAGGGACAGGTCCTCTTCTCCTTCCTTCCGGAGGAAATCACCTGGTTCTTAGCCGGGAGGGACCAACGAAGCGGGGCCCCCGAGCGTCCACGTGCAGAAGTCCTCTCCTTCACCTTCATCCCACCCTTGAGCAGCTGGGTGGGTGCTGAGCAGGTGTGGCTGAGGCTGCAGCTGACCACGCCCACCCGGGGGGACTGGGAGCGTGACAGAGATCACTCGCTCTTTTCCAGGGTGCCATTTGGGAGAAAGGACAGGTGCGCTTAGTGGTGTCAGGCCATGTGGTCTCACTCATCCCTCAGCATCCGTGGAGCGTGGGTTCCAGGGCACCCACAGAGCTGACATTTGAGGACGTGCAAATGCCCTGTGTAGAACAGGGTAGATTTGCATGCAGCCTGCTCACCCTCCCCTGTGCTCTGGGCCACGCCTAGGTGGCCACCCCTACGTGACTTACCATTCTTAATGCAATACAAATGCTACGGAATAGTTGTCAGACTGTATTTTTAGGGAATAATGACAAGAGACGCAGTCCGTTGGGGCTGGGGAGGTAGCTCAGTAGCAGAGTACTAGCACGTGTAGGGCCCTGGGTTCTATTCCCAGAATTTAAAAAACAAAACCTGTCTCTGCATGTTCGGTATCACACAGCCGGCAGGGGAACGTGGCCAGTGAACTGCAGCTACTAGTGGGTCATGGACTATGAACTACGGACGCCCAGACAAGGAGTCCTGGAGAGGCCGTGGACCCGGGGAGCGGCAGGAGGGTCAGCAGGGTCTGCCTACGGTCACGTCACCTACGGGGTTCAGCACAGTACTGAAAGCAAGGCTCGATCGAGTTCTATTTCTTAGAACGTTCTAGATATTTTTTTTAAAAACGTTTTTGATACAAGATTGGTTGGATCCAAGGACATAGCACCTGTGGACAGAGAGGACTGATGTGTTAGACACTGTGGTGGGCACCCCCAAGATGTCCGTGTCCTAATCGCCACGTCCTTATGTGGTCACAGGCCTTTGTGGACGTGGCCGTTAAGGGTTGTGAGGTGTGGGGGTCATCCTGCATGGCCTGGGGGGGCCAATGTGACCACAAGTCCTTGGGAGAGGGAGGCAAGAGTCTCAATCAGATCCTGTGAGAACAAGCAGAGGTCACAGAAATGACATCACTGGAGGGGCCGCGGACCAGGAAGTGTGCGCTGCCTGCAGACGCTGGGGAAGGCGGGGGACCAGACTCTCCCCCAGAGCCTCCGGAGGAAGCCCAGCAGGCCTACACCTGGACTGTAGCCCCTAGGGCCCATTTCCGACTTCTAGCCTCCAGAACTGTCGGATGAGAAACGTGCATTCTTTGGAGACTCAGCCTGTGGTCGTTTGTTACAGCAGCCACGGGGAGGCACATACGGACCTACCCTGCACAAGGCACCGGGAAGAGAGCTTGGGTTCCTGCAGGGCCTCAGGGACATAATGACGAGCTCAAGTTCTTACACCGGGGCTGGTTAGGAGAGAGCTTGCTCACAGGATGCGAATCGTCAGGTGTCACTATGCTTTTATTAAAAAAAAAAAACCCTGAAACTTTGGAGTGAACAAAATAATGCTTATTTTGGGCTAAGGATATGAACAGACACTTCACAGAGGAAGATCTACAAGCAATCAACAAACATATGAAAAAATGTTCACCATCTTTAGTAATAAGAGAAATGCAAATCAAAACTACACTAAGATTCCATCTCATCCCAATTAGAATGGTGATTATCAAGAATACAAGCAACAATAGGTGTTGGCGAGGATGTGGGGAGAAAGGTACACTCATACATTGCTGGTGGGGCTGCAAATTAGTGCAGCCACTCTGGAAAGCAGTGTGGACATTCCTTAGAAAACTTGGAACGGATCCACCATTTGACCCAGCTATCCCACTCCTTGGCCTATACCCAAAGGACTTAAAATCAGCACACTTCAGAGATACAGCCACATCAATGTTCATAGCTGCTCAATTCACAATAGCCAGATTGTGGAACCAACCTAGATGTCCTTCAACTGATGAATGAATAAACTGTAGTATTATATATACAATGGAATATTACTCAGCTATAAAGAATAATAAAATTATGGCACTTGCAGGCAAATGGATGAAATTGGAGAATATCATGCTAAGTGAGATAAGCCAATCTCAAAAATCCAAAAGACGAATGATCTCGCTCATAAGCGGATGATGACACATAATGGGGGGTGGGAGGGAGGCAAGAATGGAGGAAGGAGGGACTGTATAGAGGGAAAAGAGGGGTGGGAGGGGTGGGGGGAAGGAAAAAATAACAGAATGAATCAAACCTCATTACCCTATGTGAATGTATGATTATGCAAATGGTATGCTGTTACTCCATGTGCAAACAGAAACAACATGTATCCCATTTGTTTACAATAAAAAAAATAATAATAATGCTTATTTTAAGACCTGACAGAACAGTGAGCAGCTCTGCTCTGGTTTCCGCGCCGTGGGGCCGACCTTCCTGGCTCTTCGAAGCTCTCTCTCCATAACGGAGTCCACCACCGCAGAGCAGAGACGATGTGAAATACTGGGTCTGCCGACAGGGACCCATCATTCCCCCTCCCAGTAGGCCACGTTCCTGTTGGTGCCCCAGGGACTTATTATGTGTGTTGCCTAGAAGGCAGTGGATGCCACTGACCGCAATTCTTTACAACCAGTTCACACAGCACCACTCGGACCCTCTGCTCACACTCGAACTCTGTCCTCCATCCGACCTTGTCCTGGGGGTGCGCATCAAATACCTCCGGACACCAGTCCTTATCCAGCTTGGTCGATAAAGGATGAGAGACCACGAAGGATTTTTTTTTCCCCTCTTTTGTCTTAAAAAATTTCCATTTCATAACCATACTTGGAGAAGCTGTCTTGGAAAATGGATCACACGTTAGCAGGAAGTTGGATAAATATCCAATTATTGCTAGAAGCCCGCAGTACTGCAAATAAGGTACATTATTGCTTCCAATCCCTGATCGCTCAACAGAATAGCGGTCCAGCGGCGCGGGGAGCTGGGTCCTGTCAGCTACGGGAGCTTTTCCTAGAAGCACATCCTGCCCAGGAGGCAGCACGGGCTGGCTTTGGCGGGGAAGTTTCAGGGTGCGCGGGATGTCAGGCAGGGCAGGGGCTTCCTGGGGGCAAGAGAGCTGAGAGGCCAGGAAGCCTGCAGCGGGGAGGCACCGGGTCTCCTGGCCCCCGCCCTGCAATGCCCAGCCCAGGCCTCTGCCCCAGCAGCACCCACTCGGAGTGGGTGGGTTTGAAAACCGGCCCCTCCTTGGCACGTGCTCCTGGAAAAGTGTTCTGGAAGGACAGATGCAGCCAGAAATTGGCTGCCGGGTCCCACAGCAAGGGTAGGACTTGGCTTTGCCCCCTCAGAGCCAGGGAACCCAGGCAAGTTCCCCTCCCGCAAATGTCGGTTTCCCTCCCGGTGAGTAGTGCCTGCCCTGGAGGCATTATGGGGAGGGGAACAGGGACGGGAGAGCACTTCAGCATCAGGTTGTCCGTTCTGGAAGGTTCTGAGTGCTCTGTAAATGCTACCTTGCTGTTGCTGCTCCTTGGTGAGGGCCCGTCATGAATGGCTTGATCAGGTGTGTGGTTTTGAAGTTCGTGTAGAGGCTGGGGTCTCCATGGTGGGGCTGGCCTCCCTGCCTCTCTCCCCGGCTCCTGTGAAATGATTAGACCACTGGCTGTCACCTGAGGCAGTCTGAGGCACCCAGGGACATTTGGGGATGTCGAACCTGGTGGAGGTGCTGCTGGCATCCATGGATGCAGGCCAGGGTTCCAGGGCACACCAAGTGTCCACAGCGCCAAGGAGAGCCGCCGGGTGGCAATGTCCCTCGTGACTGATGTGTGGCTTCTCAGCACCTGGACTGGCTTTCTCGTGGCTGCCGTCTGCTGCTCGCAAGTCCATGGGTGGGGGAGACCATGGCTGTGGAGCAGGGCAGCCCTGCTCTGTCAGCCTCAGCGAAGATCTGCTCCTGCAGGAGGAGGAGACCGGGCCCCGGGAGGGACGGTGCTGTGGTGCCCTGGACTGGGGACCAGAGCACCTGGATTTGGCCCCAGCTCCAGTGCTGCCCTTGGGGGCATCGCCCACTGGCTGGGCCTCAGGTGGCAGAGGTAAGTTCCCGCTCTGCTCCAAGATCCCTACTTAGACTGAGGTCGATCTCGGCCGCGGCCCTTCCTGGGCCCTGGTGCGGAGGGACGGGTTCTCTGACTTCAGGTGGAGCGTGTCGCTGGCCCCCATCCCCGTCTAAGGAGGACAGAGCAGGTCCAGGTTCTCCAGGTGATGTGCCCTGAGCTGTGTGGCTCGAGGGCTGCTTGTCCCCGAGCTCTCCTGCCTTTGTGACCACAGAGCAGCTGCAGGCCCTAGCCACTCCGGAGCCGTCCCTGTTCTGAGCACGTCTGGCCTCCAAACGTCCCCCTCTGCGACCTCGGAGGCTTGACCGTGGGGCCGTGAGGGGCGCCCCCCAGGTGCAGGGCCAGGGCTCCTGCTCTCTGGCTCGTCTTGAGCCCAAGGAGCTGAGCGGCGCCGCGACGTGATTTGGGATGATGCTGATTTGTGACAGGTCACCTCCCCTAGGAGAGGCAGTGCGACCAGGGACTTAAAAGCTGGCAACCTGGTCACCAGCTCCAATCCCAGCCTCCTGTTGGAGGGAGTTTGCAACTGAGTTTCTGATGTTTTTCAGGAAGAGAAATCCTCACGCCTGTCACTTCCAGGGAGCCCGCTGGAGGGGCCAGAGGGGCTTCCGAAGACTCACCGGGGCTTCTGCAGGCGGCCATCCTGGGGTGGCCGTCACGCCCCTGCTCTGGGCACTGGGTCTCCCTTCCTGGCCTTGGGTGTGCCGTGGACGTGGGCAGCGGAAACAGCCAAGAAGCCTGAGCGGCACCCATCAGCCAGGGTGAGGGGACACCGGCAGGGAGGGCAGGGCCAGGTGACATCAGGGAGCCTGGGGACATGTCGTGTCTGTCTTCACGGTGTCGCTGCCTCTACGGACGCTCGCCTGCCTCAGTGCCCGGGTGGGGTCATCATCCCTGTTCCACAGAGGACGGAGGCTGAGGCTCAGAATGTCAGGCCATTCCAAGGTCCCCCGGGGGGATGGTGTGACCCCCAGGCCTCCGCGTGGGTGTGCGCGTGCACGTGCCGGGTTTGTGTCTCAGGGTCGCTATGGCAACAGAGGACAAACCACATGGCTTGAAACCACAGGAGCTCATCCCCTTTCGGTTCTGGAAGTCCAAAGTCGAGGCGCCAGCAGCCCAGCTTCCTTCAGGAAGATCTGAGAGGACCCATCCGTGCCTGTCCCCAAGCTTTGGTGGCCCCGACGCCCTTCCTGGGCTTACAGAGTCATTGCTGCGGCCGCCGCCTGTTTTCCCGTGATGCCGTCCCTGTGTGTCCGTGTGTCTGCTCCTCTAAGGACAAGGCAATAGATTAGTGCCACCCCAAGATGGCGGATCACATCTGCAGAGACCCTGCTTCCAATCAGGGTGTCCCACGTGAATCTGCGGGGACACTACCCACCCTGCTGTGTGTGTGGATGACTGGGTGTGGAGACGCAGCCGTCCTGTTTAGACCCCAGGGTGGACCTGACCCAGAACAGGAAAAGCTGGGTCTGCTCGGGCCGCGGGTGACGGGGGAGAGAGGAGGTGGCCTGTCCTGTCCCTCCCCCCTCCTCTGCACCGTCACTGACAGGCAGCGGCCCTCCCCTCACCCGCACGCTGCCTCCCACCCTGCACCCTCATCGCCCATCTGCAATGGCGGCCGGTCTTCCTGGTGACCAGTCCACACCGTCACTTCGCAGGGGTCCCTGTCCCCCTCCGGCACCCTCCCCACCCCTTCTCCCCGTGCGCGCAGGGCTGCGGCTGCCCTGTGCTGGGCCCCTGAGACGCACCTCCGCTGCCCCTGCCTCCCGCCCCCTGTGTGGCTCCCTGGCCCAGAGCGCTGGATCCCGCCGCCAGGGTCCCAAAGGTCACGCAGCCCATCAGGGCCATGATCTCCCCGGGGCCCAGCAACAAACTGGAGTGAGGAGAGGCGACCTTGAGAGGACAAAGGAACCAGGGACCCGCCCTGGGGGCGGCCCGGCCACTTTCCCGCTGGAAATGAAGTGACCAGCCGTAAAACCCATGCATAATGCACGCCAGGTTAATGGTTTCTCAAACATTAAAAATTAATGCCAACTGTCAACACTTTTATGGTCAGATGGCCCCCTTGGAGCTCCATGTCTGGAAATTGTCCCTGTAGGGGACACTAGGGACATGCCACCCTGTTTGAAGTGGTCTAAATGCCCTGTGGCGTCGAGGCCATTTGAGGGGCGAGCTGGGCATCCATGGCGCAGGCCCCAGGCCTCCGTTAGTGCCCTGGCCCTCTCTCCAGGGGTTCGTAAGTTTCACACCCTCTCTGCTCTTTCTTCTCTTCCAATTCTGTCGGCAACACGGCGGGCAGATCTGTAGATGGACCAGAGTTGGCCAGTCCATGTGACTGCTAGACACTCGGACCCTCTCCTTCAATTCCTTTGAGCCTCCAGGTCCTGGAGACGCGGCTCACCTGCGCTGGGGCTCCCTGTTGCTGCCCACAGGGCTTCGGCCTTTGGTGTTGCCGACCCCCAGTCCGGAGTCCCTGTGAGGTCAGAGAGAAGGTGGGGTGCAGCCGGGCTGGGGGCCCAGCCGTGAGGCGAAGTCCGCAGGCACAGCCTGCATTCCGGAAGCCCACCAAGATTGTTCAAGAAGTGCCCTTGGGTTTGGGGCCTGAAAAGCAATATATATATATATATATATATGCAATATATTTAAATTGGATTTAAATTTAAATTGAAGTAAAAAATATATGTGTGTGTGTGTGTTTAAGTCCAATCTGCTGCTCAACTAAGTTTTATTATATTCTAGATAATAAAGCTCAAAACCATTCGCTATATTAAATGCTTCTTAACAGAAGCCTGGCCTCATGAGCCGCCGTCTGGGACCTGCGGGGATTTGCTCTGGTGCTGTTGATTCGCCGTGGCCGGGATGGGCCTCCGTGTGCTGCTGCCGGGGAGACTGGAGATCAACTCCGATCTCTCCACTGAAGGCCTCTCACGGGCCTGCACCTCTTCCCGCACGCACCCCTGCCGGGCGGGGTGTTCAGGGCCCCAGCGTTGGCTATCGGGAGGCGTCGAGAGCTTCGCTCTGCCTGGTTGCTCTGCTGGGTTTCCAGCGTCGCCTGTCTAGGTGATAGATAACTTCTTGTTTTAGTCCTTTCCAGAAGTGCCCCTCTGTCCTTTGCAGGTTCCTTGGCAAGAATCTTAAGACCTACAACTTGGGAAAGATCCTGCTCTCTCCTTGCAAAGCTCAGCCCAAACAGGAAACTTGCAAGTTCACCTGCCCCCAGGCCTTTGCATATGCAGTTTGCTCTTTACCCTCGCTCTCCATCCTCCCCTCCGCCCCTTTTCCATATTCACTCCCGTTCTTGCTTCGGGTCTCCGATTAAATGCCTCTCCATTTAAAGGCTTACTGGGCTCTCGGGTCCCTGAGGAGTCCCCTCCACTACCACTGACACATGTCCGCCCCTCTTGGCTTTGCCTGCCTTTGGCTGGGTACTCAGGCAGGCCCTCTTCAGTGGCTCTGAACTCATGTTCTCCCACATGAACCACAGGGCCTTGTTCATGGTCCCAAAGTCCTGGATCTTCTGCCCGTCACTGACGGAACTTCACCGTGGATCTGACTGATCAGATTTGACCTTGCAGTTAAGTAGAGTTGACCCCTCTCGAACCTGATTGTACCCCGATGATCTGCCAAGGTGCTATTAGCAAAGTGGGGGGGGGGGGTACTTTGATTTTTCATTTAGGAATAAGGAGCTATCGTGGGCAGGTAAACACCCGGGTGTCTGGTGTAGCTCCCAGTGACCACGGGCACCTGGTGACCCTTTGTGGGATATCCATGCATCCTGTCCATCTAGATTTTGCCAAGGATGACAGAAAATGAAAAATAACAGTAGCCTAAGGAAAAAAGAAGTGGATTATTCTTCCCAGAAAAGCCAGTTGTAGGGAACGCAGGGCTGGCACGAGGGCTGGGCTCCCCAAGGCCCTCAGGCAGGCCGTGTCCTTCAGTAGAATGGCTTCAATGAAAAAGATGGACAATCCCAAGTGTTGATGAGGAAGCAGAGCAACTGGATCTTGCATAGGAACATGAACCGATGCAACTTCTCTGGAACATGGTTTGACACATTCTTATGAAGTTAAATATCTACCTACCTTATGACCCAACAGTCACGCTTCTGGATGTTTAACCTAGAGAAATGAAGACCTATGGTCACAGAAAAATCTGTACATGAATGTCTATAGCAGCTTTAGTCACAGTAGCCCCAAACTGGGAACAGTCCCAGTGTCCATTAACTGATGTGGGATAACTGTGGTACATCCATACAGTGGAATATTACTCAGCAGTGACAAGGAATAGAAGATCAATACAAGGAACAATGAGAGTGGATCCCAAAGGCATGATGGAAAGGAATAGTCCTCATGTGACTCGTGTGCCCTCTGAATCCATTTGGGTGATACTTGTAGGACAAAGCTCAAACTGATTGGAACTTATCAGAGGTTGCCAAAGAGAGGGGTGGGACGAGGTTATGACTTGAAGGGGACAGTCCTTGGGAGCTCTGGGGGTTATGGACTTGCTCTCTGTCCTGACTAGGGTACAGGTTGCATGAATCTTTACAGGTGTGGCACATCTCCAAAAGTCAAGGGGACTGTAAGAGGAAATTGGTGTGGATCTGACAGGAAGAGGGTAACTAGCTGACCATTTATGCTTCACTTGCCAGTCCTGGTCCTTTGCTGGGCTGGGGCAGGGTGTCTCAACGCTGGGCACGTTGACATTTGGGGTCCTGTAACTCCATGCTGTGAGGGACTTTCCTGTGCATTGTAGGATGTTTACGGCCTCTCCGGCCTCGGTTTCCTAGATCCCAGCAGAGTCCCCCCATCCAGCTGTGACAGCCAAACCCTCTCCCGACATTGCACCTGTCCACGGGGACAGCATGCCACTGGTTGAGAATCACTGGCTAATCTGAGTTTGGTTATTTACAACTGAACGACCTGCACTGGCCATTCCCTTTCTCGGGGACCTCATTGCCTTCCTTCTGTCTCCATTGCCTTGGTGACAACGGTCAAAGAACTTGCAAGATGTGAGCTGGAGAGGCTGAGGGTAGTGCCCGGGGGGCAGGTCTGTGCCCTGGCTCCGCAGTCCCCGCCTCTCCCCTCCTCTCCCCACTCCCTTTTGTACCCATGTCTGCGACTTGCCAGGGGAGCCTGGGTCCGGGCACTGGCCCCGGGTGATGGGCGTTAAGTCTCCGTCCTGCTCACATCGCGAGCCGTAGGTATTTCCCTCCGCTCACTGTAAAGCTCAGAAAAGCCATTCCACTGTTTAAATATGGAAGAGTAGCATATTTTAATAATCAGACCCCGGGGCATAGTTTTTCCTGTTGCATGAAAAAAAAAAACGGTCAAAACAGCCCGCAGCTGATTGCGAAATTATGTAAAAGCTATGCAAAGAAATCCAAGGCCCCCGCCTTCCTTCCGGCGCCTTCCGTGGGGCTGGACCACCTTGCCGGTGATCGGGCTCCGGCCTCACCTGCTCCCCAGCCCGCCACAAAGACGGCGGAGACGGCGGGGCTTTATTCCAAAGGAGCTCGACCTGTTCTGCAGGTGGCTCGGGGAGGCGTCGGAGAAGGGCGCGGTCACCGTGTCCTGAGCCCGGGGACCACCTGAGTCAGCTCCCTGCAGCAGGCGACAGCTCGGCGGGAGGCGGGACAGCACCCCTCAATGCCACCCCCCCCCCGCCCGTCCTTCAGCGGCCTCTCTGCCTCTCACCCCAGGTCACGGCTTCCCCTCGCCAGGGAAGGAAGGGCAGGTGGGTCTGCTCCTGGGACCCGTTTCAGGCTGCACGTGATCAGGTCACAGCGCACAGGAAACAGGCTCTGGCCAATATTTTAGCCTACGTGGTGACAGCTGGCCGAAGTCACGGGGAGGGAATGGTCACCGTGTGTGAGCTCCACTACCCAGAAACGGCATCCGGACGAGACTAGGAGAGAGGGTGACCGAGAGTAGCCCTGGGCCCGAGGGGCTGCCGCCGCCTCCTCCGCCTCCTCCTCTCCTCCTCCTCCTCCTCTCCTTCCTCCTCCTCCTCTTCCTCCTCCTCCTCTTCCTCCTCCTCCTCCTCTCCTCCTCCTCCTCCTCTTCCTCCTCCTCCTCTTCCTCCTCCTCCTCCTCTCCTTCCTCCTCCTCCTCTTCCTCCTCCTCCTCTTCCTCCTCCTCCTCCTCTCCTTCCTCCTCCTCTTCCTCCTCCTCCTCCTCTTCCTCCTCCTCCTCCTCCTCTTCCTCCTCCTCCTCCTCCTCTTCCTCCTCCTCCTCTTCCTCCTCCTCCTCCTCTCCTCCTCCTCCTCCTCTTCTTCTCCTCCTCCTCTTCCTTCTCCTCCTCCCCCTTCTCTTCCTCCTCCTCCTCTTCCTCCTCCTCCTCCTCTTCTTCTCCTCCTACTCTTCCTCCTCCTCCTCCTCTCCTTCCTCCTCCTCCTCTTCCTCCTCCTCCTCCTCTTCCTCCTCCTCCTCCTCCTCTCCTTCCTCCTCCTCTTCCTCCTCCTCCTCCTCTTCCTCCTCCTCCTACTCCTCTTCCTTCTCCTTCCTCTATCAACTCTTCTGTTTTTCAAATTTCCCGTGCTGGGAATGTGCTATTATTAATTTAATATGAAATATTAAATTAATATTTGAAAATATGTTTTAAAGGAATCTTACGCTGAAGCTAAGTGAGAAATAAAAAAACAGAAAACATCCCTAGCGATGCTTCATCAATACGGATTATTTGATAGTCACAGTTTTATTTATTTTGCCCAATGGTCGGGCTTAGTCTTAGCTGATCTAGGAAAAGATCTTGTAAAGACTCCCGACCCCGCGTGTCCCTCGGGCGATCCCTGGGAAGGGAGGCGGAGTCAGAGAGGTGAACCTGACGCTTTGCCTTGGAGCCCCAGGCCGGAGGGGCTGGGAGGGCCGCTATTTCCAGTCGCCGTGGGCCGCGGTGCAGTGAGTGCTTGGGGGTTGGAGAATGGGGGCCCCTACTGTTAGGGCAGGAGGACACGGAGCTTGCCAGGGGACCATGCCTGCCATGGTCCCGTCCCTGTGGGAACTGGCCTCTTCCCAGGCGAGTGGCAGATCGCTTGCGGCCTTGGGGCTGGGGACACTCTGCCCTGGGGGACGACTCCACTCCCATCTCCAAGTGGACACAGGCAATTCCGCTTCCGCAACCTTTAAGCGGGCAGGGAAGGCGGCTGAGCCAGCTCCTCGGTGCTGTCCACTTTCCAAATTCTCCAGGCGAGTCCCCCAAACTCCCTGGGCCGAGGCAGCGCGTGGGGAGACGCAGCTTGTGGCGCTGGGGCAGGCCCAGGGCTGCTCTGACGGCGCCAGGCCTGAGTTCCGCAGCCCGAAGGTGTTTGTCCTCTTTCCAAGACTCCTTGGATCAGGAGCCACCGCTCTGTGCGGACGCTCCGCCCAGCCCAGGTCCAGGCTGCACACCACTGACCGGCACGCGTCCTACCCCAGGCCGGTTGTGACCTCACTCAAAGGTCGGGGAAGGCACGATGCAGAGGGCAGCTACAGCCCTGGGGGCCGAAGCGGCTGGCCCGGAGTCACGCAGCAGGTCACTGATGGACGGGCAGTGTCCTCCAGAGCCCTTGCTCTCCGGTTGGTGGTCGATGGTGTATCAATGGATCCGTGGTTGACGGAGGTGTTTGTTTTAATCGGCTTTGGTGGCTGATGTCAGCCGCTGATGTGTGTGTCGTCCCTGGAGCCTGATGCCCGCTGCACATTTACCTGTTACAGTGACCCAGGATGCCGACAAGCAGCCGGGAGGGTCTCGGGGTTCCCCTGCTGGCTCAGGATGGACACGCTGGTCTAACAAGCGTCCACCTTAAAACAGGCCAGACCTGGAGACAACCAAGGAAGCCCCTCAAGGGGAATGTCTCTCCGTGGGTGGTTTTCAGCTCAGGCTTAGGGTAAAAAGACAGCGGGAGCTTCCCGGGAAACCTCGCTTCAGCATGGTGTGCTGGAATGAGCATTGGGGTTCCAAGCTGCCCAAGTGGGGTGGCGGCCAGCGTTCTTTTTTTTATTAATATTCTAATTAGTTACATGACAGTAGAATGCATTTTGACACATCACACATACATGGAGCATAACTTCTGATTCTTCTGGTTGTATGTGATTGTGGAGTTACACCAGTCACGTAATCATATATGCACATAGGGTCACATAGGGTCAAAATATCCCATTCAGTCTACTGTCATTCCTACCCCCAGGTCCCCTCCTCATCCCTCACTCCCCTCTGTCTAATCCAAAATACGTCTTTTCTTTCCTAGCCCCGCCCACCCACTATGAATTAGCATCCGCATATCAGAGAAAACATTCCGCTTTTGGTTCTTTGGGATTGGCTTATTTCGCTTAGCAAAATATTTTCCAGCTCCATCCATTTTCCAGCAAATGCCATCATTTCAGTTTTCTTCAAGGCTGAATAATATTCCATCTTATATATACCACATTTCGTTTTTTATCACTCATTTGTCGAAGGGCATCTAAGTTGGTTCCATAGTTTAGCTACTGTGAGTTGAGCAGCTATGAACATTGCTGTGGCTGTGTCGCTGTAGTATGCTGATTTGAAGTCCGAGGAGTGGGATAGCTGGGTCAAATGGTGGTTCCATTCCAAGTTTTCTGAGGAATCTCCACACTGCTTTCCAGAGTGGCTGCACCAGTTTGCAACTCCATCAGCAACGTATGAGTGTGCCTTTTCCCCACATCCTCACCGACACTTACTGCTGCTTATGCTGATTGCCAGTCTGAGTGGAGTGTGATGGGGTCTCAGTGTAGTTTGGTCTGCATTTCTCTAATTGCTAGTGATATCAAACATTTTTTCATATATTTGTTGATCAGCCAGTTGTTTTTTCTTTGTACTTCATAACTGAGTGTGTGTTGGGGTTATCAACATCAGAGGGAAGAGGGTCAGCGTTGGGAGATACTGCTTGTAAAAAACACCAGGCTCCGGGTGGGCGTGGCCCCAAGAGCTGCCTCCTCCAATCGTCTCCTCCGAGGCGGCGATAGTGCCCCACCCCCTTTTTACTGATTAGGAAACTGGAGCCCAGAGAGGTTTAGTCGCTTTCCCAGGGTTATACAACATGTGACAGAGTGTTGCATTTGTGGGTGTGAGTATATCTGTGGGTGGGGAGAAGTCGGCCGGTAAGTTTCATGGGCTAAAACAGTCACGGAACATACCGGATACATAGGTCGCACTACAAGGAAATGAACCCAAATACACACTAAAGAATCATAGTAGGACAGAAAGTCGGAAGAAGTATGTTCTGATATTGCTGTGAGAACACGTTCCATATCAAGACTCCTCCTGTCGTGTACCACAAAGCTCCTTCTCAATAGCTTCTCTTTTTTTAGTACAAAGGATTGAACCCAGAGGCACTTGATCACCGAGCTACTTCCCCAGTCCGTTTTGTTTTTTATTTTGAGGCAGAATCTCTCTAAGTTACTTAGAGCCTCGCTAAGTAGCTGAGGCTAGCCTCAAACTTGCTATCCTCCTCCCTCAGCCTCCCCAGTTGCTGGGATTAGAGGGGGTATACCACAGTGCCTGCCTCAATATCTTTTGACTGAGAAAAATCACAACTGATATGAAGACTTGAGCTCAGTGATGGTTTAAACACTTTTATGTTTTACTAATCAGCAGGTGGAAGGTGTCCTAAGTCATTGTGAGTAGTGCTAGGCACGCCTCTCTCTAGGTGTTCGGACCCTGTAAAGAACAAATGACACTCCTCCCTTGGGGTCTGTGGCTCCCCAAGTTGGAAGCAGGTGGCTCAGGGCATCAGAAAGAGGACACACCAAACTTGCTACATGCTACCCAGGCCTGGGAGCCACCAGTGGGAGAGGGAAACCTACCCCGGGAGGTCTTCCTGAAGTCGGGTGGACCTCCAACTTGGAGAAGGTCACTGGAGCAACTGAACTTGCTATGACCCAAGAGCATCATGAGGATAAAACTGTTGGTTTCTTAAATGACCAAATTGGGCCTTGGAGTGGAGCCGAAGCCCCTCCTGGGGACCCCTCCCCTCATTTCCCACTTGCCGTGTTGGGCTGGGTAAACCTTGAGAAAGCAGGTGACCGTGAAGGTGGACTGTGACTTGTTTAGAAGCAGCGTGTGGACTTGCTATGGTGGCAGGTGCCCTACCCTGCCGCACTTGGGGTGGCTCTTGTCGGCCAGTGCTGGTAGTGGCCAGGGGGTTCTCTTCCACGACACTGTCTGTCTTCCTGTTGATGAGCAGAGTCCAGAGCGGTGAAATGGAGCAAATGAGAAACCAGCTGCCCCGTCGGGCCTTCCCACCAAACGGTGGGGGGTTTGTAGGCAATCTGGAGGGGCGGAGTTCCCACTGTCACCCCAGGACTATGAACGAGCAGGAATCACCTGGCTCAACACCATGAGCTCAGCTTGATACGCCTTGTTGTGTGGCACGGCTTTGATAGCACTTAGTCTCCTTTCCCAAGAGAATAATTGCAGGGTCCAAAATGAACCCCTGAATTCCAGCACTGGAAGGAAAGATGAATTCTAACGTGGCTCATGATGTTCGTGGCCAATGTGGCTGAATCGGGCACCCTCTGCCCCGCTCGGCAACTCCTTCCTGAAAAGAAGCGTTGTTAGAACAGCACCAGGGACCCCGCACGACGCTTTCTAGCAGAAATCCTCCCGCGCTGTGTTTCGCAGGCCCTGCCCCTTTGGCTATGAATCTGTTCCTACAGGGCAGGACACTCGGGGACTGGAAGGGCAGATCCTCGGCCGCGGATGAGGGCCTAGCGAAGCAGCCAGCCAGATTCCGTGTGGACAGCTGTGCTGAGGACTCAGCCAGCCGCATGACGCTGACCCTGTAGCGAGTCTGCGTCCTTCACTTCAACAACGAGAGATGTGATGGGGGACTCTCGCCCAACTGGCTGTCCCTGGAAATCGCATTCCCAGGTCATCAGAGGATCCTCCCTCTCCATTAGTTCTCAGTCGGCTGCAGCTCGGCTTTTCCCGACTTCCCTCCCCTCCTGCTTCCCCGGCTGGGCACTGTACCTGGACGTGTGGGCTCGTCCACCCAGCTGCACGCTGATCCCCTGCCCACCCCATCCAGAGGACATGTCTCTGCGGTCTGAGAGCCAGACAGCTCAGCGGCTCCCGAGCGGGAGGAGGTTCTGCCCTCCCCCTCGGGTGATAGCTGGAGACATTTTCCGTTGTCACGACTGGAAGCAAGGGGGTGCTAATGGCATCTGGGAGCAGAGGCCAGGGATGCTGCTGACCGCCCCGCAGTGCGTATGACAGTGCCAGCGACAGAGAGTTGTCTGGCTCAAATGTAATAACACGAAGGTCGGGAAATGCTGCAGATGCAGAGGTGAATAACTGGCTGGTGCGGTTCACGGTCTTGGAGGGGAAACTGGCAGGTGGGGGGGGATCCTGCGGGTGCCACCAGCGAGGCCCAGGCGTCGTGGTCACTTCACCTTTGGAGGCTGGTCCGTTTGCAGAGCTCAGAGGCAGCTCCTTTGGGGCGATATCCGGGAGGAGCCTGAATTAGGGAAAAGAGGTCATATAACCAGAGGCCCCGGGTGCCAGGGGGCGCACCTCTCTGGGGGTGAGGGTGGGAACCTGGCAGGTGGGTGGAGCCTCTGAGCAGAGGTAGCAGGTTTACCCACAGACGCCAGGTGAGACGACGGAGCAGTCACGAGGGCCGCTGGCACAGGTCACCAGCAGTGCTGGGGACAGTGGAGACAGGAGCCAGCTCCGTCCCCGGCTTCACCCAAGAACACGGGCTGAGGTGTTCGGATCCTTCCCGTCTTTCCAGAAGAGCCAGAGGCCCAGACTTTAGAGGAAAGTCTCCTGAGTTTTAATATCAACATTAACATAACTCACTCAACGTTTGTTTTGAAAGATAAAAAATTCCAGGGGTCAAACAAGCCCTGCCCGCGGGCTGTTCCGGGCTCGGGCGCCCTCAGCCTGCCGCGCGAAGCCTGTGCGCTGCCAGGGGCTGGGGAGAACCTGCTCAGTGAAACGGGCGGGAGTGAGCCGAGGCGCCGCCAGACTCCGGCGGGGCCACAAGGGCGCCCGAGGCCTCCCCAAAGTGGACGCTACGCCAGAATCCGCTTCCTCGGCCACAGTGCTCCTGGCTTTGGGGCTAGGTACGTGGCTGGGTGGGTGCTGTCCTGTGCCCTGTGGGATGTTGGCATCATCCCTGGCCTCTGCCCACCCCTGCCCGCAGCACCCTCTTTGCCCCCAGTTACAGCAACTGCCCGTGTCTCCAGACGCTGCCGGCAGTGCCAGCATGGCCGGTCACAGGTGACCTCAGACTCAGAGGACTTCACCGTGACCCCGGGTGGAGAACCCCCAGAAGAGGGCTCCCGGCACCCCTGCCTCCAGAGCTCTGCTCTCTGCCTTGGGGGGGAACCAGGCGGAGAAAGGGCCTGGCGGACGGCCGACCCCTCCTGAGACCCTCTCTCCCGCCACCTCGCTTTCCTGGCCCCCACCTCGGTTTGCAAGAGACCCACTGGCCCAGCACAGTGAGCCCCAGGGCAGGCCAGCAGGCCCTTCTCGCGGGACAGAGGCCACTGTGGTTCTCTGCTACTTCCCAGGTCCAGGGGCTTCGGTGTCCCCGCCCAGAGGGCCTCAGGTTAGTGCTCACACCCTGCGTGAACCCTGCCTCTGGCCAGGTGGAAGTGACGGGAAGGGAGTCCCTCCTCTCCAGGGACGCCAGCACTGCCCCTGCGTCCATGGGTCCTGGACAGAATCAGTCATTGATGCAGCCTGGTCCCCACAGTGCTGGTGGCCTTGCTGAGCAAGAGCGAGCCCCTCGCTGGGACCCCCTGGGCAGGCGATTCTCGAACTTGAGCAGCTGGAGAGCCACCTCTACCAGCTCCACCCGGAATTTCCGTCCTGCCAGATCTCAGGAGGGGTTTGAGAGTTTCTTCCATGATCTTAGGGTCCGCTGCTGCCCCTGGCCCCGGGGACATTTGAGAACACTCTTCTGGACTCCAAAAGACCCCACTGTCCCTGCTCACCGGGTCCTCTCCTCAGTGCAAAGCTCAGGAGGCCAGGAGGGACTCAGGAGGCCTGCTCCCCCGCTCTGGCCGCGTCCTCTCGGGAGGCAGACCGACCACAGCTCAGTCCTCTGGCCTTAAGTTAGATTGTAACTTGCTGTGCAAATACTTTGCTGGTTCAATAAAGTGAATTTATATGTCTACCAGCTCTTTTGTTTTTTAATTATTTTCTCGTCCCTTTGATAATGTCGCAAATTTGGATGGGCCTCCCGGTCATTCAAGTGAATTAGTGAAATCCCCCTTTATAGGTTTTTGTTTGAGCTTAACAGAGGTGGTTTAAATCACCGGCCGTCAGAAATGCCTTCTGCCACGAGGGCCTGGCTCATGCTTCGTTATGAGCTGGCTCAGCTGCTGCGACAGATACAGATAGGAAGAGTCTGCCTCTCCGCTGATGGGGAGGCTGGGATATCTGGGTGGCTGTGGGCGGAGCTGTTTCCAGCGAGAGATGCCCTTTAGATTTCTGCATTTCCCGGGACGGAGCTCTGTTGACCTGTATGCAGAGAAGGGCGGGGGCCAGGGGAGCCGGTCGCTCCCATCAGGAATGTGACCAACTCTTCCCTGTGTGCCTGGACTTGGCTGGGTTAGCACTGAGTCTCCCGTCAGAGCCCTCCGTCCCAGGTAACCCGGTCCAGCTCAGAGAGGAGTCAAGGCTGGACACAGCAGGCAGACAGCACTCAGAAATCTCAAGGTAGCCAACGTTGCTCCTTAGTACTGAGTACTTGCATGCCAATTCTCAGTCTGTGTGTCTCACTTAACAGTCAGTACTGAGTACTTGCATGCCAAGTTCTAAGTCTCTGTGTCTCACTTAACACTCAGTACTGAGTACTTGCATGCCAAGTTCTCAGTCTGCATGTCTGACTTAACGCACTAAGTACTGAGTACTCGCACGCCAAGTACTCTCACCTACCATTCAGTACTATGTGCCTGCCTGTCTCACTTCCTCCTCGGACCAGTGCACCGTGGTGCTGTTGTTCACAGGTGAGGAAGCAGGGTGGACGAGATTTGTCTAGCAGATAGACCGGTCCTGGCCAATAAAGAGCAGAACCAAGTCCCCAACCTAGTCTGCTTCCCAGCCTGAGGTCCTAGGCAGGTGGCTCACACTGGGGGCATCTGCACCTGCCCAGGGCCCTGTTCAAATGCAGATCACTCGGCTCCACCCACGGTCCCTCCGACCCAGCGGGTCAAGTGTGGGACCTGAGAATTTGTGCTTCTCACTGGTTCCCAGGTGCTGCTGCCGCTGCCGATCCTGGGGCCGCACTGGACACGCTGAAGTGCTGTCCCACTCTGTGTATCCAGCAAGGGCACAAGTTGTCACCTTCATGGCAAAGAAGACCTGAATTTGGGGACGTGTCTCCTGCCATGAGCACCCTGAGGCAGCCCATCGGTCCCCTGGTGGAGACTGGGGCTCCTGGAGGCTCAGCCCTGAGTTGGGTCCCCTTAGGCAGGGACATGGCTCAGTTTAGAATCTCTTAATCCCCCAGGACCCTCTCCGTCCCCCGGACCCCCAGGGCACAGGCTGGCACCAGGAGACCCCCAGTAGACACTGCCTCAGCGCCCCCTCCGCCTCCTAGCCCAGGACCCGGCTGGGTGGTTGCTCGGTGACGTCATGTGCTATGAAGTGATCCAGTCTGGTGGGAGGGCATGTGGCAGCGAGGGCAGGGGCTGGTCCTTTACCTGACGCTGGTGTCCTCTGACCCGGGGGGTCCTTTCCCGAGCTGCGTGGGCAGGAAGGCCAGCGTGTCGAGAGAGGATGAGCCCGTGCCTGGGTCGGGCTTGCCTCCATCTGCCCTGCTGTGAGGGGGGACAAGCCTGGGCCCTGAGCCCAAGCCAGGACCGTCGCCACCCGTGTGCAAGTGGCGTGGGGCCCGGGTGGGGGACGGCAAGGAGGACTTTCTCAGTCATCATCAGGATGGAGAAACCAGCTGGGCTGGAGGGGACCTGCCACTTAGCGGCAACCTTGGCTGCCATGGGAAATTCTCGGTGCGGTGGCGAGGGCCAGGCCCGTGGGCATCTGAGCTCACCTGGAAATGACGCCCAGAGCGTAGGAAGCTCCCGGCACACGCAGCTCGTGTTTCCTCACCGTCGTTCTCTGCCGCATCCCCAGCTCCCGGCCTCAGGTCCCTGTCCACGAAGGGCCACCTGGTTATGGGGGGTCATGGGCACCACGGGGTCTGGGTGCCCAGAGAGTAAACACTGCCTGTCATCCAGTTGTGTTGCCTCTCAAGGTCAAAGTCTTCTGACCATCTGGTGAAAACCATGCACTTGGGAAAATACACGTACGGTGACATTTTTAAAAGCACGTCAAGCCAGGGAATGTGGCCCTCGAAGCTGAGCCTTGATCCATGTTCACAGCCTCTGCTTGGGAAGTCTCTCTGAGACAAGTCACTCAGGGGCTGGGAGCTGGCTCTGCTGTCTGGCACGCCCGAGGTCCAGGGCTCAACCCCCCACACGCACCCCAGGCCACTGAGGCCACCGCCCACAGTGAGTCCTCTGTGTCCCCACAGTCCAAGTACCACAGCTGCCTGGGCAGGAGGAAATTGCCTGAATTCACACCGGCATGTTTAAGAGACTGTCAAGAGCTTCTGCTTTTATCTGCTTTGACATTAAATTGTAAGAGACTGCCAAGGAAAAAAAAAAAAAAAAAGCAGAATCTAGCCAAAGGAATGCATTTCTAATGGTGGAATTAGAGGTTATAGTTCTGCAAGTCTCTGAGGAGAGGTGACGTCTTGATGAAATCTAGGACATTTGGGTTTTGTGGGGCGTGTTAAGGGGAGAGGACGGAGAAGATAAGAGAAGAAAAGTCAGCAGTGACCTTGCCTCTCTGCCCACCTTGGAGTCCTGTGAGTTCCTCTCCAGTTCTTATCTCCACAGGCAGCACTTGACGTCGAGGCTTTAGAATCAGCGGAATCCAAGAGCACGGTAAACTTCTGGAAAGTCAGCCACCATCTTGCTCCTGCCTGGGTAGTAACGTTTTGTGCTTTCCATAAACACAAGATGACCATGCATTCAAAACCTATCCCCGAGGTGGGCATGATGTTTAAAAGTGAGCTTGCTGCCTTTCCTGTTGGCATCATAAGCTTCACGCAAGGCGGGTCCCAGCGTGGGGACTGGCTGCTTCCTGGGTTGCCAGGGAATCATTACAACAGGGGAACCCGGGTCCCCCCCGACCCCCAGTCCAACCACAAAGTAACAGACAATGCAACACGCAACACACTGCTGCACGTGAGGTTGTTCTTTCCCTGCAACTGAAGGGATAAAAGGGCATCATAATTTTGCTTCCCGACGTGTTTAAGAACCTGTTATTAAAAGGGAATTAAACCCAGGTCCCGGGCAGCAGCTCCGTGACTCTGGGAGATAATCTTGATAATGAGATTAGCGGAAGGACATCCCCAAGCTGGGCTCTACCTGGTCACCACCGGCTGCCTCCTTCTCCCGGGCTGTGCCACAGGTCAGCCCTTGGGAGCCGCTGGGGACGGGAAGGAGACAAACAGGGCCCAGGATGCTGGGCTGGCCGCGTGCTCTGCGGGTAAGGGTCCCTCGCGCCCACTGCTCCTGCGGGGATGGTTGGCCAGGTACCTCAGTGCGGAAGGCTCGGATCTGCTGGGGAAGCTTATTTATTTAATAGCGACCCCACGCCCAGAAGCCAGTGGCTGTGATCATTGTCTCGATGATGGTGACCAGGAACAGAGAGTGACTCTGCAAACGAGGACCCCCTGGTGCATCTGGAAAGCCCCCCACCCTGCGCCTCAGGAGGTGGGTGGGACATTCCTCAGTCCTGGGCCTCTGCCAGGCACATCCAGAGTCACAGAAGCGGCCCTGGTGCGGAGGGCGGAGGCAGGAAGGGACTAGGCCCGTGCGCACTGACCCTGGGCCGCGCCCTGCGTGGAACCTTACCTGGCACACCTCAGTCACACCCCAAGAACAGCCTCGGAGGAAGCGTATGCTGAGGCACCGGGAGGCTGGGCAGTTCCCGAGGCCACAGGAGGGAGGATTCCAACCAGTGGAGGCCAGAGTCAGTGGTTAAGGCAGTGGACACGGCCGATTCATCCAAGGCCCTGGGAACCCTCTGCCTGGCCAGCCACTCCTTTCCTCCTGGAGGGCCTCCTGAGGCCCCGGGGGACTCCAGCCAACGGAACGTTGCTCTGGTGAAGAGCAGAGGCCAGCAGGCTTCTTCCACAAAGCATCATATTGTAGATATTTCAGGAACTGAGCAGGAACGCAGCGGTGGAGAAGACATAATTGAATCATTTGACTATGTTCCAATAAAACTTTATTTACAAAGACAGGTGATGGTGCTGTGGTGTCCCGACCCTGGTGAAGGGTGTCCTGCTGAAGCCAGATGGGCACAGGGTAGAATCCAGGCTTCACCACCTACTGGCTGTGCGTCCTGAGGAACGTTCCTTACCCCCGCCAGCCTCAGCTTCTTCATCTGTGAAGTGGGTCTGAAATCTTACCTACCTCACATGCAGCGTCCGTGGGTGCTGAGGTTGGGAAGGAGAGAAGACTCCCGGGATAGGACGCTCCACCACCGTCATTGTCCCCTCTTCCACGGGGCAGGCTTTAGCCAGAGACCTGCGTCAGAGTCAACAGCAGCCATGCCTTCAGAGTGACCAGGCATCTGTTGAAGACCCAGGTTCACTGAGGCATCGGGGCCTGTCTGCAATGCTGGGTTAGCGCTCTGGCCAATACGGGTCTTTCTCGGTACACGTACACACACGTGCATATACATACACGCACATACACAAGCACACGCACGCTCACACACACGTATGTACATGACTTACACACATATGCACATATATATTTGAAAGTACGTGAAAGGCTTTCTTATTCCTATTTACACATAACGAAATAGTTTTAGAGAGGAAGAGAGCCTGGTTGTCCGAGAGAGGACAGGAAGGAAGGGAGGGAGGCAGTGGGGCCATCACAGACCTTCTTAGCATGGACGCTCCTTCTTTCTTGGTGGCCAGCCTGTCACCTCCCCCTGGGACCTATCCTCTGCAGAGCTGGTGTTCAAAACTGTTTTCCTAAAAGTTAACTTCCGCCTGTCCAATTGAAAGGATGGCAACATAGTTTATGTCCGATTTTTAAAAGGAATGAGTTGTGCTCATTGGACGAGCTACGATCAGAAAGCCAGAAAACCGCAGGTGCCGAGGAGGGTGTGTGTGGAGAAACCGGAACCTTCGTGCAGCCTCCAACGCGGGGATGTGGAGACAGGCAGGCACCGCGACGGCTCCTCGGAATGAAAACCAGGATGTCCATGATCCAGCAACTCCACTTCCAGGCCAGACCCGGAAGAATGGAAAGGAAGAGGGCTAGGGCGGTAGCTCAGTGGCAGAGTGCTCGCCTAGCAAGGGCAAAGCCCTGGGTTCCACCCCAGCCTCACAAAAAGTGAAAAAAATAAAAATAAAAAAGGGTTCACGCCGTCATTTATTCACGAGAGCCAAAGAGGTGGAATCCCCCCAGGACCCACCCTCAAATGAACGGATAAACAACATGTGGACCACTCGGACCCTGGACTATTACTCAGCCTCGAAAAGAAAGGGCGGGCTGATAGACGCGCCGCCTGGGTGAACCTCGGGACCCGGAGCTGAGTGAACAAGCCAGACACAGGACAGGCAAGTGCTGTGCCATTCCGCCTGTCTCAGGTTCCCGGAGACAGAACGCGGAATGGTGGTTGCCAGGGGCAACTGTCTTGATACCAGTTTGATCAATCTTTTGCTTAAATGAAAAAAATCAGTGATTCATCCCCTGCTGTATGCATCCGAATCCTCTGCAAACTTGTTAGGAAGAGTTACCAAGAACTGTGGGGTGCAAGGCAGATCCCAGCCCCAGTTCCCTCCCCTGTGCTGGGAGAGGTGGTCTTGCCCATATAGGAACTATAACCAGGGACTGTGCCCCCAGCAACCCTGCTGGTGTCCGTGGACCACCAGGTATTCGGGTGAACAGGGCACCCAAGGGGTGGAGCGGACCCCTCTCTCTGCCATCTCCTAGCAGGCTCTGATTGTCTGGCGGCTGGCTTTCCCAGGTCTGCCGCGGCACTGAGACTGTGTCCCGTTTGCTGTGCACCCTTTTTGTCCTGTGGAATCCTTGGACATCAAAGGAATGACATTTATCGACTCTGCTGATAGAATGATTGATGAATAAGTTATGGAGTGGTCTCTTCGTTTCCCATTGGAATGAATTATTTAAGTGCTGGACCTTTACACTTACTGTCAGGAAGTCTGGTGTCTCAGGGGTCGACCTTCAGGTGCTTGTTAGGGTTGGAATAGGATGGGCAGCAGAATGGGGTGTTGTTAAGGGCTCTGGCTTGTGGGCAGACCCCAGGCTGGGGCTCAGAGTCAGAATGGAATCTTTGGGTGCATCCATTTCACTTCTGTGAAACCTGGAGGTGATGGGGCTGAAGAGCAGCCGTAGACCCTGGGGCCCAACACGGGGCCGGCTGTCCAGCCCTGAACCCTCATTAGCTGTAATGACCATCACGGCTCTCACGTCGCTTGTTTTGTGAAAGCACATGGCCACCTTGGTCAGTTCCCTGGTACCCAGAGTCAAAGCCACCACTGGGGTCCAAAGTGCTCACGCTTCCTGTGGCCATTCAGGGGCTAGGAGTAGGCAAAGGTCTGCAGGAAGAGGAACCCAGAGATGTGAACTTTGGGGGTGGCATGGAATTAAATCTCCATTGGTTTAAGTAGGTAAGCCCCAGTGCCATCACTGATCACCACCAGCCACATGTCCTAGAACAGCGGACGTTTATTCTCTCCACGCTAGAGGCCACGGGCACGGGATCCAGCTTTTAGCCGTGACATGCGCCCGCCTACGGCTCTAGGGCGGCCTCCTCCCTCGCCTCTCCCAGCCTCTGGTGGCTCCAGATGTTCCTTGGCAGCGTCCACGTCCCGCCCACCTCTGCCTGCCCTTCACCTGGCCTTCTTCCCGTGGCTTCTCCCCTGTGTCTCTCTGGTCCTTCTTAGAAGGATGCTAGCCATCGCATTTAATGCCCACTCTAAATCCAGAAGATTCCATCACGTGACTCTTCACTGGTGACCTCTACAAAGACTCTTGTTCTGAACGAGGTCACGTCCTGAGACTCCAGGTGGACAGAAGCTTTGGGGGGAGGTGCCGTTTACCCATGGTGGCATTCACCTCCCCTGCCAGCTGTGACAGTCACCCGACTCCGGATGAGGAGAGGGAGGTGTGCAGAGCCCCTGCTCCCTGCAGCACCTGCTCTCCAGCTCTCCCCAGAGTCCCGGTCCTCTCCCGGGATCTGAGTCACCCCAGGGAAGGGGCTCGAGGGGAGCTGGCATCAGGCTCCCTTCCTGCCGTGGCCACTGCGCCCCGACTTCTTGGGCAAAGAAGCCGAGGGACCTTCTCGCAGGAGTGTTGAGGGACATGCTCTTCCCTCTCCCCACCCCTCGGGCGCTGGAGGGCAGAGCGCAGGTCCCTCGGCACAGGGCCCTGAGCACACCCGGCTGGCCCTCTCAGCCTGGCGTGTCTTACCTGAGCTGTCATCTAACTTGAACCCCAGGCAGATTCTCTTCAGGTTGTCATTATTCTGGAACAAATGGAGAAAACGGGAAGGAGCTTCCCAGGGGGGACTCTGCCTCCCGTGGAAAGAGCCCCCGGGGAATCTTCAAAACCGGAGTCGGTAAGTTGGTCCGGCTGACTGCCAGCAGCCGTGCGGCCTGCGCTGCGATATGTAGACGGTTCTCAAAACTAAAGAATAAAAGGCACAAAATGAATGAAAAGAGATTGATTTCCAGGCTAGATTCCCTTCTACAGAACTCTGAGTGATCAACTTGCTCCTCGAAGCCAGACCAGAACAGACCCTGACTCTCGGCGCTTAACACCTTCAAATTCATCTTGTCCTTCTTCCCTTTGAAAATCAAGCTCCTTTAAGCCCCATCTCAGGAATGAGCTCTGATGTGGCCGACGCTCAGGTGGGAAGAGAACCGGGGGAGCCACCGACTCGGAGGTTCTTTCAAACGCTGCACTTTTATGGCTCCAAAGAGACCCGGCGGCACCTCCGAGTAAATTCCTTAGTCAACGTGAAGGAAAACGCGGGAAATCAAAGTCTCTGAGACACTCAGGAAACCTATGTGTAATTTTCTGTCTTGCGAGTGGAACAATAACCGAGTTAAAGCAAGCGTGTGTGCCCGTCCACTCTGAGAAGCTAACGCTTCTGCCTCCAAAGCTCCCTGACCTCCCTGGGCAAGTCCATGGTGGCTTCATGGCCATCCTCTGTCCCAGCTGACCAGTTTCCTGGCTGTCCCACATGGGATGGGGACCCTCTGCCTGCTGGGTAGATGTAGGGCCTTTGCAGCTGGGCCTGCCTCCTTCTCCGAGCAGAGAGGCAGGTTCCCTCCCTTCAGGTCCCTCTGTGACGTCCTCAGGGGCCCTGGAAGCCCTGGATGTGCTTTCGAGGGAACCCGCCAGTCCTCCTGGACACAGCTACAGCCCCCAGGCGCCATCTTGCTTCCCCTTCCTAGGTCAGAAGGAGGGCCCAAGGGACACTGGAGCTATGGTGGGGACAGCAAGGGGACTGAGGGCTGCTGTAGGGCCGCTGACCTCAGCGCCCAAGTCATTTGTGGGTTAGACTCAAGAGGCCAGCCTCGCCTGGACCACGGAGGCACTGGGAGAGCAGGGGCACCCGTCCATCTCTGCTTCCTGTCCTCTCACGTGGTGCTCTACCACAGGTCTGTGCTGGACCACAGGTGAGGTGGCCTCAAGAGGACCGTGGTGAAGGAGGAGGACTTTCAGCCCCATATCTCACGTGAGGGAACTGAGGCCCGAAGTCACAAAGTGACCTCCAAAACCTCTTCACCCAAAGGCCAAACTTGTCTTGTGGTTTGAAACAGGGCGGGCGGCCGCCCTCCCACGTGAGCCTGCCTGGGTGACGAGCGGCTCCCTCCTCCTGTTCCTGTCCTCCTCCCCCTCACTTCCTCCCTGTCATGGTAAAGCAGCAGGTGTCACCTCCTGCAACAAGATGCTTCTTTACAAACCTGACCACAGCTGCTCACCACGCCCCAGATAAAGGCAATGGTCTGTCACCGGCCCTCAGTCTTGTAACCGTCACCTTTCCTCCCGTGACAAATGCCTTACTGCTCTCGCGTTCGAAAAACCAAACAGCAGACGAGGTGTGTGCTGATGTCACAGAGCCGGCGAAGGCTCATGGCGGCCAGCGTGGATTTGTAACTGACCTGTTTTGTATTTAAAAGGAGTTTGTGTCTGAAATTCCCTTCTCCCAGAGCGGTATGGAGTGGAGGCCGTGTGGAGACCCCGGAGACCCTCTCAGACAGAGGACATTTGTCACAGATTGGACAAAGGGGAATTTTCAAAGATGTGTGTTATTTATAAACGTCTTTAAACCCGGGGAGGTTCTTCTTCTGCCTGGGGATGATGAGAACTTGTGAAGACAGGGTGGGGGCCCAACTTGAAGGTGAGGAGCCCGGCGGGGGCACGCCCTCCGTCCGCCTCCGCCCTGCTTGGGAGACCCTCGCCCTCTTCTCTGGGAGGGTGGACTTGGTTAGCATCTTCAGTCTGCCTAGAACCCCTCAACCGTCTGGATTGTGCAGCCGCTTGGAACAGACGCAGTGGGGGGCTTGGGCTCTGGCCTCGGCTGCTGTGCTCAGGGGGTCACTCACTGTCCCACGGTGGCAGCAGATGTGGACCAGGATCTGGAAGAGCAAAAGGTTTACTGGGAGCAGAGCAGGAGAGCAGGGGACAGGAAGTGGGATTACTCGGACTACCAGGAGACCAAAGAGAGCGTGGCCGGGCCCAGGGGAGCTCAGAGCACAGCCAGCCCTGTGAGGGAAATGGTCCCTTGGGCACCTCCATCCGTCCTTGGCCAGGCCCAGCCCCGTGGAGCAGACTTGCCTCTCCTTCCTGCCTCCAATCCAGTGCTTCTAACCCAGAGATAGTTATTTCTCCCTGGAGGACCTTTGGCCAAGTCTGGAAACATCTTTGTCACCACTGGGCAGGTGCTGTTAGCTCCCAGTGGGTTGAGGGCAGGGATGCCACTGAGCATCTTGCAGTGAACAGGTGGCTCCTCCCCACACAATAAAGAACTCTCGGACCCAAAGTGTCCACAGTATCCAACCTGAGAAACCCTCTCTGACCCAACCTTTTTGATGTTCAAATAACAGACCCGAGGCCAGAACTTGGTCCTCAGCATTCAGAGCTCTCCCGGCTGAAACTGCTCATGGCTTGTTTTTTGGAAATAGTTTGGTGCAATGAGAATTCATGAAAAACGGGCCAACCTTTCCTGGGTACCACCAATCTTTAGAAGTTATCTGGAAGTATACGTCTGTCCACCAAAAGACTACTTTAACTTGAGGAGCCATCCAGGTACTCTTGAAAAGAGAAGAGCTGTATAAGAGGTCATCTCTGGCAGGGTGGCAAATAGGTGCCCCTATCGAATCTGCTCGACACAGGTCTGGTATGTGGCCAGGAAGTTGTCTTCCTTCCTTCCTCTCTTCAGATCTATGTAGGCAAGAACTCTGGGTATCATGCAAATGCTCCCCATGATACTTCATCTTTACCAGCCCAGGTGTGCATGACCCGCCCCTAAAGATATTTGTGTGTTTCCCCTGGCTAAAAGCAGTGCTTCTCAAACTGGAGGGAGTCCCAGCAACACCGGATGCCTCATTAACACAGATCACTGGACCCTACCCACGAGTGTCCACTTTAGGCGGTCCCTGGTGGCGCCTGGTGATTTGTATTCCTGGCAGGTACTCAGGTGATGCTGGTGTTGCTGGTCCAGGGACCACACTTTGAGAACCAACGGGCCAAAGCAATGATTCTCAAATGTGAATGTACATAAAGTCGCTTGGGAAGCCAGCTACAAACGCAGATGGCTGACCCCACCGCCCAGCTTCTGCTCCAGCAGATAAGGGCAGGGGCCTGGGAGTTGCTACTCTTGACACGCACTCCCGGCAAATCAGAGGTGCACCAGAAGTTTGAGAGTCCTTGCTGCAGGGGTGTGTGAGTGCTGTCCACCGGTTCTCGGATGCCTGTGCATATCACTCAAGAGTCTTGCTACGACACGGGTGCTGCCGCAGTAGGTCCATGCCCAGGGCCTGAGGTTGTGCATTCTAACAAGCTCCAGGTGACGCCCAGGCTCCTGTCCAGGAACCACACACTGAATAGCACATGACAGACCAAAGGTTCTCCCCCAGGGGCAGTTCTGCCACCCCCCACCCCATTCCCAGGACATTTGTCAAAGGCTGAGGACATTTTTATGGGTGCTGGGAGGAGTTCTACTGGCATCTAGTGGGTAGAGGCCAGAGATGCTGCTGAACACTCTCAGATGCACAGGAAAAGCAAAGAATTATCCAGCCCAAAATCGCTATAGCGCTGGGATTGAGAAGTCACGGGAGACCAAGCACGGAGAGGCTGGCTAACAGCGACAAGGTACCAGGATGGTCGAGTCCCCGACTTTTCTTCCTTTTCTCCTCTTGTTTAGGGCTGTGAGAAGCATCCTCGTTCCATGACGCTTGGACAGAAACCTACCCGCCCCCCAGAGAGAATTGCGAAAGAAAATAAACATCTGTGTCCCTTGTTCATTCCCTGCCTTTCCGATCTTTATTTTCCTTGTTCTGCCTCATTTCCATCCAGAAAGTTCTTGCCCTGTATTTTCTGAAAATCAGAACATCAGGTCCTCCGTGTGCACCGCGCTTACTGGAGAGCAAGCGGGGAGCAGGGATTGGAGCAGCTGTTGGCAGAACTTTCCATGCCGGCAGCAGGCGAGCCTGGGAGCACCATGGCTGCTGTCTGCACAGAGAACAGGCCAGGACGCCTCCTACTCGCTTGGCCTTTCATCCCTGCGACCAGCCTGCAGGCGAACAGCCTCGCCTGGAAATTCCCTCCGCACTTTCCTTGGGGAGCCACACGGTCCCCTCGGGGTGATTTATGGCAGAATCTGTCCAATGTGTGTGACGTCAGAGAGGTCGGGACCCCAGGGAGAAGAGCAGCTCCAGGCTGGGAACAAAGCCCCCGCCCGCTCCCGCCTTGCCCTTGCGGTTCACTGACTCGGTTCGTGTCCTCTAAATGGAGTGGCAGATGAAAAAGACCGAAGAAGAAACAGTCAGGTTTCCTCTTCTCTAATGTCCGTGCCCCGCCTTCCCAGCCGGGTTGTAATGTGGACAGGTCATTGTCGCCCGGAGAAGGAGACGCCTTTGAACGTGGTGTGGTCCTCGCCCTCCCTTTTGAAAAGTCAAGGCCACGGCTGTCTGGGTCCTTATTGCAAAGGGTCTTTGAAGGCTGAGCTGTTCAGATCCCACCCACAGAATCAGCTGTCCCTGCTCTGGCTGTGTCCAGTGAGTCACTTGTCTGTATCCAGGTACCTCAGGGCAGACGGCAGGAGGGCCACCAGGCAAGTGGAAGCAACAAAGAACCTTCTGAAAGCTGTCAGGGGCTCACAGGATCCACAGGAGGTCAGAGAACCAGCTTTGGGGTAGCCGTCCAGCAGGCAGGGTGCCCATATCCCACCGCCAGATTGCTGTGTGGAAATACAGCTCTGTTATCACGGAACAAACCCTGCAGAGGGCAGTAAGTGCCATGTGAGCTGCTGACCCTGCTGTCTCTGGGGACAGGATGGAATAGCCACACCTTTGCCCAGGATCAGCCTGTGCCAGACTCTCCTAGCCATGAGCCTCTACCTTAGAGGTAAGCCCGGGCAGTCTGATGGTGGGAGTCCAGGCCACTGCAAGAGAGACTGAGAAAGAAAGTTTCCAGCTTCTGATTTGAAAAGATAAAGCCTTATAAGATGAGGAATTCCAGAAACATGGGAAGTGTTTAATGTAGCGGGTGCAGGGGCCCACACCTGTAATCCCAGCAGCTGGGGAGGCTGAAGCAGGAGGATCATGAATTCAAAGCCAGTCTCAACGATTTAAGTGAGGCCCTGAACAACTCAGTGAGTCCTTGTCTCTAAATGAAATATATTTTAAAAAAGAAGAGGGTTGGGGGTGTGGTTACTTGGTTCAATCCCCAATGCCAAAAAGATAGATGATAGATTGATAGATAGATAGATGGATAGATAGATAGATAGTTTATTTTCAGTGTGATCCAAAAGAATGGCAGGTAGCCCATAGCCTAGGCTGGGCTTGACCTTGACTCGTTACATCTCAGGGAACCGGGAACTTTCAGGGCAGCAAAAGAGAGACCCATTGAAGGGTTTTCACGGTCCCTAACTTCCCAGGCTGTGATATGATAAGCTACTCAAACCTTTGCCAAGGGTGCTTCTAGGCCTTGCGTGAAGGTAAAGCCTGCCAGGGACTGGCCAGGGCTAGACCCTGGGTGGACGCTTCCCCTGCCTGTAACCCACAGCAGAGCTCCTCGGCCACCTTCGGGGATGGTTCCAAAGTAGCAGGTGCTGATTCTGAATTTTCTTCCCAGAAGCAGCAATCGTGGGCTTATGGAGGTTTGATTATTTTGGAACGGGAACCAATGATGGACTGAGGTGCATGCTGGGAATGAGGCTTCTTTAAAGAATCCCTGAAATCCAGGGTCCTCAGATCCTGGGGGCCAGGTCCTGCAGTTCCTGGAAGGCAGCCCCAGCGGGAGCTACCGTGCCGCCTCAAGGATGTTGGCTGTGCCCACGGATGTGGGGAGAGGCTGGGGGTCTGGTGAGAGCTCACCACACGCTGATGCGATTCAGTATCTTCTCATTTATTCATTTATTTGATTTTGCAGTAGTGGGGTTCAAAGTCAGGGCCTTGAAGGCGCCAGGCAAGAGGTCTAGCCCTGCCACGTCCCTAGCCCTCAACATCTTTATCACACACGACCGCGCCTGAGTATTTGGTGCCAATGCGCCCCTTCCCCTCTCCTCCTCGAGAGAGAACTTTCCAGGCTAAGGAATTTTATCGCCTTTCTTGTTCATATCCTAGAGGAGGCCTTTATGGGTCACTGAGCTCAGGGTTTCTCAGAGTGTGGTCCTCAGGCCTCCTGCATCAGATTCACCTCTGGGCCTCGGTTAGAAGCAAATTTCCTGGCCTCATTCCCAGACCTTCCGAGTCACTCCTTGGTGAGGCCCAGGGATGTGTTTTAATTAGCTTCTGGGGAGTTCATGTGCATGCTGAAGTTCAAGAAGCTTGGGTCTAATCCAGTCCCCTTGTCCTATGCATGGGGACACAGAGGCCCAGGGAAGGGCAGAACCTTGCTCACAGGTGCATGGGTGTTATCAGCCGAACAGAGCCTAGAATTTTCTAATCCATATTTCCAGTTCTCCATCCCTGACACCTTCTGCTTCTTCAGCAAATCATTTTTGTATCTAAATTAGGAGGCATTGAAGGCAAACAGCAGAACAAAAAGGTAACTCTGTTTTACACCAAGGAGATCTTTCCCGCACGGTCGTGGGATGCGTTCCCCCTTAAGCACAGCTGTGGTCACCATAAAGACCGGGAGCCACCTGGTTACAGAACCCATGAGTTCGGAGGACTTGTCACTGAAAGCAAAATCGCCCCTGGACTCCAGAAGGAAGGGCACTTGCTAGAAGTCAGACCAGCACTAAGTGCCCACCCCCAAACACACCTGTCCTTCGATACTCGGCCCTGGGGTAGAGTAGATGTCACCTTCCCCAGGAAGATTTTATTCATGCAGCCCTGGGCCTGGCTGCTCACCGGGGTGAGCTGGGCAATTTGGAGCGTTTACAAGGGACCACGACCAGTGTCTCAGCCGCTGGTTCCCACCCATGTCTGGGAGCTGCTGTTGGCATTTTTATGGCCACGTAAGAGGCCCCGCAGCTGGAGACAGGCAGAGGTTCCACCCGGAAGCATCCTTTGAGAAACCCTTCTCTCCAGAGCACTCAGGCTGGCATTGTCTTGGAGGCTCCCATGTCCCTTCAGGCGAGGTCCCCTGTGTTGGCATTGAGACCTGTCCCAGGGCTGTCTGGACGGTGACTTGGGTCCACAATTTCTTGTGGTCCCTGGGGACATGCCTGGGCTGTCATGGCCACCTGGCACCAAGGCCACCAGCTCGTGCCAGGCTGTGCTACCTTCCACCAGCTGCTCAGCAGGTCAGTCCCACCTGGGCTGACCGTGGCAGGGAGGGAGCCCCGGAAGTCACGGCCTCAGCATGGGAGGCAGGTGCTCGGCTCCTGGAGGAGGAGACGGCTGGAGCGGCCGGGGCGGGTGCCAGGGCCCTTGGCGGAGCCGTTTGTCAACCCTCCCTCAGCTCTGCCCTTCTTCCTGTGCATCGGTCCTTCCACTTGAGGCTGCTGTGCGTCTCTCCTGCCCGTGTCCCTCCGTGTCTGAGGGCTGGCTGACGCCCCTCGCCGGCTCTCTTTCCCTTACTGTCGCCTGTTTCCTCGGCTTGCCCGCCGTTGGTAGCGTTCACCTCGGTGGCCTGTCTTCCTCTGGTCTCCGGATCCCGTGGGGCCTGCCACACAGCAGGCGCACAGTGGCCGTTGGCGGGAGCGGGTGGTGAGTCAAAGCTGCCTTCACAGGTGCTCCCTGCGTGGGGAGCGGACGGCTGGGGACGGTTATTCTCGGGGAAACTCTGGCCTTGTCCTGGGTGGAGGAGATTCTCCCGCCGTGTTGATTATTTCCACCCTCTTCTGCTGCGGGTGGGCTGGCTTCCCCATTGGCTTTGCTCTGCAGGGACGGGGGCCCCGTCCAGGTCTAAGCAGAGAGAACTAGAGGGGGGTCACAAAGGTCGAGGAGGTGAAGGGGGCTGACTGGCATTTTGGGAGTGGAGGGGAGGGTGACCCTCAAGGGCACCGAGAGGTCCCCCAGGCAAAGCCCCAGGGGGAGCTGGGTTGTGCCTGGACTCTCCGTCAGTCGCAGGAGCTATTTCCCTGCTCAGAGGCTGGCACTGAGCCACTTGGAATCAGCTGTTGACCCCCACTGGGTCACAAGGCAAGATGATCTTTAATTACGCTCCTTGCCCCACGCGCAAGGCCAAGCCAAAGCGAGGCGCAACGTTCCACTGGATTCCTGGGAGGAGCGCGAAATGCGGGTTCTTATCTCACCTTGGGGCGCAGACTGAACCCGAGGTTAGGAGTTCTGACCTGGACTCCTGGCCCACAGCCAGCCAGCCACTGCCCCTTGGGGAGGCCACCTGACCCCCGCCTCCTGGGCCTCAGTTCTCGTCTCCCTGATGGAAAAGATGGTGCCCGCTCTCTCCCACCGCGTAGGTTGTGATCATCGAGTAAAAAACAACGGGAACCAGCAGGTGACTCAACCCCACTATCAGTCAGTCCGTGAGTGGATAGGCCAACCAAAGGCGGTTGGTTCATCCACACAGCAGAACATGACTCGCCAGTAAAGAGGAATGACATAACCAGGCTCAGTGGAACAGGCCAGTAATCCCAGCAAGTTGGGAGGCTGAGGCAGGAGGATCACAAGTTGGAGGCCAGCCTTGGCAACTTAGCGAGGCTCTTTCTCAAAATAAAAAAGTAAAAGGACAGAGGATGTAGCTCAGTGGTCGAGTGCCCCTGGGTTCAATCCTTAGTACCAAAAGATAAAAGAAAAGAAGAGAATGAGGTGCGGTTTACAACACCGATAAACCTCGGTAACATTGGGCTCAGTGAACAGACCAGTACAAAAGGCCACAGGTTGTATGAATCCATTCAGATGAAATGTCCAGGAGTTGGCAACTCTGTAGAGACTGACTTGGGGGCAGGGAAGAAAGGGGACTGACTGCTAACAGGCACTAGGTTTCTTCCGGGGCTGCTGCAAAGGGCCTGAGTTATATAGTGGTGATGATCGCCCAGCTTTGTAAATGTGCTAGAGTCCACTGCGTTGTGAACTGTAAAAGGGCAACTTTTATGGTATGAGAACCGTGTCTCCCTACGAAGCACACGGATGTGCCGTGTGGGAAAGAGCTGCGCAAGCACTGAGCAGGAGGCGGGTGGCCCCAGCCTCCTCCTCCTCCCCAGGGAGCATCTCAGGACCTCCCGCCTCCCGGGGACTGTGCCAGGAGCTTCGCGGTCCTGCTTTGCATTGTGGATCTTATCGTCTGTGTTTTGTAAAGAAGATAAAATCGGAGAAAATAAGCAACATGATCAAAGTCCCAGGTCCCGGGTTGGGTGGCCAGACCCGGATGCAAGCCCAGGTCTGCCCGACCCACGGGCTAGACTCTCTCCTTGATTCCATGCTACTCTTTCAGACCCCTGGTTTCTGGATCAGAATGAAATGCCTACTCGGGGGACGTGGCTGTCCTTTAACTTAAAATGGTTCCCAGGATGTCGCCGCGGCACCCAGGACCCCCGCAGGATTCCCGCCAGGGCTGGTCGAAGCCAACCTCCGGAGCGACGGGCCTCCAAGACCAGCCTCAGGTCTCCCACGAGTGGAATCCCAGGATTCGGAGAGCGGTCAGAAGGTCTAGGGCCCCCGGGGACCCCTCCTCAGAACCTGGTGTCCCAGACCCGCCCTGGAGCTCAGGGACGCTGCCTCGGTTTCCCTCCGAGAAGGCTTGAGACGCGCGTGCCCCATCCAAAGTAGTTGCAGGGTCTGTGCCAGCCTATCAGGGGCCCGCTGGTGGCGGCCACGCACTCTAACGACTGAACACCGAGTGTCAGCGTTGTGATTGAAGGACAGCCACCCGCTGGGACAGGCCCAGGCTCTAGTGTCCACGCAACTGATGCGTGTGCTTTACGGAGAGCACACGGGTGCGGAAATGGACTCTCGGGAAGCCGGGGCTGCTCCCCATGGCCCACAGGGTCTAATCCCAGGTTTGGAAGTGAACGCAGGTTGGGGCAAAGGGGCTCTGAAGTTGAGGGGCCTTGGCACTAGCCCTGGCTCAGCTGGGCTGTGTGATGCCGGGGGACTCACTTGCCCTCTCTGGTGGAGGTGTGTTATCTAGTGAAGCAGGGACTTAACTGCAAAACCAGGGGGTTCGCACTCACCCATCAGAGCTGTGCGGAGGTCCTACTCTTTGCTTGTCCCACAGCAAGGTGCTGGGGATAGCACGGTGGCAAGAAATGGGCACCAGCCTTGCCTTCTGGAGCTTAGGAGTAAAACGATCCCCAGTTGCACAACTGCAGATTGTAGCTGTGAAGGAGCCACAGGGGGTTCTGAGACCACACAGACCCGGCCTTCTGCAGACCCACTTTGTGCCGGACACTCTCCTCCTGCCGCGTGAGGTGTATTTTATTCAGGTGTGGCACAGTCGTCAGCTCAGCAAGGGTGCCATTTAAAGATGGGGGTCTCAAGAGAAGGGGCGTCTGGCCAGGGGGGGCCACACAGGGAAGCCACTGCATCCGTCTGGAGGCAGGGAGGCCGACAAGGGCTGTTATGGGGGTTTCTGTGAGAAGGAATAGGAGGGACAGGAGAGTTAGGGGTTGGGGATTGGCGTCACTTGCAGGCTCTGGGCTGGAGGGACCGTCCTGACCTGCCCAGTGCTTGGTCCTGAGACGGTCTAGGGTGGGGGTATTGGCGGGGCATATGGGTGCTGAGAGCGGCCCTGTTGTGCCCAGCAGGGAACAGGGCGAGACAAGGAATGGCCCAGGTGCCTGGTGAGTTGCACAGGAGTCAGAACGGGAGCCCGCGGTCATGCGCCCTCCTAGCTCCTAAGGACCCGTCCGCCCCAGGAAAGGCCTTGGTCTGGCTCCTGCCTGGGGACCCGCCCGCAGGAGGGAGGCCCAGCTGGACCCGGTTCCCTGAGCAACTACCTGGACGGGTTTAAGCCTGCGGAGGGCGGAGGGCGGCGACTCCAGGCCACTGAGCCGGGACCTCTGCGGGGGCGGGGGGCGTGGCATCGTGAATAAGGTCCCCAAGTGACTCTTAAAAAAAAAAATCATGGTAAAATTCCCCTAAGGCAAAATACACAGGTGGGAAGCTGGACGAGTCTTGGCGAATGCGCGCCCGTGTGACCCACGGGCCAGAGGGAGGGTCTGGTCACCCTAGAGGGCGCCACGTGCCCCTGCCGTCAGTCCCCTGCCCAGCTCGCTCAGGGTGGCTGGTCGGCCGCAGCTGGAGCCCCGCGCAGGTGCAGCCCCGGCCCAGGCTTTGGGATCGGGCTGCTTCCGCGGCAGAAAGGTTTCTTATTTGTTCCACTCAGTTGCACGTGACAGCAGAATGCGCTTCGGCTCACTGCCCGCAAACGGCCGACTTCTCCTTCCGCTGGTCGTACCCCACGCAGTCGCACCGTTCACTAACGCGTACGTAGGGTGATGCTGAACGTGTCCGTCTCCTTCCACCACCTTCCCAGCGCCAGACCCCTCCGCTCCCCACTCCCCTCTGCCCAGGCCAAAGTCCCTCCACCCTTCAGCATCCCATCCCAGAGAACACACGTGGCCTTTGGGGTTTGGGGCTTGGCTTATTTCACTTGGCATGTTATTCCCCAACTTCATCCATTTACCTGCAAATGCCATATCTTCATTAAGGCTGAGTAATATTCCACTGCGTATATATACCACAGTTTCTTTATCCATTCAGCTATTGAAGGGCACCTAGGTTGGGTCCACAGGTTAGCAATTGTGAATTGGGCAGCTAGGAACATTGATGTGATTGTGTCACTGTAGTATGCTGATTTGAAGTCCTTTGGGTATAAACCCAGGAGTGGGATAGCTGGGCCAAATGGTGGCTCCATTCCAAGCTTTCTGAAGAATCCCCACACTGCTTCCCAGAGTGGCTGCACCAATGTGCAGTCCCACCCGCAATGTATGAGTGTGCCTTTTCCCCACATCCTCGCCAACACTTATTGTTGCCAGTATTGTTGATAATCACCCTTTTTGTGGAGTGAGATGGAATCTTAGTGTAGTTTTAATTTGCATTTCTCTAATTGGGGGTTTTTTTATGTGTTTTTTGATCTATTGTATTTCTTCTGTGAAATGTCTGTTCGTATCCTTAGCCCATTTATTGATTGGTTTTTTTTTTTGGGGGGGGCGGTGTTTGGTGTTAAGATTTTTTGGGTTCTTTATATATCCTAGAGATTAGTGCTGTATCTGAGATGTGTGTGGTAAAGATTTTCTCCCACTCTGTAGGCTCTCTCCTCACATTATTGTGGTTTCCTTTGCTGAGAAGAAGGATTTTAGTTTGAATCTGTCCCGTTGATTGATTCTTGATTTTATTGCTTGCATTGTAGGAGTCCTGTTAAGGAAGTCAGATCCTAAGCTGACATGATGAAGATTTGGGCCTACTCTTTCTTCTATTAGGTGCAGGGTCTGTGGTCTAATTCCTAAGTCCTTGATCCACTTTGAGCTTTGTGCAGGATGAGAGAGAGAGGTTTAATTTCATTTTGATGCATATGGATTTCCAGTTTTCCCAGCACCATTTGTTGAAGAGGCTGTCTTTTCTCCATTGTATGTTTTTGGCACCTTTGTCTAGTATGAGATGACTATATGGATTCGTCTCTGCATCTTCTATTCTATACCCTTGGTCTACATGTCTGTTTTGGTGCCAATACCATGCTTTTGGGTTTTGGTTTTGTTTTGTTTTGTTTTTTTACTATGGCTGTGTAGTTTGAGGTCTGGTATTGAGAGGCCTCCTGCTCCACTCTTCCTGCTAAGGATTGCCTTGGCTATTCTGGGTTCTTTTTTTTCAAATGAATTTCATGATTGCCTTTTCTATTTCTGTGAGGAAGGTCATTGGGATTGTAACTGGAACGGCACAGACTCTGCATAGCGCCTTTGGTAGTGCAGCCATCTTGACAATATGAGTTCTGCCTAGCCATGAACATGGGAGGTCTTTCCATCTTCTAAGGTCTTCCTCAATTTCTTTCTTTAGCCTTCTGCAGTTTTCACTGTAGAGGTCTTTCACCTGGACTGATCCCAAGTATTCCATGTTGCGAGGCTATCATAAATGGGGTAGCTTTCCTAATTTCTCTCTCGGAGGATTCCTCGCTGACGTATAGAAATGCATTTGACTTATGGGCGTTGAGTTTATATCCAGCTGCTTTTCAGCAGAGTGTTTTTGAGATCCACCAAGTTGCCCCTAGCTGAGGCGTGGGAAACTCTGTGGTTTCTCTCGATGTGTTTGCTTGTTCTCCCGACCACAGACATTTGGATTGTTCGCAGTTTGGACCTGTTCTGCATAAAGCCACTGTGGACATTCATGTCTGTGTCTTACTGTGGACATGAGTGACCGTCTCTCCTGACTGAGCACCTAGGACCACTGTGACAGGATTGCCCTAGGTGATCCATGGCCACCAGCCCAAAGCTGACACTCCGGAGACCCTGGACCGACCCCCTCCACTGCAATCCTTTTCTGCTCCCAAGTCCTGCAACCCTATTTCAGCTCAGAAATGACATTTAATGGCATTTCATTTTTTTAACTGTGAAAAAATATGCATAACAAAGAATGAACTATCTGATGCATCTTCAAGCATAGGGTTAAGTTACAGTCACGCTGACATCCAACCCTCACCTCCGACCATCTCCAGAACTTCCGTATCTTCTCCAACTGAAACTCTGCCCCATGTAACGGCAGCTCCCTGTGCCTCTTTCCACCCCAGCCCTAGAAACCTCTGTTCTGCTCCGTCTCTATGAACTTGACCACTCCAGGAACATCACGTAGGTGCAATCATACCATGTTTGTCCTTTGGCAGTACTTCGCTTGGCATCATACCTTCAACTTTAATCCATATGTCACAATGTCCTTTTTCAAAGCTGAATAATATTCCATCATGTTATAAACCACATTCTGTGACTGTGGTTTTTTTTTTTTTAAGTGGAGAAAATTTTCATTCTAAGAAAAAGAGTTTAGAACAAGAAGAGAGAGAGAGAGAGAGAGAGAATGTATGAGAATGTACTGATATCCAGCCCTTAAACTGTGGATTCCTCCCTTGCTCAACCAGGATGTGTTTGGCTGTGTCCGTGACATATGACATTCTAAGCCCAGGCACACGATTCCACCCAGGCAGGTTTCAGGTGCCTTTCACCATCTCTTTATTATAAAGATGCCTGGGTAAGGAATATTGGCAGCGCCGCCAGCCCCGGCTCCCGCCTTTGGAGCTGCTTCCTGGTTGAGTCCATGAAAGTCCCTTCTCCGTGTCATCCTCTAAACCGCTCACGCCGGAGTCTGAGGACAGAGCTCTTGGTTTGTGTCCCCGTGGCTGTCTTAAGCCCTGTTGTCGGAGCGCACACGCTGCCGGTTCCCACCAGATAAAAGGAGGAGCCTGTGGCGTGGGGGAGGGGTGGGAAGTGTGCCCCGAAAGCCACCGGGACCGGGACCTGCACCTTCCCTGGAACTGCGGAGGGCCTCCCGGGGGTCTCCTGAGACAGACAGACGGAGTCACCTGCCTGGGTGCTGAGCCGCCCCAGAACTGCAGGCGGACAACAAAGGCCGCAATTAAAACTGTTGCTGTGGTTTGACCTTCGGGCCTGCCTCACAGGAGCCGGGAAGGTCAAAGGCGCAGCTCGGGCTCCTGGGCAGAAACGCAGAGCCAGGCGCGCCCACCCTCCAGCAGAGGCGCCACTCAGCCCTGAACCCTCCAGTCCACGGGCCCTTCCTGGCCAGTGGCGACCATCGCTCCCTCCCGCCCGCCTCCCCGGCTCCCTGCTTGTTTTCTTAACTGTCGCACCTGGTAACGTGGAAAGCACTCAGTAAATATTTGTCAGCTAAAAGTGCGAAGAGTGAGCGCCACCTGTTCACGACCTGCCCATTCGACAGGGAGGCCACCAGCTCCTTTAGGGCAGAGTCTCCTCTTCCCCCAGCCCTAGCACGCCGCCTGGTTGGGGGAGAGCCTCAGGCAAGGTTCCCAAACTCACAAGGTGGCCCCGCCCTGTGTGTCCCAGCTCTTTCCAAGCCTGTGTGTCCTCCCTCCTACCCCGTGTCCTCAGCACACTGAAGCAGTGTTTCCTATTACTTATTATTCTTTAACTCCCTGGCATATGACACATGCCCAGCATATAGCAGCAGCTCAATAAAATGCATCCTGGCTGTTGAATAATATTTAAGATGCAATTCCCATTCTCTAACCCACGGGGGTATTTCCAAAAAAATTTTTTTCTGAAATATAAGTGGAGTTGCTCTCCAGCGCCTCGTCTCTCCACTTCATTCTGGAATAGAATCTGCGAGCCCGCCCGGGACCTCTTTCAAACAGTGGCGCTAGGCCTGCCTCAGGCGCCCGTGAGTCCTCTTTTCGGCTGTGCCAGGCCCCGCGTTGTGCTTCGCTGGTGAGCGTTTCAGTGAGCGTGGAAACTCGGGGAACAGCACCCGAGGGTGCCGGCTTTGCGGGTTCGCCTCTTGGACTCGAAGTTGGGGTCGTGGGTGGAGGACACTTGTCGGCTCCGGGGTGGACAGAGCAGGTCCGATCCTGGCTCCTCCCTCTCGTCCACCTTTTCCTCGGGGGAAAGCTGTTCCCCTGAATGCCCATGTCCCACATCAGGGGGGGACAAACCGTATCTGGTACAAACTGATGGGAGGATTGGCTGGCGCATTCGCTTCGTGCTGGCCAGCTGTGCGTGGCCGGAACACCTGAGCTAAACCATTTCTAGGAAGGAAAAGTTCACTTTGGCTCGTGGTTTCAGAGGTTTCCAACCATGCTGAAATGGCCAGGTTGCTTTGGGGCCCGTGGTGAGGCAGGTCTCGGTGGGAGCCCAGAACATAAGGGACCTGCGCACAGAAGGAAGGAGACAGAGGAAGAGACCGGGGTCCCAGAATCCCCTCCAGGGCACGCCCCCAGTGACCTCACGTCCTAAGGCTCCGCCCCCTGCAGTAGGACCCCAGCCTGGACACCAACCCTTCAACACAGGGCCGCTGGGGACATTCCTCATCCAAACTCTAGCCCCTTCCAATGGTTGCTGTTGCAAATGCCCAGACTCTCAGTGGTTTCCCCAGCTCAAGTTCACTCAGAGTCGCAGGGAGGTGTGGGCGGAGCAGGCGCCTCCGGGCACCGCTGGTCCTCTGCCTTCTCTGGCCCCTGGAGGCCGCCCGAACGTGTGCCCCCCCCCCTCTGTCTTCACAGCCACTGGGGTGGCATCCCTGACTCTGCTTCCGTAAACACAGGGTCACCTCTCACACTGACCTGCTCGGAGTCCCTCTTATTGAGACCCGCGTGGTGACATGAGGCCCTCCAGGGTGATCCAGGATCGTCCCCCTTTCCTCCGTGCAGGGTACCATAGTCACAGGCGGGGGCATCGGGCTGTGGGCATCTTCAGGGACCATTCTGCAGCCGACCACAGATGGGATCACATTTGCTGTGACCTTCGTGTACCTGTGTCCCTGTCCCAGAATGAAACTTACATCTGGAGCTCTCTTAGCCTGAGTTGACCCCAGAGCAGACCCTGAGGGAAGGACTCCAGAGCACGCAATTGACCCGGGAGACGCCAGGACCCCAGCAGGGCTTTGGGAAGGAGGGCGAGGCAGGGCGGTGAAGGCAGCTACTGAAGGTGACTTTCCAAGCCAGGTATCCGTGAGCTCAACCCTTGGTGGCCAGTGCAGAACAGCCTCAGAGCTGCCGGACCCCAGGGCAGAGGGAGCTGGGGAGCCAGACACACGCCAGTCCCCACCTGCAGTGGGTACAGGAGCTTCCCGTGGGGCTGTGCCCTCCCGGCCTGCTGCACAGGTGGCAAGGTGAGCTCAGCCTCAGGCAAAGTAGAGCGGACAGCAGAGCCGGCAGGCAGCCCGGTGAGCTCTGTGTGCCAAAGGGGACTGGCAAGGCCCGAGGCCATCAGCGCGCCGCCTGCCCAGCACCTCTGTCCCAGCAGACGCCTCTTTCTTGCTGAAAGTCGTTTTCTGCTGCTCCCAAACCTGCCTATGTCAGTTGCACAGTTACTTAATGAAACCAAGGTAAATGCGTGGTGATTTAATGAAACTAAAACGAAGACTTGTTAGGAGCAAATTGCTTTGAAAAACTGCTGTTTAATTAGGTATAATCAAGACAACCACCAAAGATGGTGGCAGGGAGGAAGAGCCACGCGGATTCTAGAAGCCGGGGTTTGTTTCTGGCCCTCTCTACAGAATCCCAGGCTGGAAATGGCCGACGCTGAGTCCGAGTGTGGTCTTGGTGCCGGTGCCTGTGTGTCCCAGCTGTCACTCCCTGTGTGAGCTCCTTCCCACTGTGTTGGTTATTGGTGAGGTCACTTCCCCCAGGTCCTGCACTTAGGAGGGGCGGAACTTGAACCTGATCATCTGTCTTTGCTGGGCACTGCCTCCAGGGGCCCCTGTCTGCCACCCTCGAATGTCACTCTGGAATTGCTGGCGCTGACGCCATCCTACACTACTCGATGGAGTCCTCGATCAGCAGATGCAGTCCCTTCTCCCAGAGGTCCTCAGGACCGCTTGCCCATAATGTCCTCATAGAAGGAATCGTAAACTCAGAACACACCAAAAAATCACAGCCAGCAGAAATTCGGGGCACCCTGTTCCTGGGAAAGAGCTTGTTAACCAAGCCATTACCAGCCCCAGGCAGGCTGATTCTCTCGTCCACTTTACATGGACCCTCCTGCAGGGGGCGCTGGGGGCAGGACTCTCCCCAAGGGCACTGGTTCAATGAGGGGGTCCCAGAGACCTCTCAGGACATGCAGGTGGGACTAGCCAAGGTGCTTTTGAAGCAGGCCTCGCTACCCTTCGAATGGACAATCAGTCCATGTGCCACTGTGACCACCAGCTCCCCAAATAGCCTTCGGGACCTTCGCTGAGGTTTCTCCAGGAAGCATCAGTTGGCCGGTTAGTAGGTAGGCTGATTCCGTCAGTATCCGAATGGCGGCCTTTGAGGGTGCCGGATGGAGGGGGACCAGGACCACACCGTAGCAGAGAGTTGGGAAGGCCGCACCTGGAGCTGCCACGTCCAAGGTGGATGAGCTCGCTCCAGGTGCCCGGGCGACAGCAGAGGGAACCCAGGAACCCAAGGAGAGGGTGCGGCCAGAGAGTAGGCTAGAAGCCAGGAAGGTCAGTCTGCAGGGGTGGACACATTCCAGTTCCTGGGGCCCTTTGGCCTTTCCAGGAAGCGGGGATTTGGCCCTAAAAGGAAGTTGTCACTGGCCGTACCTGATCTTTACAGACTGAAATTCAGTTGTAACGAGAAGGCAAGAGTCTGGGATGATTTATCTGTGTAATAATGAGTCATATTTCAAGAGTTCTCTGTGCATTTTCATGGGGCTTAAGTTGATAGGCAAATTCTGTTCTTCAGTTTTAATTATGCAAAACCAAGAAGCAAGAGTTATTCTCTTCATTTGCAATGCAGAGACCAAATCTGATTATTTGGCCCTGCACCAAAAAAGTTGGGCTGAGGCTCTGTGGATCGCCCCTTCCTGGGGGGGACCAGGGACTTGGCATCCTGTCCCTGGAACCCAGAGAAGTCACAAGTTCCCAGCATGCACTGCTGCGGCCACTCCAGCCACTGGTGTTGAGAACCGCCCACTGGGCCTGCGTCCTCCTCCCACAACCTAGGCATCTCTTCCCCTGGGATCTTTTCCGGCCTCCGTGTCCTGCTCTGCGCTGCTGCCTTCCTCCCCAGCCTCTACTCCAGGGCCTGGGCTCAGAGACCTGCCGCCTCTGCCTGGTCACATTGGGGCAGGCCGGCCCGGGGGAGCCCGGATGGGGTCTGGCTCTGGCTGTGTGACAAGGGCTCTCTCCCCACTAGGCCTCCTCATTGATTAAAAGAAAACGCCGGCCACCTGCCCTCTTGGCTTCTGTCAGAGGCTGCATCTGTCCTGTTGCCTGCTGTGTCCCGGGGCCAGGAGCAGAGGTGCTCAGCATGGGGCTGGAGAAGGACCCCTGAGCACCCAGCTCATGCCAGGCAGCGTCTGCCCCAGGCAGACACCCAGGAGGAGGGAAGAGGACCCTGCCCTCCAGCATCTGGAGGTGGGAATCGACAGGGAAGTTGTGTGGGATCTGGAAGGTCCCCAAAGCCTCATGGGTTGAGGGCCCCGAGACAGCGACGTCCAGAGGGGGGCTTTGGGAAGTGACGATCTCGGGGACTCTGAGCTCATCCCTGGACCAATCCGTCGATGACTGAATGGACGCCTGGAGGTGGTAGGAACTAGGAGGTGGGCGTGGCAGAGGGTTCAGGCACGGGGACGAGCCTCTTGTCCCCATCGCCTCCCGCCCGCTCCCTCTATGCTTCCCAGCTGCCCTGAGCTGACAGCTTTCCTCTGCCTCCTCCTTCCACCAAGAGCCTCTGCCTCGCCTCCGGCCCAAAGCAATGGAGCCCGCCCACCACAGAAGGAAACCATGAGCAAAAATCACCTCTCCTCCTTGACATGGTCCTGTCTGGTGTTTGGCCCACCGTGTGGAAAAGCCAACACCGAGTAAAGCATTAGAATATGGTACGAGCGCGGGTACGCAGCAGCGAAGCCCGTAGTCTGGCATAATTAAAATGTACTAATAATAAACGCAAAAAGATGGGAGGAGAGAGACACAGAGCCGCTGAGGAACGTGCCTGGTGCTAGAGGGGTAGAGCCAGGGTTTGGACCAGGCAGCTTGACCTCTACCATTACCTTCCTGATCTCTCGTAAGCAGCACCAAGCCTGTGGCACAGCCTAAGAGGAGTGAATTTCAAGTCACACTCAACTCCACGTCCCTGTGACCTAGCAGCTAGTTGTGCTGCACTGGGCAACTCAGACAACCTCTCTGAGCCTTGGTTTCCTAATCTATGAAACAAGACTAGAAACAAGACTGGAAACCTCAGAGTTTCGTCGTGATGATCAAAGGAGATGAGACGCACCCCACGCAGCAGCTAACACAGGAAAGCTCTGTGCTTGTGTTAGACAAGGAGAGAACGTGGCATGAGCGGGCAGAGACAAGTAAGTAGTAAACTCACTCTGAGGTGGCGGAGAGGAGAGACGGTTCTGTGGCATTCCTCGGGCTTGGGCTTCTTCTCCTGGGAGGAATTTCCACAGACTTGCCCACGGTTGTCAGCACACGCTCAGAACCTCGCAAGGATCCTGCGTGTCGCATGCATCACCTTCCACTCACAGCGTGGCCACTCACAGCTCTGCGTGCAGAGGAGGCCCAAACAGCACCCACGCACCTGCTCACAAGTGCCTGATGCATCCAGGCTCCGTAACGCTGTTCTCTTTCAAGTGCCAGTAGGAGCTGATCGGTGCACTGCGCTAGGCCTTGGGCACCGCATTCTGCGCGACAGAGAGAACTGCTCAGGACCCCACCCTGCCCCGCCTGCTGGAAGGCGACTGCCCACGGGATGCCCACAAAGCCAGTCTCTCACCCTCTGCCCGACAGTGAGGGGAGGCCGGCTGGTGGAGGAGGCGGATGGTGTGGACTTGCCAGCCCTGCGCGCGGCTGCCATCAGAGCACCTGCGTTCAGGACACCGGGGACCTCGTTAGAAGCTGACGGATGACGTGCAGGACGGGGCTGAGGATTACTGCTCAGCCCGGCAGCACTGACGCTGCTGGAAGATCGGGGTCCCTTCCCCAGGCTGGGAGGGAAAGGGAACAAGTGCGGGTCCTCCTGGGGTCCTCCCGGCTATGGGGACCTGGCCATCCCCCCGGCCCAGCTCCCCAGATGGCCAGGGGCGGCACCGCTGAGAGCCCCCTCCTCAGGGGCTGCTTAGACCCTGGCAGAGAAGCACGAGAGCCCCACCCGCGGTGCTCAGCTTGTCCCAGGGCACAAGGTGCGATGACGGCCTCAGCCGGCAGGGGACCCGGAACACCAGCCAGGGCAAAGCAAATGCACCCCGCGAAGCAGGCACCGAGCCACCCAGCAAAAGAACGTCACGTCCTGGGCTGTGGCCCTTCAGCGAGTGGGACAGGTGCCTCGGGCTCCTGCCTCCCCCAGAGCCTCCACTCCCTGCTGGCTGAGGCTGCTGTCCAAGCGGGTGGGGCTCCTGCACCCCGCCCTCGGCTGCAGAAGGCTCCCTTGACGGCCAAGGCGACCCGCCATGCTGACACCGTCACTTCCCACGAGCAGGTCAGCGGCTGCGCTCGTCCACAGCCCGGTCCCTGGGTGGTTTCGCCTGTCGTGAATCATGCCTCTCGCCTCTGCACTGCGCTGCGTCTCCCCTGCCCAAGCACCTGTGGGACGGTCCAGCTCTAGAGGCCCCTCCTGGGTGCCCTCCCCCGTGGCCGTGAACCTGGGGCGCCCTGGATGTTCTGACTCGGGAGCGCCAGGTTTAAGGAGGCCACTAAGCCGAGGTGCTGGCCAGGGAGCAAGAGCAGCCACCACGTGGAGGTTGCCGTGGTGAGGACCCAGCGGGCGGGGCTTCCTCCAGGGCCAGGCTGGAGGGCCGGTAATGACAGGCCCTGCCCTGTCGCCCAGGATCGACCTGGGCCAACACAGCTCCCGCAGATGGAAGGAGGTCTTCTCCAGCTCTTGTTCCCTTTCCACAGAGTAGAAGGTGCCCTTCAGTTTGGGCCAAAATCATTCGCCATAAAGGAACAACCCAGAGAGGAAGGCGGGCCCTGCTCCAGTCCCCCAACGCACGCGGCCATAAAACCTCCCTAATAACTTTGCTCAAGATAAAACTCCTATGTCCGTAATTCACTGGAGCCGGCGACTCCGGAGGCCTGGCTGTGGTTTATCTTCTTTGTGTTTAATTGGAGCCCTCCCCCCCGCCTCCTCCTGCACAGGTGCAGGTGACTTACGGAGATGTGGGGACACCTGGCTATTATTCCTTACTCCAGGTCCATTTTTATTCCTTCCAATTTCGCAGAGTCATTGGCTGGATAAGGCCGCTTAGAAAACAAATGCAGATTTCAATAGTTCATATGGAACTTACGTTCATATCTCAGGTGCACAGGGATAATGATGTGGCAATTAAAGGCGAATCTGTAATTTTCTCGAGTGAATGAGCGCTGACTTAGATATTTAACTGAATGTTAATTTTTTTTAAAGCTTTGGGGATTTTCTGACTATTGATGGATGACTTAGTGCTTTCAAATTTCAGGTGGGGGAAAAAATAATCCCCTGATTTGGCACTTTATATACGAATGTCTCAATATTATGTCGTCGGTTGATTCACCCTGAGCACAGTGTGTCAGCTAGGGGACCAGCAGCATCTGAGCAGTGTAACTGTGGGCTCTCACACGTGGGCACACGCACACGTGGACCACACAGCCCATGTGCACACACCATGGACGTGCGTTTGTCAAGTCAGCTTTCAAGGCAATGACAGAGGATAAACAGAGATGATCTTTTACTAGGTTTTCCTGTCTTCATTTATTTTTTGTGGGGGTGGGTGCTGGGGATGGAACCCAGCAGCACTTTACCACGAGCTCCCTCCCTAGTCCTTTTTTATTTTTATTTTTTATTTTGAGACAGGGTCTCACTAAGTTGCTCAGGGCCTTACTGAGTTGCTGAGACTGGCCTCAAATTTGCGATCCTCCTATCTCAGCCTCCCACGCCAATGGGATTACAGGCAGGCACTGCACCCAACTTGTCTTCATCTTTATGGACCTTTATTTTGTTCGTTTATTTTTATGTGGTGCTGAGACTCAAACCCAGTGCCTCACACGTGCCAGGCAAGCGCTCCACTGCTGAGCCCCAGCCCCAGCCCTTCATCTTCATCTTTACACATAGTCATTCCTTGTCCTTGTGCACACCTCACCTGCTCTTGACCCAGCAGGCTCTAGATCCAGACTACCTGAACAGGTAGCCAAGCCCACTGGGGTTTGTCTGTATCTGCCAGTTCCTCGTTCAGGTCTTGACCTCAGATTGACCACTTTGGGCTGCTCAAGGACCAATCTGTAAAGGGAATGGAGGTGTCTCTGCTTAGGTCACTAAGCAGCCACACTGGACCTTGACTTTGTGTCCAGAATCTCCCTGCTGGTCTGCAGAGCTAAGGGTCTCGGACAGAGACCCTGGTCCTCAGACTCTCTTGGCCTTTGGACCTCCCGGACAGAGCAAAGGACCTGTCTGCTCCTTACGGCCTCCTCTTGACTCACCCTCCTCCTAAAACCCCTTCTGGTGGGGGAGGCTGTTCCTTCTCCTGGCAATGGGATGCTGTGGGAAGGGCAGCAGAATTGATCGTTTCTTCCCTCCAGGAAGGAGGAAGTCATGGCTCTCAATCTAAAACTTGGTAAGGCCTTCGTTCGGTAGACCTGAGGAAGGGTCAGCAACTCTGGTCCCATCTGCGTACTGAGAAGCACCAGCTGGAAGAGAGGGGCTAGCCTCAGTTCAGAGAGAGAAGCGCATGCCTCTCGAATGCGCTCTGGTGACATTCTACCTTGAACCTGGAAGGCAGAGCAGGTTCGTGGGGGTGAGGGTGGCTTGCCTCCACCTGGGCTCTAACCTCCGCCAGCACGGAACTTAGATCTGTGTTTAAACTCCCTGCCTGTCGCCCCTCCTTGACCTCCTGTCTTCCGCCATAAACCAGTCAGGGAGGAGGGGCGGGAGCCCCGGGGCTACTGTGCAAGATTCAGCTCCTGCCACTCTTGGGCACCTGCCACTCAACCGCATCTGAACTTGCGGCTCTTTTCAGGGTGACTGTTTTTCTCGGGCGTTTGGAGGCAAGTCCAGGAATACGTTCCAGGGAAGGGACGGGGTGTTTCTCGGCTGCATCTTGAGTTATATTTGCCTCCCAAGTCCATTAAAGTCCTCTGTCCCCATTAAAATTGGACAAACTGGAGCACGGTCCCAACGCACAGCGCGCCCCAGCTCCCGCCCTGCGCCCCGGCAGATGCCGGTCTGCGCTCACTGGAGGAAGTTCCAGCTGCGGGAGCAGGGGCACGATCCTGAGGCTGCGCCTGGCTTCGGCTCCACGCTGGGAGGAGATGGGCTATTAATCCCGGTGACATTCCCTTTGAACAGCATCATATTTCAATCCTGTTAAGCTGAGGGGCCGTTGTTTATGGGTCTCCCTCCAAAAGCAGGACCTCGGCTGAGCCAAAGTTGCCGGTGCTGCCCGGCTCTGTGCCTTTAAGGCGACAGTTGGCTCAGCCTGCTCTGCTGACCCCCTGCCCCAGCACTCTGAGATGGAGACTCGTAAACTCTGGCGCTCCCAGCTGCCTCTGCTCGCCCATCTGGAACCCACTGAGCCAGGGGTCAGCGGGTCTGGTGTCCTCTAGTTGGAATGTGGAGAAGAGGAAGATCACAATGCATCTGGAAAGGGGTGGGGGCATGGGGAGGTGGTTAGGCACGCTGAAGGTTCCAGAATTCCCCGTCTCCCCACCGGCCTGCTTCCAGTTCTGATCTCCCCTGCCGGACAATTCGTTCATGCACTCAGAACACTTACTGAGCACCCCCCCAGTGCACTGTGGCGGATGCCTTAGGCACAAGAGGGAACCGGGCAGATGAGGCCACATCCTTGTCAACCAACCATGCAGGAGTGGGATGGCCTCGGCCAGAGGCGGGATGGGAAGTGTCAGAGTGCAGGATGTGGAAATGGGCGGGCAGTGCTTTGAAGCCCCACTCAGCCATTGACAGGAGAGTCACTTCACCTCCTTGACCCTCGGTTTCCTCATCTGTACAACAGGGCTAATAATAGAACCATTCCTACAGGGTTGCTGAAAGGACTCGATGACTCGTGGCAAATTACACCCTTAAGAGGTATGCGGCCATGGTTGGGTTCATTATTTAATAATTCCTATTGTTATGCATACTATAAAAGGGCAAGCAGGGAATTTCAGGGACTTGGGAGGCTGAGGCAGAAGGATCAAAAGTTCCGGGCCAGCCTGGGTGACTTAGTGAGACTCTGTCTCAAAATAAAATTTAAAAACAAGGGCTGGGATGTCACTCCGTGTTAGAGCATTTGCTGAGCACACACCAGGCCCTGGGTTCAGTTCCCAACCTCAGAGGAAAAACAAAAAGGCAGGCATCGGGTCCCAGGGGAAGGTGCCTCACAGAGGAGGTCGTGGGAGGCTCCCCGACAGTGACACGCGTGAGCTCAGAGCTGGGAGGCAGCCCCCACTCTGTCCCCGACTCTCACCCCAAAGGCTGGCCACTCGCTCAGCTGGGCATCCCATCTGCTAAGATGATGTCGAGCGGCACCTCGTCTTCCCTTGACCCGGGACAAGGACAGCACCTTGAACAGCTTTCCAGAACTTTGTACCACTGTGATCACATCCTGTGGCTTTGCTCTTCCCTGAACAACCCAATAAGTGAGTGGCTGGTTTGTAGCCCACGCAGAGGTCGGAAGATGATTTGAGGAACTGCCTGCCGCAGCGTGGCCCTGGGGCGGCTCCAGCGAGTGGGCTTGGTGGAGCTACAAGGCTCTCCTGGCCCCAGGAGTTACCGACTGGCTGGACCCAACACTCTGAACCGTCAGCCAGGATGTGCCCGCAGGCGGCCCCTGCTCGGGAGTGAGGAGGATTATGGAGAAGGCAGGAACCGGGTGCAGGTGGGTGGTGAAGGCACCTGCCTCCCAGCTCCGCCTCCCCCTGCCGTAGCTTTCCGGGGTGCCGCGGCTCCCCCACAGCAGCACAGACCGTGATTTATACCAGAGGTGCCATCCTGAACATCTGCTTGTGAATCCTGCTTGTTTGGGGGAAGACAGCGAAAAACCTTCCCAGAGACGCGTCGATACACAACGCCCCATGCATAATTCAGTGCCTCCGTCGCTACGGAATTAATTTTGCCTGCGGTATTTTTAAATGGTGCTCGTGCTGAGCAGCCTCCTGCTCTGCGAACCCGAGACCCCGGCGGGGCCCGAGGACCCCCCAGCATCTGGATCTGAACACTTTCTCCATTCTCAGAGGACTGAGGGGCGTCCCTGACGTCGTGCACCGAGCCCTGTGCCAAAGGCAGCAGGAGCCTGTGCAGAGCGTGTCTCTGACCCCCAGGCTGCTCACCGACCTGGGCAAGGAGCTGCGATCCCAGGTGCCCAAGCTCCATGTAGGCAGTGGCGCCCGGGGCAGGGGCAGAGGGAAGGACACGGGCCTACCAGGCAGAGAAGCCGGGCCCGGGCAGGGCCGCTGAGGGCAAAGGCTGAGCTGGCCATGAGGCTCCTTGTTGCCCTGCGGAGGAGCCAGGCCCAGAAGGTTCCAGGAGGCGCTGAGTGGGTGACTCCTGCAGTGACTGCTGGTGTCCTCTTCCTGCCAGGGGTGGTTGGGCCAGTGACAGCAGCAGCAGCCTACCAGCCCTGAGGCTTCCCCATTTGAGACACCTCAGAATCTTCCAGAAGTTTGGCAGAAGCCCAGTGGCTGGCTGGACCCACCCCAGACTCCTTGTCCTTTTCTTTTCTTTTTTCTTTCTTTGAGATAACCATGATTTTTAATAACATTCCTCGTGCGTATGTGTGTACGTGCATGATCTATGTATATCATTTACATGTATATTTGCACCTATTTTGCATATATTACTGTGTGTATTTGCGGTTTCTAACCCGATATCCTGGGAGGTATTTAGCGTGTAGCCAGATGGGTGGTGTGATGGTCGCCGTGAGGCAGCAAATTGACACACAAAGTAGCAGAAACGTAGAACGGACAGCTCTGGAAATCTAATGCACAACTCGAGGATGGCGGCTGACGAGATTGTGTCCTACGTGGGTCTGTTGCTAAGTGAGTGGATTTCAGCTGCTCGAGTCCCACGTGCAGAGAACAGGGCCCTCTGGCAGAGTTGCTGACTCAGCTGGTCTGGGGTGGAGCTGAGAATGTGTGTGTCTGACCAGCTCCCGGGTGACCCTCCTGCTGTCCCGGACCACACTTTGAGAACCACTGACTGCCTAGGCCTTCTTGAGTCCAACCAGGAGAAGCAGTGTCCCCTAAAACTGGCAGGAGGGAAAGGGAAAGGCCAAGAAACCGTGAGCAGGAGCCGAGTCAACGCAGCTGCGATCGCCCGGGCTCCTGGACTTGGGGCTCTTGGTCGCAGGCCAGGGTCGGGGGTCTGGACGCCTCCCGGCTGGAGAGGAAAAGCCAGGGCTGACTGCGCTCTCGCCGGCTGGTTGTGTTGAGCGAGAAATCGCCTCCTTTTCATCGCCACGCACAACTTTGCTGCTTCCAGAAACGTAACCCGTTTCCTTTTTTATTTTTAATCCTCGCTGCCGTCTTGGAGAGTAAACAGCGCGAGGCTTTCTCCTGGAATCCTGTTTTCTCGCTGATTTACATTCTCCTCTCTCTGGCTTCGTGACCAATCAGAACGCACGGTCCGCGGGCCTCCTCTTGGCACCGCAGCTTCACGAATCTCCATCCGCTCCCTATTCCTTCCTCCCACCCCCAAATTTAATCATCCACCAGACACTTGAGTCCACTGAATGTTGGTTCAAAGGGGCCCAGAGACAGAGCTCTTTTTAAAAAAATATAGGGAGCCCCCACTTTTACACTCTAAAATTCCAGGTTTTCCCATGTTGAGACTGTGGTCCTGAAGGCCCAGTCACACCTTCCGGTGTCGGTGCTCTCTATTCTGGTCACTGGATGCCACCTGCTTGTCCTTCCACCTGGATCGCCTTGCATATCCCATCCACCCACAGCCTGGCAGATAGCTGCTTCCCAGAGCATAGATCCACTGAAAGAGGTGGAAATGGGGTCATTGAGGTAGAGTTCTAGAAGATTCCAGCCCTCCCCCCTTTAGCTGGAATAGAAGGCTCACAAGATGGGCCAAGCCTTGACCAGGTTCTCGAGGCTTGTGTAGGTCTTTGCTTCTCTGGGATTCCACCTGGAGTCTGTTCCTCGCCTCCCATGCTGTGCTCCTGGCACCTGAGGACCAGGTATGAATCTTCATCCAAATGCTACTGAGATTTCTTGTCCACATTTGAAAGATTTTCCTGCAGCACATTCAGCTGCACTTTTAGCGACAGCCCCCACCAGCTCAGCGTGGTGGACAGGTGCTATAGACGATTTAGATGGAAAGGGAAGTGTAAAGGGCCCGGGGCCTGGGACAGGGACACCTGCTCCTCACTGTCACCTGTGCACCCAGACATCTGCTGAGACCTCCAACATCCCATCTGGCCCTCGGCCGTGAGCCTCGTGGCTGCTCCTGAGCTGTTCTTCCAGCTGGAGACGCAGTACAGAGGCCCTGGTGTGGCATATGGAAATAGTCCCACTGCCACAGCCACGTGGGGCTTCAGCAGGGCCTGCCTCAGGTGCCATCTTCTCCCCCAAAGTCGACCCGTGCTCCCCTTTGAAATTGTCCCTCGGTACTTGGGAGACCTTCAATTAGGGATAACACTTGGCCTAAGCTGTCCCGTGACAGAATCCGCGTCCATCTGTCTCAGCCATACAACATCACCTGCTCAGGAACTGCCCCGGCCTGTGATATCTCATTCCCAGAACCCAACGTGGAGCGAAGGAACGGGCGGGCAGAGTCTGCCGAAGTCAAATCTAGAAGGCATGGCCCGCGGGCAGCGGCTCTTGGCACCACTGGATCTGGATTGGCAAACCCAATCCTGACAGTAGAGAGAAAGCGGGCCCATCTGCCTTCCACTTCATCTCCCTGGGGAGGGGCAGGAGAGAACATTCGGGCGGGCCAGCAGCCAAGGGGCCAGGGCTCTGCAGGTGGGATGACAGGAGGTAGAGAAGAGGAAGCTCACAGTCGCTGCTCTCCTGGCTGCCACACCCTGGAGAGAAATCCCCAGCCTAAGACTCGGACTCCTCAATGAGGACAGAAGGAAGCCCCAAGCCCCAGGAAGCCCCTGCGCTGGGTCCTGGATCATGAGATCCTCAGTGGGTAAAGCAAACCCAACGGCATGGCTGTCTCCGGGGAGGACTGTCCTCATTGGTAACCTGAAAAGGGAAGAGGAGCTCATGAATTTCCGGGGGACCCAGGAGGAGCGGGAGCCCTCTTGGGCTCCCTGCCTGAAGGCCCAGCTTTCCCAGGGAGGAGCATTTGTCCCCTGCAAGGCCCTGGCAAAGAGCTCAGAGCCCCCCGTGCTCATCCCCAGCACTGTGCCTGGGCAGCATGCGCAACCTCAGCAGAGGGGAGGGACCCACCACCCAGATCGTGGCAGCAAACAAATGCGCAGTTGTAGGTTCCAACAGCTACGGCGGGAGTAAAGCCAGGCTCTGAGAGGGGAAGACGGACAGGCAGTTTGCTGGGGGGGAGCAAAGCCTTCTTTGAAAAGTAGCATTTGAGCTGAGCCCCGAAGGACAAGAAGGAACCGGCTGGTGCTGGTAAATGTTTAAAGACAGCCCTTAAAAATAAAATAAAAATAAAAGATAAAAGCCCTGATTTGTAGAATTTGCCAGTTTCCATGGTGCGGATACTACCAGCGTGGCAGGTATGAAGCTGTTAACCTGATGTCCTGGGAAGAGACTGCAGAGTGGTCACTGGCGAGCTGGTGTGGGTCAGCTCAGCAGGGATAAGAGTGAACCACACAAAGATCTAGAGAATGAGCAGTCCAGGAAGAGGGAAGAGCCAGGGCAAAGGCCCTGAGGCAGGAATAAGTGTGGGCCCCAGAGGACAAAGGAGATCGGTGTGGCCTGAGCATGGGCGGGTCACAAGGGGCCCTAGGAAGGAGTTGTTATGAAAGTCTTTGAAACCCGTGAATGGCACTGCCAGCAATGTCACTGGGCGGAGGAGGCCTTGCCCGAGGCTTGCTGGAATGTGCCTTTACCCAGTGAGTAAAACAGACCCCCTGACCGTCATCTGCCTTCCTCCCTGAGTCCGAGGCGGGCATTTGTTTACCACAAATATTTGAACTAGAAACACATATTGTCGTGACAAGTGTGTCCACACACCCACCCTCCTCTTGGAAATGTCACTGGGACAAAAGTTGAGCGCATGTGACTGGCTCCTATCCGGGAATACCACGTGGTGGGCCTCAGGCAAGAGCCCAGGAAGGACTGACCAGGAGGCTCCTGGGCCCGGCTTATTCCAGAAAGGAGCCAGCGCGAAGGGACCAGAGCGATCAGCAGGCGTTAGCATGGAATAAGACCCCCGGGGGTTGGACGGGGAAGTGGGTCAGATCGCCCTGGGGGAGGCTTCGTGGGCGGCTCGTGGCCCCTGTCCCTGTTCTTCACCAGGGACCTCGGCCAATCAGAGGGGCTGCAGCAACCTGAGCAGGCTTCAGAGGAAGGTCCTGTTCAAATGAAGGAGCCAGAGATTTCCGTTAAACCTGCTTATTTATTTATTGGTCTTTTCAAAAGACCTGCCCCGCCCCCGCATCGAGAGTGTGTAATTTAAAACGTGGTCATTAGGACAATTTCTAGAACCCAGAGCAGAGTGCCCTGCAGCCACAGGTCCCCAGGTCTCCACGCCCACAGGCGGGCGCAGGGAGAAGGCAGATCCCTCCGCGCCCTTGGCCATCCGCTGGGCTGCTCCTCCGCCTCCCCCCGCCTCCTTTTTAGCTTCTCTGCTCGCTCTGGATCCTGGTGCCTGGGGGTGTCCCCTTCTCTCCTCTCTGAAGGAGGCCCTGTGCCTTCCCTGCTCCTGGCCACCTGAAGCGCACCTTGCTCTGGTGGCCTTTCTGCAGGAGCAGATGGGTCCGCTGTCACGAGAGTACAGGACTGAGCAGGAGAGGGGGTGGCGACGGGGACAAGGTCGTGCCCCCTGGTTCCTCATGTCTCCTCCTTGAGTCTTAAATTCGGGGTTATTAGAGGCCCGGCGGCCGGGCGAGGAGGCTCCTAACCCCGGGCACTTTCCTGGGCTGGAGCGTTCTGGGAACTCGCTGGCATGGCTTGCGAATTAGCGTGGAGTGTGGCTTTCTCTGCGTAGCAGCTTTGTGCCAAAATGTAAGAACCGAGTGCCGAACGGACAGAAGACCCCCTCGACCACCAACAGAGGGAAAGACGGAAAAGCGTGCGCAGCCTGGAGCCTCGACGCCTGCTGGGGTCTTCTTGGGGCCACAGTTGGGAAAGTGACTGTCCCCTGCACGAGGAGCCACCGCTGGACCCCCAGTCTTCCTTCCCCTGCCCCGTGCTCTGCCTGCGGAGAATCCCCTGGCTGCAAACCTCTGGATGCGACTTATTAGTTTTATAGGCTCAGTAAAGGATTATTTAGTGTATGTAATCTATAAATCATTTATTATTATCTACTAGTGATCCCATCAGATAAGGGCTCTTCTTTATTTCACTTTACAGATAAGGAAACTTTGGCTTTGAGAGGGTAAGCAATTTTCCCGAAGTCATATAGTGTGTAAACAGAAGGGCGAGGATTTGCACTCAGGATTTGCACTTGGGGTCTTTGTGGTGACACCCTGCAAACCACATGTCGTGGAGGAGACTGATCAAGAGTTGGTGACCCGTTCTCCAGGTGGCTGGAAGGAGGTGGCTTACGTGTGACAGCCAAGGGGCTTCCCCAGGCAGAATCCCAGCATCAGGTCTGGGGAGAGTGGACAGGCAGCCCACCCTCCAAAGAGTGGAGAGGAGAGATGGGTTAGGAAATTCCCCTTCCAGTTTCTCTTTCCAAACTTAGCCGGCCACCAGATAGGTGGGCAGAGGGTGGAAGGAAGGAGAGACCTAGAGGGCTGTACCTGCCGATGGCCTCCACGTGGAAGGAGGAATCCATAGTCCAAGAGTCCCCACCCCAAGGGGGTTTGCTACCCAGCTGCCGTATAGAACCTGTTGTTCTGTGGTTCCACAGCACCAAGTCTCTGTGTGGACACGGTTCTAGACCTTTCTTCGTGCTGTGAAGTCAAGGGTGACATCTTTGTGAGGGACGCTGTGAGCCAGATCACCTAGGTACACCCTGCAGTCACCAAACCCAGCATCGCCTTCAGATTCACCGTGTTTCCTCTGTGAAGCCGAGAGGCATGCGGTGCCTGCAGGAGGGGCTTGACCCCCCCCCCCCGGAAGGAAGCTCTTGTGTACCAGCTCTGGAGGGGACCCAGCTCTGGAGGGGACCCGGCCCTGGAGGGGACCCGGCCCCGGCGCACCTGCCTTGGCAAGAGACTCAGGGCTTCACTCTCTGCAGGTGGGACCTCCTGGGCTTTCCTCCGGGGACAAGTTCTCAGTGCCCTGTGTTGGGAAGTTCTCAAAATTACCCCTCCAGGTCAACCCGCCACCTTGTCCCCTGCCTCTGGCCTTGGGAGGCACCCACACAAATGGCATGTGTGGGTTCAGCATGTGACTCAGGCTGTCATAAGAGATCACCCCAGACAGGTGGCTTTAGCTACGTTATTTTCTCTACCCCAGAGGTCGGAGTCCAAGAGCGAGACCCTAGGCTTGGTCCTCTCCAGCTTGCCGACGGCCCCCATCTTGCTGCCCCCACCCCCATGGTCATCTCTCCCTGCAGGATTGCCCCTGATGTCTCTGCATCTTCCTAGGGGACACGAGTCTGTTTGGATTGGGGCCCCACCCCAGTGGCCTCACCATAATTTGATCATCTCTTTAAAGACCTTATCTCCAAATCCAGCTACCCTCCAAGGGTTGGGACTTCTGCATATGAATTTGGGGGAGGGGGACGCAACCCTTCGTTCTCCTGCATCTTTTATTAAGCACTTCATCCTAATTTGAAGGTGCCATCTGTTTCCACTGCCTGACTGATTAGGGAAGCACGTGGGCTGTTCCTCTTGGAGAGACGGTGCTAAATCACCTCCCCGGAACGTCCCCTCCTGCCGGGAACTGGAAACAGGGTCTGACCTGGGCTGGGTTGTCTGCAGAGCCATTGGTCCCTTCTGAGGCAGAACGCTGCCCTCTGGCCTGCCTGCGCCCAAGCTCCAGGAGCCCGCGGCTGACGTGTCATGCTCTGAAGTCAACCCACATCCCTGATGGTCCCCACCCAGCGTCCCTAGCACAGGAGAACCTCTGCTGGGGTCTCCAGTATCATCTGTACTTTTTTGTTCCAACAGAGGATGCAGCCAGTGACCGAGAGGTGGAATCGTGCTCTCAGGGGGGAGGGGACATCGTGACTCCCTCACCGGAGTCCTGGGGGTGTGCGCCCTCCGTCCTCTCCCTCCTCTGACAAAGTACTCTGTCCCCCCATGAGGGCCATAGAGGGGTGGGGGGCAGGAACTAGCAGAAGCCTCTGGCCAGCAGTCCCTGAGGAAGCCAGTCCTGCAACAGAGGGGCCAGTTCGGAGCAGACCCTCCCCCAGTGACCTTGAGATGACAGCACCTCAGCTGGCACCTCGCAGCCTGTAGGAGACCTGAGGCTCAGGGCTCAGAGGACCCCCAACTCTGCACCCAGACTCCTGGTGCACAGAAACTGAGACGTGTGATGCTGGTTTAAGCCCCGAGCTTGGAACACATGCCAGTCAGCTGCAGTGACATGCAGAAGAGGGTCAGGACCATGAGGGCGGCCTGGGACCCCACCTCTGAGAGGTCCCGCCTAGAAGACCACCACATGGCAATCCAGTCTCGACCCAAGCCTGGCGGTGGCACACACCTGTAATTCTAGCCCCTCGGGAGGCCGAGGCAGGAGGACCACACATTTGAGGCCAACCTGGGCAACTTAGCAAGACTCTGTCTCCAAATAAAAGATAAAAAGGGCTGGGGATGGAGCTCGGTGGTCGAGCACTTGCCTAGCGCCCTGGGTTCAATCCCCGGGATCACCAAATTAAAAGAAAAAAATTGACCTGAATCGGGGAGGGGACCTCAAACCATCACCCTGGGGCGGGGAATTCTGAAAACAGAAACTAGAAGACTGACACCCCTGGAGCAAGGGAGACTCCAGGGGAAGCAAGAAGGGGCCCAGGGCCAGGCACTGGATTTGGGCTTAACCTTGAACCTCATGAGGTCCCCGAATCAGAGTTCAGGCTGGAGAGCAAATGGCATATGATCTAATTTGCATTTGAAAGACCAAAGGTCTGGGTTTTGAGGAGAGCTGAGAAGGGCGGAGTCACGTGGGAAGTTGTCTATGCCTGAGATGCTGCTGGGTGGTGGCCGTGGTGGCCAGGGAGGAGATGACAGGCTGGTCCAAGGGCTCAGCTGTCCTTGTCTCTGTTTGTCGTGTTTTTTTAATTCATTTTATTTTATGTGTTCTAATTGGTTTCCGTGACAGTGGCATGCACTTATACATTTGCTAGCTCACACATAAATCGAGTGTCATCTCTCAGTTTCCTGATTGTACCTATTGCAGGATCACGTTGGTCATGCAGTCACACATGCACATGAGGTCACATCGCCTGTCACTCTACTGTCCTTCCTCCCCTCCCTTCACGCCCCTCTACCTAAGCTAAAGCCACTCTATCCCTCCCTATCCCCCTAATTCCAGGCCACGGAAATGCGTCTTGGCCCGGGTTGATGCTCCATGCCGATGTCACTCCATTCCCCTCGCAGAAGTTGATCCCTTCCGGGGAGCAGGAGCGTCCAACCAGAGGGTGGACCAGGCCCTGGGAGGGAGCGCTTGCCATCACTCACGGCCTGGCCAGCCTGCCCAGCCTGCCAGAAACCCACGCACTGGAAGCTGTGCACTTTATACCACGTAAGTTCCCTGCAGGCGCTCTCTGGCCGCCGTACCTGACGGCAGCTAAATCAGCTGTTTCATCCAGAGAACCGGAGCTTGGCCTCCACCAGGAAAGGGGCAATAAAAGTCAAAAGCCAGGGGGAGGAACTGCCCAGATATCCGCAGCCTGGAACATTCCCCTGGTGCAATCCAGAGCTAAAAATCCACCTGCAGCAGCTGCAGAGTTAATGCTTTCCACTCCCACCACGTCCCCTGCTCCCGCGCCGTCAACAGGGGTATTCCTAGCCCTGTGGGAGCTGAGCAGGATGTAAAATGATATCTTCACATATCATTTATATACATAATGTACATTAGATATGTGTGTGTCTGTGTGTGTATCAGTTGGTTTTTTATGCAGTCATGCTGTGTAACAAATATCCCCCGAGGCCTCAGTGGCCTATCATGCTAAGCGTGTACTACTCTTGTGTCTGGGTGGTTGGTTAGACCACCCTAATCTTGACGGAACATGCTCAGCACCTGTGCATCTGCCTGTCTGCTGGAGTGACGGGGACCTCTCGCCTCTGCTGCCCGTGTCCCTCATCCTTCATTTTTGTCTAGCCTGGGCTTGCTCTCACGGCAATAAAATAGGTACAAGACAGGACAGGCTTGATCGCTCAAGTACTTCTCAAGCCTCTGCCTGTCCATAGTCCTCAGCATCCATTGGCCAAAGCCAGTCACTCGACCCAGCCCCTGGTGAAGAACTGCGGGCTTTCTGCCATCTTCCCCGGTAGACGGATGCACCTGATGATCCCAGGTCTCTGACAGCACCACCGTCTCAGTGCTGAGCATGGTTACAGGCACAGCTGGCCCCGTGCCTGTGTGTGCGACAGCAACTCAGCATCTGTCCCCTGGGGTGAGTTTGTCCCCCAGGGAACACTTACCAATGCCTGGAGACGTTACTGCTTCCTTCCTTTCTGATCCGCGTACCCAGTCTTGGCCCCGGGGCTTGAGGGAGGCCGCCATGGTTTGGATCCAGGCCTGCACCGTCTGGTCACCCTTCATCGCTTCCATCTTGTTCCCTCTGCTTAGTCCAGCTCCCAAGTGGATGCTGCTGCTGCCCTTCAGTTGGACACTTGAAGGACAAATCCCTTCTCAGGAGGCACCTGGCGCAGCCTCCTCCAGGGAAGGAGAAGAGTCTTAGAGGATTCTCGTCCTCAGGCAGCTGGGCAGCTGGCTCTGTGCAGAGCTTCTCACTAGCAGGTCAGGGAAGTGATATAAAAGAAATTCAAAGTCAAGTCCAAAACTTGCTCAGACACCAGCCTGTTAGCCTGGTCTCCTGCTCTGCCCGATCCTCGAGTCTGTCTGCAGCATGATTTGGGTGCACAGCAGTTCCTGGGCCTGGGCTGGGGATTTCTGGGGACAGCAGACACCTGCCCCATTGCTGCATGCTCATTCCCTGGCTCAGGTAGCTTCTGCCTCTGGAGGGCTGCTGGTGGGGTCTTGGGGGACCATGAGGGGGACCTGTATAAGATCAGCCTTGCCAGCCGTGAACCTCTCTGTGCTCTCTCTGTGAGAAAGAGAGAGGTGTGGATATGCCGTGGTTCACTCACTCTGGGGGTAAAAGGCAGCTACGCAGCTGCTGCTGGGCCACCACATGGAGGCAAAAGAGCCACAGGCTTGGAAGCTTGTTCTACCTGGCACACAAATGCCATGTGCTGCCCCCTAGAGGTGCCCTGAGGAACGACAGTCGGAACAGCTGACCCTGCCCCGGCTCTCACACACTCTCCTGGATTCCTGGCGGTCATCCTGGGATGTGAGTTCAGTGTGATCCCATCTCACAGACACAGAAACCGAGGCCCAGAGAAGCTGGGCTGAGGGAGCCGGGGGCCCGCGCCCCCTGGTCGAGCCCCAGAGCCTAGATTTTCACCAGGCTGCTCTGCAGCTGCCCCACAGCCCAGGGAGTCTTGTCCTGTGCTGCCCTGGCCCCTGACTGCTGGGCAGGGAGCAGGTGCTTAGTGAGCCCCTGCTGAGCTGGAGGAATGGAGGCTGGGCACTCCCGAAGGCCCAGCAGGGGAAGGGCGAGCGGGTGCCGAGGACCTGGGCCATCAGCCCTTGGCGTGGAGCTCTGTCCGCCGGGCGTGACTCGCCGGCAGCGAGGCCAGTGGTAACAGGGTGCCGGGGCTTCTCTGGCCGAAAGAAGGCGCCTCTTGGTTCTTTCCGTCCCTGCCAGCTGGAAGGTCCAGAGGCCTGTCCTCAGCTTGGATGAGGACGCCATTCTGCTCTTGGTCTCGTTGTGCCACAATAGCCAGGCGCGAGACGCGGCCCAAGGCCGCCCGCTTCTCCAGCCTGAGTCAGCGGAAGGGAGGCTCCAGGGGGACGAAGCTCCCAGGACAGGGCTGTGTCTGGTGCTCTCCATCTTCCTTGCTTCTTCTCCATTCCCAAGTCCTGAAGTACCCATTCCGCGCCCGCCATGCCTGGGGCTGCCTCTCCGTGCACCTCACATGTGGGGCCGCCCGTGCCTTCCCTGAGCCCACGCACCCACGGCCCCTGCAGGCTCGCCCTTGGCCCCGATCACAGACCCTCTCCCCGCCAGCCTCTGCCTGTGGCCATCTGCCCTGCTCGGCTGACAGACACCCCTCCACGTGCCCCTCCCCCAACGCCTGCCTCCAGACAGCTCACGGGAGGGGGGGGGCACAGCACTTCACAGTCTGCAAAGTACCAGCGGCACCTTCTCCCACCACAACGGCACCGTCCGAAGAAGCAGGCAGGGCTGGCAGGATGGCCACCCACCTCTTGGAGATGAGAAATCCGACTTGCAAGGTTCTTGCTTTTCCCAGGATGGAGTGACACAATTAACTCGAACCTGGGCCACCTGTCTTCCAAGCCTGTCCTTTCTCTACATAACACACTGCTGCTGTCCCCACTGCCTGATCCACTGGGCTGCCTCCCACCCACATGTCACGGTGAGAATCACTAATGCACACCACCCCGGCCCACACTGTGCACTGTGTAAGTGATTAACACGAACCAGCTCATTCAGTCCTCACCCTGTAAGGTAAGGCCCACCATCATCCCCTTTTACAGGTAAGAAAACTATCATCCCCTTTTACAGGTAAGAAAACCAAGGCCCAGAGAAGTTAAGCAACTGGTCCAAGGTCACATAGCTAGTAAGAGACAGAGCTAGTCACCTTACATAAGAATTCATCAAGGTCCACTAATTGGAACTTCTTAAATACCACTCGTTCATTCATTCAATTATGTTCCTAATGTGGAGAGGAAGAGGCAGCCCTGCTGAGCTCATCTGTGGCTCACTCAGGTCCAAGGGTGGCCCAGGTCACCCCTGCATGTTGGTGCACATGACAAGACTCTTACCAAAGAAATGGTTGCCCTTCCGTTCTTCAGCGAGTAGTGGACAGAAATAGCTTCCATTTGTGATGTCTTATCACAGAATACAGCTCAGAGGGCGCATGTGTGGGGAGCGTTCACCCAGCCACGCCTCTGTGAGCGAGTCCTGAGTGCTTTGGCCTTAAAGACGTAGATTTCAATCTCAAAACCAGCGGGGTGGCTCCTGATGAAGTAGGCTGCCCAGGTGGGCGTCGCTGGCCACTGGGAAGGGACTTGGGATGTACATTTGAGGGAGTTCTTCTTCCCTCTGCACCTCCTGGCTTAAATGGATCCACGGCTTCATTAGCACGGTTTCCTTTCAGCTGTGAATTCTGAGCCCTTCCCAGACGCTAGTGCCTGCTGGCAACAGGGCTTCAGAGGGGAACAGAATCCGGACGTCTGTACCGCCTTCATCCTCACAGCTCTCTGAGCAAGTCCTAGTGGGGTCACCCATTGTACGGATGAGGAAACCGAGGCCCAAAGAGGTTAAACACTGCAGCTAGAAACTCCCGCGGGTCCTGAACCTGCAGCCCCCAGCTGGGAGCGTGACCCGGCAGCGCTCCACGCTGTCCTCCGTGAGCATGCTGGTCTGTGGACGCGGGGACCCCTTCCCCAGGGCGCCCTCACCTCTCCCGCGGAGAAGGGACTGGGTGCTGTGCCCGCCGGGGTGATGGTTCTGCCGCTCTGCCGGGGCCTGACGTCCTGCCCCGGAGAGGCTCTTGGGAAAGACCAGAGGTGGGGAAGCTGCTGGCTGCGCGGCTGTGAGTCGAGGGGCTCTGCGGCCGAAGGACCCGACTCGGCCTTCGCGGGCTCCGGCGGAGAGGAGGGCAGTCTGCGTCCAGCGCTTGGCCTTCCCCGGGAGCTTGGCCAAGGGTGCCGGGCGCTGGGCGGCCACCCCGGGCATCGCAGTGCACGGCCCAAGCCCGAGGCGGTTCCTCCGTTCAGGGAGCTGCGGGGCACGCGGTGTGGGCCCTGCCTGGGCAGCCCGCAGGCTCCGCTCGGTGACTGACCTCTCCCGCCCGGAGCCTGCTTTTCTCCAGACTCTGTCTCTCAGGTCCCATGCAGGCTGGCGTCTCTCCCTCCCGAAGGCCACAGGCCACACGGCCACAGCGCAGGCGGAGACCATTCTCGCGCTGCACGGAGCCAGCTCGCTCTTCCCCTCTGGGCCGAGCCGCGTTGGAAGCGCCCCTCTGCGCAGGCCGGAGCTCCGGATCCCACCAGGCCCGGACCTGGGGTGACAAGGTCCCGAACCCTTGAAGCCGCCATCTGAGCTGACGCGGGAGCGTTTCCAAGGGGGGGCGGGGGCGTTCATCAAGCTGCCGTCAGCCACGCGAGGAGGCGACGCGCCCCCAAGCCTGGAACATTCCTGAGACGTGACTTCTGGATGGACCCTCGGGTTTATCTAGGTGGGCACCAGCGGCCAAACGCCGGTGTCCTCCTCTACCTGTTGACTGCAGGGAGAGATGTGCACATAGGCGTGTGTGCGTGCATGTGTGTGTGTGTGTGTGTGCGTGCATGTGTGTGTGCACGTGAGTCATGTGTGTGTGAGTGTGTGAGACTGTGTGTCTGTGTATGTGTGTATGTGCGTGCATGTGTGCATGCGTGTGTGAGAGAGAGTGTGTGCACATGTGTGTGAGTGTGTGTGTGAGTGTGTGTGAGACTGTGTGTGTCTGCTGTGTGTGTACGTGTGTCTATGTGTGTATGTGTGAGTGTGTGTGTGTGACTGTGTGTGTGTCTGTGTGTGTACGTGTGTGCGAGTGTGTCTGTGTGTCTCTGTGTGTGAGAGTATGTGTGTGTGAGTGTGTATGTGTGTGCATGTGTGTGCGTGTGTGTACATGTGTGAGTGTGAGTGTGTATGTGTGAGACTGTGTGTGTACGTGTGTGCGAGTGTGTGTGTCTGTGTGTGTACGTGTGTGCGAGTGTGTGTGTGAGAGTATGTGTGTGTGTGCGCATGTGTGTGATTGTGTGTATGTGAGAGTGTATGTGTGTGTACATGTGTGAGTGTGTGTATGTGTGTGTGCATGTGTGTGAGTGTGTGTGTGAGTGTGAGTGAGAGACTGTGTGTGTGTCTGCTGTGTGTGTACGTGTGTGTGTCTGTGTGTCTATATGTGAGTGTGTGTGTGAGTGTGTGTGTGAGACTGTGTGTGTGTCTGTGTGTGTGTGCGTGTGTGTGAGTGAGTGTGTGTGTGTGTTGGTGTGTGTCGAGGGGCTCCTCCCCCCACCCAGCACCCGCCTGCCCAGTCAGTGTGGAGACCAGTGGCGACACGTCCCTAGAGCCCAGCGGGTTCCTCCAGGCCGCGGGTTCCTCCAGGCCTCGGGCTCAGGCATCTGCTTTCTCCAGGATCCGCTTGCCCGGCCTCCGCTCAGGACGCGCATCAGCCAGTCTCTTTTCTTCCCTCTCCAATCGCTCCGCACATCCCTCCGCTCATTCCGGTTCCCACGGCCACCCAGCAATGGGGCCAGTGATCCTGCGCCCGACCATTGGGAGGACTCCCTGTCCGCAGCCGCCTCTGCTCCACCCTGGACCCACTGCTGGGCGGACTCTGCCACCGCTGCTCTGCAGGCAGGGCACCGTCACGCCGAGGCTGTGGCCCCAGTGCTGGCCTCTCAGCAGCTGGCCGGCAGCCTTCTCTGCTTCACCCGTGAGTCCCAGGTCCTCCCCTCCGACCCTGATCTGCAAACCGCACCCTAGGAGGCGAACGGTCTCACCAGCTCCCCCTGCAGCTGACAGCCTGGCCGTGGCCACCGGTGTTCCTGGTCACTTTCGCTCGGGAAGCCACTGGGCAGGTTGGAGCCTCCGTATCAGTTTCAGGCAGAGAAGAAATTCTGCCCCCGGGGGTGAATGTCCTCGCCACCGTCCCTCGGTGCTCTCTTGGGCCTCTGGGTCTTCCCTCACGTCAGCCCTCCCTCTGCAAAGCCTCCCTCTACAGCCGCGCCTCCAACGTCCCGCTGGGGGGCCCCTGGGCCTTAGAGGGCCGGGTGACATCCTGGTCGCCTGGCCAGGTCCAGGCCCTCTCCCAGCACCGTGGTCACACACCACTAGAGCAGCCGCGTCCTGTGACCCAGCGCACCCCCTCCACACACTGGGTACGGACTCTGAGCACAGGGACGGGCTCATCCCCCTCAGTCACCCCTTCAGCAAGCATGTCCCCTGTTAGTCGGCCTTCCGTCACCGTGGCAAAATGCCCGAGAAAATCAACTCAGAAGGAAGAAAGGCCTGTCGGGACTCAGTTCCAGAAGCTTCAGACCATGGTCACCTGACTCCATTGCATTAGCCAGTGGTGAGGCAGGACGTGAGGGTGGGAACATTGAGCGGAGCAAAGCCACCCACCTCTCAGTGGCCAGGGAAGAAGAAGGGACTGAGGTCTCATTCCCCGTTCAAGGGCCTGGTCCCCACTGCTCGACGTCTCTCCACCACCCCAGCTTCTAAAGATGGGCCTCCCAATAGTGCCAAGGCTGGGGATGGGCCCCCCAATAGTGCCAAGGCTGGGGACCAAGCCTTTATTTAGACATGGACCCTGGGGGACATTCCAGACTCAACCTGTGCACGGTGCCTGGGACCTGTCAGTGGAGGTGCAGGACGCGTCTCAGCCCTCATGGATCAGGCACTGGGGCCAGAAAGAGTGTCGGGGGTCAAGTCCAAGTCCAGTTTCAGGTTGGGGTGTGGCTCAGTGTGGAGAGCATCGACCCCCCAGCACAGCAAAATCAACACAGAAAACAAAATCCAGGCGCCACAGGACTATGCTCCCTCGTGTCTCTAGGGAGGGTCCTTCCTGCCCCTTCCAGTCCCTGGTGTTCCCTGGTGTCTCTGACCCCGCCCACCTGGCCTCCTTCCCTGCACCTCTGGGTCCTCCCTTCGCCGTCTCTTAGGAGGACCCTGGATTTGGGGGTTGCCCTCCTCCAGCTTGACCTCACCTTGAACTGAGCCTTAATTACATCTGCAGAGACCCTTCTTCCAAAGAAGATTCTGAAGTTCTGGGTGGACAAGAATATCGGGGTGGGGGGGCGTCACATTCAATGGATCACAGTGGTCCTCACATCATCCCTGCAGGGGGGCGTGGACGTGGAAACTGAGATCCGGGAGGAAGTTTGTCCTGGGCCTCACAGCTGGGCTGGGCCACACAGCGGTCCGCCAAGCCTTGACCCCAAAGTAGGCACCTCCCCTGCACCCTGCTCCGCCTGCTGCTGGCCGCCCGGGGCTGCCGTCTTGCCCACTCTTCTCGAACAAGGGCAGCCAAACCAGGCCTCCCGCCCACCAGGTCGGGCTGGGACTGCAGCTACTGATTCCGGAAGTTCCTCCGGCGAGGCCTCTCTTGCTGCTGGCAGCTCAGGGCACAGGGCACTGGTGGCTGGTCATCACCCGCCAGCTGAACACATCTCCCCAGGGAGCCCGACTCACGTCCAGTCCCGTTTTCACTTGCCTTCGGCTGCATATTCCCGCCGCCGTCCCCAGGGGCTGGTTCTGTTTCTCTGTAAGGAAGTCGCCGCTCCTTTCCCTCAAGCGTCCCCCTCCTCTGGCGGACGCTGTCAGGGCGCTGGCTCTCCCACTCGACATGAGTTCCCATGGTGGCAGGCGACCGGCCCTCTCTGCTCCGCGGGGGGCTTTGTGTGGCCCGTAATCATCCACTCTGCAAAGAGCAGAGTCTGGGTGTCCCCCGCCTGGCGCGCCCACGTCCTCGTGGAGACCTCTCATCTGGCCGCTGGCCCTGGATCACAGGATCCTTTGGTAACGAAAGGAGGAGAATTGCTGACAATTTCCACAAACTCGGGCTCTTGCAAGAATAGTGTCCCCTGCATTACAGGCGATTGTCCCTCTGTGTCCCTAACATTCCGTTTGCTTTCGGTGCCGTGACTGAGCTGCCTTCACTATTTGGACCTCCTGCCGCTGGGTTCACTGCCCTCGGGCCCCGCACACCCCAGCCATGGTGGGATGCAGTTCCCGAGGGGCTGCGGCCCCTGCCCTTCCTATCTGCTTCTGTCCTGGGCCCCAGAGGGTACCTCGGGGGTGCAGTGGAAGAAAGATGACCCCCTGGGACGCAGGTGTGGCCCCCAGGGTGCGGAGAAGGTGGGGCTCTGAGGCCAACCTTTCCCACCTCACAGGCCGACTTGGGATGCAGACAGGGACGGGCCAAGGCCGCGGCCTGGGCTTCCACGAGGGGCAAGAGCCAGACTCCTGGATGACCACGTCTACCCAGAATCCCGTGGGCCCACGCCCCACTTGGCGGGCTCTTCCTCCAACTCGAGCTCTTCGGGGCAGGGTTGGCCAGGAGCACATCTTGGTCAGTCAGCCAAACAGTTCTCTCTATCCACTTAGGGCCCCAGCGCCTTAGTCCACGGTTCCATGCGGCGCGTGGCCACACGCGGGCTCCCTGTGCTGGAAGCTGAGGTGCGTTTGGGAGGAAGACAGGCAAGCGCTCTTGCCCTCCTGGGGCTTCGAGTCTGGAGGGAAAATTCGGGAAGTAAAAGACATGAGTATCACACGACATGACGAGATTGTGTCCGGGGTCCGGACGGGGGTGACGGACAGCAGGCGGGGCGCAGAGGCGGAGGGAGTCTCGGGCCTCTTTGAGAAGGTGACTGGAAAGGAGAGTCACGCCGGTGCTGGGAAGGGCATGGGGCACAGGGAATGGCCAGCGCAGGGACCTGCAGCATGTTCGAGAAGCAAGAAGGAAATCAGGGGGCGGGGAGAGAAGAAAGGCGACATTTCCCTTTTCACTCAGAAGCTCCAGCGGGGGCTGAGCCCCGAGGGCCCCTGCTTCTGTTTGACCTTCCTGGGGCTCCCCAGCTGGATCCCCGACGCCTGCAAGTCCCTGATGACTGTTGATGGTCCCGCATGTCACGGTGACTGATTCCTTCCCACGATCTCTTCCCCAAAGCGCCTGCTCTCATTCCAGATCCTGCCTCGTGGTTGAGGCCAGGAACAGACTTACTTTAGGGCCTCGCCCTGCGCGGAGGTAAATTACTCCCGCCGGCTCGCTGGCCCTTCCTGCCTGTCCTTGCCCAGCTTCCCGGCCGCCTCCCTTCCCTTCATTTTCTGCAGACGTCCTTCCCTCTCGCTGGCCATCTGCCCTGCTTTCTCGGGCTGCCTCCTGGGTCCATGACCGGGAGCCCTCCGGCCTGTCCACCATCGGTGACCTTTGCCATTTGGGTTGACCCGACTGTACTGACACTTCCTCACAGAGCCGGGTGCTTCCTGAGCAGAGTGTCACCTAGGATGCTCCGGCGGCAGAGGCGCTGGTGATGGTTTCGATGGTGTTTCTGTGGGAACTGTGACTGGGTCAGAGGAGACCCCCCAAGGCCACCGCCCTCATCCCTGCCGGAGGTCCAATGGCACTGGGGATTTATTGGTGCCCGTTCAATGCTGACGGCAGGGTACAAATCAACGCAGTCCTCTTGCACGAGCTCCTGGTGGTGTCCACTCGGCCTCTCGACACACTGCTGGGGTCCCACAGCAGTTTAACGCCCGTGAGCTGCATGAATATTGTCACGTGTGGCTGCGCCGTGGGCGGGAAAGAGGGAGCCCTGGAACGTTCTGGTTGGGCTGCCTCTTCCTAAAGACCTCTGGCCGTCCACCTGCCTCGCTGAATCTGTTTCCCCTCTCGCTCTTAAACCCTTCCTGCTTTTCCCTCGGGGACTCCAGCACCCCAGGGGAGCATCACGGGGTGGAGTTGGGTGCAGCATGTCCGAGCCACAGACAGTGCAGCTCCGGTTCCCGCAGGTCAGTTTCTCGGTAGCATCGCTGTGAGTGTCCAGGGGGTCTGATCAGCTGGTCTCCAGAGGTCATTTTCCCAGGGCATCATGCTTGCCAGGCACCGAGGTGGAATTAGGAACCTGGAGGTGAGGGGAGGCCAGAGCCCCTGCCCTCCGGAACTTCCCCGCACAAAGGAGCACGTAACAGGGTCCGCAGAGAAGCCGCCAGAAACGGTAGAATTGGGGACGTTCCTGGCCCGTTCAGCTCTGCACTTTTCTGCCGTTGATTTCTTTAAAAGGAGTGTCCCTCATTTTTACCAACCTCCCCCGAAAAGTATTTTTTCCTAAAACCACAAAGAAAGAAAGCACCCAGATTAATCAACTCTGATTAATCAGCATGGTGAACAGATGCACTATTATTTTCTTATTTGCTCTCTGATGTTCTTTTTAAATCCCTCAACCAAGTTTTGAATTTAAAAAAAAACACAAGATAGGGGAAAAAGTGAATTCGTTTGAACTTGAACTGGCAGCCAACAGCCACAGAGCCAGGGACGATGGCTTTTCTTTCTCTACTCTGTACAAAAACCGCAGTATCCATGCCTCACTCCGGGGCACAGATGTGGCTATAGGAAAGCCAGGATTAGAGTCCCCTTGCTCTGTGGGGCTTTCTCTAAACCACCTTTTTTGTGTCCTTAATTCCATGAATACAAACAATAATTACCAACCTAAGTAGATTACTCAGCATAGCTTAGACGCCTCTGGGTCCCCAAATGAGTCCCATTATTGACTGCTCACAATTAATCTAAAAATTTAAACCGATTGCTCTTCCGTTTCCTCTTCCACATTTTAAGCCTGGATGACGGTCCCACAAATTTATTGCCGAGCTGTTATTTCTGGTTGGTGTCCCCATTTTTCTCTGGAACTCAAATATTCCATTAGAACTCACTCGTTTCCAACCCGGGTCTTTGGTTTTTACTCCCGGTCTCTTGCTCGTGCGGGCCCTTGAGCTGCGTCGGGCCGCAGCGGAATTGGGCTCTCTATTTATAATTCTTCCACGGTCTGTCTAGCTTTTCAATTACTTCACGAACTCCCTTCTGTCCTTCCGCACTTTGCTTCATCAATTTTCACTTCCTCTGTCAAGTCTGGAAGAAATCAGTGCCGTTGCCTCCAACTCCCAGCATCCCAGGTATGAGGGAGGGGTGAGGAAATGACCAAGAAGCCCGGTACAGCAGCACAGCCTGTACTCCCAGCTACGTGGAGGCTGAGGCAGGAGGATGGCAAATGGGAGGACAGCCTGAGCAACTTAGCAAAACCTCTCTCAAGATAAAAATAATCAGGGCTGGGGATGTAGCTCAGTGAGTGAGCACCCCTGGGTTCAATCCTGAGAGAAGGAAGGGAGGGAGCAAAGGAAAATGACCAGGAAGCCAGAGGATATGGGGAAAAAAGAAAAAAACTAATTCAGAAATATTTATGGAGTAACTGCTGGTCCCTGTGTAGTTCCTGGGCACATTAGTACAAGGCATATAGTGACGGTTGGAAAAAAAAGAAAAAGAAGAAAAGAAAAAGAGGACACCAAAATTTAACTGTAAAGTTTGGGGCTATTTGTTACACAGCTGTAAATAACTAATGCACACTCTCTGGCTTCCTGGCTGGGCACTGACTGTGAGCCAGATATTTGCTTTTTTTAAAAATTTTTCTGATTTTATTTGTTCTAATTAGTTGTACATAACAGTAGAATGCATTTATATGTTTTGATAGATCATACATAAATGGAGTGTACTCTCTCAGGATCACATCCGTCAGGCAGTCACACGTGCACATGAGGTAATCACGTCTGTTTCACGCTACTCTCCTTCCTACCCCATACCTCTCCCCTCCCTTCACTCCCCTCTACCTAATATAAAGTAACTATTCTTCCCTAGCCACCCCCCTTATTGTGAATTAGCTTCCACAAATCAGAGAAAACATTTGGCCTTTGGTTTTGGGGTTTGGCTTATTTCACTTAGCGTGATATTCTCTAACTCCATCCATTTACCAGCAAATGCCATCATTTCATTCTTCTTTAAAGCTGAGTAATATTCCCTCGTATTTTCATTTGCGTGAAATGAATTCATGGATTCACTGTTTCTGAACGTTCTTCTACCTCCTGACCTTCGCCGGCTCCGCAGTGTGTTCATTCTGGGGAGCCCACTCGAACCTCCCTCCCCAGCCTCCTGCTGGCACCGTACCTCCCCTCTCAGCATCGCCCACAATCACCATTTACACTTACTGACTTCTCTCATCGGTAGTCCCACTGAGTCCTGCAGGCCCCATGAGGGGGACTGCCTCTCCCCCGTTACATCTCCAGCACGGCTCACGGCTCCTGGCACCTGGCGGGCACCCGAATCATTGTCACAGGACTAAACTCAGGCCTCCCTGTGGCTGTGACACTGCCCTCCCATCCTACAGACCAAGACGCTGACTCTCGGGGCGGAGGGGCCACCCGCGTGGATTCCCCGTTGCCCAGGGAGAGTCCAGACCCAAGCTCAGAGCCCTGGAGCGCCGGGTTTCCACGGTCAGGCTGGGCGTCCCTTAGCTGGGACCTTGAGCTGTCGGGGACATACGGAGCCCCTGGGGACTGGTTGAAACGCGGAATCCTGGCCCGGGGGTCTGGGGCAGCCCAGGAGCTGCACTTCCAACGGCTCCCAGTGGCGCGGACGTGGGAGGTGCCGGCTGCTCTTGGAGTAGCAGTCCCGACGTCCTGATGGCTGAGGGCAGGAGGGTTCAAGTTCAAAGCCGATGCTGGGAGTCCCGTGGTGCACTGAGGCTGCACTGGAGCCTGTTCTCTCTGGCTTCATGCCTGTCCCCAAACCCTGGATACCTGGATACTTCCGGGCTGTTGGGGGAGGGAGGCTGGAAGCCCGTCCGCTGGCTCTGTGCACGAGGCTTCAGATGGCTTGGCTCCCCAGGTGGGGTTCTGGAAAGGTCCATGACAAGCCTTGCGGAAGGCCCCGGGCAGTCCCTGGGGAAGCTGCTCCCAGCTGCACCTGCACAGATGTGCACCCGCAAAACCACCGGGAGAACTAGAGCCCGTGTGGAGTCCTGCAGCTGATGGAGGCGCCGTCACAGGGTGGCCATCGCCCCTGCTCCCTGCCAGGAGGCCTCAGCAAGGGAGGCCCAGCTTCCCCGTGCGTCCCCTCCCCGGGACCCAGGCAGGCCCCACACGGTCCTCCGCCTTCTCCTCCTGAGCTGTGGCACGGGGTGCCGTCCACAGCCATCCCTCTGTGGGTTCTGGGTGTTCGATCGTGGCTGCCCCAGGACCTTTAGGAGCCGCCAGCCCGCGAGGCTTACGGTGCCCCACTCAGAGCAACAGAAACGGCCCTTGCGCAGCAGTGAACTCCAGTCCCCCAGCGTCGGACACCAGCAAACCCATTGCAGTTCTCCACGTGGAAGCCCCAGAGCGGCAGCCACACCTGCGTCACCTGGGAGCCTGTGAGAAATGCAGGTGCTCAGGCCCACCCGCACCTGCTGGGCCAGAGCCCGGGCACCTGTGCTGTCGCCTGCCTGGGTGCCTCCGATGCCCGCTCAGGTCTGACATGACGTCTTACTTGATCCTGAAGGCAGCCCTGTGGGGAGCAGAGGGGCGCAGTCACCTGTCCCAGGTCACCTGCACAGGTAACTGTGACCTCAGCCGGACAGCTGGGTCCAAGGCCCCTGATCCCTGCTTGCACCCAGACAGGCACCCGGTGTACGTCCCAAGTACTGCACAGGCGAAGAGGTGGCACAAAAGGACAGGTTCAGGGTTTCTTCCTGTGACATGCTTTCGATGTTTTTAGATCCCTTCTCTCTTCTCGGGCTCAGCCCACCTGGGGATAACCCAGTGCTGAGCTGTGAGGTGCAGACGCGGAGAACAACAAGCAGGTGTTGGACTTGAACCAGGGTTTCCGGGACCTCTGAGTAGTTAATCAATGGGTTCATTTTGAATAAAGGCATAATCGCCGGAGAGCTTCACGCAGTGATTCTCGGGTCACCTGTGTGCTTGCTAAGAGGCAGGCGGTGGCCCCACCCCAGAGATGTGGACTGAGGTGGGGCTCAGCACCCTGCGTGGTGGCAGGTCACCCCCAGCCGAGTCTAACAGCAGCGGTGTAGGCTGCTGGCCTGCAGGTACAGTGCCACACTGGCAGAGGTTTAGGACACGTCTGAGGACAGCAACACCACCTGACACTCAGATGAATTCCCTAACTCCCCCAGACCTGTGTCCTCCCTGTAAGACGGGCTCCTTCCTGGTCTCGCAAGGTTCTTGGTGGGAGCTAAGGGAGTGGACGGGAATGTTTGGCCACATCTAAGCACTCAGGGGACTTGTCTTCTCTGGGCGTGGGCATGTGCACCTGTAATTCCAGCTACACAGGAGGCTGAGGCAGGAGGATGGCAAGTTCGAGGCCAGCCTCAGCAACTTAGCAAGACCCTGTCTCAAAATAAAAAATAAAGAGGCTGGGGACACGCTCAATGTAGAGCACCCCTGGGTTTAATCCCCGGTGCTGCCAAAATAAAGACACTTTTCTTTTAAATTAACAAGAGGCGGTTTTTCTTCCCTTCAAAGGTCTCTTCTTGGGTCCTTAGGTGATGATTGGGAGGCACACCACTCCTATGAGCCTCTGGTGGCAGATGGAGAATGACCTCCCACGTGAGCCCAGGGTCACCCAGGAGGCTTCTTGTGCTCTGGGTGGATGGAGCAGGGTCCCTTGGGGGCCTGCACATATCGCTGGCCTTTGAAGATAGTGTGGGGCCGCTCCCTCCATGCCCTGGGGGAACCAAGAGACTTGGGCTACCCCCGTCTGGTCCTGTCCCTTCCGGTCTAGCTGACCAACCAGCATCCCCAGAAGAGAGGGGCTTGGCACTGCCCACAGAGGGACGAGCTCAGCCAGCCCTGCCCGCTGCCACCTGAGCCGGGCGCTCCACCTCCCCTGCCTGTCCGCCCCTCCCCCCACTTTTCTGGGGACCTACTGGTTTGGGGACAGGTTTGTGGAGTGGACAGGGGATCCTCTTGCCCGCACCTACTGCTGCTTGTATCCTGGAGGACCGCCCTTCTGCCGGAATGGGGTGAATAGCGTTCATGTCCCTGGCCGCTAGTGACGGTGGACACTTTCCGTAGACCCGTTGGCTGCTCGCGTGTCTTCTCCTGGGAAGCGTCTGCTTGTTCATTTGCCCACTTATCAACTGGTGCGTGTGACGTTGAGTTTCTCGGGCTCTTCCCACATTCTGGGTGTGAACCCTGTCGGGAGAGCGGCTAGCAAAGGTCTCCTCCCCTCCTGGGTTCGCTCTCCACGGGCCCAGCTGCTCCCTTCGCTGGACAGAAGCTTCCCAGCTGGCGATCGTCGCGATGAGTAGCTTCGGGGTCCTGCTGAGAAGGCGCGGCCTGTGCCTCTCTGCCGGTGTTGGGGTGCCTTTCTTCTGGGCGCTGCACGGCTTCCGGTCTAACGCCCGGGTCTCTGATACACGTCGGGTGGACTCTGGTGCAGGGTGAGGCTAACGGTCCGTTTCACTCTGCGGCACCTGGGCGACAAGCGTCCCGGCACCGTTTGCTACCAAGGCCGACTTCCGCGCCGTGTGTTTTGGCACCGGTCGGGCCCGTCGGCTGCGTCTGTGTGGCTCTGCTCGGGTCTCTCTCTTCCGCTGGGCTCCGTGTCTGCTTGGTGGCAGTATCACTGTATTGCTGCCCTAGCTCTGTAGAGTCATTTGCAGTCAGGAATTGCGACGCCTCCCACGTCACTCTGCTGGCTTGGAATTGCTTTGGCTCTTCTGGGCGGTTATTCTTCCAGATTAATTTTGGGACTGTCCTTTCATTTTCTAGTTCTATAAAGAATGTTATTGGTATTTTGATGGGAGCAGCATTGAATCTGTAGATTGCTTGCTTTTTTACATTTTTAAATGCCTGGGGAAAATCAAGAGAAATGTTTGATGATCTCACAGCATGTGAAAATGACATGAACTTGAATTTCGGTGGCCATAAAGGCCGCTTTGATGGAACGCGGGCCCCGCCCACTTGTTCCTGCTTGGTTCTAGCGCCGGGCAGCAGAGCTGAGCCCTTGCGGCAGGTAAGACAGGACCCCCCGGTGCTTACCAGCTGACCCTTTACAGGATCACTTGGCCACCCTCGGCCTCTCTCATTTTGTTGTGACACTTGGCATTTATTCACCCGGGTACTGGGTTGCCAGCACGTGATCATTTAAACCTCGCAACAGCCCTGAAACGTAGACCCTTATTAGTCCCATTTTACCAACAGGGAAGCAGAGGCAGATGGAGTTGCCTGCCTGTGCCCAGATCTGGCCATGGGAAAGGGCAGAAGGTGGCACTCGGAGGACACGGTCAGGCTCTGAACGTTACGCCGTTGCCTTTCACCACCGGGTTCAACATGCGTGCTCTGGTAGACAGTGTCTGGAGGTGGGGTCCTTAGGCCCTGCCCTCAGAAGCACCCACACGGCCCCTGAGAATCAGGGTCCAAAGAGACTCGGGCTTTTTCCGTCTTTGGACACGCGGCCTGCTGATTTGCACCAAGTGGCAGAGCTGGGACGGGCCCAGGGGCTGAGACCTCACCTCCCTCCCCCTCCCTCCGCGCTTGGCCCGGACTGTCTGGTGCCTACACTCAGGCACAGTGGGGGTCCCGGATGCTCAGGCCTCCCGGATTCTAAGGCCCCCAGCCGGGGCGTCCCATTAGCTGGCAGAAGGCCCTGGCTATTGTTCTGTTTGCTTTCCTTCATGATGTATTGCTGCATAGGAAATTTATTTCTTAACAATTTCACTTACAGCCCTTTTGACAAAATGGGGCTCTGGAGAACCGCATCATTAGCATTGATAAACACTCTGCAGCCCATCGTGAGCAAATGGAAATGCCTAATGAATAGAAGCGCTGCCGAGTAATTAAAGAGGCTGGTGGGGCTTTATTATTATTTTTGGAGCAATTATGACTAAAAGCCCTGATCCTCCAGCACCCATTTTCCCATTCATCTTTAAAAGAACATCCTCCTCCTCATTGTCAGCTCCCGGCCCTGGTCAAGATGCCCAAGTCTACCTGGCCGAGCAACAGGCTGAGCCAGCCCAGGGCAGGCCCTGGTGTGTTTTTCTGTCTGCCTCTCTCCCCACTCTCAGCCTGGCCTTTCTTGGGAGGCCTTGTTTCTTGGATGGTGCTGACCCTTCTCCAGCTTTTATCCTTTGTGCATTTTATCCATTTGCAAAAGAGCTGCCAGCAAAGGTGACTCAGGGACCAGAGAGGTTGAGGAACTTGTAAAAGAACACACAGCGAGTGAGTGGCAGAGTCGGGATTGTGCCTGTGCTGGCGGGGTGAAGGTTACAGGCGCTGCTCCACAGCACCTGGGAGTCTGAAGCAAATGCCTGTGAATGGTGCTGGGTCTCGGTTTCCTCCTCTGTGGAAGTGAGTCCCGACCTCACGGGATGGTGATGAGCACTCGACCAGGCTGCAGAAGCACCAGCTAAGACCCATTTTGTCCCCTGGTCCCGATTTCGGCGTACCTGTGTCACCGACATATTTGCAAAACTGAAAACTTAGGACTTACCGGCCGGCAGCCTCGATGGCCATGGTCCCCACGCCGTGCAGCCCAGGTGCTGTGGGATCTTTTTCATCTTCAAGGGGGACACAGGGACATCTGTCGGACCCTGGGCGAGCCGCCAGCTCAGGGTAGCTCACGGGTTCCAGGCTCCACCCTGATGTCCGCCTTTCGGGAGGCCGTTCCTTGGTGGAGCTGGGGTCCGGCAGTTGCTGAAATAAAAGGGCAAGCGCTGCCCAAATCAGGGCGAGATGGGGTGATGGAGGCCAGCCTCCTTCACAGTGGGAGGCTTGTGCAGTGCCCAGCAGGCACGCCTGGCCCCTTGGTAAGTACTTGTGATTATTTCGGAACAGGAATTAAGTGATTCTATGTATCATTTTTTGAACTGGCCGTTAAGTTGTTAGAACATAAATGCTTCTAGTAGTTGCTTGGCCCTCGCCACTTAATAAGCCAACGTTTAGGGATTTCTTTTGACCTACGGGTGCCGTGAAAATAAAATCACTGGCCCTTCTGAGCAAACTTGGAGACCTCTGAGAGTCCACCCAGGGACCCCCAGTCCTTCACGAGTTTGCCCAGGGGCTGGTTTTGAAACGAGCAGGGGACCCCAGCTCCGTGTCCCGTGGGCAGAGAGCAGTCCTGTGTGAGGTGTGGACATGGAAGCCGAGTCCCTCTCCACAGACCACACCCGACGTGAGGGTCTGCGTGCCCGGCTCTCAGCCCGTGCTCCTGGGGACCCTGCCACAGAGCCTTGGATGGGATTTAACCCCCCCAGGTCTCCCGACAGAGGGACTTTCTGCCACAGCCCTGGGCTGGGTCCCTGAGCCGTGGGAGCTCCGGCCTGTGCCCTCCAGCAGCCTCAGCCTGGTGGCCGGGGATGGCAAGTCCCAGAGGAACCTGGTCGGTGGGCAGGAGACGGTGCCTGTTTCAGACACACAACCCCGAGCCTCGTGTTAAGGAAACAGAGACGAGAGCGTCTTGCGGGACGCTCCGCCCCAGCCGCGTCTCCCCGCCGTCGCCCCGCAGTGTGGCGCCCTGGCAGTGGTGGCATTGGTACCTGGGGAACCACAGGCCATGCGTGGGGCCCAGGAGCCAGAGGAGCTGGGCACGGATGTTGCTCTCAGGCCCCTCCTTGGGAGTACGGAGGATTTCTGAAAGGTTCCACGGGACTTCCTCCAGTGTCGGGGCCCCACGTTCTCGCAGGCCCCGCGCAGTGTTTAGGGACTGTGTCTGGCGGCCTCTCCGGGGTCAGTCTCCAGGTGGAACCTGCCTGTGACCACTGTGCAGCCGCAGCCCCAGCCCGTCGGCCCCACGGGCCTTTGGCTCTGCCCAGGTGCAGGAGCTCTTCACCTCCAAAGGCTCCGGCAGGCGTCCTCCTCCAGGGCAGCTGGTGAGCATCGTGCCCGAGAGAACTGAGTCCTTAATGAGCCCCGGCCTCCCCAGCTTCCTGCCGGGGAAGGACAGGAGGCCCCAAGCTGAGGGTGGCCCTGCCGCGCCAGGTGTCAGCGGGCAGGGCCTGAGGAGGCCCCTGTCCTGACAGCGGCCTGTGGTAGCTTTTCTTGTGTGAACTCTGGAGCTTCCGACGACATGCCATGACAGTGTGGCCGAGCTGCCCCCGTCCGAGCTGGACAGCCACCTGCTGCAATTTGGGTATAGTTCAGGCTGTTCCCCAAATGTCACTTGTTGGAAGCTCAGTCTCCAGTGTGGCCATGTAGGGAGGTGGTGGAGCCTTTAAGAGGCGGAGCTTCATGCCAGTAGTCAGATCAGTGGGACCCCAGCTACTTCCCACAAGGGTGGGTCATTATGAAAGAGCCAGCCTGGCCCCTTGCCACTCTCTGGCTTCCTGTCGCCGTGAGATCCCTCTCTCCCTCCTGCACTCCTGCTATGATGCCATCTGCCATGTGACCCAGTCAGGTGGGCCCCCATCAAAGCCTAGCAGATGTCAGCCCCGTGCCCTTTGACCTCCAAAACTGTGAGCTATACTTCTTTTCTTTATAAGGTATCCAGCCTCTGGTATTTTGTTACAGCAACAGAAAACAAACTAATGCACCTCCTCTCCTTCCTTTCCCTTTTTCATTCACGACTTCGCCACTCTCTGTGTTAGTTGCAAAGCTCCTGAGTCAGAAAAATCCGAGGCAGTGGGCCTGCCTTGCAGAGACAGGTCCTGCTGTTGTGCTCAGAGTGCCATCTATTTTTGAGGGGAACGTGAATGGTCATAAGGTCTCCCCCTTCCAGCCAGCCCCACCCTGATTTTCGCCCACTTTGGGTGTTGGACCCCGAATCCAGCCACTGTCTGCAACGCCCAGTGCTGAAGCCTCCAAAGAATAGAAGTTGAGGGACACCCAGGCAAGTGGGCCTGGAGGTGGCCACCTGGAACACTAAAGCCGCCTCTCGCTGGCAGCCAATGTCGTGGGTTTATCTCCTCCAGCGGATGAGGGCCGCTTGAAAACGGAAATCCCCCGTGACCAGGGAGAACGCCGGGGCGGGCGTGTGTTCCTCTCATCTCTATTCTCCAGCTTCACTGTGCTTAAAGCTGCAAACGAAAAATATAGACTTCCGGCCCCCGGCCCGTGGGGCTGGGGTGAGACTTGGGTGTGCATTTCTATTTTTTTTTGCAATGCTGGGAATCAAATCCAGAGCCCCCACAGGCTGCCTGTGTGTTCCCAGCAGGGTGTGCGTGTTAAAAACAGCCTTCCCCAATGGTTTTGGTGCCAGGGCGCCCTGGCACCCCTTGAGAAACGCTGGTTAAGTTGTGTCTGTGCAGATGAGGAGGAAACACCCGTTCAGCTCAGGATGGTGCAGGGAGAAGGAACCCCTGTCCACTCCAGGGCTCTGAGATGCATTTTCCAGAACAGATTCAGGGTACAGGATCTGAGGAGGGGGACCCGGTCATAACCTGCAGTGCATTCATTCAGTGCAGCTATTCCTTGAGCAACTACTATGTGCCAGGAGCTGTCCTAAGTGCTGAGGACGCAGGGAACAAAAAGCAGACCTTGGTTTGAGAGAGCTGCCTCTCTTAGGGCAGAGGTGGCTGCTAAAGGAGAAGGGGACCCGGGTGCACCCAGGGAAGCAGGGGGAGGAGGGAGTTTTGCAGCGAGAGAGGTGGCGGAGGAACGTGTGGCCATTTTAGGTTGGGAGGCTGGGGTCCCCTTGCCGAGGAGGCAATGTGTAAACAGAGGCCGGAGATGGTGAAGGGACATTTCAGACCTTTGGGGGAAAACAAGCCCAGAGACTGAAGCCTCGGGGCCCAACACGCAGGGGATGGGCGGTGCAGGCGTTGGCTGTGGGCAGAGAAGGAGGCCTGGGAACAGCCCTGGCCTTTAGTCACCCCCAGCAGACACTTGAAGTCATCGTGGGAGGCATGGGGCTCAGTGGGTGTCACCCTGAGTGTGCACAGAGAAGTCAAGAGACTCGTCTCCAGGAAAAGCAAGCCAGATGCGCAGGCGAAGCAGGGACAGAAAGCACAGGGTGCTCAGGGACTGTGTTGCCTTGTGCGTCATCGACGCTGCGTAACACACGGCCAGGCAACCTCGGGCCTGGCCAGAGACGCCCAGCGCCCCACGGCCTCTCGAGGTCAAAAGTCCAACCTCCGTGAACTGGATTCAAGGCTCCGGGTCTCAAGGCTGCAGTTGGGCGTCGGCTAGACTGAGTTCCTCCCTAGAACTCCAGATCCTCTCTAAGTTCAAGTTCAACTTACTGACGCATTCCGTTCTTGGCAGTTATAAAACTGGGGCTGACCTTCTCTTGTTTGCATTTGCCAGGGGCCATGCGCAGCTCCTCCAGGCTGCCTGCTGTTCCTTGCCACACAGCCCCTCCTTCACCCTCTCGGACTTCCAATCTCTTAGGAAGGGCCCAGGGCCTTTGGAGGGCTCACCTGATTAGGTCAGGCCCACCCAGGTCCTCTTTTGTTTAACAGGTTCGAAGTCAGCTCGCTGTACCCTAAGCATGGGAGTGATCTCTCCTCACGCCCCGGCTTTGCCTGTGCTCAAGGGAAAGCCTTATCTCTGGCATGCACACCAGGGCAGGAATCTAGGAGCAATCTGCACCTCCACTTGGGTCTAGCATGAATTCTAGCTCCCAGCAGGAGCCACAGAGGTTCAGTGTGTTAAGCGGCCCTTTGCTTTCGGCTGGCTCGGTGGGGCTCAGTGAGGGGACCTGGCTGAGACACATTAGGACGGGGGTCTCAAAGGTACCACCGTCATTTCAGCCTGACTTGTTGGGCACAGGACCCTGCTCTCCCCAGAAGCAGAGCGAAGGAAGTGCTCGTGCTGAAACGCTCTCTGAGCCGCCCGCGGGCAGGCACCGAGTGCCGGAGCCCTGGCCGCCGCCCAGCACACTCAGCCCTAATGTATTGACATTGGCAGCCCTGGTAGAACGTGTCACGCCAGTAAGGTAATTGAAATGGAATTGTCTCCACGCGTCCAATTAATCAGCAAATAAATCATAAACCTGGAGCCATTCATTCAGGCAGGAGAGGCTTCTCCTGGCTTCCTGACCACGGGAGTCGATTGAGCTTGACTTTGCACACTTCTGATGAGTTTGAGAAGAGAGGTGAGGCAGGGCAGGTAGCTTTTAGAGCATCCTGGAGACCCCAGGATCTACAGCCGAGGTGCTGTAGACGTGACCTCTCATCTCAAGGAAGCTCAAGTCCTGAATTTCATTCATAATAAAAGCATCCCTGTGAAATCAGATGATGAGCCACATCTTACAAGGAAGAAAACTGAGCCCCAGAGAGGGTGAGCAAATAGCTAAAGGCCACACAGCGCTTGGTGAGCATAGCAGGATTCCAAAACTAGAACCATCTAGCTTTAAAAGCTCTATTCTTTTTACTGGGTGCTGTGCTAGAAAAGCAAATCTAAATAAGCAGTCGTCGCAGCTGTTGAGTCAGAGGGCAAATCCAGCGTAGTGCAAGGGGAGACCCCTGGAGTGAGTGAGTGTCCTCTGCTGGTGCCTCCTGTACCCTGGCTTCTGAGAGCGGGCACGGGGAGGGCCAGGCAGAGAGGATGGATCCTCCTTCCAGTGGGAGAAAGTTCCGGCGTTCCTGTGAGAACCTCACACCTCTTCAAAGCCCATTGGTCCCCAACACTCACTCAGAGCCTGGTGGCTCCTCCCCAGGAGCCAGCTGGGCTCACAAAGGAGTGTCTTCCTCTCACCTGGGTTGCTTCAGAGACCTTCCAGGTGACACCTCAAACCTTCCCTCTGTGTGTCTTTGTCTAAATTGAAACCAAGACTTGACTGGGACGAGGGCCACGCTGGCCCAGCCACAGGCTCAGAGAGCAGGAGGGTCAGAGTCTCCTCCCTGGTTACCAGTGCGGCCGACCTGTCCACCCGCCCCGGGGAGCAGGTGCCCAGCCTGTGACAAATTCCTACGCACATGCAAGGTGGGTTTGGAGCCCTGCAGGGACCTCTGCCAGCAGTAGGGGTCGCGATCGTGACGTGGAGCTCCTGCCAGCTCTGCTCTGGGAATCGTCAGCCGGGGGCCTGGGTGGGAAAGGGAGGTGGGCGCTGGTTTTTCAGACCATTGGCTGCGCAGCGAGAAAGCAGCCCTTTCCTGCAGGGGGCTTCAGGACATCTGCCCCCAGCAGGGGCCCACCCCACCTGGGCAGCTGGCTTTGGTTGGTCAGAATTTAGCTGGGGAGTGACAGACACTTGCTCCACAGTACCCAAGGGGTGGAAGTCCAGCCCTCTGTCCCCAGACCTGGGGGGCTAGGCGAGCTCTGTGCTGATGACCTCAGCAAGGCACACCTGCTGGCTGCTGGGGCCAAATCAAGCCCCTCACACTCTTCCTCGTGCTTCCATGGAGGGCCTGGGTGCTGGCCATGCTCCTGTCCCAAGATGCTGGGGCAAGAGGTGCACCTGCTCCCGCAGCATCTGGGGCCCACCTGTAACTGATGCTTGGGTTTTGGATGGATGATGGATGGATGGGTAGATGGGTGGATTGGATGGGTGGGTGGATGGATGGATGGGTGGATGGATGGATGGATGGGTGGATGGATGGATTGAATGGGTGAGTGGATGGATGGGTGGATAGATGAATGAATGGGTGGATGGATGGATAGATGAATTAGATGAATTGGGTGGGTGGGTGGGTGGATGAATGGATTGGATGGGTGAGTGGATGGATTGGACGGATGGGTGGATGGATGGGTGGATGGACAGATGAATGGGTGGATGGGTGGATGGATGGATGAATTGGATGGATTGGATGGGTGGGTGGATGGATGGATGGATTTGCCTTTCTTTGCTTGTGAGCTACTCAACCCAGGATCCTGGGTTTTTTCCCCCCATCTTTGCCACCTAGCACCCAGCATAGTACCTGAAGTATCAATCGTTCAGTCCAGAGGAGGGGGTGGCTGGCACCTCAGGTCACTGTGGTTACTTTGACTCAGGCAGCTCCCACAGGCCTTTGGAGACCTGGACACCTATGATATTTCCTTAGCATTGTTGACTTTTGAGTCTCTGACAATACCAGCTCCTTCCCTTGGGTCTCCTGGAAGGGAATGTCAAGCAGAGTCTCCCATGAGCTCCTCGGATTGAGAGCTCAGATTTGTTTTACGGTTCTTTTAATTACACGTGACAGTCAAGTCCGTTTTGATATAATTACAAAGCATGGACTACGCCTTATTCTAACTGAGACCCCAGTCCCTCCCCAACCCCCTGCTCCCTTCCCTCTACTGATCTTTCTGCCATTTAGCCAGAATTGTTTTTATTTTTTATAAATTAATTTCTGGTGGACGTAGGTGACGGTGAGATTCACTGTGGCGTATCCGTTGTGTGCACAGGAAAGTCATGTCAGATTCACTCCACCGTCTTTCCAGCCCCTGCCCTCTTCCCTTCATGCCCCTGTGTCCGCTCCACTGGATGTCGCCTCTTCCCTCCTCCCACGTACAGAGACCTTTGGCTTCTGGGGATTGGCTTATTCCACTGAGCATGACCTTCTCCGGTCCTCTCCCGACTTCTGATGTTACATGTTATTCAAATATGCATCAATAGCAAAAATAATTCAATTATTGCACATCCATTTTATGCAATAATATGAAGCCATTAAAACTCATGATTTTGAAGACGTTTTAATGACACGGAAATGCTCAAAATGTAATGTTATAAAAACAAGATTGATACGGAGTGCGAGTCCAAGTTTGTAAACACACATGCCTGCATTTAAATATAAGGGGATTTGCCAGTAGCTTTTTTTTAAAAATCTTTCTATTAATGTTACATCTCCATTTTCTTATTACTTCTTGATATTTTAAAAAATTCTACAATGAGTATGTTACTTTTGCAATCAGAAGAAAAAGCATTGGATGTTATTATAAAATAAATAACTCATGAAATTAAAAAAAAAAAAACGAGCGCTCAGCCATTTGCATGGTAAAGGGGGCAGGGTTTCCTCCTGCTGGAAGCCTGTGTCTTCATTTTTTTTTTTTTTCTTAAATGAGGCTGAGCTGCTTGCTGATCCAAAAAGGAGTGGTCAGCAGAGGGCTCCCCTCTGGGCTTGCTCTGCTGGGTGGCCAGGGGTCTGCCCCTCACTGGGACCGTCAGCCCTGCAGGACCACTGGACAAGAATCCCTTCGAGGCGTGTTAAACTGAAGCAAAGGCTGATCAAACTCCAGACCCTAGCATGTTCACGAGGGCGGATGGACGGAGGCCCTGGCATTTCAACCTTGCCTTTTGAGCCAGAAAACAAACATGGCCTTGTGGTCACCTGGCTCCTGGTGCTGTGTCTGCTGTTCGGTGTGGTGTTGACTGTTTGTTTGTTTGGGATTTTCCCTGTAGCAGTCCACTTGGCCTCACTGATACAGTGAGATGACAGTAGATAGGAGAACCGAGTCCGAGCCTAGACTCCTGGCCCCAGGAGAGAGCAGGGCGGCTGCAGTCCCTCCCAGATGCCAGGAGCAGCCACACAGAAGGAAGAGCCCCTGGGAAGGGCCTTTCAAGCCACCGGGGTGTCAGGGATACAGAAGCAGGACTGCTGGGTCTTGCTCAGTGCTCGTCCCTAGCATCCAGGACAGTGTGTGGCACCTCGTAGTAGGTGCTCAATAAACCCAGGTAAAGCGACTGCTGGATTCTAAGCTCCGTGAGGGCAAAGGCCATGCCCAGGCCTGTCTGTCCATCCGTAAGTCGCCGCTGCTGACTCAGCGCTACAGCAGCGCACAGCAGAAGGCCACCCACTCTATAGAGCGCCTGCCGTCTCGGAGTCCTGGGCTGGCCGCGCGTGCGCAGTGGAGGGAATGCGCGGAGCGAAAGGAGCCGGCGCCGCTGTCCAGCCCAGGCGGTGGCCCGGCCGCTCCCCGCAGCCTCCGACGGGCCTCCAGCGGCCTCCGCAGTTTCCCCCGGCCTCGCCCCTCCTCCCCACCCCGTCCCGAGCCCCAGATGGCGCGGCCCGCGGAGCGTCTGCGGTGGCCGCGTGGGGCGGGACCGGGTTCTCTTGCTTTGAGCGGCGTGTCCCTTCTTAGCTAAGCCCGGGCCTGGTTCACACCCTCTGCTGAGCCCATCCCGGGCAGCCACAGTGGCAGGAACCCGGGTGCGGACATGACAGGGACCCCCCCGGGCGCTGGCGTCGCGGACGCACCGTGTGTGTGTGGCCTGCCCGCCCCCCCGTGGCCCAGATGGCCACAGACGCCCCTCCGCAGTGCTCTGGCCCCCGTAGCCGAGGCCGCCCCTGCCTCCGCCAATGAGTGGTCACCCCAGGGGTGGCCTTGGGAACCTCGACCCCGGGAGGAAGGGCCAGCTGCAGCTCGCTGCTGGGGCCAGGGTGGGGTCTGGGCAGGACTTAGGAGGCCGGGAGGAGGGGACGGCGCCCAGGCCAGGAAATGTGGGATCAGCAGCGGCAGGAATCTGTCCCTCTCCCAGCTCCCGGGTCCCTGTGATGGGCGCTGGGTCCCGGCAGGCCGTCCCCTGGGACCTCCTGGGACCTTGCTGGGCGGAGGGGGCCACCTTCCCTGCAGCCCCAGCAGGAGCCCTGGGTTGGGCTCAGGTCCCAGTGCTGAGACTGTCCCACCCAGAGGTGAAGGGCAGGGTCCTCCAGCCTGAGTACAGACTCAAGTGGGGCTCCCTGAGCAAGTGGAGGGCTCCTGAGCACAAGCCAGACACGCAGGAGCGCCTGAGCGCCCTGGGGTTACTGGGAGAATCGGGTGAGGGGGCTGAGCTCCTCCCCGGGGCTGGACCCGAAAGCGATCCTCTGTTGCTGGCCAGGTCCTGGAGGCCTCTAATGGAGTGGAAAGGTCCCCGTGGTCTGTCCAGCAAGTGCTTGTCTGGTCCGCTGTGTGACCTCAGGCAGGTTGCTTCTACTCTCTGGGCCCCAGCTTCCCCCTCTGCAAGCCCACGCGATTGGGCAAGTCTCTCGATAGGCTTCTCCACGCACAGCAGGGGATGGCTTTTCCAGAGTCACAAGAGTGAAACTGCTGTTCATGGTCATTGTCACAGCCATGACCCCACCCGGCAGGTGAAGCAGCATTCATCTGCCCGTCATCTCGGTGGCAATGTCCATGGTGGCCTCCCCATGCTTGGTGTGTCTCCCCCACTCCAGCCGAACCCTCTGCTCGGGATGACCCCACTGGCTCTGGACACAGCCCTGTGACGTTGGTCCCCTTTCACAGAGAAGCCCACCAAAGCCCAGGAGTGTAGGTGGCCTGTCCAGAATCACCTGGCCAGTGGCTAATGGCACTGGACCACTTCCTGTTTGCTTGTTTAAGTGCCACACATGTTCAGCCAAGTCCGTAGTTTGTAAATGGTCAGCCAGAGGGACTTTCCCAGTGGCCAGACCCAGGTAAGCAGCTCTGACCAAGCAGGAGCCCCTGATAGGCAGCACCACGGTCCCGAGCGGCCACAGCCCTGACCTCTCACCATGGAGCTGCAGCTGCCCCATACGGTCTGAGCCAGAGCCCTGTCCCTGGCCCGGGTGCTCTCCTGCCCGTAGGCACGGGGACGGGACTGCAGCCTGCAGCGTGGGTCACATGGAGGGAAGAGCAGAGGGTGGGGGTTCTTGGAAAGAGTCAGGTCGCGTTGCGGCCCAAACACCAGCCTCAGCCGAAAACGCAGCCGGTGCCCAGGGACCAGCCCCGCTGCCACCCTGGTGCCCGGGACCTGGCGCCCACCACCAGGACCAGCCTGGCCCACGGGCAAACTCACACCCTTCCCCTGACCACAGGGCTCCGTCCGCCTCTTCCAAAACCGTAAGCAGCTCAAAATAGACAAGGGGGTGAATGAAGCCCCCGGGACAAGGGCGTGGTGTCCTTCCTCTGCCGGAGGCACAGCCACGCGGGGTCGGCACCGTGGAAGGGGGCCGGCGCTGCTGCCCCTGCCACCCGCCGATCGATGGCTGCTAATCGTCACGGTGAAGCCCAAGGCCCTTCCGTAGTCTGGTAGCCGTGGAACCACTGCTCAGGATGCTCTGAGCTGGGACCTGCCGCTCCTGGGGCCACCCACTCGGAGGGGCTCCGACACGGCCAGCTCGGTTACGGGGACAGACGGCTACTGTGGAGGGAGAGGGAAGCGGGAGGACAATGGTCCCAGAGTCGTCACCACCGACAACCAGACGGACAGCTGGTCCATCGGAGCTTCCTGGGGGCAAACGCCACCTTCGCCCGTTCCGTGGACCTCGGGATGGACACGTGCTGATGTGACCGTGGCCCGGCTGGCCCGTCCTGGGGACAGGCGGTTTCCCATCTCAGAAGTCGGCCTCACGCGCCTGCTCCGCCGGGCACGGACATGAGGGAGGCCGAGGGACACCGGCGTCCCTGCCTCGGTCCTCCAGGGGTGCAGCCTGGCTGGGCCCCGGTTTCTGGTGCCACAAGTGGGCCGGGGTTTCCGCCCTGAGGAAAGACGAGAAGGGGCCTCCCGCGGGTCGGCCGGCCCCGTCCTCTGGAGGCGCAGCCCTGTGGCCCTCTGTGATCTCCAGGGTCAAGGCGGGGACAGGGGCTTTCTCTTGATTCCCCTCCAAGGCCAACGCCCCTTCCAGAGACGGAAATGGGCGTCCCAGAGGTGGGGGACGAGGAGGGAGGACACCTCTGTCCTCCGCCTGCGGAGCAAGAGGCCACCGGCGGATGGACACACTGATGCCACAGGAGCCGCGGCCTGACCCGGAAGGCCTCTCGGAGGGGACGCCTGCAGCAGCGGGAGGCCGTGCAGGGCGGGGAGGGGAGCCCCAGGGGGCCGCGCAGGGGGACGGGAGGGGCCGCCAGCCTGCGCCGCGAGGAAAGCGGCTCCCGGGGCCCCGAAGAGGCGGACAGTGCGGGGAGTTTCAGTGCCCTTTGGAGTTTCTCAACCAGAAGGACGAGGCCAAGGTGGCCCGTGAGAGTCGTCACTGCCGGGACTGGTTTCCTGTCAGGCTTTTTTGTTTTGTTGTTGGCTTTGGGTAGAAAAATACGAATAACGTACGATTTTCCCTCTGAGCCGTTTTAATAATTGGTGTCCTCCGTGGCTTTAAGTACTTTCACCGCGCGGGGCACCCCGCTCCCCACTCCCCATCGCCAGCACTTTCTCACTTTCCCCAAATAGAAATCGCAGCCATTAAACAGCAACTTCCTGGCCCCCCTCCCCCACCTTAGGAGCCTCCACTGAATTTCTGTCTCTATCAGTTTCATCAGCCTGGGTGCCTCGGATAAGGGAATCGGACTGTGGCATCTGTGTGACTGGCTTATTTCATTTAGCACAACATTGTTTGTGTCATATAAGGTGCCAGAATTCTCTTCCTTTTCAGGGGTGAATAATATTCCAGCGTGTGTGTGCATTCCTCCTTCAACGGACTTTGGGTCGTTTCTGCCTTTGGGCTATTGTGAATACGGTTGCTGTGGACTGTAGTGTGCAAGTATATGTTTAAGTCCCTGGTTTCGATTCTCTTGGCTATTTGCCCAGGAGCAGAATTGCTGGATCACAGGGTGACTCCATCGGCCCGTTTCTGGGGCCGGCTGCACTTTCTCAGCCTCCTCGCTGTCCTTGAAAGGCATCTTAGCAGACGTGAAGTGCCGTGAGGGTTGCTTTGCTCCAGTGACAACTTCTTCGTTTTGAGAAAGGTTCTCTAGCTTTTCAGCTTGACGGGTCCCTGATGTTTAGAGTTCAGACTTTTGTTTTCATTTCGATTCTTGAATAAAAGGAGAGGAAGAAGACCAGCAGGTGCCTGGGAGGAGGAGCTGGCCACCAGCGGTGGCTTGGAGCCTGGCCAGTGGCACTGGCCTCTGACCTGTGAAGAGGCCAGCAGCTCCTTCTGACCTGGAAGCACAGATGTCCTCAGGCCCTGCCGGTTCTCCTTCTAGAACGTGGATCCCAGCCCTCGAGGACACGTGGGCCGAGGTCCACTCTCCCCTCCTGTGCAGGCAGCCCTCAGCTCACAGGAGCGTGAGGAGCGCGGCTCGGGAAGGGCCCCCGGGAAGGCAGCAGACGGGTCCCCACAGGCTGGGCTCAGCAGCGGCCTGGCGTGGGGACTCTGGCAGGTTGACCTCTGTGGGGAGGGAATCGCCACTTCTGTATCTCTTCACCTCCTCGTGAGGGTGATGGGCGACTCCTCGCCCCGCTGTGGGCAGACCCGTCAGCTACGGCCTCGGGTGGGGCAGCGATGGCGCGTCAGGAACTCCCGCCAGTGTCCGGGAGGCCAGTGTCTCAGTCTCAACCTCTTCTTCTGAGAAATGGGGCTGAGTCGCCGAGTGGACTAGCGGAGTCGATGCCCGAGGCCTCCGGCCCAGCACAGGCCCACAGCCTGGGCGCCGTCCTCGTGAGTCCTTGCTGTCATTTGGGTCTGGAGTGTCCCCAATGGCCCCTGTGCTGAAGGCGAGGACCCAGCCTGCGGGGCGATGGGGAGGTGGGGTCTCCTTGGAGGTGCCTGGGGACACGCCCTCCAGGGGACTTGGGGGCCTTGGGACCTTCTCTCTTTGCCTCCCGGCCACCACGAGGTGCGAAGCCTCCTCCGTCACAGCTCCCGCCATGACGCGCTGATCTGCAAACCGCCGGAGGCCTGGCCGGGCGCCCGGGACTGGAAGCGCCAAACCGCCAGCCCAGCGAAGCGAAGCTCCTGGAGACGGTTCCCTCGAGAGGCACTCTTGTCGCAGCGGAGGAAGCTCCCTGACGCGTCATCGGCCGAGAGGCCTCCTCAGCGCAGTGCCCGGCACCATCCAGCGGCCACCCAGCTGGCCAGTGCGCCAGGCTGCCCCGCGGAAACCCCGGGCGTGCTGAGGGCTCCCTGAAGGTCGTGTCCTTGGCCGCAGCCCCGGAGGATTGTCGCTGGCCAGCTGCGGAGGGCCCCTCCGTGGAGCAGAAGCACCCGGAGGCTCTCCAGCCTCCTCCAGGGAGGCCCGCGACCTGGCACGAGGTGCAGACGAGAAGCAGGAGCTGGTCACCGGGCAGCGGGAGCGACAGGAGGAGGCGGCTGCCCGCCTGCACGGAAGGAGGGCTGCGCGCGCCGCTGCTTTCTGCATGGGGACCTCCGTCATGGCTGGCGGCCTGTGCCTCCCATCCAGCCCCCTCTTCTGCTGGGGGCTAAGAGTCCCTCTGGCTTCTCCCCCTCCACCCTCCTTGCCCAGTCCCAAGGGACCTTGGGAGTCATAGCCCCTCCCTGGCCTCAGCCTCCTCATCGTCCAGCAATGAGAACTACAATACCCTCCTTCCAAAGTGCTCCCGTCCCCGCGGGTCCCTGCAGGCGTCAAAACAAGATCTGGTGCTGGGCAGTGACCCTCACCTGTCATCCCAGGGGCTTGAGAGGCTGAGGCAGGAGGATCCCAAGATCAAGGCCAGCCTCAGTGACTTAGTGAGGCCCTCAGCAATTCAGCAAGACCCTGTCTCAAAATAAAAAGTAAAAAGGGCTGGGGATGCGGCTGGATGGTAAAGCACCCTGGGTTCAATCCCTGGTACCAAAAAAAAAAAAAAGGAAAAGGAAAAGACAAGGCCTGGAATTCTTCTAAGACACTACTTGGGATTTGCCACAGACTCGAAGTCCTCTGCCTCATTCCCAGAGCTTCCGGGCATGGTTAGAGGAAGGCCCTCTATTTCCAGTGCACAGTGGGCTGAATACTTCAGTCTTTTTTTTTTTTTTTTTTTTTTTTTTTTGAGACAGTGCCTTGCTAAGTTGCTGAGTCTGGCCTTGAACTTGGGGTCCTCCTACCTCAGTCTCCCGAGTTGCTGGGATTTCAGGTGTGGCCATTTTAGTGCACTTCCATCCATTTGTTGACCTAGGTTCACAAGGGAAATGAAACCCGAGAGCTCCTATTCCGGATACGAACACTGAGGCCCCCATCTAGACACACACACAGCCCCACGGGGCTGGGATCCTGGCCTGGCATCCGTTTTCCTCTCAAACGCATAATCTGAGACGCTCGGTGGCCTCTTTCCTCAGAAACAATGGCTTCTTCGATTTCTGGACATGACAAGATTTCTTTTCTTTAAAAAAAACATATAACAAAGAAAAATCTTTAAAACCCATTTGCCTTCCATTCTCTCTGCACAGCCTGAGGAGCCCAGACCTGGGGGGACTGATTAATTCCAAGGCTCGTTAATGACTCTGCCAGGGAGGGAACCCTCCACTCTCCCGCCAACGGCTCCCGGTCACGCCCCTGCTGGCAGGTCAGGTGGTTCTGCAGATTCTGTTGGGAGGGTCCTCACGCCTGAGGCTGTCCCCAGCAATCCAGCTCGGCCCCTGATGGACACTTAATGCTCCCAGCTAAACATGGGTGGGGCCCAGCCAAGGAGGGAGTGGTCTGTCCCTTTGTCCCTTGTCCTGTGGGACCCTTTACAAAGTAACCCAGACTCTGGCCTCCGTCTGAGATGCGAAGTTCTGAATATTTGCATGTTTGCTCCGATTTTTTGAAATAGCTTTACTGCCTCGGGGACATTGTACGCTCGTGGTGGGCTTATCCTGAGCGCCCCACCCCGACAAGGCGGGCACCCCTAACACTGCGTGGAGTGGGTCCCCAGTCTCTCCCTGTCCTTGGTCACACGAGGATACCAAGGATGCACGTGGCTTTGCCACACGGGGAGTCGGTGTGTCCTTGCCTGCCGACCTGTGGCCCACCCCACCGCACGGACGCGGGCGGACGTGGCCCCCACTGCGTCCTGCCCTCCTCCCGGCCGACTAGAGAGAGCACGTGTGCAGGAGTTGGCACGGGGCTATCAGAGTTGATTGCAGATATCTCATTGGGTCCCCGGTCACCTCCAGGAAGCTGGACGCTGTGACCCTTTTGCAGTAGAGACACGGTGACGTGGAGCAGGTAAGAGACTTGCCCGGGTCACAGCTGCAGGGCCAGGACGTGGGTCCCGCAGTCGGGACCCCGCTGGGCTGCATCGCCACTCAATCCCGAATCCGGGCTCCCTGGGGGCATCGGCTCCGGATGGGGAGTCCTCGCCCAGAGGGCGCGTTCCTGGCGCCACGCGGTTCCCCTGCCTCTTCCCAAGGCTGGCGGCTCCCAGGGATCCTAGCTCCTTTTCCTGAGGACCCGGGACGGACGGGATCCTTCCTGCTGTAGCGACACGGGCAGCGCTGCAGAGCCCTGGGGATGGGGCAGGGGGACACTGACCTGCCTCCCGCCGTCTGTCCAGGGCGACGCTCTGCTTCTGTGCATGAGGAAACCGGCCTAGAGATGGAACCAGCTTGCCGAGGTCAGGGGCAGAGCCAAAGCTGGCCCTGGTCCTCACGATCGTCGGGCGAGTTTCTGCACCTGCCCACCGATTCGCGGTGAGAAGGACAAACGCCAGCCCCGTGGGGACACGTTGCCGGGGTTCCGTGGAAACTGCACTTACACAGCTCAGAGCCATCGAGGACGGGCCCATGGGGGGCTCAGCACGGTGCACGCTCTAGAAGACGGTGCCAAATGCAGTGCGCTGGTGACTTGGGGACCATTGGTCACACAGTGGCCACCGTTCAGAGGGCCACAGACTTTGAGGACGTCCACTGCCGAGTTTACTGATGGGCCTCTAGCTGGACAGACAAGGGTCTCGAAGCAGGCAATTCGCTCATCCAATGAGCATTTACTGAGCACCTCCTGTTTACGCGCACAGGGCGGTCACCTGGGGAGATAGCTCGGGTGGGGTCATCTGTCAGGACTCTTTTCTGTCTGTCACGGTTTGGTCCCAACTGAGAGTTAAAGACACAGAAGACAGACAAATGGAGACAGACAAATCACCAGCGTGATCCCCAGGCTGAGCAGGAAGCAAGGCTGGGGTTGGGGTCACTCTAGTGACAGGCAGGGTGGGGACGGCAGGCCCCAGCTGCCACCTGGGGCTGTCTTCCCAGTACTGACCACCTGGGAGGGAATAGAGGGTGGACAGGCCCGTTTCTGTCTCCCAGACCCACCCTCCAGGCAGGAGTGAGCAGAGGGACCAGGGAGACCCGGGCCTCCCTCCGGGCACTTGGCCAGAACTTGGGGTTTTCCCCCCTGACCAGCCTGAGAGAGGCCGGCACAGCCCCTGCGGGTGGACATGGGTCCCAGCCACCGGACAGTTTTGGCCAGAGTGCCTGGCTGGGTGCTGAGGGCCGGGTGGTTTGGAGGTTGCCTGCGGGGCGTGCCCGGCTTTCTGCCCAAGGTGCTAGAGAACAAGGACAGTCATTCGTGCGGGATGGTGTGGGCGGCCAGCAGAGGACCGTGTCAGGCACGATCAGAGTTAAAGCACAGCCTTCAAAACCCACGAAGGGAGCAGGCCACAGAATTAGAATCCAGGAGTCTGGATTTTAGCATGGTGACAAGTTGGCACTGCGGGGTAAAGTCTGGAGCCACAGCTCACCCTTCCTGCCACGTGGGAATGTGCGTCCTCCGGCAAGAGGAGGGATGGGAAGCCTGTTGAGGGGAAGGAGAATGGGCTTCGGAACCTGGCACATGCTCTTTCCGGTCCCAGCTCCTCTACCTGCTGTGTGACTATGTGCAGGTTACTTAACCTCGCTGAACTTCTGCCCTGCTCGTATATAAAATGGGAGCGATGACGTGTAATTGCCAGGTTGAAAAATTAAGTAAAACCAGTTGCAAAGAGCCCCAGCTGGCTGTCACCTGCCTCCCGCTCCCTGTCACCGTGCCCCAGAGAAATTTTACATCAAGTAGAGTCATCACTTGGAGCAAGGAAAAAAATGTTTCGCAAGCTTTACTATAAAAAACACATACATTTAAAAAGTCAGCTTACACTCCAGGCGGCTGTAGATTTTGTTGAAGGGACGGAGGAGAACAGGCTCCTGGGAGGTCAGGCTGTGTGGACAGAACCGACAGTCACCAGGAGGGCATCTCAGAGCAGATCGCCACAAGCCGCAGGACGCAGTGTGGAGCAGGCCCCTTCCTGGCCTGGACACCGTCCAGCCCGGGCTCTGCAGGTCCCTCCTGGACTGGCGCTCTAAGAGCCACTGAGTGGCATCAAGCCGCCAATTAGGAGCGGGAAGAAAAGCCGGGGCCAGATGAGGCGCCCCGGGAGCACAAAGCCCCTCTTGACGGGGGCAGGCGCCTCGAAGGCGTCCAGACACCCCGCCGGCTGGGAAGGAAGTGGCCGCGGAGCCGCCCAGGCTGGAACTGTACCAAGGGTAGCCCCTGAATTGGAGGCGTGGAGGGAACTGGTCTCTGCGAGCGCACTGCTGCCCGCCTCCTGCTGCTCCCCAGGCGCCCGTCCTCCTAACAAGCCCTTCCCGGGCCCCCCGAAGCTCCCAGGGAAGAGGAGGCTCCTCCGGGTGGAAATCAGCTGCCCCAGGCCCTTCTGACCCCAGAGCCTCAGGTCTGCACTCTGAGCCCACCAGTCCTGCAGCCCAGAGCTCTGGGCAGCCTTGGACGCCGGATCATCTTCAGTCCGTACAACGTGACTCTAAAGAAGGCAACTCCTGGGCTCTGAGTGTCTTCTTACTGCGGAGTTTGTCCAAAGAAGAGCAATCGATCTCCTTTTCACAATGGCGTGGCCGCATCTCAGTACTGGGCGGAACGGTAGAACCAAACCTTGGTTTCTGCCAGCAGAGGACGAGGACGGGCTTGTCATTTTGTGCACACTGTGGTTAAGTGTCCTCTGACCGCTTCTTCTGTGCATTGAGGTTTCGGAAATTCTGTGCCAAGAGGGAGAGATTGTCATTTGTCTGCCCAAAGGTCGAGAAACCCGCTTCAGAGTCTCTGCCGGAGCCGGGACGTCAGGATCAGCGGTGATGCTCGGTCTCCCGTGCCCGAGTGTCCCTGGAAAGCACGGACCGCGTGACACGGGCTCTCCCCAGAGTTCACAGACTGGTCTGGCACTACATGGGACTCGGCATCCCACATGCCCCTTCCTGCTGTCCCGCCGTCTCTGAGCAATAGCAGATGGAAGACAGAATTGGCTGCTGAAGCCAGAAGGGAGGACTGGAAGGTACTGGAAGGGCTGAGTCTGAGTCCCGCTCTTCCACATGCTAGCTGTGTGACCTCGGGCAAATGAGATAACATCTCTGAGTTTGGTTTCCTCGTGGCTGAACCAGTGGTGGCAGCAGCCATCTCATGGGGGGACGTGGGTGAAACGTGGAGAGCATATGTTGAGGGTTCCCACCAACAGGAGACGCCATTAGTAGTTGTGTTACACGGAGGTGAATCCAGCAGTCATACTATGGTTCCTCGGGGAAAGCATTTGGTAAAAATGGAAGGTTGCAGATGCTTTGTGCCACTCTGTCACATGGGGAGGAGGCATTAGGAGCTCACCTCCATCCTGCCGTTGTCCTGCCTTGGAAGCACCCACTGCATCGTGAGTGTGGATTAAGAATGCACTTTCCATGTGGGGCATGTGTGTGCTGTAAATATGGATCTATGTGGAATATTACTCAGCTTTGAAGAAGAATGGAATTATGGCATTTGCTGGTAAATGGATGGAGCTGGAGGATATCATGCTAAGTGAAATAAGCCAAACCCAAAAAAACTGAAGGCCGAGTGTTTTCTCTGATATGCGGACGCTAATTCACAATGGGGTGGGGGGACAGGGAAGAATAGGGTTACTTCATAGAGGTGAGTGAAGGGAGGGGAGGGGTGTGAGTAGGAAGGATGGTGGAGTGAAACAGACATTATGACCTCACGTGCATGCGTGACTGTGTGACAGAAGTGATCCTCCCATACGTACAATCAGAAAACTGAGACTACACTCCATTTATGTGTGAGCTCTGTATGGCCAGTGTCCCTCCCTCCCTCCCCTTAGGCAGAGAGCAGACGGTGGCGATGAGAGATGAGGCACAGACGGGCGGTCTGGAAAATGCAGTCATTTTTTGTGTTCTGTGTGTTTCATTTTTTTAGGATTTTTAATTTGTTCTAATTAGTCCTACGTGACAGTAGAATGCATTTGTGCATTTTGATAGAAAACCTGGGTCCACCATAACCTGTTGCAGTGACCGGAACATGGACAGGTGGGATTCCAGCCAGCTCTGCGCTCCCTCCCACCTGCACTCCTGTGGCCACCTGGGGTGGGAGAGGTGGAGCTCGCTGCCCCTTGACTTCAGGCTCCGCCATGGGACTCCCTGGGCACTGGGACCCTGGCTGGTGGGCCACAGGCAGCCAACGGGCTCGAGCTGGCCCGAGCTGCGGCTCACCTTGGGGCTATGTGCTTGGGGCGGGGCGGGACCCTCACCTCTGGAGACAGATGGGCCTTTCAGATGACCAGCAGGTGTGGCCTCACGTGGGTCTCAGATGCTTCTCAGGCCGGGTCACCGGAATCCAGCAGTGAATGAAAGGGGTGCGCAGAGCCGAGGACCTTAAACCGACTGGTCCACCTGGACCAGGAGCTGGGCCTGGGGCTGAGCTGGGGCCTCCTGAACCACTGAAGCGGCTTCAGGGCGGCCGAGGGAGGACTTCCTTGGACACATGCTGGCCCCCCGCTAGTCAGGTCTTCCTAGACTTTAAGTCAGGAGCCGGGGGACCAGGCCTGTGTAGGGGACGCGGGCGTCCGGTGTCACAGGGGGCAGGGCTTGTGCAGGTGCCGGGGGCGGGGCTTTGTGGGGGGTCATGGGGCGGGGCTTGTGCAGGAGCCTCGGGGGCGGGGCTTGTGCGGGGGAGGGGCACCGGGCGTGCCAGTGTCACAGGGGGCAGGGCTTGTGCAGGTGCCAGCGGCGGGACTTGTGCAGGGGCCAGGGGCGGGCCTCGCCGTGCCAAGGTCTGACATTCCTTATTTTGATAACTGGTGTGGCCGAGCTGGAGCTGTCCCCAGGAGCACGTGGCACCGTGGCCCGGGTGGCACGGTGGCTCTGTGAGGAGCGAGGAAAGCCCATTGCCACTGTCGGTGGAGTGCCATCTGCTGTCTTACAGCGGGAGAGGAAATCCCCATCTCCCACCCTGGCGGGGAGGACGCTCTCGGTCTGCATGGACGCGTCCTAACCGTGGCATTTGATAGCCTCCTGACTATTCAGAGGACGCTGGACGCTCCCCATCTTAACACCCCCCCCCCCGTTAGGTTTTGATGGAGCGGTGACGATCTGCAGGAGAGGCGGCCGCGCAGCCGCAGGAGGCACCCGGCTTTCGGGCCCATGAGCACGGTGGGGGGGGGCGTGCCCGAAAGAGTGCAGAGGGGCGGGCTGGGGTCCCGACACCCCTGCAGGCAGGGTGGTGTCCACGCCACCCAGACCCCGTAGGTCCTCTCGGCCTTCCCGGCCTTCCCGGAGCACCCCACACACCAGCTTCTGAGGGCTTTTGCTCCCAACACCCTGAACTTGTGACTCCTTTTCCAAAAGTGTCACTTAACCCACCTGCACAGGGAGCAGGAAGTGCCAGGAGCTCACTGTCCCTTCAGGGCGGCCCTTAGCCAATGACTGACCCCCATGGGAATAGAGAGGCAGCTCCAGGGCCTCACCAGGACGCTCGAAGAGGCCTAGGTTACACTGGAGTCCCACAGGGTTCAGGACGAGGTTCCCCCAGGCCCAGCCTCTCCTTCCGCCTCTCTTCTCCCGCACCCTCTTCTCCTCTCTTACTGGAGGATGCCTAATACGTCACTTGTGCCCAAATCCTTGCCTCAGGCTCCACGTCTGAAGAGCCCCTTCTAAGATAACAGCCTGTGCTTCTCGCCAACATTTATATAAACTATTTAATTAACTTGCAGTTCACTCCTCCGTGTGCCAGCAGGGAGTTAAGTGCTGGAAACGTGTTCTCTGTTAAGGTGGGGACAGCCAGGTCTGGGGAAGTGCCTTTCACGATGACCAGCACACAGCAGGAGATCCGCATACACTGGCCCCATCCCAGTGAGTGGCCCCACAGCAGCCGAATGGCCTCTCACAACACAGCGTGGATCGTGGATGTCCGTCTCCTGGCCACTCTGTCGTGCAGACATGAAATCCAGACTTCCTGCCCTGGTCTGTAATGGCGATCAGCAAGCTTTTTCTCTAAAAAGATGAATATTGAAGACTTCGTGGGCCACATGGTCTCTGCCACCATGGACCCCAGCATCACAGCACCGAGGAGACAGACGAGGCACAGACCATGAGCGTGGCTGTTTCCCAGTGAGATGCGATTCGTGAAGAGAGACAGTGGGCTGCATTTGGCCTGCAGGCTGCAGTTTGTCAACGCTGGTCTGCAAGAGCGCAGACGCTGTGGCCCTGCCACCAGCCGCTCCTGCCCCACGCTCCTTGGCATTCACTCACACCTGCCAGGCTGGCCACCGGGAGAACCTCTGCAGGTGCCTGCAGGCTGTGCGCCAGTGGGCTCCACTCTGCGGGTTTTGGAGCCTCCTCCTGGCACCCGCTGCGTGGAGCTCCTGCCTGCCTCTCAGGTTCCACGGCCCAGTGTCATTCCTCACGGGCACCTGTTCCACCTTCATGATTAATCCGGTCCCCGTGCCTCCTCGGGACGCTGGCCTCCCTCTGGAAGGCAGGCTCCACCGTGGACGGAGGGCCCTCAGCACAGGGCCTGGTGCCTAGCTGGTCTCCAGGAACATTTGAGGGTTCAGTGGTCCCTGGGCCCCCCGCTCGCTCCCCCACAATGAGAAGGGCTTTTGAAGAATGAAGAGCACTAGGATTTCAGGAGGCCATCTCGGCTGTAAGACAAATCTTTAAAACCCCAAATAATCCTCCTTCTCCTTCCCTGTCAATTATCGCGTTAAACGGAACATACCGTAGGAGGATTTGCCCCAACAGACGCTCGCTTCTCTTTCCTCGTCCCACGCCGAGGACCCACCGCAGACCTCCCCTTGCAAGGCTAGAGACCCCGAAGAGGAAGGCGTTCTCCGAATGCGGCTCCCAGGTCACCCGGTTAATTAAAGAGGGATCTAGGAGCTCGTCAACATCTGGGCGGCAGGTGTTTGTGCTCCTCGGCTTCCAAAAGGAAGCAGGCCCCACGGGGGGCTCCCGCTCTGACCGACGCGCCCCCTGAAACCCCACTCTGCTCCAGGCAGCCCCCTCCTTGGTGGGCTCCTCGGCTCCGTGTCATCTGAAGCTCTTAATGGCAAAACCCAGGACCCCTGCTCAGCAGAGCGAGCTGTGCTTCCCTGTGAGGACCACAAGCTCGAGGGCACTTCTCTGACCATGTGACACTCAGGGCAGTGGTTCATGAGCAGCAAGGGCCAGCGGGACTGTGGGGGGTGGGCTGAGGTGGCGGAGGGCTTGACGCCATGCCAGGGAGCATGAGCTTCACCCTGATGGGGCGCTTGACTGGGGAGGGACCCAGGTGATGCTAGGTGGCGTCAAGAGGAGGGCTGGTGGCCAGGAGTCCGGGTGCAAGACGCAAGGTGATGGGACCTGACCGGCATGGTGGCAGCAAGAGAAGAGGAGGGAGGCCTTGCTGGGTGTCCTCTTCTTGGAACCGTGAGCCAGAGGGAGGCAGGCCTCAGCCTCCCCCTCAGCCTTAGCTCCAGCCCCGGGACTTAATCATAGTGAGCCCTCTCTCTGCAGGTTATGAGGGTTAAGATGGCTCGGTGACTTTATTTAGCCCACTGGGGCCGCGCGCTATGAGGCTTTAAATACCGATCGAGGGCCACTCCTGCCAAGCGCCACCTAAACAGAGCCCTTCGGAGCTGCAGGCGGGTTCTCAGAGGGCTCCCCATCCCCATGCCGTGGCCTCAGGTAGCCTCCTGGGTGGCGCTGCCAGTACAACTGATAGTCACCAGGACACAAGCAGCGCAGGAGGAATGCTGTTGGGGGACCACCTGGGTACAGGGGGCGGGGCTCTTGTGAATGACACCGCGCACACCAGCGGCGCCCCAGAAGCCCCGACCCTCTCAGACTCGCATCCTCCGATGTGGGAAGACGGGCTGAACACGTCCCACGTGTCTCGGGTCCCAGTGTCCTTGAGGGTCCCGCTCACCCACGTCCGCGACAGGCCGAGCACTGCAGATGAAGCGGGCCCTCAATCCGTGCCCTCCACTACCCAGACCAGAGGGCGGGCGGGGGTGGAATCCCGGATCCACTCCTCCGAGTCACCCTGGGTGTGGCCCTCGGGCCTGGTCACAATCAGGAGCACCCAGGGTTGCTCTGATCCGTTGCTGGAGGCCGGGAAGCAGCCAAATGCACAAGGACAAACAGTCCACCTTCCTTGCCAGGGTGCCCTTGCCCTCCGATGCCAACCACGCCGCTGTCCACCCTTTGTCCCTTTGGAGGAGGTGAGCGGATGGCCCAGCTCTGACCCTTCCCCTCAAGGCAGATGGAGGGGCCACGTGGATCTCGGCACTAATTCAAAGCCCACCCCCTTATTCACCCAGCGGTGGGTGGAGTCCATCTCAGGATGCCACCAAGCAATGATGTCCCTCTGGGACGTGGACTTGTCTGCCAGGCCTAGAGCTGATCAGCCCCCTGGTGTGGGGGTGACCTTGACCTCTGGAGACCATTGGGAAGGGGCCATGGGGGACTCAGGTCTGGGGAGAGGGGAAGCTGGTGCAGGAAAGAGGGGACAGTGGGAGCAGGTGTGGGTCTGTCCCCTGGTAAGGGAGAGGGACAAGGAAGGAAGGCGTGGGAGGGGCCTTGGGCCCCAGCGCAGCGCCAAGAGCCACGGCCAGGCTGAGGTCACCCCCGGACAGCACTGCGCTGGTCACTGAGGCAGGAACAGCCCGGGGGAGCCCTGGGCATGGCAGGAACACAGTGGTGGCCATGGAGGGGTAGCAGCAGGGCTTCTTGGCCAAGTAGGTGTCCCCTGGAGGTTGTCTGAGTGGCACACTGACCAAACCTGCCAGCAGCCCAAGCGGGCCACACGCAGACCCAGCACCATGCGGCCAGCCCCTGGCGCCCCCGGAAGCATGTCCACGTACCAACACGGGGACCTCGGGGGAGGCTCGGGGCCTCCAGCAGCTCCTGCTGCCTCCCTGCCTGCCCTTCTCAGGAGCTCCAGGCCTGGCGCCCTGCCATGGCGACATCCACGGCCCCCGCTGCCTTCTGGAGATCACAGGCCACCTGACTGGAGTCTGAGGGGCCCGAGTCCTCGCCACAGGAACACAGACTCGTCACCTCGGGCTTTCCTCGCTCATCGCCGGGGCCGGAGAGGATGGCCCGCCACCCCCTGAGGGCAGTGCCCCACGCTGGCACCTGCCTTATGCCAGAGGTGAGCCGCACACCCATGGCCCTCAGTGAGCTCCCCTGAGGCCACCAGAGGACCTGGCTGCACAAACCAGAGCCCTGGACCAGAGGGCGACGCTGGGGAATGAGGCCCAGATGGCTGGAACGGGGACTCGTGCCGCTGGGGCGCCCGCGTGGGCGGTGTCCACCCAGACCTCCCTGAGTGAGTGAGTCAGGGCAGCGTCCCTGGCCACACACAGGCCACCCTCGCTCGTCTTCGTCCAGGGCCAACGACACCAGGCCGCTGATGACCGCCCTCCTCCTCCGGGGGGCGCTTGGGATGAGCCTTTGCCTTTCCAGAAACATCACCACCCAGCCGCCCCGCGGCCAGGCCCCGCCCCCCGCGGCCAGGCCCCGCCCCCCGCGGCCAGGCCCCGTCCCTGCTGTCACGGCTGGTCCTGCAGCGCCACCTGTACGTGGTCTGGGTGGAGCCTTTGGAGAGCATCCCAGTGACCTTGGTGGGACGCGCCTTCACCTCAGCAGCCCGGCCACGGCTTCTGAGTGTCAGGACCCCGGTGTCTGCCCCGCAGTCGCGTCCCCAGCACACGAAACAGCGCCTGGCCTTTGCCAAAGCCAAGATGCGTCAAGTGAGTGGGGCGAGGCAGTTTCCCTCGGCCTGCAGCACGTCCCTCAGGTCCTCAGAGCCTCCTCCCGACCTCCAGGAGGTGAGCCTCCTCTGAGGCAGGGGCCCGGCCTCCCCTCCGTCCTGCACACCAACAGCAGGAATGGCTGGCCTCTCAGCCCAGTCCTGGGGGAGTGAGTCCCCGCCCTGCATCTGGGGATGTCCGGCACCGACATCAAGAGGGCGGGGGACCGAGGCACAGGAGAGCTCGCCGGGGAGGCAGGCGCAGGTCCCGTTTATTCAGGGCCCGCTCCGCATCTGCTGGAGCTCAAGACCAGGGCGCTCTCCAGCTCTAGGGGTGCCATTGCTAAGACAAACGCAAGGCGATGGGGCTCCCTGGAGCGCCCCACATGGCCGCCCGGCCAGCACCCACCGCAGACAGTACCATCCCGAACCATCGGAGGGCTCACGAACCTCCCCAAAGATGCCCCAGGAAGCCACGTGGATTATGTTTGCTGCCCCGGTTGTCCCAGTGCCAGACACTGAGGGCGAGAGATGAAGGGCCGTGAGAAGCTCGGGTGTCAGAGAAATGTAGAAAAAGAAAAGAGAGGGAGGGAGAAGGAGGCTCGGCCGTCTTAAACAAGCTCTTCCTGGTACCCTGGGGATCTGGAGGACCTCCGGAAGGATTCCGCTCACGGCATCTACTGAGCACTCGGAGTGTGCCAATCAAAACGTGGAAAGCCCAGGAGTCGAGGACCCGTCCTGCCCCTGCCGGAGCCCACCCTCCACTGGCCTCAGCAAGCGCGAACACGCCGACAGTGAAAGTCAGCACCGCCCAGGGAGCGGCACAGCGTTGCCGCCAACCACTCTGAACCTCAGGCTCCTCATCTGTCACCTGGAGATGGCTTGGTCCTCTGCGAGTCTCAGTGAGGACCATGCGAGTCTCAGTGAGGACCAGACGAGGCGCCTCTGGAAGTGCTTGTCTCACCAGGTGCCCGCATACAGTGAACCTCAGTAAACTGCAGCCATCAGCCCACTGTGGTGCAGAAACAGAGAGAACGGGGGGCTTGTAGGGGCTTGAGCCACGAAGTCAAGGGGGCACAGGGAGTCAGGGAGTTCTGCACCAAAGATTTGCCTGGGCGCTGAGTCCTAGAGGAGAGGGAGTCACGGAGCCCGACTGGCAGGAGGTGCTGGGTGTGCATTCTGTGTTTTCTTTTCTTCTCCTTTGGATTCTGCAGATCGAGACTGTTCGTAGCCGAACTCGGGTGAGCCTTCCTCTGGGCTGGTTACCGTGAGAAGGCTGGAGTCAGGGAGGAGGATCAGAGCGGAGGCCGAGAGCAGCAGGCTGTACGCCCCGGGGCTGGAACGTCCCCCCATTCACTGTTCTGCTCTCCAGCTGAGCTGGTGGGACCCTCTACAGAGCAGAGCCGCAGAACAGGCCCAGGGCAGGTCTCTCTGCAGCCGAAACCCAGAGAACCGGAGGAGCCCAGGAGAGACGCCCTGAATCCCCGGGCAGCGATGCAGGGAGCCTGTGCTTCCTGGGAGATTCCGCTCATCCGCTGACGGGCAGCCGGCCCGGTGCTTTCCAGGCTGCAGGAGCCCAAGCGTTTGCTTAGCATGTGGACTCGGTGCCAGGACAGCGCCCCACACCGCAGTCAGAGAGCGGGACCAGGAAGCCCGCCTCCCGGGGGAGCCGCCTGGAGGAAGGTCTCTGAGTCCGCGGACCCCAATGCCCTCGGGGTGGCCATGCGGCAGTGGGAGTCTGAGCCCCCCACCTTTTCCTAGTGGCCCTTGGAGCTGGGGAGGCTCAGGGACACCCAGCGACAGGAGCAGGCCCTGCGGCTGACGTTGAAAGTGCCTCGGCCTCTGATGTCGAGGGCGGTCACCCGGGACAAGACCATCGGGGCCAAGACGCTGGGATTCTAAGTGAGCTGCCAGGGTGTGGACTGCGGTGACAGCCCAGGGGACGCGGGTGTCACCTTCGTTCTGGAGAACGTCACCGAGGTGCCTGCAAAGTTGTTTTCCTTGCCTTTCAATCCACCTGAGGGTGGGGCTGGGCCCAGGGGAGCCGCCGGGTGCCCTGGCCTTGGCTCTGTCTCCGCGCACACAGCCAGACATCTCTTAGCGCTCAGAGATCGGAATTAGAAGGTCCGAGAATCGGGTCTTGCTGTGGAACAAATTTCTCCATGTCAGCTTTTGGTAAAGAGCGTGGATTTCTATTATGATCCAGAAAAAAAAAAAATGTTGGACAAGAAAGATCTAGGAACAATAATAGATCTGCTGCTATTTTGAGTCATAATTATTTGTTATCAATGAATTTGTGCGAACATTAAGAAGACTAGCCTTCGTGGAACATTTCTTAAAAGCAGCTGCCTAATGTGCAGCGTCAACGTGATTCTTTTAGACAATCATGCCCGTTGTCTACAGAGGTGGACCCCCCACACTCTTTTTTATTGATTTCTTTTCAATTTGTTCTTTTTAGTTATACATGACAGTAAAGTGTATTCCGACGTATTATGCGTATTTGGAGTATAACTTCCCATTCTTGTGGTTGTACGTGATGTGGAGTCACACTGGTCGGGTGTTCATCTATGAGCACAGGAAAGTTCTGTCCAACTCATCCCACTCTCTTTCCTATTCCCGTCTTCTCTCCCCTCCCTTCATTCCCCTTTGTCCAATCTGAACTTCTGTTCTTCCCTCCCACCCCCTTATTGTGTGAACATCCTCATATCACAGAGAACATTTGGCCTTTGGTTTTTTGGGATTGGCTTATTTCACTTAGCATGATATTCTCTGACTCCATCCATTTACCTGCAAATTCCATGATCTCATTCTTCTTTAAGGCTGAGTAATATTCCATTGTGTTTATACACCGCAGTTTCTTTATCCATTCATCTGCTGAAGGGCATCTAGGTTGGTTCCACCGTTTAGCTATTGTGAATTGAGCTGCTACCAATTCATTGATAAACATTGATGTGGCTGCATCACTGCGATATGCTGATTTTTAGTCCTTTGGGCTGGGTCAAATGGTAGGTCCATTCCAAGTTTTCTGAGGAATCTCCATACTGCTTTCCAGAGTGGCTGCACCAATTTGCAGTCCCGCCAGCAATGTATGAGTGTGCCTTTTCCGCACATCCTCCTCATCAACACCTGTTGTTGCTTGTATTCTTGATAATTGCCATTTTGACTGGCGTGAGATGGAATCTCAGCCCCACACCCTGTTTTATGAACTGGAAACAGGTCTGGTGAATTTGTGCCTAAATCCGTGCCATCGGTATCTGGGAGTGTGGCCCGAGATTGGTCCCTGCATTAAAATGCAGGACACCAGGGATTCGAACAAACACCGGATTCCATCTCTCCTTCACCAAGTCCCCCGCCAACCCTGCCTCAGTTTTCTTGTGACCCACTTGAAGTGAGGGCGCAAGTTAAGTGTCCCCTCAAGGGAAACGTGCATTTCTTATTGACCTGTCGATAATGCCAGAGTGGCGAGGAATACCTACTCCATCGCCCCTGGGAGTCTGGCCGGCAGTGTAGACAGGGACGGTAATTAGATAAAGACTGAACAGAGGGCACTGGCTTCACCCAGGGCCAGCAGCGTGTGCCCTGTGGGACTGCAGCCCCCGTGGGACCAAAGGTGTGCTTTTGCAAGAGAGTCTGGAGATTCCTTTGGGCTGTGTGAAATCTCCCAATTTTTCAATTGCTGGCAATTCATTCAAAAAATTTAAAAGTATCTCCCGGGAGGCCTGAACTTGGCCCGTGCACAGCTTCCTCTTCCCGTGCAGTTTCTCCCGTGCAAGTTTCCGAGTGAATGAGGAGCAATTGCCAGGCAGACAGCCCAGCTGCAGGCCCAGCTGGAGGTGCTGATGGGCAGTGGCACCAGCCAGCCGGACGTCACCCGCAGCAGGAAGCAACCCTCTTTGCGGCTGAGCCTGTCCCCTGGCTGGCCAGCTGCGGTGGGTGCGGGCTTGGCCTGGGATGGTCAAGAGCAGCCCCTGTGAGTTGTTGAACCAGGTTACTGACGAGGCTGTGCGGAGTTCCCCTGAGCGTGAAATCTTCCTCTTCTGGCCCCAGAACAGGGTCTTCCTGAGGGTGGGTTCTCATTAGCCTCTAACTGTGTCCACAAACCTGAGGCAGGACTTTCATGCACCGGTTCAGTGGGACTGAGCCCAGGATGGGGCAGGGGACAGTGACTGGGGTGCTGGGTTTGGGACCAGCCATAGAATCATAAGCATGGCGGGCACGTCTGCTGCTCTGTTAGGAGTTTAAAAACAAGCCCGTCCCCTCCGGTCCGCCCTCTGCAGCTTGCTCACACGCCACCACCTCCGTGAGTCGTCCTGGGTAGGACTTCCTCTCACCCTGCCCGCTGCCCACCAAGGGGACGGCAGGTGAGGTCACATGGGTGGTGCCTGCGGCTCGGGGAGATCAGTCCCTCGTGGGCTCACCTGTGGGGACCCAGCTGGGATGAGGAGGAAGATTCCCGGGAATCTCCTCCTCTCCGTTCCTTAAAATATTCTAGTCCAGAAGTTCATTCCTGCTTCTGTGGGGTGGGGGCCTGTTTCCAGTCATCGGTGTCTGACAGACTGAGACACGTGCATTCGCCCCTCAGAAACACGGGGGACCCGGAATGTTTTAAGGCCTGATTCCTTTGAAAACTTAATTTCCGGATTTTGATCAGGTTTTGTCTCCCGGTGATGGGGAATGATCTGGAACCTCCGAGAGGTTTTGCTAGTCTCTTTGTTGAACTCCAAACCAAAGTCTGTCCCTTCCCCTAACCCTCTTCTGGGGCTGCCACAATATCGCTGGAGGGAAGACACACACGGTGGTCTAAGTGACGGCCCCTCGCAGAGTCGTCCGCCACCAGTGTCCCCTCTCTCCGCAAAGTGCCTGAAACTCTTTTTTTTTAAAAGAGTGTTCCAAGGAGAGGCGACATCGAGGACATAGAATCATTCTGGTCTTGAAGATAAAGATGCCAAGAAAGCAGCAGCCTCTCTGGGACGTGGGAGGTTTAAGAACAGGAGGGAGGGAAGGAAGAAACGGTTGCTCTTTCTAAGGTGACGAAAATATTCAGTCTGCCAGGGGATGTGACGGTGACCCAGTTCCAGTGGGCTATTCCTCCGGGTCTCTGCCTTTTCCCCTTCTCCTGAATTCAGTGTTTTTCTCCATGAGAGAGTCCTGTTAGGTTGGGGCGAAGGACGGGTCTTATCAAAGGTCCCCAGACTGAGGGCAAGAGCAGAGCCTGCCCTTGGCGTTAGGAGAGGTGCCGCCCCGAGGCAGCACTGAGACCCACAGGGACATCAGCGTTGGAAAGACGGGTCCTACAGGGTACCCTGAGGATGCGGAGGGCTGGGGGAGGGACCCAGGGCAGCACTTTTGGAGAACAGTCCAGCTGCTCCGGACGTGGTCACACCACAGGGATCGAGTTAAGACCCCAACACGGTTCCATCCCCGAGGACGAGGACCGGAGGGACAGAGGTTCGTTCCCTTGGTCCTGGGGACGCCTGTAAGGGAATGGAGTGAGGGTGTTTCCAGGAAGGCCAGGGTGGCTGGGGAAGTCCCCACCTGGGAGGTGACATGGGAGGGCAGGGCGGGTCTCCTTCCAGACGCCCTGAGCGGTGCTGGAGGCCCGAGGCGGAGAAGCCACTCGGGCTGTTACGTAAGACTGTTCTGGAACATGTCCCTTCATAAAATATTTCACGAGAAACCTTAAAAATAATAGTCAAGAGAGAAAGTGGAGGGAGGGAGGGAGGAGGCCGGGCTTGGAGGCTCCGTGGAGAAGCAGCCCGGGGTCAGCCCTTGTCGGCCGAGCCCTGCTGCAGGACGCGGAGCAGAGACCGGCCTCCTGAGGCTCGGTGGCCCTGACCGGGGCACCTGCGGTGCCTGGAGCCTGGGCCGCGTCTCTGCCCGGCCTGGAGTGGGCTGCAGAGCCTGGAGGGCGGCTCTTCCGGCTCGTCCCGGGCCGCAGGGTGCTCCGCACAGCCTCTGGCTACCCGGGAGGGCTGGGTCCTCCCCAGCACTGCCCTGGACGCTCCCGGCGGCCTCCTGTGCACTTGGATGTTCTGTGTCCTGGGGGCTCGAGGGCACGGCACCTTCTGTGTGCCCTGGTCACCTGCCTGCCACCTTCCCCGGGGCCACCAGGATGGCATTGCTCTGGAGCCCTGGAAGGCGCCTCTTGGGGTTCAGGGGGTGGTCCTGTGCTGAGGTCCCACAGGTCGGGTGGCCACCGTGGGGCTGGTGAGACCCAGGGAGGCCTGAGGCCCCGCTGAGTCACCTCCCTCCTCTCCTATCTGACACACTGCTGGGAGTGTCCTTCCACCCAGCCCCCCGCCACCCACGGCGTCTCCCCTCCACTTGGGAGTCAAGCACAAACACCCCTGGGAGAGAGGACGCCTTCCGGTCACTGGGTGGCAAAATGGCCTGGCCTCCCTGAACTTCAGTCTCCTCTTCTGGGACAGTGAAAACCTGGCCTTGGCTCTCGAGGGTCTTAGGGGGTGGACTCGAGGTCCTGCCACCCAGCTCCTTCCTGAAAGCACCGACAGTTGCCCTAGCGGGCGCACCTTGACACACCTCAGCCTCCCAGGGTGCCAACGGGGCTCCACGGGCGGGCGGCCACGATGCGGCCTCTCGTGGACCCGCCCTCCCTGGAGCTGCAGCCACCCCAGCCCAGGCCCAGTCACTTCCCTCCTAAGAAAACAGGGCCGCTGTCACTGAGGGAAGCCTGAGGAAGGGGAAGGATGGCAGTGTGGGTCAGGAGGAGGTGCTTCCCGCCTCCGAGGGCCCTCAGGGGGACAGCGTGGGCACCCGCTCCCCGCCGTGCCCTGGGATGCCGCCATCCGAGACTGGCAGTCAGTCGACCGAAGTTTCGGGAGGCCCAGGGCCGTGTCCTCACCCTTTCAGCCGGAAGGGCTCTCTCATCTCCCCAGCCCAGCCTCGGCCTCCTCTTGCGCCCTGGCGTCCTCTGGGTGCCTGCGGGGGTGACCGGTTGGAGAGTCTGGCGGCAGTGGGCTCCCAGCTCTGGGGCTCGCCGGCTGGGCCACTCTCTGTGGGGGATCACAGTGCCAGCCCCGCGGCTCCCTGGGAGGAACAGACGCACGCCTGCGAGGCCCCCTGGCCTGTGCCCTGCTGGCAGAGAGGGGCCGCGACCCGCTTCCCGTCCCCACGCCCCGCCGCCCTCAGAACTCTGCGTTTTGGCATTTCTTGGTTTTTGAGCAGATGCCTTATCTTATCTGCAATCTGCATGTCCCCACTGGCTGCCTCAAAGTCCCTGCTCGGTCCTTTACCTCTGGAAAGGTCACCTGCGGCCCTGCCTTCATGTTGTCACACTTAACGAATGCCCACGGGGTACCCAGTTCCTCACGGGTCAAAAGCAGACACAGCCCTGCCCTGGCGGAGCCTCGGGTCCTGAGGGAGGCAGATTCCAGGGAAAGCCTCACCTCCAGGCAGAGTCTGGCCTGCACAAGTTGCTCGGTTGACCCTCGACCCACGGACATGAGCGCCTCCTACAGACTCAGAGACGGAGGACCCAGCAGCCGTCTCCTCCTGCCTTGCTCTGTTCCCTGACACCCATGTCCTTAGTAAGGTTTATGCTCGTTTCCAAAACATTGTGACAGAAGTGACTTCAATGGCCGGCCACCTGGATTCGTCCCTTCCAGATGGCCGCTGTGCTGAAGGCTTCGTGGGCATTCCCTCATTTCTGCCGCACGGGTGGCCTTCTGAGGACACACACGCTGTCCCCCTGGACGAGGGAGACACAGAGGAGGGCGGATACCGTACCCGTGTCCTCCCAGCTAGTGAGCGCGGGGCCCACGGCGAGTGACCGCCCAGGTCAGCCTCGGCCCCGCATCCCCCCAGCTGATATGAATAGAGGAGAAGGTGGACGTGAGCCCATCTGGTGACGGAGCTCAGATGGTGGGCGGAGAGGAGGGAGGAGGAGAGGCTGAGGGGACTCTGTCCCCCTCCGGCTCTTGGCTCCAGCTGGAGGGCAGAGGCCCTGCGGCTTCACTGGTGCAGAACTGAGTCCACTGTGCTCCTCGGGGACAGCGCCGCCCGACACTCCAGCCCAGCTCAGCAGAGGATGTTCTGCTGAAGGGAGGTCCTTTAAAGAGGTCAGAGGCCAGGCTTCCCCTGGAGGTGGGCAGGCCCTTCCCATGGCCACATGCACCCAGGTGGTCCCACAGGGGGACACCTAGTGAGAGCCACGCTGCCACCACCCTGCCCCTCCAGCCTCCTGCTCTCCATGGAGGGCGCGGGCGGGTGTCATCAGGGACAGCACGGGGCCCGGCCCCGCCTGGGGGTCTGCTCTCACCCACCCGGCCCGGCTCCACGTTCTTCCCTGGGGACAGAGCCCAGGTCTCCGCAGAAGCCCTTTCCTTACAGAGCTGAACCTCCTGGTGGCTGTTCTCACCTCCCACTGCCCAGCGGGCCTGCTGCCACGCACAGTATAGTATCTCATTTAATCTCCACGAGAACCTTGAAGGAGGCTCTCCTTAGTTCTTTGGATTTGATGAAGACGCTGAGGCTCAGAGGCATCCAGATGACATGGCTAACGAGAGAGTGCCAAGGTGTGAGCCCCCGGCCCCTTGGGCGTCGGTTCCCCCGGAACGGCTTCCAGAAGCTGCCAGGGTCAGTGTCGGGCTGAGCCTGGGCCGCACCACTGCCTCTCCCGACACCATCTGGCCTCTCCCGACTTCTCAGCCTGCCCTTGGTTTCCCTCCAGGCCTGTCCCTCCTTCTAGGGCCTCTGTCTCTCCTGCTGCCCCTCACACTAGCCGAGCGTGGTCAAGCACTTTGCAGGTGCTCTGCCCTCTTGGCCCCTGTTCCCCCGCCTCTGGTCACTCATGGCCACTCGCGTCTTGGTCCGGATGTCCCAGGGAGGGCCCGAGCCACATGACCCCCTCACCTTTTCCAGAGCTGAAAGTCGATGCCGTTTGTTTCTGGAGTCTGTGCCTCCCTTCCTGTACCTCCCTTCCTCTTCCTGCTTCCCACCCTCAGATGTGGGCTCCTGGAAGGCAGGACCCTCCCACGTCGTACCCCGCTGAGCACCGGCTGAGAACAGGGTCCCGAGAACTCTGCACGCACCTGGTCCCTCTGCGTCCCACAGCAGAACACCCGACTCTGGCCAGAAACCTTTGGTTAAGACCCCCATGGGGCAACTGGATTTCTCGAATTGATGTCTCTGAACCATGAACAGCTTATGTAAATTCTGGGTCATCTTGAGCACCAAGAACCTTGGAGGAGAAAGTGTCTTAGGTGTACTTTTGGAGGTAGAAGTCCAATGCTAAATGTCCCTTTCTGTCACAACCCTTCATCCTACAAGGTCCTCCAATCACCCTCAAGGCTCAGATGCACTGTAGGTACCAGTCAGCCAATGTCTCAGTTCCCCTTTGCTGCATAACAAATAGCCCCAACTTAGTACCATAAAATGACCACCATTTTATTTGTTCACAGGCCGTAGGACAGGGATCCTCGAAAGCAGGCTGAGCTTTCTGCTCACATGGAGTCAGACAGGGTCCCTCATAAAGCTGCATTCAGATGGTGTCCGGACCAAGGTGGCTTCACTCAGGAGTTCGATGCCCAGGTGGGAACACCTGGGAGCCCGAGACTTCTCCCTCTCTCTCCCCACACAGCTCCCGTCCCATGACTGGTTTCGGCTCCTTTGTGGGGTTAATTCCAGGAGGATGTGTTTCCATAGCAAAGGTGAAGCTCTCGATCTTTAAAGGCTCAGTCTTGGAAGTTGTCCTGTGTCTTCTCCCCTGCGTTCCCCTGGCCAAACCAGAGAGGAGGTCCACCCAAACACAAGGTCAAGGGAAGCCTCCTGCCCCCATAGGCCACATCACAAAAGCCCCTGGGATGGGAGTATGCTTACGGTCATCTTTGGAAATACCATCCCCACCTTCCAAACTAAGTTCTAGCCCCTTTCAGATCACAGAAGGTGACTCTTGTGCATCCACCACCAGGAGGCAGTGTGGGCTCTGCTGGGCTGTCCTGGCACCTCCAGGTCCTCCGCCCTTGGCATTGGAGGGTAGAACCAGAAGCTTCCAGGGCATTCTGAAAGCTTCCCTGACCTTTGCACATGCTGTTCTTGGTTGACAAATAGGGCCTGCCCCTTGCTGCGAGAAGCTCATGAATACATTACCTCTGAATTTAAGAACCATAATGGATTGGCACTGACCCCTGACCTCCAGAAAATACTGAACAAACAAGTTGCAGGTCTTCCAGGGCAACGGCTTTCTTTTTGATTTCCGGGGCTGATTGGTATTGATTATCCGCTACGCACTTCGTTAATTTCCTTTTGACAAGCTCTCTTCCCTGAACGGTTCCTGGGAAGGGTTTGACGTCGTTACTTTTTCCTGGGATTTACGCCTTGTGTATTCTAAACAACCCGATCACTCCACAGAGCATTTGTGGAACTTCTTTTTCAGCTGCAGGTTTACCAGTGACCTCGCCGGTGGTCACAGCCAAAGGCGTTCACGTTTACGCCTCTGTGAGCCGCGCTCCTCCATTACTGACGCTCATCGCGGTGTGCCTGGGGTTAATGATGATTCCGCAGTAACAGGTAGCGTGGACCTGGTGTCAGGCCCGCTGCTAACTGCTTGACAAACTTTATCTCATTAATTCCTCGACGAACCCACAAGGTCAGTCCTCTATCATCCCAGGTGTTGCGTCCGTCCCAAGGGAGCTTAGAGTACAGAAAGCCGCGAGGGCGTCAGAGCCTCGTTTCAGCAGAACACGCGTTTCTTCCAGGGCTCCTGAGCTTGGAGCTGCCTCCACTGCAAGCCCAGTCTTTGCTCTCTGCCCGACCCCTGGGTCTGGTCCTCTGGGCCTTCGATGGGTGGCCCCTGGCTCCCGACTCACAGCAGGCTCTCTCCACCTGTCCTCCACCCTGTTTGGAGGCTGAGCGTTCCTGCAGGAGCCGTGCGTGGGCTCATTTGCTCCTTGGTTAGCTCGAGAACCATCTGTTGAGTCCACGGCAGAAGCCTCCCACCTGCTGCCCGCCTGACCTTGGCAGGTTACTCAACTCCTGGGAGCCTCCAGTTCCTCGTGGGTCAAGTGGAGCTGGCAATTAGGACCAGCTCGGCAGGGCTGGGGCGGGAACGGAGCGAGGTACTATAAATAAACTTTCAGCTCCTTGGTGAGACAGAGGCATTAACAATTAAAACAAGAGCTTTCCTAGAGATTAAGGATACTCACGCAGAATGAAATAAAAGATGCAGAACACTTAGCACAGGCCTGGCACGCCAGGGGTGCTCCGAGGTGATTATTGCACATGACCTTCTTGACGACGTTGTAGGGACAAGGATGAATGATCACCCAGCCGGGCGTGGAGAGAGTCCTGAACTCCACTATTGTCTGAGGTATAAACCAATAAAACTTAAAAGTTCATAGATATTTTTTATCTTGACTTAGAACTAGAGGGGAGGGACCACTCCAGGGTCCTGAGGTCCCTGGAAAGCATAGCGTCCCATGTGCCGGCAGCGGTCCAAGGTACGGGGGCCCCAAGATTGCCGAGGGAAAGGGGGGCGGCTGCAGGACTCACAGTGAATACCATAGGTTGACAGGCCCGCACCTCAGCTTCCGGTGTTAGAAATCAGACGCCCGCTCCAGGTTTTCAAATGAGTGACGGCGTCTTCTAAGCGCAGGGTCACCTTAGGCAGGGGACATTTACAAACTATAAACCCAGGTACCAGAGCCGGCTTCACAAAGCGACTGCAAACGGAGCAGCAGCTAGAACTGGGCCTCATTTAGCCGGACGCAGTGACGCGCACCCACGGCTCAGAGACTCAGGAGGCTGAGGCAGGAGGATCACAGGTTCAAGGCCAGCCTGAGCAACTGAGCAAGACCCTGTCTCGAAATTTAAAAGCAAAGAGGGCTGGGGATGTAGCTCAGTGATAAAGAGTCCTGGGTTCAATCCCCAGAAATAAAATAAATAAATCAAAAGTTGGCCTCATTCATAACAGCCAGTGAAGACAGTGAAAACCAGGTGGGATTCTTCATCCTCAGACAAATTCAGGCTGCATGCATCTACTCGGAGGCCGCTGACCCCCTATGAATAGTACCTAGCTTTAAAGCCCGTCAAGAGGGCCGCGAGCCTCTCTCGAGCCAGTGTCCCAGGACAGTGTCCCAGGACAGCCAGAGCACCACCCACAGCGTGTTCGAGAATCCGTGAGGAAATAAGGCACAGAAACCACTCGGGCACGTGGCCCGCACATGGAACGTAAGCTCTCCTGATTTCTGAACCAGCGTGATTCAATCCCCGGGAGCCGACTCTTCAGTGGTCGGAAGTTCACGCACAGGCTCAACGCCCCAGCCACGCCTGGCATGTTGACACTGCCACATCCGGCTCTGGGCCTTTGGGCAAGTCCTGTCACCTCCCTGAGTGCCACTGTCCTCATCTGCAAGACGGGCTGAAGGGAACCTGCCTCGGGGGCCTAGGGTGTGGCTCAGGGGCAGAGGCTGGCCTGGCCCCTGTGAGACCCTGGCTTCCATCACCAGCAGCCCCAAAACAGAAACCAAAGGCGGGGGCAGCGTCCTGTGTGTCTGCTCTCCTCACATCTGATGATGCGCCGACGCTCGCCCCGTGCCCCTGGGGCCACCAGGAAAGCCTGTTCCCTCATTTAAGTAATTGAAGAGGTTCGTGGAGCAATGATAAATATACCTAGGTTTCTATGGAAGCAATTATCTAATTAGGTTTTTCCTTTAATCAGAGGAGTCCACATGGAGGAACTCTGGGTACGTTGCTTGATTAAGGCCACTTGTGGCTTCCCTGAGTTGCTGGAGGAACCCCCAAGCAGAGGTGGCCCCCGCCGACCTGGCTGCAGATGCTGCAGACCAGGCCCAAGGGGCTGATGGTTCCTGACGGCTCCATTGGACTTTGCTACAGAGAAGCCTCCTCTCTGTGGTAGCCACAGCTCCAGTCTCGTCGTCTTTTGATGGAGGCCTCTCAAAGGAATCGGAAGGGACACTCACTGGAGCTAGTGCCCCTCGGTGGGCAGCCCTGAAGTGTCGCTGGCCCTGGCTTGGACGGACTATTGTGTCAGATTTGATGAGGCTGACATTTGGAGTGTGCTACTCAGAGCCCCTGCAAAATGCCACTTTGGGCCCCTAATCCCTGTCTAGGGCGAGATCGGAACCTGTGGTTCTAATCTTCAAGGTCATGAACATCCTAATGAGGGTACCCAAAGCCAGCCAGGAGGCCAGGGACATCTCACCTGCGGGGGCTCTTTTTGCAGACTAAGCCACTGCAAAGAGGAGAGTCCGCTTGTGGAGGACAGATAACGACCAGCTGTCCTTCAAGGTCACCCTGAGAACCATGTCCTCTTTCTGCTCCAGAACATCCCTTCGGCAAAGCCAAGACCTTAGGCGCAGATGCCTACGTTCAGAATCTGTTGAGCAAACCTTTATCCACGTGCCGGATCCTGAGCCCGACCCTGGAGATGAGAGAAGAAAAGACAGACTGTCCGCAGGCAAGAACTGCTGATCTAAGGAGTCAGAAAACTGCTGAGAAACGACCCCACTGCCATCAGTCACACTGAGCCATGCGACCACGGGACTGTGGCTGAAGTCGGAGAAGGCCCCAGGGCAGGCGGGCCTGGGCGGGGTCCCAGGAGGTGTCTCCTGGCAAGACACTCTTGGCAGAGAGGACGACCAGGAAGCATGGGAGTTCTGGCCTGGTGAGGAGCGACACAGGGCTAAACCGGGGCAGAGGACACGAGGCTGAGTCTGGAGCCCACGTGTTCGATGAGCTGGGGTCACGGCAGCAGGTGTTGCTGTGGTTTGACGGTGTCCCCCAAAGTTCATGCGTTGAAAAGTTAACCCCTAAATTCATACGCCAGTGGTATTTGGAGGTGGGGCCCTCGGGAGAAATTAGGATCAGATGGGGTCATGAGGCTGGGCCTCCCACGATGGCATCAGCAGCCTCTGCCACGTTATTACAAAAAGACCCTCCCCAGATGCTGGCACCATGCCTCCAGAATCGGGGCTAAATGAATCTCCATCCTTTATAATTTACCCAGTCTCAGGTATTTTATCATAGCAACGGAAAACAGACGAAGACAGGTGGGGACCATGCATCCCTGGGCAGTGGGGACCTTGAAGGAAAGTGTACCAGTCCAAGGTCAAAGGGAGAAACAAAAGCCAGGGGAGATTCAAAGATTTGTTGCAAGGAATTGGCTTTAGTCAACCCACAGGAGAGGCTGCAGGAAGGGCGGGCTGGAACCCCGGGCATGGGGGACGCTGCATCCAAGTCTGAATTTCTCCCATAGGGAGTCTCAGCTCATGTCTTCTGGACTTTCAATGGAACGTGCAAGCCACCCTATCATCTAGGACAGTCCTCTACTCAGTGCCAGCTGATGGTGGCCTTTAACCACATCTGTAGGACACCTTCCCAGCCATACCTGCCAAGGTGCACAGGCCTTCTCTTCCTCCACGTCTCCCCAGTTTAAGGTGACACATCACAACAGCATCCAAAGTCACTTGAATGACTCTCCTGACCAGAGAAAGCTGCAAATTAAAGAAGGGTGCTCCCAGGACGGCTGGGAACAAAGGCCCCTGTTGTGCCCAAGCAGTATTGCCTCTCTGGGCAGCCCCAAGCTAGAAACGCAGAGTCCTAGAAGCCAAGTACATCTTGATTGCAATCTCAGCTTGACTGCTTGCATTTTTATAAATCTGTAAAATGAGATAATGCCTTCAAGGCACATCGAGGGGTTAGGATGAAATACCGTGGAGCTGCAGATCCCAAGTGTCCCGAAGGCGTTTCACAGGGGCAGTGGTCCTTGATCACGATTCATTTGACAGCTGAGCCTCAGGAAACTGAGAGACAAGAAGCCCGTGGGCCTCCGTTGAGGGACCTCCTCTACCTGCCCTTAAGAACTCTGCCATTGACCAGACTCCATGCTTAAGGGGCACCAGGTTTCCTGTCTCTCAATTCAGGTTCTCGAGAGAAAGAATCTTATTGGATGACTTAGGTCAGATGTCACTGAAGAGCCAATCACCTATGGTCTAACGGTGGCCTCATAGACAACAAATACGGGTGACAGAATGAATGCTATTGGGCAGTTTGGGTCAGAGGCTGGCCAGGATCCAATCGGCTGGCTTACACGTGTTGTCACAGACAAGGAATCTTCTGCCAGGTCTTAGCCTGTGGACCCCTTGGCTACCTCAGGAGAGCTCTATTCTGGTACCACAGGAAGTTCCGCCTCCTGGGTGGGCACTTCCTGTTGCTCCCTATCTGCAGTGACCTTCCTGCTGTGACTGACCTTCACCAGCTCCTTCTCTTCTTTTCTCTGTCCTTCTGCAAACCCTACAATGACCTTTCTAGCCACACAGTCCAGGACAGATCATCTGCCCTGAGTTACCTTCCTCATCTCTAAAATGGAGATGGAAATACTCTCTTTTGTTCAGAATTGTTGTGAAGACATCAAACTACTACCTTGACTCTTAGCTCTTGTGAGAGTGGCTCTTGTTTCCCTGGTTGTTGTTGGCTTGTTTCCTCTTTAATAAAATGAGAGCAGTAATAATGATCTTGCAGAATCATCTCTAGCATCAGTGGCATCCCTAAGGAGTGTGCTTAGCAAAATGCCTGATGCATAGTAGGTGCTCAATAAAAGGGACTCTCGTTATTTTAATTCCTATTATTAAACTATTTAGTCAAATTAGTTCCAACATGACTTTCCAACAGCAGTCCAATCCTCAGTTGTATCTTAGCACTTACAGTGATGGCTACTAATTATTGCAGATTATGGTTCAAACTCCTCTACTGGTAATTCTACAGTTAATATTTTCCAAGCCGGGCAGTACAGTCATTGGCTTCAAGGTCAGCTGTAGTTTGGGGAGCGGCAGCGTGATTTTTGCACATGGCATTGGAGCCATCCGCTCTTCCCTGACATCGGAGGTAATTTGGAGCGCCACTTCCTCAATCATGTGTCCTTTGTGAGCTCACAGAGCTGAAACCCCACACTGGGCCAAACCGGGCATGATGATTTGGCACCTTGAATGAATTGCAAGAAAATCAGGCTCTAAGAAGGAGGCACTGTAAGCACATTTCATTTTCATCTGCCATTTACCTAGAAAGGCCACTTCCCTGCATCTAAATAACCTGATGCTCCTCTTTAAAACGCACTCGCTCGCTCCCTTTCCCGACTCTCTAAATCAGGATAAAGAGAAAAAAAAAAAAAATGTCCCTCTGTCTAAAGCACAATCTGAACGATTTACACACCCTGTAATTCTCACGTACCCCGCACTCCCTCCACACTCCCCCTCGCTCCCGCAAGGCATTGAATAGAAGGACGCCGTGCTGACATCTCATATTGTAACGACGTCCTTACTGTAGGGAGACGTGCCGGGAGGCGTGCCACGGTGAATTCGCTAGTAAACAGGGAAGTGCGATCAGAAGTGCTGGGAAATCACCTATTTCCGAGCTAGAATGCCATGCGTTCAGGGACAAGCGTCGACATTCTGAATCATCTTCTTCGGCCTCTTAGTTTCCAACTCTTGACATGACGTTGGTAGACTTGGAGTGAATTAGGCACGCTTTGCTGGTGCCTTTCCACTGGGTAGTTCTCAGTTCCCTTCCTGGGAGGCAGTGAGGCAGTACTGCCTAATGGTTAGGGTCACGGATTTGGAGCTCTGGCTGTCTGAGCTCAAGTCCCATTTTGGACCCCTTTCTGCCTACGTGTTAATTAATAGTAGCCAGCACAGGTGCCGATGTATGTATTGCATTTGGCGTGTGCTAAGGAGAATCCCAGTACTTCACCCATGCTGATCCTAACCCTTAGGTTTACAGCCCCGTAGTTCCTTTATTACGGTAGAACGCCTAGGCACAGTGATGTCCAATAACTTGCCCAAAGGCAAGTTCCAATCCGTGCCCAGGCCGGCCTTTGACTCTGGAATCCCTGTTCTCGCTGGGCTCAATTTAATCTCTTTAAACACCACCTCTGTCCAGAAAATGGCACTAGTGTTAACGCCTGATTCGGGAATGGTTGTAAGGATTAAATATTTGAACAAATGCTCACGAAGTGCTTAGTGGGCTACCTGGAATATAATATGTGCTCAACCAATGTTGCTTGCCAGCGTGGTCAGCAGCTGCTTCCTAGGGCCTGTGTCCCCGGAGCTTACACAGCAGGCAGCGGTGCACTCTGGAGACCTCTCCTAGGTGCTTGGCACCCCCCACGACCCCCCACACTGTGACCCTGCCTCTGACAGCTCAGAGCAGGCAGAGGCTGGAGAGAGGGCAGTCTGCGGGAACCTGCAGTAGCCCAGAAAAGAGGTGGCAAGGCCTGAACCAGGGTGGAGGCCAAGGAAGGGCAGCAGGGGGACCCGCCTGGGAACACTTCATCGCGGATGATCCGCCATGTTTGCAAAATCAGTCAGACTCAGGGCCACAATATCAGGGAAGCCACGCCTCTGCGCGGGGCTGGTGAGAGAACCTTTGAGACGTGTGCGAAAGCAAACAGGGGATCCCCTGTTTAAGAATCATTAAGAATTTCAAGGCAGCAACAGCAAAACTCACGCACACACAGGGCGTGTCCCAGCACAGGGCACGCTGCACCTGCCCGGGCCGCATTCCCAGACGGCCTGGCCGCCTCTGCACCGCCATCCCACCCACCCCCAGAGACTGGAGGTGCCCCAGCAGCGAGGATCGCCCTGTCAGTCACAGGTACTGCACTCCAGGAACACGGCAGACGACGGATCTGTGGCAGGTGGGAAAAGATGGTTTGGACTCTGGCAGGAGGGGGGCAGGAAGGAATCGTGATTAACCACAAATACAAGGGGTGCTTCAGGGAAGCTGGGATGAAACACTGAATTCGCTAGGAGGAAGCTCCCAGAACTTTCGAGAACAGCTTCCGGCCAAGGAGATGGACGCAGCAGTAAATGCTTATAAGGCTCCTTCCCCTGCGTCAGGCTGTGGCAGACGAGCCGTGGGCCTTGGCGCCTGTCTGTGCAAGTAAAAGATGTCCCCAGGCCCAGCAGACCCCTAGCGAGCCCACCAAGGGCCCCGGCAGAGCGCGTGACACAGCCAGCCGCGGGACTCTTGCCAGGACGCCGTCACAGGAGCTTGTGACTAGGCTGGCTCTTTTCTAGCAGAGTCTGAAGGACACTGTGCAGCTCCGTTTTGTAAGGGGGGTGACAGGGCTGGGCGTGGCTCGTGGCAGAGCATTTGCTGAGCATGCAAAGGCCGTGGGTCTGAAATGGGGACGAGGGTCTCTCCTGTCACCAGCAATCATCCCCTCGTCCACCCGGTCCCTCCTCTGCTATGGGGTAGCATCCCCCACGGGCTGTGCCCCCCAGAGTCGAGGCCTCGCACAGGAGGGACCAGGATCTGGCAGACAGGACTGCGGGGAGGCCTTCCGGAAGCAGCCTGGCCTGCCCCAGAGGCAGGAAGGACCCCGACTCAGCCACAGCCCAGATCCGCCCCTTCCCAGCAGCCACTTTAAAGGGCCCTGCTGGACCCTCCTCTGCCGCCACCTGCTGCCCCCTGAGGAGGCTTCCCGTCCGTCACTGTCCCCTCAGACACGCGCCCCTTCTCCTCTCCTGGTCCCCGTGCCAACGGGCTCCACCCTCCTCAGCGCCCTTGGAGCCAAGCCTCAGTGCCCCCGCCCGTGGCCGCTTCCACCTCCTCTGGTTCCTTGGTTCCTTGGTTCCTTCCCGGCTCTTGCTGAGGCTCTTCTGAGGGCAAAAACGTGAGCCTCCTCGGTCCTTCAGCACCCGGAGCCCAGCTGGTCAGCACGCGATGCCCACGTCTGTCCAGATGTGCGTCCCGGGCCGCAGTTGCTCCAGGTGCCCAGGAGATGGCACGTCCTACCACTTGTTTCAAGTCTTCTTTTCTTGGTCTCCCTTCTCTGCAGAACGTGGTGTCCTACGACCGGTCGCCACGTCTCGGGGGTTCTTGACTTTCCGGACTCGGGAGGGATAGAGGTGGATTGGGAGCCACAGAACCTAGTGGGTGACGCGCGGGACGCCTGGTTCTTAGTGTGTCCACGAGGCGCGCAGCCTGACTCGCCGTCAGGTAAAAGGCCAAGGCCTTTTGGTTAGACCCTAAGTGTAGGGCGATTCTTCGGTTCGGAAGTCATTTGCGTGACCGTCACGAGGCCGTTCAAGGCCCCCTTGCTGGGGATGAGGCTCTGGGACCTCCGGGTTGGAAGCCTGCCCAGGTTGGAGGAGCTCCGGGGTCCGCGGGCAGCTCTAGGGCTGCGTGTCATCTGCCTGGCCTCCCTGCTCCCCAGCCGCAGCCACTCCACCGCCCCTTCCCTCCTCGCTCCCGTGGTGCTTCACGGGAAGCCCAGCCCTGGAAGTGAGCTGGAGGTGGCTCCAGGTCATCAGAGCCGTCCCTCCCGGAACCAGTGCCATTGCTCTTCATCTGCTGGGACAGCTTTGCTCTGGTGCCCTTTATGAAGACGTCCCCTGGGAACAAGAGCCTGCAGGGCTGGGGGCCCTTCCTGCCCCTGGGGCGGGTGGCCAGGGTCCATGCTGTTTCCACGCTGGAAAACGCCCAGCTTGTCACTTGGGCCCTGTCCTCGCCCACCGTTCTCAGCCGCCCCCTCACCTCTCCGGGCCCCCATCCCAGCTCCCCTCTGGACCCTCTTAGGCTGAGGAACCGGCAGGCTGCACTCTTGGGACCTGGTGGATGTCTCCCTGGCCACCGAGCATGCCTGGCTTCCCTGTCATCTGCTCCCACCTGCCCACAAAGCAGCCGTGGAAATGTCCAGGAGCCCACTGGGGACGCGAGAGCAGGCTCTGTCCCTGGGAGGCACCGGGAAGGCGGAAGGTGGTGATGGAGCGGGGCCAGCTGCGGGAAGGTCCTGTCCCCAGGCCCCGCCACGCCGGGCAGGAGGGCGGCGCAGCCTCCGCACACGGCTGTGCGTCCAGCCACGTGGCTGATGGTGGCAGCGGTGGCAGCAGGGCCACTGTTCTTGCTGTGACATCTTCCAGCCGTGGGTCAGCCTTCGCCTCCCCCAGGAGCAACCACGTAGCCAGGGCGACCCCGTCAGTGCCGTGAGACCCCCGTTCTCACGGCTGTGACGGTACCTGCGGCACCTCCGAGAACCTCCGCCCACCCCGCACTCAGGGTGGCTGTCAGGTGGGGACGTGAGTCAGCACTGCCACCGGGTTGAAAGCAGATCTCTCAGCTTATTCGTTTATTCAGGGGTTTCTTGTTGAGTACCTACTGTGTGCCTGATTTCGTGCTGGGTGTTAAGAAACAAAAATGCTCGAGGTGCTGTCTGGTTCCCAAAGGCCTGGTGTTGGAGGCCGGCCACAGCCTGGGTGCCCTGGGGACATGATGGAACCTTTAGGAGGCGGGGCCGGGGGGCGATTAGGTCATTGGGAGTGTGCCCTTGAACGGGGTCCTGGGACCCAGCCCCTTCCTCCCTCTCCCTCCCTCTCCCCCTCTCTCTCCCTCTCCCTCTCCCTCCCTCTCTCCCTCTCCCCCTCTCTCCCCCTCTCTCCCTCTCTCCCCCTCCCTCTCCCTCTCTCTCTCTCTCCCGCTCTGCTCCTGGCCACCATAATTTGCTCCACCATGCTCTGTCTGGCCACAGGCCCATGGGTCCAAGTGACCAGTACCGAAGGCTCTGAAACCATAGAACCAAAGCAAACCTTTCCTCCCTTGAAAGCAGTTTTCTCAGGTATTTTGTGACAGCAACAGAAAGCTGCCCAGCACACCATCCCTGCCCCCAAGACTCTCGCAGTCCCTTGTCTGCCGTCAGGCAGGTGAGAATATCAGGAGACACCCCCGCTGTGATGTGGAGGAAGTCAGGCTGGAGGCAGGGACCTGCTAGAAGATGACCACGGGGGCCCCAGCAGGACATAATGAGGAAGCAAATCAGGCTTCTGCAATGGCGGCTCTGGTACCCCAAAGCCTGAATTTGCTGTACAGAGTTGGGGGGAGTTGCCCCTTTGAGCAGATGTTGTGCCAAGTTCAGAGCATCTCCTATGCTTCGTGGCTAGGCTCTGCATCTCCCTACCCCAGGCAGCCTAGTGGTTAGGGGCTGAGAGCTGGAGCCAGCCTAGCTGGGTTCCAACCCCACCTCTGCCACCTGTCAGCTCTGAGACCTCAGAGAAGTCATCAGTCCTCTCTGCAGCTGCTTACCTAGCTGTAAAACGGGGACGAGGACATTGAAGTCCCCAGCCCTGGGGCTCTCGGAGGGTTCAATGGGCAAGTGTGTTACACATACAGTGCTGGGGTGGTACGTGGCACATAGTAGGTGTTAAGTAAACGTTCCTTTTTTTCTCTTGCATGGAACTTCCTTTGCCCTTTGTAATTTGACTACTCAGAAAAGGGCCCAGTTTGTATTTGAAGCCAGTGAAACTTGGGGTGTTAGGGACCCAGAGAGTGGCCTGTGGGTGGCTCCCTGTCTGGCAAACAAGCCCCGGGTTCTGGATGTCCCCTCCCCTGCCAGTGTGACCCCATCCAGCCTGCAGTCCACCTGAGGAAATTAAAAACCAGATTGGTTTTCTCAGTGTGATCAATGGCCCTGCCGCGGGGCGACCTTTCATTCACCAGCGGTTACGTAAGTGCCATTTGCTGAAATCTCACCTGAGCCTCTGCTCTCTCCCGGCTCCTGAGGACACAGCCTGGCTTGGGGGTGGCCTCATAAGCCCTCAGCAGGCTCTTCCAGGTGCCCTTTCATAAACGCAGCCATCAAGGGTCAGCCAGGGGATCACCTGTTCATGGAAGCCCAACAGGGATTTCTGGCTTTAATCTAAACCAGACAGTTGGGAAGCAAGAAAGGGGCTGGGATCCCTGGAACTCACGGGCTGTTCAGAGTGAAACCTCTCTGGTTTTCTTCTCTGCTCTGTCACTCACTGCCCATCCCACACCAGCCTCTTGCTGCTTCTGGGACGTGCTGAGCCCTCCCAACCGCAGGGCCTTTGCACAGGCTGCTCCCAGCACCTCTCCTGCTCCCACCCCTGGTGCTCAGAGATCCCCTACGGTGACTGACTCACGCAGTCGACCCCACGGCTCCCCAGCAGCGAGCTCGCGGGAGGGCTCTGTCCGCTTCCCAGGAGCCCCGCCTCTCCTCTGATCCTCTGAACTTGGTCCTTCTGATGGGAGATGCCGGGCCAGCTCTTCTCGGCCCTGGTTCCCGCTCTGGTCCTGGCCCCTTCTCACCCTCAGGAGTCCTCGGTCCCACGGCCACGCTTCCGTGTCCCATTCCGGCACTCCAGGACGACCCGGACTGGGGCCTGGTCCTCCCAGGGACCCTCTCCCAGCCCAGGCGTTCCCAGACAGGCCCACGCCTGAGGAGGCCACCGTCCTGTCCCCTGCACTAAGACCTGCTGGGACAGCCCCACCTCCCCCTGCCCGCCTGGACGGCAGCCTCATCTGCCGGCTGGACCGCACTCCTGGCGCAGAGCCTGGTGCTCGGCAGGTGACCGCAGCCGGGGAGAGCTGACATTTCTTCAGTCGCCCCGCGTCCTCCAGCCGCGCTCGGCCGGGTCCCGCTCCAGCTGTGGCTAGTGGTCAGGAGAGGGCTGGCCGCTGTTCACAAGTGCAATGCGTGAGGACCTGATGCTGGGTCACCCCTGCCTGTAGCGATCCCAGGTACTGTCCCAACCATCCAGGAAGGAGTGAGGGGAGGAGGTGGCAGATAGGAAAGACCCAGACTTCACTGGGGGACGGAAGAGGCTGTGGCAGGTGGCGACCAGTCTCCGTCCCCGCAGCGCCGCCGGGCAGAGAGCAGCAGCGCCTGAGCGGCACAGAGATGGCTCCCGGGCAGCACCGTGGCTTGAAGCAGAGAGCTGCGCGGTGTGACACCTGGCGGGCACGCGGTGGCCCTGGGAGGCAGGAGGGAGGGGGCGCTGCTGGATCAGCAGTTTCTCCCTGGACCTGCCGGCTGGACGTGGGCACTGGGACCTGGAGGCCCATCCAGGAAGTGGGATCAGGGAAGGGTCAGCCGGAGGGGGCCGGGAGCCAGCTGGAACCGAGCGTCGGCAAGCCGCACGCCAGAGCACAGAAGTTACTCCGAGTCACCTCCAGAAAAGCGAGCACTCTTCCCTCGTGCAGGCTTTCTGCTCGACGCCGCAGACAGAGGCTCTGTAGCTTGGAGGCAGAGCCTCTGCCCTGGAGTCCGGAAGACCCAGCTCCAAATCCTGGAGCCACCTCTGACGACGATGTTTGGGTCAGTGACCACATCGGCCACGGTGTCCCCATAAGATCGTAACGGAGCTGGACGATCCCTGGTGTCCCGCGTGTGGCGCTGCCTTGGCCTGCATCAGTGCACTCTGTGGTGTCCACACCACGGCAACACCAGCCAGTGGGGCTTCTCCTTAAAACACACGCCCGTGGGCACGCAGCACGTGACGGTCATTATCAGGCCCCAGGCAAGTCGCCCTCCGGCCTCCGTGTCCACATCTGCAAAATGGTCATCGTACTATGTCTGCATCGTCGTTTGAGAAATAGTCTCTGCGAGGCCCTTAGCTCAGTCCCTAAATCGGCACTTGGAAGATGTCCACTCTCATCATTTGTCAAAAACTAAGGTAGTGCCCGTGACATGGCAAGGGACTCTTCCAGGCACTCAGCAGGCACAAGGCACCTACCTTACAGAGCAGGACAGAGGCACTAGTATTTCCCCTAGAAATCCAAGGCACAGAGAGGTTAAAAAACTATCCAAATCACACAGCTTGGGTGTGCCAGAGGTAGGATTCCTGCTCCTGCCAGGGGCGCTGAGGCCTGTTTCACAGCCTGGATGACCTGCTCCCACTTGGCCAGGGGTGAGGCCACCAGCACATGGAAAAGGAGCAGAAGCAGCGTTGTCCCCGGCACTGCCTCTCTCTCAGCAGAGATCTCACTGTCTCATGAGGTCCTTCAGCATAAAGTAGAAATTAATTAGGTGGCACAGCAGCCAACAGCTTGAAAATGTCACTCAGGAAACCACCTCTCCCTGCAGAAATCAATAGCCCCCCTGGTGAGCTTTGCTTCCTTTTGAGGAGTGAGATGAATGGAGATCCCATAAGAAATACATGTTTGCTATCATGAAACTGACGTTTGCGGGGCTGCTTGTTACTGCACTGTGGCCTCTCCCATCCTGTCTAATACTCCCTCTTAGCACCAACTGGAGTCTACTTTGTGGGATGTGTGTCTGGAGGAGATGTGAATGCTCACTGAATTGAGGCAAAGGGGCTTCGATGAATTGCTTGAGGGATGCAGAAATGAGTATTTTCATCCCTTCCGCCATAGAGTTGTCATCTGGGCTATGGGGGGAGGAGGCAGGGGACGTGTTCTTCTTTCAGGTTAGTCAACTTTAGAAGCCTTCATTTGCTATGATAAATGATTCAGAAAAGGGAGACACCTAAAACTTTTTCAGAATATCGACGTGGTCAATATTCAGTAAATGAATATGAAGTACCTTCAGGTCCAAGGGTAACTGCCCTTCAATTTTTAGACGACCCAGTCCGATTGTTAAAATAATCAGAAATGGACCTGGCCCAAGCCAGCTCTGCAGGTAGGGTGTGTTATTGCCTGCTGCACCATTAACTTAATCAGATCAAGTTAAGGTCAAGAAAACAAAATTCCTCAAGCCCTGGTGGGGCTCAGGATACGATTAACAAGTGGGTTTGACTTTTATATGGAAACCCCTCAGGAACATTTTTTTTTCAAACTAGTAGGCTTTAACTAAATTTTAAAAATCTAAGGCACAATTTAGTTCTGTTCCGGGAATCTTACCCAATGCAGGAAGTCTCGAAGACCCCAGTCAGGAGTGCTTTCCTTGAGTCCTTTCCCGTATCTTCATGCAACTCATGAAACAGCATTAGATAGTAGATGTCCCCAAACGCCATACTGAAGTTACAAGTGCCGGACATGTTTCTTCCAGTGGACTCTGGAACGTTCCAGGATGTCTGTCCACACCAAGGGTGGGAACTCGAGCAGGGCGAATGGAAAGCCTCTCTGAGATAGGGGTTCATGCTGAGCAGGTGAAGCACCCCAGGACTGACCTCAGATCTTGAGCGTTTTATGGCCAAAGAACCAGGAGTCACGCATGCCCCAGCAATCCCCCGCTGCGGGTGCATCCTCAGGAACTGAGACACGTGTGCACTGTGCACACAACTTGGGCGTGAATGTTCACACCCGCGTAGTTCACAAGAGCCAAAAGGCGGAGACAGCCCGTGCACCCGCCAGCGTATGTGTGGATGGACTCACGTGGTGCGCCATGCGAAGGAATATTCTGCAGCCGGAAGAAGGAGATACCTGCCGCAACGTGGATGAACGTAAAAACCTTCAACAGGAAGACAGTCACGGGCAGCAGCTGTTGAATGGGTCTGTTCACAGCAGCATCCAGAGTAGGCAATTCCAGAGGTGGAAGCAGATGTGTGGTGGCCGGGGGCAGCAGGAGGAAAGACGGGCGCCTGCACATGGGCACGCGTTGCTTCTGGAGGTGATAAAAATGTCCTGGAATTAGCAAACGGTGCTGAACTTGGCCGAGGTATTGAACGTGACTGGGATACTTCGAGAGGGTGAATTTTATGGTCTTCAAGTTTTGTAGGAAAAGCGTGTGGGAGGTCAGGGAACAGGAGGCGAGGGCCGGTGAGACCCACTGCCCTGGCCACACTGGCCCTGAGGCGGAGCATCTCAGAGCAGGCGGCCACCAAAGCCAGGGGGCCCTCCAGGCAGTTCTGTACCCCTGAGGCTCTCTCCACAAACCCGGTCAGCTCCTCGGAGGAATCTCTGCTCTCCGAGTCCACAGAGCCAAGACCAGGAGGCAGTTCTTGTGCCTGTCAGGGTGTGGCTGGAGCTGGGCACACGGGTCAGCAGGAGCAGAGAGGCATCCAGACACTCCAAGGCAGCGGGCCCTCAGCCGTCCATCCTGCAGACCCTCCCAGGACCGAAGGGGACGGGTGGTGATTGGGGACAGGCCATGCTCCGGGAAACCCCTCCTTCCCAGGGGAGGGAGCCGGCTGCTCTCCAGCAGGAGGCCACGTGTCACCTCGGCTGTGCTCAGGCCTGCCCTGTCCAGGGCGCTGAGGGACTGACGGCCTGGGGCTTGCTGCAAGGTTGCTCTTAGCCTCCTCCTCTATGCGGGGCTGACGGTCTCTGCCCTGCAGTCCCGCCCTCCGTCCTGCTGCTGGTGAATGTTTATTATTGTTTTACTGGTGTAGCTATTTTTTTGTGGCACTGGTGACGGAACCCAGGGCCGCCCCCATGCCAGGCAAGCACTGCACCCCTGGGCCGCACCCAGCCCACCCTGCCTTTCCGGTGACCTCTTCTCAGCTTTCCTGGACGGTCCCCACAGAGTGGCCATCACCCACGGCAACTCTGCCCCCAGGGGACGTTGGGCAACACGTGGAGACATGGTGGCCGTTGCTGCTGGAGTGTGGTGGGGGCACGACCGGTACCTGGTGCGTGAAGACCAGGGATGCTGCTAAATGCCCTACTGTGCGCAGAGCGGCCCCCACCACGAAGCGTCCCCCACGGGGCAGCCACGTGGCGGGCGGGGAGGCTGGCTCCTGGGAGCAGCCCCATGCGAGACTGCGTGGAAGACCTCGTTGTAGAGCCTCGTGCCCTTGGCCAGCCGCTTCATTCTGGGGTTAAACACGATCATTGACAGGATGAGGGGCTGGTGCAGCGCGAGCTCTCGGCAACGCGGTTCCTCCAGGAGGGCAATCATGGACAGGAGTGACCTGGGAGTGACCGGCATTGACTAGGTCCTGGCCCTGTCCCAGCCCATGTGAGGGCTCAGGAAAGCCTTGGGCCTCCCCGGGCCTGGTTCCGTCATGGCTAGCTCAGACAGGTGGCTCTCTAGCCGGTCTTCCTCCCATGTGACCATCATGAAGACAGAACTAGATTATGCATGCAAATAGTCTTCAGGAAAAGTGAGATATTCCCATCACCATGCCTACAAGCACATCGTGGCTGCCATCCATGAGGACTCTGGCAGACACGGCCCTGACCCGGGCCTCTGTCCATCCACATGATGTCTCAGTGAGGAAATCCTTCGTGTTCCCATTTTGCAGATGAGGAAACTGAGGCTCAGGGAAGGGAAACAAGTTGTCCCAGGTGACCCAGGAGAGGAGCAGCAGCAGCGGGAGGCTTTAGATTCCAACATGACACCCTGATTCTTCACCGCCGTCTCTTGCTGCCTGCATGGTTGATGAGTGGTCCTGACATCTGGCCAGTGCCAGACCTGGCTGTCCCTCCTGTCCCCAGTGCCCTGGTCAGCCCTGACACTCAGAATTCAGAAGTCCATGCACCCTTTCGTACAAATGTGAATACACCACGTGCATTCCACTTTTAGGTGTATCTATAAAGCTCCAGTTTTTAAAAAACAATAAATAAACAGGAGGAAGACCAGGAGAGGAGAGGAAGGAGAATGGGGAGGGGGAGGGGAACAGGCAGCCCTGGGGACTGAAATGGAGCCAAAATTGCCATCCATGTCTGATGTGTCAAAATGAACCCCAAGAGTATGTATACCTGTAAGGCAGTAATAAAAGCAATAATAATAATAATAATAGGAGGAAGACCAATACAGCAGAGCAAGTGAGTCAGGAAGGGGTAGGGGGGTTCCTGGGGAATGAGATTGATCAAGTTATGTTATATGCAGGGCTTGGGGCTGTGGCTCAGTGGTGAGCACTCGCCCAGCATGCGTGAGGCCGTGGGTTCGATCCTCAGCGCCACATAAATATAAAATAAAGGTACTGTGTCCACCTACAACCAAAAGAGAAATTTCAAGAAAATTATGTGCGTGTGCAGATACGGCATTGTGAGTCTCACTGTCATGTATAATTATAATGCACCAGTAGAAAACATGTTTTAAGGCGTCCATGCGCCCGAGGTCCCTGGAGATCCAGGGACAAGGTGCCAAAGACGCCATCCTCTGTTGGATCCCAAATGGAGCCAGGCTGCTGAGCTGGGAGGTTCCTGAGGCAGCTGCCTCCCACCTAGAGCGTGAGCTCGGCCCCGCGTGCCCAGCGCCCGCGCCCGTGCTGTGCTCCTGAGCAACGCTCGGGCTGCGACTCGGCATCGGTAACGAGGCGGAGTCCACGTGGCCCATAAATCCTGCTTCCTCTGGGGAGTCCCTCCAGGCTGGACAGGTGCTCTTCCAGGCAGCTCCCCGGGACCTGCAGAGGAGGTGTCGCGGCCTCAGGTCACTGCCTCCCCTCCAGGGTGGGCTGGCGCTGCACGGGGTGCTTGGAGCCACCGGACCTGGGCAGCAGGCAAGACCCCGGCGGCTTCCTTCTGCAGCCTGATACTCGCGCCAGGACTTCCCGCAGCCCTGCAGATGGGACCCCAGGAGCGGGAGCATTTCATCTGAACCCACTCCCAGCCCGGTGTCCAGCAAGGTGAACGCTGCCCCACCTCTCTCCAGCCTCTCACCCACCCTTCCTCCCACCCAATGCCGCCACTGCCAACCCAGCAGGTTCAGCTCCAGCTCGCAGCTGGGTTGGCTCATCTTTGGATACAGGGGGGCTGTCGCCTCTGCTCTTGGCCCTGGCAGCTCTATCCGGCAGGGGGTCTTCGTCATAAGGGAAAGAGTCCAGCCCAGGAAAGCACGCAGGCAGGGGCTGATTCCACGGGAAGGGCCGGCTGTCCAGGCCAGAGGGAAACACACCAGCAAGCTGGGGGGCCAGGACCTGGGCAACAGGGCCATCGGTCAGCTCTGTGCTGGGAGGAGGGAACTCGGGGCCCTTGAGACTTTGCCAGAACAGAGGATTCATGGGTCCCGGGGGCAGCTAGCCTGGACCACATGAACTGAGTGCTGGAGAGGACTCCACGACACCTGGGCACCAGAGTGGGGGATGCAGGCCCAAACGCCGCCCCTCAACCCGTCTGCCCCATTTATCAGCCCCAATTGCCCTCCCCCCAAAGAGGACTTCCTCCCGCTCTCCTCCCCTTCCCTTTTGAACTGGGGATTGAATTCAGGGGCACTCGACCCCTGAGCCACATCCCCAGCCCTATTTCGTATTTTATTTAGAGACAGGGTCTCACTTAGCACCTTGCTAGTTGCTGAGGCTGGTTTTGGTGGTGATCCTCCTGCCTCAACCTCTCAAGCCGCTGGGATGAGAGGTGGGAGCCACCGGGCCCAGCCCTTCCTGTCCTTGTGAGGGGGACGCTGCACGCCTCGTGTCCCAGTTTTTCACACACGAAGAGTCAACAGCACAGGGACGGATGGGGCACAGGCTTGAGCAGCAGCAAAGGCCATGAGCTTGGTCAGAGCCAGATTCAGGATGATGTGCCTGCTGTCACTTCCTACTGCTTCGACCTCACCTTCAGGAATCTCGGGTCCTCTTTTGACGTGGGAAGGCGTCCATGTCTGTCCTGCCAGGTGATTCTGGAGGCCAGAGTGCACGAGTGGCTTCCACTGGTCGGAACACACCATGTGACTCTGCTTGGCTGCTGAGAGAGCGGGAAAAGCGGAGTCTCTCTGGCTAGACGGGCAGAGCGGGGATGGGGCAGGGTGGGGGAAGAGTTCCTGAGTGCTCAGGGGGAGGCCTGGCCGTCTGTAGAGCCGCAGGATCAGCCTCCGCGGGACCTTGCTGCGTAGGTAGGGCTCCGTAGTGGGAGCTGCATTTCTTGAAGGAGGAGTGGGCAAAGCCTCTTCAGCCCAGTATGGTGTCCCCAGACCCTGCACAGCCCTGAGGACAGCCCTGATGTTCCTCCTCCCACGCCTGGACGGAGCAGGGGGATCTCCCTGCCCACAGGCATGGGGGCACCACGGCCTCTCTGGAGCAGGGCCCCTGCTCCTGCATGCTCAGGACACCTCTGTGCCCTTCACTCAGGGCCTGATGCCAGCTCCTTTTGGTCCCCTCACCCCAGAGGGGCAAGGAGGCATGATTGGCAGGCACTGTGTGGAAGGGGGTCTCGGTGGCCGGCTGGCCGTGCCCTGCCGTGTCCATTTCTGTTGACATTTAGTTATACTTCCTTCTCCTCCACGGTCAGGCCAGCCTCCTGACAACTCTGCATTATGCTGAAGCCACCAAACTGGGGACAACTTCCCTCTTGGTTCTCCCCTGCCCAGTGGTTCTGGGGAAGAATCACCAGGTCCCTCCAATGGGCAGAGAAGGTCCCGGAGTTGGAGGGAGCCCAGCCAGGGGCCACCTTCCCTTTCTCCATGGTCAACAGCCCCATTCTGAAGCGCACCAGGCCTCCCGGCCGTGCTGGGGGCAAAGAACCGGCACCCTTTTACCCAAGTGCCTGTGGATGTGTACAGACCCGCACACCTCTCCTGCCCCGCCGTCCCTGTCTGCCTCAGATTGTCATCCAGGAGGACGAGAGGGGCCCACCAGCACGTGCAAAGCCACAACAGCAACTCTACAGCATTCCAGGGCACGGCCACGTCCTGCGAGCCTGCGGGGCCAGGTCGCCCTGGCACTCAGAATCAGGTCAGCCTGAGTTCCCGGGATCACCCAGGTCCGAGCGGAGCACGGCAGCTGCACGAAGCGAGTCCTTCCTAACCCCCTTTTATGGATGAAGAGCCGATGCATGTGACAGGCAGCAAGTGACAGGCAGGAGGTGAACTCAGATCGCCTGATTCCAAGGCATGGCTCCTCTGGGGACACCATACTGCCTCCCCACGGACACCAGCCCGGCTCAGAGGAGCCACGTGGAACTGAGATGTGCGGCATCAGACCAGAAGACCCCACCCGGAAAGCTGGCCTTCCAGGGTGGGCAGGTCAGTTCCTGCCTGAAGTCCTGTCCTGGCTCTGCGCGGATCACCAAGTTCCGCTTGTCTGCTGAGGACCTCAGGCACCCCAAAGCCCCAGAGAACTTCTGCTTGTGAAATCGGGAGCATTATGCACCCACTCCTCCTTGATGGCCTCCAAAATATTTCTTTTTCTTTTCCAGAAAAAAAACGCACTCTTAAACCCTGGGCCCGTCCCCCCCTGGAAGCCACAGGGGATGCGGCCACAGGGAATTTGCCACCCAGCCCCCACCCCTGTCCCACAGCAGTGCCAGAGCCTGCGGAGCCCCGGGTAGTGAGCCGGCAGCACCTCCTGGTCTCTGTGTTCATGTCACCGAGCTGCGTTTCCAAATGTCAGTCGACTCCTACCACAAATCAAGCTCCAAATGCTGACTCTCCAGGGAAAATTCACAAGTGGAATCCACACAGATAAAGCCTGAGCCGACAGAACGTCACGAGGGCAGAAAACCAGCCACTCGAGCCGCAGAGCCGCCGCTGGACGTTCAGCGAGGACGCGGAGCCACAGGCTAGTCTGCACAGCGCCCCACAGCGCGGTGGCATTTCAGGTGACGTCGTCGGAAAGTTCCTGTCGCTAAGAATCGTTGGCACTTCCAGCGTCTGAGAGTTTTCAAAGCCTCTTCTGTGCTCCCCCCCCGTATTCATCTCTTCTTTATGTGCTTATCTTCTGGTCATGCAGCCACTGATTTGGTCCTGGGACTGGACCCAAGGCCTCCCGCGTGCTAAGCATGGGCTCTGCCACTGACCACACCCCCAGCCCGAGGGACTGACCACACCCCCAGCTGCAGGCACCGACCACACCCCCAAACCCAGGCACCAACCACACCCCCCAGACCCAGGGACTGACCACACCCCCCAGACCCAGGGACTGACCACACCCCCAGCCCGAGGGACTGACCACACCCCCAGCTGCAAGCGCTGACCACACCCCCAAACCCAGGCACCGACCACACCCCCAGCTGCAAGCACTGACCACACCCCCAGCCCCAGGCACCGACCACACCCCCCAGCCCAGGGACTGACCTCACCCCCAGCTGCAAGCAGTGACCACACCCCCAAACCCAGGCACCGACCACACCCCCAGCTGCAAGCACTGACCACACCCCCAGCCCCAGGCACCGACCACACCCCCCAGCCCAGGGACTGACCTCACCCCCAGCTGCAAGCAGTGACCACACCCCCAAACCCAGGCACCGACCACACCTCCCAGCCCAGGGACTGACCTCACCCCCAGCTGCAAGCAGTGACCACACCCCCAAACCCAGGCACCGACCACACCCCCAGCCCGAGGGACTGACCTCACCCCCAGCTGCAAGCAGTGACCACACCCCCAGCCCCAGGCACCGACCACACCCCCCAGCCCAGGGACTGACCTCACCCCCAGCTGCAAGCAGTGACCACACCCCCAAACCCAGGCACCGACCACACCCCCAGCTGCAAGCACTGACCACACCCCCAGCCCCAGGCACCGACCACACCCCCCAGCCCAGGGACTGACCTCACCCCCAGCTGCAAGCAGTGACCACACCCCCAAACCCAGGCACCGACCACACCCCCAGCTGCAGGCACCGACCACACCCCCCAGCCCCAGGCACTGACCACACCCCCAGCCCCAGGCACTGACCACACCCCCAGCCCAAGGGACTGACCTCACCCCCAGCTGCAAGCAGTGACCACACCCCCAAACCCAGGCACGGACCACACCCCCAGCTGCAGGCACCGACCACACCCCCCAGCCCCAGGCACTGACCACACCCCCAGCCCCAGGCACTGACCACACCCCCCAGCCCAAGGGACTGACCTCACCCCCAGCTGCAACCACTGACCACACCCCCAAACCCAGGCACCGACCACACCCCCCAGCCCAAGGGACTGACCACACCCCCAGCCCAGGGACTGACCACACCCCCCAGCCCAAGGGACTGACCTCACCCCCAGCTGCAACCACTGACCACACCCCCAAACCCAGGCACCGACCACACCCCCAGCCCAGGGACTGACCACACCCCCAGCCCAGGGACTGACCACACCCCCAGCCCCAGGCACTGACCACACCCCCCAGCCCAAGGGACTGACCTCACCCCCAGCCCGAGGCCCATCGTTTAATTGAATAACTGGGAGGCAGGTCTGTCCACTATGTTCCAGCAAGTCCAAGGCAGACATTGTTCCCAGTTATCCCTCCGAATTCAGGTCGCGTCTTGGAATTAGAGGCATGGCGGTTGAATTGGCAGCTTCGTTTCCTGGGTGACACGTGATAATCGTGTGTCACCCAGCGTGGGCTCCCAGATCTAATGAGATGCACATCACTGCTTCACCCCGGAGGAGACAAGCCTGGGATGTTTGCAGGTGAAGGAAGGGAAGAGCTATAACCTAGCCTGAGAAGAGCCCAGGGCTCAGAGGGACCCGAGCAAGAGTCCAGTCATGCAGGAACTTCTGTCTTACTGAGCAGAACGTGCACGTTCGGGACCAGATCAGAATGCTCGGGACGTTAGAGGGGACATGGAGTGTTGTCATAGCTTCCTTCTCTGCCTTTCCCTTGAAAGTTCCACCTCTCCCTAGGATGCTGGATAGCATTGCCCGAGCTTTGCCCCAGAATTAGCCCACGGTGGTGGCGGTGGTTATCTTGTACAACTTCAGAATGCTGCCCTGATTCTGATGGCTCAGTGCCCTCACTATGACAGCCTTGAAGGGGAGCTCAGGCTAGATGTCAATCCCTTTCACCCCACAGTTGGTCCCCTTGAACAGTGCACATCCTGAGCAACTGCACACAGCTTCTCTATGCACAGGGCATCCACGTGTCTCCAACTGGTCTTCAGTGGAGGGATAGGGTGATAAGAAAGCTTGATAGAGAGAAGGAAATGGTTGACGAATTCAGGAATTATCTTTCTATTCCAGATCCCAGTCACTCTTTAAATCTGGTTTCTGTTCTGATATAGTTACAGTCTCTGCAGATTTTGAGCAAGGTTAGCTGTCGGAAAAGCAATGGAAGGGGCTGGGGAGATAGCTCAGTCAGTAGAGTGCTTGCCTTGTAAGCAGAAGGCCCTGAGTTTGATCCCCAGCACCAAAAAAAAAAAAAAAAAAAAAAGCAGTGGAAGGCTTGGAGAAACTCAAACAGTCTGAAGAAATTCAAACAGTCTTATTTTTAATGGTCTTTGTGGGCCTATTTCTAATGATATGCCCTATTAGCTAACCCAACCAGCCATTGGCATTGGTTTGCTGGTTTGAAGTCCTCTGGGTTGAGGAGAAAGAATCTGCTCTTGGAGCTTAATTCACAGCCAGGTTCAGACTTAAATCCAGCCACTCTCCAACTGCTCACTCTGGGAAAGGATGAAATTCCCTGAACCTCAGTCTCTTCCTCTGTAAAATGGACATGGCAAATTAAAGATGGCCACGTGCTCTTTGCTGCTCCTTCCACAAGCAGGTAGAATCTAATTCCCTTCCCCTGGAGTCTGGATTGGCCTCGGTGACCTGAATGGCTAGCAGAATGAGACAGAGTGTACCCTGGGACCTCAGAGGCAGGTCCTGCGGGAAGCCTCATGGTTTCCGCCTGAACGTTTTGGAACTGGTCGCCGTTGTTCTGAGACCTCCCACACGGCCCCACAGGAAGGCCCACAGGAGAGACGTGGGGGTCCCAGGGCGACAGCCCCCCTGAGCTCCCAGCGTCCACGTTCCTGAGCCATCTCAGCAGCGGGACCGGCTCAGGGTGAAGCGGGGACAAGCCACCCTGCCTTCCCTGTCCAGATCACAGGCTCCCGCGTGAGTTCCAGGGGGGCCCTGCCTCAGGTCCGCAGAAGCCTGGGTGGAAAATGGTGCCCGCCCAGGAGTGTCGCTGGGTGCTGTCCGGCACACAGTAGGTGCCCGCGGAGCCGGGTTCTCCTCTCCCCTTGCCGGCCCTCAGTGACTGGTGGCCCGAGGGAGCACCTCAGTGCCCCCTCCCTCTGGGACCCGCCTGTGCCACCCTGGAGTGGGCGCCAGGGCATCGATGTGACCTGAAGCCTCTTCCATACCTGGGTGGTGCCACGTCCTCACTCACTGGCCCTCCCTGACGTCCGCCCTGTGGCCAGCTTCCTGTTGACCCCCAAGCCACTCAGAGGAGGACAGGTTTCTTTGGCTCCTGGTTTCCGGGGATCCAGCCACGGTCGGCTGGAGGAGGGAGCTGCTCGGCTGGCGGCCACCAGGGAGCAGAGAGAGGGGAAGGGGCTGGAGAGAAGGCGGACCCCCGGGCATGCCCCGTGACCTACGTCCTCCTGCAGGTCCCACCTGCCAGCAGCCCTGGGTTCCTCCACGGGCGAGTTGTTCCCGTACTGCCTGGGGCTGCACCTCTGACCCGGCTACGCTGGAGTCCACACTTCCCACTGGAACATGGGCTCTGGGGACGTTTGGATACAGACCGTGATGGCTGAAGGCAAGTCCCCTTGGTTCCAGGCTCTTGATGCCCTGCAGTGACAGGAGAGGGTGACCCTGGCAGTGTGTTAGAGGCCGGGACTTGACCGGCATCCATCCTACACTGCAGGTGGCCAGGGCTGCCAGGGCGGGGTCTGCTCGGTCACGTCCCTGCACAAGATCACAGGACGCACTCACTGGACATCATGGGAGGCCCCTGGTTAAGACCAAGGTCATAGCAGCAGGGACAGATCCACCACCCTCCTCCCTGAGGCCAGTGGACAGAAAGCCAGGGAAGGGGCCCCTTCTGGGTGCTGGATGCCCCACCTGTCCATGCGCTGTCGCTGGGGTCGCCGGTGCTGAGGGGTCAGATGAGACCCTTCGTGTTGCCCCGGGCCAGCCCCCCGGGCAGCACGACCTGTCAGTGGTCATCTTGATAACAGCTTCTTCCCAGAGCCCCCTGGAACCGGTCTGCTCTACAGTGCAACAGAGAACTGGAGGCCCCGGAAAGTTCCGTGTCAGTCCTCACAGGTTCGGGGTAGCTGTGCTTGGGCAGGACAGGTGAATTGCTTCTGAACCTGGAGCGGCGGGAGCCGGTCTGCGGTGCTGAATTAAATCAAGGGGGTGTGGAAACAGCCCAGCCTCCCTCTCGGGCCGCAAGCCTGGGCCATGACAGGCGCCTCCCAGAGCAGACGCCACGCCACGCTCTGCCACCTGGGGTCCCGCAGAGGCCGAGGAGAGCCACCCAGCTCATTTGTCCCCTCGTCGGGCAGTGACGAGGAAGCAAACAGCCCATTCTGTGGGCACCGCTGTCCCCAGGTCCCGGGATCCTGTCGGGCTCCTTGTCCCAGCTCCGAGGTGGCAGCTGCCAGCGTTGGAGCAGATGAGCCCAGGGCACCTGCAGCTCGAAGCAGCTGTCCTTCCAGAAGGACCCTGGTGACAGGGTCCCAATCCAGACTCCTGCGCCAGGATGGCTTGAGGACAGCCAGACCCACTGGTAATGGGCTTCCGTGGCCTGGAGGAGGGCGCGGGCTGGTGCATGTCGCCCAGCTGGCTTCCGTTTCCCTCCGACGTTCAGGACCACCCTGCGCCGTGCTCCCTGTCGATCCCTGTGAAACAAATCACTGCAAATCAGGGGCCTCGCCTCGCCGTGCCTGTGGATCAGGAGGCGGCCAGCTGCGTCCTCATCCACCTGCTGGACGGGGAGGACCACGTTCCGTGTCCCCTGAGTTGTTGGCATTCTGAGAGCAGAGGCCCTGCCTTGTGCCGACCGCTCGCCCCGGGATGAGCCTCAGAATCTGCCCCGGGCTCCTCGCTTCCACACACAGCTGCCCACTTCTAGGAACCAGAGGGCAGAGTCCCTCCCGGGTGTGTACGAATGTCCTGGAGGAGAGGCAGGTGGGCGGTGGGTGAGAGGCGTGGGTGCAGACAGAGGTTCTGCTTATGCACAGGTGTACGTGGGTCACACACAAGGACGTACGAGATAAGACCGGGAGGCTACGTGGCATCTGTGAACAGGAAAGATGGAGATGGTGGACACACGTCCCTCTAGGTACATCGGGGCGGTTAGTAGACCCCTGACTTAAACGTGTGTGTGTGTGTGTGTGTGTGTGTGTGTGTACACATGTGTGTGATCTCCCCCCTCGAGGGGAAGGGGTGTCATAGGCTGTGACCCCAGGGCAGAGGTGGCCAGGGCCCTGCAGGACTCTGCGTGCCACCAGGGCCTTAGGAGGTCGGTAGCATGGGCCCTACTCTCTGGGCGGGAAACTGAGGTCTAGAGAGGTGCTTTCCCAAGCTCCAACAGCTACCCCATGGCCAACCTGGAGATTTAGAAGATGCCCTGCCCCAGCGGACGCTGCACCGGCCCCTCAGGACAGGCTGCCTTCAGTGCCCGGACTGAGCAGGGCCAGTCCCGAGGCCGATTCTGATGACCGACCCCACATCCGGCACTTTCTTTCTGATAACACGCATCCTGCCGATCACGCACCTCTGCAGTGGGTCTTGTAGGTCACCTGGTCCCCACCATGAGCCCCAAGAGGGGCTGCGCGGTCACCCAGCACCCAGATAGGCTCCTGGCCACCTCAAGCACTCCAACGGTCACTCGATCGTGCAACAAACACGCCTCCCTCAGGACCTCGTACCGTGGACGCCAAGACGAGCGAGGCGCGGCCCTGCTCGGGAGCCCCTCGCCTCCAGCAGGCAAAGACAAAGCAAGCAAATGACCGGGTAGCACAAGGGGCAAAGCATCTCCTCGGCCCCCTTCTTAGCGGGCTGGTCCTTTGGCCCCAGAACCTGACTGGTGGCTGGCGCTTAGTAGGACTCCCTCACGTTTGCAGACAGTGGCTAGTCCCCAGTCGGCTCGCCCTGCTCTCTTCTCTCTGCATAGGGTCGAAAGTAAAAACCATAGAGCACTAACTGGTAGGAGCATCCAGAGGAAGCCAAACCCGCCAGAGCCGCCCAGCCTGGCTGCGGGGCCTCTGGGGCCTCCCTGGGGAGACGGGAGGGCGAGGGCGAGACTAGTAAGACCGCGTCTGCCCGAGAATTCCTTCGCCCCAGGTGCCCTGGTGACGCTGCACAACTGCTCGGGGACTTAACACGGTTTAGAGCGATCGCACAGCCCGCCGGACGCGGGTGGGAGGGACGCAGACACCCCGCGCTGGAACCCGCCCAGCGGTTCTACGCGACTACAGCTGTTTCATTTTAAATATTTTGGCAGAAAATCGGGAAGTGGGCCACCCTAGCCATCCTGCTCTGGGGACTTAACTCCTTCCCCACCGTACGCCACCCTCTCTGTGTCCCCGCCAGGCCCTCCAGCCTGGCCGGCTGTTGGCGAAGGGCCTGACCCTGGGGTCCAGGTTTTAAAATTCAACTTTTTAAAATTCGGATTCGTTTTTAGCTGGTGCATTAAGAACACGAGAACTGTCCCACGTCAGCGGGTCCCACGTGATGCTTCCGTACACGTGTTGCCGTGGGCTCCTGCGAACACACAGGAACGTGTCACCCCATGAAATCTGCCCACCCCCCCCCAGCTGCCTTCACTTCTTTATTTCAAAAACTTTCAAGACCCTTTTCTGAGCTTCTTGAGATACGCAGCACACGCTGCTCTCTAGCCACCCCCGTGTGACGTGCCCGCCAGCTCTGAGCCCCGCCCAGCCCCGCTGCCCACTCCCCAGCCTCTGGTCACCCCATCCCTCCATTTCCACGAGAGCCGCTCTTTGATATTCCACATGCCAGTGGGACCCTGCGGTCCTCGGTCAGGCCTGGCTATTCCGCGCAGCCCAGTGAGCCCCGGTGGCGTCCACGCTGTCCCAAAGGGCAGGACTCTTCCTCCCGTGGCTGACCAGCCTTCGGTCCTGTGTATGTGCCATATTCTCTTCGCCCGTTCCTTGGTTGATGTGAACTGAAACAGTTTGTTTCTTGGCTCTTCTCTTTGGCTTTGGTCAGTGGTCATCTCCAACCCCTTGGTGGTCAGTCTTCTGAGTGTTACGAGGGCGTGTGGTCATGGTCAGGGTCCTGGCCCAAAACCCCGGGGCCACTCGAACTGGGTGGTTTACAAAGAATCCGACAGGGGACCTGTTGACAGGGTTCGGCTTGAATCAGAGGAAGCCGCAGGGACGGTGCAGAGCCCAGGGGAGGCCGTGGCTGAAGGCCCTCCAGCTCTGCAGGATGGCGAGCAGGGAGCAGCTGGCAGACCTTGGGGAGGGTGACTGTGTGGAGTTGGGGTCAGCCCAGCAGCAGAGGGAGCCCCGCTGCCCCCACCCCGATGCCGCCTGTTGGCCAAGCCCAACTGGTGGCCAAAGGCCAGCAGTGGGCGGCTCTGACCCTCCCTTCCAGGCCAGCCTTCCAGGACAGGCAAAGGGGCTGAGGGCGGGTGCGGAGACTGGGGACCCAGCACCAAGGAGGCAGATGCGTTCTCTGCTCCCCAGAAACGAGCCCCCAGCTGAAGACAGGCTCCTTGAGGGCAGCTAGCGGCTGGTGGATTCGGTGGCCGAGTCGACCTCGAGTCATTGAGTTCAGGGTCCCAGGGAGAGCCAAATCCTCAGGCCTCGGCAGCACCGGACCCACCCCTGTGTGTGGATATCTGGGCAGACGCTGGTCTAGACGTTGCTCTGTGGTGTTTTGTTGTGAGATTGCTGTCGAGCAAATCACTCTTGCTAATGTGGGTGGGCCCTGTTCGACCCGGTGAAGGCACTCAGAACTTTCCAGAAGAATAAGCAATTCTGCCTTAAGACTGTGCTATGGAGATCCCACCTGAGTTTGCCTCCTGGCCACCTGCCCTGCAGGCCAGACCAGCCAGCCCCGCGTTCAAGCGAGCCACTCCTTAAACAGACCTGTCTTTCCAACCATGTCCTCCCTGCCCTCTCTGACCTCGGCCAGCGTCTCTCCATCTCTGATGCCCTCAGGACTCATCTGGAGAACTGGGGAGACAGCTCCGTCCCTTTCCCCGGGGCAGCGGGAGGAGTGCTGGCCACTGAACTTGCCTTCAGTGAGGTCTAGCGGGCACCGTGCTGCCCACCCCAGAGCCGGGCTGTATCTGCCCAGCCCCACCCTTCCTGGTCCCCCCGGGCATTGGAGGTCACTTAGCTAAGCCATTGCCTCTGCTCCCAGAGCCTCCGTGGGTGCCAAGTGCCACATCATGTAGACGTCACAAGAGCCCGTATCCTGTGCCAGGCTGGACGCAGCTGTGGTGAGTGGGTGTCTTGCCCTGGTCCCCGTTCCCACAGCTGGATTTATTCACACAGCTGCAAACCAGGTCCTGGGCTGCCCCTGTGACGTCCCCTTGGCCTCCCACTGCTGGGGTAAGGGGGCCACACCTAGACAGGTGGGCTGTTGGCCCCTGAGCTGGAGCTTCGAGGCTCAACCTTCAGGAGGACGAGACCCAGCAAGGCCTTCTGGCTGGAGGGCGGAGATGACAGGCAGGCGGGTCTGGGGAGCAGGGTCGTTGGTGGGTGGAGTGGAAGGTTCCTGAGGAGCAGCAGGGTCATCGGCAGGGCCTCGAGGACAGCGGAGAGGTCCTGAGAACAGAGGCAGGCGGGGGCTCGAGACGGACAGGAGAGAGGAGAGCCGGAGAGAGGAGCACGGGGGACAGGCTCCCGGCCACAGTGACGCGGAGGTGCCCGATGCAGGGGCCCTGGCCTGGCGGAGGGACTGCTGGAAGCAGGGAGAGCCCCGGAGGAGGAAAGGCAGCCGTGGGCAACCTGAGTCTGGATCCTCGACACGCGCAGCCCAGCCGAGATCCGAGGCCAAAGGAAGGGGGGCGGGCAGAGTCCTCGGGCATCGCTGCCACGCGACACGGCCCCTTGAAGTGTGCTCTCCCAGGGTGATCACAGTGAGGTCGCCGTTGTCCCTAATCCATCTCGCTGGTGTCCCCATAAGAAGAGGAGCTTAGGACACACACACGGAGGGACGAGCACACAAGGACGGGCGGCCACCCCCAGGCTAGGACAGCCCCTGCCCACGCCCTGAGCCTGGACTCCCGCCGCCAGGGTTCAGGGAGCGACCTGCGGCCCTGTGAGCCCTGGGCCACCGCCCAGCCTCCCTCGGCAGCCTCCCCACCGTGGTTACTCACTGGCCTCGCTGGGCCCTGTGCTGAGTCCGAGGTGGAGGGATGGATAGGTCAGCCCGTGGTCAGCAGAAGGGCTGCTCAGAGCCAGGGAGGGTTCCCTGAGGAGGCAGGCGGGGTGCCCGGGGGCGTCCGCCATGGCGCCTCCAGCCCTCCCTCCACAGAGCCTTCCTCCCACACCCGGCCAGCCCCACCCGGCAGGTTCCCCACCAGGCTCCTCGTGGCCAGGAGAGAACCCTCTGCTGCCAGGCCTCACGGCAAAGTCACTCAGCATAGACGGTGGCTCAGGGCCACCCCCAGGGGACAGGGCTGTTTTCCAAGGAAGAAGCTGGGAGGGCTGGGAGAAGCCCAGGCAGCGCCTCCCGCGGGCGGTGGGCCCAGAAACACGTGCATAACGGCAGCGTCCCCGCCCCAGTGCGGGGCTCTGCCTGTGCACTTCATGTCACCTGCACCAAACCCCCATGAGCCAGCTGCTTGTATGATCACCCTCATTTTCCAGAGTAGCACACAGAGGCACAGAGAGACTGAGTCACTTGCCCAAGGACACACAGCCAGGAAGTGACAGAGCTGGGATTAGAAGCCAGGATGTCTATCCCTAAAGCTTGTCCACTTAATCCCCACGCGGTATCTCTACCCTCGCCACCTGAGCAAGCTTCCTGAACCTTACTTGCTTGTCACAGACTCTCCAGGATGGGCTTTCCCGTCCTTCCTGTCCACTCCCAGGCCTCTGAGGCCACAGCCCCCCTCCCCACTGGTCAGTGTTGGTCGGCTCTGTCTCTCTGGTGCCCCCTCCCTGCAGGATGCACTGGAGTCTCTAGCACTTGACCTGAGGCCTGGCACACAGTAGGTGCTCAGCAAACGTGTTCTGAATGAGCAGACTGCCGGCTGGAGGGACGTGAGAGCCCCTAAGAGGCTAAAGAGCCCAACAGGGGCCACGGGAGCAGCAGGAAGCAGCCGGACATGCACCCGGTGGCCAGGCCTTGGAGAGCAGGTCCCTGCAGCCCACACAGCGGCCACGGTGGGAGGCACCTGGAGTGTTTCACTGCAGGAAGCCCCACGTATGCGCCCCCCACGGGCTTCCTCCCAGATGGCAGGAAGACCAGAGGAAGAGAAGGAATGATGTCCAGCACTGAAGATGGCCACTGGATGCCCACAGATGCCCCTCAGGCAGGAATCTGTCCCACTGCCAGGCGCTCACGTGAGCCTGGCCACGTGGATTTATTTGGGTGGATGTTTGGACGTCGAGTAAGTCGTCTTGGGCAATGGCCCCCAAGCCAGAGCGTCCAGCACCAGCACCTGAGACCCCAGAGCTGGTGCCATTTCAGGAAGCCCCTGTGCTGCTCTCTGAAGGTGGCGGGTGCACGTTCCCCGGGCATCACCTGCCCCTGGAGAGGCCTCAGCCTCAGCCCTGCCCAGTCGCTCTGTCCCCACACTGTCCTGTCCACCTTTCATCTGTGTCCCCGCGGTGACCGTTGGCTCCTCCCAGGTTTTTCCAGCTCAGCTCTGCAGAACAGGCTCGGGTCTCCCCGACGTGCACCCGGCCAGGAGGAGCCCAGGATGTGTGTTTCCCACTGCGAGAACCCCGGGAGGAAGCGGAGTCTGGGGGTCAAGCCCCAGGACCAGGTGGTGCAGTGGAAGGAGTAAAGGCCTGGGGTCACGCTCAGTGGGGTCACGTCCAGTGCTGGGGCTGGCCGGCCCACCAGGCCTCAGCCCCGACCTTGCAGTGAGCGCCAAAGGAAACTTGCTCCTTAGACCTGCACACCCAGAGGGCTGGGGAGCTGGGGAGCATGAGGTGGAGACCCGCCGGTCAATCCTGTCCAAAGCAACCTGCCCTGGCAGCTCCGGATCCAGCCAGGCTTGTGGCCAGCCTGAGAGAAAGCAAACCTGGCTGCTGAGCGCGCTCGGGACGGGGCCTTGGTCTGCCCCTCGCACGCAGGCCTGCAGAGGGTGAAAGGGCCTGCCGGGACTTAGGGGGGGATTCCAGCAGCAGCTCCTTAGAAACGGGCCCCAGGGACCCGGGAAGAGCCGCCGCGAGTCCACCCCAGAACGCTCACGGGGGTCTTTCTGCCAGTGAGTGGCCTTGGGTTTTCTGGATAGAGCGGCCATCTGACCCTTGAAACGCAGGGACCAGCAGTAAATGGAAGTGTCATGGATTTGCCTCGGTCTCTGGGCAGAACAGGAGCCCCATCCTGGGGGCTTCCTCCCCGATCTGCACGAGGGTTGGCTGAGCCCCTTCTTGTCTGCTTGGCAAGAGGATTAAGGTTAAATGAGGTAGCCGGAGCCCCAGAGGACAGCCATTAGCCGGTGCGCCGCCCCTCCGCCCTCCCTTCCTGCGACAGACGCAGGCCGCCGTCCAAGTCTCTACGCTGTCCCTGGCAACCTGGTGGCGGCCCAGGGAACCTTCCAAACTGTGATCATTGCGTTTTATGTTAATAAACGCCTTCTCTTTCCCTTAAAAAAATGGCAAGACCACATAAATAATACAGCTAGAACGTGCGTCACTGTGTAAATATTCAGGACCCTGGAGATTCCGCTTCGCGGTCTGATTATCAGTCTTTTTCATTTAAGTATAAACAATAAGTGCATTGCAAATTATTGCTGGAAAAGCATGCTTAGGAAATGCAGCTATTACTGATCAATTGGATGGAATAATTACTACAATCGCTGGGTAATTAGATCTTCCCTGGTCTGAAAGGGGAGGACATGATCTCTGGGATTGATTCCTCCCCTCAACAGAGTCCTGGAGCCAAGAACAGAGAGTCCTGAACTCTCAGGCAATGAAGCTGGCGATTGCAAGTTGGGGGAGCTGTCCCTAGCTCCCGCCTCCCCCCCAAAAAATGAATGAAGCTATCACATCCATTATGAATGCTCTCAGCTGACATAGTTATAGAAACTGATGAAAAACTGCTTAAATTGAAAGCAGTGAGTTGGTGGGGGTCTTCCACCCAATAAGAAATGCCGTGGTCGGTGGAAATGGACTGGTGCAGCAACTCAACAAAATCATCAGTAACCCAGTCTTAACTAGTCTTCTCTCTGTTACCTCATGGTCACAAAATGGCTGCTGGTGTTCCAGGCAACATATTTATATTTAAAGCCAGAAGGAGGCAGAAGCAATGGTGACATTCGCCCTCTTTAAAACAATCCCTCAGGAGACTTCAACTAATGTCTCATTGGGCAGAACAGGGTCACAGAGCCCCACCCTTCAAGGGAGGCTAGGAAAGTGAGGGACGTAGGATCTCCCACGTGGCTTAATCAGTCAGGAGCCTTTGGGACTCAGCGTGTTGTTACTCTGAACAAGAAGGGGTTCTGTTGGCAAGAAACGAGGAGAACGCAGGAGTCGAGCGGACAGCTAACGTTGTCTGTGACAGACACTCAAGGCGACCGGGCCCCGGTCCCTGATGGCCGAGACTGACTTGTATGCTATCGGTGCCTGGCGGGCAGTCGCGCTGGGTGGGAGCAGCAGTGGGGAACCGTCCTGGACTCGAGGCAGGGGTGGAGGACGTCAGGAAACGTCAGGGGCGAGTGGCATCTCAGTCAGGCTTAAGAAAGGAGTAGCCGTTTGCCAGCGTGCCGTGGGGTGTGCGTGTGTGTGTGTGCGTGTGCGTGTGCGTGTGTGTGTGTGCGTGTGTGTGTGTGCGTGTGCGCATGTGCGTGTGCATGTGTGCGTGTGTGTGAGCATGTGCACGCGGGCTGGAGTGGGCAAGTTGTGACCAGGCAGACAGGGAGAGCAGCGTAGCAGGCAGCCAGAGCAGCCGGCGCAGGAGCTGAGGAGCTGACGGGCCCAGGAGCCAGCAGACACCAGCGACCACAGGGCTTAGACTTTGTCCCAGGGGCCTGCGCTCCAGCCCTTGCCAGTAGACAGGTGAAAATGGCAGAAGCCACTAGTCCCCACTGCCTGGCAGTCAGTCCGTGAGCCTTCTTCATGGCTGCGTCCCAGGAGGGGAAAGTGGCTGGATAATCATGCAGGGAAGTGGCTATTGCTGCCTGTTATTAAGAGTCCGGGTGAAGTCGGCTTCAGGCACAGCTGGATCCAGAGGCTCACACCGTGTCATCACGAATCCGTCTCTCTCACTTTCTAGACTCTTCCTTTGTGCTCATTTCACTTCCTTGAGTCCCTTGGCCTTCAGAAGTTCCAGAATCAGGTCCTCTAATCCCTGACCCCAAAGGAAGGAGCCACAATTCCTACAAAGGTCCCAGGGAGAGCTTTTGAGTGGGTAGGCCTGAGCGGGACTGAGCTGCCTGCCAGAAACCCGCAGAGTGAGCCCGCAGCGGAGGAAATGGGCTGCCGTCGGCTTGGGTGGGCCCAAAGCCCAGGAGCCCCCACAGCCTTGTTCTGACACCGCCCACCAGGGTCCACACGGCTGCCCACTGGCCCTCCCGTGTCCCTTCCCGCTGCCGCGGGATCTGCCGCCTCCCGAGCTCTCACGATGCCCCAGGCTGTGCGGCGGCTGCTCTGGAAGCTTCCTCATCCCGAGTCCTCTGCTGAGCTCGCCCCTGGGAACGGAGACCCCTTCCCTGTTCTCCCCCATGCCTGGCACATCCCAGCCCACCTTGGGGTCAGACCTGCCCTGCATCGGGAAGGCCACGGAGGTGCCTCTGTGCCATCTAAGGGAGCTGGTGGTGGCTGCAGGCCACTTCCTGCCACAGCAGAGTCTCAGCCGCCCGCCCAGCGCCCGCCATGAAGCATGGAGGCTCCGGTGAGGCCCCCCACCTGGCAAGGAACACGGAGCCTATGTCCACAGTGTCACAAGGCCATGACGAGTCTGCATCCAGACCCAGGGAACAGGGTGCTGTGACCACTGACGGGAAACGGAGATGGGGAGGTGACAGGCCACCTTGCCAGGAGCAGGTGGCCCCAGCTCCTCCATCAGGGCCTCCTCTGGTTCAGCTTCCCTGGGAAGCTGCCTCTGAAATCCTCCCTGTCTTACTCAGGACTCTGCGAGTCACAAGTGACAGACCCCAGACTCTAACAGGTGTGAGCAACAACCAGTGAAGTTTGGAGCTCTTGAAAGTAAGAATCCAAGAGTGTCTGGCTTCAGGCATGGCTGGATCCAGGTCTCCTCCTCCAATTCTCTGGGATCTCCCACTGGAAATTCCTGGGCACATCCTTACTGCTGAGCAGTGTCAACAGGGACACATGCTACACCCTTGCAGGACAGGTGTCCCTGTGGGGGGTGGAGGGACCCCTGGGCTATGGTCGTCCAGAGGCAGGGGCTGAGTGGTCTCTGCCTAGTCAGACCCGTGCCTCGCTGGCAGCCCAGGTGCTGCCCGTCACTCAGGGACTTCTTCGTCCTCCTTCCACCGACTCTTGTTCAGTCTTCGGCTTGCCAATCCACAGGGACCAATGGAGTGTCCCTCTGATTTCCCCTCAGCTTCTGAAGACCAGGAGTGGGGACATGGGCATGCTGTCTGGCTGGCCAGGGAGGGTTCCCTGGGGCCCTGCAGGGAGCCAGGAAGGAGCTCGACCCAGGCCCGGGGGGGCCAGAAGGCAGGGGAGGGGTTAAGGGAACGGAAGGAGCCCCCGCCGCAGCCCCGGGGTCCCTTCTGTGCAAGCGACACCAGGAAAACCATGCGTGAGCGCGGGGCCTGGGTCGAATCCCAGCTCTGCTGCTTACCACGATGCCACTTCAGGCGACGACGTCATTTCCCGGGCCTCGCGCCCTCCCCGAGAGCAGGGCTGGGCACATCAACTTCAGGCGGAGGACGCCATGCCCGGGGTGCCCAGGGTCCCAGCTCTGCCCCGGGCCAGGCCCTCGGGTGGCGACCCCAGCGAGGTTCCTCGTGGGTCTCCAGCTGCCTGCTGGGCCCAGCCTCGGGTCGTCAGGAGCGCCGCCTGCCTGGCTCCTAACGCAGCGCCAGTTTGCCCGTTCCCGGCCCAGCCTGGAGGACAGGAGGCAGGACGCGCTGGCCGGGCTCCGTAATGCACCCCTGCGGGCCTCAGGGGACTCCAGGCCGCCTCGGTCCCGCCCGCGGACGGGTGGGTAAAGAAAACGGGGCGCGGGCACCGTGGCCTTCCATTCGGCCCCGTAAAGAGAAATGAGATCAGGCCCTTCGCAGGGAAATGGACGGAGGTCGTGAGCAGCATGTCTGGTGAAGTAAGCCAACGTCGGGAAGGCCGGTCCCACGTCGGGAAGGCCGGGTCGCACACAGGGAAGGCCGGGTCGCGCATTTCCTCCCACACGTGGAAGAAGATGGAGAGGAGAGGCGTGGGGGTCTCGTGACCCTCCCCGACCGGCCACCTCAGGTACTAACGTCCCTGCCTCCTGGTGGCCATCCCTCAGATGTGTGGAGGAGGCGTTCCCAGGACGGCTGTCGGGGTCACGGCTGGGAGCACAGCTCGGGGTGGTCAGCCTGCGCCGCCCTGGCCCTGCCCCTGGCTGGCTGGGAGTCTTCGGAGGCCCCTCCCTTCCCGGCCTCAGGCCCTGAGCTGGGAATGAGGAGGCTCCCTGAGTCACCAGGGGGTTGAACTGGGGCGACTCGAGCCAAGCACTTAGAACAGCGCCTGGCGTGGCGTGGCGTGGCGTGCGGGCTCAGTGAACGCCAGGCGCTGCTCGACTTGTCTTTGCCGCTGGGAATAGAACCCAGGGCCCCGCGTGTGCTGGGCAGGTGCCCTACCGCTGAGCTCTGGCTCTGGTCCGAGGCATCCTTTTAAAGTCACGTAACAACTGAGGGACGCACAGCAAACTCTCCTGACCAAAGCGAGCGCTTGCTACCTAGCAGCTGCTGGTGTGAGTGCTAGCATCCCCAGGAAAACTCCTATTCATCCTTCAAAACCCAACCGAGACAGCCTCCCAGTCTCTGTTCTGCAGAGCTCATGATCCCACGGCTCAGGCTGTCCTTCGTTTGCCTGTTCTGAATAGTTCTGTTGTTGCTGCTTTTCCTTCCCCGGCTAGATCCTGATGTCTTCCAGGACGGGGACCACTCTTCTCCAACTTGTCCCATGTCCCTGGTGGCCAGCACAGAGCCAGTACTGTGTGCGTGGAATGAAGCAAGGGAATGCAGGGCACGTCTCAGGAGCTGGTCGGGCCGCGTCTCTCCCGGGTGGCAAAGCAGGCGGTAGGGGAGGCAGGCTGACCAGGTTCGCTCATCGCCTCTGGCTGTGATAACTCTGGGGCAGGAAGAGCCACATGGCCTTTGTCCCACCTCCTGCGCTGGCCAGTCCCTCCTCCGTCCCTCCAGGAGCTCTAGCCAGATGCCATGCTGGCCTCCGCCCGCTCCCTTTATGCTCTCCACCCTCCTCTCTCCCCACGCTGGGTCATTCTCACTGGGTGCTGCCCACCTTTCGGTGCCTGAGTCTGATGAGGACTTGCGTGGTGATTGTGCCCGGTGGCCCTCCTCCGTGAAGGTCACTGTTTGCTTTATTTAAAGAATGGCCTTTGAAATGCTGAGCTTGCCGGGCGCTGGTAAAGCTGGGGTGCAGATCCCCGCACACAGAGGAGCTGGCCTGGTGCCCGCAGCCCTCTCTCACTGACCTCCAACGGCTCCTCCCTCTGGAACGCCGGGGGCCCTTGGCCTCTGTCCCCGGAGTCCACATCTGCAGGACACAGGTGCCAGAGCAGAGGCGGGCATTCACGAGCACACTTGATTTCTGTCCATCTGAACTGAGGCCGAGGCCTTCCTGGGGCCCCCGAGTGCCTGCTGAAGTGGTCTTCACTGGTGGCAGGTGAGGGGCCCTGGCTGTGATTTCTGGACCGTGTTCAGTAGAGGTTGCCACTGGGCCACTGGTCACCCTAGAAAGTCCGGCTCATGGAAGGCGGAAGGCTGGACGCTGCCTGGCACACTGGCCCCAGCTCAGGATGTGCCTCAGGAGTCGCTGGCAGAGACAAGTCCTTCAAAGCCACCTGGGGAGTCCCTTATTTAAACATCCTCGCCACAGCCATGGTGTTTGCCGAAGGCCGGCCTCCAGGTCCAGAGGCCGGGTGGGGAGGCGGACGGTGCCAGAGAACAGGGTCACCTGCACCCAGATGACCGCAGAGGGGCAGGAAATCCCCTCAGTCAGGCTGAGATCGGGACCGTAGTGAACACGGAAGGGTGAGGTGAAGGACGTAGGGGCAGGGGAGGCCGGCACGTGACTGAAGACGGTCAGAGAAGAGCTCTCAGGAGGGCCGGGGGGCGGACACCCGACCCTTGAGAAAGAGACAGAATCACGCCGAATCTGGGAGAAGGTTCTAGCATCCAGAGCAAGTTAAAGTCCTGAGAAATAAGGCGCTTGGCCCCCACCTGGAGCCATGGGGACCTGGGCAGGTCATTCACTTGGAAACGGGGCCACAGTCGGGTTGTGTTCCCAGGTACGAACCTCAAATATGACAGACGTGCCTTGTCCGATGGGGGGCCGCAGGGGCGGCGGGGGCTTCTTAAAATCACAGCAGCATTAAAGAGTAGATGGTCAAGGAGGGCAATGGGTGCTGGGGTCCGATGTGTCTGTCCCTTTCCAAATCTGCATCCAGTGACTTCACGTTGGTATAGGTGGACGTTGGCTACCGTGGGGGGGTGGACGCCCCAGGAATCAGCAAACACTACCCACCAGGGCTTTCTGTTGGCTTGTTTGGGGAGCCAGTTTTTAAGCCGTCGCCTGGAAGGATGCGCTGGGAACGGACAGGACCGGGGGCTCTCCCTGTCCACGCCTCCTCACCCCTGTTCACCGTGTCCTCCCTCTTCCCGCCTCCTGGCCAGTCCTCCTGGAGGCCAGTGCGCTCCTGCCTCCCTCTCTGGTTCTTGCTGTTCTGCCACTGAACACCCGCAGGCCTGGCTGGCTGACCTCCTCAGGGCCTTGCTGAGGTCCGCCCTTCCCAACACCCCGCCCCTCCCTGGCTTTCTCCCTCACCGGGTCTTCCACTGACTTCCTCTCTTTATTCTGTGGCTCACACCCTCCACCCCAGAAGGCAACCCCAAGAGGCGGGGGCTTTTCATCTGTTCTTTCACGCTTTTATACCCAGCCCCTAAAGCCCTGCTGGGCACACACTGAATGGCTGCTCATCTCTTATCGACTCCATGTCCTGGCCTGTTGTCTTTCCCTCTAGTGCATCCGTCTGTCTGCTGTTGCCTCTCATCCCTGGAACACAGGCAGATGCACAGGGCCATCAGGGTTTGCTGCACTTAGGGAAACCGAGGCTGCCCAGTGAGGAGCAAGGGTCCTGCTCGAGATAAACGTGGCTCCATGTCACCAGAGGGAGGCTCCGGGGAGGCCCTGTGTCTTACGCTGCAAGACAGCAACCTCGTGAAGCCGTCGTCGCCCTACATCCTTAAGTTAAATATTCCCCCAGATCCTTATCACCCGAGTCATTATTGTGCCGCACGGATTGACATGTTTCCAGTCTACCGCTGCCACTCATTTCCACGTGAAATGACTGCCTTCGTGACATTGGACCGTTTTAGGGCATGTTACGAGGAAAGATCAGCGGAGCAATGTAATTTGAAATGGGATCTTTTTTTCTTTTGTGCTTTCTCTTATTTTTTAAAATTTTTACTTTAATTAAAGTAATGCATGCACATAATTAAAAATCAAAGGGTTCTAAGAGACCTATCATGGAAAATGCTAGTCCCAGCTCTCCCTTATTCTCCCCCGATTCCAGCTCCCTGGAGCCAACTACTTCCCATAATTCCTGCTGCTTTTCTTGCTCCTCGTCTCCCTGACTCGGATCAGTGGTCGTGTTGCTACTTCTGGGCTAACCTATTTTAGACATGGTCTCCTGGTGTCTTGTGATGCTGTGTAACCAGGTAGCTCCCTCTGAATCTCCTGCCCAATCCTCCCAATATACAGTCATGCCTGACTTGATAATGGGGACACATCATGAGAACCACGTGATTAGATGACACTGTCACACAAACGTCACAGAGTGCACCTTCACAGACTCAGAGGGTGCGGGTCCGTCTCCTTGTGGCCTCTTGACGCAGGTAAGAGGTTCCGCTAACATCAGGTGCGTGAGACTGCACCTGTGTTCAGTTAGCAGCTTTGTGTTGTGTTGAGTGCCTTCTAGATGGTGATAAAAAGGACGCTGTGGTAAACACACAAACCATCCACGTTTTATCCAGTAAGACCTTATCCAGTAAGACCCACAGGGCGTCACTGTATCGCGGTACTTTTCCATGACTGACAGCACAGTCGGTTCGTGGACACAGCATCACCATCAACACAAGAGCAGTGTGTTACACTATGACACTACAGACGCTCCCATCTCACTGGGCAATGGGAAGTTTTCACTCTGCTATCATCTTCGGGGACCACAGTCAAACGCACACTCTGACATCGGCCCAAACAAGGTTAGGTGGTGTGGGCCTGTGGTCGAGTCACACTGCTTAGCTTCGATCAATGATCAGAGTTGACATTTATTAAGAACCAGGTTCACGCCATAGCCAGGAAGTATGCTCAGATTCTCCCCAATGGTTGGTGTATTAGTCGCCTTTCTGCCACTGTAACAAATAGCTGGGGCGATCAACTTATGAAGAGAAAAGGTTTACCTTGGCTCATGGGTTTGCAGGTTTCGGTCCATGATTGGCCTGATTGCTTTTTGGCCGGTGGTGAGGAATAGTTTGCCTCGCAGCCAAGGAGCCAGGGAGAAAATACGGGAAGATCCGAGCCCCCGGCCTCCGGCGGGACGCGCCCAGGGACCTCAGCACCTTCCACTGCCCATAGCACCTCGCTGGGGACCAAACCTCCAACACGGGGGCCTTTGGGGGCTTTCAGCCTGGCCTGTCGGAGTCTGTTCCTGTGAGGTGAGGGGACAGGGAGGATCCAGGAAGGAGACGAGAAAGGGGGTGAGAAGAAGCAAGCGAGGGATCCCTGTGGGCGGGCGCCGGAGAAGAGCCCTTCCAGCAGGCGACGTCCCAGCCAGGCCTCAACGGCGGCGGGGAGGGGTCGACCAGGAGAAGCAGCAGAGGGGGCTCTCCAGGCCTCCGAGGAGGGCCGGGGTCTCAGGAGGCCGCCCTCAGGGGTCAACCCAGCACAGAGGTCTCAGGAGGCCCCCATCAGGGGTCACCCGGGGCCGGGGTCTCAGGCGGCCGCCGTCAGGGGTCGGGCCTGGTGGAGGAGCTGGCCTTCTGCAGATGAGCCGGGCAGACGGCCTTTCAGACGCTGGGGTGCAGGGCGTCCAGGGCACAGAACCGGCCTAAGCAGAGACCCAGCTGCACGTGGAGGCGCGACGGCCCCTGCCGCGGCTCCAAACGACCCGCCGGCTTCTGTGACCCCCGCGTCGTGCCCCCTTCCGCCCCCGCCAGGCTCTCTCCCTCTCCACGCGGCTCCTGGTCCTCAGGCCGCTCCCTCGCTGTGTCCCGTTGGCTGGTCTTGAGTTCGACCCCACCACGCGGCCTCCGGGTGCACATCCCAGCCCCCAGGGGTCCCCACCCGCCAGCCCCTCATCCGACTGCGCAGAGAGCCGCCAGATTACCTGCCTGGAGCTTGGAACAGCCTCCTCCCAGAGAGGGACAGATGGAGTTTACCCCACGTCCTCATCTCAGCCTCCCAGAGGGAGGAGACTGGAGGACCCACTCTCTCTGTCCTAAGGGTCTGTCTTGGGCACCCGTTGACAAACCTCCACGTCCAGCCAGCGTTGAGCCCATCTCTACCCACAGCAGCCCCAGCCCAGCCTCAGGAACACCCAGGCCCTGACATGAGTTTCCTCAGACTCACATGTTGCTTTGCCTCTCTGAACCTCAGTCTCCTCATCTGTAGGATGGGATGACAATTAGCCCTTTTCCTCTAGATGTTCCTGGGGGTGAGATGAGGGGTTGCAAGTCAAGGGCCTGAACCAAGCGGCTGTCTTTCCTTCCCCACCTCCCCCTCGCCATTACTAACACCCTGTAACACCATTCCTGTCTCTCAGCCCCCCTTTACAAACAGCATCCTCCCTGGGCCGTCAGCCCAGCCGAACACGTGCTGGAAGAAGTGTGTCTGCAGGCATCCCTGTGGGCACAGAGCCAAGATTTTGATGAGATTATTCTCAATGAAGTAAATGTGAGCAGCTGTAGGATGTATTTTCGTCCTATCTGAATGGGAATCAACTCAGACAGTAGAGTTCCTTTCCAGCCAGGAGGAAATGGAGCTTCTTCCACCATCTCTCCTTGGCTTCCACTAAGTTGGCAGCCAGAGGAACTGGCAGCTTCATAGCTGGAAGCTTCATTGGGTTGTCCAGAACTCCACTGTAGGATGGGTGGCTTGGGATTGGGTGGGTAGGTGAGTAGGTAGATGCGTATATGCTTGGATGGGTGGGAGGATGGGTAGGTGGGTGGATGGATGGGTGGGTAGATGGATGAATGGCTGGCTGGCTGGATGGATGGATGCTGTGTCTAGATGGATGGGTGGGTGGTTGAGTAGATAAATGGATGGATGGGTGGATGATGGATGGGTGGATGGGTGGATGGATGGGTGGATGGGTAGGTGGATGGTTAGGTGGGTAGATGGATAGATGGCAGGATGGATGGCTGACTGGATGGATGGATGGATAGATGGATGGGTGGGGTCGTCCATCTTGAGTAGATAAATGGATGGATGGATGGGTGGATGGGTGGATGGATGCTGTGTCTAGATGGATGGGTGGGTGGTTGAGTAGATAAATGGATGGATGGGTGGATGATGGATGGATGGATGTGGTGAGCAACACCCTTCTTTAGTCTTGAGTGTCCTGATGGGCTGACTTGTAGTTTCCTAGATTGTCCTCGTGGAACCTCTGCGTCCCTTGTGAGGTAACGGGTGCTCTTCAGGAGGCGTGCGTTAGCCCTTCGAGCAGCAAACATCAAGACCAGTTCAACATGCATAGACTCCATCAGAGGAGCATGTATGAGGGGAGTGGGGAAAGAGTTGAAGAAACTCAGAGACCATCAGACCAGAACGCAACTCGGGCCCAGAGCCACTGGGGGAGGAGGGGCTGGGGACGCCTCCTAGACTGTGGGTCCTGAGGAGGTTTGACAGAGCTGTCTGGAGCCCTCAGGGGACGTCTCAGAGAAGGCCGGGTCTGCAGGGCCGGCCCTGACTCCATAGCCCTGCCAGGCTCTGTGCTGGCCGGAAACAGCCGGGGGCAGCGTGACCGCTGTGGAGAGGCCCTCGGTGGGTCACGCTCCTGTGCTCGATTCGCAAGCGCGTTCTCGTGGCCGACAGGGGTGGAAGGCTCTTTAGATGCGTGTCCTGAAGCTGCTGGCTTCTCTAGTTCTGGGAGACGCAGGATAGCAAAGCTGCCTGCCATAAAGAAGCCTGTGGGTTCTAGCATATTCCAGACTGACTTGGCGGCAGAGCCTTGTTCTTGGAATGGTTCCAAGGAACAGGGGTTGAGGCCCAGTGATCCAAGTTCCCAAGGCCAAGAGAGAAGAAGGAAAAAGAGAAGGGACCACGAGAGAGAGAGAGTGTTACAGACAGAGGCAAAACCAACCCAAAACACAAGCCAAGGAACAAGAGAGCACTCGGATTGCTCTGGCAGAGGCCTCCTGGGCACCGCAGTTACCAAGCCGTCCCCAGTCGCCATCCTCCTTGGACCCATTTCCACAGCGGGCAGGGGAGTTATTCTCCTTCCGTAGCTAACCCTAACCCTGACCCCCATGATGATTTATTGATTTATTGACCCCCATGAATTTATTGAGCATCTTCTCTCTGCTGGCCACTCGCCTAAACGATTCCAACTTTACTAACTCTATTCTTCCTGCACGGAAGGAAGCTGCGGCTCAGAGAGGTTAGGTGAGTGAATAGAGCCCACACAGCCAGCACGCCGCACTCCCGCAGACCCACAGCTGGGTCCGTCTGATTCCGCAGCCCCCGCAGCAAGTGATCTGGGTGATCTCTTCCTTGCCCTACCTGGCGGCAGAGACGTGCAGCCCCCTCTAAGTGGGCTGCTTATAAGCTGCTCTACATCATGATGAGAAGCAGGCACCGGGAATGTAAAGTGGGTAGCGATTTTTCTCCCTGTTTCTTTTACTGCCTTTGTTTATGGAGGGACAAATCATGGCTGTTTTCGTTTGTGTTTCTCACACAATAAAAATAAAAGATATGCTGGCAATCTGTTTAAAAGCTTATGCGATTCCAGAATTTGAGCTGTTGGATTTATGCTGCACACCGATCTCACAGCCATCACACCGCCAGCCGCCTGGGCCGCCACGTCTCCTGAAGTTGTCGTTATCAATCAATGCAGGGTGACCAGGAGCTCGGGGGTGGCGTGGCCAACCTGCCGGGGCCGGTGCAGAACAGGCGCCTGCTGTCTCTGCCTGCTTTGCTCAGAGCCTCAGGCCTTCCATTGATGGCTGGACTGGAATCGGGCTGCAAAGAGGAGGGGTCCCAGCCTGGGAGCTTCCTGCTCTTCCGTCTCCCGCCTCCACCCCCAGCCGAGCCTGCGTCCCAGTGAGCCATGCCCACCTGCACCTGTGTCGAGGCCAGCGCTGCGGGTGTCTGCTCGTCCCACCCCCGCAGTGTCCACCCCACGCAGCCGGGGACTTTCATCTGCTCCATTCAGAGCAGTGTCCCCAGTGCCTGGCATGGTACCTGGCCCACAGTAGGTGCTCAGTAAACACAGGCTGTGTGAATAAGTGAGTTCTGTGTACGCACAATGACAGGTCCTGGTTTGAGGATGGGCGAGGGGCAGCCATCGCACTGGGGAGTGCTGCCCTCTCTTCCTGCTGCTCCCTGTCCACCCCCTCGTCCTCCTGTGTCACCTCTGCCATCTAGACACTCCTCTCTGGTCTTTTCTCTTGTTTTTGCTGCCTTCCTCTGACCTCCTCCAGGGACAAGATGATGTCGCCAAGCTCAGGACTTGGCTCACCTGGAGGGCGGGGGTGGGGGCAGGGGTCCTGGTTCCAGCTTTGGCTCTGATTCCCTTGAAGCCTAAGTGCTCCTTCTCTCTGAACCTCAGTTTCCTCTTCTGTGAAATGGGGACAGCACACGCCCCCATGCCTACTGCAGGGGAAGTGGACAGACGGGTGGGTGTGAACTGGACGGTAGAGAGGGACTCAGGGGTGCTGGGAAATGGTCACTACTGACCGGCCTCCTCCCTGCCCAGGAAAGCGGCCGCCCCCTCAGGAACAGGTGCCAGGAGGCCTGTTCGGGAGTTCAGCCGGAGGCACCTGCCCAAGGGGGCGGCGTGAGCATCGCTCTGGCCTCTGAAGGGACAGAGGCCGACTGTCCGTGGCCGGCTCTGCCTGTGAGTGAGTAAAACGTCACCGTGCATCCCACGGGCTCTCCAGCATCTCTCGGGGCGGCACCTCGTCCAGGGCTGCAGGAGCCGGGGGGTTCCACTCGTCTTCCTGGGGTGTCACCGAGCCAGGACAAGTGGGCAGGAGCGCCTGGCAGGCGGGTGCCGGGAAGACCCAGTGTGTGGAGGACCCGCCGGGGGCCCCGGGGCTGCGGCTGGAGCGAGCAGGCGGGGACGGGGGAGCCGCAGCAGCACAGCTGACCTTGGGGTCCTCCCGTCCCTGCCCTCATTTTCCAGACCGCCAGACCAGGGCGGCTGACGTCCCTCTGTTTCCGCTCCTGCAGGGAAGCGTGATCTGCGGGACCGGCCGCCTGCCCCAGGGCCCAGGCTCCTTCTGCTCGCGTCGCTCACGGGTCTGTCTCGCACGGTGCCTGGTACACAGTGGGCATTGCCAAGTGCTGACGGATTCCCAGAGGGGGAACCAGCCACGTGGAAGGTGGAGTTGTGTCTGCCGACCGCGTTTGAGTGTGCGCGAGCACCGTCTGGGGTCGGTTGTCCCCTGCAGGGTCACCAGCAGTAACAGCGGTAATGAAAGCAGCAGGCGTGTGTTGCTTCTGGTGCAGCAGCAGCGAGCCGAGCAGGTCACGGCAAAGCGTCCACTCCGATGGCACCTGTGTTCCCAGAAGCCCCACCTCCATACAAATCATGCACCAAAAACAGCAGGACTGATGGGGGCAGGGTCGGGGCCACAACCCGGCGAGCTCAGGACGAGGACCTGGAGCACACTCAGAACCATCAGCCCTCGTCCAAGAACCCCAGCGCCAGGGCGGTGCCCAGCCTCCCGGTCATCATCCACACAGCTGCAGGGACACAGCTCGGCTCTGGGGGTCTCCTTCGAGATGACCCACGGGGCATCTGCCTCTGATGGAGATTCAAGATTCAAAATGGATCCGGGCCGGGCTTTCGTGGTTTGCCCACAGTTTGCCCAGAGGGAGCCGCATCTCCACCTCTCCAGCTTCCCTCCCACAAAGCCCCCCAGAGCAGGCGGTGCCTCTTGAGCCATGAGCACTTGTGACCAGGAGAGGCCCTGGGGTAGACTTTCCACCCCGGGGTTACTGTGGCGGGATCTTCATGTGCTGCAAAAGTTGCCTCTTTGATTTTGAGAAAACCTGCCCTGAATTACTTCAAGAATGATCGATTGAGCCGGACGCACAGTGTAATCCCAGCGGCTCGGGAGGCTGAGGCAGGAGGATCGTGAGTTCAAAGCCAGTCTCAGCAACAGCGAGGCGAGGCACCAAGTGACTCAGTGAGAACCTGACTCTAAATAAAATACAAAATAAGGCTGGGGATGTGGCTCAGTGGTCGAGTGCCCCTGAGTTCAACCCCCACCCCCCCAAAAAAACATGATTTTGCTGGGGAAGATTACCCAGAAACTAACATGACCACGACCTCCTGCTGACCTCAGCTCCTTACCGACCCCCACCTGTGAGGCTGTCCTCCAGGAGCAGTAGGTGGCCAACAAACTGCACCTCCTCAAGGGGACACCTACTACTAGAGTCACCCCCATTTTATTTTACAGATGGGAAAACCAAGGCTTACGGACACTGAGAGACACACCCAAAGCTACCGAGCTGGTGAGCAGAGCAAGAATCTGAATGCACACGGCCCGCCTCCAGATCTGAGACCCACCCCGCCCTCCACCCGCTGCCCTGCCAAGCCCAGGCAGGTTTGCATTGACCGTTGAAAGTCCTCAGGGACAGGGCCCTCTCCCCCTGAGACTCCGGCACCCAGCACGCTGCACGCCACAGCCCAGGCAATTCGAAAATGTCTGAGCGAGCAGCTGTCACATCAGAGAGGTGGCACCTGGAAATCTCACGAGGATGGAACCAGGGAGGTGGTCTGGGGAAGGAGGCCCTGCCACCCTGACCACCACAGCCCAGGACAGCAGCTGACGTTCATAAGGTCCTTGAAGCCAGCGCTCCAGGCCCGGCGCACATGCCACAGTGAGGGGCTCCCTGCTGCGGCAGCCAGTGGCCGTGCCGCTCACGCCCCCGCAGACGGCCTTTGGCTGCCCCTGTCCCTGACACAGCCACTGGAGCGAGGCTCAAACACCCCTGGCCCCGGGGCCCAGCCCCCAGGACCAGCCCTGGGCCTGAAGCAGGACACTGTGCAGGGCGGGGGAGCCAGAGGGCGTGGGGCGAGCATGGGGTCTGCTGTGGGCCTCAAGTCCCGGTTGGAGCCAGGAGCTGGGCCTTCAAGGGCACCTTGCGCTGTGTGGCTGTGGGTCTCCCTTCACCCCTGCGGCCTCTGGGCCTTGGTGGGCCACCTGGAAGCTGGGCTGGGACATGAAGCCTGCCTCCACACACGGGTGGAAGGGCACCGCATGCCAGGCGGTCTCCCTGCCGTTCCTTCCTCCCCTCTGCCTCCTCCTCGGGCCGACTGGGCGGACATCTGGAGAGCTCCAGCTGTTGCTATTTGAGGATTTGGCCTTCCTGGGCCTCAGAGTGGATGCGGGATGTGACACCCTGGGAGCTACCCTGAGTCCCACCCATGTGGACACGCTTGTAGCCCTGCTTATCTCCAACAGAGCGTCCAGCAGCCAGACAGTGCCAAGGACACAGTGCGAGTGGACGGGAGTCCGAGCCGGGCCGTGTTGCCGCCCATCCATGCTCCAGCCCCGCCGCTCCGCAGGCCCCCCCACCGCCTGCCGGCCCGCTCCGGCCTGGTCAGCCTCTCCAGCTTCTGCCCAGCCAGGACTGGCCATGCTGGGCATATTTCCAAAGGGCCAGATGGCCTCACAGGATCACTTGCCCAGAGTTTACACCACTGGCAGCAAATGACAAATGTGAGCCTCAAAGAAGTGGCTTTGAAATGGGGCCCAGGACTCAGGTCTGTGGTCACAATGTTGCTCTTCGGTCCTGTAATAAGATCATTGTACCAGTCACCTTTGATGGTGTGTCCCTGATGCCAGACATCTTTATATAGCGAGCCCAGCCTTGGCTACTCAGGTGTAGCCCCTGGACCAGGAGGCCTCCTGGAAGCGCAGCCTCTCAGACCCGCCCAGAGCTGCTCAGCCTGAACCCGGTCTCCCCCTGACGCGCGGTAATCCCTGAGCCGGCGTCTGAACAACCCTAAGCTGCACTTCACGTCTGTTTTCCAGGTGAGGAAGCTGAGGTCAGAGAGGAAGAAGAGGCTGCCTTCAGTCACAGAGGAGGCCTGGCTCAGCGGGGACACCCAGGCTGAGCCTGGCCGCACAGAGTAGCAAAGCCAGGGCAGCAGCAGAGGTGGGGCTGGAAGCCCAGGCCGCCCCAGCGCAGTGCTGCCTCCTGATGGAGGAACAGCATGCGCTAAGGATTGCAGCGCCCCTCCCTGGGGACTGGTCAGCTGCAGCCTGGTGACCACACAGAGCTCCGGCCACGTCCCCTGGTCCCTCTCCCACCCAGTCCCACCACTGGCCCAGAATCAAGCTGATTGAGCAAGACGGGGGCCTGACCTGGGGCCTCTTGGCCCAATTTGTCCCAGTGTGGAAGTTCTTGGCCCACTTCAAGAGCTCCCCTTGGGCTGTGATGGGGTCCAGCGGCCTGTGGACCACCCTTGGGCAAGGGGCAAAGATCAGAGGAAGAGGGAGACCAATCTGACGTGAGGACAGAGATGTGCTTCCGGGTCAGGCTGGCCTGCATTTGCATAGCCGACAAGCTGCAAAGCCTCGGGCAGGGGACACATCCTTGGCCTCTTTTAGAGATCGTGGGGACACCCCCTTCTCGACTCACTTGGAGGGCCACTCAAGGTCTCCGGCCTGCGGTCTCCGATCCATAATTCTAGAGTTGCCCCCTTGAGACCATCTGGCCCTGAGTGACCGAGCCTGTCCCTCACAAGATGCAGAAACTGAGGTACAGAGAAGAAACAGGACATGCCCAGCACATTTGCCGCACTGCGTATTGACTCCCCCCGGCTACCGTGGGGCACGGCACTCAAGTCTCATGGACGTCATGAGGGTCTCCTCTGTGCCTTGCGGTCGCCCCTGCCAGTTCCTGGGCGAAGGGAAGCATCCCTCCCCCTTCATCAAACAGGAGGCCCAGGTCAGGGGACAGAGGCTCCAGACCGGGTCACGAGCGTGTTTCTGGGCTCCCTGGGGTCCAGCCAGCATCCTCGGGGAGTCGAATTTCAGAAATAGCAACAGCGAATGGCTCTGTGGGCAGAACCTCACCTGACGGGGGACAGCGGCTGAGGGACACAGGGCCAATTATCCTGGTGCAGAGCAAATCAGATCCTGGGGAGGTGGGCGTCGGGGAGGGACCTCGGCTTTTAATAGACTCCTGCGACAGAAGCCTGAGAAGCAGGCTGGAGGACGTGCCAGGGCCAGGCCGGCGGTTTCCAACCCGCCACACTGATTACGACTTTAAGAATAGACTGCTCCCCTCCGTGGTCCCTCGCCTTAATATCTATCTCCCTGAGACACCGGAGTTATTTTTATCAGTTGCATATTGTTCTGGATGGAATTATCCGTCCGCGGTCCTGCGGAGAAGAAGTCTCTACGCAAATTTGCGCCTGCCGTGAAGGTTAAGCTGCCGCCTCTGCTGATGGTCGTCACACAGAATCCCCACCATCCAGCCCCTCCCCTGACATGGGCATGTTGACCCTCTGTCGTCCCAGCTCCTCACCCTGACTCACTTGCCACCTCGGGGACAAGCAGGAGAGACCACTGCAGGCTCACACTCGGGTGGCTCACTGATATGGTCTGGTGGCACTCTGGGCCACTAGGTCAGTGCCCATGACCTGCGGGGAATGTTTAGTGTCTTCCTTGACCTTGGCACCAGCCAAGAACACAGACCTGGTGATTGTCTAGTGCCCGGGAAGAGGAGCCAGCTGGGCACTTTGCACAACCCAACAAAGAAGGAATGACCCTCGTTTACAAAGGGGAGTCCTGAAGCCCAGCAGCGCTCACCCAAGTGCACAGGGTGGATGGGAGGGTGGGCACCAGAACCGGCGGAGGGGTGGCCAGCACCCAGGCCTCAGCTTGCCCCGTGAAGGCAAGCGCAGTTTCAGGGACAGGAGGCGGAAGCCTGCCTGCCCCTTTAAGGTGAGGGAGGGCTGCTGAGGCTGCTCCCGTCAAAGCAGTTCAGTGAGGGATTGATTTTCCAATAAGCCACCCAGAGGATGGCAGGTTCACTGGGATGTTACCGAGGAGGAGCACATGAGTCCCTGGAATGCAAGGTTGGGAGCGGCGGGGGTGGGGGATCTTGTGATCCGTGTCCCTGGGGCGCGGGTTTAAGTCATGTAGTACTTATCGCAAGGACCCGGCGGTAACATCCAACCCACACAAACCCCCAGGGCTGTTCAGAGAGGCTGCAGGCCCGGAAGGATACTTGGCACAGGGAAGGGGGAGAGGATGCCAAGAGGAGAAGAGCTGGCAGAGACCACTGTCCCGACTGGTGGTATCTCTGTCCCCACTGGCGTTACGAAATGAACATGGAGCATCCGCGTTCCCTGCTTGCCGGGTCCCCCGCTCCAGGGCGCGTGGACTTCCTGAGCATTTTGTGACTCTTCCATCTGCACACAGGGACACCGCCAGAGTGCCCTTTCTTCCAGGACAATGTGGGCAGGTGTCTGTGGCTGGGCTGTTGCGGGCGCAGCGGAGACGTTCCGCCTCCACAGGAACTCGGGTGTTGTCCTCCCTTGTCGTCACTGGATGCTCCTTTTTGGGAGGTGGGTGAATGAGAGTTGCTTAATTAAGCAGGGACAGCTGGGGATGATTTGGAGACTCTTCAGCCACCTACTGGGTTTTCTGCAAAGGACACCAATTCGCACTGGGAACAGGAGAAAATGGGATGGAGTGCAGCAGGAGAGACTTGGATTAGATGTCAGTGAGAGAAGAGAGCCAACCGAGCCCAAAGAGAGAGAGAGCACGGTTCTGAAGTCCGCCGGCCTTGGGGTCGAGGTACCAATCGTGTGACCTCACCCAGGTTATGTTGCTTTTCTGAAACACAGTTTTTTCTTTGTGAAAGGTTGACCATGACCCCCGTGTCTGAGGGTGTCAGGAAACTAAAAGGAGATGACGTCTCTCCAGCAGGGACACTGCCTGGCGATCACTCTCTCCTCTGCATGGTGCCACCATTGAGTGTCCAATGGGCAGCCACTGTGGTCATCCTAGGACGTCTTCAGAAAGAAAGCCACCCCGGAAGCCACTGCGGGCATGCTCAAGCCTACGCAGAGCACCGGCCACCAACTTCAGACTGTGGGACTCTAAGAACTAGGGCCAAAGGTCATTTGGAAGGAGGTCCCCTGGATACCCTGCAGCCCACTCTTTCTGCCACCTACAGGGTGCCCACTGTCTCATTACAGTTTCAGTGACATTCTCCCACTGAAATGCCACTTTCTGTCCCCTTAGGCTATTTTGCACATTGTCAGGATGAACCCGCCCCCCCCAGCTGTTTCCGTCCAGAGTCCAGAGCCCAGAGCCCAGACCCCAGCTGTTTCAATTCAGAGTCCAGACAACTGCCCAGCCCTTCTGGAAGTGTGGCTCATGGCAAGGGTGGCCAGCTTTGGAACGGCCTTATTGAGATATCATTTACATAGCACGCAATTCACCCTTCCAAGTGGACAGGTCAATGGTTTCTACTGTATCCATGGAGTTGTGCAGCCATCGTGATAATTTTAGAATGCCTTCTTCTCCCATCAGAAATAAACTCTATTCCCTTTGGTTATTGCCATCCTGACCCCATGTTCCTCCCAGCCCTGGGCTATTGCTCCTTTACTTTCTCTTTTTTTGGTACCAGGAACTGAACCCAGGCTGCTTAACCCCTGAGCCACATCCCCAGCCCTTTTTTCTACTTTACTTAGAGACAGGTCTTGCTAAGTTGCTGAGGCTGGCTTTGAACTCTAGACCCTCCTGCCTCAGCCGACTGAACCACCCAGATTACAGGCGGGCCCCACCACACCCAGCCTCGTTTGCTTCCTACCTCTGCAATTTGCCTCTTCTGGAAACTTCTCACAACCTGGATGAGGCGTGGTCTCTGCGACAGGTGTCTTTCACTTAGCATGATGTCTTCAAGGTTCGTCCAAGTCCTGGCGAGGGTCCAGACTCCCCTTCTTAGAACTGGGTAGTGTGGATTTAGCACATTTTGTTTATCTGTTGGCCTATCGATGGCACCGGGGTCGTTCCACCTGAAAAACGCTGCTACAAACATTCATGTCCAACTTTCCAATTCACTTCTGCGTCCTCCTCTGCGTTCAGCTTTGTGGAAACGAGGTGTGGACAGCGGTGACCGGACTTGAGAACAGCCTTCTCAAAAAGGACGTGAATCCAGAGCAGGATTGAAAGACCCCCGGTCCCCACGCCCGCCTTCCTACCCCCCTGATTGGCACTGACAGGCCTGGGATGCCCCGTGAACTGACCATTCTCTGCTACCCCTCAACGTGCCCATCCTAGGAAGACCCAGGACAGTTCTCAAACCTTCGAGGCTGCAAGAGCTGGGATCTAAGTCGTGGCTTGGTTTTGAGCTCCCTCTCTTTGCCTTGGTCAGTAGGGTGTCGGGTGGGGAGACCTCCAGGCACATTCTGTACCAAGGACCTGTGATCTGCCAGCCCATCTTGTCCTCTGACGCGCCTTCAGGTGAGAGGCAACCCCTCCTCCATGTTCGAGTCGGGAGACGACAGAGCTGGCATTGAATCTTCTATCCCAGGGTCCCGGTTCTTAGGTACATTTTTGAAAACCCACCTTGAATCCCGCCTGAGAAGCGCAGGAGAGAGAGAGACCTCCTTAGTCTTCAACTTCTTTCATGTGTTGCTGAATTTAAACCTGATCTGATCCCGAATCTGGTTATCACTCCCTGAATGGCATGGACTGTCCTTCTGGTACTGGAGGCCGCGGGGACCGCCCGATGGCCCACTCCCTGTCTGTCAACGTCTTCCCCCATCACAGCCAGTCGCCTGCTGGAGCTAATGGGGGGTGTCCTTCTGGGTGTCCCTGTGGTCTCCGGCATTCCTGCTCCTCCTCTGTCCCCACCATTTCTCCTTAGCCCTCTTACCATCATGCGACCTCAGGAAGAGAAAGACGCGGGCAGAGTGCAGGGGCTCTTCTGCCCTGCAGCCCCTCCCGGGTGCTCCCGTCCAGGCCTCCTGCCGCCCCCCCCCCCCCCCCTGCAGGGACCCTGAGCAGCCAGAGACGGGTTAAGAAGAGCGTGACAGTCTCCACAGCCACCCCCAGCAAGAGCAGGACCCCTGCTCCCTGGGCCAAGAGACCCTTCGCCATGGTTTGGACCCGGGTTGCCCCCAAAGGCATGTGCGGTCGGCTCGGCTGGGATGGTCAGAGGTGGGGCTTCAGGAGGCGGGTCGTGAGGGCTCTGACCTCATCCGTGGAAGGTGATTTAAAGTCATTCCTGGGATCTAATTGAAGGAGTGGGTCCTTGGGGCGTCCCTTGAGGACCATATCTCCTCCCCATCACCCTCCCCCCCGTTTCCTGGCTGCCATGACCTTCCACCATGATGTTCCGCCTCATCTTGGGCCCAAAGCAATGGGGCCAGCTGACCATGGACAGGAACCGCTGAAACCATGAGCCACATAAGTCTTTCTTCCTTTCAGTTGTTCATGTCAGGTACGTTGGTCACAGCAACAAAGAGCCCGCTAACACAGCCTCTGCCACGTCTCCCAATACCACGTGGACGCAGCTTGCTATGCCTCTTGAAACCTTTCCTTCTCTTTCTGGTGTCGTGGTTGAGAAGGGCTACCTGGGGACATTGTCCCAAGAGTCACTGAAATTTTCTTTGCAGCCAAGTATGTAATATAAGATGTTGCAAAGAAAATAGGCTTTGGGAGGTACAGACCCACATGCACATACAAGCTCACACACACACATACGTGTGATACGCACGTAGGCTCTGTGCTCAACACACGCACACGCTAAACTGAGCTTTCTTGTTTTCAGAATCTGTCTAAGAAAACAAAGCTAATCCACAGAAAATATAAAAGCTTTTCTCAACAGACCTGAAATGAATGGCTGGAAGGAGCTGGAACTCATGGGAGAGCGTCTGCCTGCATTTTGGCAACGGCGTTTGTCCTAGAGACAATGATGCCCACCAGATTCGGTTGCTAAACGGGTTGCTTCTCCTTTGCTCAGTTCTCTTGTTCTTAGGTCCTTATGATTGGCAAAGCCCTTCCTGCAAGAAGGAAAGAGAGCGAGCCCCTAGAATAACAGAAGTAGCAGACACAGGAGCAACTGTGAGAGATTATTTTTGAGTTATAAAATCTTTTTAAAAAGGATTGGTGCCCGTTAGTGCATTCTCCAAATTTTACTGTCTTCTGTCCACTCAGCATCCATTATCCAGTTTCCTTCCGGGGAATTACCCCTCCCCACTCTCAGTCCATGGAGTTCAGGTGAGGCCTGTTCAAGGGTGGGCATGGGGCGTGAGTCCTGAGCATGTCCATCTCCAGACCACCTGGCTGGTTCAAGGTGAGCACTTGACCAGGGCAGAGCTAGAGACACATGACATGTTTACACAGAGCCTTGACCAGGAAGTGCATGCTGTGCATTGAACTGGAAGGAGGGAGGATATGAGGCTGGTGCTGGGGCAGCTATCTTGCCACAAGGAGAAGAGACCACATCCGAGAAGGGGACCCACGCAGACAGAGGGGAGCCCAGGGAGGCTCAGAAGGAGAAGGAGGTTCCTGGCAGCATGGCTTGGGACCCTCGGCCAAGCTCCGTCTGCGTGTGGATCTGCCCTTGGACCTTCCCGTGCTGGGAGTCACGTTTTCACTTACACAGTTTGGGTTGTGCTGTTGGTCACGCTGGAAACAGTGCCTCCAACAGTGCCTGGATCTGACAATAGAGGGAGGGCAGCATGGATCCAAAATCATAATTAAAACACAACTTGACAATTGGTATAATTAATGTCTGAACTGGAATCAGGCGACCCAGGGGAGGAAGCGAGTAACTCACCTTCCCATTTTCTGCCTGTGAGGGTCTCACACAAGTCTGGAGGTGCTCAGCGTTGAGGATGGGAACTGGAGAAGAGGTGCCCGGCTCTCAGGGTGCTGGGAGGCTGAGGCCGAGGGTTCCCCATCCCCGTGCACCTCCGATCAATCCCGCTCCTGTTCCAATCAGACCTGGTAGGAGTTTAATTGCTTTGGATTGATTTTTGCCAGTGGTGCCTTCCAAACCCCCAGCCTGGGGACAGAGGGAGATTAGTCACGTCAGAAGAGACTCCCTCCTGACAACAGCAGACACCAGCAGGTGTGAAGTCAGTTTAAGCAAATCTTTAGAACCAGCATCCCAGGGTACCCAGGAAGTGAGCAGCCATGGCGACCCCCGGTGGCCAGGGCGCGCGGGATCCGTGAAGACGCGGCTATGATGATCACAGGCGCCACGGTTCACAATGTGCTCACGGCATACCAGCACCGTCTAAGCCCTTCACGGATATTCCAGAATGTTCTCGGCCTAGAAAACCAAGAGGCAAGGCTGGCTCCCTGGCTGTTATCACGGGCACAAAGCTTGGCCTTCCTGGTTGTCGGCCACGGGTGCTGTTGACACGGTGTCTCAACTAACAGTGGCACAAGTACTGTGCTGTGCCCATTTTACAGATGAGGGGAGAGAGGGCAGGGATGCAGCCGAGCTGCCGCCGTAGGGAGTCCTGTTGCTCTCCTGGGTCCGCCTCCGTCAGGGTGAGTGTGCGGCTCCCCTTGGCGCGGCTCTCTAGAATGCCCCCATCGGCGTGGGGTGAAAAGAACAGCTTTATCTGGAGCCTGGGGGTCCGAGGTCAGGGGCTGACCTCCCACAAGCGCCTTCTTGCTGTGTCGTCCCGTGCTGGAAGGGAGGGGGCGAGAGGGTCACACTCCCTTGTGGAACGGCATCGCCCGCGACCCCCTGACAGGTCCCTCCTCGTGACACCGTTGCGCTGGGATTGATTTTCCACCATGAACCACGGGTTCGTGTTCAGACCACGGCATTGAACCCTCTTTGCAGGGGGACCCAGCAGCCCGCTCAGTGGTACAGCCCAGGCTGGGCACGCGCCCTGACCACTGTGTCCGCTTAGAACCAGGGCAGGGAGCACCGAGGAGGGGGGACTTGTACCTCTGTCCCTGCTCAAGGACAGGGCCCCCTTTCTCAGTGCCACACACCCCGTCTGGAGGCGCCCGGCGGAGCAGACTCTTCCAGAGAACCCTGGATGCGGCTTCTTCCCAGTATGAAAATAGATCGCCCTGGGACTGGAGCAGCTAATGAAGATGATAATTAGAATTGCTTATTAGGACCTGTCTTCTAAAGTTCATTTGTGCTTTTAATAGAATCTACAACACATCTGCTTAGCACGATGACAGAGCTCTCTGATTTGGTGTATTTTAAGCGGATCTTTGCATCCTGCCGTCTTCCGGTCTCCTTCCTCCCCACCTCTGCCATCTGCTGCCACTGTGGCCTTGCCCTGCTGCAGGAGCCTGGAAGCTGAGACCAGCAGGACACCCTTCTCTCGCTGGAGACCCTGCTCCCCCAGCAGGAGAGACAGTCAGTCCCCTCCCGCTGAGTGATGATGGTCCCTTCCAGGGCCACCTGGCCCTGCCCCGCAGGCATCCTGCTACCCTGGGTTGCACAGCAACCCCCCCAATACCGCTGGCGCCTCAGAAGGTAACTAGTCGAGTTAGGATGAGGTCATGCTGCATGTGCTGAGCCCTGATCCAAGGTCTGATGCCGTTGCAGAGGGCCCTGTGGGGACCCAGGGAGAGGCCACCTGATCACAGAGACATGCAGCTGCGAGCCAAGAAGTGCCCAGGCTGCTGGCCACTCCTAGGAGTTGGAAAAGATAGGGAGGATCCTCCCTGGTGCTTCTTTGGGGAGCAGGGCCTGGCCAGCACCAGGACTTCCGCCCCCACCTCCCAGATGGCAGGAGAGCCCATTCCTGTTGTCCCAAGCACACTACTGTGCACCCGCCGCGGTGGCTCCAGGAAGCCGCTTCCAGTTTCGCACGCTGGCCCGGCTCTCACCCAGCGCATGCCCCTGCGGACGCTGCTCCTCCTCTGGGCTCTCTTCCAGCCTCCTGACCCTCAGCTCCCCTCCTGGCCCAGCCCCTTCTGGAGAACTCGGCTTAGGTGCCTCTTGGACTCCTGGGCGAGGGGGAGCCCCCCCCTCGGACACCCCCACCGTCCTGCGCCTCCGGTGCTCACCAACTTGTCTAAGCCCGCTCTCGCCACCAGACCCCACTGGTGAAGGTAGCCCTGTTGTGGCATTTCCTGGGCCTCAGGAGGCACGGTCCCCAGCAGCCATAGGACCTTGGCAGGCACTGAATCGCACAGCACTCCTGGCTGCTGCTACAGGCTGAACCTCGGCCACCATCTCCTCCTGGGAGACAGACAGCAGCCCTCACCTCTGACTTGCCATCTGTGGTCCCACTTTGCAGCCAGCTTGCCAGTCAGTGGCAAATCCTGGTAAATGATACTCGTCACCTCCTGGGGGTGATGTCCCTAAGAGGCAGGTGCTCTGGACACTGCCTTCTCCTCTGGGACTCCTTCGCACTATTTAATCAGTTACCATTATCAAGCGGTGACCCAAACTGAAAGCATCAGATTTCCCCAGGATTTGCTTAGAGCCCTTGCCTCTGATCCACAAGCTCCTGGTGGAGATCTAAACCTGCCTTCTTGTCCCTTCTTGTCCCTGGAGACCAGCACAGAGTTGGCATACAAAAATTGGTGAATAGACCATAAGATGCGTTTATCCTAAAATCACTCAACCTGGAGGAGACAAAATTCCTTACAGCCCTTCCAAGACTGATCCCGGTTCCATGAGCAGCTAGACCCGAGGCCCAGGCGGGGCACTGGAGCTGGCAGGGCTGTGGGCAGCTGGTGGGGCTGGGGTCCTGGAGAATGCCACACTGCCAAGGCAGGAACCTGGCAGAAGGGGGGGAGCAAGCAGGGAGCTAAGCAGGGACAGCCACTCCCGTCCCGCGGTGGGCCTCCGACTTTGCGGTGCCCTTCTCTCAAATCCCGCACACAGGCTGGCGTTTTCTGGTCCCCTTGGCTCCGTGTCTGGCCAGGGTCCTCTGCGTGCAGGGGACCCGGGCAGTCCCGAGCTCGGGACCCCTGCCTCCCGTCCTCCGCCACGGAAGGTTGCTGTTCTGTGGAATCTGCCAGAGTGGGCAAGTGGCTCTGCAGACGGCCATGAGCAGGCTGGGAGGTCAGAGCTGCCCTGGACTGAGACCAGGAGACCAGAATGGAAGCCCCAGCACATCAATGCCTCGGGACCCAACTCCAGAGGCGGAATACCCACTGGTCCCCAGGCGTCCGTCCCAGGCGGGCTCTGTGGAGGGGAACAACCACCTGGACATTGTGAGAACGAAAGGCCAGCGCGGAGCTGACCCTCCCATCACCAGGCGCTGCCGTTTGCAGCTGGTGGTGGCAGCTGTCCCCGCGAGTACCTTCGCTGGGCTCTGACTTCCAGCCTGGGGTCGGCGGGGTCGCCGGGAGCACGGAGTCGTGAGGTGGGCAGCAGGCAGGTCAGCGGGCACAGCCCCGGCCCAGAGGGCTCATCCCTGCCAACTGCTCTCTCTGTGCTCTCGGCTGTCACGTGCTGAGCTGGGATGTGCGTCCCTGAGCTGAGCTGTGGACCCTGCTCACAGGGAAGATGGAGACGCAATCATGCCACAGGAAGGACGGCCGCCTGCAGCAGCCACAGCAGGTCCACACAGCCAGGCTGTGCCGAGGCCGCAGCGGGGGCCGTTCTTGCGCCCCGGACACAGGGCTTCACCAATGGCTGCTGCTTCTTTGGGGCACTAATGGTAAGCCAGGCTCTGGCCGCTAACGTCCTCCAGGATCCAGCTGAGGTTCAGGGAGTCGGAGCGACGGGTCCAAGGTCACGCACATCGGCCCGGGATTCCAACTTGGGCTTCCTGAGTCGAGGTCCAAATCCAACTGGCTGGCTGGCCAGTGAGTGCCTAGCCACATGCTCTCCACCAGGGCAGCCTGAGGTCCTGTAAGACCCCCAACTCCCGGCAGATGTTGAGTTTGGGGGCTGCAGGGACCCTTGCTGCTGGCTTTGTCTCTGGGGCATCTGGTCTGGGTCTCCTTGTCCTTGCATCCCCCCCGGGCATCCCAGGGTTGGTGTCAGTGACGTGCTGGACAGGAAACCGGGTGCGCGGTCACCAGGCACTGCTTGTGCCTCGGGATGTGTCCACAGTGGCCAAGCCCGTTCTGCCAGAGCTTGCCGGGGGCCCTTTCCAGCCCCATCCTGGGGTCCAAGCCCGTTCTCTGGATTCTGGCTTCTGTCGCCCCCAACATCAAAACCCAACTCCCGCTGACCTTGACCTTTGACCCTTCCAATGTGTGTCTTTAAATCTCCGCTGGCCCTTTGGATCATTCCAAGCTTTTCTCAGCTCTGAGGCTAGTATGAGCTCTCAGGATGAGCTCTTGACCTTTCCTGGCCTCCCCGGTGTGAGCGCAATTCAAGGGACAGACTCTGGACTCTGTATGGAAGCTGGACGCAGGGGCTATAGCGTCCAGATCCTGCACAGCATGGCTCTAATTGCAGGCTGCGAGCCGGAGATAGTCATTTCGTGAGTTATTAGGACATGCGGCCGGCACGGGATCGTCTCTCTGGACGGGTTTCGCCTAGGCCTGAGCTGGCCGGGTCGCGGAGTGCAGGGCTGGGGTTGGTCCGCCACAGCCCTCAGAGCGTCTGCAGCTCAGTATCCAAAGGGTCTCCTCCTCCGCTTTCCAAGGAGAGAAGAATTGATCTTGATTGGGTTCACAGGGTGGAAAGCAGGCCGGGGTCTCTCCCTGCTAATCGATATTCCGAAGTGGTGGCCGTGGGCGATGTTTGAACACTCACTACAGCTGCCTTTGCCTTGGCGAATCACAGGTGTTCAGGGGGCCTTCCTTCCTTTTGTGGCGCCTGTGAGGGGCAGGTTTAATTAGCCAGGGACCTGCCGGCAAAACCCAGTGCTATTAGGGCTGCATCACAAGAGGCTGCGGCTCTCAGCCCCTCCCTCCTTCAGCCCCCGCACCTCCCACATGGCTTTGCCATGAATCCCAAGATCTCCAGGGAGGAGTGAGAGAAATCACAGGCGAGTCCAGAAGTTCTGGCTGTCCCCAGGGGAGAGGAAGACCCAGGCTCTGACCTTGGAGGAAAACCCCACTGTCTACCCAGGGTTGAGCCTGGGACTCCTCTGTTGAGAGTGAGGCTCTGAGGCCCAGGCCTGGCCCTTCTGCCCCAGAGCAAAGCACCATGCCAGGCGCATGACATCCCAGCAGCTCGGGAGGCTGAGGCAGGAGGATCACAAGTTCAAATCCAACCTCTGCAACTTAATGAGATCCTATCTCAAAAGAAAATTTTAACAAGTGTCGGGGGTGTGAATAATGGTGACACCCCTGGGTTCAACCCCTGATACCAAACCAACCAACCAAAACAAACAACCTTAAGCTATGGAGTTAAGACACAGAGGTTGAGTCCCAGTTCTCTGGGACTCATAATTGCTGTGTGACTTCCGTCAGATGGACCACTTCTCTGGTCCTCAGCTTCCTCATCTGTAAAGCAGGGCTAATGCTAGCAACTCCCTTTTGATGCTTGATGCTGAATGACTTCAAGGACATAGAGAGCCCTGTGTTTGGCTCTGTGATTGGCCCACAGTCAACTCTCAGCGCAGGTCTTCGCTAGGAAGACTGTACGGTGGTGCTTGTCAGTGGAGTTCGTGGCTGAAGATGTGCATCTTATAGCCATGTGTGCAAGAAACAGAAGAGAGGCAACTGTCCATCTCTAAGCCCAGCAGGGAGCGGCCGGCAGGACTGCACAGCAGGCCCAGCCCCAGGGTGGCGGGACAAAAAGACCCGTGCTGTGGGTGGCCTAACACTGGCAAGGTCACGCCCAGGCCAGGGAGGGTGCTGAGGCCCGAGGAATGCAGAGGGGCCTGGAGCCTCCCTCGCCCTGCTCTGCCCAGACCACCCGACCCCTGGCGGCGGACGGCACTCCGTCTGTGAAGTCAGGCGCCTCGGTGTCCAGAGCCCAGGTCCACGGCCACCATGTGGTGACCAGGGTGGCCCTTGTCCTCCTCAGGCCACCGCCTCCTCACCGTGCAAGGCCCAGGCCCCTCTCTTCCGGAATGTTCCTCAGCCCCCACAGGCGCACTGCCCTGTGCCCTGCCCCTCCCTCAGACCTCCAGGAGCCCCGGCCGCAGGAGCCACGCGAGGAGGAGGCCCGCTGCTGGGGAGGCTCTGCCTCTTGACAGCTTTCCTGCGCCGGGGCTGTGGGAGCGGCCTCCTCAGAGCAGGGACAGCTTTACAGCCGCAAAGTCACACACGGCCTGTCGCCTCCACGGAGGCGACACGTCACCATCCTGGCTCTGGACCCTGCGGCAAGGACAATGCTTACTGGTCATCTCATCCCAATCCCTCAGCCTGGACCAGAAACACCCCCACAGTGCGTGCGTGTGCAGCGTGTGTGTGCGGTGTATGTGTGTGTACGTGTGTGTGCGCACATTCACGTGTGTGTGCACAGTGCATGTGTGTGTGCACTGTGTGTGCAGTGCGTGTGAGTGTGTGCACAGTGTGTGTGTGCAGTGCATGTGTGTTTGTGTGTATGCAGTGTGTGTGTGCACAGTGTTTGTGCAGTGTGTGTATGCAGTGTGTGTGTACAATGTGTGTGCGTTTGTGTATGTGTGTGTGCAGTGTGTGTGTGTGCAATGTGTGTGTGCATTTGTGTATGTGTGCGTGCAGTGTGTGTGCAGTGTGTGTGTGTATGTTTGTGTATGCGTGCGTGCAGTGTGTGTGTGTACGTTTGTGTATGTGTGTGTGCAGTGTGTGCGTGCAATGTGTGTGTGCATTTGTGTATGTGTGCGTGCAGTGTGTGTGCAGTGTGTGTGTGTATGTTTGTGTATGCGTGCGTGCAGTGTGTGTGTGTACGTTTGTGTATGTGTGTGTGCAGTGTGTGCGTGCAGTGTGTGTGTGTGTGTGTGTGTGTGTGCATGCTGGCACATGAGCATCCTGAGGCTTGGGGTCTCCATTCTCCCACTTCACCCACAGAGGCCCGGGGACCCAGAGCTGACCAGACCTGCATCCCACACCACAGGCTCGGCTCCAGAATCAGAGTGGCCCAGCCCCACCTGAGGCTCGCGGGCTGAGAACAGGGGAGTGAAGGGGACCAGGGGAAGGGGTTTTCCCCCAGAAGACGCAGGCATGGACACTGCACAGAGGACGCGCCAAGATGCTGTGGCCAGCAGGTGAACCCTGGGTCAGACCCGGAGGGGAGCCAGAGGGGCCAGGCCTGTGCGCACGCAGCCTGTTGTGGCTTCCCTCCCTTAATAACCACGTGCTCTGAGGTTATGGAGCAGTGCAGAATGAGAGAACTTTCTAGAACTCTCTATCCAGTGTGGCAGCCAGGGGCCACATGTGGATGTAGAGCACGTATGATAGGGTCAGTGTGGATTTTAATTTTGTTTAAGTTTAATGGATCCGAATCTCAACAGCTCTGTGTGGCTAGCAGCCTACGCACGCTGCAGTCATGGGGTATCACGGGATCGGAATGGAAACGGCGTGTGCACCGAGCGCACAGTACGGGAGTATCCGCACGTGCCAAAATCAAGGGTCACGGGTGAGGTATATATATATACACACCACGTTTTCTTTATCCGTTCATCTGGTGAGGGGCACTTAGGTTGGTTCCATAGCTTACCTATTGTGAATTGAGCTGCTATGAACATTGATGTGGCTGCGTCACTGTAGTGTGCTGATTTTAAGTCCTTTGGGTATAGGCCGAGGAGTGGGATAGCTGGGTCAAATGGAGGGTCCATTCCAAGCTTTCTGAGGAATCTCCTCACTGCTTTCCAGAGTGGCTGCACCAGTCTGCAGTCCCACCAGCAATGTAGCAGTGAGCCTTTTCCCCACATCCCTGCCAACACTTATTATTTCTTGTATTCTTGATAATTGCCCTTCTGACTGGAGTGAGATGGAATCTCAGTGTAGTTTTAATTTGCATTTCTCTAGTTGCTAGAGATGTTGAACATTTTTTCATAAATTTGTTGACCACCCATATCTCTTCTGTGAAGTGCCTGTTCGATTCCTTTGCCCATTTATTGATTGGTTTATTTGTGAAGGTTTTGCGGGTGTTCAGTTTTTTGAGTTCTTTATATATCCTGGAGATGAGTGCTCTATCTCAGGTGCAGGTGGCAAAGATTTTTCTCCCATTCTGTAGGCTCTCTCTTCGCTTTCTTGATTGTTTCCTTTGCTATGAAGAAGATTTTAGTTCAGTACCATCCCATTTATTGATTCTTGATTTTATTTCTGGTGCTGCAGGAGTCTCGTTGAGGAATTCAGTTCCTAAGCTGACATGTTGGAGTGTTGGGCCTACATTTTCTTCTAGCAGGTGCAGTGTTTCTCATCTAATTCCTTTGAGTTGAGTTTTGTGCAGGGTGAGAGAGAGGGGTTCGATTTCATTGTTACCTATGGATTTCCAGTTTTCCCAGCACCACTTAATGAAGAGGCTGTCGTTTCTCCAGTGTATGTTTATGGCGCTTTGTCTGCTATGAGATAACGGTGTTCATGTGGGTTGGTCTCTGTGTCTTCTATTCTGTTCTACCGGTCTTCACGCCTGTTTTGGTGCCAATACCACGCTGTTTTTGTTACAATGGCTCTGTGGTATAAGTTAATGTCTGGTATCCTGATGCCTTACTTTTCTCAGTAAGGATTTCTTTGGCTATTCTGGGTCTCTTATTTTTCCAAATGAATTTCATGACTGCTTTTTCTATCTCTAGGAAGAATGATATTGGAATTTTAATAGGAATTGCATTAAGTCTGTTTAACACTTTTGGTAGTATGGTCACTTTGACAATATTAATTCTTCCTATCCAAGGACATGGGAGGTCTTCCCATCCATGAAAACTCTGTCTTTAAGAGGGGTCAATCAGGCGTGATGAGGCATGCCGGCAATCCCATAGACTTGGAAGGCTGAGGCAGGAGGCTCACCAGTTCAAGGCCAGTCTCAGCAACTTAGTGAGACCCTATCTCAAAATAAAAAATAAAAAGGGCTGGGGATGTGGCTCAGGGGTAGTGCAATCCCAGGTACATAAAATAATAAAATAAGGGACTCAGATGTTAAATAAACAGCTGAACTAAGGCCGGGTAGCAGTCAGTGCTATGAAGGGAAATAAAGAAGAGGAAAGGGATTCTGAGTAACGGGTGCCGCCTCGCGCAGGGTGGTCAGGGAAAGCCTCTGGCGTAGGACAGCAAAGCTCTGAGGGCGTGTCCTGCAGAGACCTGAGGGAAGAAGGCCAGAATGGCTGGACCAGTGGCGGGGGACCCTGGGAGGAGGTGAGCTGTCGTGCTTTTGGAAGGCTTTGGTGTCTTTCAGGTGAGACAGGAAGCCAGAGGCAGGTTTGGGGACCAGGAGGGATGAGACCTGACATATATTTGTGTTGCGTTGAAAATAATCTCGAGGGAGGAAAAGTCGAAGCCAGAGACAAACAAGCAAGCGGCTGCAATAATCCAGGCAGAAATGACGGTGGCGGGGACCAGGGAGGGAGCAGCGCCATGGGACAGAGCCGTGAGCTCAGGATCCTGTCTCCAGGTGGAGCCAGCAGCCCGCGAGTGGGCTGGGTGCAGGAGGAGGAAGGAAGTCAAGAGCAATGCAGGGGAAGCTTGGTAACTAGAGGGGAAGTTCCACCATGTGTTGAGAGAAGCTGGGTCCGGGAGCACGCTCAGAGGAGGTGGGCCAGGAGGAGTTCCAGCGAGGACATGCGAAGCTTGAGGTGTCCAGTAATCACCTGATAGTTCAGACTCCAAGGCGATGTCGGGGCTGGGCATGTAAATTTGGGATTCATCAGCATAGAGGTGGTTTGTAAAGCCATGGTGCCAGGCAAGCGGGGGCAGATGAGGAAGAAGCCGGAGGACTGAGCCTTAGGGCCTCCAGCCCTTGGGGGTCAGAGGAGGAAGAGGGGCAGAGGAGGCTACTGGATGCCTATAATCCCAGAGACTCAGGCGCTGGAGAGGCATGAAGAAACCAGCAGAGGTGAGGTCTCAGAAGTGATGTATGTCAAGGGAGAGCAAGATCAACTGTCCCATGCTACTGAGAGACTAAGGTGGGCCTGGGGAATTGACTATTGGATCCAACAATGCCCTTGGTGACCTGGAGTTGTTTATAGGAATGGAGGTGTGAATCATTAAGCATATGGATGGGTGGGTGGATGGATGGATGGATAGGTGGGTGGATGGATGGGTAGGTGGATGGATAGGTGGGTGGATGGATGGGTGGATAGATGAATGTATAGGTGGGTGGATGGATGGGGGGATGGATGGGTGGATGGATGGATGGGTGGATGGATGGATGGGTGGGTGGATGGATGGATGGGTGGATGGATAGGTGGGTGGGTGGATGGATGGATGGATGGATGGATGGATAGATGGATGGATGGATAGGTGGGTGGGTGGGTGGGTGGATGGATGGATGGATGGATGGATGGATGGATGGATGGATGGATAGGTGGGTGGATGGGTGGATGGATGGATGGATGGATGGATGGATGGATGGATGGATGGATAGGTGGGTGGACGGATGGGTAGGTGGGTGGATGGATGGGTGGGTGGGTGGGGAGACAGATGGATGGACAGGTTGGTGAATGGATGGGCAGATGGATGAATAGGTGGGTGGATGAATGGTTGGATAGGTGATAGATGGAAGATGTACTGTAACACCAATTAAGTCAGTTTAGTGAATGGTGCCCGACACTGTACCAGAACACAGACCAGTTCCCTTCTTCACTCTCAAATTTTTGGATCAGCCCAAAAATGCTGGTGCGATCTGTGCTGGCCGTAAGACTGGAATCATGACATCTTCTGGTCCCACTTTTGATCACCTATCATGGTCTCAGTTGAAGTTTTCCTCTTTTGAAGACCGAGAAGGAAAAGCAAAGGGAGAAAATCGGGGCCGGCCCCGAGGCCTGGATTTACCGTTCTGTGTTTCCATTCGCCAAGTCGACGTCTGGCCAAATCTCCCTGCCCTTCGGGGAGAGCAGATGTGCAAGGCCACCTCCCTAGGCAAGTGGGATCCTGGTGATCCTCCTCCACATTAAAGCCAAGAGACAAAAGATTTCAGGCAGATCCGTGAGTTTGAAAGAGAGTGTACGTAAGTTGTCACTCCGTCTTCTTCTGGGTTGATTTGGACACTGGGACTCTTGTCTTGCACTATCTTTAATTTTTTAAAAAAAGAAAAAGGCTTCCTTTGGATGAAGCACTGTCTCCCTCTCCCAGGAGTGAACATCAGTGGAGTCTTGGGGGACAGGGGCACAGACCAGGCTTCCTAGGCAGGTGTGCAGAGGCCAGCTCCTCGGGCTCCTGAGACTCAGCCATGCCATCTCAGGTCTGTTTTGAGCCTCATGCGGACAAGGGGAGGCATCCACACCCTGGAGACTGGCAGCTCCAGAATCAGGCTAGGCCCCTCCTCCCCAGGGCTGGTCGCTAAACATCCACCAGGTCCCCCCTGCCTGCTGCCCTCCCAGCAAGAAGGAGGGCTTTGGAGATCTACCCCAGGGTGACCTCGGGGATTTCCGGCTTTGCAGGAAGAGAGGCCATGAGGCCCAGCTGTCACTGCCACATGAACAGAGATGGATGCTCGGAAAATGTGTCGCCCCCAAAACTCCCCCGGTTGATCCCTGGCTTCAGGCTCCACGTGGGGACAGTGTAAGGACAGAGCGCGCACCCCACTCCTCTGAACGGGGGGTAAAAGCAGTTGCCTGGCTGAGAAGAGGAAGGAACTCCCGGGGAGCCGAGGGGGACTGAGATCTTAGCAGAGTTGGCTCTTACCTCCTTAGGGCCCCCGCGGAGGCCAGCCGCGGAAGCAGGAAACGACAGGGAGAGGGCTTTATGGAACGTCAGCGTTATCAGCTCCCCGTCTCTGACCTGATCTCCACCGTCAGCCGCCTCTATTGTCACCTGTCCAATGGCCGATGTGGTGGTGGCTGCGTTTATTACATGCACAAATGCAGCCAGCGACCAAATGACATTAGCGATAGCGGTTGCTGTGGGCTCATTATAACATGAGCGGGGGAAGGAGCTGTGGGCTGGTGATTATGCATGCCTTTGGCAACAGAGCAAAGAACAGATGCTCGGAAACACACACCTTGGATTTGCAGGTAGGAACCGAGACTAACGACCGTCACTCCTGTGTGGGGCTTTGCAGGGGAAGCAGACAATGCGTTGTGCAGTAGTTAAGTTGCAGGGTGGGGGGTCTGGAGCTAGATCCTGGGTTCAAGTCTTGCTCTGCCACTTGCTAGCTCTGTGACCTTGAGCGTGTTTCTTGCCCTCTCTGTGCATCTTAGTCTGCCTGTTTATTAAATGGGATCACGATGGCGGAGACTGTACCTGAGGGCTGTGTGCGGGGAGGATTAACGAGCGCCCGCCACATGGTGCTTAATAAGTGTGAGCTGTTATCATTCTCCTGCAGACGTTTTTATAGATAGGCATGTCTAGATTTGGAAAAGCCTTGTCTTGCCACTTAGGATACTGCAAAGTCATCGACACTCAAATGAACTAAAGAGAGTAAATGTGCCTTTGGGCAAGTTGGAACCAAGTCGTATTAGTCAGGCGTCTTTCGGTTTCAGGTAAAGGAAACTCGACTCACACTTTCTTAAACCAATAGGTAATGCAATAACCACTGGTTTATAATTTAAAATACCGCACTGATCCTTCAGGCATGGCTGGATCTAGGAGCTCTGGCAGGTCACCTACAGTTTCTGGAACTCTCCTTCTGCCACCAGCCTGGCGACTCTGCTTCCCTTCTTTCCCCTGTGTGTATTCTCTCCTGCTGACAACACTTTCGAAAGGTGTATTGGGAAGACAGACTTGAGATGGTCCTTCTATCTAAAGATCTTCAGGAAACAGGAAGGATATTTTCCAGAAAAAGTCCCAGGGAGGACGCTGACATGCCCATCCTGACCCCAGCTCTATGGCTGGAGGGATTGCATGTGTGATAGGCCCGCCCTTCAGACAGGACCCTGCGCTGCAGGGTGAGCACATGAGCCAGCTCTACCCAGTCCAGGGTCCCCCAAAGCAGAGTGTCAGGTAGACACCCCACAGGTCCACCTGCAGGGTCCCAGCAAAGGTTCTAGACGCGTGGGTTCAAACCCTGGCTCCACTTACCTCCCCAGCACCAAGGATGGGTCACTGCTGCTCCTGGACTTCAGTTTTGTCGTCCACAGTGTGCATGTTAACAGCACCTCCCGCGTGAAGTTTTGGGGAGAAAACGAGGTGACTTATGTGACCTGTTGAGAATAGCGCTTGGTTGTTGAGGCAGAAACCATCACTTATCCTGAATCTGCTACAAATACTTTAATTCAACACATAGTTGACGTTTCCCATACACCCTGTCTGTCTTAGGCCCCAAGGGTCTTGATGGGTGACCCTGCCACCCGTTGGGAGAGAGGGACACTGAATGAATGATTACGCAGAGGCTGGAGCGGGGCTTCTGTGCAGCAGGCTGTGTTGAAAGCCAGACCAACAACCTGCAGACATGGCTTCAAATTCCAGCTGCGGTGCAAATTGGCCACGTGACCCAAAACAAATCACTTCCTCCCTCTCAGGCTCAACTTTCTTTCCTCTAAAATCAAATGGTAATTGCTGGTGCATCCAGCTGCCCGGTGACCAAAGGCCATTTATCAGTCCTCAGCCCTGGGCTCACAGGACCAGACTAGGCCTCCCAAGCTTGGCTCTTAGCACCGGCAGCCAGATGGCTGTGTGTTGTGGGGGCTGTCCTGTGCATGGTGGGCCTCCGTGACTGGATACCAAAGGACGTTTTGCTCCAGAGGGATATTTATCAATGTCGGAGACATTTTTTGACACAATCAAAAATATCTCCAGATATTGACAAATGTCCCTGGGGGAAAGCAATCTCCCACCCCACCTGAGAACCCCTCGCTAGAGGAAGCCCTCTGATCAACTGTGAGCGCTGGAAACCCCTCTCCTGGGCCTCAGTTTCCCCGCCTGTCAAATGAATGGCTTGGTCCAGAAGATTGAAAACCGTTCATCTCCCCAAAGGAGAGTTTTCAGCCAAGTCCTGCCAAATGGGTTTGGATGAAGAGGAGGAAGGAGACTCAGGCTTGAGCTGGGTGGATGCAGAATCCTGTGGATGCCCTGTGGGTGCATCTTTGCAGCCCCTTCTCTTGCTCTGACCCCTGTCCCCTGCTGGTTTCCTGTCGGCCACCATATTGCTCCAGGTCGGGGGAACATCCCACGTCCCACTAGGATTAAGAGCATCCACGGGTTATTAATGAACTTAAAGCAAATTCATGGTTGGTATTGATCTGGTTTCTGGTTGGCCTCATCTTCCCCAAGTGGCCTCTTAGCTCTGGTTTCAGGTTTCTGAGGGAACTTGTCCTGGTTTTCTTGAAAGCTGATCTTCTTGTGGCTCCACTTGGCTAAGAAAATGAAAAGCTTTTCCTCTCCCTTGACATCCCGCCTATATCCGCCAAGGGTGGGAAGAATTTCTGTTGGAGGTTTGCCATGGCATTTGACACTCGAGCCCTGGAGTCAAGAAGGTCTCCATTCAAATCCCAGTCAGGTCAATACCTCGCTGGCGACTTCAGGTTGGCCACCTGGTTCTCTGAGCCTCAGTTTCCTCTTCTGTGTAAAGACTGATGGACTAAATGCATAGTGGGGAAGACCCCATTCTGGTGGGATTGTTGTTGGAATTAGATAAACTAATATATCTAAACCTCTTGACATATATTCTAGTTTTATTATCGATGATTATATGCACTATGATTGAGAAAGTCAAATTAGATTATGATATCAGGTGCTTTGTAACCTGTTCAGTGCTACGTACAGGAGTAAATAATTCTAAGATGTTATCAACATTACTAATACCCCTTTGCCAGCCAGCCGGCAAAGCAGCCTGCTCTCATCCGCCAGTATCACACTCCATCGGCCTAAGACGTGGTTACTCTGATTTCAGGCTCAGGGGCAGCCTGGATCTCTAGTGGGATTGGTCACTGAGGAGGTGGGTTCATTGGCTCAGCCTGACTTCAAGCCTTGCTTGGAAAATCCACACCACAGAACTGGGCCCAAGGACTCACCCCTGGTGGAGACGCGCTGGGCTCCGAAATGAATGACAGGAATACACCTTAACGTGTGCCTGTGGACAGATGTGGATGCTGCCCCCCAGAGTGGGCATGCCTAAGACAGAGCAGGTTCAGTCACGTCGCTGTGGAGGTTGCCAGCTTGGACGGGGCCCACGTGTGACCCTCCATCTAAAGAACATTTCATGCATTATCTCATTAATCCTCACAACGATGTCATGAGGGGGCTGTTATTAACTCCCTGTTATCAATGAGGAAATGAAGCCACAGGGAGATTAAACCTCATGCTGGGAATCACAGGCAGACTCCTGAGCACTTCGGGTAACAGCACAACAAATGGGACCTGACGCGACTGTAGGTTCTGTCTTATGCTTGGGGGGGTCGGGGAGCAGGGGAGGTGGCCCATAAAAATCTGAGCCCATGGTAATGACAGCCACGATGGCAACCGGGCCAGACACTGTATTAAATGCTTTATGTACCTCATCTCTCGTGGTGGTGTGGGTAACAAACTTCCGAGACAGTCTTTATGGCCACCCATTTTGGAGAGGAGAAAGCTGAGGTCTGCAGGCCTCAGGCTTGCCCTGGGAAACATTTGTCATGATTAGTGGAGCCAGGTTTGAACCTACGCAGCCTGGCTGCAGATTTTCTAGGAATTACTGTACCACCCCAAGTGAGTGCTGTAAAACACTAGTGGTGTTCACAGGCTGTGAGTTGAGGGTCATTGGACCAGGATGGGATACATTTTTTCATTCCACAATGTCTGGGGTCTTAGCTGAGAGAATTCAAATGGCTGGGGTCCCCTCCCAAGATGGCAGCTTCTCTTAACTAAAGTGAACTGGCTGACTCAAAGGCCAGTGGTTTCATAGAGTGTAACTGCTGGGTTCAAAGAGGAAGCTTTCCAAGAGGACCAACCCGAAACTGCAGACCTCTGTGACCTAGCCTTGGAGGACGCGTGACATCATTTGCCCTCTCAGACTCAAGGGTGTAGGATATCATTTGTAAGAGCCCTAGGCTAGCTCGTGCTGGGGACTGAGACAAGAGTAAGACAAAAGCTTGCCCTTGAGTAGCTCCCAGTTAGCATGGGGGACGGGGGCGGGCAGGGTTGGGACCCAGCTGAGTGGCAGAAGCACTTGCCTAGCATGCACGAGGCCCTGCGTTCATCCCCAGTACCATATAAAGAAGTCATGACGTGGCGTGCTTTGCACTCTTAGGCCTCTCTGAAGTGCTGTGGACACAGAGGTCACTCTTGGGGTATGTGCTAATGGTACAACCTAATTGCTTTCTCCTGATAGCCAGGAACATGGGACTCTTGGAGCTACTGCTGACCCATCCTCAGGTGACGGAACAGGCTATGCTCAGTTGGGTTCAGCTAAAACATTCCCAAGGGTCAAATGTCTGTGATAAACTGGGTGTTTCTAGTTGTACCAGAAAAGTCAGCAGAACTATTTGGTCAGATAACATCCTAACAAACCACTTCCTACCCTCGGCAGAACGGGCTGGTGCAGAAGCAGGTGGTCATAATGCCATAGGATGTGGAACACCAGCCACCGGGGACCAACCTCTTGTCAATGCTGTGAAAATCACTTGAGACCCTTAAGGAAGCAGAGGGACTGGGGGGCAGGAATGAGACTCTGCAACCGTCGCGTGGCGCTCTTGGCCCCTCACGGTGCTCTCCGCGTACTTGTTTACTCCTTCATCCGCGAGTGTTTATAGAGTGCCGATTGTGTGCTAGACATGGTCTAAGCCCTGGGGATACCACGGTGCATGACGGGGATCTGGTCCCCGCCCGTGGGAGCCTGTGGTCTCGTGGTCTGTAACCAGGGTGCTGCATGGGGGGTGCCGCAGCAGGTTCTGGAGCCAGGTCACCTGGAGTCGGTCCCTGCTCCCCCTTTCCAGTCAGAGAAGTGTCACATGAGTCATCTAGCCTGCTACTTGCTCGCTCTGAACGTGTTTCTGTGTCATCATTCTGGGGACATTGATAGTGTCTTCCACGTACCGCTGCTGCTGGTGGCAGCTTCCTCGTCACTGGGAGCTCCTCGGGGGCCAGGTGCGCTCGGCCCTCCTGTGCGTCTCTCAGGATCTTCTTTGAGCTGTCCTTGAATCTGGCCTCTGAAAGTACCTGTTGAGTCTTTGGGGTTGAACCTTGAATTTTACTGTCCCTCTGACAGTCATTTAAAGTCGTCCTTCCTCGCCAGGTGTGGAGTGCATCCCCGGGACCCAAGCAGCTTGGGAGGCTGAAGCAGGAGGATTGCTAATTCAAGCCCAGGTTTAGCAACTTCATAAGAGCCTGTCTCAAAATAGAAAATAGAAAGGGCGGGGATGTGGCTCAGCAGGAACGTGCCCTGGGTTCAATCCCCAGTACTGCAAAAAAATAAAATAAAATAAAGCAGTCCTGTAGAGCATTTCCAGTAAAAGTTAAATTCCTCTAGAAAAATATTTTTTGACATCTCTGAAGCATGACTTGGTACACACTGATCCTAGACTCGGACAGTCCTGGACTTGGATAAAACTCTTCCCTCTACTAGCTGCTCACCTGTTAGCCTCAGTTTCCTCATCTGTAGTAAGGGGACTGACCCCTTTGGGGGCTCTTAGGATGGGAACCACACATGACAAACACCTTGCCCGGCGATGGGCACAATTGGGTGTGGGTGAGCAAGGCCAGCTGACACAGACCGAGTGTGTCCTCCAGCTCAGAGCCTGGATGGTTGTAAAACCACCTGTGCAAAGTGAAGCCCCAGCGGGGAGGGATGACCCATGGTCAAGCATCAGTTAGTTCCCAGGCCCCGGGGCCTCCCTTCTCCCTGCACTGCCGGGACGCGGGAAGGGCTGCAGAGGAAAAAGCAACAGCAGAACACTTTTGAAAGATCACGGGTTGTTACTGAACTTGTAGATGCTGTTATTGAACTTGTAGATGATTGTAGAACCTGTAAGCAGGTTGGCTCATTGGAGTCTCGAGTTAACCCTGGAGAGTGGACCCTGCTGTCATCCCCTTCAGAGGAGGAAACCGGGACACAGAAAGGCAGGAGAGACTTATCAAAGATCTTTGGAGGAATGAGTGAGACCTGGACTTCAAACACAAACTGCCCTCTCCAAAGCTGCTCCTTAGCCACCTGTTCGTTGGTGACTTCAGGAGTGGATTTTCAACTCTGTTGAGGGCACAGGCCTCCCGGACTGGGTGAGCAATGGCTTCCTCCCCCAGCAAAGCACCTGGCATGTCATCTCCAAACTGTGGCCTTTCCAAAGTGCAGAACCCAGACACAGCAAAGTGAGCCCCATCTCTGCATGCCCCTCTCCATCTTGCCACCCCACCCCAGAACCAAGCCCAGCTTCTCAGAAGAATGTGCATGCCCCCGATGTGAGATACGATTTCAAGAGATTGCAGAAGGCCCCTCCCCAGAGAAGTCAGTCCACGTGCACATTGGACCAGAACTTCCAATGACCGCTCATTCCCAGTAAAGGCAACTGGAGGGGCTTGCTTTCACTCTGAACTATGCTTCCTTGTGTACAGCCCACTCGGAAAGCATTTAATTCTTCTTAAGTCAATGTTAAACATCCACCTGACCTTATGGTGCAGGGTTAGGAAGCGCTTTTTTACCCTTTAGGTTCCCAACCCCGACCTGTTTTACAGAGGAGTCAGGCAGACAGAAGGGAGTGCGGGACATCTGTATCCCCACATGCCTTCTCCGTGCCCATGAAGTTCAGCTGAGGAGGACCAAATCTTCCCCAGTCACAGATGAAAAACTGAGGCTGTAAGAAACCACAGCCCCCACGAGGGGCCAGGGGGTCTCACAACGCTCACCTGGTGCCACCTCTGTAATCCTAGCAACTTGGGAGGCTGAGGAAGGAGGTTGGCAAGTTCAAGGCCAGCCTGAGCAGCTTAGCAAGACCCTGTCTCAACAAAAACATAAAAAGGGGTAAAGGATGTAGCTCAGGAGTAAGTTCAATCCCCAGTACTGTGATAATGATGATGATGATGATAATAATAAAGCCAGGCATGGTGGCTCACACCTGTAATCTCAGCAATTCAGGAGGCTAAGGCAGGAGGATCACTAGTTTGAGACCAGCCAGTAATGTAGTAAGACCCTGGGCAACTTAGTGAGGCCCTATCTCAAAATTAAAACAATTAAAAGGACTGGGGCCAGGTACGGTGGGGCATGCCTGTGACCCCAGCAGCTTAGGAGGCTGAGGCAAGAGGATCGTGAGTTCAAAGCCAGCCTCAGCAACTTAGGGAGGTTCTAAGAAACTCAGTGAGACCTTGTCTTTAAAAAAAATGTAAAAAGGGGCTGGGATGTGTCTCTGAGTTCAATCCCCAGTACCAAAATAAAAATTTTTAAACCACAAACAGGCTGGGGATGTAACCTTGGGTTCAATCCCTGGGAAATTAATAATAATAATAACCAATAACAAAACTCAAAGAACGTTGACATCAAAAACATCACATTCTACCACGCCATTAAAGAACAGAATCAGCACTTAAGGCTGCGCGCCAGAGCACGGGCTCTGACACGGCTTTGATCTGAATATGCACACTGTCAGGGTCTCCACAATCAGGACGTTTTCACTGGTGTGACAGAAGCCCAGGGCTGGGAGCATTTTTGAAGGTCATTTAGAGCAGAGCTTCTCAAATCAAGTTTCTCAAACCAAGGCCATTCCCTGGGGATCTTGCTAAAATTCAAATTCTGAATCAGTAGCTCTAGAGCCAGGCCTGGGATTGTGCGTTCTAGCAAGTTCTAAGTGAGACCCGTGCTGCTGGTCTGGAGGCTTGCCCATCCTCTTGTCTTAGCTGGGGCCATAACTTGCAGGAAGTGCTGGATCTGAGGTCCGTGAAGGGGGACTGTGCTTCTCCTCGGCAGGAACAAGGCAGGTGGCAGAAACCTTTCACGGGCAGGACAGAGAGGACCGCAGCCACCAAGAGAGACTGAGCATCACTGAGCAGGCGATGTAAATGGCGCTCCCCAGGGAGCCGGCCAGGGAGAGGAGGGCAGGTTGTCCACAGGAAAACCCGGGAGGAGCGGTCACCCGCGGATAGCGCGTCGTTAGGGGAGTTGTCTCTGAAGAACATTTAGCAAGAAATCAAGAATCAACAAAAATAACATCACCTCCAAGTTCTCCCTCGTTAACCTGGAAATGAGGGTATGATCACAGCTTCCTTGCTTGGGTGAACCCAGGCGGCCAGCCCAGGGAAGGCGGCCCCTCCTGTCCCCCGGCTCCCCCGTGGGCTGGGCTGCCTCCAGCTCTCCCAAGCGCTGGGCCCTCCTGCACATGGACATTTGCACCCCCTCGGCTCCCCTCCTTCTACCTGATGAACTCCTGCTGTCATTTGGAGGATGACTGTCCCCCTCCCCTGACCCCACTTCCCCAGGAAAGTCCCCTCTGAGTCCTGCAGTCTAAGCCAGGTCCCCATTGGCTCTTATCTTTATTTTCCTTCAAAGAATAGATCAAAGTAGAAATGGTCTGACCCTCTGCCTGGTGCCTGTCTGCTGGCGTCGGGTGACAGGCTGCGCTTCTCCAGGGCCAGGGCTCAGCCTTTGTCCCGTGGGTGCCCCAGGTCCCCTTGCACAGAGCCCAGCCTCCCACAGGGGTTCTGCACCCCCACGCCATGATCCAAAACACACACGTGGCCCTGTGTGAAGACGGTTCCCCGTGTCAGGACTATGGCCTTGGAGGCCAGGCGATTCGTGGGTCAGGGGCTGTCCTGGGCATTGTAGGATGTTTAGCCCCATCCCTGGCCTCTGCCCGCCAGATGCCACCAAGTGACAATCAACAGTAGCCACACATTGCCCAGTGTCCTCTGGGGGACAAACTCGCTCCCAGGTGAGATGCACTGTGCACACACACACACACACACACACACACACACACACACACACAAGCACAGGAGCACGCATACGCTCATGTGTAAATCTGTGTCTGTGCCCTACGCCTCTCTGTGTCCGGGCGGGTGGGCGTTTATTACGAGCTCTGTGAGGAAGGGGACTTTGTTTTATCCGCTGCAGTATCTCTGACTCTGAGAACGATACCGGGGGTCCTAGTGGGTGCTCACAAATATCGCTTAGATGAATGAACGCCACCCCTGAATGTGCTGCGGGAGTTCGGGAGACAATTTATTCATTGCACTTGGCACTGGCGGCTCACGTCAGTAGGTGGCAACAAGTACTAATCCTTGTTTCCTCCTTTTTTCTCCATTTCCTCCCCTCCCCCTCAAGTACCAAAGACTTTCTTTTATTATTTTCCGGCCGTGAGTCCCATGTTTAGAGAGATTTTTCCTAAGTGCTTGAATAATAAGGACTCCTTTTCTCCCTGTGCAATGAAGCGGCCCTGCTCCACTGTGAAGGCCACATGTCCTGCGGCGCCTCTGTTCGCTGGGAATGTATGATCCCAGAGGTACCGCAGGCCACCTCGGCCATCGCAGAAATCCCCGAGGGGTCGCCAGCCCCCGTGGGGCCTCTGACTGGTCTAGGGGTCCTCTCGGAGCCGGTGAATCCAGCTCCGGTTCCTCTGGTTCCAGCGGGTCTACCTGCGCAGGCTTCCCAGGAACAGGGATTCCCAGTGGATGCTTGTTAAATGCTTGAACCCTCCGGACAGTTTGTGTCCCAAGACTGCCACGCGGAACCCTGGTCTGGGAATCACCGGCCGTTCCTTCTCCTGCCCTCGGGCCTGGGGACGGGGGACAGCGTTCTTCAGAGTGCAGTTGCTGGGCCAGTCTCCTTCCTGCTCCCAGTAATGAGCTTGCGGGCCTGATTAGAACGAGACCTGTCGCTTCCCTCCCTCCACTGTCTCCACAGCCACCTGTATCCTTGGAATGGACTCGTTTCTCGTGACCCTCTCTCTCTCATTCTCTCTCTCTCTCTCACTCGCTCTCTCTCGCTCTCTCTCTCTCTCTCTCTCTCACTCGCTCTCTCTCGCTCTCATTCTCTCTCTCTCTCGCTCTCTCTCTCTCTCTCTCTCTCATTCTCTCGCTCTCTCTCTCTCCCTCTCTTTCTCCCTCTCTCTCCTTCTCTCTCGCTCTCTCGCTCTCTCATTATGGCTGCAGCGGGCTGTGTGCACATGGGTCCGTTTGCTGAGTGGATGGGAATCGCTGAGGCCACCTCGCTAGCGCTGGGAATAAATAAATTTTTTTAAAAAGTGACAAGGAATGAAAATGGTACCTGACAAGCCCCTCCAACAGCCTCACCCGTGACAATCCAGAGCAGGGAAGCACAGCGCCACCCGTTGGTCCTTCCCCCCGGCCTCCGCTCTAAGGAGGAAGGGAAACTAACCCACCCGAGGACATTCCTGTCGCCAGGGGCCCAGGAATCCCCGTCCCGAGGTCCCCAGCGAGCTGGCCACCCGAGCAGGGCCCTCAAAGCTCTGGCACGGAGCCCTGTGCCCGGATTTGCTTCCCCCTCCACCCAGGCTCCAGGCCCACATCTCCCTGCGCTCGCCCGCACTTGGTCTTCCAGCCTCTGGAAGGCCACACTCAAATGTCCCTCGACTGGCCACCTCCCTCCTGGACCTTGCACACCTGGGAGCAACCTCAAAGGCTGAGGGAAGGAGAGGAAGTGAGGGACCCCAGAAATTGGACGAGAGGTGCCAATCTGTCCCCTCAAATGCTTATGATCTTCAAAGCGCTTTCTGGCCGTTAAAGAATGAGTCACCCTCAGTGCACACACAGGAATGAGGTGATTTTAACCTGATTTAACCTGTCAAATGTGGCCTTTTTGCATTGCTGATTCATTTGGTCTTCCAGGAAGGTGACCACGCCCTCTCCTGCACCAGAAATCACTGTGGAGAAAAAAAGAACGTGATGTATCAGTTAGGATGGGGTTGGTTAAGCCACAGTAACAAATAAGCTCCAAAATGGTAGCAGTTCCAGCAACGAGGATCTCTTCCTCACTGGTGCCGCTCATCCAGTGTAGTCAAGTGGCCCTTCTTCCAGCCCAGGCTGCCCGGACAGCCTCTGTCTAGGACGCTGTGGGGGAAGAGAATAAGGCAAGTCATGTGCTCACTCTAGAAGCTTCTGCGCAGGGATGACACATATTAATTCTGTTCTCATTTCATTGTCCAGAGAAAGTTGTAAGGCTCAACCTGCCATCAATGGAAGACAGTATCATCCTCCCCCAAGGAAGAGTAGTGAATATTCCTAAAGAATAGTAGCCTACAACTGCTGTGCTCCCCCCAAAATCCAGCTGTGGCCGATGTGCTAGACAGACCTTTAAGAGGCAGCTAGGCCAGGAGGGCTCCTCCCTTGGAAGGGGACTGGTTGTCCTTCTCTAGGATCTTCTGGCTTCAGCCACAGGAGGATGCAGCAAGAAGGACCTCACCAGACACTTGGGACATGTTCCATGACTGTGCCTTGATCGTGAGAATCGTCAGCTGTTTATAAACTGCAGTCTCAGGAGTTCTGTGGAGCAGCATAGCATACAGAGACAACCACTGTGGACTTAGAGTTCGTAATTACAAAGCAAACAAGCAAAAAAATTAGCAGTTAGGATACAGCCACTTAATGGAATAGTAAAAAGTCACAAGATGAATACCCCACGGGTGTTAGACACATGCAATATGGATGGACTTTAGAAATGTAATGTTAAAACCAGGTGCGGTGGTGCACGCCTGTAATCCCAGCAACTTGAGGGCTGGGGATGGAGCTCAGTAGTACAGTGCTGGTCTCTCATGCATGAGGTTCTGGGTTTGAATCCCAACACTGCAAAAAAAAAAAAAAAAATCAAAAGAAGACTATTCCATGACATGTAAAATTTAGACAGAATTCACAGCTTATGGCATGCATTTAAAAAAGTCGTGTCAGTGCACAGCCACGCCGGTTCCTCTACAAACTGTGGCTGCTTGGGGCTACGGTGGCAGGGCTCAGCCACTGGGACAGAGACCATACGGCCTGCAGAGCTCAGTACACTTGCTATCTGGCCCTTTACAGAAAAGCCTGTCAATTTCTGCCTTACTCAGCAGAACGTGGCCACCCTCAGACTGTCGTGGACAGTCACATCAGGGAAAGGAGGTCCCCTGGAAGCCGCAGTCGGATGTCAACCTCTCAAAGAATGTGGAAGAGCTCAGGGCTCTGTGCAGCTCCCTGGTGGGAAGAGTTAGCAGAAGCCCAAACCTTAGAGTCAGAACACAATTGGAGAAGCTTCCAGAAGGTTGCCACGGAAACCCCAAGGGGGCTTCTCAGAACTTGCCTAACAATCTCCTTTTCCAGCTCTACAAGTCTGGTTTGGGGGTAAGCCAGCCAAACTTGGTCAGCTGGAATGCTCTGGAAACAAGCTGATGTGGGCAATTGAAGTTCCCCTTAAGCAAAAAACCTGTTCTGTCTCTCCCCTGGTGAAAGCGCTTTCATTTGTGTGCAAAGCCCATTTTCCTGATAGAGAAGTCTGTCTTGCAGACATCATGAACTCTCCAAATCTCCGTCTGGGCACTGGTCCCCAAGGGTAGGACATTATCCTACCCCGGGGAGTGTAGGACCCAGAGATTGAATCTGCCAAACCCATGACATCCCCTAACTGCTGACATTTTTGAAGTTCCTGGTAGCACATTCGAATCTTCTGTTCCCCCACCTGCTTTCCAAAAGACATGCAGAGGGAGGGGGTCCTCCAGACCTCCTGCTGGTGGGGGTGCTCAGGAGGGATGTGTCAGGGTCACCTTGGCCGTACCTTCAGGCCCCACAGCAGATGCCCCTGTGCCCTGGGGCAGCCCGGGAATCTGTTTTAACAGACACCTCAGCACGTCTCAGGCGGGGCTGGGGTGGAAACCACTGGGTTAACACTATGGGTGGACTCGGGAAATGTCCCGGGGACACTATGGACTTCAGCAAGGAGGGGGTCAAGGTAGCCTGCGTAATGCTATCTAGTTTCTGGAAAATTCTATGTCAGTCTACGGTTCACCGGGACAGAGAGGGAAAAAAGAAGCAGAAGTTGTAGCAAAGGTGGTAAGGGTTTTGTAAGTGATTTTCCTCTTTAAATGAGAAACTACTGTCTAACTTTATTTCTGTGACTGGGAGTCCACAACAGCCAGAGGCCGATCGGGTTTCATGGTGCCTGGTGCTCTTAGACGCATCTCTGCCTGTGGAGATGATGACCTGGAAGCTCTTCCTATGACCCGGAAGCTATTGTGAGTATCAGGAGTTTGACCTCACTCACAACCCCACCCGCATCCTGCCTTGGGCCTGTTTCCCTACGGTGCCATCCTGACACCCAGGAGCAAATGTCCTCTCAGAGCAGAGCCCAGACAGACACAGTGGCCCTGCTGTCATCTTTGCTCTTGAACCCTGCCCAGCACCTGCCACGAGCACTCAATTCTCCTGAACTCCAGGGGGAACATCACGCCTAGTGGAGGAGAGTTCAGTCCCTCCTGGGACTTCTGGGGCTTGCCTCTGAGCCAGGCTGTCCTCCCTGCACCCTTGCTCTGGGAAGAGAGACATCTGTCTTTCAAAGACACCTCCCCCTCCCCCATCCCTCTTTATTTATTTTTTGAACCAGGTATTGGACCCAGGGGTGCTTAACCACTGAGCCACACCCCCAGCTTTTTTTACATTTTAGAGACGAGGTCTCGCTGAGTTGCTTAGGGCCTCACTAAGTTGCTGAGGCTGGCTTTGAACTCAGGATCCTCCGGCCTCAGCCTCCTGACCCTCAGCCTCAATACCACCGCGCCCAGCTCTCTCTCTCTCTTACCCACGAGGGCTCACTTACCCCTGAGGCACTGTAGGCAGAATCCAGGGCCATGATCACCCTGATGCAGCCTGCTGTCCAGCCGCTCTGAAGGCTGGGCTCGGTAAGCAAGCCTCCTGCTCCGTCCCCTGGCCTTTCCCAGTACCTGGTAGGTGCGCCTTTCACCTTTACCCTCTCCCTACCTCTCTGGAGGCCCCGGCCATGTGCAGCCCAGCCTGTGGCCCCCAGCCTCTGCCCTGCCAAGCCATGCCTTGCATGCTGGGCACACGCTCCAGGCTCCCGGCAGCTCTGCCAGCCAGGAAGCGCAGACTGCTCTTGATTAGCATAAGCAACTTGCTTTCCTTGGCTAGGTCTGGAACTGTCGCAGCCTAATTAGTGAAACCGCCAGATCGGCAGGCCCTCTCATTAACACTGATCCAATCCCACCCGTGGCTCAGCCACTGAGGGCCCCAGAGCCCGGAACTCAGCACCCTCCCCTGGGACCACACCAGGGCTCTGGGAGTGGGGGTGACCACCAGCCATGACCTTCCATCAGCCACGTAGAACCCAGCATGGGGCTCATCCTCCAGGGCGGTGGGGCTCTGAAGTTCACGCAGCCCTGTGCGCCAAGTTCCTCAGCCCTTTCACCACAGAGAGGCCCTCTGCTAAGTCGGCAAAGCGCTGATGCAGACGTGAGCCCCAGCCGCAGGAAGCTCCCCCTCCCGGCCCGGTCCAGGCCGCCATGGCCTCTGGCCCGGACCACAGCACCCTGGCCCAGCACTGATCTGGCCTAAGAGTGGAGTTAGGTCAGCTCAGACCCCTGAGGCTAGAAAACCAAAGCAATCAAGGAGCGTAAGAGGGGAAGCTGCTTTGATTTAGGAAATCAGGAGGATTTCTTAGAGCTGGTCACATTTTAGCTGAGGCTTGAAGGACAAAAGTTAACTGGTAACCATCTGGGAGAAAGGTATCCCAGGGTGGGACAGGAAGTGCAGATGAGGAAGAAGGTGGCTTCTTTCACAAAGATGAAGGAGGCTGCAGCCAGGGCAGAGGATAATGAAGTCAGAGTGAAGACATCGAATGAACGGACTTGGGGGGTCAGTGGATCCTTCTAGAAGACATGAGGCTTCTCCTCTTCTCCATCATCAGAGAAAGATCTTCGGTGCAACTGGAGAGAAGAGGAGACCTGCAGAAAGGGCAGTCAGACGTGGACAGGTCCAGTGACACTCCACGGCCCCCTATGCCCTGACACCACAGCAGCAGTTAATGCATTCCGTGTAAGCGCCTGACATATCTGAACTTCTGCTTGTCACAACAACCCCCAATGGGGTACTTTAGTCACTCCTATTTTACAGTAAAGACAGTGACATCAGGGAGGTTCCGTCTACTGCCAAGGCACACGCCTGAAAGTCAAGAGGCTGGTATTGCCCCCGGGCAGCCCGCTCCCTAGCCCATGCTTGCTTTGACTATGGGGTGAGAGTCTGCCTTTGCACTTGGCACCCAAAGAACTTGCTCTGCTGCGTGTCCTTTGCACAGCAAACCACTCTGCCCATTTCGCTGCTCCAAAACTGGTTCCCATGCCCTTGTCCCAGCCAATGGCTATCACCAAAGAGATGCCCGCGCTGATTGGTTTAGGCTTGAACGCCTCAGCCAATTGTTGGCAAGGATCATGGGGTTCTCATGATTGGTTTAAACCACCTGCTCTCGGCTTGGACTAGCACCCGACTCCTGGCTGAAGGTCATGTATTTGTCACTGAGAAAAACTTGTTCCTCGCACCCGGGAGCTTCACCCACCAGACCCACTGGCTGGGAGCCTCACAGTGACGCTCCAGAGGGCTGAGTCCCTGCGGCCGTCAATCAAGTTGAGCAGCCAGCTACCTATTTTCCCATCCTTCCTTGCAGCCGGCAATGCAATCAAATGCAACCATTTCACCCTTCGTGCTGGGATTCAGTGACCCAAAGAAGTCACAAGAAATACAATTTGGATTCAGTTTCCCAAGACTGTTCAAGGGAGCAGGCAGGGCAGAGTGTCTGTGCCCAACAGCAGATGGCCAGAGGACGATTTCAGCAGCTGGATTCGGAGCATGAGTTCTAGTGCCACAGTCTCAAGCTTGGCTCTCCCGCCCTCCTGGAAACCCACGTTAGTATAAATAACATTTTATGAAAAATAACTTTTTCAGAAGGGAAGAAAGAAGGGTGGAGAGCGCCGTGATTTCACACCTTTGCGAATCCCTCTCGCGTCTGGCTTCCGGGCGACGCAGGCTGCTGCTCCTGTTTCCGCCGCGGGCTGTTGCGGGTGCTCCTCGGGGTGTGCAGCAGGAAGACGATCCGGTGTTCCCAGTGTGTGTGTGGAAGGTCGCGCCGCCCGCGCTCTCGGGGTCCCGGCCCCCCCGCAGCCCTCACTTCGTGCTTTGGCTGCCACGTGCTTAAACTAACCCCGCGTCACCCCGGGAGCAGGCTGCGGGGAACCCCAAAAACCGCAAGGCAGCTGCACCTTGGGGGAGGGGAGTGCGTACGGAGGACACACCTGTGTCCAGCGCGCGGGGATCATCATGCCTGCTTCTTAACGTGGTTGAGAGCGAAGAATCTGATGCCCAGATGAGCTGACTTTTCAGTTCCTTTCTCCTGGGTTCCTCCCCCGCCCCCATCCCATCAGGCCATTCTTACTAGGCGATGTTGTTGTTGTTGTTGTTGTTGTTGTTGTTGTTGTTTTGGCCCTGGATTGAACCTAGGGGTGCTTTACCACTGAGCTGCATTCCCAGCCCTTCATTTTGTTTTATTTTGAGACAGGGTTACACGAAATTGCCAAAGCTCTCCTGAAATGATCCTCCTGCCTCAGCCTCCAGAGTGGCTGGGATTACAGGTGTGTGCCACCACACCCAGCCTGTCGTACCCGGTCGTTTTACCGAGAGTTCTTTCCCCACAGCAAAGGCACATTACCGAAATGTCCACAGAAAGGAAAACAGGGGCACTGTCCATCAGAGGCGAAGCAAAATAAAACCATGGAACTCAGAGCATCCATCTTCCCTGACCAGAACGCACCGAAAGCCAGGGACCAGGGCCAGCCACATGTTTGCCAAGGGTCTCTCTCTTGGAGGCAGAACGGGGTTCTTTCTCGGGCATTGGGGGTGTGGCTAGAGACAGACCAGGACCCTGAAGATCAGTCAGAGCCTCCAGTGCCCACATCTGGTTAGCAGGTTGGGCTTGGGGACAGGAAACAGAAAACTGGAGAGTGTCCGGAAGTCAGAGCAGGACGAGAGAAAGCAGAGGTGATCTGGAAAAAGGGCCAAGAGATTTCAGACCCAAGGCAGCTCCCCCGACTCAGGGGGCATCCGGAGCACACTCCTAGGTCCACACCCACACGGTAGGGCAGGGAGGCGCAGGCTGAACAGACAGAGCGCACCAGTAAGTCCTGCCACCCAAGGGCCAGGTGACACAGCCCAGCCGTGCCACTCACAGCACGGTTCCCAAAGTCTCCACCTCAAAAGTCTGAGAAGGTCGCAGCTTAGAGCTTCAGCAACTGCAGTGCCCGCGACGGCTACTCTCCAGCTGCTGACTGAACGGATGCCCCGCATCCTTGGCCTTACAAACCACCACATGCCCCGCATTGCCCATGGGTCAATATCCTGATTCCGTCAGGATCCTGCTTGCGGCTCCTCCATCGCCCTTTGCTCCCGTGGGAGGTGCAGTGTTTGGGGGTGAAGGAGCTCTGCTCTGGAGGTCAGGAGGTACTGGCACTTGGTCATTGTGTCATTCAGGGCTCGTCGCGCTTGTTCTTGGAGACTCAGGTCTCCCATCTGTGGGTGGGAGGAGTCACGGGGGGCCCCCAAGCAGTTGTGCTGAATGAAAGGCTCAGGGACCTGAAGACCAGTACCAAGGAAACGTGGATGATACCTCTAGGTCAGGTCCCCGGAGGGACCAAGGAGCGGGTTGCCAACAGAGGGTTTTGGGCTGTGGCCACACGTGGTGACACCTCCCCTCTGGGCCCTGGGAATCCCTCCGCGGAGCCCTCTCGCCTGCTGACCCGACGTTAGTCCAGGCTCCTGCCCTTGTCTAGCCAGATGTGCCGTCACTGAGACGTAGGGCCTGGTCGGGGGCTGGGAGCAGCGACTTGAAGGAAAGAAGCCAATGAGGTCCTAGACCTAGAGCCTGTTTTCAAATGCGGACTTGGAGGCCAATGGAGAGGAAATGAATGGTTACCAAGCAACTCTAATAGGCAGAGCCTCTGTTCAGACATGTCACCTGCATCCCGGAATGCCCACGTGGTCCGAACCAGAGTTCCAAGCAGACGGAAAGAGAAATGCAGCATTTTTGCCAAATCATGAAATCGGGGTGTGACTCCCCGGCTGCTGTCCACCCTCCCCCGCGGGTCCCCCAAGGTCCCCTCTGCCTCCTGGCTACATTTCTGCCTGAGGTACTCGGAGTGACAGGTTCCTGTGACCTTCTCCCCTCTGCCAATAAAAGCCTGTCCATAATGCTGCTTCCTGCCCGCCCTCCGCCTCTGGAGGAGCGTCTTCCTTCCTGCGTTCTCCTCCCCTGCCTGGGCTCTGCGGCTGCTTTCAAAGTGGATCCTCAGGCGCTGGGCCAAGTTCACCAGGAAGGCCGGGATGGCTGCAGAGCAGAGCTGGGGGCCTGTGCACCCAGGGCTGGCTTTCGCTGCCTCCCGCTCACCCCAAGGGCTGCGTCTTTGAGCGCCCAGCATGGACGGGTCTTGCGGAGACGTGGTGGCCGCCAAAGGGAGGGGACAGCTTCCAGACTGGGCCAGGCTTCTGCCCCCAACTCAAAACTAACCCAAGAGCCACAGTGACCCCCAGCAGCCCTGCTGAGAGCTCCCTGGGCGGCATCGGTACCTGTCAGGGGAGTGGCTGAGGGCTCCCGCTCGGCCTCAGCACGGCCACTGCACAGGAGCGGAAGCCAGGGGGCCTCCGTTTCACCATCTGCACAATGGACGCAGGAGCAGCAGCTCCCCCGGGGTCCTCAGGTGGGTGGCTTGCCTGCAAAAAGCTGAGATCCTAAGTCTGACCTTGGGAAGCACCCAGAAAATGGGTACAGCTGCCACCACAATGAGGTCTCTGCCCTTAGTCTTCAGGGGCAGGGCACATGCCCGCTTGGTCCAGGGAAGAGAGTCTACTCAGCGGGGCCACCACTGTCCTGGCTCGGATACACTGCCCTCTGGCTACGCTGCACAAACTGTCTACACCTTTATTTAATTCAACTAAAAATGGAGCATCGACTCTGTACCAGGCACTGTCCCAAGGGCCAGGACACAGCAGTGACAAAACAGAGATGATCCCGTCCTTAGGGAGAGGGCTCTGGTGCAGGAAGACTGTCACGGAGCATCTGTGGGTGCCCAAGTACTGTGACAGAAGCGTGGGTGGCAATGGGTAATGGGTGGGGACGGCCGAGGGGCACAGCTTCAGATACGGCGGTCAGGCCTGGGGGAGCGAGGCTTCGAGCTGCAGGCCGAGACGGGGCTGGCCTGGCGCAGTGACAAGGACAGAGCCCTCAGGTGGAAGGTGCAGCTCACAGCACAGCCCTGAGCTAGGATGCCGCTTGGCTTAGTCACAGGGTAACCAGAAGGCCACTGGGGATCGGTGAATGAGGTCAAAAGTGGCAAGGGCCACCAGGCACCTCAGGGACACAGGGACCCAATAGGACATGAAGCCCCTGGTGAGCCCAGGCTGGCAGCTCGTGCATGCAGGGAATTGTGCCACTCTTGCAGGGTGCTGGGGACAGACAAGGGCTCAGGACACGCTTTGATGGACATAAGTCTTCACAGGCCAGAAAATCCCAAGTTAGGAGAACTGCAATTTTTTATCTGCCATGTTATTTCCACGGGGAGACTAATATGCAGCTAGAGCCAGAAAAATACAGGTCCTTTTACCAGCTTTACAGCCATTTTGGAAAATGGCATCATTAAGCCCAAGGGAAGGCCGCAGAGTTTCCTGCACAAAGCTCAGGGAGCGGAGGGGGAGCCGCCAGGGCCACGCGGGATGCAGGCCGAGGCCAGGACGCCGTAAGCTCCGAGCAGGGCGCGTCCTGGGCCTTAACTTGTTGGTTTTTGTTTTGTTTTGTTTTGTTTAGAAATCCCAGGAAATTCTTCTGTCACATAAATGAGAAAGGATCTTTTCTTCTCCTTCCCTCTCCAGCCTCCTCCCGAGGGTGCCAGGTGTAGGCAAAGCAAGAAGAGGGGAAATGGCCAAGAGCGTCTCCAGCCTTGTTCCATTCTCTGCAAGGCAAGAGGCCAGCAAGTGCAGGTTTCTGAGCAGTGGCCCTGGGGCCCACTGGGCATCTGCCACCAGTGCCAGCCCCTCAGGCGGGCTCGCAGGGGCCGTGGCTGCTGGGAGGGCCTCTGCTCCTGGCCATCAGGCCTTCTGTCTACCTGAGCGCTCCTCTCGGGGCTGGAGGGAAGGGGCTTTGCGTGGGGCCCTTGGAGGTCTCCCACTGCACTTGCCAGGAGGGATGGAAACGGGCAGCCAGCTGGGTGGGCGGGTGTGACCAGAGACAGTGACACTCAAGGGTGACGGGAATCTGGTTGCTGTACTGCAGGACAAACTCACCATGCCCTCCGCCATCCCTGGGCACAGGCTTTGCAAAAAGTTGCTTTGCTTTAAAACCAATTTAAAACATTAAAATAGAAATACAATCTAATTTAGAAGTCACAGTTCATTAATCTCACCTTGATAGGTGACATTTATTGAATTGCAAACTCTTTTTTATTTTTATTTTTTGGTACCAGGGATTGAACCCAGGGGTGCTTACACCACTGAGCCACATCCCCAACCCTTTTTATATTTTGAGACAAGATCTCCCTAAGTTGTTTAGATCAGCCTCACTGAGTTGCTGAGGCTGGCTTTGAACTTGAGATCCTTCTGCCTCAGCCTCCCAAGCCACTGGGATCACAGGCGTGCACCACCATGCCCAGGGAATGCAACTTTTGTCCCACGCTGTCCTGAGTCTTCATGTGTCTTCCTCACTTAACCCCACGAGGGAGGCTGCATCGTTGTCCCCTTTTACAGATACGGCAAGTAAAGGCCTCCGATGTCAAGCAGCCGGCAGGGCCTGCTAGGGCCTGGTCCTGACCTGACCTCCCCTTGCTTCCGGTGTGTGCTAGTGGGAGGTGGGCCGGTCAACTTGTTGGTTAACTGGGTGAGTAGCTAGTTGACTAGTTAAGGAGCACAGCCAAATTGTCAGAGGCCCAGTCTTGACTCAGCCGATCCCAGTTCCAACCTCAGCCCAGCCACCCAGTTATGTGGCCTTGTGTGGAACCCCCTTGGTGCCTCAGTTTCCCCTTTTACATGACATGGGCTTAAGAATCTCCCCACCTCCAGGACTTGGGTTGTGATTAGGGGAGATAAGTGGACAGGAAAGCCCAGCACATGGTAGGCGGAAACCTGGCACGTGGTAGGTGGCCACTAAATGCCCTTTGCAGAGTGCAGCTTTGCTACCCAGCTCCCAGCGAGAGACAGCCATGGTGCCACATGGACACGGGCTCCCAGGATGCGCCAGGTGATGCCCTGCGTACTTCGCTGCGGCGGTCTGCACACGCTCCAGGCTGCGCCGCAGACGGGGCGGCCACTGCTGAGGTGGCTCCACCAGGTGCGAATCGCGTCTCATCCCGCTTGTCTGGACGGGCATCTTCCTTCCTGTGCCACTGGCCCCGAGCGCTCTTCTCCGTGGGGCAGGAAATTCACTCTGAATACAGACATTCTTTCTGGTTGGCTTTGCAGCCACCGGCAAACAAAGACCAAGTCCCAGTGGCCTGTGTTGGAAAAGGTCCCCTAAGCCTGCATCTGGCACATCCTCCTCTCCGGAGGCCACTAACCAAACAGTACTAAGGATGAACCAAATACTTTATGCAAATACGTCAATAAAAATAACACAGCACACAAAGTCAACTTGCTGCCGGCTGCCCGCGGAACCTGGATGGGAACAGTGACAACTGGACACTTGACGTGTGAAACACACCAGGTTTTTCTCAGCCCTATTCTCTTTCCTGAACAGGATGACCTTCCTTAGGTCACTTCAGTTGCCTCAGTGGGTATTAAAAACTTGCTTTTATTTCTTGACTTGGCTGGCAGTGCCAGAAAGGGTGCATGTGAGCCACCATGTGGCTGGGGACCCAGGGGAGATGGCCTGGTCCTGAGTAAGAGCCCACTGGGTCGTCCCATCATTTGACTTCTTTATATCCAAGAAAAGCGTGGTCACATGGGTGAGTTAGCTTTGTATTACTGTAATAAAATACATGAGGCAACCTATTTATAAAGAAAAAAGGTCCATTTCAACTCACATATTTGGAGGTTCCAGTCCGAGGGTGAGGGGCCTCATGATCTGAGCAGAACATCAGAAGAGCACATGGTGGAGCAAGGCACTCACTTCATGAGCCAGGAACCAAAACAACAGAAAAGGAAGGAGGAGGAGGAGGAGACTGGGGCCCCACAGTGCCCTTTACAGCACCCCCCGCCCCAGTGACCTAAGGACCACCTCTTACCAACAGCACCACTTGGAACCAAGCCTTCAAATGTGGGTGTTGGGGGACATTTATCCAAATCATACCAGCAAATGTATAATTTTTTTTTCAGTGCCACAAAACCCACAAACTGAATTTTTAGTGTCACCATCAAAACATGCACTTAAGTTTTTAGAGTGGAAATCACTGTCACCATCTGGTACGGTCTGGATCTGAGGTGTCCCCCAGAGCCGTGTGTGGGCCAGGTTCAGAGGACAATGACTGGGACAGGAGGGCCTCAACCCAGTCGGTGCACTCATCCCCAACAGGATTCCCCGCGTGGCAACTGGTGGCAGGCGGGTGTGGCTGGCCCAGGTGGGCCTGGGGGCCTGGCTCTGGTGTGTTTTGTCCGGAAGGTGGAGTCCCCTGCTTCTGGTCAGCGTGCGAGGGGCTTCCCTGCACCGCTCTTCCTCCATGAGGTCCTGCCTCGCCTTGAGCCCCGAGGAGCGGAGCCAGCCGTCTGCAGACGGACACCTCCAAAACTGTGAGCCCTCCATAAATTTTCCTCTAAAATTGTTCTGGTTGGACTTTTAGTCCCAGCAACGAAAACGCTGACTAGACCACCATCTTCCCAGGGACCTGGTGTTTTCCTAGAGGGTGACCCTCAACCCTGGATGCCCAGCCTTGAGAGGAGACGGTGACCAGATAATCCCAGGCTGCCCTCAGTTACGGAGGCCGCTGGCTGTGCCTCCCCTCCTGGAGACCGGCCGGAACTCTCTCTGAAGTGAAGGTGTGGGTCTGGTGGAAGTAGTCAAGGTGGTGGCCCCCCGACGGGCACGTCTCCAGCCTCAAACTCCCGGTGCCCCATGGGAGGATTTGCCAAGGCTAAGACGAGCGTGGGGCAGCCGGGCCTGGAAGGGCTCTTCTGTCCACAGAGGAAGAATGGCTTCCGGGAAGAGCCCCTGGACGTTCTGCCTGAGCGTGGCACTTACTCAGAAGCACGTGGATCCTGGACCAGAGGCTCCGTGGAGTTCCTGAGACAGGCGGAAGCTCAGAGCCACCCCAGACACGAGCTTTAAGACCTGCATTCCCGCGCGAGACCCTGGCGAAGGCTGGGACAGCTGGGAGCTGGTGCCCAATGACTTAAGAGGGCTGAATTTGGAAAAAAAAAACCACACTGGGTACAAAGACAAGGGCGTGGTGACCCTGCCCAGGCTTGTCCTGAATTTCTTCTGGGAAGAAATGTCCTTTGAGCAGGAAGGGAAAGAAGGAAGGGCTTCTGGAGATGGAAAGGAGAACATTCCAGAACAGACAGAGCAAAGTATGGAGATTTAGAGGGAAAGAGGGAGTGGTAATTGGGGGTCTTAGGGGTTTCCCACCTGAGTGGGGGGCACCCTCCTCTAGCCCAACTCTCCCCAGAACCCCCAGGCCCACCGTGGAGAATCCCTGGCACCCTCTTTCCATCAGTGCTGTGAGGTGACTTCCGTGGGCCAGCCTGGCCTGGGACTCTGGTGCGCACTGATTTGGGTCCCAGTATCATGCTGGGCACTTCCCCTGCCCTATTTCCCTTTTCTTTCTCTCTTTTTTTTAAGGATTGAACCCAGAGGTGCTTTACCACTGAGCTACATCCCCAGTCCTTTTTTTTTTGATTTTGAGACAGGGTCTTGCTAAGTTGGTGAGAGTCTCCGTGAATTGTCGAGGCTGGCCTCAAACTTGCAATCCTTCAGCCTCGGCCTCCTGAGTCGCTGGGATCCCAGGCATGCGCCAGTCCCGCTGTATGTTTTCACGTATTCTTAAGGACAGGAGCTGCTTCTGGAGAGGTAGGAAGGCAGAACCGCCCGGCACGTGTAGACGGGACCCAACTGCCCAGCCCAGTCCCTGTCCTCACGCCTCACTCGCAGTATCTTTGAGAAAATTAAAACTCATTTACTTACGCACATCCCCAAGTTTCCTCTCTCATTAAATGAACCTAGTATAGCAGTGTGTACTTTTATCCCTTCTATGACGATTGAATAGATCACGTATAGTTTGGTGCCTTGCTCCCGAGACAGCTCTGGGATGGAAATCTCTCCATGCGATGCGGGTCCAACAGCCCTAAGCTGAAATTACAAAATTCAAATTGTTCCAAGGTCTGAAACTCTTTGAACACCAAGGTGACACCCCCGACAGAAAGTTTCTCACCTGATCTCATGTTCGAGGCTCAAGTCCAAAGGCAGGTGGCTCTAAAAATCCTGCATGACCTGACACTTGGGCTCTCCCTCTAGATAAGGTGTGTGTGAAGCACGGGCGAATTTTGGGTTCGACCTGGGTCCCATCCCCAAGAGAGCTCACGAGGTGTATGCAACTTTTCCAAAATCCGAAAAAGTCCAAATTCCAAAACACTTTGGAGCCTGAGAATTTCGGATAAGGGAAACGCAAACTCATTGTTATCACTCTTAACTTTAATGAAGCTGTGCGTAGCGGCACACGCCTGCAATCCCAGCGACGCCGGAGGCTGAGGCAGGAGGATCACAAGTTCAAGGCCATCCTGGGCGACTTAGCAAGACTCTGTCTCAAAAAAAAGGACAAAGCTGGGCATGTAGCTTAGTGGTAGAGTATCCCTGGGTTCCATCCCCAGTGCCAAATAAAATAAAATAAAATAAAATAAAATTTAACCCTGTTGAACAGAGGAGGAAAGCGAAGATCTGGGAATCTGCGTGGGCTCTCCCAGTAATGATGCTCTGTCCCTGTGGCGAGGATCCCGCGACCCTGCCCTCTCTCTCTCTCTGGTTTAGCTTATCGTGGGGACCTTGAAGCTGTGCCCAGGGCCACTCACACACCTCTCGTTGCCACCCGTGTCCCCCGTGCCTCACTGACAGCCTCTCGTCCCCTGTGCCCACCTGAGATTGGCACTCGCCCCAGACTTCACCTGCCTCCTCTGCACAGGCCTTCCACCTGCCACCCCTCGGGCTTTGATGGCACCTTTAAAGACACAGCTACGTAACACCCGTGTCCTGAGGCCCTGCTGAGCCCCCTCCACACGAGGCATGCCCAGAGGGCCGGGACCATGTTCCGCACCTCAATACTTTTCCTCACCTTGCCTAAGGCAATGCTCTGTATGCCACTGGTGCTTAATAAATGCATTATGAGTGATTGCCTGGCCCCAGCCCGTTCCAGCCAATTAGGCCCCGGTTCCCAGGACAGCTCTGGGATGTCCGTGGCCTGCGGCTCTCCTGACTGGCTGGCCTACTCGGTCTAACACTCGTTCCTGACCTTTATGGTGCGTGGCTGCCATGGCTCTGCTCTCCCAGGAGAGCTAGCGAGCGGATGTTCCAGGTCCTTGGCAATCACAGGAAAGGGCTTGATCCGCAGGGCCGGCCTGGCCTTCCCGGCATGGATTCTCAGGCCTCTTGCCCTTGCCTCTCAGAATCCTATTCCGGGGCTCTTGGTGGCTCTGGACTCAGCCCAGGGTTTCTCAGCCTCAACCCTGCTGACCTCTGATGCCAGGGCGATCCTCTGTTGTGGGGTGGCCTCCGGCAGCATCCCCGACGCTGCCCACTAGATGCCAGTAGCACCGCCAGGGGTGACAGCCACAATATCTTCATCACCAATGGCCCCTGGGGGCAAAATCGCTGCTGGCCGAGAGTCATTCACAACTAGAATCCTCCCAGGAGGGCCAGCCCGGGAGAGGCTGTGGCTTCAGTGTGGGCGCTGAGGGTTCGCGTCCCCAGGCCTCTGTCAGGGAGGTCACATGCGGGGAAGGTGCCTGGGCACGGTGAGCAAGAAGGACGGACACAGCAGTCCTGCGGTCCTTGCCAGGAGATCCTGTGGGCTGCCTTTGCCAGATCTGGAGATTTTCTTTCTTTTTTTTTTTCAAGAGAAGCCAGAAATCCTTTCATGTAAAATCTCCCGATTCTTAAATGTTGGCAACACAGGTGAATCATTAAAAAACATGGAAAAACAGAATATGGCTGGGAGCCAACCGTGGGCCGCTGGCTGCCAGTGCTGCAGTCTTCCTGCGGGCGGGCGTCGGTCCTGGAGGCCTGGGAGGCTTCTGCCCCTCAGAGCCCGCAGGTCCCAGGGGTTTGTCTTGGGCACCAACAACAAGCCCCCTGCTCACTCTCTGAACCAGACAGTTCCTGCCCATGTGGGCCACTCCAGGCCCCTTCTGAGGTTCCATGCCAAGAAGTCTCAACTCCCAAGAGGGAGAGAACATGGGCAAAACCTCAGGAAGGTGTTCCTAAACCCTGAGCTCCTGCCCGGCTCTGATATTGATTTGCTGTGTGACCTCAGAGAATCACACCCCCTCTCTGGGCTTCAGTTTCCTCAAATTATGACAGAGAAAGAGAAGGAGGCTGGATGTATGTCCTCTATCTCTGGGGACTTGAAAGAGCACTTCTGCATGATAGTGCAGAGTCCGACTGGCTTGCTCGGTGCCCAACAGACGTTCCCGTGGCCATACTGACCTGGGCAGGGCCGAGCTGGCTCCACGTCCTGGCTCAGGCACCTGCACTTGGGAGTGGCAGGTCTGGGTGGTCCCTCGAGGGTCCTTCCTTGGTGTAATTCATTAGGAGGGCATCCGAGACTGGAAACCACCGTGACACTGGAGAGACCCAGCCCTTGATTCTGCTGGTGCTGACGGCAATGGTCTGGGCTAGGGAGATGGTCCCCAGTGTCTCTGAGACAGGTTCCCAATGGCTGTGCCCTGGTGAGGCTGAGAGGAGGAGAGGATCTGGGCTCTACCTGTCCATCTGCTTATCTAGCTGTCTAACATCTATCTATCTATCTATCTATCTATCTATCTATCTATCTATCATCTACCATCTGTCATTCATCTATCTATCATGTATCTATCATCTATCACCTATCTATCTATCATGTCATTCATCTATCATCATCTATTCATCTATCTACCATCTATTTATCTACCATCTACCTGTCTATCATCCATCCATCTGTCCATCTTTCACCCACTTTCTGGTCTTGCCCAGCCCAGGGCCTGGTGCCCACCAGGTGAACCCTGTACCACTAAGCCACAGTCTGTCACTTTTCATTTTTTATTTTGAGGCAGCATCTTACTAAACTGCCCAGGTTGTCCTCAAACTTGCGATCCTCTGCCTTGGGTTGGAATCACGGAGCGTGCACCACCACGCCCAGCACTGGAAGGTTATCTTGTCCATTCTTCTGCTTGTATAGGTGGGAAACTGAGTGGGGGACTGATGGGCTGGGGAGGGAGGGCACAGCGTTACTATGTGGACTGAAAATGGGGTTCAATATTTCCAGGCCTCCTGATTTTAAAAAAAGAAGAAGAGGAGGAGGAGGAGGAGAATCTTAATTTTTTGGTATAAACTATCCTAATGTTAAAATGTTGGCAACTAGTTTTTAAAATGCTTTTTAGGAGATACTATTCCTAGAAAAGAAAACATTCACAGGCCAAAACTGGCTTTAAGGATTAGCAGTTTGCAACCTCTGCTGCCCCTCTTATCCTCAGTTTGCCCAGCTTTATAATGGGTGTGAACACGGTAGCCCCTGCCCCACAGGGCAGTTCAGAGGTCAGAGATGGAGCAGCTACATCCTCAGTGCGTGGTAGAAGCTGTTTCTAACCAAGATGTGAGAGGCTTTCCTCGGGCACGCTGGGAACGGGCTGGGGCGTGGAAAGGCTTGTGCAGATGGGCACGGGGCCGCTGGGACACCCTGAGCCAGGAGAGACCCCAGCAAGCGCGCCCTGCCGGCCTCCCAGTGCTGTGAACATGTGGTGTGTTCAGACCCTGCCTTCCATTCACGGGGACTTGGAATCAGGCCTTCCCAGCAAACCCTTGGCCCCAGAAATCCCTGCAGATGGCCCCGTGGGGCGCTGATCTGGGAGAACCAGTCTGCTTCCCAGGGTCACATCTTTAAAAACAAGAGCTTCTTCCCCAGTTAGCAAAATATACGTCGGCTGGTTTGTTTGACGGGGAGACTTCAGGGGGACCCTGCCAGTCCTTCCTTCATATCTGTTCAACAAATCTGCCTCCTGAAACCAGTTCCAAAGATAGTTAAAGGACAATTCTGGGGAAAGAAGAATTTAGAACAAATTCTAATTAGTCCCACTGGGACCAGGGTCCCAAGAACCCAGAGACCAGGGCCTGGGGTTACTTCCCGACGACCAGAGCACAGAACAGTCTGCCTCCCCCCCTAGGTCTGGCCCACACGGGGGCCGCTGGGGGCAAAGTCAGGCCCGTTCCCAGCCTTGCTGGGGACCTGGCAGCCCCTGAAGCCCCTCCTTTGCCAGTGTGGCCGGGACACGCTCTGCCTCAAAGACGGAGAAGCCCGGAGCGGCCCTGGGTTCTGGGGGCGGACGGGCAGGCCTCGGAGCCCGCAATTATGGGGAGAGGAGCCGCGGACATGTGTGGACAGGCTTCCGGGAGCCCAGGCAGGTGGCCTCCTGACACGGGCGGCCCTGAGTCTGGACTCTGCATCAGGAAGCCATCCATGGAGGACAGATTATGCAACCCTGAAAATGTGACCTTGTGCTGCTCTTCTTCTGCGTCCTAGGCCACTCAGAGGGCAGGCAGACCCAGCAGCCCTTCCACTGGGCCACTGGGCGGGGGTGGCCCTGAGCTTTATCAGCATGAGGCCCCTGGAGGCTGCGGGCCCTGCCTCCTGACATCCTAAGCCGGGAGGTCTGGGCAAGTCAGGGACTTGCATTTCCCATAAGTGTCAGGAGTGTGCTGAGGTGGCTGTCCGGGCGCCACCCTTGAACTGCTGCCCTAGGGCTTGCCTGGGTCAGCTTCCCTGCACCCTGGATCTGCTGTCTGTCCCGGGCAAGTGTCTGAGTCTCTCTGGCTTCCATTTTTCTCACCAAAAGGAGGAAAGAGAGCTTTGTCTTTGAACAAGTAACCCCCCCACCTGGAGTTGGGCACCTAATCGCCGATTGCAGGGGCCCACAGAGGCCAGGCATGGCTACACAGGCTTCCCACCCTACTGTGTAACTTGCTGGCAGCCACTGTGGCAGCTGAGTACCTCCAAAGCCATGGGCACTTTAAGCCTTAAAGGGACAGCCCAGGGCAGCTCTGGGCCTCACTGCTCACCTTGCAAGAATCTGGAAGCAGTTCACGAGCCTGGCTCGGGGCATTTTGTTCTCAGGGGACGGTGGACGGCAGAGCCTCAGCACAGTCCCAAGGACCAGGCATCTGTGCCCTGGAAAGTCCTATGCGGGCCAGCGGTTTTCTCATCGAGCACAGGGTGGGGAGCTTCCTTGCAGAGGGTCTGACGGCCTCCGGCCACAGTGGAGGGCAGGCGCCAGCTCGGGCAGAGGCCAGGTGCGGATGGAGTGAGGCACAGAGCGAGTCAAGGAAGGAAGGCTTCCATTCTGCCCTGACCCAGGCACTCCGCGGTCACTAGGACCTGCCCACCTCTGCTGCTCCCGCACCCACCCTGGGGGGTAGGCTGGGGTTCTTATCGCCACTTACATTGGGAAAATGGAGGCCCAGGAAGGAGGCCTGACTTCCCACTGTCATGGAAATTAAAGGGCGGCTGCAGAAAGGAAAGCGTCCGGCTCCATGCCTCTGCCCTGGCCCCACCGCAGCCCTCCAGGTCCCCATGGTCACAGCAGTGGAGCTGGACTTGGGAGAGACCAGCTGCCAGCTTCAGGAGTGGGGTGGGGCCGAAGGGCCAGCCCAGCAGGGGCCAGGAAACACTTTCTCCTTTGCGGAAATGGGCGGCGCTGCCAGGACCTGCCCGGGGCTACAGGGTCAGTAAGTGTCCCCAAAAGGTCTGTGTTAAAGGCTCGGTGCTCCCGGGAGGTGGTGGACACTTAAAGAGGCGGGCGAGGGGGAGGTCCTCCAGTCCCTGGGGCAAGCCCTTGAAGAGGAGAGCGGGGCTCTACTTCTCCCCCTCTCTCTCCCTTCTCCCCACGAGGTATGTTCCACCACGCACCCCCACTACAGAGGGTGCCCCACCACAGGCCTAAAGCGATAGGTTCACCTCCACAGCTATGAGCCAACATAGACCTTTTCTCTTCCTAAGTTGATTACCTCAGGTATTTGTTACAGTACCAGAAAGCTGACTAACATGCTGGCGCACCACAGTGCTCCTGCCAGGCAGACTGCCCCGGGGCTTGCCTCCTGAGCCCAGTACAGCACCTGGACTTGTTGAGTCAGTGAATGAATAAATGAAGACAGATCTGGTTGAAGTACTGCATATATTTACCAGCCCTGTGATCTTGGATCTTCACCTCTCTCTATCCTGTTTTTAACTGTAAAACATTATAATAATTATTATGGTAACGATGACACAGTAGTTAAAAGAATAGGCTCTGGAGCCACAGTTGTCTGCACTTGAGCCCTGGCTCTGCCTCATGCCAGCTGTGTGATCTGAGGCAACCTACTCAACCTCTCTGTGCCTTGGTTTCCTCATTAATAATGTGAGGATAACAAGAGTACTTATATAATTGTACTTGTATAATTGGGGATTAGATGAGCAAATGGGCGTAAAATTCTTTATCTAATTTTTTTGGGGGGGTACCAGGGATTGAACCTAGGGTGCTTAACTACTGTGCCACATCCTCAGTCCTTTTTTTATTTAGAGACAGGGTCTCACTACGTTGCTTAGGTCCTCACCAAGTTGCCAAAGCTGGCTTTGAACTTGCCATCTTCCTGCCTCAGCCTCCTAGCCACTGGGATTTCAGGTGGGAGCCACTGAGCCCGGCTCATTATCTGGTATTATTAATACTCCTTAACAAGAATGATCCTCTCTCTACACGTTAATTGAGAACCTTTAAGTAAGAAGTACACAGCAGCGTGCCTGGCACAGGAAGAAGAGCTTAGCAGCGAGGGCCCGTCATCTTCTCTTGGGCCCTTGGCCCTCTGTGTCTGTGAAGGAAGTGGATTCCCAGCAGGTCTGACCGGTGAGGGTCAGGAAGGGGGAGTTCCACTAGTGGCCACTGGGGGCAGCAGAGGGTCCACGGACTGAGGATGGCTGCAGGTCCCCGGCAGGAGGAAGGAGATGACCCGTCCTCTCTAGGCAGCCGTGCACTCTCCCCAGCCCCCATGTGAGAGTTAGACTCCCGACCCTTCATTTACTGGCCAGATCACCTTGGATGAGTCCTTTAGTCTCCCTCAAGCTGAGTTCACATCTGGGGCACAGGGATAGAGTGGTTGAGGGATGAATGAGCTGGAAAGCACAGCCCCTGGGGTGGTGTGAATGCTTAATAAATGACGCCTGTTACCAAGGCAGCTTCTGGACTATTACTGTGGACCCCCCAGCCAGACTACATGGGCTTAGGTCTCGCCTCCCTCCCTCACTGGCTGTGTGGCTTTGGGAAAATGATTTGACCTCTCTGTGTCTGTTTCCTTGTCTGCAAAATGGAGATGATAATAAGGGTACACTTATCTTTTGGGATTGTTGGGAGGGTTAAGTGAATAGTGTGTTCATCAGCTTTCTGTTGCCATGACAAAATGCCTGAAAATTTTCAACTTGTAGGGAGGAAAGGTTTATTCTGGTTCTGTTTTAGAGATTTCCATCCATGGCTACATTGTTTTGTGGCCTGTGGCAAAGCAGACTATCATGGTGAGGAGGACCCACATTCCAGAGAAGCTGTTTACTTCGTGTCCGTTGGGAAGCAGGGGGTGAGGGGAAGGGACCAGAGTCCCCAGTTCTCCTCCAGGGCACACCCCAATTATCAACTTCCTCCAACTACCATTTCCTCCACCTCCCAAAAGCACCATCAGCTGGGGACCAAGCCTTCACCACCTGACTTAGGAGACATTCCAGATGCAGGCCAGAATAAATATGCAAAGTTCTTGGACCCGCCCCTGGTGATAGTGCTATGTAAACATTTGCCAGTGTCGCTATTATTATTATAAATTGTAGCATCTTTGCTGTTATTGTACTTATTCTGAATAAGCTGCAACATTTTAACTTTCCATAGAAACCTTCCTGCCTGAAGTGAATTCCACAAAAGGGAGCATAGAAGATAAAGGTGAGATGTGGCCCCTGGATAAGGAAGCACTTTATCTTTTTGTTGGACTAGATCTAACTTGGGAGCTGGGTGCTGGGTGCCTGCCTCAAGTGCCAGAGACTCCAGAAGATAGCAAGTCTGAGGCCAGCCTGGGTGACGTAGTGAAACCCTCAAAATAAAAAATAAAAATATAAAGGGGTGGGGATGTAACTCAGAAGTGGAGCACGTCTGGGTTCAATCCCCAGTTCCACAAAAAGGGGGAAAAATTTTAATAAAGGTCTGACTTCTGGCCCAAGCAGACTGAGGCGGGGCGTGGAGGCCAGCTGCGCTCCGTGAAAATGCTCCCTTGTCCTGTTCCGCCCGAGGACTGGGCTAAGCTTCTGCCTGTAGAGCAGGCTCTTTGGAAGCCCCTGGAGGAGATCAGGATCTCTGCCAGGTCATTTAGGGCCCTGAGAAGACCATCAAAGGATACTGGTGAGCCCATGACAGGCCCATAAAAGTCTCCAACCTCGCCGGCACAGATGGCAGGGTAGACCTCGGGTAAGACCCTCCACCTCCAAGGACAAAGGTCTAAGCAGGTTTGGGGGAAATATCCCACTCTAATCCTCTCTGCTGCACCTGGGCCCCAGAGTCCTACTGGGATGATGGAGAGAAGAAGAGATCAGCATGGTCCCCGCTGGTGGCCGTCGCCACAAAGGCAGGACAGAGTTTGCCAAAGGGCCGCACAGTCTCTTTGGAGTCCCTGGGCATGGACTGCCGCCTGCAGATTCCCGTGGAGGTAACAGGAATACTTGTCAGGCTCAGAAGCAATGGGCTGTCACTCCAGGCTCCTCCAGGAATGTCCCTCTGTCCCGTTTTTGAGGTTTCGCCCGATGCCAGGCACAGTGCAGAGCCTGCCATGTGCAGAGAGGAGTCTCTGAAACCTCAACCCAAGACCAGTTACCATGATCAAGTCCATCCTACAGACGGGGAACCCGAGGCTCAGAGGTGAGATCTGCCCACGATACACACTAGTGAGGGTCGGAGCTGGGATTTGAGTCCTGGTCCCCAGCCTCCTGGGGTGGGTGGCCCCACCTGCTGGTAGGCATGCCCTCATTAAGTCTCCTCCCCTGACTGTGTGACTTCGTGTCTCACTACCAGTGAAGAGACTGGGGAAAGGTGGTGGGATGTCATTTCCAAGGTGAGGGCACAGAGACACCCCGGCTTCCGCCTTGCACCCGCCGTTTCTGGCTTGCTCTTTGGGGCGCCTCCATGGGAAGCAAGCTGCCATTTTGCCAGCAGATCCGAGAGCCAACAAGGAACTGAGCGTCTCTGTCCAAAACCCAAGAGGAACAGAATCTTGCCATAAAAGCAAATTTGGGAGTAGCTCCTCCCCAGTTCAGCCTTGCGTTGACAGCAGCCTGGGAGACCCCTGAGTCAGAGACACCCAGCTAAGCTGCTTCCGGATTCCAGACCCATAGAAAACCAGAGGCAGTCAAAACATGCTGTTTTAAGCCACTAAGCTTTGGGGTGATTTGTTACACAGCAATAAGGAACTCATGCACTTCACTCCTAGCCACACATGCAATACACACCCACACAACCACCAAGAGGAAGAGGAAAAAAGACCAGCTCAGGTGCCCCGGGCAGAGCTAGAAAGGCCTTTGGTAGCTGCTAAGTCAGCCTTTCGTTTCACTTTCACCAGTGAGAACACTTGGATGCAGAGACAGAAAGTCACTTACCCATGGTCACACCCAGCTTGGGAGCTGAGGGAACTGGTTATGCCAGCTGAGGTCTCCAGACCCCTGGGAAGTCTTTTTTGGTACCAGGGATTGAACCCAGGGGTGCTTAACCACTGAGCCACATCCCCAGCACTTTTTTTGCATTTTATTTATAGGGTCTCACTAAGTTGCTGAGGCTGGCTTTGAACTTGTGATTTTCCTGCCTCAGCCTCCCAGGCTGCTGGGATTACAGGCGTGCACCACCGTGGCCGGCCGTCCTCCTGGGAAGTCTTGCTGAGAGTTCACAGGAGTGTTAGGAACCGTCCAGCCCTCTGCAGGGCCCAGCTAGAGGGGTTTGGAGTGAGTAAGCCACACATCGGCTGGGAGACTGCAGTAAAACATCCTCTTCAAGTGTTAAAAACAGGCCAGGAGAAAAAGGACTGAAAAATTCCAGGGGGCTCAAATATCCAGAACTAAGCAGATGCCAAATATAAGGTTTCTTAGTACAATGCTTCTTAGGGTTTGCTCCTTAAGCCAAACAGATCTTGTAGTTTTCCTCCTGTGATCTAAAGGAAGTTCCCTTGGGAACCCGGGGGCGCCGTGAATAGACCTCCATTGACCCCTGTGTCTCCAGGTCCTTTCTGTTTTCCTTGGTGACACTCTGTCAGCCAGGGTCAGGGTCAGAGGGACTCCGTCTGGCCTGGGAACACAGAGCCAGGACAGCCCCCTCTCCTCCCTTGCCTCCCCCAATTCCTACTGCTTTAAAAAGGGGTCACCAGAAGGACTGGACAGGGAGACTCCTGCTGCTCTGCAGGGAGGGGCAAGACACATGTGCCCCAGAGAAGGTCTGAGGGAACCAACTCAGCCTAGTGTCTCCAGCACCCAGTCCCACAGGCTTCTAGAAGCAGGATTAGCTTCTAGAAGGTTCTAGTAGGGTCTCTGAGTCGTGATGCAACATCAAGTGGTGTTTTATTTTGTTTTGGTTTTTTAAAAGGAATTTCAAGGCAAGGGCAGAAAGTGTTATAGGGCCCCTTTGAGCACAGAACCCGTTGTGACTTCACCGTTCAAACACCCAGAGGCTGGCCCTGCCGCAGAGTCGCCAAGGAGACCCACCCTGGAGTTATCTCTGTGTGGGACCTGCACGGGCCGCTCAGAGCAGGAAACAGGCTGTCAGCTCTTGGCTCCCGGGTCTTGTTGTAGGACTAAACAGAAACGTCTGCTGGGCCAGGGCGTCCTTGTATGAAGAAACATACCTCAGGAAGAAGGCCTCCCCAGCAAGGCAGATGGCTTTCTGGTAGACTGGAAAGCATGCAGCCGCTGCCAGAAGCCCAGCGTCCAGCAGAGCTGTGCGCAGGGAAGGCAGGCTGCACCTGGCGGGAGGAGGAGGCCAGGGCCGCCAAGAACTCCCAGACAGGGAGGGAGCCAGGCCCCGTCCCACGTCCTAACCCTCAGTGTGGGGAACACACACAGCCAGGGCCCAACTGTGCTGAGTAAGGAGAGCAGCAGAAATTTCCCAGGGCTGTGGACTTGAGAACCAGCTCGAAGAAGCGCAACGCAACTGGGAAGTCTGCGCAGACTTTTTTGGGGTTGCAGAGGGGACTCATCGAGATGGCAGTGGAAGGAACACTGGTGGCCAAGGGGCGAGGCAGAAACTTCTAGACCTGTTTACTTTACCTTCTCTTCTTTCTCATATCTTCTTCTGCTTAAATTTTAGAGCTGCCAACATTCCAAACTTACAACATCTGGAAACGCTGGGTCCACATTCCTAGTGCATGAGACAGGGGCTGATGGCCACTTATTTGCCACAGTCCCCACCATTCCTTAATGTCTTCTTGATGCCGAATCCAAGCAACCAGTGTTACATAATCACACTCTCGCTGTCTTTTCCCTTGTCCCGGGGAAAGGGCACAACTCTGTCAAGAGTAAGAAAACAGCTGGGCATGTTGTCACACACCTGTGATCCCAGCAGCTCGGGGGAACTAAGGCAGGATGGCAAGTCCAAAGCCAGCATCAGCAACTCAGTGAGGCCCTAAGTAACTTACCAAGACCCTTTCTCAAAATAAAACATAAAAAGGGCTGGGGATGTGGCTCAGTGGTTAAGCACCCTTGGGTTCCAGCCCTAGTGCAAGCAGACACACACACACACACACACACAAAGTGGGAAAAAGAAACTTGGGGAAAGTGTGTTTCATTGTGGAAGTGAAAAATCTCCTCAGCGCTTACTATGCACAGGGGGTCTGTCCTGAAGGAATACCACCTGGAAACAAACCCAGCAGCAGGCTCAGCCACTCGCTCACTCATGCCCCCAGGTGGGTTATCCAAAGTTATCCTAGGCAGACTCCAGGCCCAGCTGCCTCTGGGATAAAGGTGTTCCCAGCTTCTCCAACCTCAGGGCCTAGGGCCATCTCTCTTCTGGTAATCTCAGCGAAGGCAAAGGAATCAGCGATTCCCAGCACCCCTGTCCTTGGTGTGGGGTCAGTTTTCTTCTCCCGGAATGGCCTGGGTCTTTCACCTGTGGGTGGTTTTCTTCTACTGTGCTGGCCAGCGCTGGGTGTGTCCGTCTGCCCTCCAGTGCAGCCAGGACCTCAGTTAGGCGGGGGTGGGGGTCCCAGGCAGCCTGCAGACCTCTGAAGCTGGGCCAATTTCCCAGTCATTGGGAAGGTGAGGGGGATGTGAGAGGAGTGGAAGCTGGGAAGGTCATGTGGTTAGTGGCCGGGCCACTGTGGTTGGCAAGAGGCGGGCCTTCTCGCCCACGGTCAGGAAAGTGACACGTGAAAGGTTTCAGATTTGGGGAAAGTGATTTGGTTCCCACAGCTTGTTGAAAAGTGTAGGCCAGTGACCTAGAGCTTCCTGCTGGGCCAGGGAGTCACTGGTTAGAGCCAGGCCGCGCAGAGTGGGCTGCGTGCTGCCCGGGAGCGGGACAAGGGACCCACCAGCGTGTGTGACTCCTGGCCTGGCTTGGCTCCCCTGGCTTGGCTCCCCTGTGTCTACAATGGGGAAGCCAGAGCTGCCTCCAGGGGCTGTGGGGAGATAATTAGTCCTCCTAAAGAGCATCATAATCCCCAGATCAAAGGGGACCCAGGCTGCAAGCACTTTATAGGAGCATCACCAGCCAGTGGAACACCCACTCCAGGTGGTGGGTTCAGATTTGCAGACCCTCCAAAGTGCTATGGGCCACAGGCCTTGGCTGGCCTAGTAACTCCTTCCACCCCCACTATCCTGCCTGCAGGCGGCTGCCCCCGTTGGGGAGTTCATAAGCAGCCCTGATGACGGACAGAGTGGGAATTGCTGATGCCCCAATTTATAGATGGGGAAACTGAGGATCGAGAGTGATGTGAGACCCCAGGCCTCCCACCAGATAACAGCCTCCTCTGGGTTTAATCCCCCACTGGTCCCGCGGGAGCCCTAAGGATTCGATTCACCTGAAGGATGGCGGGTCACGGAGGACACGAGCGAAGGAGATGTCCACCCTTTCCCAACTCACTCTTTCTACCTGTCTCCAGGGTGTCCTCTGCACACTGGAGCGCGGGGAGCGGGCTGCAGCCTTCCCTTGCCCTCATTCGAGGCCCTCAAAGATCTCGGCCCCAGGGAGCCGCTCCCGACCCGGTTGACGCCGCCGTCTCCCCTCTGACCCTCGGTTTCCCTGCGCAGGCTGGGGACGCACCGAGCGGCCGGGCGCACCGTGGGCTCCGGGAGGCGCTCCGGCTGCTCCCGGCGCCGGGGCGGGGCCGGGGGCGGGGCCGGGGCGGGGCGAGCGGCCCCTCGCCAGCCCGGAAGGAGCGGGAGGAGGAGCGCGGGGCTGGGAGTCGTTCCCACGTGAGGCTCCGCGGCGGATTCCTCGCGTGCGGCGGCCGCGGACGGCCCGGCGCCCGGCCGGACAGAGAGCCCTGGTCCCGCGCGCCGGCGGCCGGGCGGGCGGCGGGGGCGGCGCGCGGCTGCGCCCGATGCGGCGGCGGCCCGCGGGACTGTGAGCCGGGCGCCGGCCGTCGGAGCCCCCAGCGCCGCCACGGGCAGCGCCCCCCGTGTCCGCGGCATGCGGGCGGCCGACTCCGGCTCCTGGGAGCGCGTCCGCCAGCTCGCGGCGCAGGGCGAGCCGGCGCTTTCCTGCGGGGCGGGCGCCGGGCCCGCGCGCCCCCCGGGCCCCGCAGCCTGCGAGCTGTGCGCGGACGCGGCGAGGCCGGGCGATCCGCCCAGCGCCGGGGCGCCCTCGGCTCGAGCGGATGGCGACTGCAGCCAGCCGGGTAGGTGCGCGCGGGGCGGGGAGGCTGGCGCTGCCACAGGCCGGGGAGCCGCCGGGGCCGGGCGCGCGGGGGCGCTGAGGGCCGGGATCGGGAAGAGGCTGGTGGCAAAGTTCTGGCCGCGCGCGGAGCCCCGAGCGCTGGGCGGGTGCGGCGGGGAAACGCGCGGGACGTGGAGTTAGTTGTTCAGCAGGGGGGCGGGGGGCCTGGGGACTCCCCGCATTTCATCCTGAGCTCCCGGAGCGAACTGTAGGGAGAGGCCAAGGCCGCGCCTGTCCGAGGCGTGCGATCCCATAGCGCTTGGAGACCCAGCTCTCAGCTAGACCCCCGCGCAAGCGTGGGAAAGGGGCTGGCCCGGTGCGAAGTTGGGGCGGCCCAGCGACCGCATCTGTAACCCATCTGGCAGCCCTGTAAAGTCCCGAGTTGAGAGCCCCTTTACTGCCGCCCCTCCGAGGGGGAAATAGAAGGCTCCCATTTGCTGGGAGCCGAGAGCTTGCTGCCTTTCTGCTTGAACTCCGAATAATGCAGGAAGGAATTGCAGCGAGGGGGACAGATGCGGTGATCTAACTGCGTGTAGTTGGCCAATCCGCCCCACGTGGAAAATAGCGTTTTAGGGTTAAACTGTTCCCAGTAGGTGCGCCCATTCTGTCCACTTCAGGTCTCAGCTGGCTTGACCCTCCAGCCTCCCGAGTTAGGTAATGGGTGTGTGCGATGTGGGGGGCGGGGTGGGTCAGGAACCCCTGGATCCGCTTGATTCCCCGTAGGAAGCAGTTGAGAATGGAAGTCTCTTAAGGACTTTTCTGAGAAGGGTCTGTCACCATCAATTTGAAGTTCAGAATACTGTTTCCAGGAAAAAGGGGGGAGCACATGTTTTTCCATTATTTCTTGAACACCTAGTGTGTTCCAGGAATTCTTATGCAGGGTGTCCAGAAACCTTTATTGCAGCCCTGGGAGTGAGGCTGTGTGAGGCAGTTGAGGACAGAAAGACTCAGGGGTTGAGCACCTTGCCCAGGTGCTCACAGTCCTGAACCTTGGTACTGGAATTTCAGATTTTGTCTGTCGCAATTTGAGGCCTCCACCTTAGAATACCTCCCCAGGCAGCAAGCTCACCAGCCTTCCGAAATCCAGGGGCTTATTTGCCTAATAATTACTTCTTTCCGTTGAGGAATAGCAGCAAGTCTTGTTGATTCCCGCGTTGGCAGCGTTGGGAATGTTTGGGTGGCAGAGCAAAGCATTCCTCTCTGTTGCAGGGAGTTCTCTTCGTCCAGCGGGCCCAGTTGCACAGAACAGTTAAGGGCCAAGGCCTGTGGAAGAGTGTGAGGAGGTTGCTTCATCTCCTCAAGACTCAGTTTACCCATCTGTACAGTGGGAATGGGGGTACCAAGTAAGGACTGCATCCTTCAGAAGACAGTGTCTGGCAGCACCTTCCCTGGCTCACCACAGAGGCCTGCGTCCTTGCTTTGCCCTCCTGAACCTTGTCAGGGTGGCATTTGCCTGGTGTGTAAAATGCGTAAGTGATCCAAGGCTTTGTGTTATGTCAGTGGAAGTTGCTATTATGTAAACACGTGGAAGGCGCTGGGTGGAGATTGTAGCTGTTCGCTTTGTGTCTAGAGAGGCTCCATTCTTTGTTCATGATAACCATATCCTAATGACATGCTGTAGCCCAGAAAGGCCTGTCTCCCGCGTTCAGGGCTGGTTGTTTTCTGCTCACGCTCTTGGTGTGTTCCTGAAGGGGAGACAGCTTGGAGCTGTCTTTGCCGGGTTTCTGGTGGCATCTCTGGCAGGAAACAGGCTCAAGCCAGTGACTCAAGTCAAAGTTTTGCGTTTTCTCTAACTCCCTGGCTCTCTCCATCCTCCTCTTTCTCTAGGTCTTCCTTTTCTTGCAGAGCTGGGGATGGAGCCCAGGGCCTACCCCTTGCTAGGCAGGTGCTCCACTGCTGAGCTACACCGCAGCCCCGTCTCTGGTTCTTAAAGACCAGAAGTTTCAGAGGGCTTTCCCGATGGCCGGGCCTTGAGGCAGCTTGCACGGAAATGGTTTCTCCATCCAGCGATTGTCAAGAGGGTTTTCCTCTGGGAGGGAAATGGGAAGTCTCTGGCTACCGCAAGCTGAAACTGTTACCGAAATAAACCTTCGGCCAGGCTGTGCGGTGACTCGTCCTAGCATCTCGGCACTTTGACCTAGGCTGACTTGGCGCTCGGTTTAAGGAGCTGGAAGTGTTGCCCCGTTTGGTGGGAGAGTCGGGGGATTGACACCTCATGATGGGATGGACGCCTGGACACCCTCACGTTGTCCAGGAAGAGTGACCTAGAATCAGCAGGGCCCTGGACCCTGGGATGGTGACAGTTCGGGCCCCCAGGGTGGGTGGACCAGGGGCCAGAGCAGAAGATGGAAGTAGGGTGCTTGCTGGTGGACCTGCTTCCGGCCCGATTCTGTTTGACCTTGAAATGCTCCCCGGCCAGTTTCCCGGTTGGAGCAGGGGGACTCACTCTGAGGGTCAGGTGGTTCCAGAGCAGCCCCTCCTGGGGGCTCCATGGAGGCGTGGAAGCTGAGAACATGAATCAGGTTCTTCTCTCACTCACTCGCCGTTCACGCAGTCACATTCCCGGGCATCGCTCCTGGCCAGGCACGGTCTGCCGGAGCTGCCGGAGACATGGCAGCCAACACAACTGCGGCCCTGTTTCCATGGAGCTTCGGTTCCGGGGGAGGAGACTTTCAGTAGGCAAATGTGCAGGGGACGGATGCGTCCAGGGATGGGAAGCGCTGGGAGGAGGCTGAGGCTGGGAGGGTCCAATGGTGGCAGCAGGTGCTGTTTGGGGTTTAGGTAGGGCGGGCAGAGAGAGAGATCACGCTCTGGGGTGCCTGGGCCCTAAGGCAAGAGGGTGTTGCCATCGGCTAAAGGCACCAAGACGCTTTTGGAAAAGGTGGTGAGAAATTAGTGTCTTTGCAGACCAGGTGCTTTATCTGTCCACCTCGGACGCGTCTGAACGAGGTTCCCTTTGCAGTATTTATTGTGTGTCATTATCATTTGTATCTGTTGCTTCTTTCCCCTCCCTCTACACGGAACCCATGGAGGAGGGGCCTCCAGGGTGCTTGTACATCTTTGCACACCAGCTTCCAGCGCCTGGGAGCCAGTCATGGTAGTCACTAAACAAGATGCTTGTCTTAATTAGTCTTCCCAGCCACTCAGGGGCAGGTGTGGTGGCTGATCCCTTCCACAGGTAAGGAAACGTGCCCAGAAGAGGGGAGGGACATGCCCAGGGTCACACGGCCAATAGGTGTCACGGCTGGCAATTTACCCCAGGTTGCAGACTTCCAAGCAGTGTGGAAGGACCCCGTATTGTACCTAAGGAAGTAGATTCTACTTTAACTTTTTTTTTTGGTCTTAATTTTTTATCTTGTAAAAATCAAGATGTGGCCTCTTCTGGACATTCCTTGTTTTAAGTTATGCCAGCATTTGTTTATCTTTGAATCTTTGGACCTTAGCAATTTCAGCAGGAGGGCTCCACCCTGTGGGTCAGGGATGCTCCTAGGAAGCCACCCACTGTGACCCACTGGTGGGTTGACTGTGAGCGTCCCTCAGCTTACAGGGCAGGGTGGAGGCCACTGGGGACTTGGCTGTCCTAATGACCAGGACTGAACCCATTGCTCAGATTGGTTTCCAGAGAGAGGTCCAAACCCGTGGTCAGCCACCTGCACCTGTGTTGTGGTTCTCTTATGGGCTACACTTTGTCCCTCTGCCAGGGCAGGTGGCACCCCAGCTGGATAGCAGGCACCGTGTGGGAATCAGACACACGTGCTCTTTGGAACTCCTCGGTTCTGCACATCGCTGGCTGTGTGCCCCCAGACAAGTTCTCTACCTTCTCGAGCCCCCGTTTACCTTTGTATAAAAGGGGATCCTGTTTGCCCGCCTGAGAGCTACTGGAGGTTGGACAGGAGTCTGATTAGCATCCTTGGTACCCACGGGGCCCGATACCAGGGGAGGAGCTGGAGTTCCCATTTATCCAGAGTCCAGAGAACTTGAGGTGTGTGTGTGTCAAGGCTATAACACCCGCGTGTGCATTTTTAAGTTTAAAATGCTGGGATTTGACCGACGAGCTGACTAAAGACTGCCGGCTGCTCGCTTGGCCTCTGAGTCATCGGGAGCTCTCCATGGTGCTCCTGAGCCCTCTACGGGGGTCACGGCCTGCCGAGTTGACCAGTTGACTTGCTGGTCCTTCTGGAGGAAGAAGTGTGTGTCCTCCTTTCCATCATCTCAAGAGCCTCCAAGTGAGTGGCCCAAGGCCAACAGCACCCCCCAGCCCGGGGGGATGGCGGGAGTCCCCCTTATCCAAACACATCTGATCCACAAGCACAGACAGCCAGGTGGGGATAAGCGCGCCCAGTGCATCGTGAGCACCGCAGCAGTCGCCTGGGGAATCCTGTGTTTGCTCTGAGTCACTCAGGGCCATTAACACTCCGGAGAGGCAGGCCAGGCTGACAAGGCGCGGTGTGCGCAGCGTGCGCAGCTATGTAATGGATTCGCTCTCCGTTCCGGCGGTGGATGCTGCGTGTGCCAGATGAGTGCCTGTCAGGGAGGGGGCAGGTCAGGATTGCCTCCCGTTCCCCGGGGCCCCCCACTCTGCACCCCGTGTGCTGGCCTCCGGGAAGGTGGGGACTTAAGGCTTTCTCTTGTCTGCTGTTGGGACGCCTTCAAGAGAGGCCAGTCAGAGGACGCCGCTTGTGGCAACTCCTGGCATCTTGTGCCCAATGGCGACAGCCCATCAGGAGTTTCGGCAGCCCCCGATTTGGAAGAAACTCCCTGCGTGAAAGGGGTGGCAGGTGGGTGAGTCCTGCCTGATGTCGCAGCCCTGATGGGGCAACGTGCCCTGGCGAAGGAGCGCGGAGCTGCTGGGTGGAGCGTGGTGATAGTCTTCGGCCTGCGTGCCGTTTGGGGACTGCGTCAGGAGCACCCACACCTGCACCTGGCGGCTGATCCACAGGTGCTTGTCCCTGGTCGGTGCCTGGATTGGCAGGTGGCTCAGGCTCCTGACTTGTTTGGGCTGTAACTCGATCACAGGCGGCCGAGTGTGTTCAGGGCCTCTTGGTTGTATAGAAGCTTCAGGAAGTTTTCCCTGGGGGCTCGGAGAGAATCGAAAACAGCGCCGCCGTGGCTCCTGGCCGGCTCCCGCACCTCGCGGCACCGTCCCGCCAGCGCGCACTGGACTTTGAAGTCCTGTGTGCCCAGGCTGGAGGGAGTGTGTCTCAGGCGGGCCCTGTGAAGGATAAGAGTCACTTACTGAGGGCGTCGGGGGCCAGAGAGCGCCATGTGGCGTGGGTTTGTTCAATCCCCGTTCTTATGGGACAGCTGGCCTGTCCCACCTTGCAGATGAGCCCACCCAGGATGTTAGACAGGAAGCAGGAAGTAGTACACGTGGCTGTTCCAGGCTGCCTTCCACGGGACTCTACTTCCCTGTGGTTTCCTCGGCAGGGCCCAGAGCAGAGGCTGAGATGCTGCAGTCGTGGGTGTGTGTATGTGGGGGGCATCGTCATCTTGGGCCTGCCGGCTTCCAGTCATCCAGGAGTGGATGTGAGTGAGCACCCCTGGGAGCTGGTCCCTGATTCTCTGCCTCCAAGGAGCTCCATCCCCATCCTGCTGCCCCAGCCAGAATCCAAGCTTACCCTGGCTGGGAGGTCCCACCTGCTGTCCCCGTCCCCTGGCCATTTGGGAACCTGGAATGCTGATCTCTGAGCCAGACACCTCTGCAGGGATGGGGTCACCTGTCCAGGAGTGAGCAGGAAACTCAGGCTGAGTTTCCACAGTGAGGCAACAGGCCCGCTGCAGGGGCCGTACCCCACTCCACGGTGCCAGATGGGGTGGTCTCCAGGGTCACACTGCAAACTGGCAACAGGCACACGAGCAAGGGTCTCCCTCTTCACCCTTACCCTGACCCCCTCTCCCATTCAGGGGGGTCTCGGCCCTTGGGGATCACAGTCTGGGGTGCTCACTAGCATGCAGATTCTCAGCCGCCCCCCATCCCCCCAAGCCTGCTTCTTCGTCAAGTGCCTTGGGTGGTTCCATATGGGGTTCCACAGACCCGTCTTTGGGAAGCGCTGCCCTGGGGGCCAGGTTAGTTTCGGGGTCCGTGTGCTGTGGTCCCCTGCACCCTGGTAGATTGAATAGCAGCACCCTCTCCATTCCACTGGGGTCTGAAGTGGACGGAAGGGAGCTGGACGCCCTGGCTAGATTTCGTGGTTTCCTCTTCCTTTCTGTTCCAACCCCAGCCTGGCACATGCTCTCGGAATCCAGTGGCAAGAGCTGTGGCCCTGCTCCATCTTGTGAGCTCACAAGACTGTCCTGCGGGGAGGCCAGGATGCCTGCCCCGGCCCACCGGCCTCCGCCGGCCAGGCCTTCCTTTCTGCAGCTCCTCAGTGCTCGTGAGCCGGCCCAGGCTGGGCCGAGGAGACTCGCAGGCCAAACGCTCCTCCTCTGACTCATCCAGGTTCTTAATCTTGGTCCCCAAAGTCACTGGTGGAGCCTGTTCTTCCAGCCTCTCCGGCCTGGCCCCACCTGCCCCGCCCCCTTGGGTCCCTTCTGTTGTCAGCCCTGCTGCTTTGCACTGCACGGGGCAGATGTGTGCTGGGAACAGCTTGGCTGCCTCCTCCTGGCCTCTCCCACGGAGGCCAGCCTTGTGGAGGACAGCCCTGGGGGAGGGATGCTGTTTGCTTTGTGTCCTGCAGGCCAGAGGCCAAGGAGCTTGCGGGGGTGGTGGGGAGACCCTGCCCTGCGCGCGGAGCCCTGAGATCAATGGCAAGTCTGTGGGGATGTTTGGAACGCTGCGCCTGTTTTTATTCAAGGGGGACGACTAGGGCTTCTGTTAGTTTGTTGCCCCTGGCGTTTTCCCGACTGCTCAGCCTAAGGACCTCCCTCATCTGCGGATCTGCTTGAGCAGGTGCAGGAGGCCGCGGCCTGGGCTGCGGGGAGGCGGCGAGTCCTCCAGCTCTAGAGCCTTGGGCAGGGCCGGGGTGTGTCCTGTCGGGATTGGAGGAGACACCAGGGCTGGATGGGGCCGTGCCTGCATCCCACCTAATCAGTCGGCTTCCCCATCCAGGCCCCCAGCCGCCACCTCCGTCCCTCCTTTCAGCTGTGGATTGGGAAGTGGGACCCCTCCCATCTGTGGCTCTGCGGCCACCTGCACACCCCGAGCAGACAGATGCCGTGGGACCTCTCCAGGCTGGAAGTGATCTGTCCGCAGCCATAGCCACTGGACTTAAAATGTCACAGTACCACTGAAACTGGATTTTTAATTTTCTCTAATCGTACAAGGCCACAAGTGGCTAGGAGTCTTTTTTTAATTTAATTTTTAAAAAATTTTACAGACTGCATTTTGATTCTTTGTACACAAATGGGGTACCTCATTTCATTCCCATGGTTGTACATGATGTAGATTCACACCATTCGTGTCATCATGTGTCCATAGGGTCATGACGTCTGTCTCAGTCGGCTATCTTTCCTTCCCCTCCCCATTTTCCTCTTACACCATCCAAAGTTCCTTCATTCTTCTCTCTCCCCCCCCACACACCACCCCCTCTCATTATGTATCATCATCCACTTATCAGAGAAAACTTTCGACCTTTGGTTTTTTGGGCTTGGCCTATTTTATTTAGCATGATATTTTCCAGCTTCATCCATTTACCAGCAAATGCCATAATTTTATTCTTCTTTATGACTGAGTAATATTCCATTGTGTATACCACAGTTTCTTTATCCACTCATCAACTGAAGGACATCTAGGTTGGTTCCACAGTCTGGCTATTGTGAATTGAGCAGCTATGAACATTGATGTGGCTGTGTCTCTGTAGTATGCTGATTTTAAGTCCTTTGGGTATAAACCAAGGAGTGGGATAGCTGGGTCAAATGGTGGGTCCATTCCAAGCTTTCTGTCAGAGGTGAATCAGGACTTGATGCCAAGAAGTAGTTCTTTGACTCCTCCCAGTTCATAAAGACCAAGATGGTCATTTTGCCCCCTTGGGCCCTAAGGCTTCCATGCGTGGCCCTTGGGCCACCTGAGTTTGAATTACCCAGGAGCTTGTTTCTAAAATGTTTCCTGGACCCCATGCCAGATCTGGGCGATCGGGAGGCTCTGGGGACAGGCCTGAGAGGCTGCATTTTGAGCAAGTTGCCACCACCCCTCGTGATGCCCACCCACTCTGCGGCGAGGACCGAGGCCTCCAGCACCTGCCTCTTTACTTGGGTGGCTTCCCCACCCAGTGGCCTGCCTGTGCCTTCCCGGCCCTCACCTCCACCCACAGACTCGGCAGCTTGGTCGGTGGTTCTCCAGATGTGCTGCCAGGAGCAGCAACCCAGTGGCCCCTGAGAACTTCCTGCAAATGCAGAGACTGGGTGTTCCTGGGCCGGGCCAGGTGAGGGCCACAGTGCAGCTGTTTGCAGCTGGGGCGAGCCTCCTTGAGGCCCTCCCTCCCTCTCTTTTTTTTCCCTGTGGTGCCGGGGATCGAACCCAGGTCCTCCTGCATGCCAGGCAGATGCTGTACCACCGAGCCACATCCCCAGCCTGTTCCCCAGTCTCCCCGCACCCTGGTCTCTTCCCTCCTCAACTGCAGGTTGCCCAGAGGTGTTGAGAGGACCATCTGCCCCTCACGGGGGCCTTCTCAAGTCCCAGCCTCACCCCAGGGACAGCTGTCATGGTGACATTAGGGGAGGCAGCAAAGACCCCCATCCTCCCCAGTGGTGGCCTCCTGCTCCCCCAGTGCCAGAATCTCAGGAGGGCAGAGACCAGAGGCGCCCCTGTCCCTGGGCCTCTGAGTCCTCTTGTGAGGACCAGGCCTCTGCTGCCCCTTGGTGCCCTCAGCCCTGGAGGACGACTGTGCCCAGACAGTGCTTCTCCCTTGGGCGTGTGTGGCACCCATGGACAGGCGGGGAAGGGAGGGCCTAGCTCCAGCCTGGCCCTGCCGCTCACCTGTGTGGGACCTGGCGCAGGTGGCTGGCCTCTGCACTTGGTGAGTGCCCCAGGCCAGCTGGCCCTGCTCAGGGTGTGGCTGCTCACGGTGTCTGAGGCACCTTAGGAACGTGATCAGCACCATCATGATCTTGGCCAAGGTGATCCTGTACTTAGCATGACCACCTCATCCTGTCGGGCCCAAGGCTTGCCTGGTTTCAGCACTGAGAGTCCCACATCATGGGAAACCCTCTGTCCTGGGCCAGCTAGGACGATTGGTCCCCCAGTCACCTCGGGCCTTACCCCAGTGCCAGCCACCCCTGGTGGCTTTGGTTCTGCGGAGAGGGATCCCTGCCCACAGGCCGAAGCAGCCCTACCCGGCCCTCTCCCTGGCCTCCCCCATCCGTTCCTTGATCTCCCCTCCCGCAGTCACGCCACAGGCCTGGTGGTCACCCGGTGCAGACCCCAGCTCGGCACCCCGTCTTACAGCACGTTTGCCGGCTGGTCACTTGGTCACTCATCAGGCAGGGGAGCAGGCAGAGCAGGCCAGGCCTCCCTTGCCACACTGACATTTTTTTCTGGCTAACCCTTAACTTGAACCAGAAAAATGTCTTTCCTCATCCTCTCCCAGGTCCAAGGAGGCCCTCATTTGTCCCCACAGCAGGTGTCCAGCGCCTCCTTGGTATTCGGTTTGATTCCAGGGATAGCAGGTGACAGTCCCTTCCTGCCTGGGGAGGAGCCCAGGGTCTCTTCGGGGTCCCCGAGCCAGCTGCCCCTCCTTACTGCTCTCACCTCCCGCCTGCACTAGTGCCAGCTCTCCCCATCCGAGCCGTCCCTTCTCCTGGAGGAGGACGTAGTGGACAGCCCTGCAGGATGTGACGGCCACTCCTGCCAGTGCTTGTGCCCTTGCTGGGTCGGGGACCTGTGGGTGGCGTTGCCGGTCTGGAGCACACGCTGGGGCGCTGGGGTCAGTGCCGGGGCGACACCCACGCAGTGCCCGCCAGCTTCCTTTCCCTTCCTGCGCTGTTCCTCTCTCCCGCCCGCTGCTCCTCTGCCGAATGGTCCCCGCCTGCCTCCCGGTTCCTTCCAAAGCCGTTCCTCTCCAGAAGCATCCTTCAATCGCGCCTGCCGCGAGGGCGCCTGTGGCCCCGGGTCTCTGGCGCGCGGGCAGGGCTGGCTCAGCCTGAGCTCTCCCTACCCAGTGAGCTGCTTCCTCGGTGGCCTGCGTCCAGGCCTGTGGTGGAGCCCCTTCCTGACACCGCAGGTGGGTGACAGTGGGCACTCTGGGTGCCCCAGGTGGCCGCAGGTGCCTCCACCTTCCCAAGAGGTGTAGCCCTCCCTGCCCTGGAGCCCGGGAATCTCTAGCAAGGGTGACTGACCCCCTGGAGGCAGGCGGGGTGCTTGGCCCCAGGAGCCTGCGGCAGGGAGGACGGACTGGCTTGGGACGTCCAGCGCGGGGTCCTCTGGGCTTAGACAGCATCGGGGTCAGAAACTCCTCCTCTCCGGGCGGCCTCTGCGAGTTCTGGCTGGTTTTAGGCCTTCGCTGTCCTTTTTACTGAGCCCCGAGTCCCCCTCATGGTGGTGTCCGCCCTGTGGCCCGTGTCCCTTGAAGATTGCTCACACTTAATCAGTGTCCTTGACATGGTAACCCCTCTGATGTCAGGGGACAGCCTCCAAGGCACGTGGACCGTCCTGGACCAGCTTCCTGTCTCGAGCCTCTTTCCTCCAGGACAGGGTGGGTGCAGAGAGGGCAGAGGCAGGACACCCCGCCGCCTCCCTGCATGGCGTGGCCTCAGGCCTCCGATCCACCGCCCACCCGGAGCCCTCTGTGAGGTCGGAGTTGGGGCCGCTGAGTCCGAGCTGCTTCGGCACATCCCAGGGAAGACGTCCCCAGACCGAGCTGTGTCCTGGCACCCTGGTGTTGCTTCAGACGACTCAGCAGGGCCTGCAGAGTTCACGCAGCCCCCCGTGGACAGGCAGGGGGCGAGGCAGGTCGACAGGGCCTTGGCCAGTCCAGCAGCCCTGGCCTTAGCAGGCAGCTGGGGCGGGGCCAGCGGTGTGGACTCAGGTGCCATCTTTTCTGCTGCCATCTGCCCCTTGCTGGCAGCGCTTAGGCCCAAAGGAACCTGAAGGCCACTGACCTGTTCCCAGACTCGATCAGGGCCTGTGAGCTGTCCCGTGGCCAGCTCAACAGCACTGGGCTCTCGGAGGAGGGACCCGTGAACCTGTGCACGCAGCCCGGAGGTCACAGAAGCGGGGAGGTGGGGAGAGGACATACCTCGGCTGCCGACCAGCGGGCAGCGGAGGCTGGGCTTTCCTGCCTGGGAATGTTTAACTTGAACCGGCACCTGGCGCCCAGGCCGGGCCAGCCTGGGTTGGGGAATCTGGTTCCACCCGCACTTCCGCTCAATTAGCTCTTTGCAGGTGTGCGGGTGGAGATCCCTGTCATTTAGATTTATGGCTGCCTCCAGAGAGCAGCGGGGGCGCGTTCCTGGGCCCTAGGCTCTACCGAGTTAGTTTCCATGAGAAGATGTCATTGAAAACCCTGCCCAGGACCCGGCTGGGCGTGTCTGCCCGGCCCGGGAAATACCTGGCCTGCGGGGCTTGGGCTTCTCGTCAGGGCTGGGGTGACCAGAGCGTGCGTGGTTTGCCTTGCAGTGTCCGCAGCAGTGGACTGTCCCGCCACTGGAGGTGGTGACCCCACTGGCCTTGTTAGCAATCGGCCTCTAGTTCCAGGGAGACATGGCCTCAAGCCCACGGGACGTGAGCCTCCTCCTGTCCCAGAGTGGTCGCAGTGCCAACCCTTGCTCCTGACGGGGCCACTTCTTCTGCCGCCTGGGTTTTCTGCTGCTTCGCCTGCTGCGGGGCAGTTTGTAAGCGCCTGTAGCTGTGTGCGGGTGCTGGGGGCGTTGATGTGCTGTTTTACATTCCCCACCCGTCAGTCCTGTGTGCTAGGGACACCTGCCAGTCTCCCTCCCTATGCCACAGTGGTGCATAGTACTTCTCAGTGGCAGGACAGAGGTCCCCAGCCCAAGGCCAGGCGACCCAGTGATGCACAGGGTTTGAAGTTGGTGGCGTAGGAGGGGAAAGAGGAAGATCTGGAGTTGGACTGGAGCCAGCCGGGCGGGAGAGGGCCGCGTGCGAGAACAGCAGTCACCGCCGCACACTTTGCAGCCAGTGTTCCTGCCTCGCTTCCAGTCTCCCCTTTATCCAAGCCGGACACCCCGATCATGCAGCATCCAAACCCCAAAACTCTAGTGGTGTCATTTCTCCTGAGAGGCACGGGAGTGGGCTTGCAGGAAATACGGCCAGGGAAGCCAGATCCCAGGGGCTCCGCTTGACCGTTCACCCCAGGGCTGGTGCCAGGCAGTGGGCACTTCCTGGACTTATGGCATGGGTTGGAGCCGCCCTGGGCGCTGGGACATACAGTGCCTGGCTCCTGCCAGGGACACTCCAGAAAGGCCTGGAAGGATGTGCCTGTCTGGGTTGGCAGGGGACGGCCTGGGAGCTGGTCTGAACTGGTCGAAGTCCGTGTGGCCTCTCCGTCTGCCGCTGGCTCTCGGGACACAGTGCTGGGCCTGGTCTCCGGCTCTGCTAAGTGGGCGTGAGCCGAGCCGTGGATTCTTTCCATTGACATTTTTCGCATAGTTTTCTCCTCTGCTCTCCAAGAGGCAGCGTGAAGGCAGCGTTTGACCTTTGGGTTGTTGGGGAGCCGGCCAGTCGGGGATGTTGGTGGAGGTTGGGGAACGTCAGCAGCTGCTCCAGGCATCCTCCTACCTCAAGCCTTGGCTGGAGAGCGGGGAGGCGGGCAGCAGGAGTGGGACCCCTGTGCCAGCCCCTGGTTAGAGTGGGTGTGCTCTTCCTGGGCACTGGCCCTGGCCCCCGGAGCCCCACTCTGCACACCTCTCAGCCAAGCAGCTTCGACTTGAGGGTTTGGGACGGAAGGTTCTAGAAGTCCCCAGGGATCCAGGGACAGTGCTGCCCAACAGAAGCTGGTCTTAAACCCAGAAAGCAAAGGCTCTGCGGGAGGAGCGGGGGAGAGCTGCGGACTGTGCTCAGGACTTGCCCTGTGCTGGCTCCGGTCCTGCACGTCCTGTCCCTGCAACAGCCCTGCCAGACAGGTGTGTGGCCCCCATTTTGCAGATGAGGAAACCGAGGCAGGGCCTCAAACCCAGATGCCTGACGCCAGAGTTGCACTTCCCACCCGGGGCCACGGTGCCTCGGGAGCTGCTCACTGCAGGAAGCTGCACAGGCAGCTCTGTGTGGGGGTTCAGGCTCCCCTGGCAGGGGGACCACTGGCTTCTGACCTTCACCCACTGCTCCTGCCCTGCCCAAAGAGCCCCACACGCTCCTGAGCTCCATCGTGCCGTCAGTGTGTGGCCCACCCTGCCGCAGCCCCACAGTGAGAAGGGTGTTATTTTAGCCAGTTTTTCATCTGGAGCCCTGAAGGTCGTGGCTGGAGGAGGAGGGGCGTGGTGGTCCCTTGCTAGCCTCCCACTTTGAAGTTCTCAGCATGTTGACTGCAGGGCCCTCTGGAGAAGGCCTGGGGCGGGGGTCTCCCTGGTCCTCTGAAGAGATAGCAGTCCTGGTGGGACGGGGGTGGATCGAGGAGCCCAGAGAGGCCCCTGCGTCTTCAAGTCTGTGTGGTGGGTGGGCCGTGCCGAGGGAGTGGGCCGAGGGGACTGGCTCAGGCTCTGCTGGACCCCAGCCTCCCTGTGAGTCTCTGCTGATCGTGGGCCCTGGGTTGGCCGCCCTTTAATGAGCCCAGCAGAAGCCCCTGCTGGCTTGGGATGGACAGTAGACGTGAGGGCCCTTGGAAGGAGACGTTAGAAGCTCCGACTGCAACGTAGCATCGGCCTGGGGGCCTTGTGTACGTCGAGACTCTCTCTTGTCCCCGGCAGGGACAGTCACATGTGCCAAGGTCAGGGTGGCTCAGAACCCTTGAGCTGGGCACACGTGGCAGAAGCCTCCCGGTAAGGTGTTGCCAAGGCGCGGCTGCTGGCCACCCAGCTGAGCACAGCGGGGGCCCAGGGGCCGCTGGGCGGGCCGCTTACGCTCTGCCCCTTGATTTCCGTGTTGGTCAGCAGGAGCGGACTCCCACCCCAGGTCACCGGGAGCGGGCCTGTGCCCAGCGTGGCATGCCCCTGGCCTCCGGGCCTTCCCGCCCAACGGGGTTTCCTGCCGCCCAGCGCCGTGACCCTGCCCGCCGGTTCCGAGCCCGAGGTGATTTTTCAGTTGACTCGACGGGCTGGAAACCCCGGCTCCCTGGAGCGTGGGAAATGCCCGGCCGGAAGGGCCTCCCCTGCCGACTCCTCGGCTTGGCTTCCAGGGGGAGGGTCTGGTTTCACATCAGGACACCGGGATGTGGTCCTGTGCCCCTCTGAGAAGTCCCAGATGGCGCCTGCTGGCGGCCGGCCGTGCCCCTCCCACGCCCACCCTGGCCGCCGCGAGCGCGGGGCTCGTTAGTGACTTTACTGCTAAACAATTTGGAGAGGCGGCCCTGCCAGTTTCCCTGAGGGAGACGCAGCGCCTGCGGAGCGTGTTCTGTTTCTCCTGGAGCAGCTGCCCGGCCGAGCTCGGGTCGGGGAGTGAGGTACGCGGATCTGTGGGGCCCCTCAGTGCCCGAGGGCTCCACCAGGGCCCCGGGAGCCCAGGGCCGTCCACGCAGCCTGGCCGCACGTCCTCCTCCTCTGGTGGTGGTAGCAGCTGCTTTTTCCCCGACACCAGTGGAGTCCGTTTGGGGGCTTTTCATCTATTACTTGTACAGTGTCCCGGCAGCCCTGGGAAGTGGCCACCATTCTCCCACAAGGTCAAGGCCAGGGTCAGATGGCCACTAAGGGACAGATGTGGACCCAGTAGTTGGACCAGAAACACCGCTGGTGCCCGGAACCGTCATCATTCTGCAGAGGCCAAGTGGAGGAACACGAGGTCTCGCAGCGGCAGGGACTGTCCATCACCCGTCCCCATCCGTCACCACAGGCCCCAGGGAGGCAGCAAGCCCTGTGGCTCTGGCGTTGTGCATGGCACCGTTGGTTAAAGTCCTTGTGAAAACCCGATGCTGGCCGCGGGGTCGGCAGGTACGGCATCTCCGTCCCACGCCCATGTGTGACCGCGAGGTCCGGCCTGGGACACCCACTTCCCTGGTGGCTGTGTCCACCTGAGGGACCTTCAACCTGATTCGCCCGCCAATGTGCTGAACCTGAATTGGTGCCTGACTTAGAACCCTTCAGCTGGGCACATGGCAGTGATGTGTCCAGCCCCTCACTGTCCAGCCCAGCGATCAAGGGTGAGAACCTGTGCTCAGTGCCCCAGGGGCTGGTCACCACCACGGGCTGGCAGACGCTTGGCTGGCCTCCTCGTGTCCCCACCATGGTTTGGTGCTATGTACGTGTCCCCTCCCGGAGGCGGAGGAGAGGGAGGCGAGCAGAGTCATGCTTGGCGAGGGTGGGCAGTGTCACCTGAGCCGCTGTCCCCCAGTGGACACCTCCCTTCCGGAGCTGGCCTGGGGGGCGTTGCCAGAGCCAAGACGGGGGAAGTTGGCCACTTTATTATCAGAAGCTCAAAGAGGCCCAGCTCAGTCCCTGCCCGCCTGTGGGGCTCCATCCTGGCGTCTGGGTGGGGAGATGCCCACCTGGCACTCAGGGCTGCGGCCTCGTCCTTGAGTTTGGGAATCAGTCAGACTTCTGAGTCGTGATCCGGCTGTGCCCTCGGCCAGCTCTGGGACCAGGAATGAGCCAGCCACCTGTCCAACCTCTGGCTCTGTGTCTGCCAAGCCAAAGAGCGTCGTTGAGAATTGGGCCAGGCTCACTGCCAGGCAGGTGGAGACCCTCAGGTGAACCCAGTGGGTGCGTAGCTGGTGCCCAAAGACCCCTGCAGGGGGGTGAGGAGGAGAAGGGCTGTTCGGAGCTGTTATGGTCTGGAAAGAGCCTGGAAGAACCATCCAGGTTTGGCACAGCTGGGGAGGGGCAGCAAGGAAACAAAGAAGCTGGACTCTGACCACAGGAGGTGGGTGCTCACTGCTGGTTTGTGGGACTCCATTGTCCATTGCTTCTCCTCCAGTTTCTGAATGAAGAGTGATAGCTTGTGGCACTTGGCAGACAGCAAGTAGCCCTCAAGTCTGTGGGGACCCTGGGGGCCCAGACAGCTGTCCCCACAGAAGCAATTCATCAGGGTTCTTTTTCACTTGCAAGGGACATAAAATCCATCTTAACTGGCTGAAACACAAAGGGAAGTGTATTGGCTCATGTGAGTGAAAAGCCCAGGGACAGCCCTGAATTCAGGTGGGGTGTGACCCAGGACGCAGGCATGTCGGAAACCGGCTCTGTCTTGTTGGCACTCCCCTCATGGTGGCAAGAGGGCTGCCAACAGCTCCAGCTCCACCCTCTAAGCTTGAGGCCATCAGTAGAGATGGATCCTCGTCTGGGGATCAGCTCTGGTGGCCTGGCTTAGGTCACATGCCCTCTTCTGACCCAGTCACAGTGACCAGGGTGATTCAGCTCTGATCCATGAGACTGGGTCAGATTCCTATCCCTGAAGTGCCGGTGCTGATGGTGGGGTGTTTCCCAAAAGAAAAGGAGGGTTCTGTGTCAAAAAGAAGGGGCACAAACGCCAGCTGGACGGATGCATCTGATGCCCAGTCCAAGGAGCACAAGCAGAAACCTGGGACAGAGAAGGGAGGAGAGCCAGCCGCTCGGAGGAGGCCTGGCTCTGGGGCTCAGCAGGTCTGCCGCGCCTCCTCCTTGTGCCAGGGGGAAATCCCAGGCCCGTCCCCTCAGCCACCAGACCTGCCAGGTGCCGGCCGTGGCCTGCTGCTTCTCGTCCCTAGGGGAAGGTGTTCCAGGGCAGTGCCGCCCGGTCCTCAGGGTGGCCAGTCCTCCCTCTCCCGTGCCCCCTGCCCGGCAGGCAGGTAGCGGCAGCCCCTTGCAGCACAGCGGGGTCTGGGCCCAGGCTTTGGGGAAGCCGTTGTCACGGTCAGTGCCCATCAGGAGCTGAGGGGCCAGCTGCCCGTGTGGCCGGCTCCCCTCCCCTCCACACGATCGTGTATGTGGAGCGTCACACACTTCCCGGTGCAGCATCCGCTGCCGAGGGAGCCTCGCACGCTCCACTGGGACGGGAGGCATCTCCCGCTGTAGCCCGGGCCTCAGCTCCGGTTCTGCCTGACAGCAAGCTGTGTGCCCGGGTCCTCCACTTCCTGCAGGCCGGGAACCGCCTCCGTGGTGACCCTTCCAGGGCAGGCACCTCGGTCCCTCCCCAGTCCCTGGCCACTCGCTTGGTGAGGGTGAGCTGCGGAGCGCTTGGGCCCCGGGCAGCACGGCCTGGCCAGCCTGGCAGATCTGGTGGCAAGACGCGCTCCAGGCCAGTGGCTGCAGGGAAGGTGGGTTCAACCCCCAGAGGGAGAGCGACCACGTGAAACGGGAGGCAAAGCCCAGGGCAGCGGATGCGTCCGCCATGCCCGCCCGCCCTGCCTGGCAGGAAGTTCTAGGCGGCTCCCCGGGCGGGCCGGCCTGGGGGTCCTGTAGAGGAGTGAGTGGGTGTCGCTGAGGGCACCCTCCTGCGGGGGGCTTGCCTCCTGTCACCCCAGGGCTGTGAGTGTCAGGATCAGGTGAGAGAGGCCCAGAGAGCAGGGACATCCCCACAGTCACAACCCAGTTCCCGTCTGCTGCCCGGGCCCGTTTCTGGCTGGGTGGGCCTTTTTCCACAGGCAGGGGCCAGGGGGCCCGGTAGAGGCCACCTGGGGACTGTGGAGCCCGAGGAGACTGTGCTGTGTCCAGCTCCTCCCACGGATCCAGCAGGCCGAGGATAGACAGGGCCTGCGGGAAGCCAGGCCAAGGCTGCGCCCACCCCCGCCAGGCCCAGGTGGTCGGGAAGCACCCTCCGGGCTGCTTTGCAGCTTCCGTGGTCTGGGAGCCCTTGCTGAGTTGCCCAGAGGCGGCTCCGGCCATTTGTAGAGCTTGCGGGACCCGCAGGAGCTGGATCCGCAGCAGGCCCGGCGTGGCGGCTGCTGCCCGGGCTGCCCAGGACCAGGCCCCCAGCCCCCTCGGATGTCAGGAATTAGTGGCGGCTCTTCAGGGCACCTGGAGGGTCTCCGCCCAGCTGGGGGTCCCGAGGAGGAGTGAGCACAAGGCCTCGCCTGCCTGGCCCGCAGTCCCACGGCTGTCCTTGTCCCCCTGGAGGGTGTCGCTCAGTTCCCTGCAGGGTGGGGACCAGGGCCCAGGGCTCTTGGGAGGATTGAGAATTAATGCACATGGAGGCCTCGAGCTGTCCCCGCATGCATGAGGCCCCAGAGATGCTACAGCCATCACCGGGCAGGTGACCAGCCACTCCAGGGGCAGAGGGAGTGTCCCAGGCAGCTGAGATGCACCTCTTTCCCACCACACGCTGCCCCTGTGGAACAGACAGAGGGGTTCCCTCGTCTCTTGGCCAAGGCCCCACCCCTGCCCTGGGTCCACTCGGAGGACTCACTGCTCCCCACGCTCTGGGTGCACTGCGTGACGTGCACGTTGGTCCTGCCGCTGTCTAGCCTGAGGGTTGCTTGCTTTCTCTCACGGCCCACAGGAGCCGTTGCATCTGGCTGGAGGCTCCCTGGGGGGTGACAGCATCACCACCACCTACGGAGACTAGCACCCGGGTGGCACTTGTCCCAAACCCAGTAATAAGAAGGACCATGAAGGCAGCACCCGTGACACCCAGCCATGCTGGTCCCGTCCGTGGAGGGGCAGCTGCAGGCCCCAGGCTTGGGCTGGGCCTGCACCCGGCTCGGGAGTCCCCACGGCCTGCGTGCGGACTCAGTGAGGCGGGGACCAGCCTCAGTGCGGGGCAGCAGCGAGGCCTCTGCAAGACGGGACGCCAACAGTGGCAGGCTGGGTCATCAGAGGTGACCCATCCTTGGCCTTGGGACGCAAGCGACTGCCCTGGGGACATTGGGTCCTGTCCCACAGGGCGTGTGTCACTCAAGCGACCGCCCTGGGACTTCCCGGGCAGGCGACCCTCCATCTGGGGATGAGATCCGTCCACCCCACTGCCGAGATGGGCAGCCTTGGGCCCAGGTTCCCCTGGCCAGGACCTGCGGGGACGTGGCCTGCAGGGCTCTGGACCTGGATCTGCTTTGGTGGCTGTAAAAATGGGCTTTTGAAGGGAAATCGGAGCCGCCTTGCCCTGTGGTCTGCGGTCTCCTCGAGGCGTGAGCCATGCACAGAACTCGCCTTCGGGGCGGTCGGAGGCCAGGTCTGGGCAGCTGGGTGCTTGGCCAGGTAGCAGGGTGTCCCTGCGACAGTGACTGGGGACCTCCCCTCCTGTACTTGCCACTCGCACCTTGTCTGGCCGCCACCCAGAGTCCCCAACTCTTCTTCCTCCCTCCCTTTCTGGACGGGGTGGCTGTCCTCAGACCCCACTTGGACGCGTCCCTGTGTCTGTCCTACCCGCTGGGCAGGAGGCCAGGGCTTGGGGTCCGTGGTCTTGAGGACCAAGGCCACCCTGGTGCTGGGACCACAGCTTCCCCTGGGAGGTGGGGAGAGGTGCCTTTGTCAGACACAGGCCACGGTGAGCTGTCCTGACCCCCATTCAGCACCTTCCAGAATGTTCCATTTGGAGGGCAGGTCAACCAAGACCCTGGTCTTGGCCCGTTTTTTGTTTTGGATGAAGATTCGGAGGTCACTTCACAGGCCATGCAGCTGGGCAGAGGGGGAGCCAGGTCTGACCCCCGGCTGGCTCCGCACCTGCCCGCCTGCCCACCTGCCAAGCTCGGCCCCTCACTGCGAGTCTGGGGGAGCCGTGCCGGGCGGGGTGCTGGCTGCCATGGACACGGCCCTGCTCTGTGGAGCCGCCACTGGATCCAGCCACCTCCGTCCAGCAGCTGCGCAGGGCTGCTGGCCGCCTCCACTGTGGGCAGCATGGCAAGCTGCTCCCATAGGGCGCCTCTGCCCCTGCTGTCCCCCACTCCAAGCCTGGGCCACCTGGGCTCTGCCACCTGAACAGTGGTGTCCCTCAGCCTTGGTTCCTCCCCAGGGGTGATAGCGTCCTGTGCATAACGGCGTCTCAGTCAGTGACAGGCCGCACGACGGGTCCCCTGAGACCTCGTGGTGCTAGCTACCTGGTAGTGTGTGGCCTGGGCCTTGCACAGCCAGGATCAGCTCACCGCGTGGGCCTCGGGCGTGTCCCTGTGGTAGGCGACCCCTCAGGCCCCTACGGTGCAGAAGCTCCACTCAATGAGGCTCACGCTCCACTCTGGTCTTCACTCTGCGTGACCTCATCAGTCACTGAACTCTGGGCCTCGGTACCCCAGCCCAAGGCAGGGCGGTGGTGACGGCACCTGCCTCGTGGATCACTGGGCTGACCACTCTAGTTAGGGCGTAAGGCACAGCAAAGTCTGCAGTGTGTGTGGTATGTTCAAAGTGTCCGCAAAGATGCAATTGTGATTATGATCTACACTAAGTATTCTATTTGCTTATAAATCTATAACTCATCAAGAACCTCAGAGGGTTAGAGGTGGCCTCCTTGCTACTAGGTGACTGCTGGAGCTCCAGCCATTAAATCCACTGTCCAAGATAAAAGGTGGGAAAAGAGCAAAGCCTTTTTTCTTAAAGGACAGTCCTTCTCAGAGACCTTTCCTGTACTCCAATGGCCAGAACTGAGTCACATGGGCCACCCTAGCTGCAAGGGAGGCTGGGAGTCCCGTTTACACAAAAACAACTCATTGCCCCTGCAAACTGAAAGAAATGGGCCAGGAAGGGCAGGTCCTGGCCAAGCTCCTGTGGCCGGCTCCTGGGCCCATCCTCCCTGGGGGGGCCGCAGCAGCCCCTCGCCTTTGGGGAAGGGGCACCTGGGGCCGGCGCTGCCAGCCTGTGTGCCGAGGGTTGCCGGGCAGCGCCGTTGGGCAGCACCCTTGGTAACGGCGGCTCCCTGGGGCAGGCCAGCGGGTCTCCCAGCAACGCTCGCTCAGCCCCCGCAGCCCAGAGGACTTCGCGGCTCGGTGGCTTTTTTTGGCCCCACGTCTTTCTGCCACTGCCCGCCCCCTGCCCAGGGGTCCGAGGGCCCTGTCCAGCACTGGCAGAAGGTGCACGATTGTCCTCTGCTCTTTGGTGCTTGGGCACCGGCCAGGACAGCGTCTCCAGAAGCAGTGGCTCCTTCCTAAGGCGGTCCCCCTGCCCCTGGCCAAAGATCTGACCCGCCGGTGGGGCTTCAGGCCTGGGCTGTGCCCAGGGCCAGTGAGCACATGGCTTCCTTCTTTGTGCCAAGGTGATGGCAGTCTGTACCCCACCACCCGGTGCCTTTGCTACCGTGCGTTCCTGGAATGCAGACGGCGCAGCCAGGGGCTGGGGTCTTCATTTTATTTTATTTAATAATTCACACCTAGATAGCTCCCTGTGCCTGGTGACTACCAGGCTGAACAGGGCAGCCATGGACAGTCCAGGGTCTCTGTTCTGCCAAGGGGAGAGATTCCACTGATATCATCAGGCCCAGAGAGGGACAGTGACTAGCCCAAAGTCACACAGCAACCTAGTAGTCCCTCGGAGACAGAAACCCTAGTCTTCCAATCCAGTTCTTCCTCATTTCTGCAGGTCCACTCTGTGCGGAGGGGACCACCAGTTTTGAACGTCGTGGTGCCTGGCAGTGTGGCAGACTGCGTCACATGTGTCTCTGGAGCTTTGTTTTTTGTTTGTGTGTTTTTGATGTGTTTTGTGGTCTGGGGTGGAACCCAGCCTCTCGTGCATTCTAGGCCAGTGCTCCACCCCTGAGCTGCCCAGGTCCTGGGTCCTGCTTTTGAACCGGCGAGGCTCAGGGAGGGGCAGTGGCCGCCTGGGGCTCTGCTGCGCTCTGCGCTCGCCCCTGGGACCCTCTGCTTGCCGGTCGGGGCTTCTTGCTCAGCTGGGGCAGGCGCACTCAGGAAGCTGGCTGAGCCCCGCTGTGCTTTCCACCAGCTGTTTTTCCAGCCCGGCCTCCTAAGACTTGTCTCCGCAGGTGCCTCACCTGGGCCCTGCCCTCCCTGCGCCCACAGGCTGGCTGGAGGGTGGGGCAGGGTGGGCACAGCACCCACCCACCTGGTCTCCGCCCTGACCTGGTGCAGCAGAGGCTGGGTCCCTGCCTTCCCCGCCCCACCCCTGCGAGGCGTCCTGCTAAAGCCAGCTCTTGGGTTGCCCTGCGTCGCTGTGGATGGGCAGTGGGTACAGCTGCTGGATTGAAGCAAATCACCAGTTAGACTGAATTCCAGGTCAACATGAGCACCGGGTGGGGCACTGACCGGCCGTGCTAAGGCTGGAGGCACCCGCGGCTGCCCTGCGGTTCCGCTCTCTGCACCTGGGCCTTTATTCTGCTTAGCTTTGTTTCCTTATGCTACATCTGGGAACCCCCAGTGGGTGGCAGCCACACAGCCTAGGTGACACCCGAGACCTCAAATAATGGCACAGGTCTGTGCAGGGTTGGGACCCCTGCCTGGGCCTGGGGCGGAGGCCAGGTCTCTCGGATCCGCTGTCTGCTCCACAGACTCAGGAGCTGCCCCAGGGTGGTCTGGGAAGTCACTTCCAAAGAAAAAACTAAGAAACGCGCAGGACCTCACGTCGGCTCGCAGGGTCACTGCAGACGGGCGCACCTTGGCAGCCCCTATGAGACAGACTCTTGGTGAGTCATGGGGACAGGAACCTGGCAGGATGGGCAATTCAGGACCATTGATGAGGGAGAGGAAATTCCGGAGTCTTGGGGACAGCCCAAGGTGGCCAGCCAGCAGGGGCCATGGAGGTGGGGTAGGGCCTCTGTCACCTGGCCTCCCCCACCTTCCTCCTGCTCTCCCCTGGCACCCACGTGCTGGGCTCAGGCATCTCTGGCCTCCAGCCTCCTTGCTCCTGCGCCCACGGCCACCTCTTAACCCTGGACGGCCAGTGGCGTCCTGCAGGATGGCCTGGTACTCCAGCAGATGGAGCCCCGCCCTGGTCGCTTGCTGGTGTGTGCTGCTGCGCTCTGGAAGGCCAGGCTGTCCCTTTTCCCTTCTGCAGAACTCGTAAGGGGGGCAGGGAGGGGCCCCAGCAGCCCTCCAGAGGCCTGGACGGCCGTCCTGCCCTTGAGCAGTCCAGTGCCTGCACATGGCCTGCTCCCTGGTGCGCGGGTCCTCCCACCTGGGTTCATGGCGGGGCCTTGCATGGTGTCCCCAGGGCCCAGGCTAGGGCATGGGTGGCAGGGGGCAGGTGCTGGTGGCCTCTTGGATGGGTGGAGCCGCTGGACAGACTGAGCAGCGGGGTGTGTGCTCCTGCCGTGAGCGCCCTTGAAACCCAGCAGGGGGGACACAGGGCCTGCCCCGCCCACGCCAGCCTCCCATGCCAGCCTCCCACGCCAGTCTCCCACACTAGTGAGGGTTCCTGGAGGTTGTCTAAGGCGCTGGGCAGCCAGTCAGAAGGCCCGGAGCTGTGAGGTCCCCTGAGCTGTGGCCCTGAGGGCGAGACCTGTGGTGGGAGGGAAGTCCCAGGGGGCTGCAAAGGCCCTGCGGGGTGGGGGGTGGGGTGCGTTCCGGTGGGCGGGGCTGCGCAGGCTCCGCTGGGGTGGGCGGGGCTGCGCAGGCGCCGGGCCAGGGACCAGGGTTTGGGGGCTCGCACTGGGGGGAGGACGGGGAGGGGGCTGCGGGCAGGGGTGAATGGAGCCGCTGTCACACGGGCACTGCACCCAGGGCGGCCTCCGGGTGGTGGAGGAGGGCGAGGTCCTGGCGCCGTCCCGGCCCCTTTCCGAGGGCCCCGGGCGTGGAGGGGCGACGGCCTGGTCCCCCTGGCCTGGGCCCGGCTCTGCCCCCCACTTCCCCGCAAGACCAGAGGAAGCCAGGGAGTCGGGCGGGTGGAGCGCCTTGGACGGGCGGCGCCCGGGTGTGGCTGCCCCGCCCGCAGGGACCCCGCAGCTGACCAGGGGTGGGTGTCAGGCTGGGCATAGGGGGGACCTGCTCACCTGCTTGGCCGGAGGCCTGGCGACCCAGGCGGTACCTTCCACACCCTTCTGAGTGTGACCTTCATGGGTGAGGATGGCGCCCCCAGGCTCCACAGGATGTGCCTCCCCGGGCAGCTGCCGGAAGTCCCCGGTCCTCGCAGGGCGCCCTGGCCCCTCACAGCGCCCTCTTGGAGCTCAAAGGGAGGTGGGGGGAGACCCAAAGCAGGTCACCTGTGGCCCCTCTGTGCACTCATCAGATGCCCCTCAGGGCCACTGGGTGCCACGCGCTGCCCCAGGCACAGGGAGACCACTGGACAGGACTCCCGGGCCTTGGCATTGCTGACGACTAGACAGGTACCCAGGGCGGGTTATGAGCTTGTGGCTGAGCCCTGGAGAAGAGGCGGGCAGCCAGGGGCAGGGCGGAGGGCCCTGAGCTTGCCTGGTGCCAGGATGGACGCCCAGGACCTCCGCCCTCCCACCTGACGCTGACCTTCAGCTTAGAAAGAGTCCAATCAATAAAGAGTTGAGGAGCAGCATCCAGGAGGCCAGAGAAGGCCGAGGCCAGGTGCTGACCTCTCAGTGAGGAGGCGGCCACGGAAGTGGGGAAGGGAACTGCAGGGGCAAAGGCCCTGAGGCTGGAGACAGCTTGGTATGCGTGTTCCAGGGACAGACCCTGTGGCTGGCCCTTAGGGACAGGCGGATGGCGCGTGAGTTGGGGCCACAGCAGAGCCTCAGGCCTGCTTCAGGTTTCAGAACGTCCCTGCCGTGTCTCCAAGGGGAGGTGTGTTTACCCTGGTGATGTGCCACTGAAGAGCTGTCACCCAGCCGTCTGTGCGGCCGCCTCCCGTGGAGGCTTGCTGTTGGCTGTAGCTCAGGTGAGCAGACCTGGAGGGGCTCATCGGCCTGCGGGGCCAAGCTGGTGACACCACAGCGGCCCTCTCTCCCTGTGGGGTGCTGGTGCCCCCGGGCCTGAGGGGAGGGGATGCTGTGCTCTCCTCAGCCTCGTCCCTGGGGACTTGCTGTCCGGGAGCTGGATTCAAGTGCCGCGGGACCCTCAGTGGCTGGCGTTGCTGCTCCTGCAGATGCGCCGCCCGCTCGCTTTATGTATTTATGTGTTTATTTATTTTCATTTTATTTTTGGTACGGGGAAATGAACCCAGAGGCGCTTTACCACAGAGCCACACCCCCAGCCCTTTTTTGTATTTTATTTAGAGACAGGGTCTCGCTGAGTTGTTTAGGGCCTTGCTAAGTTGCTGGGGCTGGCTTTGAACTTGCAATCCTCCTGCCTCAGCCTCCCAAGCGGCTGGAATTACAGGCATGTGTCACTGTCCCCCGGCAACTTTGTGATCTCCTGAGCTACCTAATCTCAGCCTCTACCTCCTGTTCTGTTCCATGGGGTCGTGATAGCACCTGCCTTGGGCTCAGGGGAGCACCTGAGATGGCGTTAGGACGCGTGACCACACGCTGTGCTCTTGACTGGCGGTCACTGCTGAGACTTGGCCACTGGGTGGACACGCTCAGGGTGGTAGCAACAGCGTGGAGCCCCGAGAGCGTGGCAGGCTGGGGGACTGTGCAGGCTGGGTGGGGCCCAGGGTGGGGCTGGACCCTGGGATTGAGGTCTGGCTTCGGGGTGGGGCGGGTCCTCCCTGCACGCCTGCAGGGAACGGCCGGAAAAGCAAACCGAGAAGCCAGAGCACCTTTGAATGCCCCAGGAGAGCGGTGACCAGCCGCGCCCTCTAACGCTGTGCCCTTCTCCCCTAGTGCTCCTGCGGGAGGAAGTGTCTCGGCTCCAGGAGGAAGTTCACCTTCTCCGGCAGATGAAGGAGATGCTGGCCAAGGACCTGGAGGAGGCGCAGGGCGGCAAGGCCTCCGAGGTCCTCTCAGCCACTGAGCTCAGGGTCCAGCTGGCCCAGAAGGAGCAGGAGCTGGCCAGAGCCAAAGAGGCCTTGCAGGGTGAGTCTCGCGCTCGGCCGCGCTCCGCCCGGCACTTCCTGGGGGGCGGACCCTGTCTCGTGGGGTCAGGCGTGGCCCTCGTACCCTCCTGCAGGGAGCCCACCACGCACCGTCCACTGGGGCTGGCCGTGGGCCCCTCCTGTGGGGCATGAGTCACGGGTGGGCTCTTAGCTGGACCAGGAGGCAGACCCAGCGGCGGGTCTCTCTCCCGCCCCTGGCGACAGCGTGGCTGGGCTGCTTCCTGGCTCAGAGGCGTCTGTGTCCCACCTGTCCCTCTGGCTCACCCTGGGGCTCTGCAGGACGGGTTCAGGCCTCTGTTCACGCTTCCCGCTAAGAAGGGAGCATGCCAGCTAGGCGCCCGGGGAGGAGCGGGAAGGCGACACGGTGGAGGTGTCCAGGGGGTGTTGACCAGATGGACATGGAACCCCGGCCACCATGCGACTGGAAATCTGCTCTAGCACGGGGCAGCCAGAGCGCCGTGGGTCCGGCCTGGTTCCCTTTAGCCAGCTGGGGACCCAGCAGCTCCCTCTCCCTGTCTCCTCAGAGACCTCACCCCCTCTGGGGGCTCAGGAAGGTCTCAGGTTCCTTGAAAAAGGTCGAAAACCCTCATCTGACCTGCCAGCTGGTGCAGCGCTTGGGGTACTCGGGCCTGAGACCAGGGGTTCGGGGGCAGCCTCGGGGCCTGCTCCTCACGGGGTTGGGGGGCTCAAGGAAACCCCTGCTTTCCAGGAAGCCTGGGAGGTCGGCGTCCAGGGGGAGCCGGGACCCAGCGCGTCCGGCGCTCTTCGGTGTCTGGCGGGGTCACAGAGACAGTGAGTTGGCCGTGGTGTGGCTTGTGGCCCAGCCGAGGCGGCACGCTTGGGGCGCCGTTTGGCCAGGTACCTGTGCCTGCTGTCCATGCAGCTGCCAGCGGTCCAGACAGGTCTCTGTGGGCCACCCGCATCCCGGCTGCCAGTGTCTCCCCATGTGTCTTCCCTGGGGTGGGGCCCCAGGTCCTGGGAGTCTCCTGTGAAGGCATCGCTGGGCCCAGTGGCGCAGGCGGAAGTCCTGGGTCATTCGGAGCGTGTTGGTCCTGTGCAGAGTGGGGCTGTGCGGGAAGCTGCCCCTCAGCCACCGTCCCCAGCCTCTCTTCCAGGGACACAGCGCCCGCCTTCCCCATCTTTGCCAGGCTCAGAGTTCCCACCAGTACTTGCTCACTGGGACATGGGAGGAGGAGGTTCCTGGACTCAGAGGCAGGGCAGTCAGCTCATGTCCCCACCGCTCCCGAGCCTGTGGACAGACGCCCTAGCTTCTCTGAGCCTGTTTCCAGGCCCTGTCGGGGGACGCCATGCCCACAGCATGCAGAATTGCGCACTGGCCCCCAGTTTGCCAGGGGTGCCGGGACCCACAGCCACTGCCCAGCTGTGTTGTCAGGCATTGTCTCCTACGTGCACACGGTGCTAAAGCTCCACCTGCGAAGAGCAGGCCCCAGAAGAGACCCACCATGACAGAATAAAGCAGGACAGCCACAGCGGATCCCAGATCGAGAGTCACGTCACACTTAGGAATTGTTTGTTTTTATGATTTTCTACGTGATATTCTCAGACCATGGCTGACGACCACAGGCAACTGTAGTCCAGGAGGGTCTGCAGCAGGTGTTTCCTTCCAGCTCGATGCAGGAAGGTTTCCTGTCCATCACCAGCGGCCTGTGGCCTCACCCAGAGGTCCTCCGGGTTCCTGGGCGGCTCCCCTGCAGGAGGAGTGACGTGGGCAGCCGGGACTTGTCAGAGTCCAGCCAGGCAGAGCTCTGCGCCAGCTCTGTCCGGAAACCCTCCTCGGCCACTCGCCCCAGTCCTCCTGGAGTCTGAACCCTCCACCTCAGACACCCGAACGAGGTCCAGGGAGGTTGGGTGGCTTGGCCAAGGTCACAGAGGTCACCAGCAGCCGGGGCAGAGACGTTTCACGCCCTCCTGGCACGCCTCGTGTCGCCTCTGCCTGTGGCCTCCTGGGATGCAGCTGGTCTGGATGCCCGAGACAGAGGCTGGCTAGCTCAGTCATGGGGATGGAGGCTCCAAGGTCAGGCCTGGACTGCACCCCAGCTGTGCCACTTGCTAGCTGTGTGATCTTATAGAAATTCCTCAGCCTCTCTGAGCCTTAGTTCCTTTGCTGTGAGGTTACTAGTAATAACTGTGCTTACCATGGGTGCTAATAATAGTCATGACTCCTTGGGTCAGAAGGATTAAATGAGAAGGCGCTTGGCTCAGCGCCGGCTACTGTTACTGCAGATACTTAGTGATGATCGGTGGCAGGAGCTTGGCAGACCTCCCTGGATCTGCTGGGCACTGTTGGCTGCCTGACTGGCATTAGGGGTGGCCCAGATCTGAGACTCCCTGGTGCCCCTCCAGGCTCAGGGTAGCAGTGCCCTGCAAGGCGCTGGGCCGGGCACTGCAGGCCACCTGGTGCATCCTGGAACTCCGCAGTCATAAAGATGCTTCCTCACCCGCCGCAGCGCGTGGTGTGTAAATTGCAGACAGATGTGGGCAGGAGGAGGGATTTCTGTCCTGTGATGAGTAGCCTGAGAACAGGGTCCCAAGCGAAGCCAGCAGCAGATGTTGGGCACCACCTGCTAACAACCGCTGTCCCTGTGGGGAGGACACAGAGGCCACTTGGCATCCCGCCCCCACCCTGGCCTTGCGGTTTGACCTGAATTTTAGGATTAGGGCCTCCAGCAGACCCCAAAGCGCAGTCCGTGGTTCCAGCGTTGAAGCAATGAGGAGGAGCAAGCGGGCGCAAGGGCGCGGAAGCTGCGAGCGTGGGGTGTCTGATTCAGGAGCGTGGTCCCCTCGTGAGCCTAGAGCAGAAGCCCTGCGTGATGAGCAGGGAACAGCCCGGTCACGTGTGACTGCCCCTGAGTCCCCGTCTGACCCCGTCCTACACACGCGGTGCGCCTGCAGCCGGGGAGACGGGGTGTCGCGATTTCTCCCGGCTCCTCCGTTTCATGACGTCCCTGCCAATCAAGGCGTCGTGGAAATGATGGTGATGGAAATTTGCTTCTTTCATTTTTCAGCCTCTAACAGCATGTTGAATGTGCTGAGCATTTTCCCACAACAATAAATACTCTTTGAAAACATAATTTTTAACGACTATATAATGTGCTCCCGAGTGGAGGCACCATAATTTATTTAGCCATTTTCCTGTTATTGGACATTTAAGTCATTTCCACTTTCTCTCTCTCCCTCTTTCTCTGCCGTTATATAACCTGTCACACAATATGCCAATAAAGATCATGCAACTAAATCCTTTTCTTGGGACAGCGTCGCTCAAACTTTTTGATCCAAGGACCCCCTCACATATCCACAGAACTGAGCATCCCCCAAAGTTTTTGTTGCTATGTCTGGAATTTCCGTTTACCATTCTAAAAATCCAAACTGGAAAAAAAGGTCTCAATATTCAATAACTTCTTTTCAAATAATAATAAACCCATTATATCTTAGCGTAGTAACTAGAATCCTTGTGCAATGAGCAGCAACTGTATTTTCCCAAACGGAAAGGTCTGCGTGAGCAGGGGCTGCTTTTCAGCCTTTTCTGCAGAAGCCCTTGAGGTCTGGCTTTGCGGCCGCCGCTTCCCCTCTCTGCTCCTTCAGTCTGTTGCAATGTGCTGTTTTGGTTGAAAATCTGGCATCACACAGCTCTGTGGCTGAACGGAGGGCTGTATTAATTGGTACATAATTATGGACATTCCCTGATGCCACACTGTGCTCTCTGGGCAAGAGTTTACTGAGGGTTTGTTGCACTGCGGAATCCCAGACCTTACCCACCTGTACGCTGCTGCATTGACGTCAGCTGGGCCGGTTCTGCTCTTCAAAAGGATATTTTATCCACACGTCATTTCTTTCTTTCTTCCCGGTTGTTGGTTTGTTTTGGCTGTAATGGGAATTAAACCCAGGGGCTTTGCACATGCTAGTGTTCTACCACTGAGTCACATCCCCAGCCCTTTATTTTTTTGTTTTCAGACAACGTCTCACTAGGTTGCCCAGGCAGGCCTCGAACTTGCGATCCTCCTGCCCTGGTCTCCCGAGCCACTGGGATTACAGGCGTGCGCCACTGTGGCCCAACCTCTAACGTGATATTTATAAAAACATCATACGTTAATCGTAGGCTTCCTGAGTTGTGATCTTCCGAGTGTTGATGTGTTTCCTTATCCAGTATCAAAACGTGGCCTGTGTTGATATCGCCGCCAGCCTCCTCAGAAAGGCCTCAAGAGCTGAGAAGCTCTTAATGTCGTGGTGGTAGAACTCTTGATTTTTTTTTTTTGCTTCGCTGCCCAAGGTTTATCATTGGAGACAGATGCTGGCGATGGTTTTCCTGGAGGTAACAGAGTAACCCGCTTCATTAGTACGTTTAGTTCACCCCTTGGCCAGATACCATGGCTTAGAAGTTTCGTTCTCTCCAGCACAAATGGTCTGTGCAAAGGTGGCTAGTTTAGCTTGCAACTTAAACAGACGCACACATGTTTTCGAGTTAGCCGCTGTTCTTTGGTATGCAGCCCAAGAACCAAAAGTGTGTACGCCATTTCACTAAAAGGGCATTTTTTACTTGGGCGATGAAGCTTTAGCAAAATGAAGAGCTTTTTCTGCTTGTTGGTGGCATCCTCGTGTGTGTGTGTGCCGGGATGGAAGCCAGGGCCTCTGGAAGTGCTCTCTACCCCTGAGCCAAGTCCCCAGCCCCAGCAAAGGCACCTTTGAGTTAAATGCTGGGTGTTTTAAATATTCGTGATTGTTTAATATAAAGAACATCGTGGGGGGCTGGGCTGTGGCTCAGTGGTAGAGCGCCTGCCTAGCCTGTGTGAGGCACTGGGTTTGGTTCTCAGCACCGCATATGAATAAAGCAATGTCCATCAACAACTAAAAAAAAAAAATTTTAAAAGAACGTAATGGTTACTGTTTAAGTTTGGTGCTGGTATCACGGTCTCTGCGAAGATGTCAGCTGTTGCTTTTGCACCAACCACCAGATACTAAATGTGGTTTAAAAAAAAGGAAGGCAAGTACCTCACAGCCTTGAGAGTTGTTTGCCCAGCAGCCTTGTCTCTGTCCCTCTAGCACATGGAGGTGCGTGTGGCGATAGACACGTCTTTCCTGGATGTACCTCTAGTGTCCCCTCCCCTCTGTCCACCAGAGTCATTATACTGGGGCTTTGTTCTCCCCTGACTCCCCGATGGTCACCATTCAGGCTTGGGTCCTCAGGGAACGTCTTGACCAACCTCCCTGCCCAGTCAGGTAGCCAATCAGGTGTCTGGAGAGGAGGTCGGCCAGATTCCCTGGTGGACCCAGTGCAGTCAAAGGGCCCTTGAAAGTGGAAGGGAGGCAGAGGAGTGAGACCAGGTGGCAACAAGCAAAGGCCAGAGCCGTTCAGCCTGAGGACGCGGGGAGCAGGCAGGGCCAAGGAGTGGGGGCTGCCTCCCCAGAACCTCCAGCAGAAACAGCCCTGCCAACACCCTGATTAGAGCCCAGCAAGATCCATCGTGGACTTCTAACCCCCAGAGCTGCAAGACCATTTGCACAGTCTTCAGCCCTCGATTGTGAAGATTCACTCCAGCACAAGCAGAGAGCTATACAAGCTGCTTCTCCCCTGCACTGGGCAGCCCCGGATGCTGGTCTTGCCGAGGACTTAGCACATGTGGGGTCATCACCTCAGTTGACCCCTGCAAAGCTGGATGTGGTGGCGCACGCCTGTAATCCCAGCAGCTCGGGAGGCTGAGGCAGGAGGACCGCAAGTTCAAAACCAGCCTCGGCAACTTAGCAAGGCCCCAACAGTTTAGTGAGACCCTGTCTCAAAATTTAAAAAAAAAGAAAGAAAGAAAGGACTGGGGACATGTGGCTCAGTGGTTACATGTCCCTGGGTTCAACCCCCAGTACCAAAAAAATAGGCCCCTGCAGAGCAGAACACCTGGAGCAGGGCTGACCGCCCTCGCTGTGCAGACCGTCACGAGTCTGGAGGAGCAGAGCGGAGTCTGTCCGACGCTGTGCTCTGTGAATCCACCCAAAGTTCTTGCATGGGAAACTTAACCCCCAGATTCAGGTGGTGATTTTTGTGACACGTGGTAGTGGGGTTTGGAAGTGGAGCCTTTGAGGCAGTTCGGTTACGTAAGGTCATGAGGACGGGGCCCCCGAGGACATCAGGGGTTTTATGAGATGACAAGGTGCCCGGCTAACACGCATGGCCCGCCTCTCCATGGGTGCTCTCCGCCACGTTTCCTTGAAGGCTCTCGGGTGCTCCTGGACCTTCCAGCCTCCAGAACCCTGGGCTTAACAAACCTCTATTCTTTATAAATCACCAGAGTCCCTCTGTCATAGCCACAGAAAATGGACCCAGACTCCTGAGTTTCCTCGTTACAGAAGGAGTGAGCGATGTCAGCTGAGGCCTCGCCCCTGCCTCAGAGTGAGTCACCTGCCCCAGTCCAGCCTCCCTGGTTGAATAGCGTTTTTATAAATGGCCTTCTGGACCTGGGAATGAGAGTCCCTGACGTAGACAGCCCTGCTTTGAAGGGTTTTGGATTGCAGACCTTGTCCTGAGCCCCAAGGGCGCAGAGGTGGGAAGCCATTGTTCCTCAGGTCCCACAGGCCAGCTCGCTGCGCTGCACATGTCAGTGGGTCTGCAGACAGTGGGGCAGTGGGTGGCCCAGGTAGCTGCTGAATGGAGGGATGCGTCACCTGCCGGGATGGCTGTGCCTCTTGCTTTGCCCTACACGGTCGTCATCACAGCACCGCGTGGGTGTGGAAAGCCCCTTCGTGTTTCCTGCGGCCTGCCCACACCTGCTCTCTGTTCTTTGTCTTGTTCCTTCCTGTTCACACTCGGTGGCATCTGTGTGTTCCCTGAAGCCACCACCACCTTCCTCAGCCCCAGGCCTCGCCGGGTGGCTCTCAGGGCTGTTCAGGGTGTCCTCTAGCCCCCCAGCCCTGATATGGAAGGCTCTTGGCTGGTGAATCTCAGGACTCAGTGGAAGCTTCCAGAAAGTTCAACTCTGCGGACAGAACATCTTCCTGATGTACCGTCAGCTACTTTTAAGTACTGTGAGCAGATCCCCTTGAAGTCTTCTTAAACCCCAGATGTGATCCAGTTGGTCATTTAATTTTACGGTAGTTTGGAGATTTACTAAGCAGTTGCAGGGCGAGCCCAGAGTTCCCACATACGGCCTCCCTTTCAGCTGCTTAGCATCTTCGATTACGTTGCAGATACCTCTAAAGCCATCTCTAGCACCGCGCAGGCGGGGACCCTGCAAGGCTGGGAGCCTCGCCAGCCACGACACAGATCCTTTCACGTAGGATCGGCTCTCAGAATCCACCCTCACGTCTCAGGTCCTGGTAACTGACTGACTGCACATTGGCGCAAACTTTGGTTCTTTTACTTTTTGTGTCCACCTTCCCCCCGTATTTACTTTTTGGTTGACACATACCAGTGTGACCTTTCAATTCTATACATGTTGTCTACTGATCAAATCAGGGTCATTAGCACATCCGTCACTTAAGCTTGCATTACTTCGTCATGGTGAAGACATTCCAAGTCCCAGTGATTTTGAAATACACGATGCATGACGGTTGGCTGGGTCCCTGCTGTGCTGTGGACTCTAGAAGCTGGTCCTCCTAACGTTAGGCCTGTGGACCGGCCTCTCCTGTCCCCTCGTCCTCTACCCCCGGCGCCTGGTGACCACCGTGCGACGTCAGCTTCTCGAGATCAGTGCTATTTGTAGATCGTGCATGTGGGTGAGACCTCCTCACCGCTTACCCAGCGGTCTGGTGTCCTGGGCCTCATGCGGGGCCCTCAGTGCTGGGTCCTCGACCCCCTGCAAGTTGGAAAGGCAGCCTTTACTGTTCCCTGACCCCCGGTGTCCCTCTTAACTCCCCACCTGCCAGGCCAGAGTCCCCTCCCTCAGCCCTGCTTGGACACCTCGGGTGGATTCTTATTGATCCCGCGCTGTGTGAAGGCGCTAATGGTGGAGTCCTCCTCATTCTGAGGACAGCAGCCAGCTGGTTGGTTGAAAGCACCCCCCTGCCCGCCCCACACTCACTTTAGAATCGTTCATGGACCCCGCCATCCTTCCCTTCCGAGGGTGGAGGGAATCCATGCCCACCTTCAGTTGGCACGGCTGAGGTGTGGACACAGAGCCGCCACTCCTGAGGAGTGACCCTTTCAGCCAGCCTTGGTGGCACTGGCGATGTTCTGGGCACTCCCCCATTGCGGTGGCTGCGTGAGCTGCCCCTTCCGGCAGCTTTGTTGGATGGGCAGCTGTTGGTAGCCTCAGTTTTCCCAGCTGCAAAATGGGGGTGAGAGAGGTTTGGGACTTCTGAGGTCCCCCGGCTAGGAGATTCTGGAGCCGGGTCTTGCCCCTCAGTGAGTCTGTTGTCTGTTCTTCAAAGACATTTTTAAAAGATCCGTCTTTGACTCTGAGAGAGTGACGATATCAGGAAAGAGGGGAACAAGATGGGGAGGAGAGGAGAAAGAGGGGCGGAGCCGGTCCCGAGGTCCTGCGGGGCGGGAGGCGCGGGGTTTGCTGATCCTTTCGCTGGCTGCTCTGGAGATGTCCCCAGGAACAGAGCCTCAAGGCCGGTCTGGGCCTCGTGCTTCCCACCCCGCCCCGCCATCCCTCTGCTGCGCAGGGAGCACGCCCAGGCCCCAGGAACGCCAGCAGCAGAGTGGGACAGTCCTACGAAGGTGCCAGCAAGGTATCGCCAGCAAGGTCGCCAACCGCGAGCCTCGGCTTTTCATGAAGCGCCTCCTTCCCGGAGGGTCAGAGGTGGATCCAGCTGACAGAGGTCTGGCGAGAAGGGCCAGGCGCGCCAGCTGCCGTCCCAGGGCCTGGACTGAGGCCCACAGAGCTGTGGCCTCGTCCCCGTGTCCGCCTCGGCCAGCCTTGCCACCAACCGGGTCAGGACACAGCCTGAAGCCACGGCAGGAACATGAAGCCCACGCCGGCCTCTGTCTCAGGAGAAGCACTGGGCTCGAGCCCAGGAGGGTGGTGTCCTCAGAGCTGGCCTCTGGTGGGGTGGACGCCTCTCCCCTGGACACCAAGCTCAGCTGCTGTGAGCCCAGCACACGCGTGGACACGGGTCAGGCGTCATGGCCCCAGACCCGTTGCTGTCCCGGCTGAGCCAGGGCCCTGGGGGTGAGCTTCCTCGGGGGGAGGGCCTGGGGAACAGGTACCACACGAACCTGGGGCACCTCCTGGGGCCAGCCCTGCCCCTCGTGTGTCACCCACACCCGGTTCCCCTGCAGAGATGGCGTCAGCCTGACTTTGCGGTTAGGGAAACCGAGTCTCCAAGAGAGTCAGAGAGCCTGGCAGCCGCAGCCTTTGGATCTGAAGTCCCGAGGCTGACGGGCCCCTCGCCGCTGCATCAGTGGCGATTCTCAGTCGTTAGGAAGTCATCCTAGTGTGCGTGAAATTCACAGAGAACGACTCATCCGTGGGGCAGACCCCGACGAAGGTCCTCCCTGCCAGCGTTGTTCTGGGCACGGGAGCGTCTCTGTCAGCAAGGGTCTCTTTCTCGTAGAGCTCACATCCTGGAAGACTGTGCCATCGTCCGTGCTGCGGGACAAGCGGGCCGCCGAGCTCGACGGTGTGAAACAGCCACCCGTTACGTCTTGTGATCCTGTGTGTTGGGGATTGGCAGGGCTCAGCTAGGCAGTGCGTGGGTTCCGGGCGCTGGCCGGGGCTCCCTGAGGTATTCTGCTGGACGTCCGAGGTGGCTTCTTTGAGACGTCTCTGGTTCCTTGGCAGGATGGCTGGGCACAGCTGGGAGCAGCCCCTGCAGACCCACTTGGGCACCCCCAACATGGTGGTCAGACTTTATGCCTGGACACTCAGAGCTCCCACGGAGGGTTCCGGAAACCAAGGCGCAAGTCGCGGGGCTCCGTGACCCTGCCCCACGGGTCACTTAGCGTCACTTCTGCCACGTTCTACTGGTGACAGGCCAGCTAGACTCCACACTATAAAAAGCATGTGGTGAGAGATTCTGTTTTGTCCATTTTTGCAAAAATACCATCTGCCCAGAGGGGAAGAGAGACCATTAACACAGCAAAGGTGAACTGCAGGGCAAGTTAAGACCTTAAGTCCTGTGGGAAGATCGCCATCTGCGACGGTCGCCCAGGGCATCACGGCCCACACCCAGAGCAGCCCCGCTGTCCATCAGCAGATGAATGAGCGGGGAAACTGGTGTCCCCACAGCAGAGAGCAGCAGTAAGCTTTCTCCGCACGCAGTGACGCGGAGCGGCCTCAGCAGGAAAGCTCAGGGAGCTGAGTCTATTCCCGTGCAAATTCTGGCGAAGGCACACTAGCTCAAAGGGACAGGAGGAGGCTGTGGGGGGCGTGCTACGTTCACCCTCTCGATTTGGTGATGTTTTTGCAGGTGGAGACGTATGTCAGATCATGACAAGTGACACATCATGTATTTGTAATCATTTATATAATTGGAAAAGCTGTGTTTACAAGGAGTCGGGTGGACCAGGAGCCCTGGGGTGCTGGGGTGTGGGGAGCCCGGGGGCCTCCAGCCTCACCGTCTTTCCCTGCCTCTGGCCTTAGTGGATCACAGGGGGGACCCAGACCCTGGTGGGCAGAGTCCTTGGGGTCAGGCTGAGCGTGCTAGGCGGCCCCCAGGGCAGGGGGACAAGCAGAGGTCTGAGAGGCCCACATTCTAGGCACCAGACCGGCGGGGTCTGAGGCTGGCTTTTAAAATAGCCCTGAGCCCCTGAGCTGGCCTGCGGCCGGGGCCGCCCTGGCCTCAGTGCCTCTGGAGGCGTTTTTGCCACGGAGCCAAGAGCTCAGACCCATCCCACAGTTGTTCCCATTCAGCTTGGGGGCCGCGCAACAGTTGAGAGAAGACTGAGTTTCGAGCCAGTGTCCCCACGAGTGCAGCGTATTTTGAAACTATATTCGACGTACTTATAGCTCGAGTAGTTTGTATATACCGATGGAACGTTTTTGTAAGTCAGGTGTGTGTGCGGTGTACGTCCCATAATCCTCTCGGCCATGCTCCCAGCTGCCCGGTGAGGCGTTCTCCCATTTTATAGATGAGAAGACTGAGGCCCGGCACTTGGAGACGTCAGTGGAGGAAGGCGTGGGTGCTGGACCTGCGAGATTGGCCGGAGGACTGGGCCGTGGCTGTTGGCTTCTGGGAGTGGTTAACAGATTTCTCGGTGACAAATTGTTAGTGACCCGGCTGTCGGGGGTGGACTGGGCCTGTGGCTCAGAGGCAGGGGCGTGGCCCCTGCAGGCCTCCTGGGGAATGGGAAGCTGGCCCGCGTGTTCTTCAGGGCCCTGGTGTGGCGCCCCGTCCACCCCGCAGGGCTGGGAGATGCCAGCTCAGTGCTCAGAGCCCCTGGGAAGGCCAGGCGGCAGCCGCCTCCCACGGCCTGGCAGAGGCCTGCCGCCTTCGCCCAGCCAAGAGGGGCCTCGGGCCCTCAGCTGTGGAGCCCCTGGGGCACGGCTCCGTCTGCCGACCGGGGCAGCCGGGAGCAGGTGCTCTGGGGCGTGAAGATCCGGGAACATGGTTATGGGTCAGGTCCTGCTGGCAGAGCACGTGCCCGAGGAGAGGAGGTGGCCAGGAGCCTGTGAGCTCAGGCAGGGGGCCCGACCTTGACCCCGACCTTGACCCCGACCTTGGCAGAGTGCAGGAAGAGGCCGGCAGGTGCTTCTCTCCGTGGGTTCTGCTTCTGAGTGGCCCTGGAGATGGCCCCGCTAGGTGGGCTGGGGGTGTGCTGGCCGACTGACACTGAGTCTCCCTCTCCCACATGGGGCCAGCCCCGGGCTGATCACCTGGTGGAAAGCCCGAGGGGTCCTGTGCACTCAGTCCCCAGCGAGGGGCTGTTGACGCTGACACTTGGCCTTTGCTGTGCTGGGGATTGAACCCAGGGTCCCGGGCCACTAGGCGGGGCTGGCCTCCGAGCCACGCGCGGCCTCTTCTCTGAACACTCTTGGGGCGGGGGCTCCGGGGTGAGGTCGCTGGGGTCTGACTGGTGTGCAGCCCTCGGATTACCCCCGTTCCTGCTGCTCGGGCCTGAGCCAGTCCTGGGGAAGAAGGACAATGGAGGTGGGGCCCGTGCCAGGCCCTTGGGCTGCCACCAAGTAGGTGCTCAAGAAACGGGTGGGGAGTTGGGTGCGGGCGCAGGCCCCTGGGTACTGGCCCACAGTTCTGCCCCAGCTTCCAAAAGGCCCTCAGCGTCCCCGGGCTGGCCTTTCTGGTTTTGTGACTTGTGGGCGCTGTCCTGGGCCCTGACCTCTCTCCACCTCGCATGGCTGCCCAGAGGACCCATGCCATGGGTTCCTGGGTGAGCAGGTCACGCTCCCTGCCTCTGAGTCATCTGGGGAATTCGCACTCTTCCTTGAGGGCAGAGCCAGCTGGGGTGGCCCTGGTGGCACTAGGGGAGGGTTCAGCCAGGTGGCCCTGGCCAGGCCTGCTCAGCCATGCAGTTTTCTATCCAGAGCTACCAGAGTAGTGCCCTTTAGGGAACTGGCTGAGAGGCTGGGTGGACCCTTCAGGCCGTCCTGCACTCTGAGCCAGAGCCAGGCCCTGGGTGCGCTGGCCTGGGTGGGGCGGGGCTGGCCGTCGGCAGCGTCGGCTTGGCCTCGCACCTGCTGTGAGCGGCACGGCCGTTGCTGTCCCAGCCCAGGGCTGCCCATGCACAGCTCTGCCCGGTTCTTACTGAAGACCTGTCCTTCCTTGGGCCAGCCAGACTCAGGAAGATCCTTCTAGATCTTCTCCACCCTGCGCACGTCTGCGGGTGAGCAGCTTCCCTGGCGTCTCTGGACCGCCAGGGCTCATGGCGTGGTTTCTGCACCCGTCGGAGCCTCTTAGAGCTACTGGGACCAGAGGACGCGTGGCGTCTGCAGCGTCCTCGGCACCTGGCGGCTGGATTGGCGTGATGGCTGGAGGGTCGTGTGTGTGACCCTGGAGGGGGCCTGGCGGGCCTCCCGAGGAGCTGGTGGACGGCCCCGTCCCCTTTGCCTCTGGAAGCCCCGAGCCTCTCGGCTTCCGAATGGGGACTCTTCGTCGAAAGGGCTTCTTTCTGCTCTTCCGTCTTGGGCTGACGCTGGGCGGTTCCACCTGGTGACAAGTGGCTCCGCGCCTGCTGGGTCCACGCAGGCAGGAGGCCCCGTGTGCCGGGGCTGGTACGCGGGATTGGCTTTCCGCACTGCCCCCGAGAGGGGGTCTCATACCGAGCCCCGTGGCCTCTGTTGCTGCTCAAGAGTTTGTTACAGTGAACGGAGGGAAGGGTCCAGGAAGAGCGCCGCCCCAGAGCCCTGCGGCGACCAAGCAGTTGGGAGGGACACAGGGAAACGAGGGGCCCTCTGCCGTTCTGGGTTTAGCCCCAGCTCTCAAGAAGGACGTGGAGGATGGAGGGGCGTCCTTGCTGGCCACCTCCAGTGCCCGCCAACCAGAAGAGCCGCAGCTCGTCCCCCAGGCCGCACGGTCCTCCTCCCCCTTCAGACTGATGGACAGAAGCTCGGCCCGTCCCCCGACCTGCTCCAGGTCAGGTGGCCAGCAACCCCTGGCCCTGGGGCCCCCTTGCAAGTCTCCCTAAAGAAGGGACATGCAAGCAGCAAGCCCGGCAGGACGGACCCCCATCCGCTGACCACGAGGCCCTTCCGAACTCCCTCCGTGCTCTGCTCTGTGGCCCCGACTCCCCCACGCGGTCTCCACGTGCAGAATTCACTCGGGTGGCAGATCGGCACAGGAGGCCACCCGGAGGGGCAAAGGCTCCCAGAGACGGAGGGACCTGTGGGTGGCGAGGTCAGGAACCCGGAGGCAGCAGTGACGTCTAGGCTCTGGCCTGGGAGCCGTGGGTGCGAATCCTGGCAAGTCGTCCCCTTCCCGGTAGCCCTGGGTTGGTGATGAGGACACCCGCGCCCAGCTGCGAGGATCGGCAGGACTCGCGGGAGCTCAGGATGGTGAGCGCCTGTCGTCAGATAGCAGCCGCCGCGTCCCACACTCAGGGTGGCCGAGGTAACTGCCCTTCAAACAGACGGGCCGAGGGCTCTGTTAGAGGTCTTGCTGGGACAACGGCAGTGAACTGGGACCTCAGACAGACGGGGTGCAGCAGGGCGCGCGTGAGGTCAACCGACCAGGCGGGGGTGGCCGACCGGAGCCAGAGGCCGGTGTTCAGGGTATGCACAGGTGGCCCCCTGGCCCACTGGACAGGAGGACAAGAAGAGTGACGCCTGTCCTCTGCTCCCTGACTCGGTATCCAGAGTCACGTCTGTGGCTCTGCTCCGGCCGTCTGCGTGTTCCAGGACCTCCCGCCAGCTCAGCCTCATGATGTACGAGGACGCCGCAGGCCACTCCATCCTTCAGGGACCTGAAGAAGACATGATCTTCCTGGTGACAGAGATGCACGGGCGTCGCAGGACCAGGAAGCTGTTCCGGTGCCGTGATGGATGGGGGACAGGGCTGGAAAGGAGGCCTCTTAAATCATGGCACGGCCTCGGCCGGAGCAGAGGCGAAGCCCTCGTACGGCGGCTCTGGAGGAGCAGCGGGCCCTGCAGAGGCCGCATCTCCCCACCCCAGGGACCTCAGCAGGTTCCCAGTCCCTGCTGGGGCCACGTATCCAGGCAACCAGCCTTCCTCATCCCCGTCCCCGTGCCCAGCTCTCCAGGGTGGCCCCGGTTCCTGGGCGGCAGTTTCCCCGAAGAGGCGAAACCCAGGGAGTCCTTCCCCAGGAGGCAGGGAAGAGAGGTCGCTGGGAGAAGGTGACATGTCCCACCAGGCCCCGCAGGGAGCTGGGCCTCACTCCCAGCTGATGCTTGCTGGAGTTTCTTGCTGCTTACGGGCTGTTCCTGAGGCCAGTTTTTAAATCTGTAAATAGAATCTTGATGCATTAGCACAGCTCTGTACATCGGAGACCTTAGTCCCTCGAGTCATAGACCAGTCGTGAATCTGTCTTAGGTAGTGAGGGAGCTGCACTCGCCTAAGCAGAGTCTTCATGCAAATCAGAAAAGTGCAATCTCTCTTCCAAGACAGATAAGGAAAGGGCATGTTAAATACGGTCCTGCTAACCTATACCCTGGTGATCAGGCCGTGGTCCTGCATGTGACCCCATGTCTGAGACTGTGGCCCAGTTGCAGAGTCTGGCAGGGGAGCGGCAGTCCAGCACTGACCATGACAAGGACAACACCAGCTACATTTTAGCTCACCAGCCTGTCCACCCAGGCACTGTGGGGCAGTGCGCACACTGTGCAGCTGTCCATGGCTGCCCTGGGTGTGAGTCACAATCATCTTTGCTGGTTGTAATGGGTATCAGGAACAATCCTCCCTTGATTTTGTCTGAAGATTTTAGTGTAGCCAGGCATGGTGGCACATGTCTGCACCCAGGCTACTAGAGAGACTAAGGAAGGAGGATTGTAAGCTTGAAGCCAGCCTGGGCAAGTCAGTGAGAAGTTGTCTCAAAATAAAATTGAAAAGGGGCCGGGGACGTGGCTCAGAGTGCCTGCCTCGCCTGGGTGAGGCCGTGGGTCCTGCAAGAAGAGAAAGGAAAGGAGAAGGAGGTACAGGGACGGCTGGGCCTTCGGACCAGGTCTGAACGGTGCCCCCGGTTCACGGCGCCAGGGCCCCCAGCAGGGCGCTGCTCTCACCCCAAGAACCCGAAGCACTGGTTAGAGGGAACGTGTCCCTGTGTCCCGGGGCGGTCCCCTGCGTGGTGTCACTTCCTGGGCACCTCCCGGGTGCGGACCCTCACCGCAGGCCTGTGGTGGGGTCTCGTTGCCCTCCCAGCGTTACAGGGGAGGTCGCAGCCGAGCTTGAGGCTCCAGGTCGGCACTCAGGCCACCTCCCTGCAGCCTCGGGCCAGGGAGGGAGGGAACGGGCCCCCGCTTGTCCCCTCTGAGCCTGGCCGCGGCTCTCAGCACCCTGAGGTCTTGAAGGGGACCCCGGCCGGGCCAGTCAGAGCTGGTGACTGGCTGAGTAGTGACAGGAAGCCAAGACCTCGGTGCCGGCCTTCCCAAACCTGCGTTTCTAAGACATCTTCCTGCGACCCCAGAACCCACACCGAGGTGCAGGTGCAGCTGCAGGAACCAAGGTCTCCTGACTGACCGCAGGCAGCCCCGGGCACCCGCCAGTGGCCCTGGGCCTTCCCTTGGGGCGCTGTTGAGGGAGGCTTGGTCGCCAGAGCGAAAGACCAGAAGGTGGCTCTTGCCTGTTAAAGGCAGCGGAGCTTCTGTATTCCAGGAAGGAGAAGGGGCTACCCCGGGGTGTCCCCAGGTACCCCACACTCCTTCCCTCTGCCGAGTTTCGTGGGGAGCATCATCTGGCCGCCTTGTTCCAGCCCGTGCAGGACCAGCCCTGGACTTGACCCCAGGGCCAGAGCCCTGCTGCTAGGCTGGAAGTGGACTGAGTAGATCAAAGGACTTGTTGAAAACTGTCAGTTAGAATAACGCTGCAATCTCCATGCTCACCTCTCAGACCACCAGAAATCCAAAGTAGGCCAGCATGCTCGGTCAGCAGGCCTGCAGGGGACAGCTCTCACACAGGGCTGGTGGGGACGGAAGATGACGTGGGCCCCGCAGAGGGATGTCTAGGGCTCTCCGGCAAAATGACCTGTGCAGCCGGGTGTGGTGGTGCATGCCTGTAATCCCAGCAGCTAGGGAGGCTGAGGCAGGAGGATCGTGCAAAGCCAGCCTCCCCTGCGCATTTACACTTGGAGGCAGTGGTCCCTCCGACTTCTCGGCTTCACCTCAGGATACGTTCTAAGGTACTAAGAAGTGGGAAGCAGGCCTTGACGTTTGCACAGGAGGCTTGCCAGCGCTGTTGGAGTAACGACTCGGAAATGGAGTGGAGCCGAGGAGACAAGGGGGGCGGTGCCGGGTCGGGATGGAGGGCGTCAGTCTGTTCTTGGGAAACACTGCTTTTTTTCTTTTTCCTGAATATTTTCCATCCCTCCTGAGTTGACTTCTTGGGGACACAGCAAGCAGCCACCGAGAGCCAGCTGTTTACAGGATTCACATGCCAGGGCCAAGCAGCAGTGACCCTTGGGAGTGGTGTACCCCAGCGCCCTTGGCCCTGTGCTCTGATACTGTCCCCTTGGGAAGGAACCAGGGCTCCTGGGACTCCAGGTGAGGGGCAATGGAAAGACACCAAGTGTGAGCCAAGCCCTGCGGTGCACGCCTGTGATCCCAGCGGCTCGGGAGGCTGAGGCAGGAGGATCGTGAGTTCAAAGCCAGCCTCAGCAACTTAGTGAAGCTGTAACCAACTCAGTGAGACCCTGTCTCTAAATAAAATGTAAAAAAAGGACTGGGGATGTGGCTCAGTGATCAAGCACTGCTGGGCCAATCCCAGGTATGAAAAAAAAAAAAGACAAGACACCAGGCGTGACTGAAATATCTTGTCCTTCGGTAAAGCGAGAACGCATCCAAAGACAGGTGAATCGGGAAGCCCAGGCCTGGCTGGAGGGGCTCCTGCTGGTGGTCGGGAGACAGTGGAGCATCCGGTGGTCTGAGAGGGATGCATGATCAAGGGCACAGAGCAGGGAGGATGCGTGTTGGTTGATAATCGTGGAAGGAACGAAAGAGAAAGTTCCCAGGAACAGACGGACTGAGACACGGGTTTCCTGCTGGGTGCTCCATGGAAGGGACGGCACCTGAGGCAGGGCGCCTGGCCCGTGTCACCAGGGCCCACCGAAGACACAGGGAGCCTCCTGGATTCAAGGCGCTCGCCCCAGCTCATGGTCCTTTTTCGGAGGCTGAATTGGGGGGTAAGACGGAAACCATAATAGAGGCTGCAGGGGACGCTGGCATGGAGGCCAGCGCCGATGGACATGCCGTGAGTGGTGGGACCCATCGTGGGGACGGTCCTGCCCTGGGCGCTGGCCTCTCTGGCTCTGGCAGTGAAACAGCCTCACTTGCAAAGCACCCCTCCCTCTCGCGCCCACGCGGACCCCGTGGGAGGAGCAGCTGCGAGTCCTCTGCAGACAGGAAGCGCGTGCGCAGGGCCGCTCCGTGGAACACCCCGAGGTGCTGACTGCTGTCCCTCTGGGTGGGCGCCTTCCCAGCAGCTCTGCGGCCTGCCTGGTGCCCGCCCAGCAAGGGCTGTGAGGGAGCACGAGGTCCTCTGGGAGCCGAGACCTGCCTCTGTCACGGCCTCCGCCCCTCCGGTGGATCTCGGAGGACCTCGGGGACCACAGACCCGTCATCGTCCGTCTTGATTCGCTTCAGGAAAGTGGAGCTGAACTCGGCATCTAAGCCCAGGGGTCGCGCTTCGTTGGGGAGGGGGCACCTTCCCCGAGGCTGGCACCAGGGTGGCACCCAGACCTGGTGGTTTAGAGGGAGAACCAGTGGCGGACTGATCGGTGGACGGGAAAGGTGAGCCCCCCGCAGGAGCCACACAGGTTCCACAGAGGCGCGGAGGAGCGTGGGGTTCTCTGCACAGGGTGGCAGGCGTGGGCTCTCTGGACCGCGGGCACTTAGCCTGGCCCCAGTGGGGAGGCGCCAGCAGGCAGTGCCCAGGCCCAGGGCAGGAGGGAAGGGGTGGGGCCCGTGTCCCGTGGGGTCTGCGGTGCCAGGAAGGAGTCTGGACCTGAGGATGTGCCCCGTGGGATGCAGGCGGGGCCTGGTCTGATCCTCATGGAGGACAGGTGGCCGGGTTGCTGTCCAGGGGAGACCTCGTGTCCCCTTTTGTCCTGGGCTCTAGGCAGGGAGCGTGGGGACAGACTGGGCTAGGACGCTGGCTGGGGGTGCAGTGGGCAAACCGAGGAGCCGGCGTGAGTGGGGAGTGGCGGGTGGGAGGAGGAAGCCTGCCTCCCTCCTACACGGGCCTCGGTCCCCGCTGGGTGGCCCTCGTCCCTCCGCCTTCCTGGGGGCCCTCAGAGCGTAGTCCTCGCTGTGGGGGCTGAGACCGGCCGCATTCCCAGGCAGGGGTGGCCTCCGGGCCATGTCCGCTCTCCATCCCCTCCGCAGGCTCAGGGTGAGCAGCCAGGGCCAGCGGCCTGCCGGAGGGCTGTGCTCAGAGCGGCCGTCTCAGGCGCTGGCCTTCAGGGTGCCAGGAGGTCCAGTGACCCCAGGTCAGGTCACGTCCAGTAATTGGCACGTGGTGCCCCTTGGACTGGAAGGCAGCCGGCCAGCTGTGGTGTTGGACATCCTGCTTCTCACTGTCACCGGAGAGGCCCGAGGACTTCAGGGGAGGGGACCCTCAACTCAGGGTCCAGGACGGATGTGACAGAAAGAACGTCGGCCTGTCAGGCGGACACGAGGACTTGCTCGGGAAGCAGGGGCACCTCCAGGAGCCAATGCGGCCCCTCCGGAGCGAGACGCCCTGGGGTCCCGGGCTCTTCAAACAGCAACGTGGCGAGGGTGGGCCTGGCAGGACGCGGCGCCGTCAGCTGGCCGTGGTGGGGGTCCAGCCGTTCTCAGGATCCTCGGGCCCCCACGGTCTCGCCATCTCCGAAGATGACGTGGGAAGACCCGGGATCATAGGCTTCCCGAGGCGTCACTCTCGCCTCCGTCTGTTTGTCACGTGGGCTAATTAACAGGCCCTGGGTGATTTTCCTAAGTGGGTGAATTTCCAGTGAGTTTGTGTTTACAGATTTCCCAGAAATTTGGGAGCGGCGGCCTGGCGGGAGCTGGCAGGAGCTGGCAGAGCACTAGCCTGGCCTTCAGGTCAAGCTGGGCTCCGCGGCCTTCCCTTGGGCTCTGCCCGCCTTCGGGACTTACTGTGTGACCTCGTGGTCAGCATCTGGGGGGGTCACTCTGCTCTCGGCTCCCCTTGGCCTGGGGGACGGGCAGGTGTGAGCTCAGCAGGGACCTCTGAGTGGGGCAGGCCTTGGGGAGAAGGGGAGGATCCCAGGGACACTGGCCGCAGGCCACGGCCCTCGGGGCCCCTCAAGCCTGGCCAGTCTGGACACACTCACGCAAGACCCCCTCGCCTCCTGCGGTCTTGGGGCCCCCGCCTTGGCTCTTGGGTGGCTACGGTTCACCCTCCGACTGCCACTCTGGGCACTTCCACCTTCCGTAGGTGGGTAGGTGTCCCTGTGGTCCAGGTCCAGTGCTGGGAATCGTGGTTGCGTGTCACCAGGGACAGCAGAAGCTCCTGAAGCTCACGCACCTCCTTCCAGACAGTGCACGGTGTGGCCTTGGTCAGTGACACTGGTCAGCCTGGGAGTGTGGCTCTCTGTCCTTTGGCTGTGCGGCTGGCCATGTTTTGCACTCCCCTCTCCTGCTCCTGGCCGTGGCTGTCCCTCGGCCTTCCCTCTGCCCCACTGGAGGCAGCTCACCTGGGGGTCGCTGTAATTCGCATCTTAGGTCTCCCCGGAGGTTGGGTGTGGAGGCCTGGAGCCCAGCCCCTGGAGCTGCCCGGAAGTCAGGGCACCAGGGCGTCCCCTCCAAGGGGATGTGAGCGCCTTCCTCTGCTTCCTGGCCACCGCGAGGTGCGCCTCCCTGTGCCACACGCTCCCGCCTCCTTGTGCTGTCCCATCACAGGCCCAAATGCAGCAGGCCGAGCACCCGCGGACTGAGACTGAGCCTGAGCCAGAGTCGGTCTTTCCTGCTTGGAAGTCATTTTCCTCAGGTATTTTGTCACAGTGACGAAAAGGCGACTGTGGCAGGGGTGGATCCTGAGGGCTCCAGTGCCCCGCACCTGCAGCCCCTAGGGCAAGTCACTCAGCCCCCCTGAAAGCCAGGTGGTCCCCAGAACCTTTGTGGGCAGGAGGCTCGAGGGGTTGGCTCAGGCCTGGCCTGAGAGGTGCTCGGCTCCTGGCGGCCCCGAGAATGTTAGGCGAGGCTCCCACCCCGCCGTCCTGGCCTGGCCTGCAGCCCCTGGCACCAGCCACCCAACGGGACCTGCCCTGATTCCAGGGCGTGTGTGGACGAGAGCAGGTGGTAGCCGCTGCAGCTGAAGGAGGCGGGACCACGTTAAAGAGCAGCCACTGTGGACTGGCGGCCGGCACAGGCTGTCATTGGCAGAAGGACCCTGTGAGACGGGCGTTACTGAGCTGCCGCCCACCTGGACAGCCCGGCGCTGGGAGAGACTCAGGAACCAGACCCAACCCTGGAGCTCCTCCTCCCAGGGCAGTCCTGCCCCATCCCAAGCCCACGCGTGACCTGAGGGGCCAGCACAGGCCACGCCCAGCCCCTCACCTGCCTCTGTAAATACAGTCTTATTGGGACAGGGCCGCGTCCCTTGGTCTGCCTGTTTTCCTAAGGCCGCGCTCAGGATGAGCGGTCACCGCAGAGCCCGTGTGGCCAGGAATGGGGACCATCGGGCTCTTGGCAGCCGATCCCAGCTCTGGAGAGTGCTTGGGTCGTGTTGACCTGCATCCCACGAAATTCACGTGTCCCAACTCCAGGTCCCCAGAGGCCACAGAATTTAGAAGTCAGGTCATTGTAGATGTCATTGAAGAAGCGGGTGTCCTGGCTGAGGGTGGGTCAGACGTCACTGACTAGTGTCCTTGTAGACACTGGTGACGATGGAGGCAGGGAGCAGGGCCGCGCATCTGTAGGCCTACACGCTAAGGGTGGCCAGCCGCCGCCAGGAGCCAGGCAATGGGGCCGCGGCAGAGGGTCCCCATGGCCCTCGGCAGGACCAGCCCGGCCGACGCCTTGCTGGACCTGCAGCCTCGGGAGCTGAGACCTCTGCCGCTGGCCCCCGACTCAGCGGGCCTCGTCACGGCCCCCTGGCTGCCAGCCGTCCCCGCCCTTCAGGGCCCGAGGAACGTGCGGCCGGAGGTGTCTCCCTGGACGAGCAGGGCGGCCCCACCGCAGCGCCCCCAGCTCCTTTCCCGCGACCTTGAGCTCCGTCTCACGTTCCCAGCTGCACCTGGGCACCGGGCCAGAGGGGCTGATGCTGGGGAGCCGGGCCCGGCTGCATGGACTCACCTCCTCTGGGGGTTCGTGGCTGCCCGAGGCCCAGCATCTCAGAGACCTCGGCGCTGTGACCACAAACAAAACATCCCCATCTCTACGGCCTCCAGAGGACCCCTGTCTGCCCGGTGCCCACGACTCTTGACTTTGGTCCTTTGCTCCTGGCACGGGGAAGGGCTGGCCAGCGCTCCCTCTGCTGCGTCCCCAGCCCAGTGCTCGGCACACAGAAGGCTCCTCTCCAGGGCCACGTGTCTCTGCCACCGCGTGTTTGAGGAACGTCCCCCCAGGTGTCCTTCCAGGGAGGAGGTTCTGAGGGCGGGTGCAGGGGTGGGGCTGCCCTCTGGGGCCAGGAGGGCAGCCAGACCCAAGCCCCTCGCCCTGCAGGGGCAGCTGTTGGTGCTGAGGGGTCCGGATTTGAAGAGCCGCCTGCAGAGACTCGAAACAGCGGCCCCTCGGCCGATGCCGGTGGCTGTCCTCGCAGGGGCCCGTGGACTCAGGTGGCAGGAGCTGCCCCTGGGCATGCTCTGCAGGGTGCTGGGTGGCCTTCTGCTGGTCTCTGTGCCCCAGGAAAGGCGCCGCAGTGATAAGCGGAGTTTGAGAACCCAGTTCGAGCAGAGCTGTTCCTGTGGGGGAGAATCCCGGCCCGAGTCCCGGCGCCAGCTCTGCCAGCAACTGAGGTGGGCCCATCCCGCTGACCCGGGAGCATCATGCAGGGGGACAGAGGGTAACTGGGTGGGTCCAGGCCCATCCGGGTGCCTGGGCTTGTTCCTTGAGTCTGAGTGGAGAGGGTCACGCGGCCTTGTGTAAGTAATTACCTCCCAAGTTCAGAGGCAGGAGACGGTCACGCTATGATTCCAGGGCGGGTGGCATTGGAACTGGGCTTGAGGACAGTGAGGGGCAGGTGGACAGGTGGTCCACGTAGGCTGGCGCGGGGAGCTGGTGGTCCCTGCGTGCCAGCCACAGGGCTCCTGGGCTCTGCCGGCTTCTGGGCCCCTCTGGGCCTCCACTGGCCGCCCTGCTTCCTCTGCTGGGGTCCTGGGCGGCACCTCTGCAGCCCGTCCTCGGCAGGGGAGTCCTGGCTGCGGGGCCTCTGCACTGGCCCAGGTCGTGGGGGGAGAGCGGGACCCCAGGGTGCGGCCACCTGCGGGCCTGGGGCTCTGCGCACACGCGCCACTGTGTGCAATGCACCCGGGCTCCTGGGGGTCCCCGGGTGTGACCTCTGCTGGGCTGGTGGCTGTTCTGGGCCCCTCCAGGTGCCGGGGAAGCCGTGTTCCATCTCACCACCTGGGGCAGCAGAGCTGGAGCTCAGGGCATGGCCATCTCAGTGATGTGGGCCGTCCGGGACTGTCCCTCCGTGCCCTGGACACTGGTCACGGTCCTCCGGGTGTGGCTTATTCCCTCTCCCCAGCTCTGTTCTGCATCCCCAGAGGCAGATGAACACGCGGCTGTGGGTTCGGATCCTGCCTCTGAGGGTGGCATCTGCAGGGCCCTCTGTCGCTCTGCCCCCGGGGCTGTTCCTGGAGACCCTCTGGGTGTGGGAGGCGGAGGGTTGACTGGAGTCCATTCAGCCAGCCAGCCGGGCACTGGCAGCCCCGGGACTGAAGTGACATCCTCACTGTCTTCCTGCCACCCCCGCGGCCGCATGGGCTCTGTGCGTCAGAAGGAGGCTGAGCCGTTAGGGAGACTTGAAGGGAAAGTGGTCCTTGTGCATTTGACCCCGGACGCAGGTCAGTGGGCTGGGAAGGGCAGCTGCCCCCAGAGAGCCGGGCAGGGAGCTGGAGGAGACCTCGGGTGGCATAAGGTGAGCGCCCGGGGCATTCCTGCTGCCGGGCCACCCTGGGCTGCGCTTGTCCCCAACCCTTCTGTCAGGAGGAGGCTGGGTGCGTGTCCCACCTGCCGCACAGGGAAGGGAACAGGGCCACCCCGCATCCGTGGGCTCAGTGGACACACCTGTTCCGTCCTCAGCTGGCCCGTCGCCTCTTTCTGGGAGCCTGTCCCCCAGTCCGCACGCGCGGCCTCCCAGGGCAGCGCCTCAGCTAGACTCGCCTCCGTCCCAGCCTGAAGCTGTGCCCGGGGCGCGCGCCCACCCACGTGGTGCTTCTCGAATGTCTAAACGTGTTGCCGCCATTTCGAATTGGCAGCCTCCGCCGTGGGGTGTCCACCGTGCCTTGGGAGACCGCCAGGCCGCCACCTGTCCCTGCCGTCCGGGGCAGGGCTGGCGCTGGCCGGGCTGTGGCCCTCCACAGCCCCAGCCACTCTTCTGGGCTGGTGGAGGCCGGCGTGTCCCCTGCATTGAACCTGGGCAGCCCGAGGGTGCCCATCTGCTTCCAGGCCCTTCTGGCAGCAGACCCGGCTCAGCCCCTGCCCCCCACAGTGTCCAGCGCCTCAACTGGGCCCTCGGGCCTGTGTCCCCTGCTCCCCTGCCTCTCCGCCACCCTGACCAGCATGCCCACTTGCTTTCCTCCCTGGTCCCTTCTGCATGTCCCCAGGGGCCTCGCCCTCCCGTATGGTCAGCCCAGCGCGGCCTGGCCTCCGGGGTCTGTGGGAATGTCGGGTGGACGGCATGTCAGGAGGGCGCCAGCCCCTGCGGCCCCCCTAGGCTGAGGAGGTGCCCCCACCATGCAGGGGCCAGCAGTTTCTGCAGCCAGCGCCCCCGGTGCCCCCAGGCGTGATCAGTGTGTGTGGCCAGCTGTCCTCTGTGCGTCCTTCCTGTGTGACCCGGCCGGCCCCGCCCAGTCCCTGGGGCAGAGCTGGTCCTCCCAGACATGGCCCTGGGGGAAGAGGTCCTGGGAGCCCGTCCCTCTGCAGACCGCGGCCTGTGTGGCCTGCGCCCCGCCTGACCGCCTCCCGCCTCCCCTCGCTCCCCCGCAGCCGGGACACTCCGTCCTTTCTGCTTCCCTGGTGCCCGGGCCCCTCTGGGGGCCTCTGCGCCTGGCTGAGCTCTTACCCAGCATTCCCCGCCCCACTCGGCTCAGGTGCCGCCTGCTCAGGGAGGTCCTTCTGGAACTTTCTGTCCCCAGGAGATGGGGCTGGGCCCGCCAGCCTCCTGTCATTCTTGGGGTCAACCTCCTACGAGGCCCCAGGACAGCACACGTCACCTCTTCTGCTTCTATGTTCATGTTATTTATCGCCGGCGGCTCCAGCGGGGCAGAGGGACGGGGCGTGGCGCAGCCCCTCCTTGGACCAGCTCTCAGGAGAGCCGTCCTAGAGCAGCGAGGGGGAAACGGCACACAAGCCTTCCCTCTAGGGCAGCCCCGTAATGGGAGGCCAGGCCAGGCTGGACTGTGGCAGGGCTCAAACCTCCCAGGCTGCTCTGGACGCGGGTATCTGGGGCCTTGTGAAGTCTTGCAGAACAGAAATATCAGGCAGGCCCCATCCAAACCCAGACTGACCACTTTATTCCTGTGCAGCTTTGGGCAAGTTCCTTAACCTCTCTGTTTCAGCTTCCTCATTTGTAAAATAAATGTATTCCTAATATTAATGATTCCTATTATTAACACAAGAGTGGATGTGAGGTCCTTGGGGCACAGTACCTGGACAGGCTAAGCACACAGTGAGTTCCTGTCCAGTAATGAGCCTGGTTTGAAGTGTTTCTGGCTTGGAATGAGGCAGGAAGGAAGTGGGAATGTGGGTCCATTGCCAGGAGCGAGGCAGGCCTTGGACGCTTTCCATCGCTTGATTCTGGCCTTCTGGCTCCCCAGCAAGGACAGGAACTGCCCCCTGGGTTCTCCAGCCAGCACAGAGCAGGGAAGGAGGTGGCAATCCCCAGCTGCTAATCGATTGACTCCCTGCCGGTGTTCATAGGTCTGTGGCTAAAAGACGTTCCAGAAGTGAAGTGCCCGGCGTGGGCTTGGGCCTCGCTCTTCCTCCCTTCACCAGCCCAGGGATAGGTAAGGCCATTGCCGACGTCTCCCTGGAAGACGGTGGGAAGAGCCCCCCTGAAGGCCGGGCTCTGTGGGGAGGTGCAGACCTCAGGGCGCTGCGGAGGGCAGGACTGGTGACCCCACAGGGAACGTGACCTCATGGGCTTCACTTGAGATGGGGAAACCGAGGCACGAACGTCGAAAGCCCCCAACTGGGTAGAAGTCGGGTTCAGACCCAGGTGGTCCGGTTCCAGGACTACATCAGCCACCTTGCTGTCTGGCTAGGGACTGTCAGCAAGTGCTTGTCAAGTTCATGGTCAAACCTGGTGGTTGGTTGGTAAAAAGTGGAAAAGACACTGGCCTTGGAGTCAGGAGGACCCGGCTGAGAATGTTGGAAAGCCCAGGTCTCACTGCTGTGCAGCCTTGGGCAAGGTACTCCACCTCTCTGGGCCTTCATTTTACCATGGGACGACGGACCTCACGAAGCCGCCTTTGGCAGGGTGTCTGCAGGGTAAAGCTCCCTCCGCCGGGGAGGCCCCCAGGTGGCCCTTGCCCCTTTCTCCCTCATTTCCTCCCACCCGGTGCCTCGAGCCCCAGCTGTTGCCCCCCTCCGAGCCCGACCTTGGCCTTGGCTTCTGCGAGGGCCTCAGAAATGGCTTTGGCTGTCCGCGGAGGGGCTGCCCTGACCACCGGCAGATGGGAATCTCCTGGCGCCCTTGCCAGGCCTCTCGTGTCCGCTCTTATTTCCAAGCCCCACGTGTTCCGCCAGGGCCGTGTTTCAGGACCTATGAGTAACGGCGCTCCGAGGAACGAGCCCCTGCTGTGGCCCCGGCCAGGCCTGGACCCCAGGCGAGCGGCGCTGCGCCCGGTCTCCCCACCGCCCTTCCCTGGATGCCCACCTGCCGGTCTCCTGTCCGGACCCATCTGCTTGCTGGTCTTGGCCCTGGGGACCCTCGGGTGGGCTCACGTGGGGTGCGCTGAACGCTGGCATGGTCCCAGGAGGCCGAGCACCACTTGGGGGACCTTGCGGGTGGCTCGCTGACCCTTGGTGGGCGATTTAGGGTGAGAACAGATTTATTGAGCAGCCACCCCATCAGTCCTACAAAGCTGGACTCCTCGGGCCTCAGGAGGTCACCTGCCACCTCACGCCCCTGGGGAGGCTCCCGGGAGCTGGCAGGAGGCACCTATGGAAGGGAATCCTACCCAGGGTGCAGAGGGACACTTACCGGGTGGTGCCATGCACGAGGCTGGGGACGAGGGGCCCGGGGGACTCGCAGCAGTAGTTGAGTCCACACCTGGGGAGGCGGGGCCCAGGCTGAGTCTGGGAGAGAGGCCTGCGGGGACCGTCCATAGGGCGGCCCAGCTGCACTGGGCTGTTTGTCCTGTCCCCAGCACAGTCCTGGGGTCAGGAGGCTGCCTGGGTCCCAAGCCTGGCTTGTCGCTTCCGAGTGGCCTTAGGGTCCCTGGGCTGCGGGATGGAAGTTCCCCTCTGCAGAAAACGCCGAGGCCGGCTGGGGCGGCCAGCGTGTGGGCACGCGCGAGCCCCGGCTTCCACCCCAGACGCCTCCCGGGACATCCACGCTGCTGTGGCGCCGTCCCCGGGCAGCATTGCAGACACCGTCCTCTGCTAACACCCGAGGGTGGCAGAGGCCCGTGGGGGAAGGGGGCACCCGAGCCACACGCTGGAGGGCAGGGCCGGGCCTGGGACGGCCCTGCAGCCCTGCCTCGGGGAGACACAGGGTCCAGGGCTGCTGGGCCTGTCCTGGGGCGGGTCCAGCTGGTGAAATGCGGAAGCTCGGTGCCCGGTCCACAGGCGCTCGGTGCCTGCGGTGTCCCCGTCCCTGCTGTGCGGGTCCACATGGGTCCCCTGGGGGTGTGGCACGTCTGTTCTCCTGATGGTGGTGATGGTGGCCCGGGTTCCGAACAGGCCGCAGCAGAACTTGTCCCGGAGCCACACCAAGGGGCATGCAGGCTCCTCGACGCTGGTTACGCGTCGCAGTGAGACGGGGTTAAAACATCAACCAAGACAGGAAGCAGCCCCTCCTGCCAGCGGGCCTGGCCGGTGCTGGCCCCTCCCCAGGGATGACACCTGCTGCCATGGTCAATGCTCAGGCCACGTCCTAGACTCAGGTACTGGCACAAGAAGGGGCTGGGGAGGCGCCAAAGGTGTCCTCTCCCACGGTGTCACCTGCATGTCACACGTTAGGGCTCAGGACCGTGCAGGCCCCCAGCCCCTGCAGACAGATGACAGTACCTGTGTCCCGGACGCACCTGTGCCCTGTCCTGTAGATGCACAAGCTCGCCTGCCCACGTCACTCACGGTGTCCCCGCCCACACTCCCTGGTCTGCTCCAGGAGCTGTCCCCGAACGTCCCACGTCCGGCCTGCGGCTCAGCTACTTTCAGCAAGCAGAGGCCCGGCCCGCCCTCCGCCTCTCCTCCTTCCTCCCCATCACAGTCTTTGTGTCCTGGGCTGTGGGGGGTGCTGGGCGTCACCGAGGTCAAAGGGAGGGAGCGGACAGGCGCGGGACTGAGTGACCCAGTCCCAGGTTCAGTTTGGGTTTGGACTCGTGTGAGCTGAGTTTCCACATTGGCAGCATCAAAGTCAGGACGATGAGTCCAGACCTCCAGCAGCCTCAGGCTGTCTCATGAGAAGCTGCTTCAGTTTAAAATGCACACTCGGCCAGGCGTGGTGGTGCACACCTGTAATCCCAGCCACCCAGGAGGCTGAGGCAGGAGGATGAAAGTTAGAGGCCAGCCTCAGGAACTTAGTGAGACCCTGTCTCAAAATAAAAAGAGCTCAATGGTAGAGCACCCCTGGGTTTAATCCCCAGGACCACCAAATAAAAAAAGAAGAGATGGAAACACGCTGTTCGCATGCTCGGGAGCCGGGCGCAGCCCCCGGGGATGTGAAGGAGTCTCCTTGCTGGTGTCCTTCCTTCCTGGGTGGCCCCAGAACATTGGTGAACGTCTCCTGGGCCAGCTTCCCGGGTCTGAGGACAGACTCTGTGCAGGAGGCCTGGGCTCTGTGCAGATGCTACTGTGTAGCGTGAAGGGTGTTCCAGGGTCCCAGCACGGTCCTCGGCCCTGCGTGGCCACTTCCCAGCCGTTACGGCCTCAGACGAGCAACTTCTCAGAGCTTGAGTTTCCTCCCCCGTAAAATAGGGGGACCCTGACGTTTCCTGTGAGGTGCCTGGGGCATCGGCCCCGGGCCCAGAGCCGCGGGTGGCAGGTGTTGGTGACCACACTCACCTCCCTCGGGGACAAGGGCTGGCTCTCGTCACGGTCAGTCTCTGGAGACAAAGTCTGCATTGTGGGTGCTTCTGGCCTTGACCTTGGTGGCCTCCACCTCCATTAGGTTTGGGAGTTCACATTCTGCCTCCCACAGAGGCTGGTGACCCCAAGCAGGCCACTCCTGCCCTGTGCCTCCGTGTCCTCGTCTATGGGTGGGGCAGTGACGTACCTCCCACATGAGGTCGTGAGCAGTGCCCGGAGCCACACGGAGCCCACACCTGGCACCCCCGGCTCCCGCGGTCGTGAACGGTGGCGGTTCTCGCTTGGGGGATAGGAGGGGAGGGTGGCCAGGTCACTCCCTTGACCTCACACAGCTGGGGGACAGTACACAGCCGAGCTTGTCCTGGGAAGGGGAGGCGCCACGTCTGACCCGTGTCCCCAAGCCAGTGAGCCCCTGGGCACAGACGTGCCCACATTCCTGGGTGCATGTGGCTGCTGACGCCAGTGCGCGTCTTAGGGGTGAGCCCGTCTCCCATCCCTCCTGCAGGCTGGCGCTCCCAGGTTGCTGGGCACAGACCGGGCGCTCTTTGCAGACCCAGTGCCTGTGTTGGCAGTGTGGCCCCAGGGAGGTGCCATCTGTCTGTGCCATGTGCGCCCCCACTCCAGATTGTCCCCCGAAGACCCTGCCACTTCCCTGGATCCCAGTTAGCTAGACCTGTGCCCCCCTTCCAATTCCCCCGGAGTTTGAATTTTAGAGGATTGGCGCTGGCACCCAGCGGCCAGGGAACTCTCCCCCGCTGTCTCGTGCCCTCTGCGGCCTGGCTGGGCCCCGGGGGGACCTGCAGGCAGCTCTTGGGGTGGCTGGAGGGTGGACATCAGAACTCAGGAGGGGTCAAAGCCTCGGGATGCGGAGCCGTGCTCAGGACAGGTCCCTGTGCGTGGTGTGGGGGTGCTCGGCCAGCCTGGGGCACCAGAACAATTTCCAAGCGCTCATGGGGCTCCACCGTGGAGCACCTGCCCAACCTGCTGGCCTGCTTCCATCCCCACCCAGAGAACCGCGGGCGCAGGGGCCCAGCGCACGGAGTTCACCAAACACGCCCCCACCAGCTCCTTACACGGAGGACTCCGAGGCCCAGCCTAAGCCTGGAGTCCCAGGCCTGAGAGGCCTGAGGTAGGTCTTGGCGCCTCCCTTCCCTTAGCCTGTCCCCACTGCAGGGTGGGTGGGGCCCTGGCCAGCTGGCCCTGAGCACGGCAGGCAGTGGACTGGGCTGCGTGGGAGCCAGAGGCCTGGCCTGGGCAGGTCCCCACCGCGGTGTGACCCCCAAGGGCAGCATCTTTTCCCTTTCTTCTCGCCTGTCCGGTTTCGTCCTGCCCAGGGGCCAGAGCAGAGTCAGGTGTGATGGCCAGAGCTCAAGGGAAGTGACCGCCATCGCTCTTCATTCACGGCGGGCCGCCCCATCCTCCATCCCCTTTTATCAAAACAACTGCTTTGCGCACGAGGCCTGAGGATCAGGAAGCCCACCTGCTTAAGCCGGGCCTGTGGAGCAGATCGCGAGCTTCAGGGACCCGTCGCAGCAAACCCAGCGAGGCCGGCCCTTGCCCACCCGAGTCCACCCCCAGGCCTCGGGCCTCCTGCAATGCTGGGCCTGGGGCCCCCAGCACTGTGAGGAGGGCAGCCCGAGGCTGCAGGGTCACCGCAGGGCCAGCTGCAGCATGCGGGCCCCGGGCCAGGGTGGCAGTGATGGGCCGGCTCCCACCGGCTGTGTGGCCAGAGCGTGACATGCCCACCCGGGAGGTGGGCGCTGGTCACGGGGCTGCGGAGGCCCTGGTGTTTACGGAGTGGCTCCCAGGGGGCACTGCACGTGACCCTCAGACCACCTGTGGAGCAGGCGTGACCTTGGGTCAGAGGTCGTGTGACCTACCCTGCGAGTCCCAGGGCCTCCAGCACTGACACCGGACTCTGGGCTCTTCCTGCCTTGCCCGTCTGCCTCCCGAGGTCAAGGTCTGCAGACGGCCCTGCTGCTGTCCTGAGACTGGCCCAGGTCCTCCGTGGATGCGGTGGGCCCAGGACCCCTGGTCAGGGAGAGCCGTCACAGAGGCAGCGGCCCCTCCCGCCCGGCCCAGCCAGCACCTGCCCGCTAGGGTGGATTTTGGCCTGCTCTGCTGGTTCTCAGGATCCCTGGACAGCCGGGCCGGAGAGTCTCCACTGTTTCCTTCAGAGGCTCAATGCTTTGCCCCTTTGCAGAAGTAAACAGATCCTCGGTGCTGAGTGGGCATTTCTGACGTTTCTGCAGCCCCCTCCCTCCCGCCTTAGCCAGCCGTGCCCAGAGGGATGAGGGCACCAGGGAGCCCCTGGGGACCCAGGGAGCATCCCGCTCGTGATCTGCAGAAGTGGAGGTTTTTAAAGCAGACCCCGGGCTGAGCTCAGGACTGCCCGAGCACAGCACCTGTCCCCTTCCCTCTTCGTGCAAACCCAGGGTCCCGCTGGGAAGAGTGCGGGCAGCATTGGGACACTGTGCTCACGGAGAGCCCAGGCAAGCCACCGCCTCAGCTCCCGACACCCAGGAGGAAAGGCAGCCTGGCCAGGGACAGGCAGAACCCCGGAGCCCCAGGCCTCGCTCGGCTGGGGCGCCTGGCGTCAAGCTCCCTGGGGCGGGGGTGTTACACCGCGGGGAGAGGCTGTTTGGGCGTCCATGCAGGCAGGACAGCTGCCGGCCACCAGGCAGAAGAGAAGACCACGGAGGGAGTCGCTTGGCAAAGCACTGACCTTGGGACCTCCGGGCAGAGGCGTGGCTGCCCTCTGCCCGCTTGGCGGCGGATCTTTTCTCCAGTCCTTGACAGAAGCCAGCAGAATAGTGTGAGGAGCCCCAGGGCGGGCACCCAGCCCACCATCCATCACCCCAGGAGGCAGGCACTTGGCCCCAACATTCCCCCTCCCTCCCCCCGTGTGATCTCAGAGCAGCCCCCAGGCCCGTCACGCACCTGTAGATCCGTCAGGACCCCTGGGAGGTGGGCTCCTTAAACAGTCTCCAGGCTGCCCCCCACCCGGAAAAAGCCACCATCCGTTGTTCCAGCCTCAGTTCCCTCGCGCACTCACCTGCTGTTTTACTTGGTTGGAATCAGGACCCCAAAATACCCTGACTGATAGTCGCAGGGTCCGAGCCTGCAGCTGCCTCCTTCCTGCCTTTATTCTTCTTGCCGATTATCTGCTGAGGGCCGAGTCACCCGCCTGGGCGGTTCTGCAGTGTGCGGAGTTGGCCGACGGCAGACCTGGTGTCATTTAATGTGCTCCTCTGTCCTCGGAATCTCACGTACACCGATGGTTCCTCCAGGGCTGAGATCGGATCCGACTCCAGGATCGACGTAGCTTTAAATCTTCGGAACCCGCTTTCTGCGGTGCTGGCGGCCCTGGCGGCCCCGTGCCCAGGTCCAGGCAGCCTACAGAAGTGGGAATGGCCATGTTCTGTCCAGTCGCTCCTTCGCCTGGCAGCTGGGGTCCTGCTGAAAGAGGCTCCCAGCGTTGGGGCCTGGCCGCGACCGGGGACTGGGCCTCGCCGGTGAACGCTGGGCAGGGCCCTGGCCCGGCCAGCTGTGGGCCGGTTGCCGGAGCGGCAGGTCCGCACCTCTGCTTCTGCAGCATGTCTGACAAGCTTTGGCCACTGGGAAAGTTCAGGCGATACGAGTGTTAAGAGTCTGATCTTCCAGAGCCCCGGTGTATGGAAAGCAGGGATTCCCGTGATCGGTCACCCGGATGGCCAGAGGCGGGAGGCCCGCATGGCTGCTGCCCTCTTATCTCACAGCCCACCTGCCGCCGTCCTTGGACTCAGATGGGAGCTGTTCTCGCCTGGCTGGTGACAGCACCGGCCCCTCCCGTTTCCGTAGCCAATGGGGCAGGCGCCCCGAGGGCCACCAGCAGCCACAGGGCCCAGGGCCAGTGCCTCCCCCGGCACCTGGACTCCTGGGGGCTGAGGGGGGCTCCACCTTCTGCCGGGAGGTGCCCGGGGTCTGGCAGGAGCACGGCGTGTGGGCCTCCAGGACACACAGCCCGGGGCAGGGTGCCCGGGTCACTTGGACGTGGCTGCCCCCAGCCCCGCCCCTCTAATCCTGGTGGCCACGTTCTTGGCTTACCGCTCGCCCCCTGTTCTTCTTGACAATTCACGTGCCTCGTCTGCTGGCGCCAGGCTGAAGGCCGGTCACCGTCTCCCAGAACGCGTGAGCCTACGGGCGCCCACGGCCTCTCCTACCAGCCACAGGCCCTTGAAGCAGGGACTCCCTGACTTCTGGCCACCGCAGGGTGCAGAGTGGGTGGCAGGACCACTCAGCGTCTTCGGGGCAGGAGGAGGAAGAGGCCGGGCCAGGCCATGGGGGACAGCGGGGCAGACCGCGTCTCTCCCGTGGAGCTGCAGGGAGGGCCTTTCTGTCCGCCCAGCCTCCCGCCGCCCCGTCCTCGGCCCCTGTAGTACTACCAGCCGTTCCCTGAGCGCCGGGAGCTGGTCACAGGTGTCTCTTGGGTTCCCGCCCTCCCGCGCTGGGCACACAGAGGCCCCGGGAGGCCAAGGTGCCAGCGCAGGACCCGGGACCTGAGCCCAGGGGTTGGGTGTGGACGCGGCTCCTTCCAGCTGCTCTGGAACCTGCTGGTAGACCAGGCATCCCCCAGCAGCTGGCCTGCCGTCGAGACGGGCCGAGCACCTCGCCCCTTCAGTGTGCCTGCCCACCCGAGCGACGGTGCCAGCCTGGCAGGCGGGGTGTGGCTGCCGGAGGGGCCCAGGGGCCAGCCTTTGGGGTTTCGCTTTGTCCTTGGGGAGCAAGGCTCTGCTTCCTGGTTGGCGGTCCGTTGCTTTCCCCTGCCACCCGAGACGTCCTCGGCCTGTGCCGTGGGCCGGCGTGCGTGGACCACGGCCTCGGCGGCCCAGACAAATGCTCTTCCTCGGATGGTTCCCTTCAGGACTTTGGCGCACGGGGCAAAGAAGCCGAGCACAGCATGGGGGTGGTCGGTCCCCAGCCAACAGCCCCGCTTGTCCCCAAGGCCCCGCGGGCACTCAGCCGACCCTCAGGGCACAGAGAAGTCACCACAGGGACAGGCAAGCCACTCCTCGCGGCTGCGCCCTGAGCACACAGCCAGTCCCCACTGGGGACGGTTCTTTCAGCGTCCACGAAGGCAGGGCCCGGGCCCTGCTGAAGCCAGGGCAGTCCTGAACGCGACGGTGTCCACTTGCTCTCAGGTGCTGCCCCCGCTCCTGGAGAGACCCCAGCCTCCATTCTCCAGGCCTGGCAGCTCGGATCACCCTCCTGCCAACCCCACTTCCTCCCGTCCCTTCTGCACCCAGTACGCAGCTACCAAAAGCTCCCACACGTGTGGATCAAGCCCCGCTGTGTGCCAGACCTGGTCTCGGGGCCGCGGCAGTTAAGACGATAAGTAAGCGCAGAGCAGATGGAGTCAGATGGGAAGAGAGCTTTTGAGAAATGTTAAGCTAGGAGGGAAACAGTGCAGGGGACAGGGTGTCTGGCGACACTGCAGTTTCAGAGGCAGTAGGAGCAGTGAAGTCCTTCCTAAAAGGTGACAGCAAGTGACCTCAAGGAGGCAGGGGAGTGTACCATGTACTTAGGATCAGGGAGAGATTTAAGGCACTGTGAGCAGTAAGTGCAAAGGCCCTGTGGCACCTTAGGGAAATCGTTATTTTGCCGTTCAGAACTTCTTTGCCTCCCTGTCCATTGGTCTCTGCTCCTGAGTTTCACACCCAGCACAGGAATCCATCATGAGAGACAGGGATGCCCACATGACCCGATTGCTGTGAACCTGAGGAAATGGGAGCTCATTTCTGTAGAAGGTTCTGTTCAGGCTGGGCCGGCAACCTGGACACGGAGGCCGAGCAGGAAGTAAGATGATCTGCCCTTGCACTGAGAAGGGCTGAAATTCCTCCCTCGGTCCTGTCAGCTGGGTCCTGAGTCCTTCAGGCTGGCTCTGTGCAATTCCTTCCAGGGTCGGCCACACCCAGGAACCCCAGAGGAGAGCCCATTTGTCCAGCAGGTCAGAAGACTGGTCAGAACCCCCCACCGGGTCTCTGGTTCGTTGCTGAGTGAGCGACTTCATCTCCGAGCCTCAGTTCCCGGTCTGCATTGCAGGCTGTGGGGCCACCCCGCCCACCCTGCAGGAGCCCCGGGAAGCGGGGAGCGTCTGGTCAGCCACAGGCCCACCCAGAGGCCCGTGCAGAGGCGGGTGTGGCTGTTCCTGCCCCTGTTGCCTTCCTCCATGTCGCGCCCTCTCCAGGCCACTTCCCCAATTGACCAGCCGAGCTGGCCTGGTGAGCCTCTCGCCGCGGGAATTCCCGGCCGAGCTGGCGCTACTGGCATGGGGGGGTCACTGGCTCCCGTGCAGCGCAGGCCTTTGTCGCTGTCCGGGAAGCCGTCCTCCCGGGAGAGTCCTGGCACGTGCCCTGACCGTGTGGAGGGGAGGAGGGCCTCAGGCAGACTGGGCAGGCCGCTGGTCAGCCAGGGCATCCGCCAGATTCCTGCCCTCCCCGCTGGCCTCGCTAAGCCGTTGCCTTGGATCGTGAGAAGCTGCCCTCCGAGGGCTGGTGCCTCCCAACTGGGGGGCCTTGGCCGAGGGGGCTTAGGTGTGCCTCGGTTTCCCCATCTGTAAAGTGGGAGCAGCGCAGGTCTTGTCCGCAAGCCGACAAGCGCGTCCTGAGGGCCCGCAGCTGTTAAAGGTCGTTAGAGGTCGGCTGACCTGAAGGCTTCGTGGCCAGGCAGGCGGCGCTCCCTTGCTAGGGCCCGACCTCCTGCCGCCCTCTGGCCCGGAATGACTCCCCGTGGTCAGAGTCACGAGAGCCCCATGTGTGACCCACAGGCCGGTCACTCTGTCCTCAGGGAGAAACGTCGCTGCCCAGTGCTCCGTGTGCCCAGACCTCGGTCACCAGCACCGAGGGCCGAGGTGGCCCCTGTGACCGCAGGCGTGACGGAGCTGCAGTGACACACTCCCCTCTCCTAGGGGGGCACCTGCAGTGGGCGAACTGGCCTACGTGGGGCCGGGCTTGCTCTGCCGGCCCTGCCCCGGGACCCCTGTCTTTAGGGGCCTTCAGGGTGGGCACCGCCCCTCCCCAGTGTCTGCAGCTCCATCTACGTCTCTGCCGCAGGCCGCTGTCCCCTGCCTGGGCAGCCGCAGACCCTGGCCAGCCTCGCTCTGTCCACGTCCCCGGTCTCTTCCCCGAGGCAGCCAGAGCGAGGGAGGCCTCGCTACCCCTTCAGGGCCAAGGACAAAAGATGGCCCCTCCGGAGACGGGTCCCCCGGCACCTGTGACTGTGACCGCATTTGGAAGGAGCCGTTCCCAGAGGCGTAAGGCCCTGGAGCTGACGTCCTCTGGGCCCGGCCTCCGTAGAAGAGCAGGGGAGAAGGCAGAGGGAGGGCGTGGAGTCCGACGGGGCAGAGGAGCAGGGATTGCCGGCCACGCCCACTGGAGACCTGGAGGGACCGTCATCTTAAGCCACCGCGACTACGCTCCCGTGTTGCCGCAGCCACAGCAAACAAACAGAACAGATCCCAGGGAGGCATCCCGCCCGCCAGCGAGGGAGCCCCGACTTCACCACCTGCTCCTCGCTGCCCCAGGGCCTTTGCAGTTCCTCCTGTTCTTGGCAGGGTGTCCCCAACTGTGCCCACCTGCTGCCTGGGGATTTCCTGTTTGTTTCCTCCTCCACACTGACCTCGGCATGCATTTGAATCATCAGATTTACATCATCATTAAAAACGTGTCATGTGTGTCTGTCTCGCCGTCCGACACAGTGCCCATCAAAATAGAGACGTTGTCTGTCTGGATTCCTCAGATTCCCAGCCTCCACCCCGGTGCCTGGCTCATGGGCGCCTGCAGTAAGTTTTTGCTGAAATTCACAAATGGGAGGCTTTCTGTGGATAACGCTGCAGCCGAGTCCTGCGCGTCTTGTTCTTGAACACGGAGATGCTTTATCAGATGAAGGCGCTGTGATCCCTGCGTCTCGAGTGATTGGATTTGGAGCCTTAGAGTCCCGGGGAGACCCCACTGTCACCCCCGAAAGCCATTCACGCAGGCTGGCCTCGGGTGAGACCCTGAGAGCCGGAACGGCTTCTCCTGGCAGTAGTGAGCTCCCTGTCCACAGAGGTGTGCAAATTTCTCATCCGCTCACTTTTATTTGATCCTCGAAACTTCTAAGGATCCTGGGGGTCTTCAGGGTCCCCCCAGCCCCCCGTCCTCCCAGCCTGCTAGCTCCACCTCCCCTCTCCCTTTCCCGGGCCACCCTTGGGATTTTTTTCTCAGTAAGACGAGTCAGTGTCCATTGGAGGCGTAGCTCACGATGTCTCACGGGGCGGGAGCTCGCCAGTCCTGCGTGCGTGTCTAGGGACAGACTTGGCTGATCTTTCATCTGAGTACGCTCATCGGCGTTTCAGCGTGCGGTCATCCCTGTATCTGGACATGTGATCGGGGACGTAATCACAGGACACGTCTGTCTTGCAGTGAAACCCTCGCACCCCTCCAATTAAAGGGTTGGCATCAGGGAGCTCGGGGCCCCGCGGGGGACCGGCGGTGGCCACGGTGTCTGATTCCCTGAGGCCACACCTAGGAAGACGTGGCTGGCGGTGCAGGAGCCCAGGAGATGGTCCTCCGTGACGTCCACCGCTCTCCGCTGCCATCAGGAGGGCTCGCTGGTCGAGGGGACACCAGAGGCAGAGTCGCAGAAATCGGGAAACGTTCCTGCGGAGCCGAGGCCGCCAAGGTCGCCCAGGGCCCCCTCTGCAGGAGCAGCTGGCGGGTCTCGGAGGAGCCGCCAGATGGAGACGGGAACGCGGGTCTGGTGACTGCGGAAGCTGATCCAGGCGCTCCGACCCGTCGCCCCTGTCGGTGGCACTCGGTGCCAGCGGTCACCAGGCCTGCGGGCCAGGGGCTGCCGTCTCCTGGTAACAGCCGTCCCCACGGCCCACAGTCTCCATGGACCCAAAGGCTGGTCTGCGGGTGCGTTTGGCCCCTGAGGCTGGCGGGTTTTGTGCCCACTCCACGGAGCTCAGCCGAGGCTGCAGGGTGTCCTGAGGGCCGTAGTCAGGGGTGGCCGAGCAGGACGGGCCTCCCGTGTCCCGCTGTGAGTCCGCCCGGACTGGGCTCAGCTTCCCCCACAGCCATCCTGGCTCGGCCTAGGGAGAACCGGGCTCTGGCCCACAGCAGGTGGACCCTCGCCGCAGCCCCTGCCGGGCACCAAGCCCTGGACACCGTCGGCCCTGCCTCAGTTTCCCCGTTTGTCACCTGGGAGAGGATGGTGACCACCCCCGAGGTGCTTGGAGGATAGTTTCAGTGGGAGTTTCCGAGGTGGAGGAGGACACCCAGGCAGAGGCCGCCGTCACTGAGTATCAGCCACGCCGCGATCGTCGTCGCCGTCATTGCTGGTGCTGGGGAGCCAGGGGACACCATCCTGCCAGCCCCACCCCGTCCCTCCGTGTGAATCCTCTTCCCCTCTACCCACGGGGCACCGGGCCACATGGCCACAGCCCACGCAGGACTGAGCTGACCTGAACGGAGGACCCACCCCTGTTCCTCCCCGGCCCCAGGAGCCACAAGGGTCTCAGAGGGTCCCCAGGGTCATGGGGCCAACACGCCCAGACTGTAGAGCCGAGAGTCCCGTGTCCTGTCCGCACACTGGACGATACTCTGGGGACCATCCTGCAAGACGGACACTGTTTTTAAAGCTTTTTACTGAGGTAGCACCTGCTACAGGAAACGCAGGTCTCAAGGGTCTTTGTTTGTTTTGGGGGTACAGGGGACTGGATTCAGTGGCATGTGACCTCTGAGCCACACCCCCAGCCCTATTTTAAGATTTTATTTAGAGACAGGGTCTCACTGAGTTTCTGAGGCTGGCTTTGAACTCATGGTCCTCCTGCTTCAGCCTCCCGAGGGGCTGGGACGCCCCTGCCTTCCTGATGGCACAGCTGGCACGGCCCCTGCCTCGGCCCCAGGAGTGCGACAGCCGTCTGTGGGGTCCGTCCACACGAGCGTGAATCGAGCCCACTCCCTCGTTCTCCCGGGTCCCGTCGGCCCCCTCGAGCCAAGGCTGCGCTGGGCTTGGCTGCCGTCCTGGGAGGCGTGTCTGGGGTTTGCTGTTGGAGCTTCTCGGCTGCTGCAGGCGACACGGGTGCATGTGACACGTGTGCAGGCAGCACAGGTGCAGGCGACACATGTGCAGGCGACATGTATGCAGGTGACATGGCTGCCTGCTCACAGGCCGTGTACCTGGGCGGGTCGCTGGCCCCCTTACAGGCCTGGTGTGATTCACGCCCGGTCCCACCTCCAGCGCGTGGAGAGTGGGGACTTGAAGCCAGGTGGTCTGGCTCCAGGCTCTGCCCTCGTGACCCCTGCTCTCCGCTAATCGCTCTTCTCTTCTGAACTTGACTGGGAAGAAACTGACTCTAGTGGCTACCAGGCTGCCACCTGCATTGAACCTTGAACAGCCCTCGGGAGGGCAGGGCTGAGCCCCCCGGGCAGCTTCTTATTCTAAGTACAGAGAGGGCACATGAGTTCCCAAGGCCACACAGCATTCTGGCTTGCACCCTGCTGTCCCGCCTCCTGTCTTCCGGCTTTCCCCTGATGCACGTCTCCTCTTCCTCTCTCAGGACTGAGCCAGGGCTGTCGTCTTGCCTGAGATTGACCTTGCACACACTGCGAGCCTTTAAAAACAGTCCCCATTGTGTGGGCGCGGGCCAGTGGCTGATGGCGGCCGTTTCCCAACCCCTCCCGCAGGCCTGGGGAGCGAGTTCTGGCCGTCCACCGCCACTATTTTTAGTGTGAATTTGGAGGAAGGAGGACTTTTCCTGGATTCTCCTTCAGAAGCTGGAAAACAACACACCCCACCCACTTCCCTGCGGCCGGTCACGCTCCCCTGCTGTCCTGGGACAGTGGGAGGGACTGTCCTCCAGGGAGCTCTGGGCTCTTCAGGGGCAGCCCCTGGTGGGTGCAGTGCCATGCGCCACACCAACGAGGACCAGAAGCGGCTCGCAGACCCGCCGTGCCCCAGCCCTGGCAGCGCCTCTCACTGTGTCCACAGGCCTCCCGTCTTCCCCGGACCCGTTGGCCCTTCCCGGCCAAAACCTGGGAAGTCCTGGGCCCCCAGGCGTGAGGCTGGGGCCCTCCCAGCGGCCGGGCTAGGAATGGCCGACAGCGTCCTGTCTCCACCTGCCTGGGCTCGGGGACAGCAGGGTGCTCTCCCAGCCTCGCCTCGGGCCTGCCCCACCGTCCTTCATGGGGTGGCCCAGGCCCTGCCCGTGAGGTGGCCCTTGGTGCCTGAAGCCTTGCCGGGCAGCCGGGGCTTCGACCTCAGGTCCATTCCCAGCAGCAGGATGAGGGGGACGCTGTCCTCCCGCCACAGGCCACCAGTCGGCCAGCGGGGAACCAGGCTCCAGCCAGGTCCTGCAGCCCCAGCAGCAGGGCCCCTGGCCTCCTTGTGCTCCGGCCTCCGCGGACACCTCAGGTCAGTGGCAGCACCACCGCAGCCTGCAGGCCAAGCCAACGCTGAGTAATTAAAAAGAACGGGGCCGCAGGGCCCGGAATTCTCCGGAGCAGCCCAGATGTGTGGGCCCTGGGTCATCGTGAGGTGGCTGACCCTGTGGGCAGCGGCCGTTCTGCCCTGGGAGTGGAGGTGCCGAGCTGGGTCCAGGGGGCGGGGCTTCTGGGAATCGTGAGCCCGGAGCCTCTGAGCGCCGCTCAGGCCGAGCGCCTCCGTCGCCGCTTCCTGTTCCTGCCGTGGGCCAGGGTTCCTGCCAACTCCTGGAAGCAGGGTTTCCAGAGGCTTCTCAGCTCATCTGGAGGCTGGGAGGGCCTGAGTGCTTGGTCTGGTTTCCAGGCCACTGGTGCAGCTCCCATGGGGTGGGCCGTGGCAGGTGGGCCGTGGCAGGTGGGCTGTGGGCAGGTGGAGCCGTGGGCAGGTAGAGCCGTGGGCAGTTGGGCCGTGGCAGTTGGGCTGTGGGCAGGTGGAGCCGCGGACAGGTAGAGCCGTGGGCAGGTGGGCTGTGGGCAGGTGGAGCCGCGGACAGGTAGAGCCGCGGGCAGGTGGGCTGTGGGCAGGTGGAGCCACGGACAGGTAGAGCCGTGGGCAGGTGGGCTGTGGGCAGGTGGAGCCACGGACAGGTAGAGCCGTGAGCAGTTGGGCTGTGGCAGGTGGGCTGTGGGCAGGTGGAGCCGCGGGCAGGTGGATCCAGGTATAGGGAGGAAGGTCAAGGAAGGTTCCAGAGTTCAGAACCTGTACACCTGGAAAGCCAAGGCCCCAGGGAGGAGCATGGGGGATGTGAGGAGTGGGTTTAGGGGCTGGTCGGGGACATGCCGTGGGACACGGGTGGTCCCAGACACTGCCAGGGGCCCAAGCGGACATGTGGAAGATGCGCCCGGCTCTGAGGGGCAGCCAGGGGACGGGGCCTCCAGAGCCTCGAGGTCGGCAGCCAGCAGCACAGGAAGGAGCCCGTGGAGGGGGAAGCAGGGCAGGTGCACTGGAGGCTGAGGGGAGGAAGAGATGGCCGCTGCGTGGTGGAGCCCTGCCACCTGTGGGGACTCTGGGGACCAGGGGAGGCAGCAGAGCAGGTCCAGAGGGCGGGAGGAGGAAAACGAGTGGAGCTGAGGGGCTGTGGGGCCAGGGGCGGGTCTCCTGCTACCAGGCTGAGCCGCAGGCTGGCGCGATGCTGGGCACCCACCGAGGCACGTTCGAGGGCTGGGAACTCGGGTGGTCCAGGGGCTCAGTCTCCAAACGAAGGGAGGAGGGCAAGCACAGCAGCCACCAGGCGGATGGCAGGGGGACCTTCCGGGGGAGCTGGGTCCCCAGGTCCTGGGCCCTGGCGTCACCTGCGTTGGAGAAGTGCAGGGTCAGGCCTTAAAATTCTGCTGGCGCCCTGAGTCAGGGGAAGCTGGGCTCCGCCCGAGTCCTCCTCTGTTCTGCCTGGGACAGTGGCAGGAGTGACACAGAGCAGCTGGGCAAGGACTTCAGCCATTCTGTGACCGGTTCTGAGACATCACAAAGCACGCTCAGGGACCCAGCAGAGGGCACAGGGGACATGAGCACAGCCTACCCACCCCCAGGGAGGGCAGCAGGAGCCAGGAAGAGAAAAACAAGATGTTTTGCTGCCACAGCACAGGTTCCTGCTGTCCCCCGGACTGTCCACCTCGGGCAGTCCGTCCTGTGACAGCCGGTCCGTCACGGTTGGCTGAACTGTCGTGCTTTACTGAAACGCCCTCTGCTGCACATTCGGACATCGCCTTCACGCGTGTGTGGACAGCACGATTCCGGGTGCGTTTCTGCTCGTTTCTTCTTTATTGTTTCCTTGGGATCGACTCCAAGGCACGGCTGCCAAGTCAGAGGCCCTCGGGGACAGGACAGGCCAGCGCCCTGCCCTGCGGAAGCTTGTGCTGCCGGTCGAGAGTGAGTGGCCGTGGACACGTGGCAGCCCACCCACACCATCCCCTGGCCTGGCCCTGTCGAGGGATGCCACCTCTCTCACATCGTGGGCGCGTGTGGCTTGCCTTGCCACCTCTCCAGCACGAGGCTGGTTTTTCCCCAGCCTTGCTGCTTGCTCTGTGGGTGCCTGTCAGCCCAGGTCCCACGGAGTGTGACGCTGGCACAGCATCGGCCCAGACAAGGGTCCTGGAGCAGTTCCACACGCCAGCTCTGACCCGCCGCTATTGGCAGCTGCCTCACTAAGCGAGCAGAGCCAGACCCAGGTGCTTCCAGTGCCTTAGCAGACATCCTTAATCAATCGGCCCAGGTTCCTAGAGAGCCAGGTGGATTAGTCATGTCTGCCGTGGCCAAAGGACTGGGAAATAAGAACTTATTTGGATACGTCCTGTCCTGCCGCAGGCAGGAGGTTGGAAAGGGCTTGGACTGACTTTCTAAGGTGCACACAGAGAATCTGTGGGGCATCTGCAAAGTTCACGGGCCAGAGCCAGGCCTGCCTGCCACTCAGTGGCTGTGTGAGCTGGTCCTCTTCTCATTCAAGGTGAAAAGAGGGAGTAACGCTCACAAGGAGCACAGCGGCCCCACGTCGGGCCCCACACGAGTGGCCTGCGGCCCTGGCCAGGCCTGGCTCAGGTGTTCTCCTTAGCTGCCACGTGCCCAGGCCCACTGATCTCCTCACCTGGGTACACGGGATGGGCAGGAACCTGAGAAAGCCAGTGGACACAACTTCCTCTGAACGCACCCTGCTCACGCCTCAAGCAGGAAAAGCCAGCACCCGCCGGCATCCATCAGCGCCGGTTCAGACCTGTGGGCCTCTCAGCTGCAGGTTCTGCCCTCCCCTCCTGCCTAGGGTCCTTCCCAGCTGGCCTGTCTCAGAGAGCTGCCAACTGGACCAGTCCACCTGCACCTCCTGGGACTGGAGCTCAGCCTGGAAGCAGGCAGAGGGGAGGCCAGGAAGAGCGGCTGAGCTGAAAGAGCAGGCGCTCATTCATGGAGCCGAACTCCATGCTGTGCTGCCATGACCCCAGAGCTTCCAAGGTGGCGCTGAGCAGGGGCCTTCGTGGAGGAAGCTCGGAGGTCACCCGCCATGGCTCAGCCCCTCAGCTAGGGACTGGAATCTTGGCTCCCTGATGGAAGCCAGCCTTTCTGAGGCTCTCTTCTCCCCAGATGCTCAAGGTCTACACCTCAGAGTTCACCGAAGGCAAGACAGGCTGTCTCCTGCAGGGAAGAAATTGCTAGACTCTCAGTTCCCATCTGCAGATGAGGAAACTGAGGGTCAATTAAACTTAAGTAGATCCCCAAGCCAGTGCTTCTAACCCAACCGTGTTGGCGAGCCGGCTTGCTGTGTGACATCCGTCATTCTCCTTCCCTCTCTAGGCTTCAGTTTCCTCGACTGTAAGGGACAGATGAGCTGTGGCAGGCCCTTCTGGCCCTGCTGCCTGCCCAGCCTAGTCTCCTACAGTCCATGTAAACGCTGAAAGCAGGACTGGTCGGCAATATTGGATGGAAAAGAAAGGGCGTCCCCTGCTGGCCGTGGCTGGGATTGTCCTGCACGGGCCATGGTCCCTGTGCCTTCCTACCTGTGAGCTCTGGTTTGTCAGGGGTCCTCCCAGAATGCCCAGGCCCAGGCCCACAGCCTGCTGAGCTCACACTAATGGGAAGCCTGCTGGTCCCCTGTGGCATGCTGGCTGAGGATGCTCCAGGTAGAAAGCAGGTGGCCAGGGAGGAGTCCCGGAGGGCCGCGGGCACATGCACATCCACACCCTCCCAGCAGCCACGGGGCAGGAGGGGCACACAGGATGTGGGACACCTGTAATGAGACCTCGGTGAGACTCCCCGGAGGTCAGACAGGTGCAGGAGTGGCATCTTGCGTCTAGAGTGTGTGGTGTGTGTCTGCAGGCTGGTTTACAGCAGCCTCGGTGGGCCACGTGGTCTACAGCCTTGCAGCCGGGTGGTGGTGGGGTAGGGGAGGTGTGAGGCCCTGAGGTCAGACCTCCGGCTTGCGTCCAGGACCCGCCACTGGGCCGTGGTAGTAGGTGAGTAGTAGGTCCAGCCCTGGAGCCTCCGATGACTCCTCCATGCATGGATGCACCCCACCACGGCACAGGTCCTTAAGGACAGGTGGGGACAAGTGTTTGGTCACCAGCCATGCTGTGGGGGCGGCTCTGGGGTTGGTGATTCTGGAGGAGCCTGGTGGCCTCTGCCATTCACACGACCTGGCCCAATTCCCTCACCTCTCCCGGGGCCACTCCCCCTCCTGGTGCGGGATGATGTCAAAAGGCAACTGTGAGGTTTAAGTGATGGAAAGTCAAGGGGCTCGGCACGGTGCCTGGCACTTCCTAAGTCACTGCACGGACTTATCTTAGTACCTGGGAAACTGAGGCTCAGGAAGAGGGAAGTCGAGACTCAGTCACTGAGTCTCCCGGCCCCAGGTGTGGCTCTGACCGGGCGAGCCACCGGGTGGGCGAGGAGAAAGCCCTCCTCCAGGCCCACTGGCCCCGGAAGCGTCAAAGCCTGGCTCGCGGTCACTGGGGCTCCCGCATGTGGGCTGTGGCCTCCCTTCCCTGATCGGAGGCCAGGGTCTGCTCTGCCTGGGGAGCACAGGGTAGGGCGGAGACCTCTCCTCCCAAGCCCTGCCCCCAGCCTCACGACCTGGCTCAGTGCTGCACAGGGCAGTGGTAACCCCAGCCAGGGAGGAGGACGAGGCCCGCGTGGAGAGGCCCTGCTTGGACTCTGGAGGACAGCAACGTCCCCAGAGACGTGCGGGCTGGGAGGAGCCGGTTCCACCCTCATCTCGCACGTCCAGAGCTCCTCTAAGTTGGAAGAGGAAGCCCCACGTTGCTGGGAGCCGCTGGTTTCCTTCCCCGATCCTGCAGGTCCCACTGGGCTCGGTGTCACGTGTCACCACGCTGCTGGTTCCGGTGGCCTCGCTGCTGGAATGGGACCAGCAGGTGAATGGTCAGGGGCTGTGGCTGCATCAGGACAGGCCCACATGCACTGGCATGCCGAGCCTTTGGGGTCGTCACAGGTTTCCAAGGAGACAAAGCACGGCTACGACAGGGAGAGCCACGGTGTCCTCAGGGCTGTGCGCAGATCCGAAGTTGTCTCCTGGGGTGGACAGCGAGAGGCCTCCCCACCTGGGGCCACGCAGGGGTCCCAGGGCCCGGGCCTGCTCCCCTGTGCCGGTCCTTGGGTGGCACAGGTGCAGAGGCTGAGCCCAGGGCAGGCCGGCAACGTGCCCGTTCCAGGCGGGGCGTGCGAGCGTGGACCCCGGACGTGGGTCCGGGACGTGCGCCCCGGACGTGGCTTCCGGGCGTAGTGACGGTTTCCAGGGAGCCCTGCTGCTGTTCTCAGTTGAGCATCACTTGAGGTTCATTCCCGAGGGTTCAGCTGGGTCCCCAGCTTGGCAGCGTCGAGCGCAGAGCTGGCAGAGCAGGTCCTCCAGGAGCGCGCCTGGGAGGGGCCTAGAAGGGGGCGTGGCCGCGCCTGCGCACCTGCCCGAGGTGCTGGTTTGGGTGGTGGGCTGCCGGCACAGGTGGGTCTGCTTTCCCCTGGCCGACGCGGATGCCACCAGGGGTCCAGGCTCCTTCTGTTTTCCTCTGGCTCCATTTTCAGTGTGTCTTCCCCATGTGCCCAAGAGGGCTTGGGAAGGAACTGGCTTTCCCAGGGGACACCTGTGTACGGCTTAGTGGCCAGAACTGTAACGTGTGACCCTCTGGCTGCAGGGGAGCCGGGGCAGTTGTTTGGGCACGATGTGGCCTCGCCCCAGGGGATCCCGTGGTAAGAAGGGCGGATGGACAGGAGCCAGCCACCCACGTCTCCCCTGGCAGGTCTCCAGCCGCCAACGGGAGGAGGTGATTGGCTCACCCTGTACTCACAGCAGCAAGTGTGGAGCCTGGCGCACAGTAGGTGCTTAACTAAAGGTGTGGGGAGAGCTCCAGCCCACCCTCCTTTTAGGGAGAAGCCCCCAACCTGAAGGCCAGGTCCAGCCCTTGGAGCCCCAGGGCGGATGGAGCGGGCACGGCCCTGCTGCTGTGAAGGCAGATAGCACGCTTACGCACAGGCGGTCACACGTGGTCACACGCACCCCTGCTGGACAGAGGGCCAGCGTGCAGCACCGAGTCCCTGCACTCTCATGGCTTGCAGGCAGAAGCAGGAAAGGCCCAGGAAGGCTGCCTTGGGGGCAGCAAGGACCTCCTTCCCCAGTTCTCAGTAGCCGAGAGTGACGTCCAACATCTGGTTCTCACCCGCAGGCACCTGTGACGGGGCGCAGGGAGCCCCAGGGGTTTAACTGCCGACCGTGGGGTGGAGGCGTGGCTCACCCGCCAGCCCCAGAGGGTCTGTGCCACCTGCCTTGGCAGCCGCTGTGCCCTGGGCAGGAGGACCATCCGAGGCCCCTCTCCTGAGCTTCACCATGCTTCCCTGCCGTTCCTGGGCCCGCCTGTCTGGGCCAGCCAGCCTGAGCACCAGGCGGCAGTGGAACCCCAGCCTGCAGCTCCCAGCAAGGCCTTGGTCTCCCTGTCAGAAGCCCACCTGCCCACCTCTCATGGAGCCCGCAGGGCAGGTGCCCATGGTGCCCGCTGGCTCTTCTGCAGGATGCCCTCTGACCAGGGGCCGTCTCTGCGTGTTGGGGTTTTTTGCAGCAGGGTCCCTGGTGATATGGGTACATGGTGCTGGGGACAGGGCACAGACAGCCGGCGTGACCCTCCACTGCCCCTGTGCCTGGGGCCGCCCCTGCCTGGGGGAGTGAAGCCAAGTGCCCTCCCACGCAGCCACTGCCACCCCCACCCTTTAAGGTTCTGGCCCAGCAGGCCTGGAGTTCCAGCCCTGGTGACGAAGCTGCTGCTCAGCCACACTGACCACGAGGTGGACAGGCCCCTCTCGGGCCAGAAGCTCAGAGCTGGAACTCAGAGGTCCACCCCGGGCCTCAGTCCCAGGGCCCCTCCTCCCACCACCGGTTCTACCTGGGGAGGAGGCTACGGGCAGGAGGACCAAAGAGGCCCCAGGGCAGGAGGACGGCGGCCTCTGTGGGGTGCTGGGCCGGACCTCGGTGCCCGCCTAGTCGGGTACACAGGGCTCTGCAGGGCGGGTGGAGCAGCACGCCTCGCGTCAGAGCCATCTGCTGGCCACAGGCCAGGACCCCTCAGGTGGAGGACCTCTGCTGAGGCAGCACAGTGTAGGGTCAGGTGTGTGGCCTCGGGTCAGATGAGGCTGTGGGGCTTCAGGCAATTGGCTTAGCCACTCTGAGCCGGCTCAGGCCAGAAGCTTCCAGAGCCCAGGAGTCCCCACTCCCACCACCTCCACGGTTCGCCTCGGAAACCCTCCGCTGCTCTCCGGGGAGGGGGTGCAGGCCTGGGGACTCTGGGGAGGGGGTGCAGGCCTGGGGACTCTGGGGAGGGGGTGCAGGCCTGGGGACTCTGGGGAGAGGGGTGCAGGCCTGGGGACTCTGGGGAGGGGGTGCAGGACTGGGGACTCTGGGGAGGGGGTGCAGGCCTGGGGACTCTGGGGAGAGGGGTGCAGGCCTGGGGACTCTGGGGAGGGGGTGCAGGCCTGGGGACTCTGGGGAGAGGGGTGCAGGCCTGGGGACTCTGGGGAGGGGGTGCAGGCCTGGGGACTCTGGGGAGAGGCGGTGGAGGCCAGCCTGCAGTCGGAGGCTGCCCTGAGCCTGCTCCATTTCAGGGCCCAGTGCTGAGGGGAGGACAGGCTGGAGGGAGCAGAGCCACTGCCGAGCAGAGACAGGACACTGTCTGGGTTGGTTCTCTGAGATTTGATCCTCATGGCCCACGATTGGCCTCTTGAAGTGTACTCGCTGCTGGTTTTCAGATCTTACGGTGTCCACGTCCAGCAGAGCCAATGTGAGGGACTGCCATTACCTCACAAAGCGCCACCAACTTCAGCGTCACCCTGTGACCCACCCAGCCCAGGCCAGGGGCATGGTCCATTTCCTTTCTCTCTCCCTGGAGTCCCTTCTTCAGGACGTTTTGTGTAAATGGCGTCACATGACATGGCCTTTAGCTTCTCTGGCTCAGTATGATAATGTCGAGGCCCCTCCGTGGTGCCGTGGGCTCGGTCCCTCCATCAAGTGGCATTTCACTGCTGGTTCCAGCTGGCGGTGTCCCCCAAGCACGCTGCATGCTGGGATCGCTTCCTCCTGTTTGGTTTCTGTGAGTGGTGTGCGGTGGACATTTGTGTGCAAGTTCTCGTGCAGACGTGTTTATGTTACTTTTGGGTGTATGCCAAGGGGTAGAATTTGGGGGTCATTATTTGATCCTTTTAAGGACCCACAAGACTGTTTTCCAGAGCCGCACCCACTACACCTGCCAGCAGCGGGTGAGGGTTCCAGTGTCCTGGTCCTTGCCAACACTTGTTACTGTCTTCTTACTGTTAGCCCTTCTAGTGAAGGGGGTGCTGCGCATCGTGGTTTTGATTTGTGTTTCCCAAGTAACTAATGATGCCAAGCACCTTTTCTTGTCCTTATTGGCCATTTCTTGGGGAACCCTCTTAGGTTCTCCACATGCGCGTTAAATGGGTTGTGAGTGGTATTTACATGTTCCAGATTAATTCCCTTATTGGACGTAGGGTCTGCACCCTGTGGGTCGTCTCTCGATTTCTCAGAAGCGCAGTTTTTCATGTCACCGGAGCCCCGTTTGTCTCCTCTGTTGCTGTCACCGCGGCTTTGGTGTCTTGTCTTACAAGTTTTTAATCAAACTCTTCTCCCTAGGGGAGACACGACGTGGCTGGGGCCTCCTGGACTGGGCTGCGTTGTTCTGGTGGGCTCAGAGTGGCCTGGGGGTCCCATGGTCAGCGGTTTGGGTCCCTTCTGCCTCCGGGGCCGCGGAGTCCGGAGCTCCTTTCCGTGGGGACTCGCCAGCTCAGGCTGGGAAGGGCCTCAGTGGGGGCCTGGGCCGGGAGCCCCGCAGGTGAGCGAGGACTCTGCGCCCTGGGGATGCGGCGAGAGGGGCCGGCAGAGACCCCTCCGCACCCGAGCCCCGTTCTCTCACCTGCTAGAGCGGCGCAGGGAGAGCCGGTCCCGGGAGCTCACACGCTTCTCGCCCGCAGCCATGAAGGCCGATCGCAAGCGCTTGAAGGGCGAGAAGACGGACCTGGTGAGCCAGATGCAGCAGCTGTACGCCACGCTGGAGAGCCGCGAGGAGCAGCTGCGCGACTTCATCCGCAACTACGAGCAGCACCGCAAGGTGGGCCCGCCCCTCCCGTCCAGCAGGGGCCCAGCTGCCCCAGGGCCCAGCATGGCCCGGCGGCTCCTGGGTGTGCAGCCGGGCCTGGGCGCTAGAGGAGACCACATAGCCCTGGTCGCAGCCCCGGGTCATCTGGACTCAGGGCCCAGCTGCTTCAGATCCCTGCTCCCGTGTGTGTGCCCCCCAGGCGCCCCATGTATCCTCTCAGACCCTCGGTTTCCTCATCTGCAGAGCTGCCGTGCGGATTCTGAGGTGATAATGCCAAGGCCTCGGCACAGTCCCCAGCTCACGACAAGCACTCAGTGAATGTGAGCTGTGCCTCTTAGCGAGCTCATTGGTCTAAAAGTGTGAGGAGAGCGGCTCGGGAGGCCGAGGCAGGAGGATGGAGAGTTCAAAGGCAGCCTCAGCCACGGTGAGGCGCTAAGCGACTCAGTGAGGCGCTGTCTCCAAATAAAATACAGAATAGGGCTGGGGGTGTGGCTCAGCAGTCGAGTGTCCCTGAGTTCAATTCTCAGTACCCCCCCCAAAAGTGTGAGGAGCAAGACCAGGAGCCCCTGTGAGGTAGCAGGAACTCCGCCTGCTGGGAGGGAGGCGTGGAGGGCTTCCCGGAGGAGGCGACACAGGAGTTGGGCTCTGTGGGATGAGTAGGAGTTCTTGGGTCAGATCATGAAGGGATTTGGTGCAGCAAATCTCTATACGGCCTAGGCCGTGTGACGTGCCCCAAAGGACGGTGGGACTTGGAGCCAGCCCACACCGCGCAGCTCCCCTGAGCGAGCATGCTGACCTGGTGTTCAGGGCAGAGAAACTGCTCTGCAGGCGTGACTCCAGGGCAGAGTGACCACGTGAGCCACAGGGCTGGGCGGAGGTGCCCCTGCCACTCTTGGAACATGGGTGGTGGCAGGTCAGCCGGAGGGGTCCTGTTGGCTGTAGCTGAGAGGCCAGATGTCCCCCTGGTCTTCACCAGTGACACTCACTGCCACCTCCTGGGACCACATGTCACTTTTGCCCCATGACGAAACCCCCAGAGAGATCCTGGCTGGGCCGCCCACAGCCCCCCGCCCCCCCCCCCCCCAGTGCTGTCCCCTCCCCTGCTGACTGTGTCACCACTGCCAGCACTGGACGAGCCGGGTCCCTTCAGACGGCCCCCGGGCCCCATGCTGCCTGTCCCTGGGTGCGCGGCACGGAGGCCTGTGCCCTCCACCTCTGCGGAGGGCCCATGGCTTGGGCCGGGAGGCAGCAGCCAGGAGCTGCCCGGGCAGTGTCCCGTCCCCAGGCGCCAGAATGTTCAGACGGACAAAGGCAGAGTGTCCACCTCCCCAGGGGCCAGTGAAGAGGCCTCGGCTGCCCCTCAGCAGTGGCTCTGAGAGCCTAAGACCTACAAGCCAAGAGCAAGTGCGTCTCTGCGTCGCCTGGTGACATGTGCCACTGCGTCGCCTGGTGACACATGCCGGCTGCTCGTGATGTCACTCTTTTTTGGCATCAAGCCCCCCGAGAGCACTGCGCCCACCGGCCACAGGTGGCGGCCCCCCAGCAGGGCCCCCGGCCTTGTGAGTTGGCCTCACAGGCCCCTCCGGGTTCACTCAGGAAAATGGAATCTGGAAAACAAATGTTTTTAAATTGGTCTCGCTCCTGTTCCCAAGGGAGTCCCTGCCGCCCCCGGGGCAAAGCAGCGTGAGGACAGCCTTTAGTCCCCGCTGGGCCTGCCCCATTTTGCAGGTGGGAGGACCGAGGTTCTGGAGGGCCATGTGACAAGCCAAGGCCACAACTTAGGGCTTTGGAAGATGCCGAGGCCACAGTCTGGCTCTGTCCGGCCTCTTCCAAGGTCATGTTTGTGCACAAAATAAACATCCCTGTGGACAGGATGAGAGACCCATAGTGGGCTGCTGTCCCCTCGGCCCGCCACCCAGCCTGCCCTGGGGACCACTCCTGCGGAGCCCTGCAGGCTCAGCCAGGGCAGGTAGCAGGACCCCGGCCAGGCTGCTGGGGAGGCAGGGACGCCCCCCCCCTCAGCTGCCGAGAACAGGGCCCCGTCTGCCCAGAAAGTTCCCAGAGTTGCAGCATGCAGGGCAGCCGTGCCAGACGCACACGCCCTGTCCCATCAGCACAGAGGAGAGGGGGCTCGGGACTCTCCACAAGGGAGGGACTCTCTTGGAGGGACTCTCCTCCAGCCGGGGAGGTTCTCACGATAGGCCAGGCGGCCAGGCCTGGGGTGGGACACAGGGTGATCTTGATGATGAGGTCACGTTGGAAACAGGCCTCCTTCCTCCATCTGCCATGGTGTCCCCAGCCGACCTTGTCCCCTGCAGCCCCTCCCTCTGCCCTCTTCCTTCCTGCTCTGGAGCCCACAAGGACCTCTACTGCTGGCCTGTCATCCAGGACCTTCACGGTCTGGACAGATCCTGCCCTCGGGAATTCCAGCCACCCCGAGCCCCGGCAACTTCCAGATCCCCAGCAGAGGGTCTCTCTCCTGCTGCTCTTCACCTCAGTTCTCAGTGGGAACTGAAGACATGATTTGAAATCTCTGGGCCTCCGTTTGCTTATCTGTGAAATGGGAATGATTATCGTCCCCACCTCAGTACAACAGTGCACCCGAAACCCTGTGCTGCAGACACTGCACGGAAATCACTGCTGAGCCTGCCCCCCTGCCAGGGAACTGGTCCTGGGGAGGTGGGGTCCCCGTCTTGAAAGCACTGTGACCCCTTACTGCCCAACCCAGAGCCCTGGGTCAGCTCATGACAGTGGAACCAGCAGAGATCATAAAAATGATCCCGAGGGTCCTAGTGGGTCCTCCTAATTCAGACAGTCTTAGGCAGCCACTTGAACACCAGATGGTTCTCAGGGACGGGCCATTACCCCGGCTGTTCAGCTCCACACTGCCGCAGATTTTTAGTGTCCACTCAGGGGGGGCAGGGTCCTGTCTGCTTCGTGCCGGCCCATGGTACCCATGCATGCACACTGAGTGACCAGGGTCAGGTATGAGTCAGGACAGGTTAGAGGGCCCGGGGCTGCTCGTGCACGGTGGCCTGCCTCGGGCCCTGCGCCAATCTCCAGGCAGATCGGCTCAGTCTCACGGGAACTCCCAAAGTCCATGAGGGCCACCGGTGGGGAAACCGAGGCAGGGCTCAGTGACGGCAGAGCCAGGATTTGGCCGGGTTCCTCTCTCCAGAAGCTGGGCCACAGCTCTCTGTGACAGCCACAGAGAAAGACCACTTCCTCCTCTGCCTCCTAGCTGCTCACATCTGGAAGCCAGGCCTTCAGCACAGGCTTGTCAGATAGGGCAGGGTGGTGGCCACTCTCCACGGCCCTGGGCTACACGGAGACCTTGGCTTTGCTATGGACTTGGTGACCGAGGTGGCCCGGCTCCCCTCTGGGACCACCCTCCCAGGAAGGACACCTGCTGTCCCGAACATGCCTCAGCCAACAGGGCAGAGCCCCCTTGAGGCAGCCGCTCCTGCTGCTGGCTTTGCCTGAGGGCCTGCTGGGGACTGGCCAAAGAGGGAGCGAGGGCAGGGCAGAGGCTGCTGCCTTCAGGACAGCCAGCCAGCTGGGGGTGAGGGGTTTGTCCTGACTCCGCCCCATCAGCTGTGGCACAGGTCTTACCAAACCTCAGGGCACAGCGCCCCAGCCCCTGGCGTACCCGTGAGCTCCTGCCGGGCTCTGGGAACCTGGGCATTTCCTTGTGCGGAGTCTCTCAGGCTTCCCGGGTATGTGGGGGAAAGTATCAACCCCACCTTATGGATGGAGAAGCACAGACCCAGTGAGGGGCAGCCACCTGCCCAGGACAGTTATTTCCTCCTGTGGTCACTTACTCATTTGCTCCTCCTTTCCTGGAAAACACTCACTGGGCGTCCCCCAGGGTTCGGCTGTTCGGGGCTCCCAGCTGGCACGTGGCAGGACTCGAACCCGGCGCTTCCCACGGCAGAGCTGGTGGTGGTCTCGTGCCCGGGCCTCCCTGCTTCTCTGCCCATCTAGGGTCCAGTCCCAACAGTCCCCAGGACCAGGAGGGCTCCACCCTGGTTGTGACCCGCGCGCCCTCTCTGGGTCTGCCCCCCACCCCAGGAGAGCGAGGACGCGGTCAAGGCCCTGGCCAAGGAGAAGGACCTGCTGGAGCGAGAGAAGTGGGAGCTGCGGCGCCAGGCCAAGGAGGCCACCGACCATGCCGCGGCCCTGCGCGCCCAGCTGGACCTCAAGGACAACCGGATGAAGGAGCTGGAGGCCGAGCTGGCCATGGTAAGTGCTGCCCCCCGGGGCAGCGGCTGCCCGAGGGATGGACCCGCAGCCAGGGCCAGGCGGCTGGCAGTGTGGCCAGGCAGAGGGAGGGCACCCAGGGCGAGGCCCCAGAGCTCCCCAGGACCCGCCCAGCGCCTGGGACCGCCTCGTGTCCATGCGCGACCTGGGGGCGGGGCTTGCAGGCCCTCCTCACCCGCCCCCCGGCGGAAAACCGTATTTTTGTTATTTTGTTGGTTCAGAATATATTTTATTTATATATATGTGATATATATGTGAAACATAAATATGAAATATTTTATACGTAAAATGTAAATATAAAATAGCATTTATGTAAAGTATACTTATGTACTATATATAAATGCGTAAAATGTTTGTTTTATAAATTTGTAAATTTGTTATAATTCGTATATGAAATACGTATATAATACAAAACACGTTCTGTACGTAGACAGATGGGGGTGGCGACCCCGCAGAATCACACAGCGCGCAGTGCGAGGTTCCCACGTGGTACTTTTCTTTTGGTCTATTTACTCAGGCACGTCCGACAAAGTTAACTTGGGTCATCAAGGGAAAAAAAAAAAGATTTTTTTTCTAACCCAAAACAAACCCTTAAAATCACGCGCACACGTTGTGGTCTGAGAAGGTCCTGGGCCGTGTGGGGCAGTGTGGCCAGGGCCTGCAGCCGCCCGCCTGCCCGTGCTGCCAGCCGCTCGCCGGCTTCTCTGGGCTTCTCTGGGCTGCAGGGCCTTTCCAGGACTGGGCAGGGCTTGGGGTCTTCCCCACCCTGCCTTCCCCACAAGGTGGCTGGGTAAATCCCACGACAACGCCACCAAAAGGGCCTTTGAAAGCCACCAAGGCCCTGTAGCCAGGCGGAGGATGTCCAGGGACTTCTGGGAGTGGCCCCCACTGGACTCCCTAGACGCCGCGGCCTCCTGCTGAATGCCAATGCCAGCTATGCGTGTGCTCATTTTGGGGTCTGGGTTCCAGTCCAGCCCCGCTGCTCCCTAGCTGTGTGACCTTGGCAGGCTTCCTCACCTCTCTGAGCCTCAGTAGCATCAGCAGAAGTAAAAATAATTGCGTGTGCCCTGCGGGGCTCTGGGGAGGGTGTCATGAAACAGCGGAAGGTAGCACAGCTCAGTGACCTGGACTGGTGATGGCTTCCTAAGGTCGTTTACTTCCGGATGAGGCAGTACGGGCAGGGCGGGCTCCTTGTCCAGTGCTGACCCCTCGTGGTGAGGGGCACACAGGCCAGGGAGAACCTGCACCCTGGAGATGCGTGCTGCCCCCCCTGCAGCCCAGAGGAAGCCCATCAGATCTCAACTGGGGGCGGGTGCAGAACACCCTGTGTCCCAGGGCTTCCCATGCCCTGCCGTGTACAGCGGAGGCATGGCTCCAGGCCTGGGAACCCTAGGCCTGGAAACCCTGGCCCCGGGCACCAGGGTCTCTGTGAGCCGGAAGCCAGCCCAGCCCCTCCCAGTGCCTGGATCCCATGGGGCTCTGCGGCTCAGGCAGTGGGTGCCTTGTAACCCCGGCACCGGGACCTCTACCCAGCCGCAGAGGAAGGGGCTTCACCTAGAGCCACGTGGCCCCGGCTTGTTGGGGCGTGTGCCACGACTGCAGGGCCCCGCCGTCACTCCCCGCCTGCTGCCCAGGGCCCAGTCCTCAGCGGGCCCAGGTTGTAAGCAACCCAGCGGCTCAGGCTGGCGGGAACCCTGGGGCGTCCTGGAAGTCAGGAAGGGCAGCAAGGCGGAGGGCAGGCTGGGAAGTGGACCCCAGGCAGCCGTGGGGCTGGGGAGCCGTCTGCCCGGCCCCTGCTGGGAGATGACCCTGGACGCTGTGTCCTGATTGAATTTGGTCATCAGGAAAAAAAGAAAAAGAGAGAGTCTGACCCAGCGCAGGCGTCCCCATGGCCGGGCTTGGGTCCCTTTTGTACCCCAGCTGGGATGCTGTGGGAACAGGCTGGTCCAGAAGCAGCCGCAGCAGAGGAGAGGAGACCCCAAGCTTTATTTAACGCCGCGGGCCGAGAGGAAAACAAACTGCAGATCCCAGCCTGACGCTGCCTCTCAGCATCGCAGGTCACTGGGGTCATCTTGGACCCACCCTATCGCTGGGGCTTTTTCCTCTTAAAAAATCCCTCGAAGCCTGTGCGGGGCCTCCAGGGTAAACCGCTCTCGGGGCAGGAGCAGCGTCTTTCCCAGCCTCTAGGTTTCAGCAGGGAGGCGTCAGTGAGGACGCAGAAGGTGGGGACCCCCATGAGTGAGCCCCCCCGAAAGGTGAGGGGCAGGGGCGCTGACCTCCCCGCTGGCTCCTCCCATGAGCTTTCCAGGCCTCTCCTCACACCGGGTCTGCCCTCAGTGCCTGGCCGTGGCACCACTGCAGGGTGGTTCTCAGGTGACCCTGCTGGGCGCTGGCTGGCGGAGCCCGGGGCCGGGGCGCTGAGGCTGCTGGGAAGCAGCGCATTGGGAGGGGGCCCGGTGGTCCGGGCTCCAGCCTCTGCCATCCTGGAGGCCTCCCTCCTCGGGAGCCCGGGTCACAGGGAGCCTGGCCTCCACTGCCCAGGCCTCGGAAGCAGTGGGCAGCTCTCGGTCACCTCTCACCGCACCAGGCAGGGCTTCTCACCCTGGGCACTGTGGGCACTAGGGCCAGGGGACGCTGCCGTGGGGCTGACCCCTGCGCTGCAGGATGTTGAACACGTCCCTGGTCCCCACCCACCCCATGCCAGCAGCACCCACCCCACCCACGTCGTGACAACCGAGAGTCTCCAGACACTGCCACACAACCCCCAGAGAGTGATGCCACCCAGCTGGAGAGCCAGCCGCCCGGAAAGTCAAGTTGTTCCGGAATCAAGCCTCCGTGTCCGTCGGAGCCTGGCTGTTCCGGTCCACAGAGGCCCGTTTCAGGCCTGTCCTCTTCTAACTGTGTGACCTTTGGCCAGAGTCATAACCTCTCTGAGCCCCCGTTCCCTCCTGGATAAAACCGGAACCGTCAAGACCTTCCTCGCAGGCTTGGTGAAGAGACATGAGACGCTGGGCGAACCGGGGCAGGAGCTGGAGACGTCCTTTCCTGAGCCCGTGCTAGACCTGGACCCATCCTGTCCCTACACCCACCGGGATGAGACAGGCTCCTCGTCTGTCATGGGACCTTGAACAAGTCACCTGTACCTGCCCCACACCTCCGGGCCAGGCGCGTCAGGAGCGGGCGCTCAGCTGAGGCAGCCCCCTGCCCACGGGCCACAGTCCCCTCCAGGCCGGGCCCTGCCTGCCCGGCCCTCCCAGCAGCCCCCTGGGCCTGAGCAGGACCCGTGGGAACCCGGTGGTCAGGTGTGGTGCTACGCCGGCTGCGCCTGCTCACCCTGAGGTCTCTGGAGAGGCCGGGCGTCCCCCCTGCTTAGGACTCGGCTGCTGAGTCAGCTTGTTCCTCGTGGCACAAGGGAACCAGCCACTCTGCGGCCAGCCACGCAGAGAGCCACAGGACCAGGAGCCTGGTGTGGCTCCGAGGGTCCCCGCCCGGAGACCCTCCCCAGACAAGCTCGCGACCCTCGAAGACCCGCAGACGACTCGGCAGGGCTCCCGTGAACCTTCGGCCAGGCACCCTTGGACGTGGGCAGTGGACACGTGGTGACCTCCGTCAGCAGACCCTCCAGCCTGCCCTGCCCGCCGCAGGGTCTTCCCAGTCTTCGGAAGGACGTAGATGATCCTGATCGCACCGGGCTGCCGCCTGTGGACCAAGCATCCCTGACTCCGTGGGAGTCGCCCCGTCTGGCTCCGTGGGGGACAGAAGCGTTGACCTCGGCGCTGGCCTGGATGGAGTCTTCCTGCTGTGGCAGCCGCGGGAGGGAGGCCGTTGTCCTCCATCACAAAGATGGGGCACATGGCCGGCAGGGGAGGGGCTGGTCAGTCCCGGGGGTCAGAGGTCAGAGTCACATGGACCACGGTGAGGACAGGTGTCCGTGTTGGAGGACCTCCTGCCCTTTTGAGATGGCCTCCAGTGAAGCCACATGTACCCTGGAGGGGGAGGGGACAGAGACGGCGGAGGCTGTCGCAGAGGCGGCCTCCTGGGGAGCCCCTCCCGTCCCACGCACGTGGGGGCGGGATCCTGAGAGCGTGTGGAGGTCTCTGTGGCCTGCCGTCCAGGGGGACTGCCCGCAGGTGGAGTGTGGAACGACCACCCCTATGGTCCCACAGAGGAGGCCTTGGCTTGTGGGTAGACCCTGTGCAGAACTGGCAGCAGGCTGACTTTGGGGGCCACTAAGGGAGTGGCAGCCAAACAGCATTGTCTCACACTCACATTCCAACCCTGGCCAGCGCCCGGGGACAGGTGGTGGGTGTGTCCAGACTCCCCTTCCCTCCCCCTGCTGGCCGCCCTCTGCACTTGCTCAGCAAGGGTCCCTGGGGAGCCGCTGCCCGGCTCCCTGACCGACAGGCCGCTTGGGCAGGGGACACCCTGCTTCAGAGGGCTCCTGGCTCTCAGTGCGGTGGTGAGTGACAGCGAGCCACAGCCCAGGCGGCCCCAGGGTCACGCCAGCCTGTCCCCACTCTCTCCCCAGGCCAAGCAGTCCTTAGCCACGCTGACCAAGGACGTCCCCAAGCGACATTCTCTCGCCATGCCAGGCGAGACGGTGCTCAACGGCAACCAGGAGTGGGTGGTGCAGGCAGACCTCCCGCTGACCGCGGCCATCCGCCAGAGCCAGCAGACTCTCTACCACTCACACCCTCCCCACCCTGCAGACCGGCAAGGTGAGTCAGCCCGGCCGGCCAGTGTGGCTTCCGGGCCTTCTCAGGAGGCCACCGTAGCCCTGGGTGGGGCAGCCTCTGTTCACACTGCAGCAACCTGGGGCAGCGCAGGGCAGGGACTATGGGCTGTTGTCCCTGAAAAGGCCAAGAGACGGACTGCAGGCATGGCTGGACTCAAGCAGGCCAGCCCTCTGACCCTTTCTTCCCCTCAAGGACTCTGCCCACTTCCATTCGGCCTTGTTTTTAAACTTCTCTTCCTACCAAGTGGCGCAGCAGACTGTCCACATGGAACGAGTCACTTCTTTTTAAGTGTTTCGTTATCTCTTTGCTCTTTCAGCTGACTTTAATCTCTAAATTCCAGATCTCAAGTCAAAGTTGGAAAGTGGGAAAAAAAAAAAAAGAACGTTTATCTCAGCTCTCGGGATTAGGCAAATCCATATCTTGCTGGCCATTGTTTTAGCCCGTCTGAACAATCACACACTCCCAGCAGATGACTCCCACGTGGACGCTGCATGGAAGGGACAACACTGTTTCAGCCACGAGGCTGGAGAGAGAGAAACTCTCTTTCTTCCTGCATCCATGTCAGATTCCAAAGGAAGAGTCTGCCCGTCTAGCCAGGGCCACACGCCCACCCCTGAGCCCATCACGTTGTCCCAGGAGCTGCGGGTCCCCTACTGGCTAGCCCCTGTCACACAGGCATCCTGTGACAAGTGGCGCAAGCTTCTTGATTGGCAGCTCAGCCACTCCCTGGGCGGGCAGGAAGGCCAGGTGTAAATGTCCCAGGCATTTGCTCCAGACACTCAGCAGGGACCTAGCATGTGGGCAGGACCTGCACCCCCTGCCCGAGGCACAGGCTGCACCTCCTACCCCCCCGTCGCATGTCGCATACCTGGAAGGGCCTGGCTGCGGGCTCTGCCCTCCATGATGGGCTGCCCTCGTGTGACGGGTGCAGCCTGGGACAGACAGCTGGCAGCAGCCGGGGGCCTCGCCCTCTGGGCCTTGCGCACCCTATGCGGAGCTGGCCTGTGGAGCCGGCAGGAGTCACGCTGCACAGCCCCGCCCCAGGGCTGGCCGTCAGTCAGGGAGGAGCCGAGGGTCCTGCCGTTACCTGGGGTAAGAGCAGGTGGGTCCTTGGTCGAGGGCACAGGCCCAGGATTCACACCATGGGGTCCAGATTGGGCCCTGCTGCTTACTAGGGACACGACCATGACCTTGGCCAGGGTCCTCAGCGTCCTTATGTGTGACAGGGGTGCAGGTTCCTGGTGACAGTACCTCTTCAATGTCTTTGCCGAACTCGGGGTGTCATGAAGGTGGGATGTACAACATTGGCAGAAGGGGCCGGGGCGACCGGTAGCTGCAGTTCTCCCCGGCAGGGCCGTCGCATGACTGACAGGTGACCGCGGGGAACCCCGAGAGTAAGCTGATTCTGAGTCCTCCCTCCACCCAAGGGGGACAGTGCTCTCCTTCCCAAGGGGGGGTGACGGGGGGACGGGGGGCCTCTGACCTGTGAAGCCGAGACCCAGAGCTGGAAGAGCTTCTTAGGACTCTGCTCTGGTCCCCGAGGGGGCAGCCCTCGAGCCGTCTCACGGCCCAGGAGCGCAGCCAGCTCCCCTGGTTCAGGGCGGTGCTGGGAGCGGGGGCCACCTAGTGTGACCGCAGCTGGCAATGGCCGGGGAAGGCTGGACAGGCAGCCATTCTGCCCTCTGGCCCTGCCTCGCTGCAGCCATCCCGTCCCTCCCCAGCTGTCCCCAGGGTCCTCTCTGCTCTCCGGTACCGGAGCACTCCTGACCCCACCCTGCGATCGCAGGTGCCTGTGCCCAGCACTGTAGCAGGAGTGTCACGCACACAGCCACTCAGGGATGGCTGCCACTGTCGTCCCGGTCTTACAGATGACAGGACTGGCCCAGAGAGGGTGGAACGCGTGCCCAGGGCCCCACAGCCTGGAGGTGAACTTACTAGATGAGAACAGATGTGCGTCCTGCGCCTCAGCACCCTCCAGTTAGGCACGTCGTGGTCGTGGTGGCAAGGACTGTCTTTCAGGAATGGCGGCAGCACATAGTAGGCACTCAAGTGAACAGGAAACCCTCTCTCCACGCAGCCTCAGCACCCGCAGAGGGGAGAGCGATCTGCTGGGTGCCTGAGGGGCTCCCAGCTGTAGCTCCTGAGCTGGACTTTTCATGCCACCACTGTGTAGGGAGCACCTACTGTGTGCATCGAGCACCTACTGTGTGCAGGCACCCCGAGCTCTGGGATTGGACATGGATAAGCCACCCAGGCGCCAGCGCTCAAGGAGCTGACATTGTCAGCGTGAATACCCAGGGCCAACAGTGCCCACCAGCTGGACTTGGCGCTGTGAGAGAGGGCAGCAGAAAGCAGTTGGTATCATGGGGGAAGATGGTGCAGGGAGAAATGGCCATTGGAGAATCTCTAGGGAATGACTGGCAGGGCACCTGAGAGGCAGTGGAACAGCAGAGGCTGAGGCAGCAGGCAGACGGGGACTCTGAGGCCAGGGCAGAAGGACAACATGACCAGAAAACAGTGACCATGAAAGGGCAAGCCACCCAGCCCAGGCTGCGGGGGGACAGGATCTCCCCACGTGAGGCCCAGAGACTGGGAGGGAGATGTGTGTTACCTCAGAGTGGCGAGATACCCGCGGCTCTGGCTGTAGTGGGAGGAGTGGAGGCAGGGAGGCCCACGGGGAGGCCCCAGACTTCCGGGAGACAGCGGTTCCCCTGGGTGGGAGAAAAAGTGGATTGTTTGGGGCTGTTTCAGAGGCACCCAGGTTGTCAGATGTAGGGGTGAGAAGAGAACTTGGTGGCCTCCAGGTTTCTGGGCTGTGGTGTGGAGCAGGCACTGGGTCTGGGACCATGTGGGGGCGACTCCCAGGCCGCCTCCTGCCTCAGGTGAGCGAAGCAGAATCAGAGGGGGTGGGAACAGGAGGCCGTGGGAGGGGGAGGAGCCAGGCGAGACCCCGCCCTCCCTGGACCTCAGGGGGCCCATCTGCGTGGTGGGGCGCGGGGCCTCGCCTGCAGGCGCACAGGCCCGCTGGCCGCCCTCTGCCCTCGCTCACCAGCCCCCCTGCCTTCCAGCCGTCAGGGTGAGCCCCTGCCACTCCCGGCAGCCCTCCGTCATCTCCGACGCGTCGGCTGCCGAAGGTGACCGGTCGTCCACGCCCAGCGACATCAACTCCCCCCGGCACCGGACGCACTCCCTCTGCAACGTAAGGCCAGCCGCCGGGGGCCGGGCCCTGGGCCCTGCCCAGCCGGGAGCGGGCGGGGCGCAGCCGCTGTTTCCTCTCGTCCACCCAGGGAACGGCGGCAAGAAGTGGTGGATGTGGGGAGAGAGGAATGAGGCCGTTTGCTCCTTGTGTCCGGGAGGGTGAGGAAGCCCAGAGGAAGGCAGGCCCGGGTCTGCCGCAGGGTCTGTGCAGCCTGGAGTTCATCCCTTGGGCCCCGTCGGGTGGGCCTGCCCGGGGCCAGGGGCTTCCCTTCCAGATCTTGCTCTCCAGAACGCAGGGCCTCACCAGAACACCTGGTCCCGAGCACCAGCTCCTCCTTCACCCAGGAATGGAGCCAGACTCTTTAGGTGCTTTTGTTTTGTTTTTGAGTTTCCAATAGTTTGAGCATGCATTGCCTCTGGAGGGGCATCCCGTGAATTTGTTCTAAATTTGTTTAACTTGTTTAATCAAACACTTTTTGACTTCATTTTTGAGCCCGAGTTCCTAAATACCTATTGATGGTGCGACAGGCCATCATATGGGCTCTGTTAGTCTGCTTTCCATTACTATAACAAAATACCCGAGGCTGGGTAACATAAAGAAAAGAGGTTTATTTAGCTCAGTTTTAGAGGTTTGAAAGTCCACATAGCTCGAGGCCAGCTCCATCAGGGGCCCCCCATCTGCATCACATCATGGCTGATGGCGTCTTAGGCAGGAGCACATGCAAGAGGGAGTTCAGGGTCTTGAGGCAGAAAGCCAGAGGGCAGGAAGGGGTCAGTCTTGCTTTTTTGTGATAACTCTCAAGAGAGCAGGGCCTCAAGGACTCCCACTAGCCTCCACCTCTAAAGGTGCCCTGACCTCATACATCACCACACTGGGGACCAAGCTGGCACTCAAACCATATCCCTAGGACACCAGTTTCCTAAGCCCGAAGGGCTAAATGAAACGGGTCCATCAACTTAGGGCGATCAGAAGCCACCTGGGACTCTACCATGAAACAGCGGGTCAGGGTATGGGGACCACTTGGAACTTTAGTTCCTTCACACGTTTGTAACGCAGAGAGCCCCCTGCCCTGTCCTGAAGACAGACACCATGGGGTGAGGTCTCCAGATGCACAGGAAAGCTTTTTCAAAAACTCAGTTAGTGTTGCTTTATTAATCAACAAAACTTATAAGAAATGAGGCAGACACGTCATGACACCAAGGCAGAAACCATGGCGATGGCTTGTCCCCTGGAGAACGGGCGCTTGGCCTGAGGGGCTCTGGAAACTCAGAAGCCAGCGCGTACGGTGCTGGTGGAACAGCAGTTCATGAAGACTGGTGCCTTTCCTGCTTAGAGGGCTCATGGTGGAGGAGGGTCTTCTCGATCCACCGTAGGACTGGAAGGCACTTCAAAAGTGGAAACTAAAACCGAGCTGGCTGGGCCTGAGGAGCAGGTGGGGGTCAGTGAGCGCCGGCATGCTCGGGACGCTCGGGGCTGGGACTCCTTCTGCTGGGCCTGCAGGAAGCAGTGTGTGCTTCTCTTGTCCCCAGAGAGAGTCCTGGTGACAGGCTGTCTTGAGTGACAGAGCCAAGGCCCGGAAGGCGGGACATTCGAGGGGCCCCCATGGAGTCACACCTAGAGCCAGTGCCTGTCCTTACACACAGGGAGAGAGGCCCCGCCTCCAGCCAGATGCCTGGCAGGTGCCACCACCTCATACGCCACACTGGGACCAAGTCACTTCCTGGCTGAGAACACCTTCCCCCAGGCTGGGCCCAGGGAGACGGCAGCACGTCTGCTCCCCGGGGCTCTCTGAGGCCCCCAGCCTCCTGCACTGCTCGCCTGGACACGTCTGCCCCTAGCGATGGCAGTTCCAGTACATGGATGTCCAGGCTCACCTTGCTCGGGGCCCTGATGCCGGCGTGGACAGGCACATAGAAAGCTTGGAACCCGAAAATAGCTCCAGGTCACCTCTGTGCCCCTCGACCTGGCATCAGAAGGACAGTCGGGACCAAGGACCACCTGTCCTCTCCCACTGACTTTAGAGGCAGGGACTTGGAGAGCTTGGAGAAGAGGGAGGGACGTTGGCCCAAGTGACACAGCCGTGGTCCTTCATGGGCTTATTCCTGGCAGGCTCGAGACGAGTCCCCGTCAGACCGTGGTCATGACTTTAATGAAGCACATGATCGTTTGCCCCAGGCAGAGCAGGTGGATCCGGGGCGTAGTGAAGGCTTTTGCACATCCAAACTGAAAAGTCTTCTCCCCCGCGCACCTCGAGCAAGGCTGGTGACTAGAAATGTCCTCCCTGCCCTTCCCCAGGAAGAAGGAAGGGCTCCGACCCTGTGGGTGGACCCAGGGCTGGGTGTGCAGTTGCCCACAGGGAGCACTGACCCAGGAATAAGACCGTCCCAGGTAGGAGGCGTAGCTGTGCTTGTCATTAGGCCCGTCGCACTGAACAGTCAGGGGCCGCTCCTTGTATCTGTAAATTGGACCAGTCCCCAGCCAGCCCTCGCAAAAGAGGTGGGTCCCTATTTGGGGGAAGCTAGCAGCTACCTCATCTCCTGAGTCTGTTTGCATCCCCCAATTCTTTGTCACATGCTTTTTCTATAAAAGTAGATTTCTTTATGAAAACCACCAAGTAGGTGCAGGGAACCAATCAGGATGGGAACGTGGACGCCCTTGAGCAGCTGATTTGTTGGTCAGGGGTGTTGGGGGTTGAAGAGGCCAGACTGGGTGGGAGAACACACAGGCCTCTGGCGGGGACCCCAGTCCAGGCCACGCTTGGTGAACCCCAGGCCCCATCAGTAAGCCACCCGGGAGTGTCAGTGTCAACTCAGGAGGTGGGGGGCGGGCTCCGCACTCCAGAGGCAGGGCAGTCCCTGGGGGTCGCTTCTCCCAGGAAGGCCCCCACAGCCACCTGAGCCCTCCCGTGTCACCTGTCCCTGCCATTTCATCCTCCTCTTCTCCTTTGGCTGCAGGGCGACAGTCCCGGCCCAGTTCAGAAGAACCTGCACAACCCTATTGTACAGGTAGGCATGGCTTCCCTGGCCACCGGGTCCCCTCCCTCCCACCTCATCCCTCACTGCCCTGGGCTGGCGTTCATCTCCAATGCCATTCTTGGGCTTCCAAAACGGAGCCACTCTGAGTCTCATGGGGGTTGGCACCTGGATGGCCTCTTCCGTGTCCCCGCCAGACCTGCAGACCTACTGTGCACCCAGCATCCCTGTGTCCTGCTGCCCTGGCCAGCATCTTCCCCTGGCAGCCAAGTTTTTAAGATTGTGGGCTCTTTGGGCCTTTTGCTGCTGGACACTGTGTCCATTTTTAGTTTCAACATTATGTCATCAGAGGGGGACAGGGCCACAAGGAAAACAATCTGAGCTTGAGGGTCAGCAGGGGCCTCTGAGGTCCCCCCTCTGGTTCCTGTGGTTCCCGCGTGCTGGCCTATGCCCTGTCCATCTGCAGGGGTCCTGTAGGGCCCGGGTCGGTCTCCCCCACCCCTTTTGTGGACACGCCCGCACAGTCCCTGTAGGATGCCCTTGGCTATCTGCAAACCTTCTGCAGACCCACCCCAGCCCTGCAGTTATCCCAGGAGCTGGTCACCACCTGCCACCGTCATTCACACCGCCATCCCCACATCAGAGATGAGGAAACTGGGCTCAAAGAAGCGGGGCGCTTCCCATGGTTCCAAAGGGAGGGACAAAATCAGGACCCGCCCACCTCCCCGCTCCCCAATGGCCAGTCCTGCTTCCTGTCCAGGGCTGTCGTGGGCAGGGTCCTGGCTCCGCCCACTCCCAGACTCTACGGCCCCTCCCACACACAGCCGGCCGAGTAGCACATTGTGGGGCGAGTCCTGCCTCCGGGCTCACTGACAGGGACCGTGGCTCAGCGTGCCACAGACAGGCCCCGTGGACTGGGAGCAAATTGAAGACCAGTGCGACCAACGCAGCTCCTGATTTATTGAATGCCTGTCCCGTCGGGCCTGTCTGAGCATCAGTGTCCTCACTTGAGGGGTCCTGGGTGGGTCCTGTTGTCCCCAAGAGGGTCCAAAACTGGCCCAAGTTTGCTCAGTGGGCGAGGCGCAGGCCCCCGGCCCAGAACCCAGCTTCTGCCTTGCCCCTGCCCACTCCCGACCCTGACCGTGACCCTGACCCTGACCCGCGGGCTAAGCTTCTCCTTGCTCTTCTCCGCTCTGCCCCCTCCCCTGGACTCCCCAGTCACTCGAGGATCTTGAAGACCAAAAACGAAAAAAGAAGAAGGAGAAGATGGGGTTCGGCTCCATCTCGCGCGTCTTCGCCAGGGGGAAGCAGCGGAAGTCCCTCGACCCCGGCCTCTTTGATGGTACCGCCCCTGATTATTACATAGAGGAGGACGCGGACTGGTGACGCCGCTGCCCGGCCGCCGGCGGGCTGTCGTGCGTGCGGACGCGGGTGGGTGCGGGGCGCGGGTGCGTGGGCACTTGCGCGGGCGCTGCGCCTGGCCAGCGCCTGGCCAGCGCCCGCCCCGCGCGCCGCCGCCTCTGTAATTGATGTACATACCGCAAACCGTGTGTGACTCTGTCAACTCTCTGTCGTCCCCGGAGCGATACAGTCGTGTTTGTTAACCTGGTTCATTTTATTTTTTCCATGTTCGGTTGTCCTCCGCCCCTTTTTGTTTGGTTCGTTGGGTTCCCTCCCCCCCCCTCCCTCCCCCTCCTCCTCTTTAATGACACTTGAAAACTTGAAGGACTGCTATGTATTTGTAAATAACAACTGTGCTCTCCGTGCTTGTCCGCGTCCCTGTCCTGGCCACAGCTCCCGGCCTGGCCCCCGAGCTCGTGGTCCGTCTCCATGTCCCCTCCTCCCACCCCGTGTGAACGTGTAGGACCAGACCCTGTTCTCGGGGCGCGCCCAAGTCACTTTAGCCACAGAACGCCATCTCGTCAGGGTAAGGTCGCTCTCCGCAGAGACCGGGAGCCGGGCCGGCCAGGGGGCCTGTCCGGGCCGGGTTGCTTCGGGTCAAATGGGCTTTTTTTAATGGCCTGCCTGTTTTTAAATTGCGTTGCCGTTTCTTTCTTTATGGAAACAAAGAAAAAGAAAAGGAAATCCTTTCGTTTAATTTATTTGCACAAATGCAGAAAACATATTCTATCTAAATTATTACGTAAATATTGGGGTGTATATTTTTCCAGGGGGCGGGCGGGAGGCGGGCGTTTCTGTCGACTTGTCTGTTCTGTTCATGCTGCTGGCAAACTGCGAATGGTGCAAGGTGGAGTTTTGGGGGGCTGGACCCAGGGAGCCCTGGCTTTCAGGCTGCTTTTCTCTTCTCTGTTGCTCCCCCTCCTGCCCCTGCATGACAGGGCCCTGGGCCTTCTCGCCCGCCCCCTCCCCAGCCTTTTGCCTCCGACACACAGAACAAGCCTCCATGAGCCCAGGGCTGCCTGTCAGGGTCCCCTTCTCTTGGGCCTGTCTTTTGAGAGAGAGTGAGACCAGGGAGAGACGGCCCTGGCTCATCCCCAGGGGCCACCAAAGGGACCCTGGGCCCGTGCAGACTCCGCCAGGGACCCTGCAGCAGCTGCTCCTCCCAGGCAGTGTCTCTTGTCCTGGGTTTATGGGCCAGGCAGGTGGAGGGTGGAGGAGGCCCTCGCCTTCAGGGAGGGCTGCTGGGGACACGGTGTCCACCCTGAGCCCTCCACCCTGCCCATTCCAGTCGGTCCCTCTAGCCACACTTAGAATCTCTGGGGATTCCTAAGGTTCAGTCCTCCAGCTTGCCTGAGCCTCTCTTCCCGAGTGGAGGGCTGGCAGGAACACTCACCTGTCTGGGGAGCAGCAAGGGTCACCAGCAAAGGGACTGTGTGCATTCCAGCGGGGTGGGGGAGCGGGTGCTTACAGCCAGGCCTGCCCCGCGCTCCAACTTGCCTTCCTTCTGCCCTGGACCCCCGCCTCTGGCTCCACCTCCGTGACTAACAGCTCAGTCACCCTCTAGACCACGTAGTGGCGCTTCTGCTAACAGTAACCTTTCAGCTCTTAGAAAGCAGCAAGGAGATTTTCAAATGCTGGCACATCTGGAGTGGATAGGATATTTTGTCCCAAGTCCCTAAAACAAACCGAAAAGCCCCTAAAACAAACCGAAAAGCCCCGTCAGCTCCCCCTTGCCTTCCGACTTGGTCCAGGGGTGGGAGAGTTAGGCCCAGCTCCTCCCGGGGATCTGCCTGTCCTCCCTGGCTAAGCTGCTTAACTGAGCCCGGTGGTGAGGGAGAGCGGCCGGAGCTGGCATCGGAGAGAGATTTTAGAAAATACGTTTCCCCCACGATTTTTTTTATTATTATTATTATTATTATTGTTGATTTTTATGGCTTTTCCCCTTTACTTAACAAGAAAATAAGATTGCAAACACTCCTGTGATGATTTAGTCGTTCCTTTTCATTTCAGTTTTTGTAAATTAGGAGATAATTCTAAGAGTTACTAAGGATGATTTATTTAAGAGAACTACGTCAAATAGCGAATGAGTTATGGGTTACATTAGATGAAAATAACCTTTCCCGTGGGAAAGGTTCTCAAAGGCATGGATGCAAATATAAAATATTAAAAAAATCTAAATAAAGCTTATTTTAAAATATGATTGAACTCTATGTTATTTGATTGCTTCTATGTTGCTCCGGGTGGGAGACCCAACCCAGCCCGACCTGCTCCTTGAAATTCCAGGGCTGGGTCCTGGGGGGGCGGGGAGGGGCCGAGGAAAGCTGGCTGGATTCTGGGCCCGTGGAGGGGCCGAGCCCGGGTGACCTCCCAGAAACATCTTGCCTTGCTGCCCTGCCTGTAATTTGGAGGGGCGGTCAGCACCCAGGGCCGCCCCCTGGTCCTGATGCGACACCTCCGTGCCCGGCACCCTGCATTCCGGAGCTCAGAGTCCCCGCTCAGCTTTCATCTGCTTCCTTCCATCCCGGGCGTGCCTTCCGGAGGCCCAGAGATGGAGCCCGTGACTCTGGGGCCTGTTACTTTCTGCAGACCTCAGTGGCCTCTGCATGGCCCCAGGGTCCCCTCCCTGGGGACTGAGAAAGCAAGCGGCCACTGTCTTCCTCGATTGAAGCCAGAGTGCGCCCGGCTTTCCGAGCCCCGGGAGCCCCAGGTCTCCCCCTGAGAGGCCCCACCGTGTGTCCGAGGAGGAGCCCCCTGGATAACCCCAAAGCCTGGCTACGGCCGGGGCCCTCAACCTCCGTCTCCCTGGCAGTAAGGCTGATGGAATGTGGGACCTTAAGTCCCCCACCATCCCCGCTGGGAGAAAGCTCAGAGCTCCGTGAGACACAGACGGTGCAGGGAAGGTGTAGAAAGGGGACCCCAGGCTAGGGAGGAAGGACTCAGGAGTTCATGGGATCAGAAAGTCAAGAAAGCTCAGGCCTGTAAGGAGCCTAGGCTCACTACCCCCCGGTTCTTAACACCCTAGGGGGAGGTGCCAGGCCATACCCGGGTGTCTTCAGTCATCTGGTGATTCTAAGGGGTGGCCAGGATTGAGAACCACCTGCCAGTGCAGCCTGCGCCTGGCCCCATGCAGACATCACTAATCAATCAGAGTCCCACCCATCCCAGAGTGACCTCAGACTTCTCACTTCATGAAGCCTCAGATGGTCACCACCGGACAGTCAGAATTGGCATTCAAGGATTAAATGTGTTTAATCCTGAAACTAACCCACCCGCGCACAGTGGAAAACACAGGGAGAAACTTTGGCCCAGAGAGGAAAGACTCGGCCAGGGTCCTGGATACCACACCTGCCATCCTGGCACCCTCCCGGAGCAGGGCCATGCCTCATCCAAATCTTAGTAGCTCTACCCAAAGGGCACAAACCTTCTTTGTGCTTTTTTTTTTTTTTTTTTTTTTTTTTTTTTTTTTTTTTTTTTTGTCAAAGCTGGGGGCTCACACCCAGGGGGCCTGGTGCATGCCAGGGAAGCACTCCCCCACTGTGCTACATCCCCAACCCCCACACCTACTTCCTTAAAAGAATCTTCAAGAGAGATCTTGTTCTAAACAATCCAGCTCCAAGTGACATCTGTTAGTCAGAAATTGAAACAGGGCTGCCAGAGCATCCAGGCCAGTATTCCAGCTACACAGGTTGTGCACTGCACTACTCAGACGGTTCCGTTCTCCAGATTACCATGTGAATGGTGCCTTGAGTTGTGCAGTGTGCGGCCTGCAGGGCTGTCCTTGATGGTTCTTGCGAGTGCTCTCCTGCCTATGCCAGCAGACGGCGACCAGTGTAACCAACAGCAGTAACAACAACAATAACATCTAACATGGATTCAGCATTGACCATAGGCCTGGCTCTGTGCTGTGCATTCCCACGATTAACTCAGTAAACTCTCACAACCACCTGTCATCAACGAGAAAACCGAGGCAAAGTAATTGTCCCGGGTCACTCAAGACCTGTGCTTCAAATCTGGGGAGCCTGGCTGCACTGCCCCTGGGCAGGGAGGGGCTGGGACCAGGCGCTGGAGCGTCTTCGGTGTTTCAGCAGGGCCTGGTTCAAAGTCCAGCGCCGGCCCACCGGTGGCCTCTGGCAGGTCTAACACAGTTTTGTTTTTGTGACGGAGCCCATCTCCATCATCCTTTCCCCCAGGCCCAGAAAGCCCACCCAGCCAGGCCCGATACCTGGCATGCCCTCCTCTCTCCGGCCAGATCCCAAGGCATGGCGCCTGCGTTGGCAGCTTGCCCAGAGCTGTGCACCGCCCCTCCACAGGGTGAGCTTGCGGCCCAGGAGCTGCTCCTGGTTTCTCAGCCCAAAGAGGAAGAGGGTAGAATAAATGGGGGGTTTGCAAACTGGGTTCCGTGGAACCCTGAGGGGTCCCTCAGCGCTCCCCCAGTGTTGCCAGAGCTGCTGCTGCAGCCCACCTCCAGCCAGAAGCTCCATGCTTCTCTGCTGCACACTGGACTTCGAGTGAGAGTCCATTTGGAGGGTCCATGATAGACCCTTCAAAAAGAAAAAGGAGGTTAAGAACACAGTAGGTCAGTCATTGTCAAAACCTGACCAAGCCTGGGGTTTGTGGACAGAGACTCTTGGCCCCTCCAAGACCCACTGAATCCAAAGGTCCAGGGCTGAGACCCCAGCACAGGCTCAGTTGCAGGAGGGGACACGGGACAGAGGCCAGGACAGCAGCGTGATACCCCTGTGCTGTGGGCAGCCTCGAGACGGGACAGTGCAGGCTACTGCTCTACAGTTTCCCTGGGCCGGGCTACAGGAATCCAGGCAGAGTGGGGGGCTGAACCATGGGGACCGCCCTGTGGCAGTGTGACTTTTAAAATACCTGTGAGTCCTCTCAGGAGAACTTCCCACCCCAGCCCATCTGCTCTGAGCGAAGGGCCCTTAAGCCATTTTGGCCTGGACCCTCGCTAGGTGAGGCTCAATATTCCCTGGCCCGTGACCCCTCTTGCTCCCATCTTCCAGTGGGGGAGAGGCCTGGTGGTGACAAGAGTCCCTGGGAAAGCCTGCTCGCTCGCTCACTCACCGTATGAAAGGGCAGATCCCTCACTTTGCATGACAAATAAGGCCCTATAAACAAAACGTGATTCAGAAGTTTCCAGGGTAGAAAAGGTATGAAAACGTCAAAGTCATGGCCCGGCACCCCTACAGTGTCAGGCACCCCTACAGTGTCACTCTGCAGGAAATCTGAGGTGTCGGTCGACGGTCGAGGTGGCAGTGGGGTGTGGAGATTTCAGGCTGGAGCCACGCACATGTGCCCATTTCCCAAGAGCTGGGCGAGTATGCAGCCCTCTGCCCTGTCGGCCATGCCCACTGTCCCCCCCCACAGCCAGGAGAAGAGCACCCCTAGAACTCTGATCGTTAGGCAACCTTGACTCGCTCTTCCTGGGCCGGGAGGGCTTCTGCCCACTGGCGGGTGCCCCAGGGAGCCTCGCCACACCACCAGGCCGTCAGAGCCCCAGGAAGCCCGGGCTGCTGGCCTGTCACCTCCCTGAGTTTCAGGGCTGGGAAATCCCTGATTGCTTTCTTAGTGCGTCACCTGTAAGTGGCGGTTCATTGCGTCAGTAGAAGAGAGCCTGTGAAATTGCACACTGCACTCCCAGAAGCCTCCACTGCCAGCAAGGATGTGCCTCACACAGTCCCCGGCACCCCATCCAGGGGACCCTTGCAGCCCCCGGCAGGTTCCAGGCCACGCCCGCTCAGTCGCCCCCAGCTCTGACCCTGCGATTTCCAGCAAGTTCTTTAGTCCGTAAACCTTGGGGTCCTGGGCCGTAAAGTGGGTGCAATGGCCCTCCCCTCCACATAGACTCAGATGCAAAAGCTCAGTGAGTGTCAGAGACCGGAAGGGGCTGGCCCTGTGACCTGTGGCCCCCGTGGCTCATGACATGTTTAAGTTCAATGGGATGTTGGGGGAAAAATTGGGGAAGCAGTTTGACATGCCTTGAGCTCAAAGTGACTCAAGGAAGACTTGTCCCCAGGGGAATCAGGGCATCAGGGCGTATGAACCTCAGGTCCCTCCCGCTGCCGTGCCAGGGGCTGTGAGCACCTGTCCCAGGTCCAAATTCAGGTCTTGTGGTGCTATGGGAAAGAGTCGGGCTTCTCTGCCTTGAAGCAGGGAGAGTTGGGGACCTTTGACCTGAAGCCATCACCCTGACAGTCTTCTGCCCCTCTGGAGTCTAAGTAGAAGCACGTTTCCTGCTGGGTCATCGTGGGGAACTCTGGACCAGGGAAGCAGTTGGGCTGCCAGGGCCTGGTTCTGGTTCGTGAAGCCGAAATCTCCAGCATCCCCAGGAGGGGTGGGCTTAGGAGGAAAGCTGCCCAAGCCCAAGGCCAGCCTGGCCTGGGGAGGCCTGTCCACTTACCTCCCAAGAATACTCCAGATGCTATGACAGAGAAATAAGTCAAGGCACAGAGAGGTGAAATCCTTGCCCAAAGTCACACAGCTGGGAAGAGGCAAAACTAGGTTCGCCCTGGCCATCTGGAAACAGTGTTCGTGTTCTGTTCTGTGTGTGTGTGTGTGTGTATCTGTGTGTCTGTGTGTCTGTGTGGTGCTGGAGATTGAACCCAGGGCCTCGTGCATGCGAGGCAAGCGCTCTGCCAAGGGAGCTACGTCCCCAGCCCAGTGTGCGTGTTGTTGGTGACTGCCAGTCTCCGATCAGCCATGGTCCCACCTTCCCCTCAGGATCAGCTCATCCACAGAAAGCTTCAGAGAGCTCCAGAAAGTCACCTGTAGGATGAGACACAGGGTGGGCCAGCAACCATTTGGGGCTCAGTCTTTCAACCCCAAAGAGGAAGAGAGAGCAGTAAATAGGTTTGCAAACTGGGTTCCGTGGAACCCTGAGGGGTCCCTCAGCACTCCCCCAGTGTTGCCCAGAGCTGCTGCTGCAGCCCATGTCCAGCTGGAAGCTCCACACTTCTCAGCTACACGCCAGACTTCTGTGTGAGAGTCCATTTGGAGGGTCCATGATAGACCCTTCAAAAAGAAGAAGGAAGTTTGAGAACACAGTGGGTCAGTCGTTGTCAAAACCTGACCAAGCCTGGGGTTTGCAGACAGAGACTCTGGGCCCCTCCCAGGCCCACTGAATCCAAAGGTCCAGGGCTGAGACCCCAGCACAGGCTCAGTTGCAGGAGGGGACAAGGGGCAGAGGCCAAAGTGGAGCCCCGAGCCCCCGTGAGGTGGTGCTGACCTACGCAGGCCATCATAAGGTACGCCGCCTTCTTGGGACAGCACAGGGCACCGCACCCGCGAGACCCCAGCTGCTGCGAGGGGCCTTGCCGAGCCCTGCTGAGCAGAGAGCAGAGGGGGCTGTGCAGCGCTCCCACCACCTCACGCTAGCCTCACAAGACCCCAGCAGAGCTCTGCTAGAGTCAGAGAGGTTCCCGGACTTCCCTGGAGGTGCACAGCTGGGAGGCGGGGTCCAGGAGTTAAGCCTGGTGAAGTCAGAGTTCTGTGTGTGACATCTGTCACCTGAGACTCCTCAAGTGTGGCCCACCAGTGTTTCTGCTGAGCGTCAGGTGGACCTGCCAGCCTTGGTCAGGAGCCCGTGGTACCCCACGGACACTGGACAGTGAGCCCTAAATTGGAAGCAAGCATGCCCAAACCATGCTTTGGGGGCACTGGTCTTGGATCAGTCAGACCCCTCCTCAGGCTCCTGAGGAGACCTGGCTTTTCCCATCCCTGAAGCCCCAGGCCCTCAGCCCAGCAGAGTCTGAAGCCCTTCCCAACGTGGTCAAAGACTTGCTGTGTGACCATGGGCAGGTTGCTTTCCCTCTCTGGGTCCCAGGCTTTCTCAAAAACAGCCCAGGGCCTGTGAGATCTTGGGAGCCCCGTCATGCTACAGAAAGCAATGGCCGCAGCCTCGCTCTGGGCTGTCCCCACACCCGCACACTGCCCTGGAGCTCCGAGCTCCAGCTTGTTAGCCTGGAGGGATGATGTCGTGGGAAGACTGCAGCATGGGGGCAGTACGAAAGCCAGGGACGGGTGCTCCCCCAGGGCCTCCAGGCGTTGCCAGGTGGAAGGAGGGCCTGGGCACCTGCCCAAGAGTCACCAGCTGTCCCAGCTCTCCCACCTGCTCCTGCTACCCATCAGCGAGGGGTAGTACAGCCCTGCTTAGCCCTGGAAGCACAGGACACTGGGGCCCAGGTTCAGGAAGTCTGCAGGACGAGGTGGCCAGAGGCCATGACCCTGGGGACCTGGATCAGCCACAGCAAGGCCCCGTTGAGCGGTGTGACTCCCACCTCCCAGCCCTCTGCGGTTCACGGTGCTCTTCCCAGGCAGGCGGCGCCAGGGCCAGGAGTGGGGGGCCTGGGCAGTCCCCCCGACACGCCTGTCCCGGTCACTTAATCTGTGAGGCTCCACGTCCCTACCAGCCCAGTCGAGATGAGGAGAGAGCCCTGTGCGGGTGAATGAGCTGTCCCCTGAAAGGCTTAGCTCGGGGGTTGACACTGGCACAGCGGAGGTGACAGGACATTGAGTATCTCATTCCAGCCTGTCACCACCCTGTGAGGGGGGCGCACAGCCCTTGTACAGAGAAGACTGTGGCCCAGCCAGTTCTGGAACCCAGGGCTGCCCGCTTCCCCAGTGCCTTGCACTTCCACAGACCAGAATAGGCACCTGGGGTCAAGATTCCTGGTCCTGTTTTAAAAACGCTGCCTCCAGCCTCCGCGCCTTAGGGGCCCGCACAGCACCTGAAGCGCGTCCACCCAGGCTTTCCCCGGGCCGGCAATGAAGAGAGCATGTCCCTTCTCCCATCCGGTGGCGCCCAGACCTATTGACCAAGAACCAGGCCTCTCAGCCAGTTCCGCGGCCGCCTGGGCCCCACCCTTCTGTGCTCTGAGGCCTAAGCCGCCGGTTCCTTGGGATGTGTGCACACCCCACCTCTGGACACTGCTCAGCCACCGGAAGTCCCTGAGGCTGGAGTGGCAGCCCCTGATGCGCGTGGGGAGAGGTGAGCCAGGAGCAGCGCAGGCGCGGCCTCCTCTCCACCTGAGCTGCCCTGCTGGCATCCTGTGTTCCACACTCGCCCCGGGGGTTGGCCGAGAGCCAGGGGCCAGTGTGCTGCTGCTGTCCTGGATCCCAGGGATAGACAGAGGGGTCGAGTCGAGGCACAGGGCCCTGGGGCACAGGCACACCCATCCTGACGGTGGATCTGGCCCCTCCTGGCCTCCAGGGCCCTCTGTCACTCTGGAAGCCCTGAGCTGCCTAATTCCTTGCCTGGGACAGAGCAGAGATGTGGGTCACACCCAGGTTGGCCTTGTGCCCACAGGACAGCTTTACGCCTTGTTAGGAGGCTGATATCACTGGGGCTGGCAGTGAGCCCAAGGTCTGGGGCAAGGGACCAGGGACGGGAGGGGGCAGCCCCTGACGGCTGTCACCGTAGGGCCAGAGCTGTACAGATGGGGAGGAGGCTTGCAGGAAGCCACGGGGACCTTGGTGATTCCTCCCCAAGTGGAGGGTCAGAGATAATAGGCCCAGGTCACGATCGCGGCAGGGCCAGGCGAGTCCAGCCCCAGTTCCCGCCATCTCTGTGCAGGGAGCACAGGCTCACGACACTGAGCCCACAGACTTGATCAAAACCAGCCTGCGTCAGGGAGGGGTAGAGGCGGCCCGACGGAGGAGCAGGCGCTGGGGTTCCATCCCGAGGCAGTGTCTAGAGTCAGGAGACCCTCAGCCGGTCACTCTGTCCCCATGAGCCTCAGTTTCCCCCTCCGTAAAATTAAGTTCAAGCTTCTCAGCTGTTGCAGAGATGAAATATCCAACGAAGACGGTGGTGGATACATCCAGCTGCTTGCCAGGGGCTGCAGGAGACCCCATGACAGGAGGCCTGGGCTGATGACTGTGGACAGGCTCTCCTGAGCGCCTCTTCCCTGCTGTCATGTGGGTCTCCGGGGACCTTGAGTCTGCCTGGCAGGGAGGATGCTGGCAGTTCAGGCCTGCAGCTGTCAATCACCAGGCCCGGGTAGCTGCGAGGGTCCTGGCGGTGTGCGTTAGAATTGCTTTCAACATTTGCTGTTCCAGAGTCGCTCCACCGGGCCCCCCCACCACGTGCACGGTGACGTGACAATGGCGAGGACCCTCCTCCACCAGCTCTCTCCTGGGCCCCCCCCTGTGCTAGGCACGTAGGTCCTCATTTCAACCATGCCTCAGTCCCAGCCAGCAGACAGGCGAGTCAGCAGGGGGCCTATGGGGACGGGGCAGCCTGTGCCCAGGAGAGACGGGCGCCCTGCCCAGTCCCAGCAAGGAGGCCCAAGCTGGGGGGCAGCTGGTGTTTCCAGAGCTCCCGGTTTTTCCAGAAACCAAAATCGTAATGGAATGCATCTGTTTATTTCATATTAACAACTAATCTTGTAAAAATTCGATGTGCATGGAGGGAAAGAAGTCCCATAGCCTGGGCTGCCGAGGGGCTCCCTGCTCTGCGCCCTCCGGACTGGACTCTCCCCCCGGGGGTTCACTCAGTGCCATAGGTCCAGTTAGTCCCTGCTTGCAGGGCCCAGAGGTGCCCACCTCGGCCAAGCCCTCCCTTCTGCAGAGTCCCTGGCCCTCAGTCCCAGGATGCCTGGGCAGCCAGGGACCTGCACTTGTTTCTGAATCCAGAGCAGAGACATCCAACCCACGGCCACCCCCGGGCATCGGAAGTCGCGTGCACATGAGAGTGCAGGGTTCAGAAACGAGGACTCAGCTTTTGGCTCTGAAAGTGCTGACAGGGACTCCCCTGCTGCTTCCCAAGGGTGGGCAGTTCTGACCGTAGTTGCTGCTGGGCGGGGCTGGGCAGGGCGCTGAGGGCCAGGGCAGGGCAGGGAAGGGCTCCCTCTGGGAAGGATGGGCACCTGCCATGCTCACTGGCCTCCAGTAAGTGGAGGCCAGGGAAGCTGCTGAACACCCCTCGGTGCCCAGGACAGTTCCTGCAGCAGAGAATGACCCAGCCCCACCCGTCGGAGTGTGGTGGAGATAGCTCGCCACAGGCAGAGGACAGGTCTGAGAGCCAGCCCACAGGTAGCGTGGCGGGCTCACCCGGGGGTGCAGGAGGCGTCCCTGGCAGAAGATGAGCCGCTCCCTCGGGGCCACCCTGCTTCCTTCCTCTAACAATCCCAGGCAGCCACGCACCCGGCCGCTCCCTCGGGCTGCCCAGCTCCTCCCACCCAGGGACAGCGTTTGGCCACAGAAATCAGCCACAGGGGTGCGAATACACCACAGAAACCGGCGAATAAAGGCTACAAACTGTGGGCTTTTTAGAAACAGGTAGTAGAGATGCCTCGGGAGTATGAGGGGCCCAGCTGCTGTCCTTGTGGGAGGGACAGCGGGGTGGGAGAGACAGATGTTCACCAAGTGAGGACAGGACTTTAATTCACACTGAGAGGCAGTGTGCATGGAGGTCCCAGGGAATGAGCTTGTGCGAGCATGAGCATGCGTGTGTGTTGGGGACACACTCCTCGGTGACAGGAGAGGACTCTCCGGAACAGAACCCTGAGGGCTGCGTAGGGGTCCACCAAGCAGAGAGCAGCGGCCGCCATTCAGGCTGAGGAGGGCGTAGGTTGGAGACGGGCTAGGAGCATGGGGGACACGCAGGACCCCAGGGTGCCCAGTGAGGGGGAGAGACCGGGGTTGAGGCTGGCCAGGTCAGCAGGGCTGGTCACACAGACCCCCGCGAGGAGCTGGGATGTCACCAGGGAGCCACGAAGGATGTTGAGCAGAGGAGGTGGACTCCAGGCGGGGGGCCAGGGACAGGAGAAGGAGACTCAGCAAGGGCCCTGGAGCCTCGCCGGGCCTCAGCAGCAGCGGGGCAGGTGCCCGGCCACCACTGGAGGTCTGAACCCCACGGGGCAGCAGCAGATCCAGATGGGTACTGGGACACATCGTCCACCTCCCTCCACGGAGGCCCGTTTCTCTGCCACCCTGAGCTGGGCACATAGAGTGTCACTTGTGACTCATGCTTTCCCACCAGGCTCCAGCAGGTTCCACTTGTGGTCCCAAATTTTAACCCCAGAGAAGGAGAAGCCAAGTCTGTGATGCTGTGGGCACCAGCAGCAAGCGGGTCAAGACTCTAAATATATGTTTACATATATGTTTTATATATATGTTTATATATTAAATATATATGTGGGGGGTACCGGGGAGTGACCCCAGAGGTACTCAACTAGTGAGCCACATCCCCAGCCCCCGCTTTATATGTGTGTGTGTGTGTGTGTGTGTGTGTGTGTGTATGGAGAGAGAGAGAGAGAGAGAGAGAGAGAGAGAGAGAGAGAGAGAGAGAGAGAGAAAGAGAGAAAAAGTCTAAGTTGCTTAGGGCCTAAGTTGCTGAGGCAGACTTTGAACTCACAATCCTCCTGCCTCAGCCTCCCAAGCCACTGGGATTTTGGTGTGTGCCATCATACCCGGCTAAGGCTCAAAATTTTAAATGGTTAAAAAGAAAGGAAAGGAAAAAATTTAATGCTAGATCGCACCTTCCCCCACAGCTGCGGGCACAGGTGTCTGCCAGTGGCTCTCAGAGGTCAGAGGTGTGGGGACAAGGGTGCAGAATTCCACCTTCCCAGGCTGGGCCAGCAGGAGGGAGGCTGCCGGCTTGCTCTCCAGGCAGGGTGGCAGTCAGGCAGGGTGCAGGAGCCCGCAATTTCCTCACCTCTAAGCTCCTCCGCAGGTGACATTCCTGGTCCAAAGACATTCAGGCAAGTAGACTGTGCTCTGTCCTCTAAGGGGAGATCCTACCCAAGACGGAGGCACGGGCCAAGTGACCTTGAGGGCACCCTCTACTCCTAGGACTCTGGACCCGCCCAGTGGGGTCCCGGCGAACTTGGTCATGACCCTGATAGGGTGGAGGGGGGATGCTCCAGGGTCTGAGGAGGCCCCTTTCCTCACTGTGGCTGCATCCCAGAGCCAGGCTGCAGGGCGAATCTCAAGCTGGGTTGGGGGAGAAGGCCATGTCTTAGGGCAAAGGTGGAGGAGAGGGGGTGAAGCACAGGTGTCTCAAAGGTTCTTCCAGACGTCCGGGCACCTTGCTGCTTCAGCCGTGTCAGCCCAGGGCACCTCCAGCAGAGCCACCATCCTGCTGCTATGCCCTTCTATGCCAGCTGACCTGTGAGGCCCCAGTAGCTTAGTGACCACTGGGCCTGGTGTCCCCCATTGTGGGATTAGTATCCAGGTGCTTTGGTGTCTGGGAGATTGTCCCAAAAGACAGGCAGACATACAGAACCCCAAGATAAATGGGGCAACCATGTCTCTGTCAGCTCCATCTGCCCCTGACATAGGCCTTTGGTTCACATGAAGTCTGTCTCTGTCTCTCCGTCTGTCTCTCTCTCTCACTCTGACCCATGAGAAGGCTTCTAGCTTGGCAGCTCGGCAGGCAGGGCCAGCAGAAATTTCCCAGCCTCAGAGAGCAGGTCCCCACACCCACTCACCTTCCCATCTCTTGCCAGTTCAAGCAGTCCCTGCCAGCGTCTCCCATGAGGAAGCAGGGAGTCTCACCGTGTACCAGGCCTGGTTTCTGGCCTAGGGGACTCACTTTGTGGCAGGGTAGGTTCCCAAGGCAGAATGGTAGCAGACTGTGCAGAGTGGGCAGCAGAGGGTGGGTGGGGGGACAGTGCATGCAGCAAGAGGATGTCCACTTCTGCATGGGAGGAAGGCACACACCGAACTCTAGAAATATAAAATACAGTTGATAACGTTAAAAAATAATTAACAAATAAATGCTTGGATGAATGAGTTAAACAATGGACTAAATAGCTGAAGAGAGAATTTATAAAGTGGAAAATAGATCTAAGGAAATTACATACCAAGAATGTGATGTGGAGAGACAAAGAGATAGACTATGAAGGAGACATTTAAGCTGTCCAGTCTAATACAATAGTCACTAGCCACATGTTGCTGTCTACATTGATATTTGAATTAATTAAAATTAAATAAAAGTAAAACTCAGTTCTTCCGTTGCACTAAGCCACATTACTAATGCTCTTAGCTATGTGTCACTAGCAGCTGTCCTGTCAGACAGTGAAGATTAGTCCCATTTCCGTCATCACAGAATGCTCTGCTGGGCAACACCAGGCTACAGAGTAGGAGAGACAGAACTTTAAAATCCAACTTACGTTTGATTGGAATCCCCAAGGGAGAGCACAGAAAGAATGGAGAAGAGGTGACATTTTAAGCGACAATGGTTGAGCCAGGCACCGTGGTACATGACTGTATTCCCATGACTTGGGAGGCTGAGGCAGGAGGATCTCTAGTTCAAAGCCAGCCTCAGCAACTTAGGGAGGTACTGAGCAACTCAGTGAGACCCTGTCTCTAAATAAAATACAAAAAAGGGCTGGGGATGTGGCTCAGTGGTGAAGCGCCCCTGGGTTCAATCCCTGGTACCAAAAAAAGAAGAGAGAATGAGAGAGAGAGAGCAAGAGAGAGAGAGAGAGGTAAAGAAAATTGCAAAAATGAACACATAGATGCAGAAAGCACAATTTTCATAAGTCAGAATTAATAAAAAGAAATTCCCATCTAGCCTCACTGTAATGAAACTGTGGAACACCAAAGACAAAGAGAAAACCTTAAAAGTAGCCAACAAAAGTGTCACAGTGAAACAGGCTGCTGACTTCTCTTTAGCAAAAGGAAGAGAGAAGACTATAGGGCAGTGCCTTCAAAGTGCTACAGGACAGTAACTATCGAGCCCCAAATGGTAACCCAGCAAAACCCTTAAAGAAAAGGGCAAAATAGAAACCGTTTTCAGATAGACAAAACTTGACAGGCCTTAGCAGTTCAATACATCTGATCAAAGGAGATTTTTTTTAAGAATGATCTTTGGAAATTAAAAAAAAATGCTTTCAGAAGAAACGAGCAGGTGTCAACAAAGAAGTGGGTAAATATGTAGGTGGATTGTTTTAAGCAAAGATTATCATAAATTCTTCACAATGACAATATCCAAATTATGGGGTTTTTTTCAAAGGATAGAATTAAAATACTGGACACAGTAGCATGTGGGTCAGCAGGAGTGATAGGAAGTATCCATTTTAATAATTCTGACAGTTTAGGACGGGTCGTTAAGGTGATGATCTGTCCTAGGTTTGGGTGAGTTAAATAAGCATAGTCATTTTTAGGGTTGAGCATTAAGTCAATGGTTCTAGAATTCAAGCCTGCCAGTCACCTGGAGGCCCGTTAGACACAGACAGCTGGATGGCCTCCCCCACCACAATCCTCCAGAACCTCGGGCCCAGGAGACCCTGGCATGCAGGCCTAGAATTTTCTTCCCTAACAAGTTCCCAAGATTTGTGGTCCAGGGACCACACTTTGAGAATCACTGCACCACAAACCGGAATAGCTGAACTCCAACTCAGGGGAGATGGGGGAATGTAACGAGAAAGGGACCAGCCAAGAACCATCTTCAGCGCAGACCAGGCGTAGCTTTAAATCTTCTGGTAGCCATTAAAAGAGGAAGAAGAAACAGGTGTGATGAATTTAATAACGTATTTTACTTAAACCAACATGCCCCAAAGATTGTTTCAATAATTGATCGACGTAGAATTTTTAATGAGATACTTTACAATCTCCTTTTCGTATCTTCAACAGCCAGGCTATATTCTACACTTAGGCCGCTTCTCAGTGTGGATGACCTTCCTCACGTGCTCCGCAGGCATGAGTGACACAATGCCATCCGTGACAGAGCCTGCGGACACTGGGCCAGTCTCTGCACACGGCGTCTCTTGTGAGATTAGGCATTACCATCAAACCCGTTTTACAGACGGGGAAACGGGCTGACAGAACTGAGATCGCTTGCCAGGATCCTTCGGGCGATAAGCGACAGACCTGAGGCCGAGCTGGGCCTCTCCTCCCCCGGTGCCCACCGCCGAGCCTCTGGGCCGTGGTTTCTCTGGAGGTTTTTCGGTTTTGTTTTTGCAGTCGGCCAGCTAGTGATGATTTTAGGTTTCGCAGGCCAGACGGCTTTGCCACAGCGCCTCAGCTCGGCCACTGTGGCCTGAAACCTGCCTTAGGCAAAATTGTAAGTGGGAAGCTATGCAGAGGGGGCTGGAGTTCGGGAACCCCTGTGCCGGGCCAGCACCGCTGTGTGGGCCGTTGGCAGCCGTGCTAGTGTCAGCTGTGCTCGGAGCCACTAATGTATCGTGGTGTGTGTGTGTGTGTGCATCTGCCTGCGTGTCGGGTGGGTGGAAGAGGGCAGAACCCCTCGTTCCCCAGTCCCCACGGTCCTCCCCGCGTCGGTAAGGACAGCCACTTCTCAGGGACACCTCCTCGGACTCTGCCGGAGCTGGGTCAGCCTCTGACTCCGCGGGCCCCTGGGCAGCCAGCCATAATCATGAGCTGTCCCCAGGAGGGGGCAGGTCACAAAGGCCAGGGCTGGGGGAATCCTAGGCACAAAACCAGGCACCCTGATGCCTGCGGTTTGGAAGTCGTCTTTAATGAAGGGTTCGTGACCCCAAAGACACCGTCCCCCTCAGTCCTCTGTGGCTCCTCTCCTCGCAGTCCAGTCCCGGGATGGGGTCAGGAGGCGGGTGCCGAAGAGCTGTCTTCACAGAGGAGGCCAGCGGGCCACGGCGCCCAGGCCCTGGACTCCAAGAGCAAGAGGGGCCTGAGGCCTGCCCACCCCGCAGGCCGTGGGCAGGCCAGGCTCAGAGGCCCCACGCGCTCAGCTCGAACCCGCATCTCTGCCATCCGCCCTCTCTCCTTCCTCAGCCCTCCCTCCCCTTGTGTCCTGGTTCTCTCTCCCGCAGCCTGCTTTCCAGCGCCCGCCTCCTGCTTTCCGCCTCTCCTCTCTTTCCCCTCCCCGCTCCCCCACAGCCAAGCCCTGCAGACCCCCCACCCCCACTTGGCCCAGGCTGATGTGTAGCTGGGCAGAGGAGGACCAGGGTTCTCCGTGAGGTACCTGAGCAGAACTCCAGATGCATTTTATCCCAGAAATGCGTGGGGCTGAGGCCACCGCAGCAAATTCTGGGTGTGGCCCTCAATTGCCCAAGCCCCAGGGGAGGGGCCCCTGGTACTGAGATCAGCCATCTTGACCAAGGGCTATTGTGGCTTCATGTTTGGAGTTCACAATATTGCTGTCAATCTAGGAGGCAGACATTATTATTATACCCATTTTAAAGGTGAAGAAACTGAGGTTTCGTGAAGTTTGCCCAAAGCTGAGGTCTGTTCAGCCCCAAAGCCTGGTCCAAATGGAAACGACAGGGACCAGGTCTTGCAATCCCAAGTAACCAGATTCAGCCACTACGCGTGTATTATTTTCACAGAGGCCTGTAACAGATGTAGGCGGCCCTGCTGGGTCCCTGAGGCCAAACCCCGTGGCACTGGGAGTCTTGGCCTGATTGCAAGGACTTCCCTGCAAGCCAGGCCAGCACCAGCCAGGGGACACGGGGCCTGGGCTGCCTGTCAGAGCCCTGGGCCAAGGGGCAGCTGCTGCTGCTGTCAAATCACAGGCACGCACATGACAAGACTGCCCAGACTCTGTGCCCCTCTGCCATCTCCCAGGGCTGGACAGAGGCCTTCCACACCCAAGAAGGGAAGGACAATAATGCTGGAAATGGCCTCTCACCCATGTAGTCCCCATGGCAGCTCAGGGAGGAGGCGGGAAGCAGGAGCGGCATTGTGCCACCTTCACGGGGGAGCAAGGGACTGTCATATGAGGCCCTGGGGAGAAAGGAACCTGTGGCGCTGGGGGTCACCGATGAGTGTGAGGTCACCACCGGGCGCAGTGGGCCTGAGTCTCTCCAGGAGTATAAATCAGAGCGGGGAGGGAAGGAGCTGGGAGAAGGCCTGTGAAACTTGGAGAAGACTTGCAGACTGTGGGCATATTGTGGATTTCAAACTAACACCGCTTGAGCACCCCTAATCCAAAAATCCAAACAACTGCGAAGTCCGACACGTTTTGAGCGCCCAGGTAATGCTGCGAATGGCAAATTCCAGACCGTGAAACTTTGTTTCATGCACGAAATGTTGAAAAACATTGTATACAATCACCTTCAGCCCATAGGCTGTGCATAGGGCGCCCATGAGCCATGAACGAAACTCACATCTGAACATGTGTCCCAACCCCAAGGCGCCTCACAATGTATGTGCAAATATTCCTAAATTGAAATCCCAAACGCTCTGCTCCCAACATTTCAGAGGACGGATACTCAGCCCACCCCAGGTGGACACAGACAACTTGGGAAACAGAGAAGAAGCAGGTGTGTGCTCGCAGACTCCCCCCACACCCGTGCAAATTCACACACTCGTACTTGGACACAATTACCCATCCCGCCTCCAGAGGCATTATCCACCTGCAGCCAGGGACACATGCTCGTATACATCCATAGCCCAATTATTGTGCCTGCAGGTTCTTTCCTGTTTCACTTGGAAACAGAAGATGAACATTTTCCCATGTCAAAATATTCTTCCATTACGGATTTGTGAATTCATTGCATTAATTGCATGAATTCCAACCTGAACGAGCATCACTCATTCAAATGAGCCTTCATCAATAACCATGTGACTGCTTCCTGGTTTTTGATTTTTTTTTTTTAATTTTTATTTATTTATTTATTTATTTTTGTGGTGCTGAGGATTGAACCCAGGTCCTTGTGCACGTGAGGCAAGCGCTTTACCAACTGAGCTGTATCCCCAGCCTCTGAATTTTTTCATAGTGAGACTATACACGTTTATTATGGAACTGTGATAATAACAAAGGAATTACAAGAAGAAAGTAGCCTTCATCCCCAGCGCCCAGTAGCTCACCCTGAACACTGGTGTGCGTGCGTACCCATAGTTCCAACGGTGCCCTATTTGTTTTGATGAATAAGCATTTTTACATCATTATGATGATTTATAATATAGCATGTGGGTCAGGGCCGTTTCTAATCAGGCTTATTTTTTAGTGCTTGTCATTTCTCCTGGTGTTGAGTCTGCCCTGTGTGGGTTTTTTTCTTTTTACGCCCTGTTTTAGGGAGATTCTTTTCCCTCTTGTGTGGGTCCCTGTGACCTGGCTCCCACCTGTTTACCAGGTGTCGAGGCAGCAAACAGACTGCAGAGCGGCTGGGCGGTGTTGCTGGAGGAACTTGTTTTCCTCTCTGTGAGAGCCAGTCCAGGAAGGGGCTGGAGCGTGTGACCGAGAGGAACTGGGTCGCGTTTCTTCCCAGAAAATAAATCACCCAGTCGCCCAAAGACGACAGCCGCTGTGTTGTTTACAATAGAGAAAAATCGGGAGAGCCCCGTGCCCATCCACAGGAAGCGGGCAAAATGAACTGCGGGGCATCCTTTTGGTGAAGCCCGGGCGTCCCAAGGTGCCAAAGGCGCCTGTTGGGAGGGAAGGATGTCCCGACCGTGAGCCGCAGCCTCAGTGCCAGCGTGGGGTCGGTGTGTGAGCGGGGCGGCCGTGCACCCAGGGAAGCTTCCACTAGACGGCCACGGGCTGCCTCCGACGGCTCGGAGGCCCCTGGGCTTTCTGCGAACCCCCTTCTGGAATCGGTTCTTGGTGCTCCTTTTCCTTTGACGGGCCGAGTGACTTCTGTGATGTGGGGGAGACGGCACTTGGATGTGGAAGACGGGGGAGGCGGGGCCCTGTCCCCAGGCCCGTCCCCAGCGTGGCGTGTGCGCTTGTGTGTTGCAGACTCCGACAGCCAGTGCAGCCCCACGCGGCAGAGCCTCGGCCTGTCGGAGGGCGAGGAGCAGATGGACCGACTGCAGCAGGTGGAGCTGGTCAGGACCACGCCCATGTCCCACTGGAAGGCCGGCACGGTCCAGGCCTGGCTGGAGGTGGTCATGGCCATGCCCATGTACGTCAAGGCCTGCGCTGAGAACGTCAAGAGTGGGAAGGTAGGCAGCTCCGGCCATGGCGGCCTGTCCCCACGGCCTGTCCCCGCCCCTCCCAGGAGCTGGCCTGCCCACCCAACCCCACGGCCAGGAGGAGGGCCAGTCCAGAACGGATGCCAGGGTCCCTGCGACGTCACTGTCTCCCTTGCAAAGCACACAGCCCTGGGGCCACGCTTCCTCGCCTTGGGGGGGAAGGACTGGCCTGGAGGGTGGTTCCGAGCCTGTGGTCCCGCCTCTCCCCATGGGGCAGCGGCCAGGGCGGGTGGCAGAGGGACGCCAGTGCCCTGACTGGCAGGGGAGGTAGGCAGAGCCCTCACCAACAGACCCCTCCACGTGGCCCGACCGGCAGCAAGCAGGGCCGGGGACGCTCGGGTGCCCAGGACAGTGCCTGCTTCCCACCCTGCTCCCCCCTCTGGTGCTCACGCCCCCTCCTGGCGCAGGTGCTGCTGAGCCTGAGTGATGAGGACCTGGAGCTGGGCCTGGGCGTGTGCAGCTCCCTGCACCGGCGCAAGCTGCGCCTGGCCATCGAGGACTACCGCGACGCGGAGGCGGGCAGGAGGTGAGTGGCACCCGGGAGACGGGAATGTCCACCTGGGCCTCGGCGTCACACCGATGGGCACTGGGGCGCTGTGAGCTGCCCGGATGCCCCAGGCACCCTGTCACTGCAGAGAGAGGCACACATGGGAGGGGCGAGCACGCGCCCCAGAGGCCCAGGACACCCAGGCCAGGGCCGGGCTGCCTCCGGGGCCTCCTGCCTGCCCCCGACCGGCCCCGCGTCTGCAGAAAGTCTGCCCCAGCACCTCCCGCTCCCTCCTCGGCCCCGCCATTCTGAAACACAGGAAGCTCAGCTCTCCTGCCTCCAGGGTGAGGAAGGACGGCACAGGGCCAGGGAACCGAAGCGGGCACAGAGGATGAAACGGGCAGGGGCCGTCCCCCTGGGAGCACTGCCTCAGGGAACAGGGCCGGGCGAGGGCTCCGCCCAGGAGGCACCGGGGAGCTGGAGCCCTCCCCTCAGCTGGCCCCTCGGAGGTCACCTGCCCTCACTGTCCAGATCACAGCCAGCCCCGCTTCCTGCCGCCTCTCCCCGGGGGACCCCTGGCTGACCACACAGCCCAGGGAGAAGGGAAGGAGCCCCCGGGGGCCTCAGCCTGCGGAGGGGGAGGACCGGGCTTTGAAAACCGGCACTTTCTGTTTTGCACGATTATCTCCTTCGCTGGGTCCGATCACTTTGTGCAGTTAATTAATCAGCCTGGTGGCGTGTGCCGGTATTTGCGGAAGCAGCTTTGCGGATTAAAAAGGTATTTGCGGAGAAGCAGGCCGGCCTGAAAACGGGAAGACCAGATCCCCGTGGCCCAGGAGATTCGGAGACCGGATCAGAAACTTGGGCGGCACCTCAGCCAGCAACCAGAAGGTGCCGGGCCTTGTCAGCAGGTCAGGACGCTGGCCAGGCCTAGAGGACAGGGCTGGGCCTGAGGCAAGGGGCAGGGTGACAGCCCAGACCAGGAGTGCCCCCCACGGGGTTTCCCCTTCTGAGCTCCCAGGGATCCCGGGACCTCCCGCTCACCACCGTCCGCCTGATCCCCCAAAGTCCCCCCCATTGTGCCACCAAAGCTGCAAAGTCCTCCTGCCCCCGCCCCACACCCCACAGTCTGTGAATGCAGCCTGCAGCCAGTGAACCAGGCAGGGCAGCTTGCTTCTGCCCTTAAGGACGCAGGGAGTCCTGGCCACTGCCCAGGTTCCCCCGAAACATGGCCGTCTTAGCTGGAGCTGCCACAGGAGTGGCCAGTGACCAGGAGCTGGGATGGCAGACGTTTGTTCCTCATGGTTCCTAGCTGACGGAGGCGGCCTCCTTGCTGGGTCCTCACAGGGCCGGGTGAAGAGAGAGAGGCAGAGGAGGACGGGGAGAGGGAGGGAGAGCGACCACCCACCTGGGCCTCACATAACCCTGATCATCTCCCAAAGGCCCAGCCTCCAAGTTCCACCACACCGAGGGCCAAGGAGGACCCACATCAGTCCACTAGTCTGGACAGTAAGTGACCTGAGGACCTCCAGGAACCCAGAGTCTGGGGTGCCTGCATACAGGTCCTGATGTGCAGCCGGCATGAACCAGAGCTGAGCAGGACGGCCACAGGGTTGGCCCCCCCACCACGGACACCCAGCCGCCCCGAGATGGGCCTCATTTTGAGTTTCCGATTCCCTGTAGGCATCTGGCCTAATCTGCCTTGTGACCTCACCTTCTCTTGGACTCAGTTTCCCCACCTGGGAAGGGAAAATGGGTACATTAGGATGGTGGTTTTTAAACTTTTGAGGATCCCGGTCCCTTGGAGAATCTAGCAAGAGCTCTTGGCGCCTTCCCCAGAAGAAACACACAGACCTTAACTTCACATCCCAAGATGCTCTCTCTGCCCACAGAACTTTTATCTGCGATTAGAACCCCAAATAAGTTCATCTCTGAGGACATGTCCACCTGTGACTTCCTGTGTGACTATGAGCATGACATTGCCCTCTCTGGGCCCAGTTCCCCAAAGTAGTAGCAATAAAACCTATCAACCCCTTAGCAACCCATCACCCGACACTGTGAACACGGTTCTATTTGCCTATCACAACATCAGCACCAGACTGACTTTCTTATCTCCATCTTGAAGGTGCAGAGTGAGGTGCAGAGAAATAACGTGCACAAGGTCACACTCAGTACCTCAAGGTCAATTGCCTTTCCATCATCCCATGTCACCTTGATGTTAAATAACAGTCACAACAGTGACTCCCCCTCCTCCTCTCACCTCTGGACCCCAGGGCGTCCCGGCCCCTGTCCTGAGGGCTTTACGTTCTCCATCTCCACCAGTCCCCACTGCTCCGGGGCCAGGTGTGGCGCCAAGGGAGATGCACACAAGCCGTGCATTTTGGCATTGCGCACAGCAGACTGTCTCCCTCCCGTGCCTGTCCTGGGATTCCAGGGTCCCGTCTGGGCCTGGCCTGGGAGGAGGCGGTGACACCCTGTGAGGTGTTGGAGTTACTTTCTGAGCTTCGCCGTTTGGCTCGCCCTGGGCTCTTCCGATAGCTCAAACCAGCAGCTGGGAAAGCGTGGCCCGGCCGAGGCCCCAGGGGTCCCGTTAGGGAAAGAGAACCGTTCTGGGGGCAGGGGCACACCCGCTGTCAGCGTGCAGTAGACACTGCTGATTATAATTGGCCCCCTCGAGCTGCTGGGAGAGGCGTCCCCCTCCCCGCCTGCCACCCCTGGGTCCCTGCTCCCTTGAGCTGCTGGGCAAACCCTTGCTTCAGAGAGGAGAGGAGGTCGCTCCCGTTTCCGTGGGTGACAACCCTGGCCCAACGGCATCCTGTGCAGGGCCATGAAGCCTGGGCCTGGGAAGCCCATCGGTGACAAGCCAGCTGGCCCTGGAGGGTGGGGTCTGCCCCAGACCTTGGCTTCCCAGCAGGGATCCTGACTTGGGCTGGAAGGGTCCAGTTCCAGAGCTGCCCCTGGACGGCCCGGTCACAGCGCCAGCCGTCCCAACACTGGCAGGCGAGGACTCCGGCTGGGTCCTGGCGGCTGCCCAGGCCAGCAGAGTGGCAGCTGCAGATGAAGCTGCAGGAAGGGAGAGAGAAGCCACCGTGCCCCCTGCTGCACCTGGCACCGCGACGCCCGCTCAGCAGAGACACAGCCGGCGAAGGGGCTTGTCCCTGAGGGCCGGGAGGAAGGAGGAGCCGGTGGGGAGACCAGCCATGGCTGCCGAGTGCGTTGAAGGACGTAGACGGGCCAGCAGGATTGGGGTGGGGGTACTTCAGGCAGCGAGGAAGGGAGACTGGAGCCCGCAGAGACCTCGCTGTGTTGCCCTGAAACCACCAGGGTGTTGGGCCCGAGCGACACGCCCTGCTGCTTCCACTGGGTGGGGCCAGCTGTTAGCCACAGGGACGGGGGTCAGCAGGGGTGAGGGAGGACAGGAGGGGCAGGCGGGGAGGCCGCGGAGTCATCCACAGCAGGGACGGGGCAGTGCTGGAGCTGGGGAAGCAGGGAAGGGGACGGACAGCCCACTGACCTGGGAAGTCGGTGGGAAGGGTGGGGGACAGGCAGGTGAGGTGGGGCGGCTGGCTCAGGAGCTGGTGTGCTGGGGGGACCCCCAGGGCCCTCGTACACGGGGTGCCTGCGACGGCCAGGAGGAGTCGAGAGGGTGGCCGGTCGGGGACTGGGAGAGGAGGGAGGAGCCGACAGAGGAGAGGAGCGGCGCCCATTGGGGATGCAATGGGAGCCTGGGTACCGAGCACCCAGAGAGGAGGGCGCGTGGGGAACATGAGCGTCACACGCAGGTCTTCCCCAAGCTCAGGAGATGCTCCGTAGGTCCTGCTGGGCGGAAGGAGGGACAGAGGGGCCGCCCAGGCCCTGTTGCTGTAGGGCGGCCAGAGGGCTTCCTGAGGAGGGCAGCGCACCTTCACAAGCCCACCACCACTGTCCCTGGCACTTGCCACCCCTCTGTGTCCCCAGGGCTTCCCACTCTTGCCAGGCAGCTCCCTGGTCACTTTTCAGACCCGGCAGGTGGGACTCTGCGACCTCATTCCTTCTGCGAGGCTGCCACCATGTGGCGGGCAGGGGGATGGCAGCCGAGGGACCCACTGGCCATTCAGACCCATGGGGAGTGTTAGTTGTGCACCTACTGTGTGCATGGCACAGGGGTCTATTGGGTGGGGGACACAGAGAAGTCTGAGATACGGCAGCGAGGCAGCAAGAGAGGGGTCTGGAAATAAGAAAAACGCGGGTTTTAATTCTGACCCCAAGATGGGCCTCCGCGTGGCTCTGGGAAGACGGAAGGCCGGCACCTCCCTCACACCAGAGCTTCCCGGGACCAGGACGTGCGTGGCACACGGGAGGGGACCTGCCGTGAGGGCCATCGCCACTGCGTCTCAGTCTCCAAACCGGAGAACGGACCAGAGCGCCGTTGAGGGGTGGGCTGGGGGTCGCGCCTCGGGTGGGCCAGGCCGAGGGTCTCAGGGCTCTGCAGAGCCCCCGGGAAGCCAAGGTGGGCCAAGGCGTGGGAGCCCCCGGAGGCGCTGCTTCCTGCTGTGTGTCCCTCTGCTCCCTGTCACTCAGGGCACGTCTGAGGGGGTCCTCTGCACCCCTAGTCCTCGGGTCTCCGTGACCCCCTCGTTCCTTGGGTCCTTGACTCTCCGACTCTGCCTCCCGGCCTCTGTCTCTGTCTCTTCCCAGCCCACCCACCTCTCTCCCCACCTCTGCGCCTTCCTCTCTTCGCTCCGTCCCCACCGCCGCTTCCTTGGTCCCCTCTCCGCCGTTGCTCGCCCTCTCCCCTCCTCTCTGCCCATCTCTGTTCTCACTTCCGCCCAGTGCTTTGTGTCGGACCCCCGCCCACCGGCCCTTCTCTGGCGTGTCTTCTCACCAGCCTGTCCAAAGCTGCCGACCTGGACCATCACTGGGTGGCCAAGGCCTGGCTGAAGGACATCGGCCTGTCCCAGTACTCCCAGGCCTTCCAGAACCACCTGGTGGACGGGAGGATGCTCAACTCCCTCATGAAGCGGGACCTGGAGAAGCACCTGGGCGTGTCCAAGAAGTTCCACCAGATCAGCATCCTGCTGGGCATCGAGCTGCTGTACCAAGTGGACTTCAGCAGGGAGGTGAGGCGCTGCCCAGCGGGGCCTCCCCTCCGCCCTCCCCTCCTCTGCGTCCACTGTCCTGTCCCTCCGCCCTCCGCCCACCCACCCCTACCAGCATCTCTCCGCCATCCATCCTTCCGTCCAACCTGCTGCCAGTGCCTATCTGGCTGGGCCCGGCCCTAAGCTCAGTTCAGGGGAAAGGGGGCTTCTCATCCTCAGAGACCCACTGCTCAGCAGGGAAACCCAGGAAGAGGCCAGGGTGACACCGCTGGGGGCCGTCCCAGGGAGGGAAGCCGGAGATTTAAGGAAACTCGCAGAAGAAGCTTCCAGGGGATCAGGGAGGGCTTCCCAGGGAGAGTGAGGCTCCCCCAGACCTCCAGGAGGAATTCCAGGGACCAGGAGCAGATAACGGGGAGAGAACACGGCAGGGGGATCGGCAGCCAGAGGCCCAGAGGACAGGTCTGCAGCAGCCCAGGAGCCGAGTCGGGGTGCTGGGCATGAGGAGGGCAGGCGCCAGGCCCTGCGCACCATCAGAGTCTGGACTGAGTGCCCCTGACGCTGAGCTCTGCCAAGACCACCGGGCAGAGACTGCTGCCCCCAGGGCCTCCACACATGTCCCCCAGAGGCAGCGACCCCGGCTGCTGGGTCCGGGTCCAGACGGCATTTCTTAGAGCAATACCAGGACACGAGCGGTCTGGGGTCTGGAGAGGGGGGCAGAGAGGGACCGTCCAACCCTCCGTCCCCTCTCACGGCTACTGCGGGGCCCTGGGCACGGGGGTGGGAACACGGGCCGGGAACACGGGCCCTAGACTCTGGGATCCCCAGTGACACCATGTCAGTCTGGACAGTAAAGGTCAGAAAAGGTCACAAGGGGTCAGGGGAGCTGGTCAGGGCACACCGGAGGGTCTGCAGCCGGGGAGCCCCAGCAAGGGAGCGTCCCACGGGAGCATGTTGACCTGGAATCCGTCCCCCAGGGGACCTCTGAGGGGCAGCAGAGGCCAGGGGACGGACACCCTGATACTCACTGAGCACCAGCTCCCTGTCCGGTGACCTGGGAGCAGGGAAGCTGGGGGCAGGGCCCAGACACAGCCGCACTGCCACCCACCCACCCCACATCCCGGGAAGCTCGGGTGACGTGGCCGAGCAGCCGCACCGCCCCTCACGCGGCAGGCCGAGGGGACAGCGTGGGGACCCTCCCTCCACAGGCCCTCCCTCCTCATGGCCCGTCTCCCCAAAGGCCCTGCAGGAGCGTCGGGCCCACTGTGAGACGCAGAACACGGACCCCGTGGTCTGGACCAACCAGCGCGTGCTGCAGTGGGTGCGAGACATCGACCTGAAGGTGAGGCACGGGCTGCAAGTGGATGTCCCCCTGTTTGAACCGGGGCGTCCGCCGAGGCCTGGCAGGAACACCACCCTCCAGCCACCCAGGAGGCAGCGGCCGGCTCCCGCCCTGGGGCCCCTGGGGTGACGCTCAGGCCATGGGGCCCCCGAGCCAGCCTTGCCCACCTCAGCAGCAGTGGGGTCAAGATCCAGGCGCATCTGACATCCACACAGAATTATGGGCCCCCGCTGGGGTCAGGGCCTCGTGGGTGAGAAGAGGTGGCCCTCAGGGCTCGAAGGGCGGGAGGGTCCGCTCCCCAGCGCAGCCTTGTGCTCTGTCCCCAGGAGTACGCGGACAACCTGACCAACAGCGGCGTCCACGGCGCGGTGCTGGTGCTGGAGCCCACGTTCAATGCCGAGGCCATGGCCACCGCCCTGGGCATCCCCAGTGGGAAGCACATCCTCCGGAGACACCTGGCAGAGGAGATGAGCGCCGTCTTCCACCCGGCCACGTGAGTGCCCACGCTGGGCGTTGGACCATGAAGCAGAGGGCCCTGGCTTCCGCCCTGACCCTTCCCTGGCCATGTCCCCCTGTCACGGTGCGTTGGTGCCCAGGAAACTAGGTCAGAGACCAGAAGGAGGAAAGATCCACCTACCTGGGTGAGGTGGCAGTTCCAGCAGAGGGACAAAGATCTGAGGGCAGGAATGGGCATGTCAAGGGTGCCCACGGCCCAGGGGAGCAGAGCATGGCCACCCGCCTGCCCCAGCATCCTCACCTGGAAGATGCCCAGGCTCTGCCCGCAGGTGCCGCCCTCACCACTGTGTGCCGAAGGCCAGGTGGTCATCCATGGAGCACTTGCTGGGTACACTGATTCCATCCTCTGACATCACCGAGATCAGATCCCCACCCCCCTTCATACACGAGAAGTTTGTTCCAAGGGGTCACGATGCTCCCTGCCCAAGGTCACCAGCCAGCAGGTGGCAGAGCCCAGGCTGGTCTTTTCTTCTTCCAACATGGTGAATTAGATTGGTTGATTTTCCAGGTATTGAACCATCCTTGCATTTCTGGGGTGAATCTCCCTCGGTCCGGGTGTACGATCCTTCGTGTATGTTGCTGGATTTGGTTTGCTAGTATTTCATTCAGGAGTTTTGCATTTATAGTTAGAAAGGGTCTTGGCCTGTAGTTTTCCTGTCCGATGATGTTTGTGTCTGGTTTTGTTTGTGGGGTAATGTTGGCCTCCTAGAGTGAGCGAGGAAGGACTCCCTCCTTTCTGTCTCTTGGGTTCTTGTTTCCTTATTCTTGAAACATCTAGAAGCATTCACCAGTGAAGCCATCTGTCCCTAGGCTTCTCTTTGTGGGAAGCATTTTGATTGCTCATTCAATCTCTTTACCCGTTAGGGGTTTATTTAGGTTTTCTATTTCTTCTGGGGTCATCTCTGCTAGTTCATATTTTTCTCGGAATGTGTCCGCTTCGTCTAGGCTCATTTCTCATCTAGCTAATTTGTCGACATGCAATCAGTCCTATGATCATTCCCTTATGATCTCTCTGCAAAGCTGATCCAGAGGCCCCTCTCCTTCCCAGGCCGAGTCACTTGACGCTTCACACTTTCATGGCTGGTCCAGCTAAGGTTTGTCAGCTGAGCAGATAGAGCCCAGATTTGACCCTTGGACTGTCTGAATTGGACCCGAGAACTGAACCCCCCAAACACACGGGGTCTTGGGGAGCAAGCTGGGTACTCAGGGCGTCATGCAGGTGGAGAAGCAGGCTGAGGAGGATGTCATGCCCCTGTGGCGGGCCCCGCATCCTGGATGGCTGTTCCCCATCGGCAGGCTGAGACCCAGGCGGTTCTCAAGGCGCAGGGCCCTGCAGCAGGCTCCCTGGGCTCCTGCCGGCCGGTGCAGGTCCTTCAGCCGCATCTCAGCCCTCCAGGCCCTGCACCTGCCAGCGGGGCCCACGGATCTACATCTTGAGCTTTTCCAGGTAGTTGCAAAGTTTGATGAGACTGTCCTGTGAACCGAGGATCCCTCAGGAAAGGGCTTCTCTTCTCGGATCGTCCACCCTCCCCACCCTCCCACGAGCCATGCGGTTCATAACAGGCCTAAATCATCCCGAGCCCTGGAGGGGCGGCTGGAGCTGACGTGAGCAAGCCCTCGTGTGGCCCTTGATCCTTGACCCGGGGTAACAGGTGCCTCGGGACTGTCTGGGATGGGTGGGTGAGCAGGGCAAGGTTCTGGCAGGGACAGGTGGGTCCTTGTGTCTTGGGAGGCCAGGGACTCCTCTGGGACTCTGTAAAAGCAGTGGCCCCCTGTGGACAGGGCCGGAGGAGGGGACTGGACTTGGTCCGGGCTCCTCATTTCACACACAAGGAATCTGAGGCTGGTGGGAACAGAGCCACTTACGGGGCTATGCTATACAGACACTGAGGCCCAGGTCACAGCCTGCACAAGGACACAGCCAGGGGACGGTGGAGCGGGGACTCAAGCCAGATCTGTCTCAGAGCCTGTGCGGCTCAGCCCCGCAGGATGGCAGCTGCCACTCCTCTGAGCTTCACATCTCTCCTCAGTCCTCACGACAGCCTTGTGGCTGTGTGCGTTAGGAGCCCCTCACGGCCCGGTGACGCCAATGCTAAGGGACCAAGCCAGGGACTCGCCTGCCCTGAACTGGAAGACCGGGTCTGACTCTTGATCCTCAATGTGCATCCCGGGCACCGTGTATTTTACATGTTCTTGGACAAGATGCACATCCACTCTGGACGTCTGTCTCTTCTTCAGTAAGAAGGGCAGAAGGGACCCCAGGGCTCTCCCAGCGCCACTCCCCACTGACGTTCCGTGAGTCGGGAGAATTCAAGGCCTTCTGTGGGGGGCAGCAGAGCGGGCCGCGAGGTCTAGCCCGGTGGCTTCTCTAGTGAGAACCGGGTTTCGGCTCCTGGCGCACGGCAGCCCCCGCAAGGTTTCCAGAACTGGCTGCGTTGGCCGCCATCCCACGCGCCCCTCCCGCCACCCCAGCCAAGTCTGCCCCAGAAGCAGCAGGAGCCCCGAGGCGGCCTGGCCAGTCAGCTCCCCTCTCTGTGCCCAGTGCCCCCGCTGGTCACTTCATGAAGATAGAAGGGCACTTTGGCCACGACATCGAGAGATCGGCTGACCTCCCAGCTTTGCGGGCTGGGGCGAGGCGGCTCCTGGTGGCGGGTGCGCAGCGGAGCCCAGGTCCTACCTCACCACAGGAGCAAAGAGGAGAGAGACTGGGGTCCCTCAATCCCCTCCGAGCCTACACCCCAAAACACAAAGACCTGCCCTAGGCCCTACCTCTAAAAGGTTCTCCCCCTCCCAGGGGCACCGAGCTGGGACCCCAAGCCTTTAACACACGGGCCCTGGGGACCCTTCAGAGGCAAACACAGCAGCAGCTGACAGGGTGTCGGAAGTGCGCAGGGACGCCCACTGTCATCCCAGCAGCTCAGGAGGCTGAGGCAGGAGGATCTCGAGATCCAAGCCAGCCTCAGCAATTCAGAGAGGCCCCGTCTCTAAATAAATCTAAAAAGGGCTGGAGGCGGCTCCGTGGTTAAGCGCCCTGGGTTCACATTTCTCTTACTCAGCCACCCCGGGTGGGGACGGAACCCGGCACACAGACGCGTGGGAAGCGCGTCTGCCTGCCGCCAGGGCCAGCACCTCTGTGGTCACGCTTCCAGGGTCCCCTGCCTGGGTGTCATGGCTGCCCAGGGGACCCACTGAGCTCTGAGCCCTCAGGATGTCAGGATCCCTGGCAGGTATGGAAACCAGGCCTGGAGGGGTGACTCACCAAGGTCACGCAGCCAGCAAACAGACCCAGGCTCAACCGCGCCTGCCCCTGGCGGCCCTAGGAAGATCCAGACAGGGGGCTTGGCCTCGGCCAGTGGACGAGGGCAGGAGACCTCTGTCATAGCAGGGCCACCCCGCTGCCCAAGAAAGGAGGCCCAGCGAGCCCGTGGGGCTTGTGGCTTGCCCGAAATCCGGAAGGAGGAGGGCCAGTGGGGGCTGAAGCCCAGGGCTCAAAGGTCAGAGTGAGTGAGTTGGGACTTGGGAGCCACAGCAAGAAAGCACCGAGGAGCGAGGCGTCAACCCATGCGCACAGTCCGTAAATGACAGAACTTTACACACAAGCCTGTCCACCGGCTGGATGGCTGTGGCTGTCGTTCACCAAAACCTAGTGAACAATGAAAAGGAATCCCGAGGTCAGGTGGGGACCTAGATTTCAAACGCAGAGTAGGGACAACTTTCCAGTGCTTCTCAGCTCACATCTGATTTAGCTGAAATTTGGGGATTCTTCTCTCCAGTCGTCCATTGCCATAAGTGTGTCAGCACACTGAGGAGTTAGTGTGTCAGCACACTGAGGAGTTAAGGGCAAGATTTTGGCTCAGAGGCTTGGGTTTGGATCTTGGCTCTGCTAGTGGCAGCTGTGTGATCTTGGGCAGATTGCTTAACCTCTCTGTGCCTCCTTCTCCTCCTCTGTAAGCAGGACTGGCAGTCCCCATGTCTAGGTGCACAGCGAGTTACCGTTATAAAGGGCTCCTTGGAGGTGTCCAGTGGGTCTCAGAGCGTGGTCATTGTCCCCAGCGTGTGAGAGCGTGTGTCCCTGGTGGCAGGAGGTGCCTGGGCCTCTCCTGCTGATACAGGGCTTGTGTCCCCAGCTGCACAGGCATCCGGGAGGCTGAGCGTTTTGGAACGCCACCCGGCAGGGCCTCCAGCGTCACCAGGGCGGGGAAGGAGGACGGAGGCGGCGCCAAGTACAAGGCGGGCCGGGTAAGTGGCTTGTGGTCCCCCAGGAACGCGCGCTCCTGAGGGGCCTTCGTCCCCGGCCCCACCGCCTCTCCCGCTGCAACTCCGGGGCTCCTGTGCAGCCTGTGAGCGGCAGCCAGGGGCAGGGTCCCAGGTTGCCGCTTCCCAGACCTGCGTGACACCCCGGCCTGGTGACAGCAGTCCCTGCGGTCCCCACCGGGCTCAGCGCGCAGTCCTTGTCACCAGGTGGCTGCAGGTTCTGGGGCCCCCACCCCCGCCTCCCGAACCACAGGCCCCTGGGGAGGGGTGGCTGGGCGCAGCCAGAGGGAGGCCGGGGGGACTGGGGTCTGAAGCCGCTCCGGACCAGGAGCAGGAGATGGACTTCTGGCGGCCCCTCCACGCGGCCAGGGCTGGTCCCAGCGCAGATGGGGGACAGGGTCACCGAAGGCCCTCCCCGCTCCCAGCGGCACTGCCCAGGCGCTGACCGCCCCAGCCGTCACCCCTGGGGACAGAGTCGAGTCACCCCAGGTGCCCCGCCCAGCGCATGCTGCAGGTGGGGTGATGCCCCCGGGGAGTCGGACTTGCCTGGGGGTCAGGATCTCGCCCGCACGGTGAGAGTCCGCCGTCATCATGGCTCACCGCTGGGCTGGGGTCAGATGACCGTCTACAGGACGCCCTTTGGGAGCGATGATTTTGTCTTAAGTGGACAAACTGTGGTCCAGAAAGAAAGGCAAGCCGGGCGCAGGGGCACATGCCTGTGATCCCCGCAACTCCGGAGGCCGAGGCAGGAGGATGGCGTGTTGGAGGCCAGCCTCAGTAACTTAGTGAGGCCCCCTCTGGAATTTTTTGAAATAAAATGGAAAGGGCTGTGGAGGTAGCTCAGGGGTGGAGCACCTGCCTGGTCTGCACCGGCCCTGGGCTCCATCCCAGCCCTGAGGGGGAGGGGAGGGGAGGGAGGAAGGCAGCCAGCCAGGAAGTCACCACCTGTCGAGGACAGTCACGACAGAGCCGCCCGGAGGCCCACTGTGTAGGGACAGCTCCTACTCTGTGCTGGCACCTGCCCCAGGCTTTGCAGGCAGGCTTTCTGCTCTTCACAACGACCTTCAGAGGTTGCTGGTTTTCTCATTTTCTAGCTGAGAAGACTGAGATTCAGAGAGGGGGTGTGAGGTGTCCAAGGTCACGCAGCACAGGTGGCAGAGCAGGGACCCAGACATTGGTCTCTGGGTCTCCAAAGCCGATACTTTGCCATCCCAGGCTGTCTAGAATATTCCTTCCGGACTGGGTGCAGTCAGACCTCACGCCCGTGCTTGTTCTCGCAGGGACCTTCTCCTACTGTTCTCAATTCTCTCCCTGCCGAGCAGGGAAGGAGGAGGTTTTCATCAATTAGTGTGACAACACCTGTCCTCACCCTTTAAAGCCCACTGAGTCCTTCCAGGTGGGAACACGGAACTCTCTCCTAATGTTAATTCTGTCTCCTGGAGCACTAGGCTGGAATTACTAGTAGGAGCACAGAGAGGTTAAGGGGGCTACTCCAGGTCACACAGCGATCAGACCACAGACGCCACACTGCCCAGATCTCAGACATTCAGTTCCCGCCTCTTCTTCCTCTGCTCCTGTTCCTCTCTCCTCAGCTGCCCCTCGGGAAGATAGGAAGGGGCTTCAGCAGCAAAGACCCGGATTTCCACGATGACTACGGCTCTCTTCAAAATGAAGACTGCGGAGACGATGACCCCCAGGGCAGGCCGGAGCAGTACCGCCTGGACGGCTACAACAGCCCAGAGGTCACCAACGTGTAGGGACGCAGCGCCCGGCCTCGGGTGCTGACCCTGTACACAGCGGCCTGGGCTGGGGATGCGCCTCTGCCCCCCAAGAACCCGCCGGACCCTACGACTCCAGACGGGCGGGCGTGGCGGGAGGAGCCGCCAGCCCGCGGGTCTGGGCAGCAGAGAGGCCGTGAGGACGTCAGGGTGGCCAGCCCGCCGAGACCCAGGGCGCGGCCCTGCACCAGGACAGGCGGAGGCCCGCGTGCTGACCACCGCCCACGTGCAGCGGAGGGCGGAGCCACCGAGGACCTGGGCGTGACCTTCCAGGGGACGCAGGCGGGGCGGGAGCGCGGCCGCTCAAGGGCCCTGTGTCCGGGGATACCGGAGCGCCATCCCTGGGCTCCTGCGGACACCCTACCAGGGTGAAGGCTGTGATGTCCCTGTCACCTGAAACAGGCGACGCCCCCACCTCATCACGAATCCCACAGAGCGAAAGCAGCAGGCGCTGGTGGAGGGACCCTCCAGCCTTGTCCTGACCAACGCGGTTTTGCTGTGTGGTTTTTTCCCAGTGGCCTCACCTTTCTGTGCCTCAAGGTCATCAGCTACCATACTTCTGGCTCCCTCCCAGGGGTCCTCTGAGGATTAACACTTGCTAATGTCTGTAACACACCTTGAACCCTCTTGGGAGACAACCCGAAGTGGGCAGGGGTCTAATTTCCCAGGCACAGCACAAGCCTGACACTGGCCTGCTTCTCTCGGGCTCTGCTGGAACACTGCCATGATGCTCCGCCTCCCGCGAGGCCTTTTGCACCAGGAGCCAATGAGAAGTTTCCGAGGAACCAGCCTCTGAGCGCAGGGAGAGCATGTGCTCTTCCACCGCACGTTCCCTGCCCCTCGTGAGAGAAGCACCAGCAGAGCCTGGACGAACCCCAGACGCACTCTCCCCGAGGCTGCCGGGGTTCCGGCCATCTCCATCACCTTCCCCAGCACAGCCGTCCTCGCTACCAGACACCACACACCTGCATGGTGAGCAGGTGGCTGTCCCCCTTCCTCTGAGTCTTTGGCCTTCTGGGGACACGTTTCTGATCCCAGGACCCAAGGGAGAGATGAATCTCTGATGTGCAACTTGGTTTTCTGAGGTTCCAAACCCCAGGGTCTTCAGGCTACTCCAAGTCCTGAGCCCAGAGAGGTCAGGGACCCTCCCTGTGCCCTGGCACCACAGCCCGCTGGGTGATCGGAGGCCCAGGTGGGCACTGGGAGGTGGCCAGGGCAGCTGGGGAGAGGGGTGGAGGTGATCTAACCACGTGAGACCCACATGCACCCAAGCCGACAGCCACGGCGCCTGCACGCGCGTTCCAGGCTCAGTCCCGCTGGGGACAAGATGAACGAGCAGACAAGTGGGAGGCGGCTCTGGCAGAGACGGCACTGCCCAGTGGGCCAGCAGCCTGGGGCCACTCGGGCCACTGCAGCGCTCTGGCTGGCAATGGGGCCCCGTCCCTGAGGCTTCCCCACCCACCCGGGGCTGGTGAGACAGGCGTGTCCCCTGGGCAGATCCTAAATACATCCCTGCTGCACATGGGAGTGGCATCCCGGGGAACTCGGGGCTGGGCAGCAGATGGCCAGCTGAGGAGCAGCCGCCCAGGACGGGGCGGCCACCTCTCCTACAGGAGGCCCGGGTTGTGGTCTGAGCCCCTGAGGGCGGCGCCTGGCCGGGGAGCCCCCGGACGGGCTTCTCTGGAGCTTCGCTGTCCGTGCCCGCAGGTGCCCTGGAAAGGGGGTGCATGTGGCCCCGGGCTCGGGAAGAGGGTGCCCCCCGCCCACGGCCACGCACTGCAGGGCCCGTCCTGCCTGGGCAGGGCCTCCTTCGGCAGCTGGAGCACTGCTGTCCTCGGCCCCCGGGCTCAGGGGCAGGTGCCAGGCAAAGTCCCCACGGAGAGCACGGCCAGCCCGCGGGCCTCAGAGGGGACACAAGAGCCTGAGGCCACCGCCTGGGGACCGTGGCAGAACAGGAACTCGGCAGGCGTGACTCCATGCTCCCGGCAGGGGCTCCCCCGCGGGGACCCGGGCTCAGGCCCGATGCCCGTCCCATGAAGCCCAGGAGCCCTGGGGCCACAGCCTCTGCCCCGTGTCTCCAGGATCCCGCGGGCCCATAGTGAGGACCAGGAGCCTGAGGCCAGGAGACTACTGGACGGAGGGCGTCCCCAGCTAGTGGCCGCACGGAGGCTGTCCTGAGTCCCCCGGAGCCCGCGGCTGCCGAGGAGCCGACTGTGACCGGGACAGTCTCTGGCCGCGGCCCCCACTGTCCCCCCAGGAGTGGATTTTAACACTGATAATAAACACTACTGCCCAGCACGGACTCCAGGTGGCTTTGCTCGGGGGTCTCGGTTTTCCCAGCAGCCACGTTGAGAGGGGAGGCTGAGAACCCATTTCACGGATGGAGAGACTGAGGTGGGGAAGGTTGAGGGCTAGCCTGGTCCCTAAGTAAGGCTAAGAAGTCACAGGCGGGACTCGGACCCAGCCCAGCGGCCCGCGGACCCCGTGTCCCAGGACCCTGACCCCTCTGCCCACCTTCCTGCATGACCTACCAGGTCACTTAATGTGGCATTGGGTGCAATCTGTCACGCTGACCCTGTGGGGACCTTGCCTCTGTCCTGCTCAGGGGAGGGAGGCCTGGGAGTCACCACCCTGGGTGTCACCGTCACCTGCTCCAGTCAGTTTGCCAGGCGGGTCTCAGGTGGCTTTCCGGAGTCCTGTTCGGAGCATGCGCACGGGTCAGCAGGTGGGAGGTCTCCAAAGGGACATGATGGGCCTGGGGCTCCCCAGGTTCCACTTCCCCACCGGCACCCAGGCCAGGCTGCTGGACCAGGGCTCTGCGGTGGTGGCAGACGGGCCTTCCCAGCCGGGCCCTCTCGGTCTGAGGGGGGCGGCCGGGGCTCCACCCAGGTGTCCCGGCCACCAGCCGTCTGCTCTGCTGCACTGGCGGGTCGGGAACTGGAAGCGGCTGCCGGGCGGGGAGGCTGTGGGCACGGTGGGGAGGGGTGAGCAGGGGGGAAGCCACCGTGAGGCGGGCGAGGGGACGGCCAGTTCCTGGGCTGGCCACAAATACCACACCCACAGACACCTCCGGGGCCAGGGCCTCCTGGTGTTACTGGGGACACCGTGGGGTCGTCCCCAATGTGGCAACAGGAGAGAGGCATGTCCTTGACCCAGGGGGTCAGTTTCAGACTGACCCCTGGTGAAGTGTGACCGCCAGGTTGCCTGGGGGAGGGAGAGGGACTCCTGAGCTGAGTCCTGAATTCTGGGAAGCCATTCCTGCAGGAGCAGGGGAAGAACCTCCCAGGGTCAGAGCCCCAGCTCGCTGCCGAGGACACGGTGAAAGAAATCCCAGGGGCTCCCAGGGGCAACAGACGGAGTCAGACACACCATGACGCATGGGGTTGTGGCAGCCTGCGAGCAGAGGCAGCTGGCGGCCAGGGGCCTTCGCACCTGGGGCTTTGATTCGTCGAGAGGAGGCCAGGCCTGGGCAGAGCTCAGGAGGTGAAGAGGAGACCAGACAGAGCAGAACGTGCAAATGTCCTGCGGCAGCGGGAACAGAGCCTTGAGGCTGGGAAGAGCCCCGTGGGGCTGGAGCCGGGCCCAGGGGCTGCTCAGGTGCTGCAGGGGGTCGGCGGAGAGCAGAACCCTGCTGCCCGCTCACGAGACCCCCACCAGGCTCCCACCTCTCGCCAACCCAGATGCAATCAGCTTCCCAAGGTCCAGCCTCCCCCATGCTCCCGCCCCTTCCTGCCTCCTGCCAGGTGGGCCAGGCCGCCAGACCCTGGGGAGAGGACGTGACTCCAGGCCCAGCCACGGGAAGTGCCTGAAGGGATGGAGAGTCTGGGGACGTCAGAGACTCAGGAGGGAGAGCCGCCCGTGTGGGGTGGCCGGGTAGCCACTCTGACCCTCAGCACCGCGATATTCTGAGCCACCACACTCTGGGCCGGGTGTTCGGTAGCCCCGGCCTCACTCAGGGTCCCCCACACCGTCCCGACACCCCAAAGCTTCCCGTGACATGGCGGACGTCCCTGAGGGAGGGACAAGGCCATCGCCCACCGAGCCACCGCTGTGACTCTACCCATTCATCCCCGTGACGCTCCTCGGCTCCGCGCGGTTCTGATGGACAGACGGGGACGCCAAGGGTTTTGGGGGCCTCCCTCATGAGCGGGAGGCGGCCTCGGCTGGGGCTCCTGTCCAGTGTGGGCGGCACCGCCTGGTCTGTGGCCCGCAGGTGGCTCCCCAGGCGGGAGGGGCGTCCTGCTGCCACCCTGCATGGCGGACACGGGTCCAGCCCCCACCTGAGGAAACGGCTCCATCATGACAGGTTTGAAGGGCGGGGACAGCCAGCCAGCCCTGTGGCCCCGGAGCTCCTGACTCAGGACAGGGGCTGGGAAAGGTCTCAAGGGCTCCTCTCCCTCCTCCCTCCCCAGCTTATAGACAAGAGGAACCAAGCAGGACACCGGGGGACTCGCCCCCAGACTCACAGCAAATTAGGGGCAGACGCTGACACCTGACCAGAAAGGCCAGGGGACCACTCAGCCTGGCCTTTCTGGTCAGGTCTAGAGTGGGAACTGGGTTCCACAAGATTTCACAGACCCAAGGCTGTGCAACTCCAGGCCAGTTTCTTACCCTCTCTGAGCCTCAGTGGGGCTGGAGTTCACGTTTTTTCTTGGCTCTGAGGTTGGAGGTTGTAGTGGGAAATGGGGGTGCAGGCAGAAAGGACTATCCAGGAGGAACACCTGCTCCTTCCATGTCCTGCCTAAATCCTAGAAAAGGAAATGAATAAACATCCTCCCCACACGGGGATCCACACGGCCGTGGCCACCTGCCACTTCCTCCCCACACTCACGGGCACCCACAAGGTTGGAGTTCACAGGGAACCTGGGGCAAAGCCAGTCAGCCCAGAGAGGGGAGCGGGCCCCACCCAGGTGGCTGCGCTGGCCCACCGTGTGGGGACGGCCCCATCCCCTCCACGGAGTCCCTGGCCTGACCCTGCTGCTCCCTCCCACTAAACCTACAACCTCCACGACTCCCACCGTGGCCACCACCCAGCCCCACCTGCAGGGATGCCAGCACCTGGGCTGGATCAGGCCCAGCCTGCAACCCCTGCCCTCCAGAAAGTGCCCAGGGTGGGAATCAGCGTCCTCACCCAGATGGCGGGAGTCTCACGTGGAAGGTCAGCGCTCACCCCGTCTGGTTCCTGAGCTGTACAATATGTCCCAGAGCTGCAGGCTGCCCTGTCCCACTGAGGAGCCGCCGGGGACAACGGGCCACCCCGAGCCAGGAGCCGCGCGGGGGCGGCGCTCAGACCTGCTCCCCGAGGCCACGCCCACCCCTGCATTCCGTGGCCTGGTTGAGTGACCCTGCCGGCCACCGTGCTGCCTCCCCTGCTTCTCCTGGTTTCTCGGGTGCCAGCACCAGGCGCCACAGGCCGGCACAAGAGCAATCTCTCACATGGTGCTGGAAGTCCAAGGTCAGGGTGCAGAGGGGGCCTCTCTTCTTGGCCTGTGATGGCCGCCCTCTCCCCGCGGCCTCTCTGCGTGTCCGTGGCCTTCATCGCCTCTTTAAAAAGCCCGTCTCCAAATCCGCAGGTCCTGGGGGACTCCACCTGGTGCGTTTGGAGGGACTCGTCCAGCTGGTGACCGTCCCATACCCCACCACCCGCCTCAGTCACTTGACTCAAAAGATCCCAGCAGGTGCCCATCGTCAGCTGGACGCCAGCCCAACCACGGCGACTCCCACGCGCCACGCACACGCGCAGGGGCGCACGCGCAGGGGCGCACGCGCGCGCACAGCCTCCCCCACACGAGGCCCCTGCATTACCCGGGAAATGCAGAGGCGGGGGCGAAATACCCCTGAGCCCTGTTTTTGGAAAATCAGACCCGGTCCTGCTAGAGATGCCCCTCCTGCAGCCGGTGACGCTGCGGCCAGCGGCCTGCGCAGGGCAGCTCCCGCAGGGGTCTCCGCAGGCCCTGCTCAGGCCCCGCCTGCTCGGGCTTCTCCGGCTCTGACCCAGGAGGTTGGCCCAGGAGGTCGGCCTGGGGCTGAGGACGGAGCCAACTCGCTGGTGAGCACCAGGCCTGGAACACCTGCCGCAAGACGCTCTCCTGCGGACCCCGGAGGGAGCTGGGCATGGGACGTGCGTCCCCAAAATACCCTAGCTACGTCACCAAAGCCGCTTCGATGATTTATTCTTCCACAAACACCCAGTGGGTGACCGCCTGTGCCCAAGCTGCCCAAAGGTGAGCTAGGGACAAACCAGCTCTGGCCTCAGGGACTCGTCGCCAGAGCAGCTGCTCTGAAGAAGGAGGCCAGGGGCGGCAGGTGGGCCAGGCGCCAGGGAGACAGCTCGCTGCGCCCTTCCTGAGCCTCCCTGGCTGTGCCCCACCCCAGGGAGCTCCAGAGCAGAGGCCACGGGAGGCTGGGGACTGGTTCTCCAGAGACCTGACGCCTCGGCAGAGCGTCCGAGTCAGCTGTCCAGCACTGCGACAGATCCCCGAGGTCAGCAGCTTGTCGCAGACAAAGGTCCCTTTTGATTCTCGTTGCCGGTTGATTTGGGTCTGTAGGGAGTCAGCACATCCTGGCGGCGGCGCCTGGCGGAAGGAGCTGCTCACCGCATGACTGTGAATGAAAGGTGTCGGGACTCTCAGGGGCTGGGCCCGTCTCCCTCGAGGACACACCAATGACCTAAGGTCCTCCTGCTTGTCTCCGCCTCCCAAGGGCACCACCAGCCGGGCCTCTGGGGACACTCCCCAAAGCGCAACATGGGGACGCCCTTCGGTTACCAGGGTGCGGGTCTGGGGTGCAGCCCCCGCCATCGCAAGGGCAGCGTCCGAAGCCAAACGCTCCCAGGCCAGTCCCAAGACCGGCCTCGCCGCCCAGCCACATCCAGGACCAGCGGCCGACATCGCTGCCCGTGTCCGGGGCTGGGAAGGCCTGGGAGGCTGCCCAACACATGGCCAGGTCAGGTCAGCAGCCGCAGACGCGCCCAGGGACGTGGGTCTTAATGGCTATGACTGCCCATCACCCAGTCAGGTCACTCTCCAGGAGGGGCCCACAGGCCACCACAAGCCTGCTGCCTGGGGCCCGACGGTCTTCACTCAGCGTCCACTGGCAGCCTCCCCAACGGGGCATTACCCACCAGTCCACCTGCCCCTCTGGGCTCAGCGGCTGCAGAGTGTTGGCTCATGGGGACTGCCCGTCCCTACCTCCGGGTCCCCGGCCCTCTCCACTCTGGACCTGGCCTTCAGGTGCTTTTAAGAACACACGGGCCCATCCCCAGCACCTCCACCCCAGCTGCAGGCTCTCAGGCTCCTCCAGGGCTCCTCCCGGTCTCCTGGGAACATTCCGTCATAAATACTGAAACCAGGCACAGCACTCAGCAGGCCTGAGCGCAGGAGACGCAGGGCCGCCCGGTGCTGAGCACTTCACTCCTGATCTCATTGAGTCCTTGCAACGATCCTCACAGACAGCCACTCTTACCCCTACTTTAGAGAGGCAAGGAGAAGATAAGACAAGGTCATAACTGGCAATAGCAAAAATAGGATTCATATCCAGCTGCTTTTAACCACTGTGTTACATTCTCCCTTAACCTAGACATTATGCTTCTAGTAATATGATCGAATACAGTATCAGCTTTTTAAAAAGTCCCACCGTTAGCTCACTTGCCTTGTAGTAAAGCTACTCATGGGAGTCAACCCAGATCCTATTGCAAAGTTAGTAATTTAGAATTCCGAGGTGGGGTCAGGGGCTCTAGACTCAAACACTAAAATGCATATAAGACCTGAGATTCTGGTACAGTAGGGATGGGGGGAGTCTGGAGAATATAATTTTTTTAAACTGCCTTGGGTGATTCTGGGGCTTGGGACGACCTACCTCACTGGAGAAGCCACCCAGGACAGCTCGCAATCCCACCACTGACCACTAGATGGTGGGACAGCACGTCCCACACCAGCCCGGCAGCTCAATCCAGAAGCCGCAGAGCAGAGCAGTCGGTCCCCCAGAGATCCCGCAGGTCCCGGGGGACGGGGCTTAGGGTCACTCCGCTCTCGCAACCTTCTGGGGTGGCTCTTGTGGGCAGATGTTTTCTTCCCCCCCAGAAGGCAAGAGACACCCCTTTTGTGGACCAGGTTAAAGCTGGAAGCTGGCCTCGGGGGAATCAGAAAACCTGCCGAGCCCCAGATCCCCTGCCAGCCCTGCACGCACGTGCACGGCGACAGCCTGTCCGAGGCCTGCGAACCCGGAGCCCTGGCCGCTGGTCCAGCCCAACCTGAGGCGGCAGGACACCCCTGGGGCACAGCAGCTGGAGGGCAGCAGGCGTTTTTATGGTCCCTGTTCCCAGGTGTCCACGGGACCATGTGGGCCGCCCTAGGGGAGTGGGACACACCCTAGGGACCCTGAAACATGGCCTTAGACCTCACCTCTTCCAGCCCCCTGCCCCTCTTCATGTTCCCAGAGAATAAATGGCCATGGAAGACCTCTCCCTCCAAGGCGAGAGAGACCCTGAGCTCTGGAGACAGCCTGCCCGGGCACAAAGGGCCACCTTGCCTGCCACGTGCTGGCTGTGTGACCTCCGGCACACGCTTAACCTCTCTGGGCCTCAGTTTCCTTGTTTGACAAATGAGGATGACAGTCACCGTCTGCAGGGACATCGTGAGGCTGGGATGGGCAGGTGAACATGAGCACTAGGCATGGGGTCTAAAGGGGTGTCATGACTTACGGTTGTCATTCTTTCACCCCCCGTACAGCCAGCGTTGTCCTAGGGAGCCTTCAGCCCATGGGGGTACTGCTGCCTCTGGGGGTGGAGGCCACCCCCAGGGTGGGATGATAATAGTCAGCTGCTCGCTGGGCCCTCAGTGATGCATTGCGAGGCTGTGGCTGGAAAGCAGCAGCAGAGGGGCTGTGGGGCTGAGGGACGAGGACAGGGACAGCACCACCCTGTGCTGGCCTCCCTTCCAGCTGCATCCTCACCTCCTCAGCCTCCCCAACAGAAGGGGCCTTATCCGGGAGCTATTGTGCAGAACCGAATGCCGTCCGGGAATCTTCCGGAAGAGCCCAGGCAGGAAGACTGGGCTCACCAGACGAGGCATCAGAGTGGGGTGCGGAACACGCTGGGGCCCCGTCTTCCTCTGCACCGTGGGTTGTCTTGTCTGTCAGTCCCATGTCACAGCTGAGACAGGGCCAGGACGGAACTAAGATGGGACCTCGGTCCTCCTAGTGCTGCAGGGGGAAGGGTCTAGGTCACCGCTCTAAGAGGGACTCCTCAAGTTGGTGGTCAAACCGTGCCCCACGGAACCCCCAGGTTCTGAGGAGCCCCTCAGGCAAACCTCAGCTCCTCGATCCAGGCTGACCCCCACCAGGACTCTGGACAGGCCACCAGGCCCACTCACCGTCTGCCTCTGGCCCTCCCCGGGGAGCCAGCGGGGCAGGAGCCCAGAGGCTGGCCTCCAGGGTGGAGCCGCATGTCCCCCTGCAGGACCTGGGCCTCTGTGCTGGCCCCACCTCTGTCACCTCCCCTGAGAAAGGACACTGGCCTTTCCGTCCCTGGGAAACCCAGGCCCAGCACATCCAGCACCTGCAGCCGAGAACTCCTTCGCCACAGGTTTGTCCTGCGCCGCCCCCGCGGGGCGGAGTCCTGTCCAGGTCCAGCGCCCGCCGCGCCCCCCTTGCCAGTCTCCTCTCGGGCGCTCTAGCCCCGCTTCACGCGGATTGGTCCACCTGCCTGAGGAGCAGGGGTGCTAGGAACGGCCACCTGCTTTGCCCCTCTGTCCTGGAGCCCGGAACCGTGCCTGGCCCGCCAAGCGTGCTCCTCCCTAAGATTTTTCTTTTCCTTCTCCTCCCACCCTCCCCCTGCCCTTGGCGGTGCTGCAGTCCAGCCCCGGACCCCAGCAGGCTTTCCCGGATGTTGAATAAGACAAACCTAAACTCTGACACCCAGTAAGCATGAAGAATGACTTCTTGAAGGCCCTAAACTTTGGGGACAATGGCTCCCATGTGGCCCGATATCCCCGGGGAACGTCGATGAAAACAGTTCCTTCCTCCCGGTTCGCAGACAAGCTGCTAAAGGACAATGGTTTGCCAGCTGTGTGGCCTCAAGCAAGTCACTTTCCCTCTCTGGACATCGGTTCCTCTATCTGTAAAATGGACGGACTGGACTAACTCTAAGGAACAGGTGCCATCCAGAGGGAGAGAGGGAACCTCCCCGGGGCTCAGGAAACACTCAGGCACTTTTCCAGCAAAAGGTCAGATGAGATTCCTTAAAGGGGAGGTGCCGTTGCAGGGGGCTGGACCTCGCCTGGGGGCGGGGCTGCTCGGCCTGGCCTCTCTCTCTTTTCTGTTTCTCAGCTCCCATGTCAGCAGCCAGAGCCAGGTCCAGGGTGAGTACAGAGTGGAGGAGGGGAGGACACCCACTTGTCCCCTTTCCCCTGACCTGGAAGCCCTCCCTCCCTCCCTTTCTCTCTCCCATCTCAGCGCTGAGATGGACCCAGGGCCTCTAAGCCTCCACTCCCAGCCTCCCAGAGCAGTTTCAAATAGTGTCCACCAAGCTGGCTGCCTGGCAGAAACAGCACCTCTGGGCACCAAAGATGCACAAAAATATTCATAGTCGCTTCATTGATCAGAGCACCAAACTCCAAACGGCCCTAGAGTTCATGCACAGGAGACCGAAAACATGAATCCCGGTAGATTCGACGTGGAATGAAGACAGTCAGACGAGGGAGCCCACGCCAGATAGCCGTCTGAAATGCAAAACAGGCATAACGAACTTAGGCTTATGGAGGAGCTGAGGTCCCGGGGATGGTCTAGATTCCTATCTGGGTGGTACAAGTGTCCCACTAAATATAAATTATGCCTCAATTAAAAAATAAATCAAAACTAAGTTGCAGGTCTGGAACCAGAGGGGCGTTCCAGGCCAGGGGGACCCTCAGCCACCCATCCTGGGAGGATTTCCAGGGGATTCGGTGGCCGTCCCCACGTCCCCGGCAGCACGCGAGGTCATGAACTCAGCACCTCCAGCAACACTTCCCCCTTCTAAGCAGCTGGGGCCCCAGCAGCCGGGAAGACCCAGGCCAGGGCCGCGTCGGCCTCGGCCCCCCACCTCCTCCCACCGTCCAGCCCCTTCCCGAGGGCCGGGTCCTCTAGGTGTCCCTGTCTCCACACTTCACCTGCTCCCCACAGGACACCATCACCCCAGCCTGGCTTTGCATCTCTCTGGGGGTCCCATGGAGCCCTACTGCTGCCCCTCCAGCACCTGGCAAAACCATGGGGGCTGCACTCACTCTAGGACAGGGCCCTTGGCATCCAAGTCACAGATCTGCTGAGGCCAGCCTCCCTCACAGAGAGCAGCTACCCAACCCCCACCCCGCCCAGAACAGTCTCGTCCCCACCGGGAGTTTTGCTCTCAGGACCACCATAACAGCTGGTGTCCCATGGGCCAGGCCTTGCCCTGCATCTCAAACTTGACCTGGACCATCACTAGCCCCATTCTACAGATGAGAAGACTGAGGCTCCAGAGTTGAGCAGCTCACCCAAGAAGCCAGGCTCAGTAGCCAGCAAAGCCAGAACTGGTTCCTGGGCAGCCCCAGCCCCAGGCAGGCTGCCTGAACATGCGCACCTGTAAATACAGACCCTCCGCCGTGGGCACCGTCTACATCGGCGAAAAGGCATATGAAGTGAAAGAAAGGGTTGGCTTGCTAGCCTGAGAGTGCCAATCCCAACTGTTACAAATTCCAAACTCTGAATTAAGAAACAAAACGAAACGTCCCCCTTTCTGACCAAGCAGGAATCCAGGAAGCCGCTCACTGAGGTCACCATAACCAGGCTCGGGCTGTCGCTGCTCCCCACCGCCCTGAGAAAACCCGAAGGCACTGGGTGTGTCGGCCCTGCCTTCCCAGCTCTGCTGACTGCACAGGGCTGGGCAGCCCCAGGCAGGGGCGGGCTGGCACAGGTGGCTCATCCGGACGGAGCAATACTCTGCCCAAGTGCCAGGAGCAACAGCTGCCAGGGAGCCCGGGAGCTGCCCGCAGAGCCTTTACACGGGCCAGCTGCGGGGCGACGGGGAGAGGCTCTGCGAGAGCCCAGCAGGAACCTCGGACCCCTCCAGCCTCTGGATTCTAATTGGATTTGCCGAGAAATGCCTGGTCCTGCCGGCGAGGCTGCCGACGCGCAGAGTGACAGCAGCCAGTCTCCGGCTGTGACCGATCTGCGCGCTGCCGCCGTCCCTGTCCCTCCCCCGGAGCCCACGCGCGGCGGTCGGGACCCGCGTGCGGGGTTACGCGCCGCGGCGTTTCCCTGCCAATAACCCGCCCTCTGCGCCCCTCGGCCAATCAGCCACCTTCGGAGGCGGGCTCTAGGAAAGGATCGGCCAATAGCCTTTCAGCCTCGCCCAGGTGCAGGCTCCGAGCCGCCGCGGCCCAGGGCACCCACCCCGGACCCCGCGCTCAGGACGCAGGAGGCGGCCGGGAGCCGAGTGGATGAGGCGGACTCTGAGTTCGAGGCCCCGCTCTGCCCTCGCTGGCTGCTGTCGCTGGGCAATCGCGCACGTCCCCAAGTCTGTGCCCTCCGTGCGGCCGCAGGAGCGCGTGTGCCCGCGGGCCCGGCGCGGGGCCTGAGCGGGGAAGGGCCAGGCGGGGTTCTGGAATTACGAGAGGTGTTTTCCATTGTCAGCTTTCTTATCGCGCCAAAGTCCTCTCCACCCCTAAGACATCCAGCTGTTAGCTTATGGCCACCAGGAAGGACTGAACGGCAGAAAAGGGGACCAAAGAGCCCGGGATTTTGATTTTCAAGAAACCAAAAGGACTGGGGTGTGGAGATCTGGTGCTGGCGGGCAAGTGGAGGCCACGAAGAGGCTCCCTCGAGGCTTCCTGCCTCTTCAGAACAGGAGGAGGACCAGCGACAGAGAAAGCAAGGGAGGACGGCCAGGAAGAGGGCCCTGGATCGCGTCCCACTGCCTTGCTTCCCCTGTGGAGCCCAGGGAGACGCAAAGGGACAGCAAGGCCCTGTACCTCTGCAGCAGGGTCGGAGAGCACCCCACACAGATTCTCTGCACCCCTGTGACGGGCGGGAGGGCAAGTAATCCCCAGAGACACAGGGGCACAGAAGTTGGGAAGTGAGGGTCACCAGGTCAACCGTCTGCGTGCGCCAGTCAGGTCCTGGGAATCCGGGTGAGGTGACTGTAGGGAATGGGGACCGTGAACCAAGAAGGTGTGCCCTGTCTGAAGTCACTATGCCGCTGGGTCCAGGCTAGTCTCCAGCTGGGTGACCAGCCAGAGCAACTCAGCAACCAGCCCCAGACTCCTAGATTCTTAGGGGAAATGCCATTTCCAGTACTGGCCACTCATTATTTAAAATACTATGAGCCAAATAAAACCTCTCTGGTGGCTTTCGAATCAGAGGTGCCAGGTAGCGGCTTATTTTCTTGCCAACAGGGCCCAGCGTGGTGCAGGAGAGATCTGCATGGGTTGGAATGAGCCAACGACTAGCAGCCAGCCCCGGAACGTGGAGTCCGTGTCCCCTTAGGGGGACTTGCTCCACCTTGGGCCTTCAGAATTTAGTGGCAGTCATAGCACAAGGAGGAGGGGACATTTCTGCCCCATCAAATAAACTAGGCTGTGTCACAGAAACATTGCCACCTTTCCTGCCAGCTTGAATTTGTGACAGCTCATGTGTCATCTGGTCATTTGGGGGAGGTAACCACTTCTATGCTTCTTATGCTTTTGGTAATACTCCCCGCATCTGCCGAAGTGTTTATTTATTTTCTGTATTTACGGTAGCTCCCCATTGGCTATCTCCCAAGACCCCCAGCAGGTGCCTAAAAACTCAGAATTGGATCCTATTTATACACACAGACCTACGATAAGTGTCATTTTTAGGCACAGTAAGATGAACCACAGTAACTAATAATAAAAAGAGCAATTATAACAAGAGCCCAGTGGATATGGTCTCTGTCAAGCTGTCGTGCTGTGCCATTCTTCTTGTGAAGAAGGGAGAGGACTCGCTGCCTTTGGGATGAGGCAGAAGGTGCAGGCAAGTGAGGTCGTGTTAGGGCCACCCTGCTTCACACGCCCTGACGGTGGCAGGCAGCATGGATACACCGCAAAGGGACCATTCCTGTCCTATGAGACAGCGTGGAACCGCCCTGCTCAGAATGGTGTGTGATTTAAAACATGGGCTGCTTATTTCCGGAATTTTCCCCATAATATTTCAGACCCTAGGATAACTGAAAAGCGAAACCACAGACCGACCAGGGGTTTGCTGCCTTATGTAAGTTAAAACGTTTACTTTGAAATCATGGCAGCTTCACACGGGAACTTGCAAAAAACTTCTGAGCTGTCACATGCCTTTCTCCCAGCCTCCCCCCGTGGTCGCGCCTTCGGTAGCGACAGCACGACCAGGATGCCTCTGCTGGCACGATCCATGGAACCAACTAGGGTTTCACATTGCGCACGTGTTGCTGCGTGTGTGTCTCCTGTGCAGAAACGCGCAGGGACAGGAACAGGGTGGGTGGGCGGCTCCACGGTGTGCGCTTGCTTAACATGCTCCAGACCTTGTGTTAGGTTCCGATGCAAGGTGTCCCCCAAAAGCTCACATGGGAGACGGTGCAGGAAGGTTCAGAGGAGGAATGACGGGGTGGTGAGAATCTTAGCCCAGTCAGTGAATTAATCCCTGATGGGATTCACGGAAGGGGCGGGTGTGGCTGGAGGAGGTGGGAACTGGGGCGTGGCTTTGGGGTGTATATTTTGCATCTGGAGAGTGGAGTGTCCCCCCCCCCCCTCTCTCTCTCTCTCTCTCTCTCTCTCTCTCTCTGCTTCCTGACGATGTGGGCTGCTTCCCTCTGCCACACTCTTCCACCATGAGGTCCTGCCTCACCTCCAGCCCCCAGGAATGGAGCCTGCTGTGTGTGGATTGAGACCTCTGAAACTGTGAGCCCTCAAATCAGCTCTTCCTTCTCTATAATTGTGTTGGTGGAGTCCTTTTAGTCACATCAGCAAAAAAAAAAAAAAAAAAAAAAAAAAAAAAAAAAAAAAACTGCCTAAAATACCTGGGTTTTAGCACCAAAAAGAAAGACAGATGGGCTTTATGGCACGCGGGGATGGGTGTGACCAGCGTTACTCTCAGGACAAAGAGCTACAGGCTCCTCCACACCAGCCTGTGGTCACAGCCACCCCCAAGCCCTGGCAACGTCTGCCAGCTCTATAACTTGGTAATTTCAAAAATATCATAGAAATGGAATCATAGAAGATATCATCTTTTTTACTCCACATAATTTCCTTCAAATCTCTCCAGATTGTTGCATAATTCATTGCAGCATAATATTCCGCCTATCGGTTTAACCGTACGCCTATTGCACATTTAGGTTGTTTCTGGTTTAGGGCTCTTAGGGAGTCTTTTGTATTTATCAACCTAACTTAGAAAACGTCAGTCGTGGTGGGTGCTGATTATAGATGGGGTGCAAGATTTCCTGGGGCCCCTCAGTCATGGTTTTCACACACTTGTCCACTGAGGCCTTCAAAAGCCCTGGCAGGAAAGCGGGGCTGAGATTAATTTAGCCTGCCAGCACATTTTATTGAGCACCTACTATATGCTGTGCACTATCCTAGATAGTTCGGATATGCCTATAAGCAAAACAGACCATAATCCCAATACACACACGGGGAAACTGAGGCTCCGAGAAGCTATCTGAGGTGCTCAAGGTCACACAGACAGGAAACAACAGGAGGGAACTCGAACACAGAGCTGAAGGACGTGCTCTTCTGATTATGCTCTGCTGTTTCCCTCCTTGAAGTCATCTTCAGAGCCACAGGCACCTGGTCAGCTCTCAGCTGAGGGTATTTCCTCCCCAGTGGACTTCTGGGAATGTTTCGTTGTCCCTGCTGGCGTGCCGTGCGTGGAGACCAGGGACACCGCTGATCTTCCCACAATGCACAGCATGGCCTCATGGCAGAGAATGTCCAGCCTTGTTGCAAAACTGATTTAAGGGCCCAGAGAGTCAGGGATGAAGCCAGACGCTCCCCAGACAAGACAGTGTGGCGTTGAACTTCCAGCCGGGCAGACACGTTTGCAGGGAGGTGTGGTTACAGCCAGCGCCCTGGCCGCTGGGGCTGGCGGAGGGTCGGTATGGAGCAGGAATGGAGGCCGGTCTGCCCAGCCCTGTCCATCCCGGGAGGCTCTTCTGCAGGTGAGAGCCCCAGGTGAGTCTGGCGACAGAAGAGAGCTGAGGGCATTGCCCACGAGGGGACCGATGGGACGGGGACCGTGCCTCTGCTCCGAGCCCGCCATCTCCTCCTGAGGAGCCTGGCAGCCTCCTTCTCCCGTGCAGAAATGTGCAGGCGAGCAGAACAGGGTGGGCAGAGTCCTTGCAGCATGTCGGGCACGAGCTGGTGTCCGTCCACACCCTGGAGTGGGTGGAAGTGGGACATCAGGTTTCATTCTACCCCAAGTTCCCGTCCTGCTGGGTGGGAGTCACCTGGTGGTGGCCACCAGGCCCTCCCTTTGGCTGTGCCCAGGCCTGGCTTCCCGAGGCATGGCACCTGCTAAGGTGGCCGTGTTTCCCTCTCCCAGGTGGCAGGTGTGCCTCTGGGGTCTCCTGGAAGCCCCCCTACACCCACCTTCTCTCTCCTCCTCTCGGCTTCCTCTGCCCTCCTGTTGGACCCGTGGGGGACACGGGCAGGCACCCCTGCGGGAGGCCGTCACCCTCTGCCAATCTCTCCTTGGGGCCGGCCCTCCTGCCCTGGCCCCAGGCCAGGCTGGGGAAGGACAGGCAGTCCCTTGAGCTGGCCTGGGCCTCACTCACGCCTGAAGCCGGCTCGGGGCTGCTCTCGGGCCACCCCGGTTTCCTGAAGACCCACCTCATGGAACTCATCCATTCTCCTCTGCCCCTGCCCTGGACGCCCAGCCCGGGCTGCTTGACCTCCTCTCGGTCCTGACAAGTGGCTCTTGGGTCTTGGGTCTCCAGGTCTGCGATGGTGGCGTCACCTGTGCCTGCGGCCTCAGGCGTCCACTGTGGCACTTGAAGCCCGGGCTCTTGCAGCACCACAGCCCCGGAGCCTGAAGCTCTGGGTGTGGCCTCTGCCTTTCTCCCAGAGTAAGGAGAGCCACTGTCGGGAAAGCAGGGTGGGGACTCCACCGGACCCCGAGCCAGCAGCATGTGCAGAGAGCACGGCAACCAGGGCCTTGGCAGGTGGGCCCCCGGGCCCCTCCGCCCGCTCCTCTCCCCTCCCCCAAGCCTGGACCAAGGAGCCCCACCTTAAGGGCATCTCCAAGCAGCAGTTCCTGGAGAGCCAGGGAGAGGACGCGTGGGAGCGCTGGCCAGCCCTTAGCGGTGCTGGGCCCCCCACAACCTCCTCTTCGCACGGATATGAGGCCGCCTACAGCGTCCAGACTTGCCAGGCCCGTAGACAGTGCCCACACCTGGTCGCAGGACATGAGTGCTGGTGGCTTTTTTCATTGTCATTTACTATCTAAGAGGCCAGCAGGTTCCTTGGAATCCAAGCCACGCAGGACCCTTGTGTCAGCTGCTGGTCGTTTCCATGTGGTCACCAACCAGCAAGGGTCAGGGCCATGCGTGTGGCCTCTGACTCTGCCTCTCCGCTGCTTGTCAACGCTTCAAAGAGGTTCTCCTCGGGTCCTTTCGTTGAAGAGACGGGAAGCTCAGCAGACTGGGCCAAACCCAAGAGGAAACTCATGGGAAACGGGAACACGCTCGGCACCCAGAGCCCCAGAGCCCCAGAGCCGGAGGGGACAGCAGCCAGGTGGCTCCTCCCAGCCCCGCGCCTTTCCTCTGCAGCTGGCCTCTGCGTGTGCCAGCCCAGCAAGTGGCCACTTGACCTTGACGGTGCCTCTGGGGCTGCTGCCGCCCCAGCGTTCCTGCTGACACCCAGCGAGGCCAGCTTCTGCCCCCACCCATGCCCCCCGTGACCCCTGAGTCTACGGCAGTCTCGGGGGACTTGCTGGTGGTGGGCACAAGACCCAGTTCTGGGAGTGTGGGGAAGGGTTTCCTTTGGGCCACCGGGAGTGCGACAGGGCCTGGGGGCTGGGGAAGGCGAGTAGGCAGCTGGGCAAGTTGGAGCCGCGCCCGGGTGAGGAAGTCCTCAGGCGTCCTTGTCCAGGAGGCTGGACTGGAGGCAGGGCGGCGGGGGTCTGGGCTCAGGCCCAGTCTGCCCGCTGACTTCACAACGTGGAGCTGGGATCAAGCGGGGGCAGGCAAAGAGAGGAGGCTGGGAGGGCCATTTCCAGAGGCTGGACACACCCTGAGGATCGGGGTCCTCTGCGCTCACGGCTCTGAGGACCTGCGTCCCTGTGCTCCACTGTCCCGTGTGCTCCGTTCAGGGTCGCCTGGCACGTCTTCACTGGCACAGTGGCCTCAGGGGCTCTGGCAGAGACGGGTTTCTGGAATTAGAATGTTTCAGGAAACGGGGCAAAAACTGGTTCCTTAAAAGGAAGGGTTGCACGGTCCCATCCTGCTCTGGGTCACAGGAGCACAATGCTTGGCCACGCAGACCTGATTCAGCCTCCAGAGAGGCTGGGCCAGGATGTCACCAGTGCAACCTGCACGCAAGCCACGTCCCTTCCCGGTGAGTAATGTGGACCGTTCCAGCCGGGGGCCATTCGCGGGCAAGAGTCAGCACAGGGGAGGTGTTGCTCAGCTCCTCTGGGCTTAGAGCTGAGCCCACTTTAAGGGTAAGTGGGACAGTGGGGGGGGTGGGGGCTGCAAGGGACCAGGAGTAACGGGGCAGAGACCACAGCAAGGTGAGGCAAGGGGCGTGCATGCTCCTGGCAGATGGCACAAGTGGCTCCCAGCCAACTTCAAAGCAATAGTTATTCGATGTGTTTTTATTGAAAAAAATCATACCCCAACACACACATAAACACATCTTTTCTCTGTTTCTAAAGGATATCTTCTGGTTTGATTCTTCCCGTTATACTTTCTAGGCATAATCCAAGGTATATGTGTTTGCATCATTTTAAAATGTCATTTATGTAGCATCATAATATTTAATCTCTTGCTTTCTCAGTTAATAACACCCCTTGGCTTTTACCTTTTTCATGACCGTGTAGCATTCCAGCACTAGCTGAAACCGTAATGTATTTAGCATGATTTCTAGTGGTGTGGATCAAGGTGGGTGGCGATGCTTGACCATTACACATTGAGAATGTCCTTAGACATGTGTGTCCTTAAGTACACAAATGAGTTGCTCTACATGACAGTATATTCTCATCAGTAGACTTTCCAGCCTCGTTTCCACTGGTATACCTGCAAAATCAGCAGCATGGCTGTCTGGATTCCAACCACGGACCAGACACAGTTTAACACTTTAAAATAGCTACTTGCCCACTCGACCAGGGTAAATAAAAACACGCACCAGAATAGCACCCTCTCTTAGAATCCTTGTTTTCAGGACTGGCAGGTGAATGCCCCAAATGACCCAAGTTCAGACAACACCAGCCCACACACAAGGCACTTCCTCCTTTATCTGGTCCCCAGATTGATCCTGCGAAGTGTGTCTCTTTATCATCACTGTTTCCACAGGTGAGGAAACTGAGGCTCAGAGAGGGCAAGATATCTTCCCAAGGTCACACAGCACCCAAATGGCAAAGGGTTCAGAATCCAAAGACAGATCTGGTGAAATATTACCTTCTTTCTAAATTCATGGTACAGGCTATGTCATGTGACTCTTAAGATCTTCATAGTGGACATTCAGCTGGCAGGCAAGTGAAATAAACATTGGCCGAGTTTCCTAGGGCTAGGGCAACAAATTATCACAAACTTCATGACTTAGAGCAACACGGACTTACTACCAGAGAGTTCTGGAGGTCAGGCGTCCATGTGGGGTCTTCCTAGGCTAAAGCAAGGGGTGCTCCTTCTGGGTGCTCCGGCAGAAGATCCCTCAGTACCTTGTCCAGCCCCTGCACAACCCACGTTCCTCAGCTAATGGCCCCTGTCCAGCAAGGTCATCACTGTGCCTTCTGCTCCCTCTGTCTCTGACCCTCCTGCCCCCTTACAAGAGCCCTGGACATTGGGCCCTCCAGGACACCTCAGGGTAACCCCATCTCAAGATTCTTAGCTCGAACCTTTATTCAAGTCCCTGTTGCCACGTAAGCTAACAGATTCTGGGGGTCGGGATCTTGACCTCTTTGGGCAGCTATTCCTCTACCCGTGACATGTGGGTTCCTGGTGGTGATTTTAGAGCAGGGTCCCCAGAGGTGCTTGGCTCAAATCCTGACTGTCCCTTGCTAGCCGATCCAAGTAAATAACTTCTCTGAGTCACGGTGGCCTCACCTGAGAAACCAGAATTATAGACTCTTCTCTCTAGGGCTGTCGTGAAGATCAAATAGCACAACGTGTGTAGTGCCCGCAACCCGTGGGCCTTAGGAAAGGCAGGCCACAAGCCATCGGCCTCAGTAATGGCGACTGCCTTCTTCCACTGAGCTTGTAACAGGTAGTAGAAACTCCACCATTTGAGAGTCATTTCTTTGGACCGTCTCTCCAAGGACACATCTCAGGCCCTTGTCAGTGTTACTTAATGGAATAAGTGGGCAGGTGGAACCTGGGAATGCTTTAGAGAAACTAACCACGGAGAAGAGGAGGTCCCTACAGAGGGGAAGCTTCTCAGCTTCGCCTGTGGCTCACATTGACAGTGAACTCCTCCAGCCTCTGCCCTGATCGGCAGGGCTGAGCCTGCTTAAAGGAACTGGAAGACGATTCTGAGATAGACAGGATCTGCCTGGTTGGGTCGGCAGCCCAGGGGGCGGGCCTGGGGTTGGGTCCTGGCGTGGAAAAGTACCACCGCTCTTGGCTTCCAGGTTAGGGCTGGAGCTGCCCGAGAAGACCAGCCCCAGTCCAGGCCTCCCCAAAGTCGGTCCCACAGGGCGAAATGAAAACCAGACTCCTGATCTTATCTGAGAGCTAAGTGACTGTTTCCTGCCCCTCTTTTGGAGCCTGGGAAAGTCCCCAAATTCATTGTCTAAACGTTGGGATGGACACACAGAGCTTTCAGTGGGACTGCATTATTATAGGCAGCTGCATACGTAAAGGGTTCCCGTTTGCAAAAGTGATGTGTGAGTATTTAGGGTCTTGATTCAGCCAACAAATATTTATTAAGCATTTGCAGAGGGCCAGGCAAGGGGAAGGGGGACCTTCTCAGTAGGAAGCGTGTGCCGAGGTGGAACTATCCTGTAGCAAGCAGGACACAAGCTCTGGAGGACACCAACTTGAGTCTGGATCCTGTACATCCCAACTCTGTGACACTGGGCAAATGACTTCACCACCTTAAGCCTCAGCTTTCTCTTCTGGAAAGTGGACATAATCACTAACCACCTCCAGGGTTGCTACCAGGATTAAATGAGATGGTTTGAGGGAAGCCCAGGGCCACCCCATGGCTGGTTCTGTTTCCCTAAATGCTTCTCCTCCCCAGATTTGCCCTTTTGTGGACGCCCAGGTCCTACTGAGCTGTTACTGATCGAGAAGCAACACTGGGGGCGGGCAACTTGTTACAACTCTTTAGGAAATGTAAGCGGACACTCTGTGCCCAGGAATTCCTGGACACTTTGTGTGTCTACTGATTGGGAGCTGAACTTGATGGCAGTGACCAGCCTGATTGCAACCAGGAGGCAAGGATTCCCGGTAGGAGGCGCCTCTGTCCTGGGCTGGCTTCTCGGACACCCGGCCAGCTGGCCCTGGGCTTCTCAGGGTTTGAACTTCAAAGAGTTGGACATTCACGGGAGAAGGGGCCCCGGGCGCGACCTCTTTTGGAATTCAAAACAGCCTGAGGTTGCGCGGGAGGCGGCCAGCTCTTCCTCCGCGTTCAGGAGCCGCGCTTCGGGCGGCCTGGCCGAGAGCGACCCACCGTCCTGGCGCCAGCGCCGCAGTTCCAGGGCAAACTTCCAGGTAGAGGGCGGGGTTGCGGCGCAGGTGAGAGGCGAACGCGCGGTGTTGGGGTTCAGCCTTCCCGGCTCCAGGCGGAGGCGGGCCACCCGTCTGTCACCCACGGGGCGGGAGAACGCCAGCCGGTGATTCGCTAGGAAAGTTCTCTGCAAAACTGGGAATGGGCCCCAGCAGGGGAGACTCCCGGGCTCGGGCGCAGGAACCCGAAATGGCCCCACCCAGGCCGGGCGACGCGCGATCCCGAGGGTGCCCAGGCGACCCGGGAGGGGGTGGGGAGCCCTGCCGAGGGCGTGAGCTGACTCGCTTTTTAAAAAGTCGCTTCCTCCTTCTCTACCTCCGCCCGTCGCTCACCTCGCAAGGCTTCGGCCTGGGCGGAACCGCCGGCCCGAGGGTGGAGAGCGAGGCCGCGGCCTCCCCGGGAAGGAGAAGAGGTGAGTTTTCCGCCAGGTGAAGGCGCCCCGACGCCTGGGTGTCTCCCAGCCCCACCTGCACCGGCCGCAGGGGCTGCAGGCCTAGATCCCGGTCCCCCAGACACCCCGCTCCCTTCCCGGTGGAGACGGGCGGTGTGGGGCGCGCTGCCCTCCCGGCCTCCGCCGGTCTACTCGACTCCCGCGGGGTCCCGCGCCCTGCGGCCTCCGCCACGCCCCAGTCGAGGCGAGAGGGCTGTGCCCGCCCTCCGCGCCGTGGTCGCCGGCCCCCGCCTCGGTGGCGCGGAGGCCGGGAGGGAGGGTCGGCTGGTGGGCGGCGCCTCCCGCTGCCGGAGGCCACTCGGGGCCGGCGCCGCCCTCGGCCGCTCGCGGTCCCTCCCTCCTGCACTCCGCGCTCCGAGCCGCGCTTCCTGCGTCCCCATCCCGGTCCCGGAGCCCGCAGCGCTCCCTCTCCGCACCGCGCTCCCCCGATCGAGGCTCGCTAGAGCCCCAGCCCGCGATCGCCGCGTCCCCGAGGAGGCAGCCCGGGCTGGGGGTGTCGCGGAGCCCCCAGCCCCGGGCCGCCGGGCAGAGACCGAGCCGGAGCCGCCGCGCCGGGTGAGTCTGCGCCGCCGCGCCGGGAGGAGTGTCTGTGGGTTCCCGGTGGGACCGGGAGGGGAGCCGGAGGCTCTCTGGATTGTCCGCCCGTGAGCCCGAGAGCGTCCTGCGGGGACTCCGCCACCGGGAAGACTCGCCACCCAGCACTCTGCGGCCGCACCCCGCCAGCGACCGACACCCCACCTCCCCGCATCGCGCAGGGCCGGCGGGCCACGGATGGGGAAGGCAGCCAGCCTCGGGGGCCCCCTGTTGGCGGGGACAAGTGCCATCCGCCCGGAGGGTTTTGAACTCTGGGCCTCCACAGAGGCACCTGCCACCCTGCTTTGGGACAGAACTTTGGTCCCTGAAAAGCACCCTGGCGCTGTCCGCAGGCGCCCTCCTCCCCGCACCCTCGCTTCTTTGGGGCTTTCTGCAGTTTCAGATTCGTGCCGCCCGTGTTTGACTTACGAGAAGTAACAGGGTGAGGAATCGGGCGTGAGCAAAGTGAAGTGAAACTCGGGTCCTCCCCGAGCCTCGGTTTCTTCGTCTATAAAGTAGGAATGACAGTGTCCGGGGCTGAGATGGGGCACTCTCGCCGAGCGCACAGCGGGGACTCTGTTTAACCTGGGTTTCTCTAGGGGAGCGCCGAACCCGGATCAGGTCCCAAGTCTGCGCACAGCGCAGGTGAGTGGCGGGGGCGCGCCAAGTCTGATCAACAGGATAGTCACTTGGAGCAGGAAATCGTTCCCACCAAGGGCGAGGGCAGGAAGCCTGGACCCTGTACGTTTTCCTCCCCGAGCTGCCGCGGGCGGCCAAGGGATGGCTTGTGTGACCCGGGACCAGCCCTCCGCGCTGGTGGTCTGAGCTCTGGGAACCCCGGCGCCATAGGCGCAGGGTGGGCGGGGCCATCGCAGGGCAGCAGGTAGAGGGACCGCCCCCCCGGGCCGTTTCTGGCGTTTGTTTTGGAGGGGTCACTTGGAGGCTAGCTTCTGTAATGAAAGGTCCACCCGAGAACTGCCTCCGCACTTGGATTTGTCACCCGAGGAGCCGACCTGATTGGATAGGGCCAAAAGGAGCTGGGAGGGAGCCCCTTCCCTTCTTACCAGAGGTCCCCCCACCCCCGCAGAACACACACACACACATTGGGTTGGGAGGGAGGGGGAGGAGGCTGGCCATGAAGCTGTTCCTCATAGTGGCCTGGACGTCAGGGGCTCGCTCAGGGCCTGTCCTGTCCCTCAGAGGACCTGGGGAGTTCCCAGCCCAGAGAGCGAGTCAGAGACAGGAATGAGGAGGCTCACAGAGGGTGGGTGTTACAGTCAGGCCACATCATTCGCTGGCTGTGTGACAGATGGTGGCAGTCACTTCATCTCTCTGGCCTCAGTTTCTTCTTCTGTGAAATGGGAATGATGAGCTCCCCAGGCCAAGTGGGGTATCTGTGCCCAGCACAGAGCAAGGCAGTGGTAAGTTATGCTACAGGTCTTCAGGGAGAATGGAAGAGAGAAAGTAACCGGGGAGGTCCTGCTGAGACAAGAATATTGGACTATTCAACAGGAAATTGGAGTCCCCAGGAGGACCGGAGAGGAAGGGTGTCCAGGCAGGGGAGCAATAAAAGCAGGCACCTGGCCCAAGGGCTGAGGTAGGGGAGGTGGGCTTGTAGGAGGTGGGGGCCTTGGAGGGAGTGGGGAGAGGTCCGGAATGAGCACACTGGACAGGCAGGGCGTCCAGCAGATTTTAACTGGGCCCTTTGTGTGGGCAGGCACTGAGTAGTTGTTCTGGCTGGGGACCAGCTTAGTACAGCCCTTGGCCACCACATGCAAGGCCCTGGGTTCAATCCCCAGCCCTGCAAACCAGGAGGGAGGGAGGGAGGGAGGGAGGAAGGGAGGAAGGAGATCATCTGGCTGCGTGGAGCAGTCAGGTCTGCTAGGAGGGAGAGAGCTACTGCAGGTTGGTGGGCAGTGGCATCAGGAGGAACCGGGAGCCCCGTGGAGGCCTACACAGAGGCAGGGACTCACCTGGGGCCCTCACACGTGACCACCCGCCCAGGGTAAGGTGGTGGGCTCCCTGGGAGGCCCACACTGCCAGAGAGAGGCGGTGAGCGCTGGGCCCAGGCCCTCCAGCTCTCTGGCTCTTGGGCTCTGTGTGTCACAAGGCCCAGGTGTCTCCGTCTGGGCCGGATGGCAGGGCTGGGGCCGTCTCTCACGGACATTTGCCCCGGGCAGCTGCTTCCACGGAGGCCCCGGTTTTGCTAGGTCACTGTTCTGGAAATGCTCTCACCTCCTCTGCAGGGCCGGTGGCTCTGGCGTCTCTTGGTCCAGTTGCTGCGAATCAAGGTGGGATTGGAGAGTGAACGCGTTTCCTCCTGAGGTGCCAGGACGTGCCAGCAGCTGGGCTGTCTCGTGATGGGTTAGAGGGTCTGCTCGGGCCGCTGGCTTTTGGTTTCACTTTTGTGGTCTCTGCCCTGAAGCGTGGGAGAGTCTTGCAGTTGGCACCACCAGAGCCACTCATGTCCCTTTGCTGGCAGGTGACAGAGGACCCCAGCATACCTCAGGTGCAGGAGGCTTCAGGCTGCCCGAGGCACGAGTCTCATTTGACCAGTGGACTCAGAGGGGAAGGGATTTCCCAAGGACAAGCAGGACGGCAGCGGAATGGGGCCGGAACCCGCCCCCTTTCTGCCACCTCCCCCACCCCGTATCATTGCCTGATCCCAGGTGGCCTGGCCACATTCAGGTCAGAGACTTGTTTTAGGCCCCTGGTGTGGTGGATTCTCAACGTCTTCGTAGAGTCCCGCTCCTCCGCAGCCCAGACAGGTGGCCCAGCCCAGCCTGGCAGGGCCTTTTCAATCCCGTCTCCTGGATGCTTGGTGCCTAGCCACCCCTCCAGGGAGCTCCTGTTCCCGGAGAAACAGTCTGCTTCTTGGCTTTCCTGCTCCAGGCCAGGCTGTCCTGCCCCTCCCACACAGCCACCAGACACTGGCCAGAGAGCTTCTCTGAGGGTCCCTGCTAAGCCCTCCCTCTCCCCTGGGGCTGGTTCCTGGCTCCTCCCTCCCCTCAGTCCAGCCACCTCTGCGGCAGGCGGGCAGGCCGGGACCTCGCCTTCAGCCTGCATCTGGGCTTGTTTACTTGAGCCCAGACGGGCCCTGTTCTCTCCTGCCCTAGATTTACGGTCTCAGCAGCCCTCCCACCTGAGCGCTGGTGCAGCAGGGACCTGACACTAGGAAGTCTGTCCTCCGTCACGGGGAAACTGAGGCGTGTGGAAGAGCAGGGGCTGGCCTGAGACCAGGGTCAGGACTAGACCCCAGGCTTCCCCGTTCTGTCTGGGATGATTCTGAGGCAGAGTTCTACCTGTCCTAACGTCCCTTTCTCTACACACTCCAAGCATTTTCAGGGCACCCACAGTGAGGTGGCAGAGGTGGCCCAGGACCCCAAAAGACATGGGTGCACACGGGGGAGTGTTTCCTGACGGTTTTGGGTCCTGTCTGCTCATTAACACCAGGGAGGGAGCTGGCAACTGGGATTTTGGTGCTTCTTCAGCCGACTTTACGCTGTGGCTCTGCAGGGAACGTTCTCTTCCCCAGAGGACAGACATACGTGATCACGGTAAAACCTGGAAGGAACGTCCATCCGCAGATGTCAGCAGCCTCCGCCGACACTGTGGTGACCTGGGCCGCTGGCGTGCTGGTTCCCTCTCTGCCATTTCATCTCCTGCTTTCGTGTGTCACCCTAACAGCCCTGTGGGACAGTTTTTCCACACAGGTTCTGCCTGCCAATCTCCCCTTCCACTTGGTGGCCAGTGGGTGATCGGGAGGCCAGCCTTCAGCGCTGGCTCAGCTGGGACACTGCCTTGGCCAGAATTCTGTAACTTTCTGCCAAGTGCACAGGAAAATTGCCATCCTGCACCGTGGGACTTTGGAGGCCCGTTTTCCTGCCTCACCCTCCTGGGAAAGGGTGATATTTGCAAAATCTAAAGCACAAACTGATTCTCACTGAGGTTCTAAGAAGTGAAAGAAGTCTGCCATCTGGGTGGGATGGGTGTGATCCAAAGATCACACAGCAGCAGGGCGGGTGGCTTTTAAGCAGCCAGTGCTCACCCGCCCCACCACCTCCCCTCCTCCCAAATCCCCTGGGGCTAAGCACTGGGGTGGCAGGAGCAGGTCCCTAGGAAAATCGGTATTGGCCTGTTCATCCGGGCCCTGCCCCTTGGGAGGGAGGCAGGCGTTTCAATGGCAATGATGTGCAGAGAGCGAGACAGGGAGGTCAGCCCACCTGGGGACGGGATCTCCGCGGGTAGGCTCACCTCCTCTAACAGGATCACAGCTTTGTTAGCACCAAACATTGTCAGTACTGTTCGAAGTCCCAAAAATGATCTTGGACATTTGACACCCTGTGCGCCGCAACTTGTTCGTGGGTTTTACAGTCAGTGAAGTCGCTTTCCAGCTGTCTTTAAAAAGAGAAATGGAAGAAAGCGAAAAACGAGCTTTTCTTGTCATGAGAAGTTTCTGGGTTTTTTTCAGTCCTGGAGACGGAGTCCAGGGCCTCATGTTGGACGGGTGCTCTACACCGAGTCACACCTCCAGCCCTGGGAAGCATTCTTTAGGAAAGCTCTTGGTTATCTGCAGTTGGGTGTGGACCAAGTCACCCTGTCACACGGATTTGGTACTGTGTGGTACGAGCCTGCGATAACCCTGCTGCAGTCTGCAGGGTCTTAGGCCGTGATCCTGGGAAACTTGGGACCTGCTGGACCAGTCCCTGGAGCAACTCAGGGGTGTGTGGGAACCCAGCTGAGGGTTGGGAGGCGGGGCCAGCAGGAAGGATGCTCTGCTTGCGAATGTTCCAGACGTGAGGGGTGTGAAAGACCCCTTTAAAACCTTGAGACTGTAAAAGTAGCATCAATTAGAAAGCTGGACAACACCGTTAGTCCAGCCCCTCAGTTCTTAGAACCAGAAACCACGGCCAGAAAAAAGGGAGGCTGGGGCCTTGGCTGCGGTGACTGAGCACTCTGGGCCCACAGTGCTCAGTGCGAATCTCCACGGGGAGACTGCTAGTCAGCTTTTTGTTGTGGTGACAAAATATCTGAGGATAAAAAGAAAAAAAAACTTAAAAGGGAGGAAGATTTATTTTGGCTGGTGTTTTCAGAGGTTTGAGTCCACAGTCAGTGGGGTCCATTGTTTCTGGGCCGGTGCTGAGGCAGAACATCATGGAGGAAAGGCATGGCAGAGACAAGCTGCTCGATTCATGAGGGCTGAGAAGTAGAGGGAGGGAGGAAAGGGCTGGGGACGAGATATGCCCTCTCCGGAGAGGCTCCAGCCACCTACTGCTTCCTCCAGCTGGGCCCAACCCCAGAGCTTCCGCCACCTCCCAGCAGCCCACTCCCTTACAGAGCCATACGGGCACTAGACCTGATGAGCTCGGAGCCCCTGGTCCACTCGCCTCCCAAGGGCCCCGTCTGTGGACACTGCTGCACTGGGGACCAAGCAGCACCTGAGCCTTTGGTGGACATTCCAGAGCCATAACGCAGACATTTGACATGAAGAGGGTAACTGGCCCGAAACACAAAGGGCCTGTGGCCCTGAGAGCCACGCTCTTGTGTGTGTGTGTGTGGCTTCACGTTTACCGTAAAGCCTGTGACCATCAGGCTGGTGTCTGCTTACGGAGCTGCAGTGCACAAAACGTCAGTCTGCTCAGCATTGAAATCGAGGCTGGGTGTCCCTGTGCTGGCCCTTCTTAATGTCCCTGGAGCTTCCTGGGCTAGGCAGGACAGTGCAGACCACACAACGACTCCTGACAAAACCAGAACGAGGACTCACCACGGCCTCAGTTCCTTGAGATCACAGTCTGGCACGGAGTGCAGTCCTGGGTGTCTCCAGAAGACTCTGCCACGTGCCCTAGTCAAGGAACAGAACAGGTGGCTCTAAATCTTAGTGAATTTTTTTTCCGGGAAGAGGGCACTGAGATTAAACCTGAGGGCTGGCACATGCTAAGCACCTGCTGTACCAGTGAGCCACACCCGAGGCACTCTGGGTGAATTTTATGATTCTGTTTCCTCTTCACATCTGCTCTGGCAGAGAGGAAGGGATAGGTTGAGAATTTGGTCCCCTGACCTGATGCATCTCCCCTCCCCGCCAGCCAGGCTTGTTGGTTAGGGTGTGGGCGTGGCTTGTTGCTATTTGGTGGGAGGGACAAGATTAAAAAGGAAAAAGAAGGGACACTCAAACTTTCCTCACCTAAGATGCAAAAGCGACCTCAGGTCTCACAGAGTGCTAAACTGCAGTTTGGAAGGGTAGCGATTATGTGTTGGCCCTGCCTCTGGTGATTGTTGTTTTCAGACAGCAATGGTGGCCGCAGCTTCCCCGTCTCTAGGGAGGTCTTTGAACCAGTGCACTGTTCCATGCTGGGCCCCTGAGGTGGGGCCCATCTTCCTGGGGGAGTCCTGGGGAATGGACCACAGCAATAAGCTGGCGGGTGATCAGGAAGCCCAGGGCCAGGAAGGAGGAGCCTTCACCTGAACTGGGAAGAGTCAGAGAAGGAGCGAAGTCTGAGTTGAAACGGGAAGGGGACCTAGAAGTTCCACACTCAGTGTTCCTATTGTTGGGGCAGCTGTACAAGAACCCGGAGGTATGAGCTGGGGGGTGGGGGTGGGGAAACCTTTTACACAATTTCTTCTTAAAAGTTGTTTTGGGTATGGCAGTTCCTCAAGAATATAGTAATAAAATAAACTAGAAGTGCCATGTGATCTAGCGGTTGCACTTCCTGCTGTCCACCCGCAAGAATGGAAAGCAGAGTCTTGAAGGGCTATGTGTTTACCTGGGCTCACGACAGTGCCATTCGGGAGAGCTGAAAGGTCATGTGTCCCCCCGCCCGGGAACAGATAAACAGAACGTGGTCTGCACATGCACCCTGGATGCCATACAGCCTTAAAAGGGAAGGACATTCTGACAGACGCCACCTTGAACCTTGAGGATGTTGGGCGGAGGGAGATAAGTCAATGCGAAAGACAGATGCTGTCTGGTTGCAGAGGCCTGAGGCGCCTAGAGCAGGCAGACTCAGAGACGGAGGGCAAGGTGGCGGTCTCGGGGACAGTGTTTGGAGGCGAGCAGAGTTTCAGTTTTGCAGCATGGACGGACTCAATGCCCCGAGCTGTTCGCTTACGGTGGTAAGATAGTACATTTCATGTGATGCAAACTGTTACCACAATGAAAAATTAGGGGGAAAGCATCCTGGAAACCAGACCCAACAGTGTTCCCGGGGTTCTCTCTGCAGGTCAGGTGTCCTTCTAGGCTTTGGGGTGAATGGTGCGTAAGAGGGGCGTCGGCCTTGTCTTCGGGGAACTGACACCTCATTGGGCAGCAGGGAGGAGCCATTAACCAATCAATAACCGCATCGAGCACTGAATTAAAATCTTTGTGGCTTCCGGGTGACCTGCAGCACCGGCTCAGCTAAGCGCTTTAGCTTGCAATGCTCAGAGGACCGGCCACTTCAGATCCGGCTCCAGCTAACCTTTCCAGACCTGGGACTGCTGCCCCGTCCCCGCCCCCACCGCAGCGGTCACAGGGGACCACGGTGCACACCGCTTCCGCCTCCCCTCCCATACAGCCAGGAGCCCCGAAGGGTTTTCCCCTTCCTGTTCTCTCTGCTTTTCTGCCCAGATTGTCCAAAAACGTTCACAAACTCAGTCATTTCAATACCAACATTTTATCCCAAGGAAACAGTTCATGTCAACAGTTATTTTTTTATAGTAGCCACAAAATTAGAAACCAGCTGTGTGTCCAGCAACGTTCCTAGCCAAGGCTTTTTATTTATTTTGGAATAATTTTAGATTTATAGAAAAAGTCACAAAGTAGTATGGAAAGTTTCCATAAACCCTTCACCTAACTTTCCCCTAATGTTAGCATCTTATATATAGTTGTCCCGGGATGTTGGAGACCCTTATAGAAAATGATGTGGTATTTGCATGTAATCCATGTGCACCCTCCACAGACTTTAAAACCCTCTTTAGATAGCTTACAACACCAGAAACAATGCAAATGCTATTCAAACAGTTGTTCTCCTGTTCTGTTTAGGGAATAATGACCACATTATTATGCATGGAATTTTTTAAAAAATATTTTCTATTTGAAGTTGGTTGAATCCTCGGGTGCAGAACCCTCGGATATGGAAGGCCGACTGTATTTATAAAAACTGAGATATTCGCATTACAACCAACTGAGCTCAGACTTTATTTGGACTTTACCAGCTTCCCGCTGCTCTTTTCCTGCTCCGGGATCCAATCCAAGATCCTGCCTTGCATTTAGCCGTCCTGGCCCCCTGGACTCTTCTGGTCTGTGTGAATTTCTCAGTCTTCCTTTGAGTTTCATGACCTTGAGAGTTTTGAAGGGAACCGGCCAGTATTTTGTAGATGCCCCTCCTTTGGGTTTGTGCGATGTCTTCTCATGATTAAGCCTGGACCTCTGAGTTTGGGCCCCACAGAGGGGAATGCCCTTCCCCTTTTGTCACAGCAAGTTATACATAAAATCAGCGTGATTTATTATTGAGTACTTTGACTTTGACCCCAAGGTTAAGATGGTGTGTGCCAAGTCTCCCCTCTACAGAGTTACTGAGCATGATGGTGAAAGGTGAAATTATAAAGGAAATGATTGATCGATTAGGTTCCTAAAATTAAAAGACTTCGATATGTCCTATGATAAACTGGGGCATTATTCAGAACACATGACAGAAAAGGGTTGGTTCTCCAAACACACACAGGGGCTTTGGAGTCAGTAAGAACAAGCCACATGCCCTATTCTGGAAATGGGAAGAAGAGATACTCCGTGCTGTAGGTGCAAGAAAGAGAGAGAGACATTAGACCTCGTGGCATTTAAGGAATGCCGATTCAAACCAGACTGTCTTTCGCGTATGAAATCGAAAATGTTCTAGGAGTTTTGAAATTTTAAGTTAAAAAAAGAATCTTGCCGTTGGGAGTATTGGGGAGTGTACATTAGACAACCGTCTGACAATGCATAGCAAAGCTTTTTAAGAAGCCGCAATTTCTGTATGGGGTAACAAATAATGGTTGTGCGTGGGGTCAGTTTCAACACCGTTTGATTTTATAATAGAAATAAATAGTAATAATTTTATAATCGCAATAAAATTAGAAACCAACTCTGTGTGCAGCAATCGGGGATTGACTGTAAATCCTGGGTCCACACATCCTGGAATATCCCTCATCCACTGAAAGCGACAGTGCAGGTGAACGCTGGTGATGCACCTGGTTATTGGTTACATCTCAATTTTTTTTTTAAAAGTGAGGTCTGAAATCCACACTGCAGGGAGACCCCACGGGGGTGTGTTGGTTGACGTTACCCTCAGGAAAGTCTGCAGACCTCGGGAGAGTACCATAGTCGTGGATGGGACTTGATTGATGTGGGTGGTTTTGATTTCTTCCTGCTAATCTATATTTACTAATTTGTGTCTAACAAGCATTCTTTTTATAGCAAGAGCCAACGTTTGGTTTTTTAAACCCCATGGGCTCGTTGTGGGCCCCCCTGGGGTTACAAGGAGGCACGGGATTTTGTGAACTGCCAAGGGCTTTGCGGACGTTCCTTCAGCCTGGGAGCCGCTGCCCTTGCTGGGCTCAGGAGTCCGGTGGGACCAAGGCAGAAACGGCATAGTGAGCGCAGTGCTGCCGGGAAGACACCCCTCCAGGCGTTTGGAATTCACAAGCTATTAAATTCATGTTCTGACGAACAGTTCTGAGTTTGGACTCAGGGTCATATGATTCCCGTCACCCTTGGGACCCAGAAGTTTCCACGCCTCCCCCAGCATGGTCTCCTGCCACCCCTTTGTAGTCAGTCCCTACTCTGCCTCTGTCCCCAGCCACCACTGATCTTTTTCTGCCCTTGCATTGCCCTCTGCAGGAATCCTATAAAACGAACCCTCCGGAGAGCAGCTTCTTTTAACGTGAGTCATTCGAGAGTCCTCTGTGGCCCTTGTGTGAGGATGAATCCCCATTTCTTAGGCCCCTCACCTGTTCAAAAGATGTTTTGACTGTTTCCAGTTTGGGGCGATGATGTCTGACCTTCGCCAGCAGTATCAACTCATTTCTCTTGGGCAAACACCTCGGAGTGGACTCCGGTTTTATAGGTGGGCGTGTTTATCTTTATATGAAAGGGACTCACCTAGAAGGCTTTGGCCCGTTCCTTCCACCAGTGCTGGTCCCCATGGTCGTATAGGGGTCTGTGAAATCCTGCCAGCACCTTCCCTGTCCATTTAGAACTGTGATGACCTATGTCAAAGGCCCAACAGAAACAGTGTGTGATCCCACCTGGAGGGACAATTTGCTTTTTCCCACTGATGCGGGCTCAGCCCTGCTGGGCAGGAAACTGACCCATCCCTCACCCATCTCAGGCATGGGGGTGGCAATGGGGCACGTATAGTTCTTAATAAGGTTTTATTTTATTTTTGTAGATTATTTTTTCTTATTTTTAAAATAGTGTTTTAGCCAGGCACAGCAGCACATGCCTGTAATCCCAGCAGCTCAGGAGGCTGAGGGAGGAGGATCACAAGTTCAAAGCCAGACTCAGCAACTTAGCGAGGCCCTAAGCAACACAGCAAGACCCTGTCTCAAAATAAAATGTAAAAAGGGCTGAGGATGTGGCTCAGTGGTTAAGCACCTGGGTTCTATCCCCAGTACCAAAGATAAAATAGTGTTTTATTAACCCTTTTTGTTGACTTATAAAAGTAATGTATGTACATGGTCAAAAAGAAAAAGAAGTCAAAACAACATAAAGGGATATCCAATTAAAAAAATATATATAGAAATCTCCATCTAATCCCAGGCCCCCAGTGCCTTCTACCAGAACTTGCCAAGGTTTGCGATTTCTTGTACATACTTCCACAAATTGTCTCTGCATCTGATGATGCTTTAAAATGATGCTCTGGGATGTTCTCCTGGTAACCAAAGCAATAAATTGCCACCATTATTAGAATCCTCATGAAATCACTGGGTCATTTTAAACTTGTAATAATTCACATCTGGTCCTTGGTGGCCTTTAAGGATCCACCAACCTCTTGAAATTTGACCCAAGCAGACGCTTTGGGCATTTTTCAGTGGTGAGTCAGTAGCTTCCATCAGATGTGTGGTAGGTAAATATGTAATTAGCTGGGGGTTCAAGTTCCTGACTAGGTAGCGTTGCTTCTTGGCTGGGTGGTGGGAAGCCGGTGGAGCCGTTGAGTTACCACTGTGGTCTTGGCCTCAGAGGATCTGTGCCCGGCCTGGCCAGTGGAGAGGAGATTCACGTGGAATCTCTCCTCCCTCTCGCCGGACTGACTCAGCACGTGTGGGGAAGTGGCTTAGCAGCGTGGAGCACGTCTACTCTCTTGCTCAGGGTGAGCTGGCCCCTGGGAACTTCTCACTGAGGAGTAGACCGACTTGCTTCCTGTAAGCTTGCAGGACTTTCAAGAAGAGTCCAGGGAAATTCCTGGGAGGAAGAGCCACATCCGTGGTGACGCAAGTCGCAGATGTTTCAGGGACCATCTCCGACAGGAGTTGGTGGTGGAGGTGGGGCGACACCAAGCTTTCCAGTCGCCCTGGCCTAGATTCAGGCATCCGATGCCCAGAACAATTCTGTGACGGATGGGAAAGCGAGGCAGGAGAACACAGCTACTGTGCACACCCCACATCGCAAGAGCTTAAACAGCCAGGTGGCCGCTTAATTCGTCAGGAGGGGAAGGGAGGGTCCTGACTCCACACGCTCACTCGGGGACCCAGGCTTCTTCCACCCGCAGCACGGCCTTTCTGGGGGTTTAGCGTGTTAATAATGACACCAAACCAGGCTCCATCTGCCTCTTGCAGAGAAAGCCAGTCACCGAAGCAACAAGTTTCTCAACAGAGCAGGTTTATTTGTGAGGCAGCCAGGCAGGGGGGCAGCAGAGCTAAGTCTATGGGATGAAGACTCGGAGCAATTGACAGTGTGGGAGACGGAGAGCGGAGGCCAAGTCCTGGGTGGTCTGTGCTGTGTGATCAGCCCACCCGGTTCTTCGTGGGATGCACGTTCAGAAAATGCAGCGTTTGTATGAGCTGAGGGTGGCGTTTCCAGCGTCCTGACGTCACCCATCAGATGCCTGCGCAGGCCCAAGGGAAGGGTCTGTGGTTTCAACCGAAGTGGCCTTGAAGCTCCTGGAGAGAAACCGAAGCAGCCATCATCACCACCACCCCCTGGCCTGCGCCCCACATCATCGACAGCAAAGCTCTGGGGAGACCCACGCAGGGCTTAGAAGCGGGTCCTCCCCAAGCAGTGATTGCAAACTCAGCTAAAGTCAAGCTGCTGACCGCAAGTGAGGCGGAGGTGTGTTCAGGTTTCCCGTGGGTTTTGGTAACAGGGCCCACGGCCGGCGAGGGGTGGAGCTGGGCCGTGGAGCCAGCCACCCTGCCCAGGGCCGCTTTCTGAGCCCTGCGCTGTGGCGAGCAGCTGGGTGCTGGCTCCCCAGGTGCTGGCCTGCGGCTGAGCTGGAGAGGAGGTAGCCGGGCGTTGGACGGGAGAGCATTCTCCATTAGACCGCACGGGAAGGAGAGGCCCTCGGCTGTCTTCTTCCTGGGCTTGGATCTTTACGCCCGCGGACATCGCCCTCCAGAGCTGAGCGCCCTGCCCGCTGCTCAGCGGAGGGAGGCGGAGAGATTCCATCAACTCTGTTAAAATATTTTTTCCCAGTTGAAATATGCTCTTGTGTAAGCCACCCAGCGTCCAACACAAGGGCCTGGAAAATTGACTGTGGGCCCTGCGTGTGGGGGAGACTCAGGAGGACGATTCCCGCTGTTCACAGCAAGGCGGGGTGGGGACTGGTCCATCCGGGTAGTTCTGAAGAACTTACAAATAATGAAAGTTGAAGGCTGTCACTGTGACGTTTCTAACGATTAGATCTGCTAGACTCCAAGCGATCGCGTTCCCCTCCTGTGCTTTCTAAATTTCCTGCTGACACGTGCCCCTCGTATTAAAGTAAGGAATGTGAGCTCCAGTCCCAGTCCTTGTGACCTCGGCGATCTTGGGCCTTGCTTAACTCCTCCGAAGCGGGAGAAGCCTTTTAGGGTTCAGGGGGGATTCGGTGAGCTGATTACAAAACGTTCTTCTTACGTTTTGTTACCATCAGGATTATCTCTGAAAATCCTTCCGTTCGATAAGCCCATTCCAACCCAAGCCAAGCTGGTAGCCGATGGCTTCTCCTCAGCAGGCTGGACGGTAGACCGGGAGCAAGCCCATCTCCCTTCCCATCCCTGCCCTGCCCTCTGCTTCAGGCTGGGGTCACCTGGGCTGTGCTGGCCGATGCCCAGGTTTGATGGAAGGCTTCGGAGTCCTGGCGTAATGGCATGTTGGTTTAAAGCGCACAGTCAGACTGCCTGGGCCCCACATGAACAGGGCGAGTGACCTGCCACCCCCTGGGGTCGGGCTTGGGGAGTGTCGCAAGGTGACTGAGCACGGAGCCCCAATGGGCACTCATCTCACAGATTCCACGTCCAGCCTCGGAGGTTCCCGAAATGACCCATCTGGTGGCACCTGGTGCATTCACAATATCATGCAGCCACCCTGATCCACCCGAGCAGCCAGCGTCTCTATGCACCAAAGCGGGGCCCCAGGGAGGCCAGTGCAGAAGTCTGTGGTCAGCCCTTGCCTGGAGGCCCCAGCCCAGGGGGACCAGCAACCAGGAGGCAGAGCCGGATGCAGAGTAGAGGACAGGCCAGTGCCTGCTGGAACCCACAGGCCTGTCCCAGCCTCTAGCTGGGTTACAACCTCCACTCACTCTGCTTTCCAGATCTCCAAAGTCGTCCTCTGGCCAGTTCTCACCTAGATCAAGATAGGGGAGGGGCAGGGTCACCCCGGCTCAGCCACGTTGACCCGGCATGAACTCCCAGGGCAGACCAACCAGTCCTCACCACAGAGCCGCCTCTCTGAGCCCACCGCTGGCTTGGGGGGCTCTGCTGCAGGCCCCAGAGGGAATTCTGGCAGCCTGGGGTGTGGTCCCTCCCGGCAGCCCTCTGCCCAGGGTTCAGCCAGATGAGCAATTCACCAGGGAGCTTTGTAAAACAGATTCCCAGGCCCCACACTCTAGCATCTCAGGATCTAAATCTTTAACAAGCTCTCTGGTTGATCCAGATACCCAGCCACGTTTGGGACTTCTGATTGACAGCCCGCTGTCTCCGGACTAGACCGCACGGGTTAGAATTCTGGTCCTGCTGCTTGCTAGCGTTGTGATCTTCAGCGAGTGACTTGCCCTTTCTGATCTGATGTCTGTAAAATGGGCATGGTGCCTGTTTCCTCGCAGAGGGTTCTGGGACTGAAGGATCCAAGCTCTGTGCTTAGTGCCGTGGACGAGTGAGCCTCGGTGGTCCTGGGAGCAGGTCAGATGGGCCCAAGGCTCTCCCTTCTCGTGAACCTGGGCCTGACCTTCACCTTGTCCCCACACAAGTTCTGACATCAGGAAACTAGACCTGCTTTCCCTGCACACGGTCCTCATTCCAGACATTGTTTCATGTAAATATCACTAGCCTATTTTATTTTATTTTTATTTTTGGTGCTAAGGATTGAAGCCAGGGGCCCTCCACCATTGAACCACAGCCCCAGCCCTTTTTAATATTTTCTTGAGAGACAGGGTCTCGCTGAGTTGCTCAGCACCGTGTTAAGATGCTGAGGCTGGCTTTGAACTCACGATCCTCCTGCCTCAGCCTCTCACATTGGCTGACATTTTTCGTTAGGTGAATTTCACAAACTTTACCTTTAAGAAAAAAGTCCCCCGTCAAGAACACTCTAACTTCCAGACCTTCTTTACCTGAAAATACCCTTTCCTAACCCTGGAATCACTGAAGTCTCACCCCATACCTAACATTTCCATGACTCTGTTTCTACGTCTGTCACCCTGATGCTGGGTGAATATTGCCAAGGATCCTATTGAAGCTTCCGTGAGGCCGGCTCCCCAGAGGGTCAAAGCTGTGCCTCTGGATTGGCTATTTCATAAGCAGGGCATGGACTTTGAAGTGGCTTCTAAAGAGGCTGTCGTTCCCAAGGGAAGGGAAAGCAGCCTGAGAATGCAGGGTTTTGCAGTCCAACGGCAAAGAGACTGGAAAGGGGTGCCTGGCCCATCCTCCAAGGCTATGTCTGCCTCAGGGCCTTTGCACTCACTGTCATTTTCATGGTCAGAAATCAGGGAGGGGCCTGCTATAGTTTGACTCTTGAATGTCCCCAAAGCTTGTTAAAAATCTCGGTTCCCAGCCTGCGACACTATTGGGAGGTGGTGGAACCTTAGGAGGTGAGGCCTAGTGGAAGGAAGTCAGGTCATTGCAGATGTGCCCTTGAAGAGGATCTTGGGGCGTCAGCTCCTCCTCTTCTCTCGCTTCGCTTCTTGGCTACCGTGAGGTAAGCAGCCCTCCTCTGCCACGTTCTCCCACCATGATGTGCTGTGCCACCCCCGGCCCAAAGCAACAAAACCAAGCAACCATGGACTGAAACCAAGAACCAAATAAAACTTTTGCCTTCATAAATCGATTGTGTCAGGTAGTTTGTTACAGTAATGGAAAGCTGAGTAACAGAGGGCTTTCCAGAACAGCGGTCAGCACTAGGCAGCGAGGCTCAGACAGAAGTAGAGGGCATCTCTGAGTGAAGTAGAGGGCTCTCACTTCAGCACCCTCCTACCGCCTTCGCTGACAGGGTCTCCTCATTTCACTCAGTGTAAATTCTGAGGTCGTCCAACAAGGAGACCCATGTAATTCTTCACTATTTGTTGAGATTTCCCTGTGTCAATAAGGACTCAGGGGCCATAACAAATAGCGTTAACTAGACTGAGCGACTTAACAGAAATTCCTTTACCAAGATCAAGGTCCAGCCGGGCTCACGTCCTGGTGAGGATTCTCTTCCTGCTTGCAGACGGCAGCTTCCTCAGCGTGCTCTCGGGGGACCTTCCCTAGATACGTGAACCTGGGAAGAAAGAGCCTCGACATCTCTTCCTATAACGGCACTGGTTCCATCAGACCAGCGCCCACCTTCACGACCTCAGTGACCCCACTTACCTCCCCAGAGCACTGTCTCCTGATGCCATCATGTTGGGACTGGGTGTGACTTTAATGTGTGTATAAATAGTCCATGGCAGGACCTTCCCGTCCTCTCCGTTGCTGAGGCTACAGTCCTCTGCCCACCTCATCCCCTCCTGCCAATCAAAGCCATCCCAAGTTCATCTGCACTTGTCAGCTTTGAGCTGAGCTAGGACAGTGACCTCCTAACTGGCTCCCAGTGCCCCTTTCACTTGACCCATCTTCCAAGGCTATGTCTGCCTCAGGGCCTTTGCACTCACTGCTACCTCTGCTAGGACTCCCCTCCCTTCCCCTCCCCACTGTGCTACTACCTCATGGGTCTCAGCTAAAATGTTGCCCATCTCTGAAAGACTCTCACTGGTCACTGCATCTGGACCACCCTCCACCTTTACTCTTACCAGTTCTGTTTCTTTCCTGGGTACCTCTTGGTAGGCCAGCCTTTTAACTGCCTCTCAGTAGAAGAGAATTTTTATGAGAACTGGCCTTTCCTCGTTCGCTCCTGTGTTCGCAGAGACGGGACCCAGTAGTTGCTCAGTTAACGTTTACTGAAATAAATGAGTGACGTCAACAGAGATCCGTTGCCTTTGCTAGGCACTCAGTGCCTGGTGTTGGAGTCCCGGAGAGACGGGGGATGACAGAGGCGGCAAGAACCCCGGCCTTTACCCTGCCTGCTTGACTTAAGGTCTAGCTAGAGGGGCGGGAAAGAAAATTTCACCCTCAAGTCAGCTCTGATTGGCCAGGAGTACTGGCTAGTGAAAGTGATCTGTATTCAGGAGTCTCAGGAGAGGAGAGCCCCTTCTCGCTGGCAGAGCGTGGGGGCAGGGCAGGCCTTGGTGGGTAGCTGGGAGCGGGGAGCCAAGGAGGGAGACTGGGTCCCAGCAGAGAGCACTGCCCTGGGGTCACAGGGCCCTGCACTGAGCGGCACTGCGGAAACTGACCTAGGCCCAAGGGCGGGTGGGTGGCCCAGACGCTCCGAGGAGCTGGGGGCCGTGTGAGCTTCCTCAGATGCCGTGACCGATGCAGACGTGACGGGCCTAGGGGCCGGGGAGGCACTGGACACAGTCCACCGGCCTGAGGAGTAGGGCTGGGGGCAGGGAGCATCCCTGAAAAGAAAGCCTGGGGGAGCAGCCGCGGCTTGTGGGGATCCCGTGGACGTGGAAGAGGAGCAGCAAGGGCCAAGAGAGCGTCGGCCAGACGTGGGGCAGCAGGGAGCGGTGGGCACTGTGCGAAGCTGAGGCCGGGCCCATTCCGAAGACTGTCACTCAGCACCCAGTGTCGATATGGGTGAGAGCTGAGGCCAGCGTGTTCCGTCCTGAGCGCGAGGTCACCCCCGATCTGCACATTGGCAATGACCCCAAATAAATGACACTTGCAGCCCAAAGAGGACTTGTCCAAGGGCCAAGTACAGTCCTTGGGCTGCCAGTCTGAGAGGAGGGCGAGTGCGGGTGGCGACGGTAGAGGGAGCCGGGAGAAGGGCCGGGCCACCAGGACGGCGGGTGCCCTGGCTCTGGCAGTGGGAAGCCAGGGCAGAGGCGGGGAGTGGACGCTGAGGGCACCTGGAGGTCGTCTGACAGGGGACACACTGGGGAAGCGACTGAATTCCAAAGGCAGTTGGCGTGGGGGCAGGGAGGGCCCTCTCCTCTGGTCAGCGGGCGCAGGGCACGGAGTGGCCTCTCTGGGCCCCTCTCTGGGCTTCTCTTAAGCACTTTATTCTGCTTGGACTTGGGTGGGGTCTCCTTGGGTTGCTCCTAGGGGCAGGTCCGCTCCCCGCCCAGCCCCCTGTGGTCCATGGCCCTGGGCAGCGTCCAGTGTCTGCGCCCCTCCCCCAGGCCCGCGACACCTGAAGGCAGAATCCTCACACCCAGAGGCCCCGCTGATCTGCAGTCGGGACCCCAGGGCCCTTCCTGGTTCCACCCACCCCTGCCAGAACCTTGTGAACCGCCCCCCTGTACAGCAGCGAGAGTGGAAGTGTCCCCGTGCCCCAGCAAGGGGTGACACCTTGGCATCCCTAGCACATGTGACACCCGGTGGCAATCATGTCTCCACCCCATCCTCTAGGTGACAAGATGATCTGGGGCACTGATCACAACATGAAATGAGCACGTTTTCTGTGTGAACTTCACTTTGTACTTTCCAAACGCGGCTCCCGACTCCGCGGTCTGCGTCCGTCTGGCTCCTTCAGATCCTAAACGACCCACAAAAGTGCCGGCAAGCAGCTCAGCGCCGGGCCCGGGTCATCTGTTAGGGTCGCGGCCTCTGGAGCGTGTTCTGATGTCCGACGACAGGGCCAGGCAGAACCGCGGGGACTGCGAAGGCCCCGCCCGGGTCCCAGCCAGGACCGTGGACTCACCCAGCCCCACGTGACTGGGGCTGCTGGGCCTCTGTCCCCGAGGGGCGCCGTGGCGGCCAGGGGCCGTGGCGAGACCCGTGGCCTGGAGCTTCCATCTGCGTGGCTGGGGCTCAGCGGTGGCCCGGGAGCCGCTGGGAACCTGAGCCAGTTCCAGTGGCTGCTCAGAACGTGGGCCCGGGCAGCTTCCGGGCCGTCACTGGCGGCCTCGTTCAGGATGGCCGAGCTCGGGAGGGATCTGAGTTTTCTTTCAGGTGTAAAAGGCAGTGGCTCTTCGTATGTTGGTGCAGCCAGGCGAACTTCACCCGGGTCCCCGCGAGACGTTGGCACCCCAACTGCCCACCCAGCCCAGCCACCAGGGACCTGCTTTCCTTCTGGTTTGGTTTTAATGATTAGCTCATAATTAATTGGACAGAACAATGGGTTTCATTGTCACGCTTCATTCGCTGGGGTTTATTTTTAAATTCTGTACAACTGCTGCCTCGGGGACAGCCCCGCCCACGTCCTGGCCCGAGGTCCACCCCCGGGGGGTGACCCCCCTCGTAGGTGCCTCTGGTGTCTGAGTGCCCTTGGACTGGACAGAGGAGGCAGAGGAGGAACCCATGCCCCAGGAGGATCTGCTGGCCTTCAGCCCCCACCAGGGCACAGGGTCCCCTCAACCTGCCCGAGGATACTCCCTCTGCTCAGGAGCAAGTTCCAGTCACCCCAGAGGGGTCCCCGCAAAGCACGTATTGGCCGCCTCGGCAGTCAGGGTGTCCATCCCACACCCCAAGGCTGGACGCCAGCTCAGATGTCACTTTGTTTGACCAGGACCTGTTCTCAGGGGGCTACAGTCTCTGCCCCCAGGCCCCCAGGTGACAGCACCAATCCAGCATGTCTGTGGGGACATTTTCAAGACTTCCTATGGGCCAGACGCCAGGTCTGCTCGTTGGGATTGTTCTACTGACGCCCAGGGCTGTGCACGGAGGTGGGGTCTGCCGAGGTCCCCAGGTCACAGGCAGGAACCCGCCTGCATCCCCGCCTGGTTGCAGAGCTGAGCCAGGGGCTCTGGGAGGGAGCTGGGGAAGGGTCCGCAGGAGAACGCTGGTGAGGGGGCCCTGAAACCCAAGGGCGGCACCGGCTGAAGGAGAGAGGCCGGCGGAAGAGAGCCCAGAGCCACGTTCCCTGTCCCCAAGCCCCGTGGGTAAAGCCCAGGGCTGCGCACCAATAATGCGCGAAGCTCCAGTGCTGGCGGCTCTGCCCGCACGGCTTATGGCCTCCAGACTCTGCCAGGGAGGCCTGCCTTCCTCCTTCCTCCTTCCCTCCAGCCTTTCTTTTTTTCTTTTCCTTCTTCGAGTCTTGCTGCTCTGGCCCTGGGCTGGCTTCTACCTCCTGGGCTCCCCAGATCCTCCTGCCTCAGCCTCCTGAGTCGCTGAGTTGATGCACTTCAGGTGCATCCCCCGCTTGGCTTCCACAGGCCCCCCACCTTTCCATGGCCCAGCTGAGGAACTGGCTCAGGCCCCTCCCACGGGATGCAGGCCCCCGGCTGGGAGTGGAGGCAGGAGCTCCTGACAGGGCAGAACCGACAGTCCGCACCTAGCGTGCCCCCTCCCAGGGTGTTAGGACTCTGCTGAGCTGACCACGGGCCCAGTGAGGCGTGAGACCTGCGGGGCCTGGCTGGGGCCCGGCTGGGTATGTGTGGCGGGGAGTCCCAGGAGGCAGACCCCGTCACTTGTCCCTGGCCATGCCAGCTGGGCTCCTGCTGTGGCCTCCAGGCCTCACTCCCTTCTCCTCCCACACCACCTGCCTCTGCACCCTCATGCTGAGCGACACTCTGGGTCCTCCTGGGCCCACACTCCGGATGAGGTTCCAAGGCTTGGTGAGTAGCAGGATCTTGCCCCAGATCCCACCTAGATCTCAAATCCCACCCTACCTCCCTCAAGGTCAAGCAAGGGGACACAAGGGTCCTGAGACAGCAGCAGAGGCTCACATGGCAGCTCCCTGTGTTTCCTGAGCCCACCTGCTGCTCGGTCTGCCCCCCATATACTCCAGCATATGCACTTGGACCAGAAAGGCACCCATTTTACAGATCAGGAGATTGAGGACTAGAAAGCCAAAGCCATCCAGAAAGAGCTGGCTCTTAATCACCTCTAAACAGCTTTCTCCGCTAATGGCATCGATCCCCTGGAGGGTTTGGAGAACGGACTGGAAACGCTTCAACACACTCAGTCCCTCGCCGGTCCGTGGGGGTGGGAGGCGTGAAGCCGGGCAAAGCCTGGGCAGCCAGGACACTTGTGCTGCTCCACCGGCTCCCGTCCGGGTACAGGCAGCTGACCGCGGTCAGAACCAACTCCCCAGAACAGGGTGGGCTTCCAGAAGGAAATGCCAATCAAACCGTGCAGCTGTCCCAGGACCCTTCCTCAGGACAGCGGGTTCCTCTGTGACCCAGAGCAGCCTCAGACTGCCAGAGTCCCAGCCCACCTGTACAGCTGCAGCATCTGCAGAGGGTGTAGGTTGTTCACAGCCGCTTCCGCGCCTGGGAAGCTAGTGATGGAGGGCAGGGCGTGGCCAACGGGGCGGAGCCACACGCAAGGGGACTTTCTGGGTCAGGGAAATGGCTCACATCTTGACATGGGTGGTGGCTGCACAGACACGGAAGGCTGTCAGCTCATCCAACTGTGCACCAAGATCTGCACCTCCTGGTATGTCTAAGGCACATCCTAGGTACACAAAAAGGGCAGGTGCCTGGCAGCTCAGTCAGCAGGCTACAGGTGGGGTCCCAGGCATCTGTGTGTCTCTCTCTCTCTCTGTCTCTGTCTCTCTCTCTCTCTCTCTCTCTCTCTCTCTGGTTCCAGGGACTGAACCCAGGCTGCTTAACCACTGAGCCACATCCCCAGCCCTTTCTATTTTTCATTTTGAGATGGGGTCTCAGTAAGTTGCTGAAGGCCTTGCTAAGATGCCGAGGCCAGTCTTAAACTTGCAATCCTCCTGCCTCGGCCTCCCAAGTCACATCTGTACTTTCTACCAGCAATGCGGTCAGCTGGAAGCCCAGCCTGCATGGGCGGGCGTCACCAGACTAATGGCCCAAGTCTGGAGAGTCGAGTCTTTGAAGATGCTCGACACTTATTGTGAGTCTATTTTTAAACATAAACCTGATTAGGGCCAAAGTCTGGCCCCAGGGCTGTCTCCTGATCATCGACAAGACCAGCTCTAAGCCACAGACAAAGCCTTCTCAGTGGCTGGCAAATCCTGGCTGTGCGCCAGGCATCACAGGACCTGCCGGGCTGGGAAGGAGGGCAAGAATTCCTTGCAGGGCTGCAGATATCCTCAGGCGCTGGGCCTTGAGCAGGACTAGACAGGTCCTCTCTGGGTCTGGCTGCCATCCAGAGAAGATGATCAACGCTGAGTCCAGGGGCTATTATGCTATAGACACTGTGCTGGTTGTTTTGTGAGCATGTTTAACTTTATGAGAGGGTATTTATGTGGTTCTTAGGAGCTCACAGTGCCCACATCTCCACAACTAGCTGTGCATCTTTATATAAGCCACTTAACCTCTCTGAACCTCAGCTCTTCATCTGTAAAACGAACATGGCAATGTTTCTTCCTTCACTGAACGTGTAGCATGGAAGCATTTAGGAAACATTGCTTATCATTAGTTCAGGTTGATTATACCTTATCTGAAATGCTTGGGGCCAGAAGTGTTTTGGAATTGGGGGCGTTTGCATGTACATAGTGATATATCTTGGGGATAGAGCTCAAGTTTAGACACAAAATTCATTTACGTCTCGCATACATCTTATCCACTTAGCTAGCTTGAAGGTAATTTTTCCATAATATTCTTTGTGCATCTGCATTTTGACTTTGACCTGTGACATGAGGTCAGGTATGGAATCGCCCACCTGTGGTCTCATGTTGGTGCTCAAGAAGTATGGATGGTAAAGCACTTGGTAGTTTGGGTTTCGGATTAGGGATAGCCAACCTGTATTAGCTCATTTAATCTATAGCATACCTGCGGGCGAAGCCCTGCCGCATCTTCACTTTCTAAGTCAAAACCGAGGCTCAGAAACATCCGCTCCCTCACCCAAGGCTGTGCAGCTAGAAGGCACAGCGGCTGGGAGGAGACTGGGTCTCCCGAGCCTGCGCTGCACCCGGCAGCCCTTGGCTTTGTGGGTTGGGACCGGTACCGACCATCCCGATGAACTGGAGCCAGAAGCCGTGACTGGTTGCGAGAGGCAGCCCTTCTCCAGGAGGGCGTGTGTGCTGGTTCCAGAAGTGGTGTCAAACCCCTACCCTACCAGCTGTGTGGCTCTGGGCAGCTTACTTGACTGCCCTGTGCCTCGGTTTCCTCTTCTCTACCACAGGGGTGCTCGTGCCAGTTTTCAAGGCTACTGTGCAGACTAAATGAGACTGTAGGCACGAGGCACAGCTAAGTCCAAACACCGGCAGCTGTCATCTGCTGTCCCCTGCGAGGTCACACACACCGCCGGGCTCCCGACTGACCTGGGTGGGGCTCCAGGCTGCAGCAGGATGGGAAGTTGCTCTTCCTGCCTGGGGGAAGGTGACAAGTGACAGGACGGCGTTCGGCGGGCTGTGGCCACAGGGGCAGCAGCCTCTGTGATCACGTCCTGGGAACCTCAGGTCTCTGTTTGTTCACTTGAAAACCTCACAGCTGGCCCTGGGCATCAGCTCCTCACTATCCTGTTCCTAAGTGGGGGGATGCCGGGCCCCTCTGCTCTCCAGCCCCTGCTCTCTGCCCAGCCCTGTGACCTGGGAAGTGTCACTCTGCGTCTTTGAGCCCCACTTCCTTCTGTAGAACGGGCGCAGCCATGGCACCCACCCAGGGCACTGCTGCAGGATCCAGCAGGCAAGGCCTTGGCACAGTGCCCCGTACACTGCCACAGCTTTAGTGCCCAGGGTCATCCACATACCAGGACCACTCTGAGGTCAACTCTTGGAGCTCCGGGTCAATTGCCAACTGGCTGTGTGACCTAGGGCAAGTGACTTCACCTCTCTGAGCTTCAGATTCTTCATTTTCCAACAGTGGGACCCCATGTTCCATAGGCAAAAGATTGTCCTGAGGGTTAAATCCAGGGAGGTCACTACCTAAGGCAGCTTGCTGGGAGGGAGGGGACTGACTGGGAGAGCCAGAGAAGGAAAACTCTAGCTGCGTGAACTGGCGCGTATCACACATGTACCCATCTGGCCTCGCGGCTGCAAGAGCAAACATGATAATGTCCGTAAAGAAACCTGCCGGCCGCAGGCGAGGCCGCCGTGTGGGCCAGTGTTAACGCAGCTGTGGTTGCTGAGCGCTTTCTCTGTGCCTGGCACCCTCTGCCCTGCCTGTCCCCACGAGCTGACGCCCAGGGCATGGGGCCTGGGGGTGGGAGAGAGGCAGAGAGGACCACCGGGATGTGCAGGTTGCCATCTTAGCTGCCAAGAAAGCCAGGAGGGCGGGAAGACCCGGAACGACGGGGGCAACTGCTTACAGGTTGGGTTCGGAAGCCTCCACGTGGAGGTGACGTTTGAAGTGACATGGGCAGGAGCCAGCAAGGACGGGCAGCAGGGCCCGAGCTGCCCACAGGTGCATGCTCCTCACCCTGGGGCTGCAGGATCCGGGCGGGTCCAGGTGACCAGAGCGCCTGTATTTCTAACCAGCTCCCAGGGCTGCCCAGGAGCTGGCCCCAGACCACACCGTGAGTGACCACCGTGAGAACAGGGCCAAGGACGGAGCCAGGGGCAGATGGCAGAGCACCCCAAGGCAAGACGGGAGTTTGGATTTATTCTCAGGGTAGTTGGAAACACCAGAGAGGAGCGACCAGGCTGAAGAGGAAGCTTGTTCTTTGCTCCTACGAGGAGAAGACCCCCTGGGGCAAGGACAGTAGCGTGGAGGCCAGTTCAAAAACCAAAGCGGTCTGCCGATGGTGGCTTGGCCAAAGGCGGCAAGGAGACAGGTGGATTTGAGATCTGCAGGCATGTAGAAATGGACCCCAGCTGCCAGGTGTCGAGAATTCCTAGACTTCTTACTATGAATTATTACATGTGCTCCTTTTCATTTCTTTTAACCAATAGTATAGGGTAGCAGTTTTGATCCAAGGGTGATTCTGCCTTCCCGGGGGACATCTGTCATGTCTACAGACATTTTTGGTTGTCTGGCTGTGGACATGAGACTGGTATCCTGACACCAGAGATGCTGCTCAGTACTCCAGAGCTCTCCGGTGGAGCAGGGTCACGTAGAGGGCTGGGGAGAACCAGATGAGGTCATGCGTGCCAAGTGCACGGCCAGGCGGTTGGCCCTGCCGAGGAGGGCAGCGGTGGACACTAGGACCCTAGAGGGCCTCAGGAGCAGGGCTTTACCTTGGGTGGGAGCAATAGGGAGCCCAGGAGGGATCTTGACCAAAGACAGCAGTGCCCTGGTTGCCTCTTGGAAAGATCCCGCTGAGCGCAGTGTAGACTGCGGAGTGGGCGGGAGGCCAAGGAGGGGCCTCCGTGGTCCACATCCAGGTGAGGTGGCCAGCTAGGCACCTGGAGCGTGGCCTCCCCAGGCTGCTTTGTGCTGGAGAAACCCCCGTGTGGCCCAGCAAGGCCGCTGGGGGGAACTCCGAGGCTGGTGGCTGGTGTACACAGAGCACGTGCTGGACCTGCTCCCCCAACAGCTTTTCCACAAAAGAAGCCAGACTGCTTGACCAGAGAGGCAGCAGCCACCGGTGGGGGCTCCGTCCCAGACCCAGGTCGCCCTCCCTTCTCACCAGTCACCCGGCCCCCAGCACCCCTACCTCCTCCCACGAGTCCCCCAGACACTGCCCCTCGGGTGCACCTGCCTGCTGTGACGTGCCTCCCAAATTCATCCTCTCCCTTCCTTTTCTCCTATAACTTTGTGCAGAGGCTGCTTTGATCTTGTGGTCCTCCTGCCTCAGCCTCCTGAGTCGTGGGATTACAGGAGAGTGCTGTGGGGGTTGGGCAACACTGGGGATGGAACCCAGGGTCTTACGCATGCTAGGCAAGTGCTCTACCACTGAGCTGCATCCCAGCCCATGTTATAACATTGACGATACCAGGTTCAAGAACAGGCCTGCTAGGGAATTCCCGTTCCAGTGATCTATGGCGATATCTGGGGTGGTGTGTTCTAGGGCAGTGGCCCTAGGAGAGATTTGCCATCTCTCAGTCCCAAATAATGTCCTTCTTCAGTCACCACAAGCGCTGCAGGCCTTGCCTATTGAGTGGCCTCAACTGTCCTCCTCAGAACATGGTGGCCACAGAAAGAGATCCCATAACCCTGGGATGCAGGCTTTGACTCTCGCCCTGCTTCCAGAACTCCCACTTCTGTGGGCGCTAGTGGCCCGACTGCGCAAGCCCCAAGACGCCCAGGGAAGGTGGTGTCACCCGCCCAGAGGGCAGAGGCAACTGGCCCGTTTTGCTCTGGTTTTGTTCTATTGTCATTATTCTACTTTAAATATTTTTAGTAAGAAAAGAGGTTGTATCGGTTCACACAATCGAAATGCTGGTGGGTCCGCAGGATTCCTGGGCTCACAAGGTGTCCTCCGCCGTCTCCTGCTCTCAGGGTGACAGAGTCCCCAGCAGCTCCAGATCCTTCCTGTCCTTCCCGCAAACCCAGCAGGGCCACAGACGGGATTCTCCCCAGCATCCTCTGCAGCGCAGAATCAGGTTCTGCCCGCTGTGGCCACGCCCTCTGGGAAAAAGGAGGCACTGATTGGCGGGCACTAGGAAACAGGACCACTGATTGGCCGGTACTTGTCACGCCCATCCCAGAAAGGGAGGGACATACACCGGGCAGCTCCACAGCATCACCTGAACGCTCAGGAGACAGCCTGGCTCCCCCAGCCCAGTGCGGCTGCCCCCTGGGGTATCCAGTGACCCTCCCTGGGAGCGAGTCACTTGTGCAGCAGGCTTAGGTCTCTCTCCTCTGGAGAGACAGCAGAGACCTGAGAACAAGAGGCATCCCTGTGCGACTGAGATTTTGCTATTTGGTACTGGCGTTTGTAAAGAAGATGGTTCTGGCACTGAGTACCACAGGGTACTGGCACTGAGTCGTTCTCTCTGGGCTATGCACTGTGTCCTCTAAACTCGGACTGCTGCTGGCAGGGTGTGGGGCTGCATTGATTGTTGAATGCAAGACTGGAGGGGACCGTGTCCAGAGCACACCGCTTGCTCCTGCCGCCCACCCAAGGTCCACCTTCCCCAGGCAGTGGACAGGGAGCACTCAGGAAATAGCAGCCGGTGCTTCATCACTATTGTGTGGCCGTGCATGGAGCAGCCCTGTCCCTTGCTGACCTCCACCCCTCTGGCCACCTTTGCTGCAGTATTTCCACAGGTTGATGCCGAATGTTTGGAGTGGCAGCTTCTCAGGTGACCTTTGGTTCCAAACACCCTGAAGGGTGGAGATGATGCTGGCACAGCTCCGGGCTGGAGGGCCTGACAAAGATGACACGCGCAATGTCCAGACCAGGCAGAGGTCTGAGCTTGCGGGTCAGTCTCGACCTCTGATTCCGGGCTGTGGCAGCTGGAGAGGGCATGGTTCCTGACCACGAGGGAAGGCCCCAGGTGGGTGGGGATGGGCTGGGGTGGCGGAGAGGCCAGGGTCTTCCAAGGCAGTGACCTCAGACCCTGGCCTTCATCTTCGCCTCTGCCTGGTCTGGACCAGCCCTCACCCCTCGCCATCTCCCTGCTGTCTGCAAACCTCTGCTCTGATATCCTCCAAGGAAGTGCTTCATCTGCGGAAGCCATGGGCAGAAGGTGGGCCCGGGACCTGGGACCTCGTGCATGCTAAGCAAGCACTGTGCCGCTGAGCCACAATACCTCAATACCAGCCTCAATACCTGCCGCAAAGCCTGGCCTGGGTGCGGGGCAGAGGCCACACTGAGGGTTGAGGGGTGGACTCTGGACTCTCTGGTTCCCAGCCTCACTCTGCTACTTATTAACAGGAGACTTTGAGCAAGTCAAGGAACCTCTCTGGGTCCCGGTGTCTACACCCAAGCATGTGGGGGGTGATAGTGGCCGTTAATGGAGATTAAGTGAGTCCCCCAGGCAGCAAGTAACACTGGGAGCGAGTTGGCTGTTCCCATCATGCTGGGAAGATGCACGCTTCGAGACAAAAGGCCCTCTTGTAAAATGTGTGGCCCCCGGGTTGCAATCTGATGCACGCCATCTACACTGGGTTCCCCTGAAGCTCCAGGAACCACATGGTTAGAGAGCAGAGCAGGGATCCCAGCCCTGGGGAGAGTCCAATGGGAAGACGAGGGATCCCTGGAATTGCACAGGAGTTTGGCAGCGCCATTTTGGCAGACCGAACAATCCCCCTCCCCCTGCCTACTGCCTGCACCCTAACCCACACCTGTGCCTGTCCCATCACGTGAAAGCGCTTTGGCAGATGTGAATTCATCAGAGATCTTGAGATGAGGGGGTCATCCCAGGTTATCCAGGTGGGCACGACACAGTCCCCAGCGCCTTTGTAACAGGGGAGCAAACAGGCCTGACCCCAGAAGCAGACGTCAGTGGGGTGTGCTTCGAGGGTGGAGAAGGTCGGGAGTGCCAGCGAGGCTGCCTCTGGAAGCTGGGAGAGGCAAGCAGGGTTTCTCTCCTGAGGCTCCCGAAGGAACACAGCCTGCCTCTGGCCTGGACGGTAGCCTCTGGCCTCCAGAAGGCTACCAGAATAAATCTAGGTTGCTTTAAGCCACGGAGCACTGCGGTTTGCTACAGCAGCAACAGGAAGTTACCACGGCCCTTCTTGGGGAAGCGTCTGTAACTGTTATTCTATCTTCACTGTATGGACAGTCAGATGGTGGACACTCGCTGGTCCAGAGCATCCCATTTGGCCCTGGAGACCCCTGCTGGCTGTCACCAAAGCCAGCTTTCCCTCCTCCTCCTCCCGGCTCCGTGATTCTAGGTAGCACATCAGCAGTAATTCCTTTTCTGGAAAGGATCTGAGGACCCAGCCTCTGTCCACACCACCGCTACCTGACTTACTGGGAACCTGGATTGACACTGCTCTTCAGGGACAGACCTCTCGGCAGCTGCTGGAGGCCCCGGGCTGGTGCCTGACTCGGGACAGCAGCAGCCCTCGGGCAGAGTCACCGGCCTCGCTGCCTCCCACAGCACATGGCAGCAAAATGTGCCTGCCCAGGGCCACGCTGCGACCCAGCCTAGGAAGTCAGACGTCTCCGAGGCGTGCACACAGGATGAGTTAATTCAGAAATTAAGCACAGTAAGAAATTAATAGAACAAAGCAATTGTAACAAGACAGTGTAATAAAATCGCCAGCTTGGCTTCTCTTGCCTCTTTTGGAGGCCACTGTCAAGAAGAATGAGTGTCCCTTGAAGCAAAGGACCGTGACCCCACGGTGGATCTGCAGTGACTAAGGGGCAGGTAATCAGCGGTACGCGGAGAAGCTTGGTGAAGGAGGGATTCACCTTGGTGAAGGAGGGGACCCCTGAGATTTTATCGTGCTACTCAGAAGAATGCACTTTAAAACTTACATGTTGTTTACTTCTGGAATTTTCCATTTAACCTTTGGACCACAGTTGACCATTGGTAACTGACACTGGATTAGGGGAGATGCTGTAGCACCATGCGTGCCAGCCATCCCTTCGCCCGGCAGGTTCCACAGTACCATCACACCATGCCCTTTATCTGCTCAACATGCATTTATTAAGCTCCTCCTGCATGAGCCAGGTCGGTTCTAGTGCTAGAGAGAACAGTGAAGACAGACAAGAACCCACACTGGGCAGAGGTCCTGGCCTACAGCAGCACTGTCCAGTAGGAATAGAATGTGAGCCCTAAATACCATTTTAAATTTAAATTTCCCTGATACGCACATCTTTTTTTTTTTTTAAGGACAGAGAAACAGGCGACATTAAACTATTCTATTTAACTCACATCTATCCCAAATGCATCAGTGTGACACGCAATTAAAATTTCAGTGTCGGTGAGAGGTTCTTCTCATCCCGGGAAGCCTGGGAAGCCCGGGAAACCCGGTCTGCATTTTACACTCAGTCCTCGGCGCTGACTGGACACATTTCAAGTGCTCCGGAGCCGCAGGTGGCTGGCAGCCACTGTCCTGGATGGGCCATTCACACTGGCTGTGGGACAGCCCCCAGGGTGTAACGGTCACATGACGCCCAGTGGAGATGAGTGGCACCTCTGTCCGTCAGTCCACATCTCCCATGTCCACCTGGGGATTAGCCGGGTCACGTGTCAGGCTGTCAGGCAGCGCTGCGGCAGGACAGGCGCCCTCGGGGCGGATCCGAGCCTTTCTTCTCTCTGCTCTCTGGCTCTAGATCAGACCGGCCGGGCAGGAGGAATGGCTAGCGAGGCTCTGTGGCTTCCCGTGGCTGGGCTGCCCTGGGCGGAGGAAGGGTGTTTCCTGGCAGGGCGGAGAAGGTGCTGCCTCAGCTCAGCAGGTGGGTTGGTCAGGCCCTCAGTCTGTGCCAAGGCCCTGCCCGGCTGGCCTAGGCCAGCGCTCTGGTTGGCTCTTGCTCCCTCCCAGCACCTCCCTCCCACTCCGCACTCTCCTCCTCTATTTAAACTGCATCTGCTCCTTGTGATGTGGGCGCCGACTTCCTATTTTGCAGAAGGAACTGTGCTCCATCTTCTCCTTCTCATCTTCTTTATTGTCCTGGATGTATCAAGGGTCTCTGGCTCACATCCACCCCCCACCTGCGGCTCATCTCCTTTGGGATATTTCCACAGAAACAGGTGTGTCCTCGTTCTCCAGAATGTCCTAGCTCCTCCTCTGACCCATCCGCTCATCCTGAGCTTAACTGTGTGCTGGATGTAAAACACACCCCGAGTCCCCACATCCACCTCCATTCTGAGACTCAGGGAAGGGCTGGCCCAGCGTCACGCAGGTGGTGGGTCCTGAGCCTGATTCCCAGCTCTGGCGGTCTGAGTACAGAGCCCGGCTCCTCACAAGGTCTGCTGCCCGGCCACCCAGCCTCAGCGTTGCTGGAGGAGGATTCCGGGGGCAGTGGCTGTGGGAGAGATGCCCGAGCACTTCTCACCTGAGATGCTGAGCGTGTGGACCGTGTGGTGTCCTCAGAGACCTGGACCGTGGTGCCACGCGCCTCTCCCTGCTTGCGCCGTGGACTCAGGCCAAGGCCTGCAGTGACGGCCGGATGCTGGTGTGTCCCACGTCCCGAGAGCCAGCCTGCACACCTCCCAGCCTGGGGCTCAGGGGCATCCATGGGTAGCTTGGTCGTGGTTATGATGGGGGCTTAATACCTCAGAAATCGGCAGCGACAGTCTCTGCAGACTGGGGTGTGCATGTGTTTGAAGGAGAGAGGGTCAGTGTACCCGGGCACCACGGTGATGGGTATGCCAGGACTTAGCGTGGTTAAATGAAGCACCTCCAGACTGGAAGCTGGGACCACCACCCACTCCTGCACACCATCTCCAAGCAATGTCCTGACATCTCCTGGGCTAAGGGGACATGGAAATGTGTGGACGAAATCTGTACATTGAAAAGCACGGACAGCATAATGTTAAGTCACTCCTCAGTTCAGAACATTGGCCCCTGGGGTCTTGTGCAGAATTCTAAAGATGTGCTTTGATGATAAGTCAGCTTTTTGTCCTGGCACTTGGGGACAGAAAGCCCAGTATAAAGAATCAGCTCTGATCACTTGCAGGGTTGGCTTCAGGCCTGGCTGGATCCAGGTTTCAGCAATCTCATCAGAACTCACTCTCTCTGGGCCCCGCTCCTTGCTGTCTTCATCTGTTCTCCGGCCACCTGTCCCTGCCCTCGGCTCTAGGCCTGCTCCTGGAGGGAGTCGCGTGCGCAGAGAGGAGCGTGTCCTCAGCGATCCTGCGGAGGAGCTGAAATTCCAAACGAAGCTCCCTGGAACTCTTGGGCTCACCTGCCTGACCTTGACTCTTCACTGAGCCCAGGAGTGTGGGATGCTGACTGGCCAGGCCCAGGGACACCTGCCCACCCCTGGGCCCAGTGACAGATCAACGTCCCCAGTGGAGTGGGGACCCTGGAGAAAGCAAGCCGGGAGCTGCGTCCTGAAGATGGGAGAGCTTGGGGGCCGTCAGCAGCAGGGTCCTCCCTGGCCAGGGCTCCACGGGCAGGCACCCCCTGCTTACAGTCGCCCCTTGCTGTCTGCAGGGGCAGGTTCCCGGGCTCCTCATGGATGCCAAAATCCAGGGACGCTCAGGTCCTGTTGCACTGTGGTGTGGTGTGTGCGTGTGACCCACGCGCATCCTCCCGCGGACTCTAAGTCCTCTCTGGATTATTTAGAGCCCCTGCTGCAGGGTGAGTGCTCCTGACGGAGAGTCTGGGCGTGTTCACGACGGAGCTGTTTTTTCCCCACATTGGCTGAATCCACGGCTGTAAAACCCAAGGGTACAGGGCCGGCGTATTCTGCTTTCTCAATCATCATTATTTTCTCTCATTACTTTTTTTTCAATTATTGCTGTTTTACAGATGAGGAAACTGAGGTTCTGAGGGGTTCAGGGAACGGCTCGTTAACTTAGCTGAGAAGCCAGAGCTCGTGGCAGAGTCCTGGCCTTTACCTGCCTGGTCCTCCACATGCCTGGTCTCCCTTGCCCTGAGTCGCGAGGGCCGCCCGACTCCTGCATGCCCTTCCTGGTGGCATCAGCTGCAGTGCCCCAGCCTCTGCTCCACCCGACTCCCAGGAGCCCAGCTGTCCAGCCTCACCCTCTCTCCATCTCTCCATGGTCCACGGAGCCACCTCCCGCCCCTCCTGCCCCATGTCCACTGCACGTGACTCACGTTTGTGGCTTTCTCCGTCTGGGTGCCAGGAGCCCAGGCCTGGCTTCCCCGGTCTCTGCAGAGCTGCAGTCATGGGGTCTGCAGGCCCCCGCTGGCTTCTCACCTGAGGCTCACGCGACAGTTGGCAGGAGTCCGTCCTCCCAGGTGTGGAACCCGGGGCTTCCCTGTCTGGCACACGGTCAGCGGGCATGTGCCCCAGGTCCTTGCCAAATGGGGTTCCTCCCAGTGGCCTCTGCCATCAGTAGCAAGCGACGCGTCCTCTCTCATGCCACCTACTCCCGTGGACATAACCACCTTCGTCCATCACCGTGGCCAGAAGCCACTGTTCCCACCCCACAAAGGCAGGAAGGCCAGGAGGCAGGGGCGCTAGGCCAACCTAAGAGTCTGCCCGCCACGCCCCCCTCTTGTTATCTTTTCTTTGTGACAAGATGAGAGAGGCAGAGAGGCCTGCTGGTTTGGGGCAAGATCTCAGTTTTCTCACCTATAAAATGGGGTGATATCATCTGGTTCTTGGGGTGGTAATAATAATTAAACAAAACCCACTTAGGTAAATCTCTTAATACTGTCCTTAGCGTAGCTGTTACGTATAATTACAATATCATGTTACTTTTTACCAGGCCTGGTGGATTTAGGTGACAACAATTTTTTTTAAAGTAAATTCATAAGATACATGTTTATTTCTGTCTCCTGGAAGTGGAATGCAGCAGTCAGCAGTCTAGGGTTGGAAGAACATCCCTGTGACCATCAGAGACCTGGGTTCCCTCTCTTTTTGCTCTGCCATCCTTTGCCTCATGCTCCAGCACAGCTGCTTGAGTTCCTGCCCTCACATCTATACTCCTGCCAGTAGGAAAGAGGAAAGGGGAGGGAGAGCTGTGTGCTTTTCATGGAAGAACCCCTTCTGAATGTCCCTTCACCTCTGTCTACACTTCTTATGTCCCATTGATGGAAACTCCGCCATGTGGAAGAGCTAGCTGGCTGCCTAAGAAGCTGAGTAATGCTGTCTGTTCTGAGAGGCCGTGGAGCGGAGCACCAGGGTCCTTTCTGTGCAGGAAGGGGACAGTGGATTCGGGAACCAGGAACAGGCTAAATAGAACCACCCTTCTGATCAATCAGGAAAGCTAAGTTGCGCGCAGCAGCTCCCTGGGCTTCCTCTCCCTGCACACAGGCAGAAGCCGTGGAGAGCCCTAAGCCGGGGGTGAGCCGTCCTGCGGGTCAGCTGGGTCCCGAGAGGTTCACAGACGGCCGGGCGGAGACAGGGCAGCCGCCTGTGCCCCAGGCCCCGAGTCCTGCAGCGGCTCCTCTGCAGACGGTAAGGCCCTGGGTGTGGGGCGCCCGCCCCAAGGAAGCAGGCGCGGCCTTTCCAGGTCCCAGGAGGCTTAGCACTGGGGAGCGGTGGTCTGAGGGCGGCGGAGACTGCGGGGCACTCCCAAAGCCCCTTCCCCTGCTGCCCCAGGTGCTGGCGCCTGCCGTGTGCCCAGCACGGCCCACTCCACGAGGATCAAAGCCACCCTTCGCCCTGCGCGGTCCCCACGGTGTGGATGTTGGGATGGATCCCAAACCCTGGGCTGGCTCAGGCCGGCTCCACAGCCTGGGAGGGGAGGCGGGAACAGCCCGGCCAGGCTGCGGGGTCCTCCGCACTCGCTCACGGCGGCTCTCGTGACTACCCGACGTCTCGTGAAGGGCCAGCCTGGTGAAGCCACAGGAGCCCCTGGGGGTGCTGAACTGGGGCCCCCACACTCACGAGTTGGAGTGTCCAGCCCCAGAACCCCAGCAGGGAACTGCAGAGGCGATGGGGTAGCGGGAAGCCCTCCGGTGTGAGAAGAGATCAGGACACGGACACTCTCAGAGAGGGACGCGGAGATACAAGTCCACCTGGTGGCACCGTGGCCTCAGGCCTCCAGCCGAGGAAGGTGAAAGGATGAAGCTCTGTGGTCGAAGCCCCAGTGGGTGCCCTGGTCCTGCCACCCCTGTAAATGGACATGGCCGTGACTCCCTGTCCTCAGTCCCAGTTTGATTAAACTTCCGAGCATCAATTATTTACGGCACATTCAGATGGGTATCAGGTCCCAGGGGCCTGAGGGACGCACAGGGGAGAGGAAACAAGGCCTTTTACCTCCTACACGGAGCCTGAAGTGGCCCTAAGGAGGGTTTCCGGCAGCCAGAGCACAGAGGGGGCGTTTTCCCTGGGCGTGGGGGACTGGGAGGCTGGGCTAGCTCTGGAGTCAGACATGTCTGGTTTGAATCTCTGCTGTGCCTTTTGCTGTGTGACTTTGAGCAGGACACTGAACTTCTCTCAACTTGAATGCATTCCTTTGTAAATTGGGGATCATCCTAGAAAACTTGTCGGAGGCTGCTTGGAAAATTAATGCATGGTAATCAATAACAATCGATTAAAATATGATAATATTAAAGAAATAAGATCCAGAGTTGTGCCTAAGTAAAAGGGAAATACATAATGAATAAAATATGATAAATTTTATAGAGTCAAACAATATAAAGTCGGTATCGTAAATAATAGCCAATAATAATAAATGCCTGTGAAGCACCGAGCCCTGATAACCGTTCAGTGCTGGCTATCATTACAATTCCAACGTGTAACGGTTGGAAAAAGAGCCGGGGGCCAGGCAGGGCCGCGGTGGGCCCAGCGCGGCCAGCGGAGCCCCCGGGCGCAGGCGCAGCGGCGGGCTGGGCGCGGGAGGGGCGCACTCTGCGCAGAAGCGCTCTTGGCAGGAGGTCTGGGAACCGCTCCTGCGGAGCCCGCGCCGCTGTGGCTGGGAAAGAACAAGTCCAGATATGGGCAGGACCCGGCGCCGCCGGCCGCCCGGATCTCCAGGTCGGCCGCGGAGGCCCGGCGCAGGCTCGCTCCTGCGGGGGTCTTGCCCTCACATCCGGGCACTCGCACCGCCCGCGGCCGCCCTCTCCGCAGGGTCGGAGCCGCTGGGAGGCGGAGCCCGCGGGCGGGAGCGCGGCCGAAGTCACGGTGTGGGCCCCGGGGCGACCTTGGCTCCTTGCAGGATCCTGGGTTAAAATGCAAACCCGGCGGAGGGAGGAGAGGGGCGACAGGGGGCAGACCCACCTAGACGGGCCATGGAGCTGGCGGCCACCTGCACTCCTGTCCCCAGGCTGCTCGGTGGCCGCAAACAGCGCACATCCTACCCCTGCAGGTCTGGAACTCAGACCCAAAATCTGTTCCAGGGGCTAAAGCCAGCCTGTGGGCAGGGCCGGTCCTGCTGGAGGCTCCAGGGGAGAATCTCGATCCATTGCCCCCAGTTTCTAGAAGCTTCCTGCATCCCTTGGCTGGTGGCCGGTCCTCATGCCCCCCAACCGCTGCTTCTGTGGTCTCATCTCCTGCTTCCTCCTCTGACCTTTGGCCTCCCTCAGCGAGGACTCTGGTGATGGCTCTGGAGCCACCTGCATGCCCCAGGGTCCTCTGCCCATCTCCAGATTCTCAACCACCGGGGAAGCAGTTTCACCATAACAGGTCCCTGGGCCGCGGCTCTTGGAGGCTGGCGTCCAGCCAGGGCCTGCCCTGGACAGACTCCTCTGCCCCTAACTCCGGCTGGTCATTCGCCAGCTCTGGGCCTCTGAACAGACGGACCAGGCTCAGCTGCCTCCGTGGGTCTGAAATGAGACCCAGCCTGCATAGAGCAGTCTCCCCAGCAGGCCCTGGGTGGGGGCCCTTCGAGGTCCCTAGCAGTGACCCTGGGGCTCCGCCACAGGCCTCTGCGCTCTGCTCTCTGCTCAGAGCTCAGGACCTGGCCAGGCTGAGCCCAGGGAAACTCCATTACAGGGCAGAGCAGAGCCGGCAGGAGGTGGAGGGACTCCCTCAGGTTGTCACCAAGTAGCTAACAGCCTCCCCTCCCCTGTCCAGAGGGCAGCACGGCCAGCCCTGGGTAACGGGGACTCTGCCCACCTTGGCTTCTGTTCCTTAGCATGGGTGAAGGCTGGCCTCTGCTGCCCTGTGGGCGAGGGAGGCCAGAGCAAGGGGCTTCGTGGCAGAGCTGCCACTTACAAACCCGGGGGCCCTCAAGCAAGTTTCTCGACCTCTCTGTGGCTCAGGGTGGCTGGTCAACCCGACGAAGCTGGGGACCGTATCTCCCTTGGGTGGTCTCTGCCCAATAACGAGCTGAGTCCTGCAGAACCTGGGTGCCCGGCACACACCCAGCCTGGGGGCTCGGGGCCGGCCTCTGGTCAGCACCTGCACCGCCTCCTTCCAGGGGGTCAGGCCAGTGGAGAGCCACCCCTAGGGATGGTCCTAAGTGTCAGATTCACTTGAGGGACTGTGACCGGAGACCTGGCTGCGGCTCTGCCTCCCTCAGCTGGGTCCTGGGACCCACTGGAAGATGCCAGATCACCACCTCAAGCTCCCGAAGTAAAGATCCGAGGCTGGCCAACCCGCCTCTGCTGCTCACAGCCCCGGAGCTCCGGCACCGGCCTGTACTCCTTAACCCTGCCACCTGGACCCTTAGGTGGATCAGCCAGGGGCCTGGACAGGCGCTCACAAAATCCACCCGATCTTGAACTGGCATCAGGGAGGAGCAGCCTCTTTGCATTGTGGGAGATGCGCAGCCGCCCTTTCCCACCCCTGTGGGAGGACGCAGGTCGCCCCTCCCCCGGGAGAACCTGTCCCCCCACCCCCGGGCTCACTGTGAACACCCCCCCAGGCCCTGCCCGGCTCTTCCTTTATCTTGTCCTGCTCCCTCGAATTTGAATTTGTCTCTTTTTATGGGTTCATTAAGCAGCGCTAACTAGGGGGTTAAAACCAGGAGTTCTAGAATCAGACAGTTCACCCCTCCTTGGACTAGCTCTGTGCCCTCGGAAAAATGCTGTACCTCTGAACCTAAGTGTCCTCATCTATAAAACGGAACTGATAACTGGGAAGTGGTTGCTGTGGTCGGGGGAGGTTGAGTGTGTCCCCAAAGGTTCATGGACTGGCAGCTTGGTCTCCAGGGCAGCCGCACTGAGGTGGCAGGACCTTACGGAAGCAGAGAGACGTCATCAGGCCACTGGGTGCTGCCCTGGGAAGGCATTAATGTGGTTCCCGCGAGAGCCCGGTTGGTTCTCGGGAGAGTGGGTTGTCATAAATGTGAGAGCCAGCCTGGCCCCTGAATCTCTCCGGCTTCCTGTGATCTCTCCCTCTCCCAGGGCTCCGGCATCAGGCTCTCTGCCCCATTGTGGCGCGGCCAGGGGCCTCACCAGAGACCCAAACAGATGGGGCTACCTGATCTTGAACTTTCAGCTTACAAAACTGTAAGCTAAGTAAACCTCTTTGCTTTATAAAGTACCCAGCCCCAGGTGTTTTGTTGCAGCAATGGAATGCGGCCCAAGACAGAGGTTATGCATAGAAAGAGCTAGCAGAGGCCCAGCCTGAGGCAGCTTCGACATGCTTTTGCTTTTACTCTGGGTTGATTTCCCTTCTCTTAGGGAGACTCATGTGTCTTCTTGCTGGATTGGAAAAGTGCATCTCCCTGTGGCATTCTGGGATAGGCAGCCCCCAAAGTCTCTGGCACACAGTAGGATCAGGAATTATTAAAATGAAAACCTTCCAAATACCAGGTTCACCTCTCCCACTTCGTTCTTTCATGATGCTCACCTTCACAGAACCTGCCTCCCTGGCAGGGGGTGGCCCCCAAGGACTCCACCTTGCAGGACCCGGTGTGGCTCAGGACACAGAAGGTGGACTTCACAGTCAGCCAGATCTGATTATGAGTCTTGCCTCTGCTGCTGCTGACCAGCTGTGTGACCTAGAGCAAACGACTTGCCCTCTCTGAAACTCAGAGGTGGCAGGGCTCATCAGTCTTTGAAGGCGGAAGTGAGGATGGGGTCAGCTGCTGACCCCCTGTTACTGTAACTGCGGCTGCTGGCCGGGCCTCGCCTGCTACCCCAGTCCTTTCCCCTCCACCAGCCCCTGGCTTGGGCAGCTCCCTCCTGCCCCTCTACTGGTTCCTCTGCGCTGGCTTTTCACTTCCCCAAAGGCGCAGTCTAAAAGATCCCCGGGTCTGTGGAAACCAGAACTTGACACTCTGGCCTTGGTCCGTGGGGAGGTGGCTGGAGCCGGCTCCCAGGCAGAACCCAGCAGCAGTGGTGGCTCTGAGCCTTTCTTCCTGCCCCAGCGCAGGACCCTGGAGCTTGGTGGCTGGAGAGATCAGGCCTGGAACTTGGCGGAGCAGCCTCCCCTGAATCCCTCCTTTGTGATGTGGCTCAGCCTGGTTCCTGGCCAGGGAGCTGGGTCCCTTTCCCAAGGGGGCAGCTTGGCAAGAAGAGGCTTGCGCGGGAGGAGGGCCCAGAGCCACTTTGCTGGGCGGTGGCCGCCAGACCCCTGCTGGCGAGACTTTGTCCCTGTCCCTCTAAGGTCGGGGCTGGGTGCTCTGGGACCTCGCAGCACAGAGCTGGGCCGCGCAGGGTCAAGCTCCGCCCCCTGGGTTCTAAGTCCTGCTCTGCCCTGGTTCCTCCGAGCGACGCCGCTTTTTTGGTTCATTTGGCTTGTTTTTGCCATGCTGGGCGAGAGCCCGGGGCCTGGCACCTGCCGGGCAAGTGCTCCACCCCCAGCCGCGCCTGGGCCTTATTGTGGAATTTCATTTTCCTCTTCTCCATGTTTAAGTTCATGCCCTGTCGATCCAGATGTGCACCAGCAGCAAAGACCCCACCCAGGTCTCAGCCAGGTGGGGCACTTCAGCATCTGGAGCCGGGACTTCCTTCCCCCTGGCCACAGCCCCCCGCACCCCCTGACAGGCACGAGCGAGGGGTAAAGAAAGCCACTACCCAGGCAGGAGCTTCTCCTGCTGACTTCTGCCCGGGAAGACCAGAGGGCCACTGGGACCTCAGACCTACCCAGGAGGATGGATACCGTCACCATCTGGGTCACCTTTCCCGTGTTGCCAGCTCAGCGGTCACACGCAGATGCAAGGTTGGGACGCCCGAGTCCTGAGAGTGAGTGTGTACTAGCCCTGCCCGCTGGGTCCAGCCTTAGACTGGGAATTTCCTTCCCCTCTTGATAGGAGCCATCAGTGAACGGTCCGAAATGGCCAGGTAGCCATTTGTTCATTTAATAAGTATGTACTAAGTGCCTCTTCAGTTCTGGCACGCAGGGCTGGGTGCCGTGCTGGCACTTAGCAACGAGAGACAGATGAGAACCTTCTTTTGGGGGGTTTACCACTGGGGAGGGCAAGGAGCCAACAAGAGAGCAAAAAGGAGACCATTACAGACTGAGGTGAGCTCATCCCTGCATGGGAGGGAATGTCACCAAGGAACTCAGCAGGGGCCCCAGAGCAGCTGGATGAGGGACAAGCTGGGAGACAGTAAAGAAGCAGCCAGCCCAAGGCAGCAGGAGGATTTTCAAGCAGCAGGCGACAGCAGCTACAAAGGCCCTGTGGCAGGAAGTGTGAAGTGCAACAGTAACAGAATGGAAGCCACCGAGGGTCAGTGAGCCAGAAGATGAGCCACGAGACGGGGGGGTGTCCCGTCCAGCCAGAGGGGGCTCAAAGGTCATGGCGAAGGTCAGGTCTTACTGCAAGTGATGGAAAGACATGGGTTTCAGAACCTGTCATTTTGAACTATTTCAGCCAATCCAAAGAGTCTGTGCGAGGTACAGGTGACGCGGAAGGAACGATGTGACCAGGCACCCGGAGTCTGTGCTGGCCCTCCCGGGTGCCAGTCCTCCTCCGCGGCTGGCTCCTCGTTGTTGGGACCCCTCCCCCCCCCGCCGGTCCTGGTTTCCTCACCTTGAACCGCCCTGCTCCTCAGATCAGCCGCCTCCTTGCTGTGTGTCTTCTCTTCTTGAGAAATGTTACTGGAGTCCGCCGCCGGCACTTTGTTGGGGACTTTTGCACCCTTGTCGAAGGGCCTGCTGTGGCTCCTGCTTCCTCCCCTGGTGGCTCAGAGGGTGGACAGGACCACGGAGGGCTCAGTGGCCTTGGCTACCTCCTCTCATTGCGCCGCTCACCTCGTCTGCAGAGTTGGGGTTCTTTGGTGCCCTGACACAGGCCCCTGCCCACCCCAGGACTCCCCCAGGGGCACCCCATGAAATGGAGGTGCTCACAACACACTTAGAAAGCCATGCCTGTTTTTCACAGGCGGCTCCTGACCTTGAGGTTTTGGCATGAGGAGCTGTTGGCAGGCCTGCCCTCACCCCAGGTGCAGGTGGGTCCTTAGCTGGTTAACGATGGGTCCTCACAGCCCAGGTGCAGGACTGTCCGCTCTCCCTGAGGGCACCTTGAACATGGCAGCCACACACGGGTCAACCCCAGGGTCCGGAGGGGAGTCTGGCCAAGCCGGGACGTCCCCCCTGGCTGCCCCGCAAGGCTGCGCCTTCTGAGGGGCATGTTGGAAACTCTGCGGCCCAAATCCTCTAAGCACCAAAGGAGCTTCTTGGCATGGTTGGAGAGGACAAGACCCCACGCTAAATATAACTCGGTGCCCTCCAGGTCAGCAGCCCGAAACCAGATGGACAGGCAGCCCGCTGGAGCTGGGCTCCCATGGACCCCAGGCAGCCCAGGGGAGTCCCGGGTGTCCAGAGGGATGCGTCTGAGCCACCGCGGGACTCAGCACCCCGCCATGAGCCCTAAGAACGAACCCCTTTGTTTCTTTCTGGTTCTGAAAGCAGCTCATGAATATTTCTGTTTTCCAACTGTTCTTCTCCCAGTAAGAAAAAGGAAATAAAAATCACCCTTAACCCATCACACAGAGAAAATAACTATAAACATCGCAGTATATTTAATGTGAGTGTTTTGAAACTTAAAATAATACGGTAAATAGTGTTTCCCAAGCTTTATCTCCTGATGAGTCCTTTTATGTATTCTTTTGGAATGTTTCCCCGAAACCCCATGGAATGTTTTTTGGGGGGGACAGTGCAGGGGGTGGAACCCAGGGACTCCCACATGCTGGGGAGGCCCCTACACTGACCCCCAGCCCCATCCCCAGGACATTTTAATACCAAGGTTACACTATGAATCTGTTTGCGTACATGGCCCTGAAGAGGGCTAGAAACAACTGTTCTAAGGATTTTTTTTAGTCCCACCCTCAAGAACCTATTTTTATCCTTTGCTGACGATCAAGCGCCCCCTGAGAACGCAGGCTTTGACCACATACTGTTCTAGGTTCTTTACACACATTTATATGTTGGCTTATCACAATTTCCCTCTGAGGTGTGTACAACAGAGTTTGTGGCTTCATGTTACACTTGCAGGGGCTGAGGCACAGAGAGGTTAAGGAGCTTGCCCAAGGTTACACAGCTGGGAAAGAACAAAGTGAGGACCGAAGCCCAGACAGCCTGGATCCAAAGTTTTGTCTTCACCACCCACCTGTGCTGCCTCGAAACCACATATTCAGATGGTAAAAATCCCCAAATATAGAAATACAGCAAAAAGTGTCCTTCTCTAGCCCCTCGAACCCCAGAAACAATCCATGGCACCAGTTTGGAAAGTGACCCCCCCACACGCTCCTCATTTTTTGCATAGGTGTTTGTATCTGCAAAGACGTCTCGTATTCTTAACCCAAGTGCGATCATCTGGTCTTTTCTACGTCTTCGTGTGTACCTGTGGAGGTGCATACCTGTGTGTGTCTGGAGTGGTTTAAAATCAGGACCACACTGAACACACTCTCGTTTTAGACTTGTTGCTCGACTTAAAAACGTGCCATTAGCTGCTTTGTGGCCCTAACTGAATAAGATTCTGTGCGATTCACTGAGCCAGCCCTGAACTGTTGGCTGCTGAAGCGGCCGAGGGTCTCCCACTCTGCAGCTGCGATGTCTCTGCACACCTCCAAGAAGCTGCGACCACAGAGCCAGGGGCTAAAACACTCCCCAAACTTTTGATCCTTAAATGCCAAAATTCACCTTCCAAAGACTGAGTCGTGTCCCCAGCCCCTCGGCCACTCTGGCTGTCACTGGCTTTTTCTAAGAAGCAAAACAGTGTGTTAGTCCTGGTGTTCGCCTCTGCCCGTGACTCTCCGGGGGCCGTCTCTGCCAGGTGACAAGACAGGCCGAGAGGTTCGGGCGCCCAGACCTCAGGCCCCAGCACGAGGCCCGTGTGCCGGGGTCACGCAGTGGCTTTGTGTCTCTCCTGCTTCCAGCGTGAGCCTCTGGCCCTGGGCCTCTCCCACTGAGCCATCCGGCTCTGACCTTGGCAGGACCGTGCACCCACGAGGCTGCCAAAGCCCCCCTCCTGTGCTTCTCTAGCCATGAGTGACGTTGTCAGAAGCAGGCACCTGGTGTGTGGCAGACATGCCAGCTGGTCCCCTGCAGCTGTCTGCAGCGGGTCCCTGCTCACCGCCCCGCACACACCACACACGCACGCACCCACCCCCGTCCATCTCCCCAGATACGGCACGTGTGTGCACATGGGTAGAGATGTGCTTGCAACACAATATGAGGCGTGCACGCACGACACACACACACGCCCGCCACACACGCGTGTGCATGCCCAGGCATACGTGTACACGTGGACCCACCGTGCACACACGCATGCAGGGGTCGTGCATTCAGGGGCAGCCCTCTCCTGCCAGTGGGGTTCCCGGGGGCGCCCCAGAAGCCCAGCCAAGTTAGGACCCCTGCTGCCTCGCTGCAGGGCCCCCAGTCTTGCTCCTGGAAGCCCCGCTCATCCTAGTCCATAACTCCTCCAGTGCGTGCCAGCTCGTTGGATGCAGAAGACATATTTTCAGGGTGGAAAAAAGAAGGCACTGACTTCAAGCTGGTGAAGGATGTTGTCCCAAATGTTTTCAGAGTCTCTTTTAACAAAGGGGCCAGTTTCAGATGAAGCCTGTGGTGTGGCAAGAAAATATCTCAACAGCGTCAGATTTCAGGCGGCCTGGTTAGCCAGGGAGAGAGAGCCGAAAGAATGCAGGCCTTGCGCTTCCGAGGACGGCGCGGCCCAGGTGGCCCAGGGGCCAGCAGGGCTCCTCCTGCCCCACACTCTCACCCAGCTGGGGGTCTCGCCATGGACCCCGGCCTGCAGGCTCCTTCCCCGGGAGAGGGTTTACAGAACTAAGAAGGAAACGTGGGCAGGCAGCTGCCCGCTTTGAGGAAAGGAAAACTTGATGTGGCCAAAGAGCTTGTCTCGCTGGTGGCTTCATGCGGCCGCTAGTCATTTCACTCGAAGTTGAACTAGCAGAGCCTTTTAGAGTCTCTGCTGTGTGCCGGGCTCAGAGATGGCGACGTGGTCCCAGGAAGAGAGAGACTCACCTCGGTAGTTGGTGGGGGCTTAGGGGAGCAGCTGGAGGGGCCCCCGAGCCGGGTGATCCGAAACCTGCAGAAATGGGAGGCGGTGTGCAGAGAAGGGCGGGAGCCTGGGGCCAGGCCAGGCAGTGCAAGGACCCCTCTGAGGAGATGGACCTTTCTCCTGCGGGTAATAGGGAGCCCATGAGGGTGGTAAGCAGACCCCAGCAGGCTGCCTGGACAGGACATGTCATTGACCCCTGTCCCCGACGCAGGCCGTCCTGTTGCCATGTTGGACGGAGGCTCACTCCTGCTACGTCCATCCCTGGCCTTCTCTAGTGAGAGCTGAGATTTTCTTCCAGTTCCTTCAGCTGCACAGAATGTTTGAAGGCCCTGAGCTCTGGCCCCGCGGCCGCCTGCAGGAGGGAAAGGTCTGCCTTTTCCCTTCCTCGTGGGGCTGGGCGGATCCCCTTCCTCCTGCAGCTCACACGGGGAGCAGGCCGGCGGGACATCTGGAATGCATCCCGGGCCAGGCCCAGCCACAGCCCCACGGCCCCTACCGCTCCCTAGCTCCTTGGAGTGTGGGCAGGAGCCCGTGCCGCCGTCTGACTTTCTCTCTGCTCTCTCTGTTCTTCCCCAGACCACCTGACTTTCTCTCTGCTCTCTCTGTTCTTCCCCAGACCGATCCCTGCTGCCCTTCACACAGGACGCTGGGGTCGCCAGGAGCCATCCCCTGAGAGTTCGGCCCACGATTTCCTGGAGCAGCGCTAGAGGTTTTCCTCAGCCCCTAGGAGGGTCCTGCTGCTGCTGCTGCTGCTGATTTATTTATTTTCCTTGTTTGAACTGGGCCTCGCCCAGCTGCCCCACGGACACAATGGCACAGTCCAAGGCCAACGGCTCCCACTACGCACTGACCGCCATCGGCCTGGGGATGCTGGTCCTCGGGGTCATCATGGCCATGTGGAACCTGGTGCCGGGGTTCAGTGCTGCTGAGAAGCCGGCGGCTCAGGGGAACAAGACGGAGGTGGGTGGCGGCATCCTCAAGAGCAAGACCTTCTCCGTGGCCTACGTGCTGGTCGGAGCTGGGGTGATGCTGCTGCTGCTGTCCATCTGCCTGAGCATCCGGGACAAGAGGAGGCAGAGGCAGAACGAGGAGCTGGCCCGCATCCAGCAGCCGCCGGGGGCCATGCCTCATGCCCAGGAGGAGGACAGGTGAGGGCTGGCTCCCGGCCCCAGGGCCACACACTGCTCACACCTTTCCAGCAGAGAGATTTAGTCTGGAAGCCTTTGTCTTCCCACTCTCCCCCGTGAGGACGCCATGGAGCAGGGCTTCCCAGACCAGGTGCATGAATGGCTTACCGGGGACAGCCCCTGGGAAACCCAGCAGGGCCTGGGGGACTCCTGTTCGGTAGCTCGTCCCTCTGACCCAGGTGCGGTGAATGTTTACTCTGAATTGAAAAGTTCAGGGAGCTGTGCTGCTGTGGACCAAACATGCCACAAACGTGCATTAAACATGGGTGACGGGGGCTGGGGCTGTAGCTCAGGGGCAGAGCGCTTGCCTAGCACACAGCGGAGGCAGGAGGATTGCAAGTTCAAGGCCAGCCTCAGCAACTCAGTGAGACCCAGTCTCAAAATAAAAAGTAAGAAGGTCTGGGGATGTGGCTCAGTGGTAGAGCACCCCTGAATTAAGTCCCCAGTCCAAAAATAAAAATAGAAAATAGGCGATAAGTTGGGGAACAGGTGATAAAGACTGATATCCCTATTATAAAAAGAGCCCCTACAAATGAACATGAAAGATGAACACACCCATCAGAAACAGGAAAAGGGTGTTCATCTCATTAGTCAAGAAATACAAACAGAAAGATGTCATTCTTTCCTCTTTTCTTTTTCTGGCCCATCGTCTTGGCCAGTGTAGACAACCCAGTGTGGGAGAGTCTCAGGAGGGTGGGGCACCGAGGGAGTGTTGACAGACAGGCTCCTGGGATCTCTACGCGGGTCTAGAGCAATAAGTCTGCACAGCCCCTTCGTCCGCGGTAGGAACAGTGTGCTGCCACGCCCACTCCAGGGTCTGCCACGCCCACGCCGCCGCCTGCCTCGCCCACCCCGCAGTCTGGCAGTCATTGCAGATCTGCACCTGTGAACGTGGGGCCACACCCACATCAGAAAAAGAAATCACAACTCAGCCTCTTTTTTAAAAAATATTTTTTTAGTTGTAGATGGACACAAAACCTTTATTTTATTTATTTTTAGGTGGTGCCAGGCAAGCCCTCCACCACTGAGCCACAACCTAGCCTCCAACTCAGCATCTTGGGGGCCTTGCCACATCACATGCTGCAGGGTAGACTCAGAGAGGGACAGGGAAAGCACCCACCGGAGTATCCACCATGGTGTTCTCTGCATGGAAGGATTGGGGGTGTTTTTATTTTCTTCATTAGATTTTTCTGTATTTTCTGAATTTTCTGTGAGCATCTCTTATCTTTATAGCAGGTAGTTTTTTTACGTTGGAAAAATTGGATTTATTTTCTCATAATAAAAGATAACACAAAACCAAGTGTGGTGGCGCACACCTGTAATCCCAGCGATTTTGGAGGCTGAGGCAGGAGGACTGCAAGATTGAGGCCAGCCTCAGCAACTTAGTGAGACTCTGTCTCAAAAAATAAAAAGGGCTGGGGATGTGGCTCAGAGGTAAAGCGCCCCTGGGTTCAATCCTCTGTACCAAAATAAATAAATAAATATCCTGTACTAGTCAGAGTTCTCCAGATCTGAGGTAGGAGAGAGGCATGGTCCTGTGCTGCTGACCCATGTGGATGGGCATGGGGTGTGCACATCACAGAGTACATTTACCTAACAAGACAGCTATGGCATCACTGGGTGACAAAATCTTATGGGACAACCATCCCACATGGTGCCATTGACCAAAACATTGTGTGGCCCATGACTCTGTGTGTGTGTGTGTGTGTGTGTGTGTGTGTGTGTGTGTGTAAATGTACTATGAAGACTTGGCAGATGGGATAGTGGGGGCTGAGAAGTCCCATGAAGGGAAGCCTGTGACCCAGGATAGCCAGGGGTCTCATCCCACCTCAGTCCCAAGGCCTGAGGACCAGGGAAGCTGATGGTAGGCAGCCCGGTCCTAGAGCAGAAGAGGCAGGGAAAAGGGCGACTTCCTTCTGCTCTAACCCTTGTTCCACCCGGGCCCTCAGCAGAGGCTCGCTGGCTCTGGGCAGGGCAGACTGCTTCCCATCCCACATGCTGATTCTAGAAAACTTGGGAACTAGAGAAAAGACCAAAGGAGGAAAATCAATCACTCTCAGACACCCACGCCAGCCACGGGCCCACACGAGCTCCTTCCTAGAGAAGGGGAGAGGGGAGCAGGGGCCCATGGGGCAGAGTCTGGCTGCCCACCATCCCCTGCAGGTTCAAGGGGAGGTCCCGGAAGACAGCTTGGGCAGGACTCGCGTTAACTGCGCAAAGACATCCGGAGCATTTGGGTTTTCTCTTTCAACCGTCAGATGACAGTAAGGCAGAGAGGGTCTGATCTCCTTGAGCACCGGAAGGTAAACTGGTAGAATAACTTGAGATGTACGTGCTCACGTTCAGCTCTTCCTTCTCCACCTCTAATTGGAGGCTACGGCATTCAGTTTCTCGGGGCCTTTCCCAGAGGCCCCTGCTGGGCATTGGAATAAAGAGTCCAGGGCCACATTGTACAGTGTGACAGGCTTCCAGGCCAAGAGGTTAACCCCCAGGTGACACTGCCTAGCAGGTCAGTGTGGCCTTCACCTCCTGCTCTCCCACTTCACTAACCCTTGATGTGTCACTTCCCCATCTGTGAAATGGGTGTCCTAACAGCTCGGCTCCCAGTGCCAGGAGTATGGAATCAGTGCGTGTGCTCAAGCCCCCGGGACACAGCTGGAGTGCTCCCTTTATAACTTCGGGACCCCGGCTTGGTCACAGAGCTGGCGGGTTCCGCGGCCCCTCGCTTGGGGTTTCAAGTGACCTGAGTGCACCCTCACACTGACTGTGCTCCTTGTCTTGCAGCCAGGAGGAGGAGGACGAGGAGGAGGTGGCCTCCTCCAGGTACTACGTCCCCAGCTACGAGGAGGTGATGCGGGCGCACTACTCAGAAGGGCAGGACCTGGATCGGGGCCCCAGGATGAGCGTCTCTCTCCCCTCCTACGAGTCCCTGACGGGGCTGGACGAGGCGGCCCCCGCCAGCACCAGGGCCGACGCGGAGGCCGGCCCCGGGCACCCCCCGGACAGACAGAACTCCAGGCTGGCCAAGCGCCTCAAGCCGCTGAAGGTTCGAAGGATTAAGTCTGAAAAGCTTCACCTCAAGGACTTTAGGATCAACCTCCCCGACAAAAATGTCCCTCCTCCCTCCATCGAGCCTTTGACTCCCCCGCCACAGTACGACGAGGTCCAGGAGAAGGCCCCCGATGCCCGGCCCCCCGACTGAACGGTCCCCCTGGGCGCGACCCTGCTGCGCCCCCTCTGCGCCAACAGACTGTAGCGGAGCCACTTCACCAGGCTGAGAAGCGGAGGGGCTGTCGGTGCACTTGGTCATTTGAATGGGGATCCCGCGATCCGGGAGTGCTGACCGATGCTCCTCAGAGTCTCGCGTGGCAGGTGCATCTGGAAGAGATGCCGCCCGGTCCTGGTGGCCCTCTGGACCACGCCGCGAGCCTCGGCTCAGGCACCTTCCCCAACTGGGTTGTGGGCGACACACTCCTCTTTTGAGTCAGAAAGGGACGCCTAGCGATGGGTTCCCACTGGTCGCTTTGCTTCCGCTAGGACTGTTTTGTTTCAAAAGGAAAACGAGTTTTGCATCTGCTTTCTTCGCTGGAGTCCTGAACTGCGGCGAAAACATCTGGCCGGGCTTCACCAGAAGGACCCGGGCTGTTTTGTGACTGGGGTGACCCAGGCGGTGGCTCTCTCAGGGTCCCCGATGCTGTTGGTTTTTTGATGGCCACAGGCCTGAGGAACTTCAGCACCTGCTACGTAAGATCCTGGTCTTAACTGGCACAGTTTAGCTAGTCTCCTCTGTGTGGTGGCGAGAGGAGCCCGGTCAAGTTCCATGCCTTCTGAATCGTGGCACGCTGAGCTTTTTATAATAAAATATTTTATATGTAGTACATTCGGCTCCAGGGTTATCTTGGCGGCTCTTCCAATACTGGCTTGCTTAGGGGGAAATATCAATGGTAACAGCTAATAGGTCTGGAACATCGGGTACATGCCCCACGGCACGTGAAGCTCTGGGCAGGTGCTATCCCGTGTCACCTGTACCCAGGTCTGGGGCCACTGCCATTCTGCAGGTTAATTCTTGAGGCGTAAGCTAATTAAAGCAGCCCATGTCACATGGCTGGTAAGTGGATTTGAGCCCATGGCGCCTGGCTCCAGGGCCTGAGTTCTTACAACAGTCCACTGTGTAGCTTGGGAGAAAGGCCGTTTATTCAGACTCAGTGACGACCTGCCCTTCCCCATCAGCCCATGTCACCCGAAGGAAGTACTGTTCTTTAGACCACAGACGGCCACCTGTCCAGGCGTCCTTCCTGCATGCCCCTCCTGGGAACTGGCCCCGGAGGGAGCTCAGGGTACCACCTGTCACCAGAATTGACTGGTGGGTGAGTGTGTCCTCCTGGAAGGGGACAGTGACTCCCTGTGCCGGGCAGGGAAGCAGTTCAGCCATAGGAAATAAATGCCCGCGCAGCTGGACATGGCAGCATAAGCCTGTGATTCCTGTGGCTCAGGAGGCGGAGGCAGGAGGATCGCAAGTTCAAAGCCAACCTCAGCAAGTTAGCGAGACCCTGTCTTAAAATAAAAACCGAAAAAAAAGGGCTGGGGATGTGGCTCAGTTGTTAAGCACCCTAGGGTTCAATCCTTGGTGACTGAGAGAGAGAGAGAGAGAGAGAGAGAGAGAGAGAGAGAGAGAGAGAGAGAGAGAGAAAGGAAAGAAGGAGGGAGGGAGGGAGGGAGGAGGGAAGGGAGGGAGGGAGGAGGTCAGTGCACAGGGGATGGAGACTGTCAAGGATGGGACAAAGGAGGGGAACAGAGACCTCAGGGGTCGGTGTCTTGGCCTGGGAGCAGGACCAAGTCCAAAGAACACCTCCCCGTCCTGGCGAGCAGGGAGTGACCTGCTGAGGGACCTGCTGAGGCCTTGGGCTGGTCGAAAGAAAATATCCTCAGGCCCCGGATGTTTTCTAACACGCCCCAGGCGGTGAGGAGGAGAGTCCCCTTTCTTATCTGGGATCAGGGTGGTACAGGAAGTTCCAAGCTTTCCCTTTCCTTAGGCAAACACCTAACCGCAGGGGAGGACTGGGATGGCTGGGGGCACTCTGCACAGCTTGTCCCTGGCCGGCTGGTTTGGCTAATACTCCTCGTGCTTCTTCCTGACTTGGAAAAACAGGGGAGGGGTATAACAGGGGAGGAGCAGGCCTTCTGGAAGGACTCTCCATCTGGCTTCTGGTAGACAGCTCATGGGGCGGGAGGGCTTGGGGCTTGTAGCAGACTGAATGGCGGCCCCCAAAGGTAGGAGACCCTAATCCCTGGAACCCGCTACTGTCGCCTCCTATGACAAGGGTTTTGCAGATGTGATTAAATTAAGGGTCTGAGATGAGAGGATCCTGGTTTATCCGTGTGGGCCATACCAACCACAGTGTCCCTGTGACAGACTGGGAGGCTGTGTGCACAGGAGCGGAGGCGGTGTGACCATGCAGGCCAAGATCAGAGGCGGGTCTCCCCAAGCCAGGGAACACTGCGGCACCAGAAGCCGGGCAAAGCGAGGGGTGGGGTCAGCCAGACCCCACCTTGATTGGGGTCATCCTGCCTGTAGAGCTGGGAGGGAGCACTTCTGTCGTCTTGGGCACCGTGTTTGAGAATTTGTCACGGCAGCCAGAGGAACTCCGAGATGGTTGACCTTCAGCACACTGGGAACCAGCCCTCCTTGGACCCCTTCACGGGCCCTCGCGTGGAAATAGCAGCTTGTTCTCTATGTGGCGATGGAGGAGGAGAATTCACTCGTGCTACTCAGAGAAGCATAATGAATTTTCGGCGTATGAAATGGGCAGTGAGAATGTTGGCTGGAAACGGTAACCGAGAGGCGGGGTCCTGGATGACCCCTGGACAGGACAGGAAGTTCTCCTCAATGTTGTTAGAGCCGCGTCTCCAGGGAGGCGGCCACTTCACCTCAAGCTTCCCCAAAGTCTTCTTGGCCCCTTGGCTTATTGGTCCTGACCTATCAGGGTCATCCTCAAAGATTTCTGTATTTGGACTATAGGATTTTTTTTAATTAAATAGGAAATGAGAAGAAAAGGGGGGGAAGGATTAAAAAGGTAAAACCTAGATGTGGACTTGAGCTCTCTTCTGTCATGTTTTTGTTCCGAAGGTCAATAGAAGGCAGAAAAGGGGGAGGAAAGACATGAAGTCACCTATGTGTCTGGGGCGTCACACACCCCTGGGGCTATGAGTAGAGAGAAGAAACCGGAATGAAGGGCCTTTTAAAGTCCCATTGACACACTGTGCACAACAGGAAGACTCCTCAGCAGCCACGTTGTCCTCAGGTGACCTCCAGGTGCTTGGGTCACTGCTGATTGGACGGAACTGTGTCCATGTGACCCAGGGAGAGCCAATCAGAAATGGAGCTGGGATAGGCAATTGTCTCCCAGGAATTTGGGCCCCAGATGCCGAGGGTGGTTGGTGGGGTGATGTGGCCTCAGAGATGTGGAGGCCTTTCAGAAGCCATCATGATGGGCCATGGACAAGTGTCACAGGGGAAGCTACCCCCTGGTGACTTTCCCATGCTTGGTCCTTGACCCAGCTGTCCTGCCCTTGGGTTTCATAAAAGATACTGTGTCCTCCCAGTAATTTCCCCTTTTTTAGCTTTGACCCTAACCTTAGCCGAGGTCCTTGAGTTTGGGGACTACCTTTACATTGTTGGTGAGTCTGAGCCCACCTATACTGATTTTTATTTTCATTTTTCTCAGACCCGTTAACAGTTCTGGCAAAGGAGAAACAGCAGTTAATTGGGGTCAATGATCGCCCTCGAGCTTCACTAGACAGCTGTGGAGCACTGCCTGGTGTGTGGCTGACCCAGGGTCACAGATCTGCCGCTGTGTGCCAGGCACTGGTCTAGGCCCTAGGGATCAGCATCGAAGCCTGAGCTTTGCTTGGGCACTATTTTCCAAAGCAGATCTTACATCCTTGGGTGATAGTCACCTTTGGATGATCATTCTGGATGGGCTGCTTGAACTGGGTACAATAAATTTAAAAGCTGCAGGGTAGTCACATGCAGAGAGCAGAGAGATGACCAAAGAACAAGGTCACAGAAGAATCAGCTGCACAGAGGAACAGAGAGAGATCGGTCACTTTGCATCAGCTGGCTCTGGGCTCTCCTTTGACCCTGGCCACTGGCCCTGCCTGTGTGTCCCTGCGATGCCCAGCCTGCTCTCAGTAAGCCTGTCTCTGCTGAAGCAAGTTGGAGTGGGTTTCTGCTCTTCGATGCCAAATGTCCTGAGAAGACTGTTCATCTGACAAGCAGGGACGGCAAAACCAAAATAAACCTGCAAGTGTGCTACCGTCTGGAGAATGGGCCACCGCCGTGTCCCCAGAAGTGACAGTTCAGTGGGACTGCAGCACTAAACGAAGAGCGCTCCTCAGGGTCTGCGGGCTCCTTTGTTGTCCTGAGGGCCCTGACAAGGCCCAGCAGTTCCCAGACATTTGTGCTGAGTTCTCCCGTGCCGAGTCATCCAGGACCCACCGTCCTGTCGGCCAGCACGGGCAGGAGCAAGGACTTTCCACCAAAATGGAGGCTGCCCAGTCTGAGATGGTAAAGCACCGCAATGCTCTTGGCACAAAGTGAAGGGCACGTGGTGGCTGAGACAGGACCAGTTTCTGGGCAGAGACCTGGCCTGAGATCTGAGTACTGCTCCAAGCATACCCGCAGGCTCTCGCCTAGAAGCATGTTCTGAGCAAAGTCATCAGGCGACACGAACAGTTTGTGAGGAATCATGGGAGAAAACCGGAAGATGAGCAGCAGGCCTGCATAGCTCAGGCCAGTGGAGGCTTCCGGAGGGCAGCCTGGCCCAGGACTTGGTGCTTCCATGCATGTGACAAGGACTCCCCTCATGGACAGTGGACAAGTGCGTCCATTTTTCTGTCTGATTTTGTGTGTGTGTTGTCAGTACATTCAGACCCGAGTCACTTTAAGTCTGAGTCACTCTCGGGACTTTGAGGACCCGCTTCCCTGGGGACTCCCAGACATGTTCTCATGGAGTTTACTGTACGGATATGAGAAAGTCCCTGATTCTACCTGTTTGTGAGTTCCCAGGTTGAACAAAGTCTACTCGTTCAACACATTTTTATTGAGCACCTACTATGGGCCACATGCTCAGGATAAAGCTGCAAAGAAACAGACCCTGCTGATTTGGAGGTTATGTTCTGGGTGGAAGCGGAGACAATGAAAAATAAATAAATACATGATGTCATGTCAGAAAACAAGAAGAGAAAGAGAGCAAGGTATAGCATGGGAGGTGATGAGGGGTCACCTTTGGGGGTGAGCTGGAAAGCCTCTGGGTGGGAACAGTGGCAAGTGAGTCCCTACAGCAGTCGGGCCCCTCCTGATCCCCCACCACGGGGACAGCGGATGCTTTCTGGAGTTCCTGCGGCTGGTGTAGACAGAAGTGTGTTCTCTGGGGCGACGTGTGAGACTCCAGCTGGTCCGGGGGAGGAAGCCATGCCCCTGTCTCTGGCAGAGCAGCCGACCCAGGATGACGTCCCAGACCCTGAAGCTGAATTGGAAGTGACAGCTGCCGTGTGTGGGTGTCAGATTCTCCCCCAAGGGGTGGAGCCTAAGGGTCAGGAAACGCAGTCTTCGGACATTACAGAGCCAGGTGACCAGGAGAGGAGGAAAAGGCCCCGCGTTCTCCTCGGAGGGCAGCCCCAGTGTGTGACTTGATGTTTTCTTTAAAAACCTGTCACTGTTATGGGTCAACCTCCCCCCACTCCAGAATTTAAAAATCAAATTCTTCGTGGAGGACATAAACAAATTTCTCTTCCCCTTCTTCATCCCTCCATCGGTTCCCAGCCCACATTTGATGGACTTGTAATAAACTATAATAACCTGGAATCCATTAACTGTACCACATACGATAAGGGACAGATAGCCGGTGGTGGGACTTACAAACTCAGACCTGGAGAGATTTTAGATTACTTAAAAGCATACTTAGAAAAACACACAACAAAGGGTACAGAACAACATAAAATGACTAAGATACAATCTTGGAAGCAAACGTTATGACATGTCTTTTCCCTGGTTATAAATCTCCAAACACCAGCGTCAGATAATACAGCATGCCTCTCTGAGGTGAGCTGGGCTCAGCACTGCATAAAATTCCAGAACTGTGCAGGAACTATAAAACCAAGGAACTCTCCCTAGCATCTATCCTTGAGGTGTCTCGTTTCTAAAGGTATCCTTGGTGATCATGCCCGTCCAGCTACCTTCAGAAAACAGATGAGAAAAAGATAATGTGACAGTCAGCTCTTTTATTTTTAATTTTGGATAAAATCGGACAGGCCGTGAATGTTTCCAAAAGAGAAACTGAGTGAATATGTGGCATAAACTGGTGGGTCAGCGCACCTGCCTGGCCCATTTCCTGCCTCTTGCTGACTAATACTAGGGAGTGAGAATCCTGCATTTTTCTCTGATTTCTGACAAATTAGTTGTCAGTGTTCAAAATCAGATTCAAAGTGCTGGTCCACAAGTTGGCTTCTGAACAGGGAAGGACAGGCCACCTGACCATGGTCAATTCGTTTTAGCACCGCCTGGGTTCTTTGAAATCAGAAAAGCAAGGTGCAGACTCAGGGCGTGCGGGAGCTGAGGGCAGAAGCAAGAATGCTCGTGACTTTAAAAGGTAAGGCGGAGCGTATGGAAAACATCCATTTAGTCAATCAAAATGACAAAAAAAGAATCAGGACAAAAAACACAAGAACGATTTGGATGTTTATTTTCCAAGCTAAAAAAAAAAAATGTTTTATGGCCTAAAATTTTCCCATTGGCTGAAAGCAGTAAAAACTGCCCGTTAATCTTTCCTCAGGCCTATAACAGGAAGGTCTCGTGGGGCCCACAGGAGCCAGGAATAGGACCCAGGAGAAGAGCTGCGGCCCACCGTCCTGCGCGTGTGCTGGACGGCACATCCGTGGCCCGACTTCACCTGTGGCTGGAGTCTTAGACACGGACATTTTAACACAGCCTTTCACTGACTGAACACTGGGTTAAATGGACTATGATTTTACCACTACAGATCGCTCCAGTCGGGGTTTTCAACCTTCACATTTGGGGCTGATAGTGTGACAGTGGGCAGAGGGTGGGGGAGAGGCAGCTCTGCATACAGTCAGATGGTCAGCAGCCTGGAAGGGGCTGGTCAGCAGCCCTGGGCCTCTCCTCACCAGGTGCCGGTGTCCCCTCCCAAGTGTGGGGTCATGGTTTGTATCTTGAATGTGTCCAAAGACCTGTGTGTTAAAGGCTTGGTCACCAGCCTGGGGCCCTATTGGGAGGTGGTGAACCTTGAGCAGAAAGAACCCAGCTGGAGGAAGGTGGGTCACTGTGGGAGTGCCCAGGACAGGGAGATTGGGACCCTGGCTCCTTTCCTCTCTGCCTCTTCCCAGTCACCAGGAGGGAGCAGCTTCCTCCACCACGTGCTCCCCACCAGGATGTTCTGCCTCACCCCAGGCCCCAAACAGTGGCGCCAACTGCCCCTGAACTGAAGCCTTTGGAATCATAAGCCTGAGTGAACCTTCCTCCTCACGAGGGCATTGTGTCACAGAAAAGGAAATCTGACCAACACATGCGGCCATCAAGAACCTGTCCAGACAGTGTCAAAAGTCGCCTGTGGGGGCTGAGGATGCAGCTGTTGGTAGAGTGCTTGCCTCGCAGGCACAAGGCCCTGGGTTCAATCCCCAGCACCACACACACACAAAGGTCTTAAAAGTCACCTGGGGCAGGGCTGAGGCCGCCCTGGTTGAAAAACCACAGTTTTAAGTCTGCTACAGGAAAATGTAGTAAGGGAAAGTAGAGAGATTCCTGTCACCCGAGTGGCAATTCTGTGCTTGTTAAATGAAATATCGATGACTGCGTCGGGTCGCGGGACTGGGAGACACGAGTATGTGAACTTGTGAGAGGCTGCAGAAAGCTGGGTTTTGAGAGGGAGCGGTTCATCTTGTCCAGCTTCCTTGGACAGGGAGGAAACTGAAATCAAGGATGCTGTCTGCAGACCACGCCAGCGCCCTGCGAACATCTGTGTTTATCCAGATACCGGTGGTGTCCACCTGGAAAAACAGAGGACACAGGAGCCGCCCTGGACAGACCCCTAAGAGGGCACCATGTGAGCCTCAACCCAAACAGTGACTTCAGGATTAAAACACAACTACATGTTTCTAAGTCAGATGGTCCCGATGATATTTTTTTAGAAACCCATTAGTCACTTTGGGCAGTTTTTTTTCTCTGGATATTAGCACAGGAAGGGAAAGAGTCAATCAGTTTTCCTGAATGAACTGCATTCTATGATAAATAGTTGGTGAAAGAAAATTCCTTATAGAGGAATTCTAGTTAAGGATCACCAAGGAATAACAATTACAGAGAGGGCGGCTGGGTGAACGGGTAGACAAAACGTCGTCTGTGTCATTCAGCCTTAAGACGGAGGAAATTCTGACACATGATAGGACATGAGGCACCTTGGGGACATTATGGGAAGTGAAATCAGCCCAGCATGAAAGGACTCATTCAAGAAGATTCTGCCTATATGAGATAGCAAGAGTAGTCAGGTTGCTGGAAACAGAAACTGGAATGCAGTGGCCAAGAGGGAGGAGAACCGGGGAGTCTGTGTTTCATGAACACAGACTTTCAGTTTCACAAGATGAGAAATTTCTGGAGATTCTGGTGGTACCACATGAACATACTCAACACTCCCAAACTGTTTACCACCTTAAACATGGTTAAGGTGGCAAATTTTATATGTATTTGACCATGATTTAAAATCAAAATGAGAAATTATTGAAGGAAAAAAAGGGTGGATGAGGTCTTTAAAATGGATGGATCAGCTTGTTAGCACAGACCCTACTGATTAATCTTCACAAAATTAAAAATGGACCCTCAACTGCAGGATGCAAAATCAACACACAAACCCAAGAGCTTTTTTACACAGTAATAGGGAAATTAATGATAAAGAAGTCAAGAAGGCAATCCCATTTACAATTGCTACAAAATCAAGAAATAAACAAAATACCTGGAATAAGTGTAACCAAGGAAGTGAATGATCTCTACAATGAAAATTACAGAACGCGAATGAAAGAAACGGAAGAGAACACAAAAGAAAGTGGAAAGATAGCCCATGTTCATGGATTGGAATGATTAAGATTGTTCAAATGTCCACTCTACCCAAAGTAATCTACAGATTCAATATAATGCCTATCAAAATACCAAGGGCATTCTTCTCAGAAATATAAAAAACACTCCAAAAACGTGTATAGAGCACAAAAGATCCCCAGTAGCCCAAGCTATCCTGAGCAGAACAAAGCTGGAGGCATTGATACCTGACTTCACAATACACTATGAAGCGGAGAAACGGTTGCCAAAATAGCACAGCACTGGCGTAGGAGCCGATAGCCAGACCAATGGAACAGATTGGCCAAGCCGAAGGAAATCTGTGTATTTACAGGCAGCTGAGTTTTGGCAAAAGCAGTAAGGACGTATGTTGGGGAAAGGAAACGGCTCTTCAATACACGCTGCCAGAAAAATGGATGTCCACATGTGGAAGAAGAAAACCAACCTGTCTCTCGCCATGTATAGAAACAGCTGTCCAGATGTCACGGGCTCATGGCTGGTGCAGGCGGAGCCTCGGCCCATGACCCAGTCTGCCTTTTCTGTCTTTTTTTTTTTTTTTTTTTTTTTTCTGTACTGGGAATTGAATTCAGGGATGCTCGACCACTGAGCTACGTCTCAGCCCTTTTTACTTTTTGACTTCAGATAGGGTCTTGCAAGGTTGTCTAGCTGGCCTTGAACTTGTGATCCTCACTCTGGATTTGCTGGGATCAGACCTGTGCCATCACACCGGGTTCACCAAGTACCCTTGACCAAAGGACTGAATCTAATCTGACCTCCAGATCCAACTACTAGATTGTGGGAGACACCAGGAGGAGAGGAACAGATCATGAAGTCCTAAGGAGGCAATCGGCAAAAACCAGGGTCTGACTATTCTGCAGAACTAAAGACCTGGACTCTCTAAAAAAATCAGGGGCACTGAAAAACAGGGAGAGGGGTGTCATAGAATAAGGTGATCTCAGAGACATGGAGAGCAAACGCAACTTCCAGATGTGGACTCTAGCACTAACAGTCAAAGGACCTCTTGGAGAAAATAAGGAAATACAAGCATAGAGTCGGGGTCAAGTTCGGGAATCGTTATTAACGTGTTGAAGTGTAGCAATGTCGGAGCTTCTTCCAGTTGGGAAGTGCTTCCAGTTGGATGAAGTGACCCACTCTGTTTTAAATTAATCCAGAAAAAGGAAATCAGAAGGAAGAAAAGAGAGATGAAATAAGATTGGAAAACATTGAAGCTAGTAACAGGTGTCTGGGGCTAATCACGCTCTGTTCTCAACTTTCATGTGCATTTCAAAAATTCCACAATAATAAAAAAAAAAAAAATGTTTTTTAAGTAAGCAGTCCCAAAGGAACACGCACGCACAACCCAGGCAGAGCAAGCTACAGTCCAGGTGGAAGCACGGAGGCCAGGCCTCTCTGAGGAATTGACAGGTGCTAGAGATGGTGGGGGGTCAGGGGGAAGCACTGGGCCTGTGCAAAGTGAACTGGCCAAATTTATAACGCCCATATTAAGCCAGGCGCGGGGGTGCACGCCTGTAATCCCAGCAGCTTGGGAGGCTGAGGCAGGAGGATCTCAAGTTCGAAGCTAGCCTCAGCAAAAGTGAGGCACTAAGCAACTCGGTGAGACCCTGTCTCTAAATAAAATACAAAATAGGGCTGGGGAGGTGGCTCAGTGGTTAAGTACTCCTGAGTTCAGTCCCCAGTACCAAAAAAAAAAAAAAAAAAAATGCCCATATTAAGCCAGCAGCCCCTAGGCACTGTCTGTCCTGGGAAGAGGAGGCCTTAAATACCTTTCTCTGAACCATCAGAAAAGGGAGTCTGTGGGCTCTGGAATGGAAAAAAAAAAAACAAAAACAATACTGGGGCAACAATCATAATGATGGTGATCATGAACCCTACGGATTTAAAACCACATGGGGCTAGGGTTCAAGTTTGCAGTCCAGACACTGAGCAGGGAAACTCCAAGAGGAGAGGCAAGTGGCAGTGGTGGCAGTGGTGACATCCTGGCATCCAGCTGGAACAAAGGGAAACCGTCCCAGAGGAAAGCAGCCAGGAATCAGAGCTCGCGGGATTCCCAGAGATTACGTTCCATCAAAAATGAGGTCACAGTCGAATTACAAACCATCCTGGGAAACAGCGAGAGTAAGCAGAAGGCACAAAGGGGCTGAGACACCCCCTCCCGGGGACTTCCAGTGCCAGATTCGGATTCTACCGTGACAGAGCATGAAGCATTTTCAAAAAGAAGGATTTTTAAATGAGAAGAAAGAAAAATGAGGCCGGGCATCTAACCTGAGGAGGCTGTGGGACCCCAGGAAGACCTATTAACGCTTATACTTCGGCACTTCCATTCTGGCAGGAGAAGCGGATTCATCTGCACAATCGAGTTACACCAGCGATCCAAACGCAAGAACAAAACGCAAGAACCCAGAGACGAGCCAGATCGTGCGCGGGCAGGGAGAGCATGGCGGGGTCTGTTGCAATTCTCCCCGGGAGATCGCCACCTTCTCTCAGTCTCAGCCCAGTCTTTCAGGGTCTTCCTGGTAAGGTTCCTCCATCTTTAAGAGCAGGGGCGGGTGTGTGACTCAAATTTGACCAATCAGAGCAGAGCAATCTTCTGGGCCAAAGTCACTGGCTCAGGAACGGGCCTGAGACCCCCTTAGAGAAGGTGAGAAGCAGCGAGGCCTTATCGAGAAGACCGGGGAGAAGATTCACTATTCGTCATCAAAGCTGAGAGGCTGCAAGGGTTGGTTCGGAGGCAGCCTTTCTGTGGCCATGACAGATTCTGTCTGAGGTTGGATCCATGTGGTTAAAAGCATTGCCAAGAGCTAAAGAGAGGCCGAGACCTGACATCACTTGGGCCCAGTAGCCCTTTCATTTAGGGTAACAGGTGAACTTGCCTTCATGCCCAAACCAGTTGATGTTGGGTTCTGTCCCTGTAGGAAAAGGTCTTATCTCTTCAGTAATTAAAGTCTTTCGCACACTCTGGAAGCCCACCTTGGGCCCTCTGCTTCTCAGCACCTTGCTCCCGCCCTGTACTTAGCCCATCTTCCAGCCTCTATCCCCTTGGGTCCTTCCTTCCACCACATGCTTTCTGCACCTTCGCTACCCCTGAAATCCTGTTCATCCCTCGAGACTCCAAATTGCTTCCTTTTCCTTCCAGCCGTGGCTGGCCCCTCAAACCCTCCTCAGGCAGAACACCTCTCCCTCTCCATCCAGGGTCCCTCTGGGCCTTTACAGAGCACTTACCTCTTCTGCTGAGGATCCTAATTACCCAGGAACATTCCTGTCCCCTTGCTTCTTGGCAGTGATCCAAATTCAGACCCCGATTAGAGGAGACGATCTTCAAGACTTACGTTTCAAAGAAACAATCCACTCCCAGGAGAGGTCAGGAAGCCTGGTGAAAGATGAGGATTTGGGTGAGGGATTAGAAAGAAAAGCGCCATTGTTTCCGTGAAAAGGGAGAATCTGAGCTGAGTGTCGCCAGGGAGGAGGAGAGACTGGGCATATTTAGACCAAATGGAATGATTCAAGGAAACCTGAGTAGAAATGTCTAGAAAGGCCCAAGGTCGAGCCGCTCGAAAGGAAGATAAAGAGTCAGGAATGACCTGAGACGAGAACAAAATGCTTAAACCCAGAGTCACTGAAATGTGATGGCAGTGAGAACTTGGACCCTCCAGATGACAAGGGAGGTGACAACGATGAGGTCATCCCAAGCCAGACGCCTGGGAGGTGCTGGAACCAAGAGCTCTGTCCTGTGGCAGGGCCCCTGTTCACTTGCCACCAGGGCCTCTGGCCTCCTGGGATTTCTGTTCAACAGACAGACACTGATAGAGGTTGGCCAGGCAGTTGGTAGATGTGCCCAAAGTGCCCCAGGAGTCAAAGGTCAAAGGGAGCCTGGTGTCCACCTATGAGCCGCCAGGCAAGCATGTCTCTCTTCTCACTTCCTAAGCCCTGCCAAGCACCGCGGGCCTGGTACTCAGCTCCCAGGCCTCTGCCTGAGACCTACTGCTTCTTCAGATGCTCAAATGGCTCACCCAGACTAGAGGAGAAATCTGGTTAAGGCTCAGATATTTCAAAATCCCTTCCCCATTGCAGAGGCTCCATCAATTTCAGGAACCCACGCCCTCTCAGAGGCCTGGGAGGGTCTCCCTGTTCCTAAACTCATTCATTTAATTAAAAAAATATATTTATGGAGTGCCAGGTACACGTTAGGTACTGGTCCAGGCACCTGGGATGTTGGGTGGGCAAGAAAAGGACTGTCACCACCTGGAGCGTAGCTTCCAGATTACATCTCATCCTGCAGACAATCTGAAACCCTGCTGGCGTGGCCTGGGGATCTGGCGATTCTGAATTCCAGCAGGGACCAGGCTCAGGACCTGCCGCCCCAGGAAACTCAAGTCAACATTCCCTCTGAAAAGGAAAGGAAAATATTTAAAAGCTCAGACTGGAGTATTCAATGTTGTGAGGGACTGTGGATCGGTACCAGTTCTTTGGAAAAATCTTTGCTGGAATCTTCTAGAGCAGGACTCATGCATACTCGTGGCCCAGTGATTCCACTCCCAGGTGTGTGTGCAACAAAAATGCACACATGTACTCCCTGGAAAGACATGCAGTTGCCCATGCGGGTGGGTCCAGGATCCCCCTCAGATACCCAAATGCAAGGATGCCAGTCACGTTTGCTTATAACCTACACATCACTCCCATGGACTCTGTTCGTCTCCTGACTCCAGTTGTTTACTCTGGTGAGTTTGGACAATCAGATACACTACAGAAGTGCCACATCCAAGACACAGAACAGCCAGCCTTTCTCTTCCGAGCCCTGACCCTTTCCCTTGGACAACCACTAGAGATTTCTGTTACTCTAGATTACTTTTCCTATGCATGGATTTCATTCATAGCAATCCATGTCTGTGCCTGGGGTTTGTTTTTCAAGGATTTTAGAACCATCCATGTTGTGTGTATCAGGAGTTCTTTCCTTCTTATTACCAAGTTGTATCCTGTGGCATAAATATACCACCCCTGGTCCTTTCTTCTTTCCATACAAATTTGGTGGGGTTTTTTTTCAGCATAAATGTTTACCAATAATGCTACCCTTTGGAGTGGAACAGCCAGAAGTTGAATTTTGGAACCACCACTTGCAAAGATTGTCACAGGGCAAGCTACTTGACTTCTCTGGGTTTCCATTCCCCTTTCTATAAAAGGGCTGGGCTAAAAGTTAAGTAAAACTACGCATGACCCATGGCTGGTTCCTAGTGAGCCTTAATAAATATTGGCTGGCTTTGTTAACCATGTCCACGAAGGTTCACTGAGATGCGGGAAAAATAGTGGGGGTTTGCCCAGGCACCCAGAAGTAGAATTTATGGAGTTGTCCACCTCACAGAGACTGTGGGGTTTCTGGAAATCTCTTCTAGATGGTCACCATGATATCCATGATATCCATATGCAGAAAAGTTCCAAGGCAGCTGGACAGATGATATGCACTGTTCAGAGATCAGGTCTGCCTGGGTTGAGGGCACTCCAACCCAAAGCTTCTCCAGGGCGTTTGTACCCTGGGCTGAGACTGGAACCATCCTTCCCCAGCACCAGTGACTGCGGACCCTCCTGGAGTGAGTCTGTCGTGCCAGGCACAGGCCTAGGCACCATTCCTATCAGCCCACTAAATCCAGACGGTCCACGCTATTACCTCCATGTTCCACTGTGGGGAAAGGCAGGGACAAAATAAAAATAAAAAGTCAGTCTGCAAAGGTGGGATTGGCACAGGTGGCCCGCGGTTTCCTAACAAAATGTGCAGACAGAGCACAAGGAAGCAAGGGAACCGACTGATTTGCAAGAGAAATGCTCCGAACTAGCCATCCCGAGTCCACTGGAGACCCAGCTGTGGGTTTCCTCATCTGCTGGGGAAAGGTGCCAGTATTCTTTCCAGGATTGAAGTTCTTTTTGTAGGCCTCTGTGAGCGTCCACTTGCTGTAAAGTCTCTACTTGCTCAGCTTATGTGGTCAGGTTGTTAGTGGCCCAGGGAGTCTCCAGTGGCCCTCTGTCCTGTCGTTCATCATCCTCCTCAACTGCCAGCTATTTCCTGCTCCTACACGCTCATCCTTCACTCTCTCCCCAGTACAGGTCTCTCCCACCTCTCCTGGATAGGGATGGGGCCTAAAGCCAGCTCTCATTCCATGTGCAAATGCAAGGGCAACAGATGCATCTGCCAGGTCTCCAGGGAGGGGACAAGGACAGCCCAGGGAAGGTGGCTGGGGAGGAATGAGGTTTTCTGGGTGCAGAAGTTGCAGGAAGGAAGTCCGGCACCCAGGGTCCAGAAGTTGCAGCAGGTGGCAGGCCTGAGCTGCCCCCTCCTAGCTTACGAACCCTTCCCTCTTGCCTCGGCTCTCGGGACAGACAGGAGCTCAGCCTGCTCAGAAGTGAGGGAGAGCAGGTGGCGAGCAGGTGTCCTCTTATGGTTGTGACAGCTGTCACCTGTAGTCCCTCAGGGCAATGACACTCATCTACAGGTGTTCCTTAACTTACCATGAGGTTACATCCCAGTGAGCCCATCAAAAACTGAAAAAAATCAAAGCTCAAAAACACATTGAATATGCAAAATTCACCCAACACCATAGCTTGGCAACACAAGGTCCTACAGAGAACTTTTTCCTCCTGGGATGGTGTGGCTGCCACTACCCAGAATGCAGAGGGAATGTCATCCTGCATCACTAACCCAGGAGACGAGCAAAATGCAAAATTCAAGTATGGTTTCTACTGAACGCACTTCACTTTCACACACCATAAATGGTAAGTCGAAGACCTTCTGCAGATTCAATCCTGTCCGACTTTCTAGCTTTTGTGACCTCAGGGATATTCCTCTGTGTCTCTGAGGCTTATGTCCCCATTAAGGGTATGGGGTGATTTAACAGAAGTAATGATCACTGCTGATATTTTAGGTGGCTCTCTGCCTCAGTCACCATTGTGGGTCCTTCGCCCACACACACAGTTATGACCAGGGTTAAATGAGATGACCAATATGAAGGCCAGGACCCAGTAAGTAGAAAGCCCTTGGACAGCGAGGGACAAAGGAAACGTTCTCAGTCCTTGGGCTGCCCACACTTCTGATTTTCACTCCTACAGTGAATTAGGTCTGGAGAGTCTGACATGCCCAGGAGGTCAGGCAGCATCTGGGGGAGGAGGATCCAATCGAGCCCTGGCAGTTCTGTTCCAGTGGCTCTGAGTGTCAGTTCTGCCCTCAGCTGAGCATCTCTTCACTGAGATGGGGGATGATGGCAAGATACCATCTGAGCCTGGCAGATGCTGTGGGTTGTTCTAGCTCATGGCTGGCATTGGTTTCACCAGGTCTGTCTGGTAGTGAGCCAGTCTGAGTCCTGGGTACAGTCCGAGGACAAGGACTGGGCTAAAGACGCGCATAGAGGGGTGGAAATAGGGGTGGGAGAGGGGCCTGGGCAGCTGGCTAGAGACGCCAATGTCCTGGAGCACCCCGAACTGATTTCCCTATTTCTCCCTCTTCTGTGATCTTCCTGTTGACTAGGGTGCGGTCAGCCACAGCTCACCTTTCTTAGAAAAACGTACTTGGTTTTTCTCCAGGGACCTCCTCGGCCACTTCCTGCGAGTAAGATGAGGACTTCTCCAGGAAGAGTTCCGGGGTGCTCGGACAGGCGCGGGTGGGGCAGATCTGATTTGCACATCTTCCCTAGACGCCCCATCCCCTAGTCCTGTGCCCACTGGGCAAGGGGCTTCTTAAGGAAACTAATACGGGTCTGCGGTCACAGTTTGACACTCAAGGGGACCCAGGGCATGTCTGCAGAGATAAAGAACAAGAGTGAACAGATGTCTGTTAACCGGGAAAGCAGGGGCGGTCGGGGATGGATGTGGAAACTCGTTTCCCAGCACCGGGAAGGAACCCTCCTCCTTCCAAGCCAGCCCTCCCACCACCCCATGGTCCCTGGGCTCGCTCCTTCAGTTTGGGGTCAGTAACAGCACGGGCTCGAGTTCGGTGGGGCGGGGTGCTCACCTCCAAGCTCTACGGGGTCCAGCTCCCCCACCTCCCAGCGCTCCGCCACGCCCCGTGGCACAATTTGGAGCGAGGGGGTCACAAACCGGGTTCTCGGGTCGAATCGCCCTGCTGCCTCTTCCTAGCTCTGCCCCCTCTGTGGCCGCGCCTGGGCTTCACGGTCTTCGAAAGGCCACCGGCCCCGCGTGTCTGCAGCGCCTGGCAGCAGGTCCACCCCCACCCCGAGGTTGCTCCGCGCGTGGCCACGCCCCCTCCCCACACCCGAGGATGCTCCTTGCGTGGCCACGCCCCCGCCCCACCCCGAGGATGCTCCGCGCTTGGCCACGCCCCCACCCCACGCCCGAGGATGCTCCACGCGAGGCCACGCCCCCGCCCCACCCTGAGGATGCTCCATACTTGGCCACGCCCCCGCCCCACCCCGAGGATGCCCCGCGCGAGGCCACGCCCCCGCCCCACCCTGAGGATGCGCCATACTTAGCCACGCCCCCACCTCACGCCCGAGGATGCTCCACGCGAGGCCACGCCTCCGCCCAACATCCGAGGATGCTCCGCGCGAGGCCACGCCCCCGCCCCACCCCGAGGATGCTCCGCGTGAGGCCACGCCCCCGCCGCCGCGCAGGCCACGCCCCTCCGGCCGGGCCTGGCCGCGCGGCGTTGCCATGGCGACGCGCGTACACAGGCCGGGCGGGCGCCCGCCAGCTGGAGACTCCACGGAGCGCGGCCCCGCGGCCTCGCCGCAGAGCGGGCTGGCGCTTCCCGAGCCCGCAAGGCTCTCGGCCGGGCACTGGGCGGGGGCGTCCTCCTCCCGCCAGGTGAGTGCGGCTCGCCCGGGGGAGGCGGGCCCAGAGCAGGGACCACCCGCAGGACCGGGGCTGGAGAGAGGAGGCGGAGGGACTCCCGTCCGTCCGCAGGAGCGCCCAGAGGCGCTGCCCCTACACCCTCCCTTCCTCCCAGGCGCAGCCCGGACCCTGTCGCTCCTGTCGACCCGCTCAGGAGCCTTAGGCCACCAGGATGTCCAGAGGGGATACAGCAGGGATTATTAGGGGGAGAGTCCCCGGCTGCCGGTGATACGGAGGACACCCACCAGTGGCCAGAGGAATCCCCTTTCCAAACCTCGCCTTGTAGATATCCCCTGGAAGGACCTCTGCATCTCCCAGGCCACTTAGACCTGTGGCCCTCAGAGAAGTGCAGCTTCTGAATCTCCTTTGGCAGGAGGAGAGCAGCTGTTTGGCTCTTCACTGTGGTCCGGGCTCTGTTGTATCAAGTAAAAGCTGATTTAGAGCTTAACACATTCAAGTTCCTTTTTACAGTGTTTTCAGACAGGCCTGCGAATGCACGGGGCAAGATTGAAGTGGAGAAACTTTGCCTAACCCAGACAGCTTGAGAAACAGGTGTTAAGTTGTCCTCAATGTCATTGAGCCTACATACCTAAGGAAACATGAAAGGTGGTTACCACCAGAGATTAGGAGGTTGCACTACTGACTTTGGGGCATTGTTTTGTAATTTCATTTATTCAGTAAGAATTTACTGCCAGGCATGACAGCTCTGGGGGCTGGAGATGAAGTAATGAGCAACCTATCAGGAATGAAAGAGGGCCCGAGATTTTACTCCTGTCTGCAAGCTAACAAGCTTAATGGATGCTGGCAGAAGGCAGGAGACTCCTGGAGGGAGAGATGAAGAACTTCATTACTCACAACACAGCAGGCAGCGTGAGCTTCCTGTGCAGTGGCTCCTCTTGTCCAGCATGCCCTGCCCAGTGATGCAGAACAGCCCAGATGGCTGCTGCACAGCTAGCGAGTCTGGGTTCCAACTAAGGCACCCAGAGCTCGGGAGCCCTAGGGCAAGCCTAGGCCCTAGAAGAGAACAGTACCTTTAAGATATGCAAATTTGCCCCCTGCCCTAGAGGGAGACACTGTTTCTATCCTAGTAATTCCCTGCAAAGGCTGAGTTCTCTCCCTGCCACGCAACTTCTGGGTGAACTTAACCTCCCTAAGACTGTTTCATCATCTGTAAAGTAGGGACAATACCTTGCAGGGTTGTTCTGAGGATGAAGAGTACCCATGTGTTCAAGGGTGACAATGCCTGGCACTTATTAGGGACTCAGTACATGATGACAGTGGTGAGGATGAGAAGCAGAGAGCCTGCGAGAGGATGACATGGCATGACAGCTCCGGGGGCTGGAGATGAAGTAATAGCAACCGGTCAGGAATTACAGAGGGCCCAGATTTTACCGTCTCAGCTGGGCGATCGCTATTTTTTTCCCTTAAGTCCAGCAACTTTGCATTTCAGTGACTTTTCAGTTGAAAAGGAAAAGGAGGGACTGCTGTTCCTCCACACGTCACAGTGGAGGATGTCACACGTGTCCATGGACGTAGCTCAATCAGAATTCAGAATTCAAGCAGCAGATGAATTGTTGTCAACATTTTACAGCCTTCTGAAGTCTCCAAAGTGTTTGTTTTGAAAAACATGTTTGCAACTTATCTAGAACTGCATCAAAGTGTGAAATGGATGTGTGACTGAATAGACAGATTTTCATGTGGTAAAGAAAATACATCAAAATGTCCGCTGTGGAATCCACTATCTGCTTCTTTAAAGTTCTCTGCATGTTTAACATTTTCATAATAAAATGTTGCGGGGAAACAGGTGCAGGATCCTGATCTCGTAGCCAAGCTACAATCATTCTTTGACTTTAGAAATCACCCCTTTTTGTCTAGCTAAGTATGTAAAGAAATGCAGGAATTTAGAAAGAAAGCATCTAGTGCCTGCTTCTTCAATGGCTGGCTCTTCACACTTCAAGCTCTATGGAAACTTGGGGTTCCCTGAATCAGAGTTGGAGAAGCCAAGGCTAACAGCAGCATTCATAGCAGTAGTACTAATGTGTGTGCAGAGGGAGCCAGGTGCCATTCCCCATATTTCACCTGTATGATCGCAGTTTATCCTCACCAAACCCATTTTACAGATGAGAAAACCAAGGCACAGAGTGAATAAGTAACTCCACCAAGGTCACAGAGCTGGTCAGTGCTTGTTTAGAAATACCGACTATGAATATTGGCATGTCAGTTAGGTTGATGAGAGGTGGGCAGCAAGTGTCAGTGGGATTCAGGTTTGTTTTGGGGTTGTTTCAGCTTCTTTCGGTGCCGAGTTCCGCAGGAAATGCCGTCTGTTCTGTTATCAGACTCAGACGTGTCTGGGTGTTAGATGGCTCTGTCAGAGAAGACGCCCGTGCGGAGGTGCGGACCTGTCTCCACAGTCATGGTCCAGTCCATGGTCCTCCCCTCCGCCTGTCACTACAGCTGTGTCACTCACTCTGAGTCTGATACTGTTGAGCAGCTGGAGGACTGCATTTTTCTAACAGAATTCTTTCTGAAAAACTCATTTAGGGAAAGCAGAGAAAATGAAAGCCTATCTAAAGAGCGCCGAGGGCTTTTTTGTCCTGAATAAAAGCACCACGATTGGGAAGCATGAGGATTCAGACCTTGTTTTGGAGGTAAGCCTGCGCCCCTCCAGCCCTCCTGAGCACCCCGTGACCCCATCTGGCAGCCAGCACGTCTCTCCCTGTGCTTCCCATAATCAGTGTCAACATTCCGCCCTTCCTGGGACAAGTCAAGCAGCTGAGCACAGGCAGCATGGCGTTCACTCTGTCCTTCGCCGAACACATCTGCAGGTGTCCCCCGATCGGCCCTCCGCCGCCTTCTAGATTGATCTGGAAAGCCAGGGTGGAGCTGGGGCTCTGACCTCCCCCTGCCCTGGACTAGGCCTCTCTCCCTGTTTTGGAGAGGCGGGTAACTGGACCCACAGGCACTTAACCTCTGAGCCACATCCCCAGTCCTTTTTAGTTTTAATTTCGAAACAGGATCTCGCTGAGTTGCTTAGGGCCTCGCTGAGTTGCTGAGGCTGGCTTTGAACTTGCCATCCTCCTGCCTCCGCCTCCCAAGCCTCTGGGATTACAGGTGTGCACCACCATGCCTGGCCCCTCTTTCCCTTTACAAGGCTTCTTGGGACTGTTCGGGCCCTCAGAGCCCATCAGGCAGAGTCCTGGTTTCATCCACAGCATCTTTTCATTTCATTTCCTTCTCTGAATTAGCACTAGTTTGATCCAAAGTCTCAGCTCATTGACAGTCAAGGATGTTGGGGAAAAAAAAAAAAAGGAATAATAAAAGCAGCAACTTTGCACCTTCTTAAATATTTGAAAGGGGTTAAAATATTAAAGTGAAAAGAGAAATATGGCAGAATCTACAGCTGCAGAAAGCAGCTCTCTCTCAGAACTCGCTTAGCATAAGTGCTTAAATTTTTATTTTGAAATAATTATAGAGAGATTGAGTATGCGTGGCTGCCATTTTTCCCCAACGGATGCTTATTATGTGACTCTAACATCAAATTCAGGAAGTTGACCTTGGTGCCGTGTGTGTGTGTGTGTGTGTGTGTGTGTGTGTGTTTCTATGTCATTGTATCACACACATAGGTTCCTGTACAGCAACTGAGTGACAACACCATATGACCCTTGTGAGACCCCTGGGTCGTCACAGTACCCACCCCCCCACCCATGACCCCAGCAACCACTAATCTATTCTCCACCTCTATAATTTTTGGAATGCTACATAAATAAAGTTGTACAGTGACCTTTCCAGACAGGGTGGGGGGTTTGGTTTTGTCTGGTTTTAGTCGGCCCTTGAGATCTGTTTAGACTGTACCTGGGTCCTTTTGGTTGCTGGACAGCGTCCACGTTAACCATGCGCATACTGAAGCACAGTTGGATCATTTTCAGTTTGGGGATTTTATAAATAAATCTGCAATAAACGGCTGGGTTCAGATTTTTGGTGGACGTGTTTGCCCCAGGATAAATGCCACAGGGTAAGTACGTGTTTGGTGGCTCAAGAGTCACCAGGTGGTCACTCAGATGGCTGAACCGTCGTACACTTCCGCTGGCAACGTGCGGTGCAGCTTTCCTGCATCCTCGCTAGCATCGTGGTGGCCTGCCCCTCAGTCGGGTCCTGCTCAGCGGCAATGGCATCTGGGTCTTGATCTGCACTTCCCTGACGGCTAGTGATGCCGGACTTCACCTCTGGAGCTCACCTGCCTTGGCACGTCCTCGGTGGTGAAATGTGCCTTCAGGCCTTGGCCCGGTTCCTCGTGGGGCAGCCTGGGCTCTTCCTGTTGGGTTCTGAGCGTTCTTTGTCACCCAGAGGCAAGTCCCTGATCGGAGAGGTGGTTGTGGCTTGTCTTTCATTCTCATTCACAGGCGAAGTTTTCACTTTTGAGTTGGTGAAATGTCTTTCTTTTGTGGCTCCTGTGTTTGGTGTCACGTCTGTGACACGTCCATGTACACGTGAGACATCTTCAGTGTTTTGTCATTTTGTGTTTTATCTTCACACCTGCCGACCACTTGGAGGGTATTTTTGTCCCCAGGGAAGTCCAGCTCAATGCTCCTTAGCTCGCCTGTAGACAGGCAGTTGCTGGGACTCCATTCTTTGGAAAAGCACCATTGAATTGCTTTTGTGCTTTTCTCCAAAGTCATCGGGCCATTGTTGCTGGGGACCGTTTGCTGAGTTCTCCATCACGATCCGTGGATCTGTGTGCCTATCCATCCGCTGATGCGAGGCCGTCCGGGCTTCGGCAGCTGTACAAGCCTTAAGCAGTAAGAGTGATCCCTCCCATTTCATTTTTATTTTGCAAAATTGCTTTACCTATTTTGCTTTCTTTGCTTTGCCATATAAATTTTGGAATAACCCTGTTTATATCTATAAAGCATCTTACTGGGATTTGGGTAGAAACTGTGTTCAAACCTGTATGTCAAAGTGAGAAGAAGGTTATCTTTTCGATGCCATCTGCCAGCCATGAACATGGTGTGTTTTTCCAGTTATGAGGTCCTCTTTGATTTATTCACCAGTGTTTTATAGCTTACAAGTCCTGGGCACTCATGTTAGATTTGCACTTAAGCATTTCCCTTTTTTCATTATTGATGGTAAACAGTATTATACTTTTAAATTTTGGTGTCCAGAAAATTCAGGACTTTTTTGTATGCTTACATGGTGACTTGCAACCTTAACTAAACTTTCTAGAAGCTCTTCTGTAGATCTGGGGGGAATTGATATGTAAATAACCATGTCATCTGCAAGTAGGAACACTTTTATGTTACCCTTTTTCATCGTGTGCCTTTCATTTACCTTTCTGTAATGCTGCAATGGCTAGGGCTTCCAGTACTCTGTGGGGTATGAGTGGTAGGAGTAGTATAATCTTTCTATTGACCCTGTTCTTGATTTTAAGAGGAAAACATAGTCTTCTGCCATTAAATATGATGTTAACGCTAGGGAACTGGGAGAATGTTCGTTACCAAGTTGAGAAAGTTCCCCTGTGTTGTCAGTTTTCTGAGAGTGTTTATCATAAATTCAGCAGATTTAACTTTCACCCATGATATGATCTCCCAACAAGGACACAAGAAATCTGTTCAGGGACCAAGTGGGAGAAACAAAGAAAATGAGTTGAAGTTTCTTCTTAGCACAACAGGGAGATGTTAGGCAGTTGTACTTCCTGTCTGGCTAAGGCGAGAACGTGGCAGCAGTCACGTTGAACTGGGAAGGAATCGATTGCGTCCCCAGAAGCACCAGCTTGCTCCGGCTAGGAGCAGGGCAGAGGAGTTGCCAGATGCTCTGTGAATGGACTTTGAACATTTTCCTACACCTTCCCTTAGGCAAATGCCCTTCCCAGAGCCTAAATCTGGGGAGGAGGCTTGCTTTAAAGGACGTCGGGAATGGGCTTGTTTTGAAGTGCCCAAATCTGAAGACACGACAGCATTTTCCAGTTTTATAAAACGAGGTGAAAACTGCCCCTCTTTGACTTCATTGAGATTTCTAATTAGCCAAAGAAGCATGCTGGATCAGCTATGGGCTCCCGGAGTAATAACTGAACAATCTATCGATCCTTTTGTGTTATTTGAGTTATTAAAAGTCATCCCACAGCATAAAGTTCAGAAACCTAAACGGAAAAGAAAAATATGCCTTAAAACTACCCAGCAGTTACAGTTAGCAAATTAAAAAAAAAAGGTCACTCGTTTTATTTGCCTTGGTAAATCCTGAAGAATAGGGAGCCAGGCTTCCTAAGATTTATATTCATTGGCAAGACTGACACATTATTTCAAGTGTTACTATTGCATTGTGACAGCCTTCACATTCTCTGATCAAGGAGAGTACTTAGTGTGGTTTTTTAATTGAAGAAATGAAGCACGGGAAGAGAATGGAAGTCACTTGGAAGCGTGTATCTCAGTGACAATCAAGACTGGTATCCACAGGGCGTGGCCTCCAGACTCTTCTGGAGGGACTTTGGGTTCCTAAACCAGTAAGAAGCCTGCTTTAGCCAGCTTGGTTTTGCTGTTATCACTCATTCATTCCACAAATATCTACCTGGAGCCTCAGCACAGCACCAAGCCACGCGCGATATCACGGGCAATCAGCAAGCCACTAGGAGAGGGAGCTGTGGGGCACAGGATCCCACAGAGGAGTGCCAACATCAGGGCTCTAAAGGAAAGGAATTATGGAGGGCAACCAGGGCCCAACTAGGCAAGAGGGCACAAGTGCAAAGGCCCTGGGGCAAAATAATGTACGGTGAGCTCAGAGGACCAAAAGAAAGCGAGGGTATCCAGAAGTAAGAGTGGGAAGGGGGCTAAGAGACAGGCCGGACTTCCTCCTGCACCACAAGGATTCTGGGCTTTACCAGAAGGCATGGGAAAGAGGATGCTGAAGGAAGGGGAAGCCTTCGTTTTGAAATAGCAGCTGGAATGTCCCCCATCAGGCACAGCGGCAAGTCTGGCACAGCCTGAGGTTGTTGGATTATGCAGAAGTGGAGCCAAGACGCCCTGGCACAGCGGTTGGGGGTGGGGCCCAAGAATCTGCCCATTTCCCTGTTCCCAGGTTGCCGTGGGTGCCCCTGGAGACGCCTGGAGGTGGTGCCAGGACCGTCCTGTGAGAGCCCCTCCTGCTTCTCTGTCTCCCGAGCGCCTCACCTTCTAGGGAGCTCCCGTCTCCACTCGCCCCGCCCCTTTTATGTACTTTTTCAATAATCTTGGTTTTGGGGAAAGAGAAGCCAAGGTTACAGAGTGGAGCGCTGGCCACCTCCAAGGCCTCGCCTGCCCCGCTGGGAGGCTTCAGGGTTTCCTTTAAGGCTGCTGTGTGGGGCAGCACCTGGGCGCAGTGCTGGGCTTGCGGGGGTGGGGGGACAGCTGGGGGAGGAGGGGTGCAGAGCCCACGCCTGCCCCCACCTGTGGGCGGGGACTTTGGCTGCCCTCTCTTGGGGGCACGTCCCCTGTTGCGCCTGCAGCCCTGCTTTAGGGTCGGGAGAAAGACAGGTGTGGCGCACACTGAGCACACCCAGGCAGTGAGTCTTGTCCCCCTGCCGGGCACCTGTCACTCTGGGCTGCCTTTGAGGAAAGGGCCACTGGAGTCTGTGTCGCCGTCCTGATTCTTGTTCTTAAACAGTGCCACGCAGATTACCTTCCTCTTCCGTCATTCCGTGGGCCTGCGGGCTTGGACCCCTGCGCCTCTCGGGATGGCCCCAGGCCCCGCCGCAGGCGCGCTCTCCACCGGCAGGGGCGCCACCCCGCAGCCCTGCGCCGCCCGCCCGCGAACCTGTGTTCATTTCAGAGCTGAAACCTGGTCTCTGTGCTGTTTGAATCTGCGTTTTCTTATCAGGAGTGAACCCCTCAAGTTCTGAGAAATAAGCGACAGGCGGACCTGGGTAGAGACGCTCAGCCCTCCCCAGTTCTGTGATGAAACCCTGGGGTGGCTCTTGGTGGGAGCGCACTTGCTGGCCCTCTTGCCCCTAGTGCGCACCTGGGCCTGCTCCGGGTTGCGGCCCCCTGGGCTCATCCATCCCTGGAGCTCCCATCATGGCAATTTATGGGCTACTTTCCCTCCAGCAGGTGGAGGGCTTCCCGGAGGAAAAGCTTCAGAGAAAAGATCTAGATCACTCCTCTCTCTAAATGTGACTGTCATAAAGCTGCCATCCTAACCCCTGTGCATGTGGGGCATTAAGCACTTTCACTTTATTGTGCGACCCAAAGCCCTGTCCACAGTGAGTGACTCCCAGCCCGCCTCCCGGCCCACGGCCACCCTCTTCCGGACAGTCCTGCCTCTGCTTTGCCACTGGGGGCCCCTCGTGGGAGTTGAAACATGTGGTGGCTATCGCTTTGCGACTGGCTCACTTCACTTAGCACAGTACCGTCCTGGGGGACACCCTTTGAGACCCTTTCAGTTCTGTGTGGGTCCTACCCAGAGGCAGAATGGGCAGATCCCACGGTAAGTCTGCTTTTGATTTTGGGGGGACACTGCTATGTTATTCCCACCGCCCAGCCGTCTTACCATTCCCGCAGTCTTGCCCAGAGCCTCTGTTTCCCCAGGTCCTCGCCAGCGCCGACTTTCTGTTTTTTATCTTATGGAGCCATCCTGCTGGGTATGAGGTGCAAGCTCATAATCTTAGACCAGCACAAATAACAGAAGCAGCTACAGTTCTCACGCTTAGACTACGTCGGAGACTGGATCTCGCGTGATTTTATGTACGTCCCTGTGTACTCTGTACATGAATTACAGAAAATGGTACCCTCAAAACAATGTGGGGTAGGAGCGGCTGTTACTGGTGTTATCCTCATATAAAGGTGTGGAGATGGGGCTTAGAACCATCAAGGCACGTGCCCAAAGTCCCACAGCCAGTTGAGGTGGGGGTCGAGTTTCAGACCTGCCTGCTCAAAGCTTCTAGAGAAGGAAACTTCTCACATTTGACTCTGGGAACATCTAAAAATGTACATGTCTGAAATTCCTCATGGAGCTCATGGAGATCGTAAGGTAGTTGACTAAACTCGGGGAATTCCTTGCTGTGAAACCCTAAACCCAGATTAACAGTCAACAGTGAACTGGATTCTCTCCTGATCTTCCCTGAAGCAACAGCAGAGGTGGGGCCCTCTACTGGGGGCCTGGGGTAGAGGCGAGGGCCTGGGTTGGGCCAAGGTTTTCTAGAAGGGGGACATTGAGACTGGCTATGGGACCCTCAGAATCCTGCCTGGGGTGCCAGGGCCAGGTCCCCAGAGAGGACCAAGCTTAGTGCCTCTTCAAAGAGAAACCCAGCATAGCAGGACAGGAAAGGACGCCCCAGCTGTACTGAAGAACAAGCATGACTCTCGGGAGTGTCAGCAGATGCCCTGGCATGGCCCGGCCGCATGGCCCTGGTGCCAGCTGGGCTGCACAGACCAAGCTGAGTGTGGGACTTGTCTGGAAGCTGGAACTGCTCCCCAGAAGGCTTCCCAGCTAGACAGGAGTGGGTCATCTTTGTCATTTCAAAAGAACATGGGGTAGAACCGGTGAGGGAAGAGCTGAGCAGCTCTGAGCAGTCAAGTGCATGAACTTGGCTGTGGATCACCTGCCACAGGCAGCCTGGCTCTGCCCTGGTGAGCCCAGGTCAGGCAAGCTGTGCAAGCAGCTGACCTCAGGGCAACTGCTTAGACGTGTCCTGGGGACAATCACAGTGGTCGTGTTATAAGACTAACACGGTCTTGGGACAGCACCTAGCTGGTGCTAAACGCGTGGTGTATTTTGTTTACTGTGTTGGTTTTCTATTTAAAACAACACACATTTATTATCTCAAAGTTCTGTAGGTCAGAACCCCGGGTGTCCTCAGACAGTTCTTCTGTTCTAGGTCACTCAAAGCCAAAATGGAGGTGTTGGTGGCCTGGGCTCTTCTCTGGGGTCTCAGGATAGTCTGCCTGCAGGCCCCGCAGCTGCTGGCAGAATATGCCGTAACTGCACTGGGCCCTTTTCCCTTGCTGGCTGCCAGTTGGAGGTGGTTTGGGCTTCCAGAAGCTGCCCACCTCTGTGGTCACGGCCCCCTTGTCTTCAAAGCCAGCACCATGGCCCAGCTCCCTCTGGTGGCCCAGCTCCCTCTGGTGGCCCAGCTCCCTCTGGTGGCCCAGGTCCTCTGGCCTCCTGGCCTCGGACTCACCTCTCCAGCTCCAACCCAAGTTCCTTGTTCCGAAGGGCGCATGTGATTAGATTAGCTCCACTGGGATCATCTGGGATAATCTCCCTATTTCGAGGCCGTGATTAGGAATCTTTCCCAGCCCTGCGCAGTCCTGTATGGAATGCTGTGATTCACGGGTTCCAGGACTGGGATGTGGGTGTCTTCCACGAGCCTGCTGCAGTGACTGCTGCCTCTTGGCTGGACCTTGCCCTGGGGCGGGCGCCATGGGCGCTGCTTGGAGAGCTGTTCAGAGGAATCCGAAGGGTCCACGGCGGGGGCAGCGGGGAGATGCAGCTGAGCTGGCGGGGCCGTGGCAGCCCTGGCGTTACCCAGGGCCTGCCCTGCGGGTGCTGGGTTTTGCACTTCTGTGGGTGTTCATGAACTGGTTGAGTCCTTGCAACAGCCCTAGGAGAAGGGGCTGTTATTTCCCATTTTTCAGATGGGGAAGTAGAGGCATAAACAGTCTCAGAAGCCCACCCAAGGTCACCCCAAGCTCACGCAGGAAGGAGGTGGAGGCTGGGGTCCATACGCGGGCAGCCTGGGGCCACGCAGGCACGCAGAGCTTCCGGAGGAGGACTTGCAGTGAATGCTGCAGAATTGCCACCTCCCGGACTCCCGAGCCCAGGGCTGCCCTGGTTCCAGGCACTCTCGGAGACCCCAGGATCCAGCCTCTCCCCACCACGCCTGCGGCCTGCCAGGAGGCCAGCCCCTCTCCCCTGCTGCCTGGGCCAGCCGCTTCCTCACGTCCTTTTCCTTGAATACCCCCTTTCCACTGTCCCCGCCTTACATCTTTTCCTGAGGCGGTGACAGGGGTGGGGTGGGGTATTGGGTGGCCCAGGACCAAAGACCAAAAGAAAGAGAATGACACACGACAGCTGATTTGGAAACACTGTCTCACCACACTGAAACTTGGCTGGGCAGCATCTTCCACCCCGTGGTCTCCTTGGTCTTCACCTCCAAAGGCTGCTCTGCACCGTGCCCTTCACAGACGAGGGAGCCGGGTACCAACAGCATGGGCTGCTTGCCCAGGGCTGCCCGGGGCTGCCCAGGGCTGACCTGCTGGGAAGTAGGCAAGTGGCGCTTTGAGCCAGGCGCCCACCTGGAAGTGGCCTGAGGGTCCCCAGACCACCCGGCTCCCACCTCCCTGTTGCCCTAACCACAGGCCACACACCCCTCAGACAATTTTCGAGGCCATGGAGGGGTCGGAGGCTGAGGACCTGCAAGGACTTTGTACTGGCAGATAGGGAGGCCCGGTGGCAGTGGCTTGAGGAACCAGAGGAGTAAGGAGCGTCCCTGGAGCACCTGATGAGACAGGAACGGCTGAGACGGGGGGCAGCCTGAGGAGGGCGGCGCGAGCAGGCTTGCTGGCTGGAGGGAAGCTTCCAGCCGTCGGCTGCACTGAAGGTGCCAAGGAAGGTGGCTGAGGAGCTGGAGCCAAGCCCAGGCAGGGGAGACAGAGCAGGTGAGGCGCAGCCCTAGTGGTGGTGGGAAGGGCACTGGGTCCTATCCACCAGCCTCTGAGCTGGGAGGTCCGGGTTCTGGCAGGGAACAGGAGGCACGCTGGGGGTGGGGCTGCTGAGGCGGTTTAGAGAAGCAGCCCTTGCAGAGGATGCAGGGCCAGAGACACCCCGTTGGAGTGATGGGGCAGCTCCAGGCCTGAGGGGAGGGCAAGAGGGAGCTGGGGGACAGTGCCAGCTGGGAGCTCGGCCCCTGGGGGAGGGCTGCCCCAGTCCCTGGTGGCCCCTCAGTGGGTGGGGGTCTAAACGCCCCAACCCTCTCCACCTGCTCCATCCAATCTGATCTCCCCGGTGCCGAACCCCATGTGAAGAAGGCCAGGACCCGCGACTGCCCCTGGCCGGGCAGCCTGAGGGCAGAGGGCCCAGGCGAGGGGCCGGGCGGGGGTGGAGTGAGACTCTAGGAGGCTGTTCATGAAGTGGCACGAGGCCCAAGCCAGGGACCGGGTGCCTGGGGAGCCCAGGGTGCTCGCCCCCAGCTGGACTGCCGGAATGGGGAGCAGCGAGCGGGGTGGGGAGGCAGAAGACCCACAGCAGCCAGTCCCTGGCTTGGGCCTCGTGCAGGGCATAAATGCAAAGGTTTATTTCTGGGCTTTATGTTTTATTCCACTGGTTGTCTGATTGGCATAAATACCAGCGTCACACTGCTCTGATTGCTGTGGCCTTTTATTAGCTTTTGGCACCAGCCCTCCAACTTTGTTCTTTTCCAAGATTGTTTTGGCTCTCCAGGATTCCTTGAGATGTCATGTGCACTTGAGGATGGATTTTTCTCTTTCCAAAAAAAAAAAAAAAGCCATTGGGATTTTGATAGGGCCAACATTAGATCTGTTGACTGCTTTGGGTAGAATTGACAGCTTGACAGGATGAAGGCTTCAAATCCATGGACACGTCTTCCCGTTTATTTCTGTGTTTTTCTACATTTCAGCAACATTTTGTAGTTTTCAAGATGCGAGCCTTTTGCCTATTTGACTAAGTATATTCCAAATGTCTTACTCCTTTTGATTTTATTAAAAATGGAGTTATTCTCTTAATATTTTTGGATTATTTATTACTGTATATAACACTGAATTTTTGTGTTAATTTCGTATCCTGATGATTTGATGAACTTATTTATTAGTTCTAGCAGGGTTCTTTCCTCCCCCCCTTTCTTTCCAGTTTGAATATCTTACTTTTTTTTCTTGCAAATTGCTCTGGCTAGTACTTCCATGTTGAATGGAAGTAGCAAGAGTGGGCATCCTTGTCTTATTCCTGGTCTTGGAGGGAAGCTTTGAATCTTTCACCATTAAGTTCATTAGCTTGACTTTTCTTTTCTTTTCTTTTTTGGTTTCGGGAATTGAACCCAGGGTGCTTAACCACTGAGCCACATTCCAAGCCCCTTTCATTTTTAATTTTGAGACAAGGTCTCACTAAGTTGCTTAGGGCCTTACTAAATTGCTGAGGCTGGCTTTGAACTTGTGATCCTCCTGCCTCAGCCTCCCCAGCTGCTGAGATGACAGGCATGTGCCACCGTGCCCAGCTTAGCCTGACTTTTCACATATGTCCTTTATTATGTCGAGAGTTTCCTTCTATTCTTGGTTTATCAAGCGTACTTTTTAGCATGCAAGAGTGTTGAACTTTGTCAAATGCTTCTGCATCAATTGAAATGACTTTGTGGGGGTCTGCTCCTTCCTTCTGTTCATGTGGTATATTACATTGATTGAGATTCATGTATTGAACCATCCTTGCATTCCAGGAATAAACCTCACTTGGTCGTGCGTAATAATCTTTTTAATGAACTATTGAATGCCACAAATATTTTCTGCATCAATAACCCAGGCACAGTGGCATGAGCCTATAGTCCCAGCTGTGTGGGAGACTGAGACAGGAAGATCACCTGAGCTCAGGAGTTCAAGACCAAACAGCACAACATAATGAGACGGCATGAAAAAAAAAAAAAAGTTTTGCATGAATATTCATGAGGGATATTGGTCTATAGTTTTCTTTTCTTGTAATTCCTTTCATTCTGGGTTTGGTGTCCGGGTGATGCTGGCCCCTCACTTCACCTTTTGGGTCTCAGGTTCTTCACTGGTGAGATGGGGATGTTAATAGGATCCAGTGTAAAGGTCCGAGGTGCAGGTTACATAAGGGAATGAACACAGAGGGCTCTGGCAGGGCCCCATCCACCGGAAGCTCTCAGAATATGTTAGCTGCTAATGATAGAAAACAGCTTGTCCGTAATGTGCAGCCAGCTGTGGGGAGCTCATCCATCTAGCCTGCATCAGCAGCCGGGCTCTTGCCCAGTGTTAGTGTTGTGCACTGTCCAAATACAGGAGGAGTGGTGTCATCAGGGGCTCCCAGCAGCTCTCTCTTGGTCTCACATGTGGCAGAGCCTGGTCTATGTTGTGGATTCATCCAAACCTCCCTACTCGCTCATGGTCTTAATCTCAGTCTGGCAGCTTTTTATTCCCTTTTTCTTTCTTTCTTTCTTTCTTTCGTTTTTTTTTTTTTTTTTTTTTTTTTTTTTCAAATTTGGTACCAGGGATTGAACTCAGGGGCACTCGACCCCTGAGCCACATCCCCAGCTCTATTTTGTATTTTATTTAGAGACAGGGTCTCACTGAGCTGCTTAGCACCTCACTTTTGCTGAGGCTGGCTTTGAACTCTCGATCCTCCTGCCCCAGCCTCCTGAGCTGCTGGGATTACAGGCGTGCGCCATGGCGCCTGGCAGCTTTTGAGGAACTGAAAGTCACGGGGCCTGGAAAGGGAAGAACCAAAAGCAGCCCACAGAATCCGTCTTTTGCTCTGGGTCAACAAGGGTTCCTAGAGCACAAAAGAGTATGATGAGCAGGAACGCGGAGAAGGTGACGTGGTGGCGCATCCTGATAGCACAGCGAGTTCCCACGCACCGCCTCTCCCCATCTCTCTCTCACACACAGAGTTTGCTGTACCCTGAGCGTCTTGCGTTGCCTCGGTACATTCGGCAGTCGGTGAGTCCGGTGGCCACGCTTTGACTCGCGAAGTCCTGGTTCGCTCCGCTCACTGAGTGGACGCCCGGCTTGGGATGGTTCTGCAGTTCTTTTCACTTCCCGGTGGTGCGTGAGCAGCACTCGGCCAGTAGCAGCCACGCCTACAGTCTTGATTCTTGAGCTTCTCCTGGGCTGAGGACACGCGCACGACACCCTCTCCAGTGCCCGCCGCAGGCCGGGGGGCCTCTGAGTCCCACCAAGCCCGGCCTCGCCAAGTCGTGACCTTCGGCAGGTCAGGAGCGCTCGCTCCATGCGTTCTTTTGGTGCAGTGTGGGATTCCATTGGCCAACATCTTGTTGGAGATTTTGCATCTGTGATTACAAGAGAAGTTGTTTGTCATTTTCCATTCTTATAATGTGCGTATCTCATTTTGGAATTGGGCTGATATTGGCCTCATCAAATGGGCTGAAAGGGTTCTGGAAGAATCATGGGGAACTGGGATCGTTTCTTCCTTAAATGTTTGATATAATTCATCAGTGAACCTATCTGGGCCTGGTGCTTTCTTTTGCAGAAGATTATTAATTATTGAACCAAGTTCTGATTATTAATTATTGATTCAAGAGGATCATCTGCTTCCTCTTCTATGCATTTGGTAGTTTTGTCTTTCGAGGAATAGGTCAATTTCATTTAAGTTGTCAAATTCGTGTACAGAGAATTGTTCATAATATTCCTTTGTTATCTTTTCAACATCCCTGGGCTCAATGGCAATGGCTTCTCTCTCCTGTCTGCCTGCAATCCTTTGTGTCTTCTCTCTTTTTTTCCAGTTAGTTTACTAGAGGTTTGTAGATTTTAACGATCTTCCCAAAGAGTCACCTTTCAGTGTCTGTGTTAGTCAGCTTTCTAATACTGTGACAAAATACCTGAGATAACCAGCTTAGAGAAGAAAAGTATATTTGGGCGCATGTTTTCAGAGGTTTCGGTCCCTGGTCACTCGGCCTGTTGCTTTGGGTCTGTGGCAGCAAGGAACATCATGACAGAGGAGGCCTGTTCACCCCATGGTAGCCAGGCAGCGAAAAGAGAGAGCAAGCTGAGGTCCAAAGATTCCCTCCAAAGGCATGTCCCCAGTCACCTAACTTCCACCCACCAGGCCCCACCACCTCACAGTAGGACCGCAGGCTGGGGACCCGACCCTCAACACACGGGCATTTGGGTGACTTTCAAGATCCAAACTATACAGGTTTCTTTCATTATTTACTATACCTTTTTTCCTTTTTCAATTTCTTTCATTTTTCGCTCTAATTTTTATTTCTGTGGTGTTTGTGTTAGGCTTATGTGTCGTGGTGCCAGGCTAGCTCAGGTGCAGGTAAGGGCCGCGGACTCAGGACCCAGACCCCAGGAGTTAGGTAGAAGCAGGCTTGTGGCGAGCAGCCTGCAAACTCGTTTATTGCAGGAAAAACCACACATTTTATAGACTTTCAGTCCAATCACAATGTTCCACGGGGGATCAGACCACCAGGTTCCTATACAGATTCCCTTGGTAACACTAGGTCAACTTGGGGCACTTGTTTACATTCCTAGGTGGTCATTGCAGAATGCTCCTCTCTGCCAGTTTACACACTTGAGACATTAGCTGCCGCGAGCCAAGAACTAGGATTTCTCCCAACACTTATGGCTCTTCTATCTCTGTTTCCCAGGTGGGAACGTTGATGGATTTTTGAGATCTTTCTTCTTTGGTTATGTTTGCAGTCAGCGCTATCGATACACTATGCTCACTGCATCCGCAGATGTTGGCCAGCTGTATTTTCATTGTCCTTTAGTTAAGCTCATTTTCCACTGCTCTGGGACTTCTCTATGACCCAGGCGGTATTTAGGCCATTTAGAAGCATATTGTTTAATCTTCAGGTATTTGGGATTTTCCAGCAAGCGTTTTCTTACTGATTTCCCGTTTAATTCCATTGTGGTCTGAGAGCAGAGTTGGCATAGTTTCTATTCTTTTAAAAATGTGTCGAGGTGTGTTTTATGGCCCAGAATGTGGTGTCTTGGTGAATGATTGTCCCATATGAGCTTGAAAAGCATGTGTGTTTTGTTGTTGTTGGATTATGTATTCTGTAAACACCAGTTAGATCTGGTTGATCGATGGTGCCAGGCAGTTCATCTGTGTCTTTCTGCCTGCTGGATCCATCTGTTACTGACAGAGGAGGGATGGCATCTCAACTACCACAATGGCTCTGTCTGTTTCTCCTTGCAGTTCTATTGGGTTTTGCCTCTTGTATTTTTGAACTCTGTTGTTAGGCGCATACATGTTTAGGGTTGTTATGTCTTCTTAGAGAACAGACCCCTTTATCATTTTTTAATGCCTTCCTACATCCCCAGTAGCTCCTGTCTGAAGTCAATTTGTCTGCAATGAATTTAGCTATTCCACCTTTCTTTGGTGTCTTTGTATTTGGAATGTTAAAGTGTCTGACAGAAACTTGTCAACAGACTTCAATTTGGGAAAACCTGGGCACAAACCTGGCTTGTCAAGCTGTTGGCCCCACATAAATCCATCATTTTATACCTCAGTTTCCTCCTCTACAAAATAGGGACTGTCTGGATTGTGAGGATGAAATGGTCCCTGCAGTAGACAGCTGGCAAGGTTCCTGGCACACAGAGTTCAGGGTCACAGTGCTACTCATCATATGCATTGATACGTTTTATTAGTAACATAAGCTGTCGGTACTTATGATGGGCTTTTCAGTTTCCAAGTGCAAGTACTTTGTAATGAGCGGATTGGCACATCCTGAGAAGATGAAGGAGATGAACTTAGAAAATAATTACAAAGTCTCAGGCTGGAGGGGAGGTCCTGTAGGCCGTGTCCTTAAAAGACAAAGACAGCCAGGCTTGGTGCTAGACGCATGGAGTCCCAGCTGCTCAGTCCAAGGCCGGAGGATCAGGCAAGCTCAGCGTCAACCCGGGTACCACAGCGAGGCCCCACGATTGAAAAAAAAAAAAAGGAGGAGGAGGAACAGAATAGAATAGAAATGAAGAGAAAAGAAAAGAAAGAAAGGTGTTTCCTTACCTCGCTGCAGGGCCGCGGCCTGGGGAAGGTACTGTTGCCCTGGACGCTGAGTTTGGCTCACTCTTCTTATGGAGGGGAAATTAACCTGGGCGCGGTGGAGCACGCCTGTAATCCCAGCAACTTGGGGCGAGGCAGGAGGATGGCAGGTTCCAAGCCAACCTCAGCAACTTAGCCAGGCCCTGTCTCAAAATCTAAATAAAAGGGCTAGGGTGTGGCTCAGTGGTTAAGCACCCCTGGGTTCAGTCAGATCAAAAAAATGAAACTAAGAGGTGCTTCTGCCCCTCGCCAGCTCACAGATGCACTGGCTGGGACCCCTTTCCTCTGGGGACCACGTCACACCTGGCCCCCTGTAGAAAAGCAGATCACCTGTGGTTAGATAAACCCCGAGGAGCTTCGGAGATGCAGTGGGAATGACGAATCACACCGGGAATGCCTCGCTGTGGTCAAAGTTTAGGAAGGTAGTTGTAAGACTATGTGTGGTGCAATTAATTTTGTTTTAATTTTAAAGGAATGTCCGCACAGAAAAACCAGGAAGGATGTGAGCCTGGGTGTGAACAGCGGCTGCCTCTGGGGAGGGGATTACTACGTTTTTAATATCTTTTCACTGCTTTTCTCCATTTCTCATTTTCTTCAATAAGAAAACTTTTTTTTTCTGAATGAGCCGAATGAGGAACGGCAAACCTCCCTCTCCTGTAGGTACCCTCTCCCTGGACCTGGCCTTTTCCCGGGGTGCAGGACAGTTCTCACTGTCCACTGGCCTTAGTGGCTTGTGTCTGGCCATTTCTGTTTCCACTTCCACCATGCAGGTGCCTGTGCAGAGTCGAGGAAATGGGAATCAGCCGACTCACTGGCCAAACATTTACCCACTGAGTCCCTCCTGCCTTTCCCTGACTCTCCCCGCAACAACTTGGTGCCCATCCCCAGGTCTGAGTCAGCCAGATAACTCCAACACACTCTCGCTGTGTGGCCTTGGGCAAATCACTTAACCTCTCTGATCCTCAGCATCCTTTAAAAATGGATTGTGGGCTGGGTAGCTCAGTGACGGAGTGCTTGCTGCGCCCTGCTGGGCCCTGGGTCCAATGCTCAGTGCCAAAAAAGGTGGGGGCGGGGGGTGAGGATCCAAAGCCGAGCGGAGGCAACACCCTCGCCGGCGTGGCCGCAGTGAGTGCGGGCTGACCCGGGGCCACCTGTGTCTCTTTCAGTCCGCGGACATCGACAACCACCACGCGCTCATCGAGTTCAGCGAGGCAGAGGGCGGCTTCGTTCTCCAGGACTTCAATTCCCGCAACGGCACGTTCGTCAACGAGTGTCACATCCAGAACGTGGCCGTGAAGCTGATCCCTGGAGACATCCTGAGGTTCGGCTCCGTGGGGCTGACCTATGAACTGGTCGTCGAAAACCCACCCCCGGTGAGCCGGGGCCCTGCGACCGGGGCCGGGGGCCAAGCTGCGTAGAGACAGGGGCCCAGGGGACAGGGGCCGAGCTGTCGCCCTCCACCTCCGGCCGCAGCTCCATGCAGGGCGGCTCTCCTTTCCCGGCTGCGCGCAGCCTGACCCGCGGGTCCAGGGCGAGCAAGGCCTCCCTGGGCGCCCCGAGGCGCAGGCAGGTGCAGATCTGGGGCAGGCCTGGCTTGGTTGCTCCCTGCAGCTCGGTGGGGGTGGAGGGCAGGCCTGTGCCTGCCAGAGCCCAGGGAGGAGCCAGCTGCCTGGCAGTAACCGGGAACCACCTCTCGATGTCCACGTCCCTCCTCATGGGTGGCCCTAATGAAACTCAGCGTCCCTCCAGACAGGACAGCCGCCATCAGGCCCAGATCCGGGGTGTGCCAGGCTCAGGGCCTACATCGTGTCTCAATTTAAATGTAGCAACTCACAACTCGCCCATAAAATCCCAGTCACCAGGAACGTGTGCCCACCAGGCAGGCAGCGCGGGCTGGCTCGTGACACAGGCTTTGCCTCAGTCCCCGCGGCCACCACTTGAGCAATCCGCTGGGCCAAGCGCCCCTCCTGGCTCTACAGACTGCCGCCCTGACAGGGGTCTCAGGGGGTCTTATGGTGGTTGTGCAAAGGTCCAAGGAGCCGACTAGGATTGTGACACTCACAGTCCAGGGCCTCTCAGTGGCATGGTGCCAAAGTGACCCCGTCACCTGTGTCCAGGGAGTCAGGGGTTCGCCTCCCTCCCCACAGCAGCAGGGCCGGAGAGCTCGGGGCTTAAAGCCGTCCCAGGACTAAGAACCACAGACTGCAGGGCCGGGGCTTGGGACAGCCCTGTGGAAGCTGGCCAAGGGCACCCGCCCTCGGTGATCCACGGGCCGAGTGGACCAGGAGGCCACCCCGTTCGCGTCGGCTTTGGAAATCTGGGGCGGGTTGTGTTTGCTGTTCCTCCTCGACCAGCTTTAACGCGTGGCTGCTCAGGGAACCCTCTAGGCCCTTGCAGCATGGGAGGTGCCCAGAGGGTGTGGACCTGACCAGCCGTCTCAAGAGGGGCTCTTAGGCACCCCCGTGTCAGAACCACGTGACGGCAGGTGGCTGAACTCACCCAGGCCCAAGGACTCATGCTTAGGGTTGCCAGAGAAAATGCAGGACCCCTAGTTAAATTTTAATTTTCTCTAGAGAACAAATAATTTTTAGTTACAAGTGTGTCCTAAATATGGGATATACTTATGCTAAAAAGTATTCTTGGTTTTTACCTAAAACCCAGGTTGACCTGGGCACCCCATATTTTATTTATACACATTTCCTTCTTTATTTATCTATGCTAAAGCTAACGACCCTACAAGACTCCTGGAACCTGCATTCTCACGAGCTCCGTAGAGTCTGATGCGCCCCAACAGAAGGGAAACTGGTACAGAGTCTTCTGTACGTAGCCTTTGTAGACTTTTTAGGGGTGAAAGAAAATGGAATTTCTGACCCAAGTCGGTGAAGTTTGAGGCAGCATTCCCTAATGAGTCTGATTACAAGAATTTTTCAGAAATATCCAGTCGAATCATAGGTTCCTGGGCCCCCTCCCTAGGAAATTCTGATTTTCGTGACTTGCCAGTAGGAGGGAAGAGGACGCACAATTCATATGCCCATGTGTTTCCTCCTTACCCTACAAAAGTATTTATTGGAATGTTGTTTGTAGTGGCATAAAATCGGAGACCTCAGTGCCCGTGAAAGGGGGCATTGTTTAGTGATCCAGGAGGGGACCGTCCCTCGGGATATTGTGCTGCCTTTTAAAGCCCCAGCTTTGTCGTGGTGGCTGACGCATCAGCTGCCCGTGGTTAAAGCTCCTGACGTGGGGGTTTTGACACGTGGCTGCGCCGTGAGGCCATGGCCAGGCCGAGCCAGCACCCCCAGGGCTGCCCCCAGCACAGGACCTGCGCAGGCTGCGCCCACCCTAAGCGGGCACCTCTGGTGAGCGCTCGGGGCTGGCAGCATCGCGGGGTCCGCGCTCAGCATGGTTCCATCACCCAGCCCCACAGAAGCCCCTGAGGGCCCTCGCCTGGCGGCGTTCCCATCCCTTCACCGTGGGGACCATGGTGGGAGCCGCAGCAGGAGGCTGGCCTCCCTGCGTGCTCACCCGTGGACGCCAGCCGCCCAGGTGCCCGTCGCCACCGCCCACGTTCATCCCACACAGCCCACGTGCCCCACCGCCCAGCCCAGCAGCCACCACCTGCTTTCCGTCTCTATGCACGCGATGCCCGGGGCACCGGCGGTGGCATCCCACAGCCTCTGTCCCCCGTGGGCCTCCTGGGCTCTTGCTGGGGTCCCGGGCAGGCGGCTGCTCCTGTGGCATCTCTTCTGCCTGCCTGGCGACCCTGACTCGGGTTGTTTTCCTATGTAAGCACATGTTGGAGAGTGACCGCATCCACTTTCCCTGAGGATCCGTGGCCAGCTTGATCCTGTTCCCGTTGGCCTCCTGGGTCCCAAGAGGGGTGGGGTCTCCCAAGGTGGGGTCTCCAGCCCTCTCTTCTCTGGAGGAGGACGGTTTCCTATCACACGGGGCAGCTGTTCTCCTCCTGGCAGAGGACAAGTCGCTACTTCAGGCATGGTGCCCATGACCAGTGGAGGGGTGTTTTCAGGGAGCGGGAGTGGGGGAGAAGTGAGGGACAGCATCGGGCCGGTGTCCTGCAGACCACATCAAGCGGCCCAGCCCAGTCTGCTCTCAACAGAGGTGGGGTCAAGGTCAAGGTCAGGTGCTGGTGCCTCCCTTCTCAAAGGCACACTTTCCACTCTGCAAACCTGGGATCCTGATAGTCCCTACCGCCCGGATCCCTGTGGAATTCAGTGGGGTGCTGAATGCAAATTATCCAGTCAGTGACCGGTGACCGTGCCTCCTTGGTGGCACCTCCCAGGACTTCCCCAGATCAGGTGATTTGCAAGTGACAGACCTGTGGGAGGACACATGGGGGAGAAGCAGGAAGAGGCTCTTGACTGTCAAAGCACATCAGCACCAGGAAGCGTCCCCGACGGTCCAGGTCCCGCAGTCTCACTGGCATGCAGCCCAGGTCCCCCACCACGTGGGCCTCCACGGGCTCCACTCACGCTGTGGTCGACCCAGATGGCGCCCCTGGCATTGTGCAGGACGTGACCCACCAGCCCCCGCAAAGCCCGGAGCAGCCGCTGAGTAACGAGGGTGTCCACCCAGATAGCAGGTTGAAACCAAAGCCACGGTCAGACACGGCTGCTGTCGTGGTTTTGGCTTCTTGTTGGGGTGTGTCTGCGTGTTACGAGCCCCAGGAAGGGCTGTGGCCAGGGCTGGCGTTACCAGCGGTGTCCTTGCATGGCAGCTAGCTGAGGAAACCCTTCACCAGAACATACGAGTTGCATCTTGTTCTAAAAAATGACGACTCTAAATCGAGGCACCCAGAGAGAAGAAAGGAATCCAGGGCACGCCAGCCTGGTTCCTCTCCCAAGGACAGCTCCACCGGCCGATCCAGGAGGGCTCTGGGCTAGCCTTGACCCGGGGATCAGCGGGGCAGCACTGAGGCTGACACCGTTCCCTGTCGGGCCCGCCCCTGGCTTGCTCTGCCCTGCCCCAGTCCAGCCAGACTCCCTGGTGACTTCTGGAAGTGTCCTTCACCCTCGCAATCCCCTGGCACCCCGTCCCGCTGGCCCACAGTGCCCGCTGCCCACTGCTTCCCGGGGAAGATCTTGGAGGACGCCGGTCAAAAGCTTTGGTGGGCCAAGTTCACATTCCAACTGCACTTGATGCCTGGCCTTTGGAGCTTCAGTTTCCGACTTCTGCCGGTTTCTACATGCTCGTCAGAGGCTCTGGTCCCCCTCCAGAATTCTCGCACAAGCCCTGGGACCACCCCATCTGTGTCAGCTAAGTCCAAAGAGGTGCCACACTTTCCCGAGATTATGTGTCACTGACGGCCAGAACCAAGGTCAAGGGCCAGGCCCCCCGGTCCTCGTCTCGGAGCCTAGGGCACCCCAGGGGTGTGAGCGCTAGGGCCACAGTGCTCACTGCAGCCCCAGATCAGCCTGCGACTTCCTGTGCTACTGGCGAGGACGTAGCCACCAAGGAGGGAGGAAAAGGCAGTTTCAGCTCTGGCTTCCCCTCCAGCCCCCACTTAACCGAATCGCCCCCATTACCCAGCTCCGACGCAGGCCGGCCCCGGCTCCCTTCCTAGAGGACGCGGCTGCCTGGTGGCCGGGGTGTCGTGAGCAGTTCTTGTGCCCCAGGAAGTGCCCCGAGCTCTTCACGAAGCCCGAAGCAGCTGCTGGAATCTCACGCACTGTCAGGGCCACACAAGGGACCTGGGCAGGGAGGCGGCTGGACCCAGTTCTGTGTGAGGCTGAATCCCACCCTCAACCTGTGGTGGACCGACCACAGCCCAGCGAGAGGCCGAGCCCAGGCCACCGGCTCTTCCTACACAAGCGTCACTGGAGAGCAGCCCTGCCCACTCATCTCAGTGTGGACCACCTTGGCCTTCCCGATCCACTGCCCGAGGAGCAGAGCACAGGGCCCGGAGCCTGCCAACCCTCACCCCCGCACCCACCTGGTAGTCTGTTCAGGTTCCGAAAAAAGCAGAAGGAAAAAAATAGGTGGGGGTGGGGAGGAGGAACTGATGCGGACTGAGTCCCTCTCCCTGCCTGGAGCCGGCCGTTAGTAGTCAGAGAGATAAGAAAAGGGCAGATTCGGAGCAGTCATTTCATTACCTCTTTAAAACAGAGCTTGGAAACATGTGGATCTAAATACACGAGCGAGCATGCGTCTGTACAAAAGATTTGCACCGAGGTGACCCATGGATACGCTAGACATTCATAATACATACACAAGTGTATGTGACCACTTTCACCTGCTTCTTCAATTGCAAAGTTTTAACACTTTGGAATGTTTTCCCTGGTGTAACTTTTGAAGCAGAAATACAGGCTTTATACTCTGCAGGAGACAGCAGCTGGAGATTTGCTAACTTGTTCCCAGCTTCCCTGTGTAATGTTTCACTACCTGTCTTGCAATGGGTTCCTTGGTCTTGGATTACTTCTCTGGGCCACTGCTTTACTTTAAAAGTTTAAAGGTGAATCATGATTACAGCGTGGTGAGTTTCATTTGAGAATGTCAGAACCTGTGTAATAGTACCTTTAATTCTGACCACATAGTGGTGCTTGTGCTAAAATCGCGATAAGCATACTGTCCAGAAAATTTCAGTGTTAGCAAGTGTCAGAACCCCAACTTAAAGTGGCCTAAGCCAAAACAAAAAAGGCAAGATGTCAGAGGCATCAGGGCTTCAGGCCTGGCTGGATCCAGGTGCAAAAATGATGGTCAGGAATCTGCCTCATCCTTTTTTGTTAGCTTCACAATCTCAGGCAGATTCTTGACCCACCTGTGGCAAGGTAGCCATCAGTAGCTCCAGCACTGTTCTAAAACAAGCCAGCTTCTTCACTGATTTGCTTTAGATCAAGTGACTATCCCAGAACCAGTCACTGACACCCAGGGCATGGAATGCTCTGATTGGCCATGCCTGGCTCATGCTCCCCTCCCTGGGGTGAAGGGGATCAGCCCCCCATTCCCCACTTCCCACCATCCAGTCCCTTTAAGTCATTTCACTTGGTAGTTATATGAGAAATCGAGCAAATCAGAGGCCGCAGGGGCTGCAGGTGGGGGCCCAGGGTCTCCTGAGGGACTCACTTCCTACCACAGAGAGAGTCTGCTATTTTTGCTTCCTAGTAACTCAAAGGCCCTTTTGAAAATAACTTTTTGGTTTTGGCACAATTTGGATTCAGAGAGTTGCAATGATAGTGCAGAAAGTCGCCTAGACCTCCTGTGGCTCCCCACCACCAACGCCTTAGCACCCTCCTGGACCACAGTGGTCTCCCACACACACGCACTCACACACACGCATGCACACACACACGCGTGGACACACACTCACATGCACACACATGCACACGCACACACAAACATGCACGCACACACATGCACATGCACACGCACACAGACACATAAGCACGCACACAAACACATAAGCATGCACACACACAAACACAAGAACACACAGGCACGCACACACATGCACACACTCATGCACACACAACACAAATGCACACACATGCACACACACACAAACATGCCCACACATACACATGCACACATGCACATGCACACACTCAGCTTGGGCCCACTGGTCTTAAGCATACTTCAGGATCCACACTGCCCCGGTCCACATTGCTCAGCCGCCTGTCTCCTGGGTTCGGGACCCTGCCTCAGTCTCCCTTGGTCCTCACGGCCTTGGGGCCCTGCGCACTGGCCAGGTGTCCTGGGAACATCCCCCCTCTGTGCCTGCATGTCTCTGCTTAGACTGGGGCCGTGACCTTCGGAAGGCACACGGCAGAGGCAGAGGACCGTGGCCGGCCAGCCCCACTGTCAGTGACCCCGTCAGCTCCTCTCCCGTGTGTGCCGGGCCAGGCGCTGGTCGCGTCCCTGCGTGTGGTCAGTCTCAGGCGGCGCACGAGCTCCCCCTGCTGGAGCAGCGGCGGCGCCATCTGCAAGGTCCTCCCGGGCCGGGTCTGCCCAGCCGCCTTCGGGCCCTCTGGATTCCTGTACGCTCCGTTTATACTTGGGGTCCTGACCCTCCACTTGGTCGCTTATCTGTGGCTCAGACTGTTCCAGCTTTGGCCACCGCGTGACCTTCGTGCCCTGGTGGCCTGGACGCCCCTCTGACGTGTGGCCACCACTTTTTTCTCAAGCACTTCCTTAATTTCCGGATCCTGGTGCCTTTCTCCTGCCCTCGCCCCAGAACCAGCTGAAGGACGCCGTACGTACACTCTGCCCTCGGCTGGTCCGGTTCGGCCAGCGGACACCCACGGTGTGTGCCAGGCCCGGAGCTGGGTGCTCAGCCACCTGCTGGATGACGTGTAACCAAGAGCTCTCTGAAGGGTGCAGTCGGGAGAGCGAGGTCTGCTGCTCAGTGGGACTGTCCATCAGCACAGCCACCGTGGAGATCGGGTCCTCCGAAGGCGAGGCAGGAACCGCACACCACCAGCCATCCACCCTCAGGACGTGTCCTGAAGAACTGAAGCCCCCAGGCCACCGTGACGCATCAGCCTCGTTTACAGCAGCACGAGGCACAAGGGCCAGGCCAGGAGCCGGCCGGGTGTCCCCAGGGGACGGGTGGTGTCTAGCACCGCGGGGTTTGATTCACCACAAAGAAGCTGAGGCCGTGTCATTTGCAGGAAAGCAGGTGGAACCCGGAACCCTGGCGTTGGGCAAAAAGTCAAGCTCGGAAGGTCAAGGGTCATGTGTGTTCTCTCCTGCGCGGAAGCTGAGAGGAAAACGGAGAAGGAAGGTGGGGCAGATCCCAGGAAGCGAGAGGGAGAGGAAGGGACCAAGGGGAGGGAGGGCGGAGGGCGGGCGCAATAGTGGCCAAACTATATCGCTGTTCTGTGCGAATACGTAACGACAAACCCCTTCCACTGTGCAGCTGTGTGACCCATCAAACGTGGGGACATACATCATTTCCGATTTAAGAGTTTGCTGCCATAGGTCACACACAGCCCGCTCCTTACAAAGGACCATGACCTCACGCTGCCCTTTCCTGGACCCACGCAGCCAGCGGTCCTCACAGAACCTTCCCGGTGGTCTTTGCTCAGGTCCTGAGCCAGCGCACGGTGACGTCGAAGACCCTTAACACTGGGGATATTCTTTGCTTACGTTTATGAGCGAGAAAGTGATCTAAGGGGCGCGTTGGCGCCTCACGCGTCCGTGGGCACAGGAGAGACCTTCCGCTGCGTCAGATGAGAAGCCCTCGGTGCCGGCAGAGCACTGTGCGCAACGCCACTGCCACACGACGCTGCGCCTCACTATTCGCGTCTTCTCCGCCACCGTCTTAAGCGCAAAGGGAGAGCCGAGCCCTGACCCGCGGTGCTGCCTGGCTTCTAAGGTGCCGCGTGCCAGGTGGCCAGTTTCCAGCTGCAACGCCTCGTCATCAGCAGGCCGGACGGAGACTGTGGTGCTGGTTCCCAGCACTGACCACGTAGCAGAGCCACGGCGTGGGCGACAGGGACGCAGGGCAGTCCTCAGGAAGGCCTGCGGTGGGTGTGCACCACCGCTCCTTCTGACACGTTTAATTTCCACTCGTGGCCGAGCTTGTCAGCCAGCTGCCACAGGCTCTGCTGCGTGGAGATCTCTGTCCCCGGAGCAGCTTCCGGGGGGCTGCAGCTCCATCCCGCAGGTCCCCGCGTAGCAAACGTGCCATGGGTGCCGGCGTGCGGTGTGCCTATGGCCCACGCAGGGCCGTCACCCAAGGGGAGGGGCGTCCAGGAAGGCTTCCTCGGCCGCAAGCCTCACAGGCCGCGACCCAGGGCAGCCATCGCATGGCTGGGACCGAGCGGTGCCACCGTGGCCGCGGATCACAACCGCCCTGACTCTCCTGTCGCCCGCAGGTCTTCCCCTGGGCGAGGGGCCCCACGGCCTGGCCGAGGCCACAGCCGACGCAGGCCGCCCAGCAGCCGATCGAGGCGCCTCCACCACCTCTGAACCTCTTCTACCAGGGCATCCGGCCTGTGCCCCTGCAGCGGAGCTGGTCCCAGGGGTTCCCCAGGACCTCCATGGTGCCCCCTGCCCCCCACCAACGGCCGGTGAGCGCCAGCGGGAAGATGTTCTCCTTCGTGGTGGACAGCGGCCACAAGACCCCCATCATCAAGCAAGGTAGGACTGGGCTTCCGGGCAGGACTCTTGTGTTTTGCTTATTTTCTCTGATTCTAAAAACAGAACATGTCAATTTTTTTAAAAAATCAAGATCAAGTAAGAGAACAGATAAGATTCAGCTCTGTCGTCCCTACAGCCTGAGGCTCTCGGCTGGTGCTCTGCGGCGTCCGCTGGACTTTGCGCTGAGCCCCATCCACACGGCAAGCCCGGGCTGAGCGTGTCTGTGCCTGCGTCACAGGATCTGAACCGACGCCCTTCTGCAGATGTGCAGCAGTCTTGGCGACTGAACTCCCCATTGTCACTGAGCCTGGGGGCTTTAGAAGGCTTTATTCCATTTTACCAGAGAGAAGAGGCTGCGGTCTGCTGAGGGAAAATCACTTCTCCAGAGGAGAAGGCTAGTTGAATTTTTTTTAATGCTTTTCGTCAAATCAAAAGCTGGGTATCTCGGCCGCCTCCACTCAGGCCCTGGGGACTGGGGACATGCACAGCCTCAGGACTTCCTGCCTCGCCCTGCCCGCTGAAGGCTGGGGCGTCTGGGGAGGAGACTGTCCGTCACTGTCCGCTAGGTCTGAACAGCCCCCGAGTCCAGGTCCCGCCTCTGTCCTCTCTGGCCCAGCCGCAGACCCTCAGTGTCTCCAGGCCTCTGTGGGAGCCTCATCTCCTCCCCTGGTCTCGCCAAGACCCAGTTCCCTTCCTCCACCGCGGACAGCCGTCATCCTGGGGAATGTTCCAGAGGTGAAGGGGTTTCTGCAGCTGACATCATCTTCGTTATCCTCTCTGAAGCCCTAGTTAAGAAAGTAGCAGCCATTCCCCAGCATTTTGACACGAAAATATTCAAACAGCAGCAAAGTAGAAAGGATCTCACAGAGCCCCTCCCCCTCGCCACGTAGCACCGGCGCCCTGTTCCTCTTGAATCTGTCCGTCCTTCTGTCCACTCACTGCTCAGTCTTATTTTGTGATACACTCCAAAACAAATGGCACACATCCGGTCGTCCCCAAACATCTCGGCATGTTCACTATTAATGAGAGTTCAACACATTTTGTCTTTTTGATGTAAAATTAACACAGTGTCAATTATGAGCAATGATTGTATAACAAATCATCCCCAAACACAGCGCCACAAACAAACAATAAACAAAAAACCCACGTATTATACAGTCTCTGTGGGTCAGGAATTTGGGGGGCACTTAGCCAGGTAGCTGTGACGGGGTCTGTCCGGAGGTGGCAGTCCAGATGCTGGTTGGGGCTGTGGTCACCTGAAGGCTTGACCAGGATGGGAGGCCTGCCCCCAAGATGGCGCTCTCGCGTGGCTACGTGCAGGCCTCAGTCCTTCACCTCCAGGACCTCTCCAGAGAGCTCCGGAGTGCCTTCAGGGAGCAGCAGCTCCCCAGGGAAAGCGCGGTGTCTGTGACGAGCAGGGCCAGGTGTCGCTCTGTCCTGTCTGCGGTACCCAGCTGGCTGCACAGGCCAGCTCTCTCCAGTGGACTGCGCGGACCTGAGGCCAGGAGGCAAGAATTATAGGTGATCGTCTTGGAGGCCAGCGTCCTCTGTCTTCCTTCTGGTCCTCCTTGATTCCTCCCCTCTCACCGGCTCCTGAGGCCACCAAAGTCCCCTCCCCTGACAGCATCAGCTGTCCTCTTGTCTTCCACATCCGGTCCAGGTACGGAGAGCCCGCTGGGTGTGGCTCAGGTCCGGCTCCTTGGTGTAGCTGCTGACCAGCTGAAGACCTGTCAACGAAAGGGACAGATAATCTGTCCCCACACACCCAACACACAGGGTGGGACAGAGACGTGACGCCTGCTGGGGACACTGCCTGAGCAAAAAGGGCAGAAACAGGAAGCACGTCAGTCACTGTTCACAGCGATTTCAAAATCCAGGAAAACGTTGGGAGTTCCTTGACTGGGACGCCGTCCCACGCCGGGCCAGAGATGGCGGGCCTGTGGCTCTTGGCTCTGCCCTCTGGGCCTTAGCGCAGCCTGAGTCACCCTGCCCTGCCTGGGTATCGGCAGCAGCCACGCCCGCGCGTTTCCTTCACTTGAGCTCTCCTCTACCGCTGGGTTGGGATGCAGAGTGTCCCCAGAGGGTCCTGTGCTGGAAGCTTGGTCCCCAGTGTGGCGGTGTCACAGTGGTGGACCTTTGAGGTGAGGCCTAGTGGAAGGTCACGGGGCTCCAGTGTCAGAAGAGATGCGTGTGAATCTTTTGGAGAGGATCCTTCCCAGGAGCACGGGTGGTTAGAGAAGATGGAGTCTGCCCTCCCCAGATCTCACATCCCTGCTCACACACGAGCCCCTCCGGCAGGGAGCTCCTTCCACCCTCCGCTGTGGAGTGATGCAGCGCGAGGCCTTCCCCAGGATGCCAGCACCCACCAACCACCAGAAGCACAAGCCACATAAATCTCTTCGTAAGTTACCAAGCCTCAGGTGTTTTGTTACAGCAACACAAAACAGACCAAGACATCTACCTCGGGCTTCCACTGAGGCTGCGGAGCGCCTGCACCCTCGGCTGCTTAGAGGCTCTGTGCTGGGACTGAGAGGTCCTCTGGTACCCTCTCCTGGTCTCTCTGTGTTCCTAAAGAAGGACATTACGCTCACGCCCTTGGCTTCGTCTTCAGCCCGTGCTTTCCTGCTGGTGCCTTTGATTTCACCTTTACCTGGAGCCTGTTTCTAAACTTCATTTGCCACCTGAGAAGCGGGGACTTCCTGGCCATCACGGCTGGCTCTCTTCATTTATTGGTCTTCTTCAGTCCGATCCCGCTCCCCTCACATTTTACTGTAAATGGCCGGAAGTAACCAGCTGGCACCTTTCAGTCTTCCACCCGCACATTTCTTTGGCGGAACCGTGCCACTCACTGGGTGCAGGTCCGTTTCCAGGCACCACGTTAGACTTCCGGGGCACCCCCAGGACCCAGGGGCCCAGAAGCATTTCCCCACTCGTCTTCAAGCTCCTTCCTTACCGTCTCCTCGAGGGCCCCGGGCTTCCACTAACGGACTCTGGAGTCCCCTGGGACCCTTCCCCAAAGCCCTTTGGCCTCTGGCCACTGTCGGGTTCCAGAGCCACTGTGCTCCTCAGGGTTTTATGAAGTCAGCATCCTGCATCCTGTCCTATTGGCCGTCCATGGCCATGGAACCGATGGCCCCAGACTTACAGATCTGGAGAGCAAACCGCTCAGCGTCCATGCTCTTTTCTGGGCCAAGAGTTTAGAGTCTGGGAGGATTCTGGAGCCTCTCACGAGGTGCCACCAGCGGTCAGCCAGGGCTGATCCTCTGAGGCTGGACGGGGGCTGCGAGGTCCCCTCACACGGCTTGTGGTAGGAGGCCTCAGTAGTTCTTCGGGGACCTCTCCAGGGGCCTCGCCACAGGGGCCTCGCCACAGGATGCGGGAGCCTCTTCACAGATGAACTCCAGCTTCCTCCAGAACGGCAGTCCTAGACGGCAGAGCCCCTTCTGATCCAGCCTCAGGAGCCGAACTCCATCTTCTCTGCCGCACCCCACGTGACAGAGACAACCCGCTGCGGGCTGCGCGGCATTCCCGCACAGCTCCCATGTCGAGGCCCAGCCTGGGAACACAGGGTGCGCCCATGTTTGGGGGTGATGCCTCGCTGTGGAAACGAGGCCATTGGGTGAGTTCTGGCCCAATCTGACTGTTGTTCTCCTAAGAGGAGGAGACTGGAGACCCGGATGCCCATGCACACAAGGACCACGTCAGGACGCAGCGAGGAGGCAGCCGTCGGCAAGCCAGGAGAGAGGCCAGGAGAGCCAGTCCCGTCTTAGACTTGCAGCCTCTAGAACTGCCGGGAAATGACCTTGCTGCCGAGCCCCCAGGTGGTGGTGCTTCCTCACAGCGACCCTGCCGTCCAGGGCAGCTCCATCCGGTATCGATGAGGACTATGCAAAGGTGTTGTTTTAGCCAGTGTCACATCGCTGTGACCAAAGCACCTGACAGGAATGACTCAGAGGAGCAAAAGCTCATGTGGGGCTCACAATTTCAGAGGTCTCAGTTAGTAGATGGCCGAGTCCATTGCTCTGGGCCCAAGTGAGGCAGCACATCACGGGGAGATGTCACGCACAGGAAGCTGCTCAGCTCACGGCAGGGTCGGGACGCAGGGAGAGAGGCAGGAAGGGGCCGCGGGAAGAACAGCCCTTCCAGGGCACACCCCGGTGACCCGCCCCACCTGCCTCCAGATGCCGCCCAGCCAGCCCAGGCAAACTAGGATGGACGGGCTGGGTTACGGCTCTCAGGAGCCGACCACTGCACCTCGGGACATTCCTGCATGGACAGCCAAACCACAGACAGGCCCCAGGTGGACAGCAGGGGCAAGAATGGAGGGGGCTGTCTTGAGACTGGCCACCGGCAAGGCCACACAGACCTTGAGTGCCCACAGCGACAACTGTCTACACCAACCCCAATCAAGGTGCAGAACATGACCACACCCCAGAAAGTCCCCTCGGTTCCTTCCCGGCCGATTCCCAGCCCCACCCCAGGGTGGCCGCTCTCCCTGAGTCCCATGGACCAGAGTCCCCCTGGAATCTCAGGGAGGGGAGTGCAGGCCCTGTTCTCTGCTGGGGGCTCTCCTGGGTGGGCATGGCATTTCTGAGATGCGTCCGCTGGTTGAGCGGATCACAGTGCACCTTCTCATGGCTGAGGAATGTTCGGTTGCATGACCACCTCGTTTTGCCCCTCCTCTCATTAACGACACTGGCTATTTCTTTTTTGAATCCGTCATGAATCCGTCATGAATCAGTGGATTCTGCACCTGTTTCTCCAGGGCCGTGTTGAACTTGGCCTTCTCCAAGGCCTTCCACTGCCCGGGAAGGGCGGGAGGTCGGGGCTTCCCCTCCACAGCGCCCCCAGGGGTGTCATGGGGTGGGGCACCGTGCGTCTGTTCCAACTGCCACCTTGTTCCCCTGCTGCAGAGAAGGGCTGTCACCTTCTGGTGGGCCGGGAGCCCGCTGCTTCAGGTCTGGCCTCCTGCTCCGCGCTCCAGTCCTCCAGGCTGGCTCTGGACTGATGGCACCCACCCACCCCTTCACACAGCTGGGCTCTTCAATAAAATTGTTTCCTTTTAGATTTCTGCCTTGCTTTAGGTTTTTGTTTTGTTTTGTTTTAATCCCGAGGCCAGGGATTTCTGTGGTGGGTCAAGGTTTCCCAGCCCCCGCACTGCCGATGCTGGGGACAGGTGAGTCTTTGCTGGGGGTCTGCACCCCCACATTGTGAATCAGAATCCTCTCCAGACATTGTCCAATGTCCCCTGGTGGCAAAGTTGCCCCTGCGAGGCTCCCTAAGTGGCGTTCGCCCTTCTCCTTCGCAGCTGTACGGCCTCTGGGCCAAGGCCAACTCTTAATGGCAAGAGCGCATGGAGGGCCGGATGCAGAACACCGAGAACAGAAAGCACATGGAATGGTTTCTAAAACATTATCCTGATTTTCGTATTTTCCTCCCGGTAACGGGATCACCTGAACCTAACACGTAGATAACCCGCTTTTCTACATTGGATGCTATAGCTTGAAGGTCTTCCCGCTTCAGTAAGTTGACTGCATAAGGGTCAAGAGCGCAGACTCTGGGTCAAACACTCCTGGTCTTTTGTGCTCTCTGTTCGTCTCCTGCCTCAGTGTGGACGGGGTCCATGGACATGCCTGAAAGCTCCATGCCAGAGGGGATTCCTGGAGCCGTGCCTCCCGCGGAGATTTACATGGAGCCGGACATGGTCCCACAGGACAAGGTGAAGGGTCCCAGGGAAGGGTGGAGCTACAGCAGCCAGTGGCCTGCAGGGGGACTTGCTGCCACCTCTCCTTCTCCTCTGTGACCAAGAAGTGCCCTTTTTCTGGTGTCTATAAAACCACCTCTTATTTAACCAAAAGTTATATCCCAAATAACAACATCCACAGCTACTGTTTATTAAGCACCTACTATGTGCTGGATTGTGTCCTGTATACTTGACAATCATTGGTTCATTTAATCTTTGCTGTCTTTGAGATAGATTTTATCACCTTCACTTTGCTGATGAGGAAATTGAAGCTCAGAGATATTAAGTAACTTGCCCAAGTTTGCACAGTGCAAGGGGCAGAACTAGGACTCAGACCCAGGTCTGGCTAACTTCTAAGCTGGCACTTGTAACTCTCACACAGTAACTGCTCAGGGACCTCCTAGAAGGAGGAAGTGATAGCGTAGGTCAGAGAAAACTGAGCCAAAGAGAGACTTGTCAAAGAACGAGAAGGTTTAGAGAGTAAAACAGGAGCAGAACAGGATGATAGGAACCTGGGAAGGTTGAGTCCAGGCCGGTCTCTCCCACTGAGCCACACCTTGAAAGTCATCCCTAGGAAACAACCCGGCAATGTCTGGCTTTCCTTAAAGATCAGGGCCCGGACCTGCAGCAGTTCTGAGCCTGCAGGAAGCAGAACCAGTGTGTCCTTGTTGCCCACAGGAGACGGGCCCGGGACTGGCAGCTGCAGGTAGAGGATGCTCCTGGAGCCGCCGTCACCAGACCAGATTGCAAAATGTCGCAGGGACACAAAGAGCCTACCTGGCCACGCTGTCACCTACGCACGGCTCTGCAGCCAGCCAGCCCCAAACCTAGTGCCTTTAGGCAGCAGGGAACCATTCCCACAACCCCAGGGAAGATCCTCAGGTGGCTCCTCTTGCCTCTCACTCAGTGGCCGCCAACCGGTGGGATGGCAGAGTGGTGGCCTCCAGGGTCCGTGTTCCAGGGCCCTGGGCCTCAGCTTGGTGGCAAGCCTCTCTTCGGAAGACTGGCTCAGTTACACCTGGGGGTGACGTCTGCCAGCAATTTTTTCCAGTCTACCATTTATACAAATCCACACAAATACATCGCTGTTCCTCTCATTTCCTTTTCTGACTCAGTTACTTGGAATAAATTTTCATGTGAATAACCAAAAGAGGCAGGAAGCACAGAAGAGAGAAGAGAGAAGAGGAAAAAAGAAAGATTTCAGGATGTATTATTTTTAAATTAAAATCTAAGCCTCATGCTGGGCTCATGGCACACGCCTGAAATCCCAGCACCTCCAGAGGCTGAAGCAGGCGGCTCGCAAGATCAAGGCCAGCCTCAGCAACTTAGTGAGGCCCCAAGGAACTTTGCAAGACCCTGTCTCAAAATAAAAAAATAAAAATAAAAAGGACTGGGGATGTGGCTCAGTGGTAAAGCACCCCCAGGCTCAATCCCAGTACCAAAAAAAAAAAAAAAAGTCCCTCTTTCAGTTGAACAGAATGACATTTTCCTAATTACCTTTCTGAGGTCACCAGGGTGTCAGACTGCACCTGGTAAGTTAATTCCAAAAAGTATAAACCAACTGCCTAGCCCCAGAAGTTCCCAAGCAGTCTGGTTGTTCTCAGTGGGAAAGTATGATTTCAGAGCAAAGGCAAAGTCCCAGGACCTTTGAGGTGGGAGCACCCATTATAGACGGGTGTGCACAGGTGTGTGATCTTAACCGAACCTTGTCTCTGAAGCTGCCAAGGGACAGGGACCCCCCAGGCGACACTGCTGGCCTTCCTCCCGCCCCCGCCTGCCTGAACCCTGTCTGATGCCCCATCTTTCTTGTTATTTTTAAAATGGGCTCAGCTTTGCACCCAGACCCGCACCCAGTAAGCTTCCCATCTGCTGTCCGCCCAGGATGAAATCATCCTGATGCTGGGCAGAGAAATCAGCCGACTCGCCGATTTCGAAATTGAATCCAAATACAAAGACGCCGTGATCGCGAACCTGCAGAACGAAGTGGCCGAGCTCAGCCAGAGGCTGTTGGAGATTACCACCTGCCGGCAGGGGGACAGGGGGACAGCGCAGAAGGCCGAGGGTATGGAGGAAGGCATGGACGACAAGCAGAAGGAGATCCAGAGCTTGAAGCAGCAGGTAGGTCTCAGGACAGGCCGGTCATAGCCCTGGAGTCACACCGCAGGGTGACAGTGCCCAGGCTGGCTAGAGTCCAGGGAGTACAGCAGGGAGGGGTGCCCAGGGAGCTGGAGAGGGGTGCTCCGTGCTGCCTGGAGGTAAGGGGCTGAAATCCACAGGGAGCGGAGGCTCAGCAGCCTCCCAGTGTGGTAAGAACGATACAGCACGTATTGAGCACCTATGTGCAAGGGCTTAGGCACGTGGTTTATTTAAACCTGTGACTCATCCATAATACGGATGAGAAGACTGTGGCAGGCCCAGAGACGTGCAGGAACTGCCTAGAGCTTGCACAGCAGGTTAAAGGTAGCAATGACTTAGTAACTGCCTCTCATCCTACCCAGCCCCAGCGGAAAAGACCTGCAGGCAGTTAGCTAAGGGGGAGCAGGAGCCCGTCCCTTCCAGACACAGAGCCCTCAAGGCCGTCATTGGCTCACCCACGGGGAAGTCCAGCAATGGAAACTTCGCCACCTGGAATGTTTGCACTTACCTGATGTGTTCCTTTCTGTGCAAACTTGATCCAAATTCCTTTTTAAAAAATATTGACCTTTGGCCTGGGGTTGTGGTTCAGGGGTAGAGCGCTTGCCTAGAGTGTGCGAGGCACTGGGTTCAAATCTCAGCACCACCTATAAATAAAGGAATAAAATAAATGTCCATCAGAAAATTAAAGTAAATATTGGCCATTGATTTTGCACAGAAATTGTATCCCAACCACATTGATGAATTAATCAGGCACTGTGAACCTCGGCCCCAGGGCATGTGCTGCTTCCCTGCAGTCGTACCTGGGCCCTCCTTCTGCTCCCTGCTCCAGGGCCGCAGTCCCAGCCAGACATGGACGTGGCCAGACACGGTGAAGTGGGCCTCACTACTGGCCCTGAAGCCCCTCAAGCCCAGGACTGGGCCCGGTTACCTCAGACACTGATTACAACAGCCCCAGGCCCCAGTGTCAGTGACCCATGGTCAACCAAGGGCAGAAAACACTAAAGGAAAAATTCCAGAAATACACTCTACTTCAGTTTTACATAACTTTATAAGAGCCTATCATCATAGTTGTTCTAATTATTATTAGTTATCATTGTTCGTCTCTCAATTTATAAATTAAGATTTATCACCAGTGTGTGTGCATCAGAAAAACGCAGGATCCAGGCACCGCTGGGGTCTGGGAGTGCCTCTCCTGCAGACAGGGGTGTTCACACATCCATTCTTCATTTAAGTAAACAGTCGCTGCCCTCTTCTGGGCTCTGGGAATCCAGCAGGAACAGGTGATCTCCACCTTGCCCCAGCTACGCTCTTGGACAGTTTAGACCTGGACAGTCCCCAAAGGCCTGTGTGGAAGGCCTGGTCCCCAGCCTGTGGTGCTGCAGGGAGGTGGTCCAACCCGTAGGTGGTGGCCTGGTGGGAGGCAGTTAGGTCACTGGGGACCCCTGAAGGGGAGGTTGAGACCTTGGCCCCTTCCTCTTTCTCCACTTCCTGGCCACTGAAAGATGAGCAGCTTGCTCCCCCACCTGTGCCCACCCTGGTAGCCGCCTCACCACGGGCCCAAAGAGCCAGGGCCAACTGACTGTGCACTGGAGTTTCTGAAACTGAGCAGAACTAAGCCTCCCTCTGGGGCATTTTGTTACAGTCACAGAAAGCTGACAAACACATTCTGGTGAAGGAAACAGAATAAACAAGTAAACAAACAAATATATGGTCTAGTATTCAATAAATGAATGACTCTCTTTTGGATCTTTTTTTTTTTTTAAACATGGAAGGTTGGTCTTTTTTAAAAAAATATTCATTTATTTATTTTTACCTTTTTTTGTAGCTGTCGATGAACAGCATGCCTTTGTTTTGTTTATTTATTTTTATGTGGTGCTGAGGATCCAGCCCAGTGCCTCACATGCTAGGCAAGCGCTCTGCCACTGAGCTGCAGCCCCAGCCCTGGCACTGTTGTTTAAAATAATAACGAAAGCAGCAGGTACTGCAGGAATGACTACCTGGACACGTGGCAGCTTCATCTCTGAGCAGCTTCTCTTGGAGGGACCCGCTTGCAGGCCGGATGGAGAATCATACTTGCATTACGTCTCCATTCAGAGCTTTCCTGAGCAAAGCCTCGTCCAGGCACGTGGATGGGATGACTGGTTCTCACTGTCTTTGAGTCTCCATCAGCAGGTCACGTTGGGAGTGCTGTTGAAAGTGACTAGTCAGACCTATAAAACTCCACCAAAGAATTATCTAGAAATAATCACTCTGATTTATCACACTCCTGCCCCCTCCCTCCACCCTGATCGTTACTCAGGCCCAAAAGAAAATGCTTTATAACAGGCGCCTCTGAACGAGAGGATGCAGTTGGTTTGAATCCAAATGGAGTTTTTCTCTTCACGTTTTAAGCTCTTAAATATTCTACTGCCAGCAGAACATTCAGCCAGAAGCATAGCCCACATGGCAGGTTGATCTATTATTCTGATTATGATCTATTATTCTGGTTACTTACGTATTCTCTCCAGCGCCCCGGAAGTGTGTGCATAGTGATTTGCTCTCAACGGCCTTCTGGCTGCTACAATACCACGAGAAAATGCCTCCCTGTGGTCCGAGCCACCTGGGCAATTCAGCAGGCAGATTGTCATCTCAAAGCAATTGCTCTTCCCAGCACTGCGGACTCCCTATGTCCATTGTATTAAGCAGCATAACAGGGCATCAACATCTTGGGATTTCTGCCAATTGTAGACAATATTTATTTTGGTAATCGAAGTAATGAAGAGGTCGGAAAGCTCTTTGAAGTTTTCCTGCGACCTGAAATCTGACAGCTCTGCTACTTAAATTGAAATATCATATCTGCGAGACAGCAGAGCTTTTTAGGGGACTTCCTTCCTTTCCCATCCCATCTGTGAGCTCCTCTCTGCAGGGTGCCTCCAGAATCCCGCACACAGAGGAGCCAAGCTAAGAACTAGAAGCACTTCTGTTTTTAAATTCCAAGTATCTTTTATGGGAAAATTGCACTTCCCTTACAGAGAACAGGAAGAGAGAGATTTTTTTCATGCTAAAGTGTATCCTGGTGAGCGTGGAGAACTAATTTGCCATCCTCCCTCTCCTGGTAGACACCCCTTCTCCAGGGTCTCAAATGCCCAGAGAAAAAGAAAGTGCAGCTTTCCAAGAGTCATAGATCTAAACCACCATGGTGCAGAAATGATCCATGTGACCTGTCAGACTGCTGGTCTCCAGCTTCCCGGAGGAAGCCAGGAATGAGGACTATGAGCGCCATCTGGTGGCCAGGTGCAGCACACCCTCGCCCGCATTACCGGAGCCTTTGTAAGCCAGGTGGTCGCACCACTGTAGCGCCACGTGATGATCAGCGGGGCTCTTACATTTCCCGGCAACAGCAGTCACCTGCTGTTTGAGTCTAGACAGGGTTCACAAATGCACGCAGGATAATACCCATCCACCTTCCTCCCCAAGACAGGCCAGGAGGCTGAAGCCAAAGGCGCCGTGGAGGGATCACAGCTAAGCAGGAGTCACTCTGGGCGAGCACCTACGAACACCTACGAACTTATTTCCCTGCTTTGGACAATCCCATGCGATCGGGACCATCGCGGCATTTACAGAAGGAGAAAGCCGGCCAGGATTCAGTGTCCACCCTACCTTCGTGCAGCCCGAAAGTGGCCTCATCATGATGTAAAGGTGGCCGCTTGGCCCCTGAGCCCAGCTGTGCTTTCAGGCCCCCAACTGCTAATGCTGGGTCCTAGCGGCAGGGAGAAGACAGAAAGCCCTGTGAGCCAGACCCCGCCTGAGGGGCTGTGAACGTGGGCAGGTGTCCCCATCCCTCACGTCCCCCTCACCTGGAGAACGGAGAGGAGGGGCGTCCTCCAGGAGGCCCTGCTGAGGGGCCTGCTGAGCTCTAGAGTGCTCCATGAGACGGAACCGAGTTGCTGGAACAGGGTCGTGTGAGCCCTGAAGGGTTCTTGTCCCACACATCCAAAGAATGAGGGACGCAGATGGCAGCGGATGAGAAGCCGGTGGCGGAGTTATCACAGCAAGCAAGGAGAGCGCCCACGGCCTGGGAGGGGTCCCGGGAGGGCGCCCTCCATTGGAAAGTCTCTCCTGATTGTTTTCTTTGACTCCATCAAGGTGTACAGCTCTCATTTCTTCTTCCCGTGTGGGTTGGTTTAATGTGTTTGTTAACCTGAGTTTGCCCTGTACTTATTCCTTAAAATAAAAAATTGCTTGGGGCTGGGGAGGTAGCTCAGTTGGTAGAGTGCTTGCCTCGCATGCACAAGGCCCTGGGTTCAATCCCCAGCACCCACCCCCCAAAAAAAGACTTGCTTGGGTTCAGAACCACCCCACGAGGCTGGCCAGTGTGAGGGCAGCCCAGGAAGCTGGGGCAGCAGCAGAATGTGCGGGGTCCTGCCTGAGCAGGGCTTGCAGGCAGACGAAATCAGAATCCAGACCCAAGCTCGGCTTCAGTCCGGGTGTTGGGGTCCCAACCTCTGAGTTCCCTCTTTCCATCTGGCTGACTCCCGCCCACTCATCCCCCGGAAGGAATTGACTTCACAACCCGCCCCTGCTGAGGGGAACAGGCAGCCCTACCTAAGGGCTGAGAGCCCAAAGGGCACAGGAACCCACGTTCAGGAGGCAGCCTCCCTAGCGGCAGCCGGCCTGGGCCCCTTTGTGGGCACCAAGATAAGATCAGGTTATGTGTCGGCCGCGGGCGAAGTGGCGGTCCCTGCAGGCACACCCTCCCCTCTCCCGGTCCCGACCTGGGCCGCACCCTCTGACCTTGTGCCGCCTCCTCTGCAGATCAGTGCCCTTCAGAAGGGCTACAACCAGATGCTGTGCCGGACGCTGTCTGAGCGGAACTCAGAAATCACGTCCCTGAAGAACGAGGGCGAGACTTTGAAGAGGGACAACAGTGTCACGGCAGGTGAGCTCTCTGGGCGTCCGTCCGAGCTGCCCCCCACTGCCCGGATGCGTGGCCCCGGCAGACATCGCCAGTCGACCCCCACACTGGCTCCCTGCGCTTGCAGGCAGCCTGGGATCCCAGCCTGGAGGCAGCGCCCGCTGAGAGTCAGGGCCGTCCCCTCCTCGGGCAGCCAGGCTCAGCCCACGGTTTGTGTTTGAGCAAACTTGACCCCTTGGCCAGAGGCCCACTGAGCACTGACCTCAGCAGGCAGGGAGAGCCTGGGTGGCGGGGTCAGCGGCTCCTGGCCCTCCCTGCCGGGCACAGCGCTGCTCAGCCAGCACCCACTCGCTTGCCCTCTGGCATATCTACTGAGCACATGCTGGTGCCAGTGCAGCTCTGGCACTAGGCAGGAGCCCTGCGCATCGGCCGTGATCGCTGAACTTGCGGGGCTCCCGCCTGGGAGAGAGCACAAGCCATGAGCAGGAACCAGGCGAGTAGGCCAGCCCCGACAGAGAGCCGGCTGCAAAGGACACAGAGCTGGGCATGGCGTGGTGGATGGCAGAGGCCGGAGGCAAAGCAGCTTAGGGGCAGGGTTGGGGTGGAGGATCCCGAGGGGACAGCGTGCTGGCAGCCAGCGCAAGAGCAAGGCCCTGGGGCAGCTGCCGTGGTTGGGCTGGAGTCAGTACCAGGACTGGGGACAAGGGGGTAAGGGGCAGGCCTGGCCCAGCCACAGGGAGGAGCCTGGGTTCTACTCTAAGTGGGGCCAGAAGCCCTGGGGGTCTCGAAGCAGAGACGGATAAGTCTCAAGACCTGAAAAGGGTGGGCTGTTCACAGGGAAAGAGGGAGGGAGGGGTGTCAAAGCTACAGCCAGGCTTAATCAAGACACTGACTTGGGGTCACTTAAAGGACGGAGTGCAGGCCTCAGGCTGTGATCCGAGGGGGTGGCGGCAGGAGGCAGGAGGGCAGTTTATGGGCCGAAAGTCTACTGGTCATTGCTGTTGGACAGCGAGCAAGGCCCAGGTCCACAGCCCTGTGGTGTGACCCCGGCCACATGAGTTCAGCGCAGACGTGCATGGTCCCACTCCCTCATGGCTCCCTGCTCCACTTTGGGACTCAGAACCCAACTGCAGCTGCTCTGTGATCCCATCCGTGGGAGAGAAAGCAGGCAATGAGTCTGGGTTGGGCCCATGGCCTCAAGGCCACGGCAGGAAACGTGTCCACAGCCACACACACCAAGCCAAACGTGAATCACGGTCCCGGCGAGTCTGAGGCTGGGTCCCAGGCCAGCCCGGCCACGGCCTCTCCTGCATCTCACTCTGCAGTCCCCACCAGGCCTCGGGCTCTGCTCAGCTGGACCGTCCCCGACACCTGCTGGGCACAGCTGGGGGTCTGGAGGAGCAGCTCCCTGGGCCTGGTGCAGCACAGTCTCAGGCGGCACCCAGGCCTGCTGAGGAGGAGGCCAGGCCCCAGGGGTCACTCAGGCGCGCGGGAGGAGGAAGCGCCAGGCCAGGCTATGCCGCGGGCACAGGCGGCGTCCGGCCTTGGTGGCTCACAACGCCCGGGCTCGCCCCCCACTTCTGCCTGGGGTCCTTCATGGAGGAGTCAGGGCTTTGCTCACGAAAGCCACTCAGGGACCCAAGCTCAGAGGCCAGCACAGCAGATCACAAATCCCACTTCCATGCTGACAGGGAAGATGGAGGACGGAGTGAGGAACTGGATTCACTCCTTCCTCAGACGATTTAAAATAAAGAAAAATCCCCAAACAGGAGATATAGCTTAGGCCCCATGAAGCAGGTGACAGTGATCCTACAGCGAGAGGGGACAAGCGGGATGAGCCCCGCGGTTGCCCCAGCCTCGGGCGGGGCCAGACACAGCCGGCAGAGGAGCCCCCGCAGAGCCAGGGTCTCCTGAGCTGAAGGGTGGAGTCGGAGGAGCGGGCACAGCTAGAGCTTGCTGGGCAGAGTGTCCGCAGCGAGGCCCCCAGGAGGAGCCCCGGGTCCGCAGGAGGTCCCCTGCACTCTCCAGCAGAGTGGGCCCCGATGGACACACGCCCGGGAGGCCTGAGAACCGTCCACCTTCCCAACGCCCAGGACGGAGAACACACGGAGCATCAGCCATAGATTCAAACAGGTGTCGCCTTGGTCATGAGGCCAAATTGGCTCCAGACTAAAGGCCACTCTGGTCCCCCTAGCAAGCTCGCAGGCAGGCCCCCAAGGGATCAGCCCACTTCCAGGTAACTTAACTGGGTCTTGGGACAGAGCTCATTTTAAAAATGAAATTCTGGATCGTGCTGTTCCTTATTACATAGAGCTGTTTGAATGCTATCTACAAAGCTGGGACAAATGTCCTTCCAAGAAGAGACCCGTCTGAGCCAACCCAACACCTCTGCCTTTACACAGGCTTCTTCCCATTTTTCTTCAATACGGTAACATAAATAGTGTATCGGTTATGAGTTTAACCCAGAAAATTAGTGGGCAAAATAACAAACGTATTATCTCACACAGTCCCTCTGGCTCAGGAACCTGGGGGTGACACAGCTCTGGTGCAAGGTCTCATCACCCAAAGCTTCAGTGGGCACCCAGGCCTCCTTCCAGAATGACACACGTGGCTGTGGGCCTCTCCTGGGGCTGCTCAGCACAGCACCTGACGTTCCCCAGAGCGAGTGGCCCAGAGGCAGCAAGAGGAAGCCACATGCCCTGTGTGACCCGCCTGGGAAGCCTGCCCACCACTCACACAGTGCCATGTGGTTACACAGTCGCCGCCTGCGCTGGGAGGGACCCTAAGGAGAAAGGGAACACTGGGCCCCCCGGAGGGGAAGGCGGGTTTCAGACCAGAGTGCGAATCCACCCACCCCTCCCAGCCTCCAGGATGTGCCCTTCGACCCACCGTCTCCTGGCCTCTCTCAGCCCCTCCCTCCACTGGGCCTCTGCACCCAGGCCCCCGTCCACGTGCTTCCTGTCTCCCGAGAACATCTGATCCTCCCCAAGACCTTCAGTGATGTTCGGTGGTCGCCGCCTCTGTCCCATTTCAGCTTTGGATCCCTGGAGAGGACCCCTCCTCCTCGAGTTGGCAGACGGTGACGGCCATGACAGTTACCTTACTGCCATGTTCCATCTTTTTTAACAGGGATGGTGACATCTTTGCAAAAAGACATCTTAGCAAGGAATGAGCAAGTTCAACAGCTGAAAGAGGAGGTGGACCAGCTGAAGAGGCAGAACAAGGAGAAGGAGTTCCAGCTGGAAGCCCTGAACGCCAGGGTGAGCGTCGGGGCAAAAGTAGCCAATCAGTCAGGCGACACACTGGCCGTCAGCCTGGACCTGACTTTACGTCTCACTGCCCTCTCTCAGCGTGGGGGCTCGGGGCCAGCGCCCAAGGACGCAAGGAGGCAGCAGTGGAGGGCACCAAGACATAACATGCTTAAAGAGGGGCCACGTTCTCCGTGGCTCTCCCCGGAACAGCACACAGGTAGCTCAGAATGAGCAAGATGCACAGGGTCACCCAGCAACATTCCTGACCTGACAGGTACACCTGTCACAAACCCGTCTCTTTAACCCGGAAACACACACACCTGTTAGCGTGTCTTTCCTTGGCAAGGAAATACGGACTTTAACACGCAGAATTAAAGCAGAGCAGAATCCCGGGGTCTACAGAGGGCCCGGGGGCTTGGCCTCCACCCCGTCGCCCTTCACAGCAGAACCTGGGTGGCAAAGCCACGTTTGGGCTTTCAAATTCCCCCCTTGGCGTCAGTGCCCGCGAGGATCCTCTAAGTGAAGCCATCCTGGAGGGCAAGTTAAGGACACTGAAATGTCATCCTGACTCTGCAGGTTTTGTCCACAGTACTGACTTCAGAGTCCAGGTCCAGGGAGGGGACAAAGCGTTTCCCGTGTTCTCTGGAAAGTCAGGGCAAAGCCTGGTAGCACTCACTCAGGGGGCCCACCTTTCCCCGCTGCAGGTTCAGGGGACCCAATCTGTACCACGTACGGCACCAAGCCCGGAGCTGGGGACCCGCAGAGCAGGAGCGTGGGGTCAGCAGACCACCTGCAACCGAGGGGGCTTTTATTAGGACTCGCACGGCCTCCATTTCCTCCTGGGTGAAATGGGGGTGACAAGATGCACTGGGGAAGTGACAGGCTGGTTTCCACGGTGCGCTCCGCCCTGACCGGGGCCACCCTGTGTCACCAAGCCCTCTGCAGCCTGGGATGGGTCAGGGTGGAGGAACTGGCAGGCAGAGCCGCTGGCTCTCCTCCTGCGGGGCAGTGGGGTGACTCGTCCCCATCTGCCCTTTCCACGCTCTCTAGCCCACACCGGCCTTCGCGCCTGGCTCCTCCTGACCAGGGCACCGGGATCACCAAGCCTGTGTTGTTTTAAAGCTGGCGTGTCGTCTGTGTGCGGTGTAGAAGAGAGGGGTCCATGACACTGAAAACCGGAGGCCTGTCTTAGTGTATCATCCCCAGCCTCATTCCCGTGCGACCTAGCATCTCCTGTGAACTTACGTCATGCGTGTGTTTACCACTTCAAACACCTCCCGCTTCCCACATTTTGTCACTGGTCTTAAGAGCTCCAGAACGTTCTCCAGTGTGCACACGGCGTAACCGTGCTCTCTGGCTGGACGTCTTTCTTTCCCTCTCTCTTTCTCTCTCCTCTCTCTCTCTCTTCTCTTTCCCTCTCTCTCTCTTCCTCTCCCCTCTCTCTGTCTCTCCTCTATCTCTGTCTCTCTCTCTCTCCTCTCTCTCCTCTCTCTCTCCCTCTCCCCCCCTCTGTCTCTCCTCTATCTCTCTGTCTCTCTCCTCTCTCTTCTCTCTCTCTCCTCTCTTTCTCTCCTCCTCCCCCCTCTCTCTCTCCCTCTCCCCCCTCTGTCTCTCCTCTATCTCTCTGTCTCTCTCCTCTCTCTTCTCTCTCTCTCCTCTCTTTCTCTCCTTCTCCCCCCTCTCTCTCCTCTCTGTCTCTCTCTGTCTCTCTCTCCCTCTCCCCCCCGTCTCTCCTCTATCTCTCTGTCTCTCTCCTCTCTCTCCTCTCTTCTCTCCTTCTCTCTGTCTCTCTCTTCCCCACTGATGCTAAGAATACCGTGCAGGACATCCTTCATCCTTCGGATTCGCTGACTGACCCAGTCCCTGCCTGCGCGTTCCCCGGGCAGAATGGAGGTGCAGAAAGAAAGTGCCTCTTTCTGCTCTAAAGACCTGCTTCCCAGAAAGTGCTGAGAGGCCAGCAGTAGGAGCGTCCGCTGAAGGTGGCCCCTGGCACTCACGTGCATTTCTGAACCTGGCTCGCCAAAGCTGCATTTTTCTTGTGGTTTGAATTGCTGGCTTTTGAAAAAGGGCTTAGGCCCTGTTCCTGAGACACTGGGTCAGCCAGCAGGGAGTGCCTGCTTTCAGGGCATTTGGGGGTCTGGGGGGCCTGGAGCACCCCCACATGGCCAGCACTGGCCTCTTCTTTTTTGTACCAGGGATTGAACCCAGGTGTGCTTAACCACTGAGCCACATCCCCAGCCCTCTTTATTTCTTAGTTGCTCGGGGCCTCACTAAATCGCTGAGGCTGACCTCCAACTTGTGATCCTCCTGCCCTGGCCTCCCAAGCCGCCGGGATGGCAGGCGTGTACCCCTGCGCCCTCACCAGCCTTTCTCTGCTGTCCCTTTGCCTCCACAGTGCTCAGCACTGAATGAAGAGTTAAAAAAAGAAGGTTCCCAAAAGGAGCACAGAGAAGCCCAAGAGAAAGAGCTGAAACACTGCAAGAGCGTGAGTCGCTTCCTCATCGCGGGGGCACCTGGAAGAGCAAGACTGGGACCTCTGGGTCCCCGGGGCGGGGTCCTGGGTCCGTGCCGGCCCAGGTGCAGGGCTGTGTGTTAGTCTACGGTTCTTCCCTCACTGCTCTGGTCCGAGAGAGAGTGGCCAGAACACCTGGCAAACACTCTGGGCAGGTGGCTCTGCCTCCTTGGGGTTTGCCCTGGGGTCGGGCAGGCACAGGGACGGGCACAGGAGCGAGCCCAGTGGCCGCCACATTACCCTGGAAGCTCGTTCCAGTTCCCAGCCCCGGACCTGCGATTCCCAAACGCACACTCTGCTGACTTGAGTTTGGTCACAGCCGTGGGCAGTGTTGTGACCACAAACTCCTTCCTGAGATATTCTGATTTAAATATATCAATTTTATACCAATTCATAAGAACAAAACAGAAAGTTCTCATGTGCCTTCCTTAGAAGGCATCTGTAAAAATACACAGGATTAAAATTGAATATAAAGCCCACTCTGCCTTCAGACGTAGTACTCTGGTGCCGAGAAGGGATTAAGCAAGACCCCAGCTGAGGTGGCCCCCTGGGCAAACCCCGTGAAAGGGCCCCCGGCCTGGACCTTCAGCCAGAGGGTGAGCTGACTCTGTGGTTGAAACTCTTTCAGCAAATCCAAGACATGGAGAAGGAAATGAAGAAGCTGAGGGAGGAGCTGAGGAAGAACTGTTCTGAGCAGAGCATGATCTACAAGACTCTGCGAGAAAAGAGCAAGGTAGGTGACCAAGGCCAGCAGGGCCCAGTGAGCGCTCAGGGCCAGGTGCATCACACCCCCACATCCAGTGACCCCGTGCGGTGGACGCTGGTATTGGCCCCTCTTTCCAGATGAGAAGCCCAGGCTCACAGAGGTGGAGAAGCTACCAGCTTCACCCAGATAAAGTAGACATGGCAGGACTCGAACCCAGCTCCGACTCCCACGCTCCCCGTATGACCTGTCCAGCTTGCCCTCCAAAGTGCCGCCCACCGCTAGGTCCTCCTGGATTTCACGTTGCTCTCTTATTTTCACGTCTCTCCTCACAGGGGCGACCTTCCTTGCACACTAGACTTCACCCCTGTCACACGGGGCCGTTTGAATTTTAAGTCGACTAAAAGTAAATAGTTTCCCACCCCAAGTGCTCAACAGCTTCACCTGGCTGGCGGCCACTGTCCTAGACGGCACGGGTCTAGGACATTTCCACCCTCACAGAAAGCTCGGCTGTTCTAGACCCTGTCATAACGATGGGAAGTGACCGCTTTGGACAAAGAGTTAAAATAGGCTGATGGATCCCACATATTTTTTTAAAAATCTAAACTGAAAATAACTGTGAGGATCCTGAGCAGGTTGGGGAGAATCTCTGTGCTCTCAACCTGAACCATCTACTCTATTTGATGAGAGAACAGTTGTCACTGAGAAAACCAAGAGTATTTTAAGAGCAAGATCAAATGACAGAAGAATTCTGAGGGAATTACTTGAGGATGATCTGAGAAATAAAAACAAATGACCCAGAATTTTCTCCAGCTTTTACTTAATGTAACTGTGAGGGTGACCATCAGACGCTAAGCCATTTACACCTCACCAGTTAGTGCGTACTAGACGAGAAGCTGTCTAGGAAATTCCATCTCAGTGATGCTGAAACTCGCAAAGTTGACTACATATAAATAGAAATGATTGACAGAATAAAACCAACAGTGAAAAGCATACCAAGTAAAGTTTGATATTCACTAAAAATTGGGAAAAGAACAAAATATTATCAAAAAATTTAGATGTGCAAAGTATAGATTTGGGGGAAAGCATAGACTTGATAGAAATGAGACCACAGACTGAAATATATAAAGTCAAAGCCATGCTTGGTAAGAATTTGACAGGAATCAGAAAAACTTTTAGATGAATAAAATTATACTTGCAGAACTTACCCAGAAAAGAATAGATACAGATGAAAATAATTTCAAGGGACTGGGGATATAACTCAGTTGGTAGAGAGCTTGCTTTGCATGCACAAGGCCCTGGGTTCAATCCCCAGCACCACAAATAATAATAATAATAATAATAATAATAATAATAATAATTTCAATAGAATTTTAAAAATTAGAAACATGGAAATCGGTTAAACCACTGGCTTTTCTCTGAGCTATAAGTTTTCCTCAAAGCAAGGCTTTGGCTGCATGCCACAAGTTTTGGTATGTAGCATTTTAATTATTATTCAAATCAAAATCTCTTCCAATTCCCAATGTTATTTCTTCTTTGACTTGTGTTATTTTTTTTAGGTTATTTCCTAATTTCTAAGCATATAAGGATTTTTTTTTAGGATTACCTTTTTGCTGTTGATTTTTTTCCTAATTACACTGTGGTCGGAGAATATCCTCTATGTGATTTCAACCCCTCCATATTGAGATTTGCTTTATGACTTTCATCTGGCCAATAATGGTTCCGCATATGCACTTGAAAAAAATATGCATTCTGCATTCACCACTGGGTACAGTATTCTATATTCTATATATATTTATTAAATCAAGTTTACCATAGTCAAAACTGAAATGTTCTTACTGATTTTTTTTTTTTTTTTGTCTATATGTCTGTTAGTCATTGAGAGAGTGGAATTTTTTAAAATCATATCATTATTGTAGATTTGTCTATTTCCTTTTTTAATACTGTCAATTTTGCTTTATAAATTTTGAGTCTGTGTTATTAGGTGCATATGAATTTGTCATTTTCATACATCCTATTTAATCAACCTTTTGATCATCATGAGATGACCCTCTTTATTTCTCTCTAATAGTGTTTTTCTATTCAATTCCACTTTGTCATTAATATATCTCCATCAGCTACACCAGCTTCCTTTTCCTTAGTTTCATGATTTTTTTTCACTTTTTCTTTCAATCTTTCTTGAAATTTAGATGTAGCTCTTGTTAATAGCATATAGTTTTTTACAAAACCCAATTTGGCAATCTTTGTCTTTTAGTTCGCTTACGTAAACTGGAATTGCTGGTTGTTGGATTTAAACTTGTTGTCTCGCTCAGTGCCAGCTATACCACCTGTGCTATGATCTTTTATTTGCACTCTTGCCTCCTGTGAGTTGATAGCTTTTTATTGTTTCACTTTTCCCTACATGAGCTTAGAAATTCTCCCTCCTTCCCTCTCCTTTTAGTAATAGTAAGACAAGAGCACGTGTTCCTGACCTAGCGAGGCCGATGCTCGCCGAGTCCTTCCTGCCTTTTCTGTTCTCCTCGTGGCTTTTCTAAGAACCACAGCTTTCACTTTCGACTTGCCAACCCCAGTATCCCCTGATGAATCTGCCCTCCTCCTTGATGACACAGTGGCCTTAGACAGTGACACCGTGCAGATTCATGGGCCACCGTCAACATTTTCTAAACTTCCCTCCACCTTTGAAACCCCAGACGTGGAGAGTCCATGTTCAATCTGTGCATTAGCTGTGCCTTCTCTACACCTCTGATCACCCGCATGGTTAGTTTTCCTTCTGCCTAAGGAACATCCTTTCATGTTTTCCTTCAGTGTGGCTCTGCTGGTGACAAATTCTTTCATGCATGTGCTAGTGCATGTGTGTGTGTGTGTGTGTGTGTGCTTATGTGTGTGCATGTGTTTGTGTTTTGTGTGTTTGTGTGTGTGCATGTGTGTGTGCACGTGTTTGCTTATGTGTTTATGTGTGCATGTGTTTGTGTGTGCACGCAAGTGTGTGTGTGTGTATGCTTGTGAGTGTGCATGTGTTTGTGTGTTTGTGTGTGCATGTGGGTGTGCACATGTTTGCTTATGTATTTGTGTGATTGTGTTTGTGTGTGTGCATGTGTTTGTGTGTGCACGTTTGCTTATGTGTTTGTGTGTGATTGTGTTTGTGTGTACATGTGTTTGTGTGTATGTGTGCAAGTGCACGTGTGTGTTTGTGCGTGCTTGTGTGTGTGCATGTGTTTGTGTTTTTGTGTTTGTGTGTACATGTGTTTGTGTGTGTGCGTGTGGGTGTGCATGTGTTTGCTTATATATTTGTGTAATTGTGTTTGTGTGTGTGCATGTGTATGTGTGTGTGCATGTGTATGTGCACGTTTGCTTATGTGTTTGTGTGTGATTGTGTTTGTGTGTGTGCATGTGTTTGTGTGTGTGTGTGCACGTGTTTGTGTGCATGCACACATGCGTGTGCGTGTGAGAAATGTCTGTTTTAACCTTCAACCTTGGAAGACACTGACGGAGGCTTGAGTCTCCCTTGGTGATGGTTTTCTTCCGGCTGGTCACCCTCCTGCCTTCCAGCTCCATTGTCCTGTGTAGAAGTGAGCTGTAAACCTAAAAATCACACCTGTAGGTAATCTCTCTCTTCTTGGGCTGATTCTCTTTTCCTTTGACTTAGAGGAGTTTTATGTAGTTTTTCTGGGTGTGGATTCATTTTTGTTTGCCTTTGGAATTCATCTGAGCTTCTTGAAAGTGGCTTGGAAATCTTTCACTTTGGAGCAGGCGTTTGGATCAGAAAGCCCCTGATGTCCTTTGAACACGGGATTGACATGATTAGATTTGTTCTTGATCATAATGTTGGCAATGGCAGCTACCGTGTTTCATGTGCCAGGCACTGTGACGAACGTGTATCTCTTGTCATCTGCATACCAGCTCTGTAACCTAGCAACTACCCGTCTCTCTTATGGACAAGGGAACGAGAGATGAGAGGAAGACTCGGGGTGAAGTAGCCCAAAGGCAGGTGGCCAGTAAGGGGCAGAGCCAAGAGCAGAGGCCAGGTTTGTCTGACTCTGGTTCCTGTGGTATAGCCATAGCCACAAGTGACTGTGGAGACTGAAATTGAATAAAATTTACAGTTCAATTCCTCCACAGTTCTATTTAAAAATAAAATTGCATTTATTTTTAAATAATACTTTAAATGCAATATCTCCACTGATCATGGAGGTGTATTTAAACCCAGTGGACCCAAAGCACGTGTCACATGCTCAATGGTCACACACTCAGACGGCACAGACCCCAGCCACCTACACCTGGCAGAGAGCACTCCCAGATGGCTGCTCCCAGCCTGGTGACCCCTCGGTGCTGCAAAGAACATACTGGAAGGAAATGCAGTGGGGTGGGGAGGCCACATCTCGCAGGCCGGAGGTTCTCAGGTCTGGCCTGAGGCCAGGAGCACAGAAAATCTCTGCTGACCAAATGCACGGATGCGCTCCGACTCGGGCAGTGACAGGCAGGGGACACTAGGAGCAAGAACTGCAGCAGGTGGCAGCTGAGGACGGCACCGGCTTGGGGCTGGGGAGTGGGAAGCCTCTGGCTAAGATGAGGGGCTCAGAGCACGTCCAAGGCCGGGCAAGGCCTCCGCCGTCACAGCAGCGGGAAACCCTGCTGAAAGAGAAGTCAGGACGCGCAGAGGGCAGCACCGCTGGCCCCAGCCCCTCGCGGTCCACCCAGCTCTCCAGGAAGCTCTGAAGGGCTTGTCTGAGGTCTCATTTCCTCGGGGCACCCCGCCCTCCAGCCCCCTGCTGAACAGTGTGTAAAGTTGGTTCAGCACAAAATCCTCTCACTAGCATTTGCCTCGTACCTGAGCAGTGCCAGGGCCCGGGTGCCACATTGCTCAGAGGCTTGTTCCCAAATGGGTAGAGGCTGCAGGGCCCCCTGACGGCCAGCAGAGGGCAGCACTGAACACCCGCAGGCTCCCTCCAGTTGGAAGAGTCCCCGGCCCCTAAGCCTCGGGTGCAGCCTGAGCTCCTCTTCCAGCCCGTGCTCCACCGCCTCTAGGAGGCTTCCCCTGGTGAGTGTGCATCATGCCGTGTGGTGTGCCCCCGACCCCCAATTACAAGTCACAACCACACTTGGTGCTTATGAAGGGCCAGAGCTGTCCTGACACCCTTAACCGGCACAACCCTGGGAGGCAGCCCTTGTGCCACCGTCCCCGACTGACAGGTGAGGAACTAAGTCATGGACAAGTGACGTGGCTTTCTGGAGGTCACAGGGACTCTGATGGAATGGAGGCTGGGGTAGGATAAACAGCAGAGCCCAGGACCCAGATCCCAGGGGACGGTGCTCACCCATGACCCCTGCCGCGGGCTGCAGCTGTCCCTGCCCCTTTGGGACCCGGGGCCATTAGACTCCTGGAAGAGCCTCCCCAGGGCGCATTAGGGCCACATGAGCCCCAGACACAGGCTTTCGTCATCCTTTCAGGTCGAAGAGAAGCTTCAGGAGGATTCCAGAAGGAAATTGCTTCAGCTGCAAGAAATGGGGAACAGAGAGAACCTCATTAAGGTCAATTTGGAAAGGGCAGTAGGTCAGGTAGGCGTGCTCCAGGCCCCTCGCCCGCCTGTATCCCAGCGGTTTTCTGTACCCAGGTGGCAGGTGGGGGCCAGAGGAAGCTGGTGTGACCTGTTCCGTGGATCTCAGGGCCTCTCCCACCCCTGTGGCTGTTGGTCCCAGGGGTGCTGCTGGAGCGCTCTCGCCCGCGGGAACTCCCCTCTCTAGTAGGGTGCCGTGGCCCCAGACCTTGGCCACACAGCCGGTGCTGGCTCCACACCTGCCCCAGGCCCCGTGGCCCCAGGCTATCTCTAGGACTTTCTCCCTGACATTAAGTCCTGATATTTACCAGTCTTTCTTCCCCTGGGCTCCCAGCAGGTGTCTCTGTGTCCATAAAGAGACACCACTTTTCTTAATAAAGTAAACCCCAAGGGTCCAAAGTCCATGCAAGATGCAGACTGTCCTGGGCAGGGTGGTGAGCATTTCCCAATGCTCAGGCCCAAGAGGGCTGGGAGCCCTCTTGAGAGGGCACAGCTGTGAGGGCCAAGCCACTCAGAGGAGACTTTACCAAAGGCTCAGGGAGGGCAAACGGAAGCCAGGATCAGAGGACAAGACCCCCAGAACATGGCCCTCCAGGGCAGCACGCTTTGGACTTCTCGACAGGGTCCTCTCCTGAGGACAACAGTTCCAGGGACCCACAGGACATTCCGTGTCGTGCTAGTTTTCTCTACTGTGACCAAAACGCCTGACAAAAATGGTGTTGAGGGAGAAAGTCCCACTTTGACGCGCGGTTTCAGAGGACTCAGTCCATGGCTGGCCAGTTCCATTGCTTGGGGCCCGAGGTGAGGCAGAACATCATGGTGGGAGGATGTGAAGGAGGAACGCTGTCATGTCAGCTCATGGCAGCCGGAAGCACAGAAAGAGAGGGAGGAAGCGGTGGGGCGAGGTCTTGCCTTCCAGAGCACACCCCAGGGACCCACTTCCTCCAAGTAGTCCCCCCAGGCCTCCACTCAGCCCTCGATGGATTCTTCCGCTGACGAGGTCAGTCACTTCCCCAAAGCCCCACCGCTCGCGTCCAGAGGCGACATCTCACGTCTAAACCCTAATATGGTGCCTGCTTTCTGGTTTCTGGGAGGGAGGGTCCCCCGTGTCCTTCACCCCATTCCCAGGGACTTTGAACGACCAGGAAAGGTCGAGAGGCCCAGCCCTTGCAGGCTCCCTCCCCGCCACTCAGCCCAGCGCCCACCCTGCCATGGCTACGTCCGGTCTCCGCCCGGCAGTGTGCCCGGGCCTTGTCCCAGCCTCTGACACTCAGAGGCACAAAGGTGGAGAGGCTGACCTCTGACCTCTGGCTGATGCTAACACCCTTGCACACATTCCCGCCTCCACCACCCTCGCTCTTCCCGAAGGTGTCCAGCCAGCCAGCCGCAGGCTCAGAGCCCTGCCGGTCTGCACACCTGGGTGACCCGGTCACCTTCCCTGGCCGCCGCGCTCCCAACGCATGCCTGACTCTGGGCCACGGGTCGAGGGTCTCTTTATGGCTGCGGGCAGAGGTCACTCCAACTCCCCTGCCACGGACTCGAGAAAGGAGGAGCCCAGGGCCTTCCACGCTCTTCCCTCAAGGCCCTGTCCCTGCCTGACACTTACCCACGGCAGCCCACTAACTTCAGGACCAAGCCCATGCTCAGAAGTGTCGGTCCCTCCCGCCCTGGGCAGTCCTTCCCCGGGCACTGGGACCATCACTCACGGGGCTTCTCCTGAGCACCCAGCTCCCTGGTGAGCGGGGACCCTCCCTTGGTCATGAAACCAGAGGACAGCTTGTAGCGCTTCAGGTCCGGCAGGAGGACCTCGGGATGTCCTTGGGACCCTCACCGTCTCGTTACTGGTTTCCAGAGTTCCTGTGTGCTGTAAATTCCTGCGTTTGGGGATTCCTTGACTTTTCAGTTGATTCTGGGTCCCTACAGGGCTCTCATTAGAGTCTTTAATGACCACATTTTTCCAGGGGACCACAAAGGGCAGGCCAAGAGCTACCATGCGGGTAAATTCCCAGAGGAAGCGGCTTCTCTGCCTCTGCCTTCTGATGGAGTCCAGGACGTCCTGGACTTGGGTTCTGTGAGCTATTGCAGGAGCGTCGTCCCGTCTACCTTAGCCCCAAAACACCAGCATACTGCAGGCCCTGCAGCTTGGCTGAAGCAGAGGACCCTGACCTCAACAGGGTCCAAGTGCCCCGCGGACACAGCAGGGGGACCAGGCTCAAGGGACTCAGCAATGAATGAGTCTTCAGGACACTTAGGCGCGAGCACAAAATGGCAGAAGAGAGGCGTGCTCCACTCCCCAGGCGCCCTTGCTGATTGCACAATTCACTTGGGCTGACAGTCTCAATATTTATTTCACAGTCTGGTGCCAACTTAGCAATTACAGAAGAGCGCTCCCGGCCCAGACTTCCCATTGGATAATTGGCAGCAAGTGGCTCTTTTAGGGCTTGAGACGTGTGCGCACGGACCACGTGCCTGGCTTGGGTCAGGCAGGCATACCCAGAAAGTAATTAAAACCTGCTGCTCTCCTTCCTTCTGTGGGCAGCCGCTCTCCGTGCCCAGCAAAGAGTCCCAGACCACAGAATGACCACCAGGGCGTGCGGGCCTGTCTAGGTGATTCCTGACCCCAACCCGCTCCCAGCCCTGGCTCCACCCCTAAGCCCACTCACCCTCCGCCCCCTTTGTGCTACAGCTGGAGCAGTTCAGAAGCCAGGTCATCAAGGCCACCTACGGGCAGGCGAAGCCCTGCCAGGACAAGGCCATCACGGACCAGCAGGTTGGTGTGGTGCTCTCGCCACGGGACTCCTTCTCTTTCTTCTTCGGGGATCTGCGTGCCAGACCCTGGGAGCATATGTTTCTGTTTTTGTTGGTGGCACATATTTTCACACTGTTGCTACACCATAAAGATTTGTTTTGATTTTATGGGATTTCCTGGCTTTTAAAGTAAAAGCCCGTTAAACTCCCTTGAAATGTTCTTGTGAGACTCGAGCTCAGCTGTGCAGGCGGACTTCTGGCCACCGGTCACACACACTTAAGCCCCCACAGTCCTCAGTCCACGTGCCCCGGCCTTCTCCTCCCAAGAGGAAGGTGGCGATGGCGGAGGGTGGTTCTGCCCCGCACTCTCCCAGGACTCTTTCCAGTCCTCTGAGTCACCGCCCAGGTGAGGAAGCAGCGTGGGCCGTGCTCCCGGGGCACCGGGGACCCAGCCTGTCCATTCGCACAGCATCAGGCTCCATGTTCTGAGTCCCTGCTACGAATGCAGACGGATCTGGAACACACGCTTGGCAACAATGCAGGCCTTTGGCTCCTAGGAACGGCCCCTGAGCCCAAGTGCCAAGTGGATGTTCTCCTTAAGACAAGGCAGGCCCTCCCTCCCCACCTGCTGAGATGGGTGTCTCAAGCTGCCATCTGCTGGTCCCCCTCTCCTGGAGCCACTCGGCATTCGACACCTTTCTGTTTTCTTTCCTTTTGTCATCAGCTGATAGAGAAGATCACTCAGGTCACCGAGGACAACATCAACTTTCAGCAGAAAAAGTGGAGCCTGCAGAAGGAGAGCCATTCCAAACAGGAGGAGACGGCGAAGAACATGGAGAAGCTGAAGGCCGCGCTGGACAGCTGCCAGGTGGCCCCTTCTGCTGTCCCCGGGGCCCCTTTGCCTAATTGCTGTGCTTCCTATTTGGGAAACGGTTCAGCTCTCTGGAACAGGTTGGGTAGAAATTCCCTGGTTTTTTACCTACCTCTTCTCCTACCGGAGAACAGAAAACCAGGGGCCTCAAAAACTGCCTCCCAGATGAAGAAAAGATGCCTGAGCATCTTCAGGTACAGTCACCTCTGCATCTGGGGGTTCTGCATCGTGGGTTCAGCCAACCACACGTCCGAAATACTCAGGGGGCTGGGGCTGGGGCTCAGTGGCAGAGCAGTGGCCTGGCGTGTGCGGCCTGGGGTTCCATCCTCAGCCACACATAAAAATAAATAAATAAAGGAAAGGCGTCGTGCCCATCTGCAACTTGGAAAAAAACAACCTCAGGGGGAAATGCAGCCGTCCTGAGCACTGTCAGTATACCCTGAGCAATAAGGATAGCAACTGTTTACACAGCACTCACGTCGCACGAGGTATGCCGAGTGATCTAGCAATGATCTAAAGAATACAGGAGGCTGTACGTAAGTTATATGCAAATACTGCACATTTTCTGTAGGGAACTTGAGCTTCCTCAGATTTGGGGATCTATGGGGGTGGATGAGGAAATGGGGAACTAGAATAAAAACCAAGGGACAAGTGATGTCTGTGCTGACTTTGGGAAGCCCCAGGGGCAGAGGGGGGAAATCCCATGTTATTTCCAGAGAAGCCAAAGATGTTTCTGCCCATTATTTGGGTTTACTTTTTTGGTGTTGCTGGGGATTCAACCCAGGGCCTTGTACATGTGAGACAAACACTCTGCCCACTGAGCTGCATCCCCCGCCCCTGCATTTACTTCTTTGATCCAGGAGTGAAAGCTGCTTCCGCCCCTCACCTTTGCCCCTGGCCCAGGCGCCCCGGGGCCCACACCGAGCTCGCCACAGGCAGCTCCCTGTGCTTCTCCTCAATTCAGCAGCTGCTGTTCGTGGCATTTGTGCACATGCTGGCTTGTCGGTACTCCTTCCCAAAACCAGGGAGCCACACTTTCTGCCCAGCTTGTGAATTGGTATCTGCAGGAACCGTGATGAACGACAGAAGCCAAATTTGGTTCTAGTTTCAGCCAAATTGTCCAAGGCAATTTGGCATTGGGATTGCACGTACCTAAAAGGTTGTTCTCTAGATTGTCAAAAATTCAAGTTAGGGTGCAAAAAATGTAATTTGCAAAAACAAAAAAATTACACTGAACAAAACTGGGGCCGCTCAGGATGACCCTTGTGCACTGGCTGCCTCGGGGCGAGGTCAAGTGCTGTTCCCTGCCTTGGGTCTGAGCTCTGCGCGGTCTCTTCTGTTTTCAGGCTTGCATGAAAATGTCTTGCTGCAGCAGCGACCTAAAGAGGGAAGTCGACCTCCTCCAGCACCTTCAGATGAGCCCGCCTGTCCTGGGGCTCCAGAAGGTGACCCTGGACATCCTGAGCCACTCGCTGTCCTGGCTGGAGGAGACAGAGCAGCTGCTCAGGGACCTCGGCATCCAGCTGTCCGGCTCCGACAAAGGTTCCTGGGATTTTTCTTTTCTCACCTTAGTTGCATGATTCTTAAAATGTCACGCTGAATCTCGCCATGATGGGGCATCTGTTGAGTTGGCTTCGTGGGCACGTGGCCGAGTATTCCCTTCTCCAAACTTACTTGATTTAAGAAGTGATTTTTCCTTAAAAAAAAAAAAAAAAAAAGATAAGATACACAAGTGAGACATGATTGCCACCAAAATGAAATGTGAAAGAAGCAGAAGGAAATTTAAATTCAAGTTAGGGCAGCTGCTGTCTCACAGCAGTAGCTACTGTGAAAGTCTGTCACCTCCACAGCAGTTTCTCATGGTAATAGCCGCGTGATTCCAGGAACGTTACATAACCTCTCCTCACCTCGGTTTCCTCACCTGTAAAATGGGGATAATGAGGAGCCCCACCTGTTGGTGGTGTTGTTAGGACTGAGACGCGCTGATCTCCATTAGTGCTTAGACTGGTACCTGCACAGAACAGGTATCATCTACACTTAAAAAATAGTTCCCCATTACACCAAATTTGCTTTAGGTTTCGTGGTTAATACTGCATTGTCGGGCAGCCCCTGCCGGGTCGATGCTCACAGACACCCTGGCAACGGTTGCTAGTGGCAGGGAACCCATGTGGGAAGTGCCGTCTCGTACTTGCCAGGCCCCTGCAGTGAGCGTGGAAGTTGCTTCCAATCTTCAGCTTGTAGATCGTTCCTGGATGAATGTTATTCCACAGACTCTTCATCTTTTCTTCCTCATCCTGGAGTGGAAGCAGGAGCATCTTTCCCTCCTCAGATCCATTACCTGTTTTCCGTGACCAGGCCCTGTGCAGGGCAGGGGCACGGAGGGGGACAGGATCCAGTCACGGGTACAGGGGTGTTCATGGAAAACCCTTCCAACTCGATGTTTGAAATAATAAATCATGAAATACCGGGGAAGCCAGGCGCTGTCCTTGCCCTCAGGTAGCTTGTCTCGGGGAAGGGACTGGATCAGGGCATCAGTAAACATGACATTGGAAAGGTTGCCGTCCTGTGAAGAAGGGCACGCGGGCCTGGTGGGGGAGGGCGGGGCATCGGCATGGGGTCGTTATCCATAGAGGGAGGGGGAGCTTTCTGGGTGAAGGGACAGCACAGTGGCAGGGTGAAGAACCCAGGGGCTGAAAGGCTGGTGAGCAGGGTGGGCAGGGCCACACATGGGACCCCCAGGCCCTGGCGAGAAGCAGCAGGAAACTAGTCAGAGGTTTGAAGGAGCTGGTGAGACAGTTTTGCACTTTGAGACCATTATCTTGGTGGCAAATGGGACACACCGTGAAGGGAGGCCAGCCTGGCACTCCAGGAACCCAGACAGGGGCTGAAGATGATGGTGGAGAAGAAGAAGCCGCAGGGGCCTTAAGAGGTCAATCGGGGGCCTCCCTGGAGGACTGGGAGGGGCTGGAGGCAAAGTGACAGAAGAGGTCTGTGTGACCTCGGGGTTCCTGGCATTTGGAAAGGACAGATACGGTTCTTCCACTAAGATCCAGAGCCAGCAGTGCTGGAGGAGGCTGAGGGGGGTGGGCACGAGGTGCGGAGGCACCCAGAGGCCACTGCCACAAGTTGCCTCCTCTGGAGGAAGATAACAGGGCGGCTCCCAGTACCCCGGACGGCATGTGTCACACTGAGGGTGATAAATGCCTGGGGGACGGCTGGTGGCTGGCGGGGTGGGCGGATGGGTGGACAGAGACACAGGCGTGGGAGGCACTGCTTAGCAAGAAGGGGAGTCAGCCTTGAGCCACTCCGACATTCCAGAAGGCTGCGTGGATTTGACATTCCCACGGTGACAAATGAGAATACGGGAATACAGGAGTGATTTTCCACCCTGATGCTTCAATGTCCCCAGCAGGATGTCTTCAAAGTAATCCCGAAGGTGACATAAAGTCCTTGAAACAAATAGGCAAAAGCAAAAATAAGATTTATTTTCTGAAAGTGCCTGCCCTCATTGTAGCACAAAGAAGAGGCAGGTGGCAAAGGCCAGCAGGGCAGAGGGACAAGGGACGGGGGTGCCCCCCACACCCCCGCAGCTCCCAGGCGTGGTTGCTGCTCTTGTCATCTGAGCAGAGTGTTGAGCTTACCTGAGGACAGGTGGAGCGTGGGGCAGCCTTGTTCTTCCAACAGGGACCACAACAGCGGCCCTCCTCTCTCTCCTGGCGGCAATGGGGCCAAGCTGGCTGTGCACAGTCCCCACCCACTCCCAAGGCCATTTCAGTCACTGATGCTGTGTCTATGGATCTAGCCGTACCTTACTGTCAAGGAACGTGGTGGTAAAGTTAAACTGTCAGGCCAGCAATTCCAGAAAGACTGAGAAAACCTGGTTTTAGTCAGCATGTCTGAGACCCGCCAGTTTCTCTTCCAACTTTAGCGAGTCACCAGATTTGAGCAGCAGTAAACTGGTCTCTGCAGACACTCCTCCCCGACATGCACCACGGGTCTCCAGGAACAGGAGAAAGAACGTGGTGCCCCCAAATACTCGTCTTTTCTTGCCGCCCATAACCCCAGCTAGCACCTGTGGACATAATGCTCCCCGGGACACCTGCGGGTGAAGCAGGCCCTGGTGCTCTCTTCAGCCACGGCAGCCGCTCAGTTCTAAGAAGTCAAGAGAAAGGAGAGGGAGGAGGAGACAGGGCAGCGAGGGGCCACTGGGCAGAAGAGAAAGCTGACAACAAAGGCACTGTCTCTCCCCGTGCAGGCAACATCGGGGAGCAGAGCCTTCCTGTGCTCGCCACTGACCCAGCTCCCAGCCCACGGCCACCCCCTGAGGAGGGGAGGGGATGGTGGTGGTGATGATGTAGGTGATCGTGGTGGTGATGGGGGAGGTGGTGATGATGGTGATCACGGTGGTGATGGTGGTGATCATGGTGGTGATGGTGGTGATGGTGGTGATGGTGACAATGGTGACGAGGGTGACAATGGTGACAATGGTGATGATGGTGGTTGGCACTCATCTTGAGCTCTTACTCAAGACACCAACCTCAGCATTTTACACACAGTGTCTCAGTTCGGCCTCACAACAGCTCTGTGAAGTGGGCCCAACAGCCTCATTTTAGAACCCAGGTGGCCCAAATGGAGAGGGAGACTGCTGGAAGCACTTCTAGGTGACGACAGGGACAGCCCAGGGAAGGGGGCCTTGTGGGCTTCTCCTTGTGGGCTGCTGTCTGATGGGGCAGCGAGCTGTGCTGTCCAGCCAGACAGATAGGAAGCACCTTGAAACTAGCCGCCCAGGGCTTCCCTTGATAAAGGAATCAAAGGACCTTCACATTTTTCTCTGCTAGTTCAGTTGTTTGTGTCTGTTTCTGCAAGACTTTGTTACAAATGAAAGTCTTCCCTACAGTGGAAAACAGCCCGATCCCATATATCCAAGATACAGTGTCCTCAGTGAGAAGATAATGGAGCCAGTTGAGATATACTATGTATCCCCGTTCCTTTTTTTAGTTGTAGATGGATACAATACCTTTATTTTGTTTATCTAGCTTTTTATGTCGGGGAGGGAAGCCAGCGCCTCCTGCGTGCTAGGCAAAGGCTGTACCACCGAGCCACAACCCCAGCCCCATATAGAACTTCTCTAAACACAAACATAATAAAGACTTGCTCTTACCCCAAAGAGCAAAATCCCACTGTGACCACAGTTCACCACCCAACCTGGAAGGTGATCCAGCACGCCCTCTCCCGCTTCGACAGCCCGGGTTCCCTTCTCCCTTAGTCCTCTTTGGGGCTCACCCGTAATCTGGGCCTTGCCCTTTGGCCTGGGTCGCAGCTGCAGCTGAGCCAAGGCCGGGATGCACGCTCACTCAGCCGCAAGCGCCTGCACTTGCCATCGCCCCAGCCAGCGCCAGCCAGGCCGCCTCCCCTCCCCGCCATCTTGGTCCCTCGCAGCTCCTGTCCTGCTGCCACTTCACACTGGCCGAGCAGACCCCTCCAGCCTCCGAGCTCCTAAACGTGCATTGCTCCACGTCTTCATTACCACATCCTTGCTAGCTCTTGGCCTTGGCCCTGCCACGTAGCAGACATCGATCCCTGCTGCGCCAGCAGGCCGCCATCTTTCCCCAGGCTGTGCCCCCTCTGGCCTGTCCAGCGTTCCTGGACCCTCTCCCACCTTGGTGGCCGGGGCCCTGGTGCTCCCTGTCTCTCCCCTGGTCCCTCCTGGGGGCTTGCAGCAGCCCCCTTCACCACTGGCCGTCCCTAACACGAGGGTGTCCCGAGCGCAGGCCTTGGTCCTGCCCTCTTGCCTCTCCACTTCAGGTGCCTCAGCAGCCCCGCCTACCCCGTGATGTCCAGATGGATAGGATCACAGGCCTTTCTGCTAGGAGCAGGGGTGCAGGTTGAGTCCCACATAAGGGGACCCCGCTGAGGCAGCAGGTGGGGCCCTAGGTCAGGCCACATCCACCAGTAGGCAGGGAGCTCTTTCCTACTTTGCATAAAGACCTGACCTTTCCAACTGGACACGTCCAGCTCCCGCTGACCAGCTCTCCTCGGAGGCCTTCCATATGTCATATTCAACATGTCTGAAACACACCCTGGCCCCTCTCTCTCATTCTTTCGCCTCATGCCTGCTTCCCCAGCGTGTCCAGACCATGGACACAGAATGCCAGGGTCTCCCTTGGGCTCTCAGTTCAGCTCCTGCCTCTAACTCAGAGGAGGGGACTTTCCCACATCGGGGACACCCAGAAGGTCTGGAGGCATTTTAGATTGTAACTGGAGCCCAAATCCTGGCCCCGCCACTGGCCGTCGGGCATCTCAGAACCGCCCTATCAAACGGGGTGACCACAGGACACTGCAGCGGGTGACACCTCCCTTCCCTGCTCAGGAGGGCCAGGCACGTAGGATGCACTCGGCGCGTTTCAACGACGTGAAGCCAGGCTCACGTTCTAGGCCTGCCAGGGGCAGATCTCACTCTTCATCTGACTCTGCCGAGCTGCCCAGTGACGCTCAGCACCTCCCAAGTCACGCACTGCGTTTGCCTTTCCCGTCCCGCCTCGTCCCTGTGCTGGTCGGCTGTCTGCTGTAACCAACCGCCACACCTTCATGGCTCGAAACATGCCCGCATCCTCCTTCAGTTCTGGAGGCCGGAGTCCACCCCAGTCTCACCGGGCTGATGTTGAGGAGTCCACAGGGCTGGCCCTGTGGGAACTGCAGGGGAGAATCTGCTTCCTTGCCCCCCTCAGCTTTGGGGGCTTCATCTCTTGGCTCATGGCCCCTTCCTCCACCTTGTTGCTGTGCAACAACACATAGCATCTTGGACTCTCTGTTTCCATCACATCAGCTTCTGTCTGTCCATCTGTATGAAGCTCCCCATTTCCCTCCCATAAGAGCCTGCGGATTGTATTAGCCCCAGCCTGATGATCCAGGAGACTCCCCACCTCAAAATCCTTCATGGAGCACATTTGCCAAGTCCCTTGTGCCATGTGAGGCAGGTTCCAGGGGTTGGGACCTGGACGTTGTGGAGGGTCATTCAGCCAGCCACACGCTCTGTCCAGAACGTCCTCCCTCCCACTCTGAATTCTGCCTGCGCAATGCCCGCACCCAGGGGCTCCTCTGCAGGTAGCCTTTTCTGATCACTCCGCATGAATGGTCCCTGCCTCCTTGGAGACCCTCACACACATCCCGTCCTCCACTGTCACCGACAAGCCACCTAGGGTCCCTGCTTATTTCCCACCAGGCATTTAGACCTTGTCCCTCAGGTTGAACCCTAAGACCCGGAGCGCCTGGCTTCCCTCCTCCTCCCCCTGGCCAGCACGATTTGCACATAGTGGACACGTAGAAAACAGGTGTTCTCTTGAGAGGTTTTTATTTCCCACCTCCAAAAAGAAACTTAGATTTGAGTCCATGCAAAGTTCGTCCGTGGTTTTAAGAGCTGGAGCCACAGGGCAGCTCTGTTCTTTCCACCGGAGGCCCGGAGTCTTTGTCTTTCTGTCCGCAGGCTCTGACGCCATGGCGTTCAGAAAATAAATAAACACGTAAACAAACAAAATTTTTTTTAGCAGGCGAATAGCTCAGCCTGTAGAGCGCTTGCCGAGCGTGTGCGCGGGCCCGGGTTTGAATAAATAAACAAACTTTTGTAAAGGCGTGATTCAGAAAGCGAAGGAGTGGCACTGATGCTTATCTCCTCCCCACTTCTCTTTTTAAGGGTTCTCCTTGTATCTGATATACCTTCTGGAACATTATAAAAAGATTACGAACCAGACCCAGGAACTTCAGGTAATTTGTTTAAGCTCTTTTTCTCAAAGTTCGTTCCAGCTCCTGGACATTTGTAGAGGACTCTGTGCTTGAGATCTGTTTCTTCCCTGGCAAGTCAGCCCCCAGCCTCCAATAGCGGAAATGATCTCTCAGGTGTGGACAGGGTGGCCAGATCTCCCGTGCCAAGGGCAAAGACAGGAAGCTGTCCCCTGGACTAATCACGCTGCTCGTTCCCCGTCAAACCTAAAACACTTAAGGCCATCAGATCTTGAAAACTGTGTTTATAAGACCCAGGGTGCGAAGTCCGGCTACCACAATCCAGGCAGCAGAATCACCAAAGGGCGATCTGAGAGGTGAATGGCCCTTAGGGATCGTACCGCTCTGATAGCTATTATCATCAACACCGTGCAATAAAGAGCCACGTGACTTGAGGGGCATTCAACAACTACTAGTGCCTGCTCACTTGCCCGGGTCAGCAGCCGGGCGCCCTGCTCCCTTGGGTGGGCTGGCTCAGGCATCCTGTGTTGGTGGTTCTTGGCGGGTCTAGGCTGGCCCCCTGGAGTGAGGAACTCTTTCTGAGGGTCTCTCTCCCTCAGAAAGCGAGCTGGGCACCTTCTCCTGCAAACCACAGAGGCACCAGGGACAGCAAAAGTGGTCCCTCTTTTCCGTCCTCTGCTTCTGATATGTGTGCTAACATCCCTTTGGCCAAAGCAAATCACATGACTGAGTTCAGTGTCCCCGGATGCAGTGTGGGCAGGCACTGGGAGTGACAGGCAAAGACAGGGGTAGAGAAAAGCTACAGATCCAGACGGTCATTTCCACCCACTGCACAGACCTGATCCAAGGGTCAGTGCCTTTCTCTGTAACGGGCCACTCGATCTTAATATCTGTAGATCACATGGTCTCAGTCACACAGATTCAACTCTGCTGCGGTAGAGCCAGACTGTGAATGAGCAGATGTGATGGGCGTGGCTCTTTTGCAATAAAGTTTTATTTACAAACACAGACAGTGGGCCAGGTGCAGCCTGCGCACTGCAGTCTGTCAACCCTGGTCCAGTCCGTTCTCCTCATTTTACAGATACGGACATCAAAGGCCAGAGAAGTTATTCTTTGATTACCACAGGGCTCATTGTGTCTCCCAAAGTTTCCTGATAAGAACAACTTAATCAAAGGAATCAAGACAAAGCTCAGGCCTTCTGGCTCCAGTTCACTGCTTTTTTCTCCCACACCCAGCAAATAGTAACTCATAATTCCAGTTACCATTTACTGAGCATCATCTACGTACCCAGCACCAGGCTAAAAACTTTCCCTCATTATATCATTGAATCAGACACAGAATACTACGATCAATCTCATTTTCTAAATGGGGAAGCATCTGGAAGTAACCTTGAGTTGGGGATTTTATCTAGATCCAGAATCCAAAGTCTTCATATTCTACTGCTTCCCTACCAGAAGTTAGACTAAGTAGAGTTTGTCTGTGTTTTTAAGAAACTTTTGTGTAAATCTTTGTCCCCCGAAAGGTATACAATTTGTAAAGAAGTGTGGAAATGACTTCTTCATCCAGTTCCTGTCAACCTCAGCTTCCCCTTCTCTCAATTTAGATCAAGATCAGCAGCTCTCAGGAAACCCACCAGTTTCTGCTGCAAGAAAAGCTGCAGGAGCATCGGGCAGAAAAGGAGAAGCTGAACGAAGAGATGCTGGAGCAAGAGGAGAAGCTGAAAGCCAAAATCAGGCTGCTGATGGAGGAGAAGGCGGTAAGGAGGTCCCTCTTGTTCTTTTTGCTACTAGAAACCAATGAAAGAATCTTCCTGTTCGATGGGAAATGGCATGCCTGTGCTGAGGTGGAGAAATCCCCGCAACTTCTGGGTTAGTGCTCTGGATCTAAATTATTAAATGAGATGAATAATTATGAAGGATTTCACCTGAAGCTTGAATTCTAAAACTCGCAGCAAAATCAACCTGAAAAGGCAAGCCTGTTGCAACTTTGAGAAACGGCACCTTGTTTGCTTTTATACAGTAGTTCGTACAAACCACCGTCACTGTTCATAAGCGACAGACCGTGGGTGCCAAATCAGCTTCCGATTATTCCAGTCTTCATACGTGTCAGGGAAAACAAATGACCAGACTTGCTACTAAATCTTCCAGAAACCAGGTCAATCAGAAGACAGCCTACCGCAGCGCCTGTGGAAGGCCAAGGGGCCGAGAGTCATCTAGGGGTCTGGCTCGGCTGCAGATTCTGGCTCGGCTGCAGATTCTGGCTCGGCGGTTCCCGGGTCTTCAGATGGTGCTGAGGTGACAGGTGTGCCTCTCAGAGCAGCCTCCCAGGGGGTCTTCCCCAAGTTTCCTGATAAGAACAACTTAATAAGACGCCCTGTTAGAAACACAGACTGTGGCCCAGCGCAGACCCACTGCCTAGGAATCTCTGGAGGAGGCCAGACACCATGTTTCCTGCACCGATCTCATCCAGGTCTTGAGCTTGGACCCCTTGACGTTCACGGACCTGTCATGAGCGTCGCCATCGTCCAGGAGCCAGTCTGGGTCAGCGGCTCCTGGCTGGGGTCACGCCTCTGTCTTTTGGGAGATATCAGATACCAGCCTTGCCCCTCCCCCACCCGCTGGTACCAGTCTAGCCAGGGTGACCGTGTGGCCACGCTCGGGGGGTGAGAAACGCTCTGGGCGACTCCAACATGCGGCCACAGTTGAGAACCACTGCCCGGGTGGGCATGGAGCGGGCTTTGCCTGCAGCCCTCCTCCCACCCCCTGAGACAGCAGCCCCCAGCCACAGACCCCAGCTCTTCCCCTCCCTCCCTCCCTGTGGGGACTGCACTGCCACAGTCGCCACCTTTCCCGAGTGGCTGCTCAGTGACAGCCGACTGGGACGTCCTCCTCCATCGCACAGGCCGGCTGTCCAGGCCTCCCCAGGCCTCTTCCATTTCCACCCTCCGGTTCACATCCGGTTGCCCTGGGACCTGTCTCCCCTCCTCCTCCCTCTTCTCCCCTTGCCTCTTTCTCTGCCTTTCTGCCTTTTATGAAATAAAAGATACAAAGGAAGAGCCATCCGTCACACCCACAAAGGTGACGTTAACTACAGCCATCAGAGCGGCGCATCCTGAACAGTGTCGAGATGCAGAAGTGAGGAGACGCAGCCAGCTCGGACCCGGCGTCCAGCTTCCCAGCCTGCCCAAAGCTCTGCCCAAAGCTGCCCAAAAGCTCTGTTGGGATCTGGTGCTGCAGCCCCTCCATGGTCAGCACCCTGGGCACTGCGCTGGCTTCCCTGTCACCCGTTTACGACACTGTTCCTGACAGAGAGCACTTCTAGGGCTGCTTTCAGACCCTCTTATGCCCAGGAGCCTCAGTGCACCCAGCCAGCCAGAGGCGACCTGCTCCTGGTCCCCACGGCTGCTGTCCTGGTCACCCTTCCCGGTATGTCACTGGCAGACATCAGCTGGAGGACTCGTCCGAAGGGAGCTTCCTGGACCTTGGTGCCGGTGTCCTGGCTTTAAGTGGCCCTTCCTCGCACCATTCGATGCCCCCGACGCCTTGTCACCTGCCCGAGCTCTCTGGTGAAGGCTGGCTTGTTGGAGGACTCCGTTTTGATGGCAAACGAAATTCTAGTTCCTTCATCAGCCTCGCATGTCTTTTGTACTGTGAACGTGAGCGCCATCCTCTTATGCTGCAGACCAGGGCCGGCAACTGTTTCCATAAAGAGCCGGTGACGGGTATTTCTGTGTAGCTGGCCGTATGCTGCAGTCACTGTCGTGACCTCGCAACTCTGCTACCGCGCAACAGCAGCACAGGCCACACACAAACGATGAGGGCCGAGTGTTCCAATAAAACTTTATTTTAAAAAACAGGCCGTGGGCCACAGTGGGTCTGTGGGCTGTCATTCACTGATCCCTAACTTAGGGCCAGGGTGCCAGTCCCACTCCCTGCTACAGGGAATCACTAATAAATTAGGCAGATCTCTCTCTCTCTCTCTCTCTCTCTCTCTCTCTCTCTCTCTCTCTCTCTCTTTTATTGGTAGGACTAGAGATTAAACTCAGGGATACTCAACCATTGAGCTACACTCCAGCCCTTTTCTTATTTTTAGAGACACAGACTCACTAAATTGCCAAGGCTGGTCTCAAACTTCCAATCCTCCTGCCTCAGCCTCCTGAGTCCCTGGGATTATAGGCAGGCACATTTCTTAATCTCTCTGAGCCTGTACCCTCCTCTGCAGAGCGGGGCTGCTTGGTGTTCACTGTGCCAATCATCCCCCCTCCCCCGTTCCTCACATCCACCCAAAGCAGAAAGAACTACTGCTGTCCCCATTGTGCAGATAGGGAGACTGAGGCTTCCTACTTAACAAGGCCCTACCACTGGAGTCTAGTCTGGGGCTCAGATGGCCCTACACACTCCAGAGCCCACACTCGGCTCCGGGGTTCTGTGGCCCTCACCCTGCTGTGGGTGTGGTGGACTGAGAGGGAAGTCTGCAGAGTGTGGCAGAGTCCACACGCCCGCCATGGTAACCAGGTCTGCTCAACCGTCGCTGACTTGCAGGCTCTGGAGGACGAGGTTGCTCAAGAGAAAAGCAGAGCGAAGGAGGCCTTGCAGGAGGAGCAGAGGAGAGTGCAGGAGCTGGAGAGCCGCCTGGCCCGCCAGAAGGAGGTAGGTTGGGGCTGAACGGGGCCTCGTCTGGGCCTGCCCCCTTCAGCACCCACCACAAGCTCCGTCCGCTGCCCCGTCCCTGGAGGGTGTGGTGGGGAGTCCCCACTCTCGCACGGCCACCAGGTCTGTTCAGCAACCCTCGTTGGCTTGCAGACTCTGGAAGAACGCATCGCTCAAGAGAAAAGCAGATCCATGGAGGCCCTGGAGGAGAAGGAGAGCAGAGTCCAGGAGCTGGAGGGTCGCCTGGCCCGCCAGAAGGAGGTAGGCAGCCCAGGGGGCGGACGGAGCCCAGGAGGAGGAGCCTGAGGCCACAGGGCAGCGAGCTCAGAGGGCGGGGGAGGGGAAGCCAGGCTGGGCCTCCTGCTGGAGCCTCTGGTGCCCTGGGCCCTGGCTGGGCTTGGCTGCTGGGGATGCACGGGGGACTCAGGAGAGGCCCCAGGAGCTGGAACTTGGCCACGGGTGGGGACAAAATGTGACCAGCATAAAACACCTTTGAAGACAGAGCTTGAGGAACAAGTGGGGACAGGGGATGTGGCATCTCTTGCGTGGAGGCTGCCGTGGGAGTCCAGGGCTGCAGGAACCCTCCCCCAGTCACCGCCTCAGCCCAGGAACGTCCACACCCAGGGCAGCGTGTCCCAGTGGGTGCCCTGGGCTGGCAGGAGTGTTTCCTCCAGGTCGAGGTGGGTGGGCCTTCCCACATCAGGGTATGGTCCCCCTCCCGCCCCTGGGCCCCTGCCGGACAGTCTCCTTCCTCCACCACATAATCACTGGGACGTTTGGAAACCGGGACCTGCTCCTGTGCCTGCCCCCCCCCCCCCCCCCCGGGCCCAGACCACCTCTCCTTACGCGTCTGGCAGGACTGAAGCCGGTCCAGGCCTCTCCACAGCCTGCTCTGCTCCCGACAAGGCACAGACTGTAGCTCCCAGCTAAAAAGAACCTACAGACATGTTATGTTGGGCCCAGAAAGTTGTATTTTGAATTTATAAAATATACTTAGAAATTCAAATTTCCATCCTCTCTTGAGAGTCAGGAAACCTGGCCGGTGTTTCCACCTGGCAACGAGGACTGGCGCTGGACCAAGGGGCAGCAGACTGCCCCAGTCCTCACCGTTCCCTACTGCACCCAACAGAGTCCCCACTTTTGGCACCTGTCTGGCCCCTCGAGTCACCTGAGTTGGCAATCTGTCACTTATTTTCTTCCTAAAGTGTGGTAGCCAGAGCCGAGCCCTATTCCCCAGCCATGGAGGCCTAGGGAAGTACCCTCCCCTCCCTGGGTGAAGATGTGCTGCTTCTCTTAATGTGCCCGACAAGCTCTGAGGTGGCTCTATGACATTACTGATTCGTGTTTAGCTTGTGGTCACCCTCAGGTCCCTGAGACTTCTTCATGCAGGTTTTCATTAATCCCTCAATCCTACGGCAGCTGAGAGGGGTGCAGGCTTTGCAGTCAGGTGAGATGTGAGTTCAAGTCCCAGCTGGGGCAGATCTGTCAATCCCTCCCTTAGCGGAAGGGAGCTGTGGGGGTTGGATGTGCCTCATGGAGCGTTTGACGCACGTCCCTGAACAAATGAATGTGTTTACTGCTCTCATTCCTGCCCCTTCGACCTCTAGCTACCTTGCTTCCTGTCCCCCTCAGAGCAGTGCTTGGCCCACCCACCACGTGGGAGAAGGAAGAGACCCCGACACGGCCCTGCGGCCCCAGGGAGGGTGTGTGTGGTTGGTTCTCCCACGGCTGTGCTCGTGGCCTCTGCACACGTCACTGAGGCGGCCGCCGAGTTGTCTCCACGGAGTCACTGAAGTCAGATGCCACCAAGAGGTCCACAGAGGGTGACCCTGGAATGTAGGGATTTCAGGAGCAGGAGTGAGGCCGGGGCTGGTCGGGCCTCTCTGGGGCTCCTCCCACACTCGACCTGGGGGCTGGCGGACCCTTTCTTCTCGTCGGATCTGTGTCACTTACCAGCTGATCCTCCAAGGGCAAGGGGCAGTCGGGGGTTTGAGGCAGCGGGAAGGGTCAGCCCCCCTTCCCTGCTAAGGCCCGGGGAGCGCGGGGCAGGGCGTGTCTCCTCCAGGTGAGGCCCGTCCCAGCCGCGGAGGACCCCGGGGACAGAGGCTGGGCACCGGGGTGTGGGGTCGCAGGGGAGGGCCTCGGAGTCTCTCAGGATTCACGGGTGCGTGCCCTGACCTGAAGCGACCTCAGGCCCTCAGAACGCAGGTGGGGTCCCTGCAATGCTGCTGCTCGTCTGGCCGCTGGGCTGATGCGCGACAGGAGGGCGCGGGGGCTTTTCACCGCAAAATCTATGATGTGTGGGGGGTTAAGGGCCCCCAGTGGGCCAATCCAGGCCCTGACTGGACTATAATGGAAACCCTGTTCTAAGTTCCAAACGCCTGACGCTCACGCTGGTGTTCAGGAGGCCGGCCAGGGGAGTCCAGCTGACAGACAGGCAGGCCAGCAGCTGATCCCTCGGGGACTGGCTTTGAATCCTTTGGCCCAATCACTCATCTCAAGCGCTTCCCAGATGAGTCCTTGACAGGACTGCCAAACACTGGCCCTGTGTCCCCCCAGAGTCCCTGCCAGGCCCACCCTGGCCCTGCGAAGACTGGTCTGTCGTGGCTCTTCCATCCAGGACCTGGTCCTCCTCTTGAAACCAGATTCTGCTTAAGAGATTCATCTGATGGTGGGAAACTTCCTAACTGATGAGCTTCTCCTATCAGGGAGGCTTGGCTCCGGTGACAGCGAGCCTGGCCCTCTGCCTGCCGGGTCCTGCCCCAGGCCCCAGGTGCAGTGGCCAGCTGCCCCTGCACAGGGTCCAGGTCCGGCCTCACTGCCACAAAGCGCGGCAGCCCGAGCCAAGCCACCACCTGTTCCTCCTATGCGAAGAGCCCCCGCCAGGCGCTGGAGAGCGAGGCAGCCTGAGCCGGGGCTGCCCACCCTCCTCTTCGCTGTCAGGACCGTCCTGAGCATCAACGTCACCGGCAGGCACCCAAAGGACCGGACGTTGCTTTTCAGGTCTTGGAGAGCAGCATCGCCCAGGAGAAGAGGAAGGCCAAGGAAGCCCTGGAGTCGGAACGACGGAAGGCGCAAGACCTGGAGAACCACCTGACCCAGCAGAAGGAGGTAGGAGCCAGGACCCTCCAGAAGGCGCAAGCGGAGCAGCAGCTCCAAGGGGGCCAAGCCTGCCACCCGAGCTGCCTAGGACACGGCGGGCAGACCCCCAAGCCCTGCCCCTCAGTGTCCTCTTCTGTAAAATGGGAAGGCGGCTTCCCACAGGAGCCAGGGGCTAGGCTGGCGTGCTTAGGACACACCTGCACCCCAGCTGGTCCTGCTCTGCGGCCCCACCTAGGGCAGAGGGCTGCCCCCAGGAGAGCCCCGGTCCCTCAGCCAGCGTCCTGCCCATCCTTGTCCTCACAGCAAGGTGTCTATGGCATGAGAGACGCTCCCGCAGACCCCCAGGTGGGGCTGGCAGTCAGGGGGCAGGTGTGTGAGCAGCCCTCCTGGTGGCCACATGTCACAGGGGACCCACCTTCTGGGGCAGGTGAGACATGCAGCCTTACAGGGACAATGCCCGGGGGAGACGAGGAGGGGTCCCCAAGCGCAGGGCCAGGCGGAGAAAGGGACATCCACCTACCCACCCACCCACCAGCCTGGGGACAGGCCCACCAGACACTCCAGCCTGCAGCACCATGACAGGCAGACCCCAAGGCCGACAGAGGGATGTCGCTCTGCCAGCCCCGGTGCTGGGGTCACCCCGGAGACAGGCGGGGCTAGGCAGATGTCACCAACAGCCTGCAGCATCTCCACGGACAGGGGCAGGGGCAGTGCTGGCCGGCTCTGCTGGCCCTCGAGGCCACTCCCAGGACAGGCTCAGCGGCTGTTCCACTCCATGCCATTCACCCCCCATGTTCTCTGAGCACCTGTGTGTCAGGCTCTGCTGGGGACCAGGGACACCACAGTGGACAAGACAGGCCAGGGCCATGCTGCCCAGAGGCCCCGGCCCAGGTCGGGGAGACAGAGCCACGTGAACCTGGCCAGCCCAGAGCCAGGCCCTGGGAACCAGAGCACCCAGGGCGGCCTCTGAGCACCCGGAGGGAGGACGGACCTGAGCCCGCCGGGACACACTGGGGCATAAAAGGGCAGGACCCCGGCCAGAGCAAGAGGGCTGGAGAAGGAGCAGGGAGGACAGGAAGGAGCCGGGCTCCGCGGGCCGAGGTTCCAGTTCCGGGTACGGATCCTGGCTCCAGCAGGCAGTGCACCCTGGCAAGCCCCTGCCCTCTCTGTGCCCTCACCTGTGACGTGGGCCTGGTGGCAGAGCCGCCCCAGAGGCCTGGGAAGGGAGTCGGCACTTGCGAGGCACCTACCCAGCGAGGGCAAGGTCCAGGGTGGGGCAGGGCAGCAAAGGCCTTGGCAGGGGAACTGGGCCACGCCTGCGAGGGCAGGAAGGGCAGAGTCCAGCGGGGGTGAGGGGTTGGACACGAGGACTCCAAGGTGTGGGACCCGAATCGGCCACGGCCGCCCCCAGAGCACCCCTAGCTCATGGCCAGGGTGAGCTCCCACCTGGGCTCCCTCCAGGCCAGCGGCAGGTGGGCTGGCGTGGAAATCCGGGGCCACGAGGCTGGGGACACAGGGTTAGGGCAGGGCACTGGAATCAGCGTCACACCACTTCCTGAGGGTGTGACAGGGACGTCACCTGTCCTCAGGCACAGCTTCTGTTTCCTCACCCGTAAAGCGGTCCCTGGACAGGTGTCCCGTCTGGGGCTGGAAGGGTGGCTGCCCTTGAGCATCCCCTCAGAGCGGGACGCAGGCCGTGTACCTGCTGCCCTCCTCTGGGGTGTGCTGAGCAGAATACCATGGGCAGGAGAAGTGACAGTGGGAACGTGGCCTCTCATGACAGGCAGGAGATGTGGGGTGGGGAGGTGGCCTCTCACGACAGGTGGGAGACCCTGCAGTGGGAAGGTGGGCCGGAGCCCGGGGAGGTGGGGAGGGCTCGCGCAGGTGGGGACCTCGGACAGCTCATGAAACATGGGAACCCTGGGAACGCTGTCTCTTCTTCAGGGCCACACGCCTCCCCAGCGTCCCCACCTCTGCCCCAATTAAAACCTCCCACCTGCCTGGTGCTCCCCGTAACAATGTCCGTGCCTTCTCCTTTCTGACAAGAACACACATCCACTAAGAAAATTGAGTCCCCAGTCCCCTCCAGATGCCCACGGCTCAGGCCTCCGTAACTCTGCTCCAGCCTGCGGCTGCGCAGCACACAATGTTTACAACACCTGTCTGTGCACTTGACGTTTGCGTGGGGGCGTAACCGCAGGGTTTCAATGACGGCAGTGTCTCACCGCGATGGCAGGGTGGCCGGCAGGTTCTCCCAGCCGCCCGCCCCAGGCCCGGGTCTTGGAGCAGGTGTCCTTGACTCCACCCTGTCCTGGGCATGAATTCCTGAAACCCACGCCTGTGTAGACAGGGCTATTCAGACTCAGTCCTCTGACGCCAGGGTCAGGAAGTGTGGGGACAGGAAGTGTGCCCCACATCTCTCCCACACCTCTGGAAAGCCAGGTACCTCCCCGCCAGGCCTGCACTTGTGCCAACACTTACCAGCTCGTATGGTGGCTCGTCACCAAATGACAAGACCCGACACTCACCAGGATGTCACTTCCTGAACACCAGCCGGGAATCCCGACTGCGAGTCACTCCCGCCTCAGCACGTGCTCCTGGTCCTCACCCTGCCTGGAGGCAGCTCGGGACTCTGGCCTCTCTCCAGGCCAGCCCTGGCTCTGGCCAACCCTGTCCCCCGCTCCCCTCTGCAGTGACCGCTCACCCCTTGTCCCCTCGCCCTTGACCCCCAGATCTCGGAGAACAGCATCACCTATGAGATTCAGAAGGCGAAGGAGGCCTTAGAGAAGGAAAGGAGGAAGGTGCAGGACCTGGAGAACCGCCTGACCAAGCAGAAGGAGGTAGGCTCCAGCGCCCAGCGGCCGAGAGAGACCAGCGAGCCCGTGGCCAGGCGGCCGGGCTCGGAGCCGGCCTCCTCCTCTCTCTGGCTGTGGGTCTTTAGGCAAGTTGCTCACCATCTCTGTGGGACCCCTCCTGGGTCCCAGTAGTGCAGAGGACACACATGCGTGCACACACTGCGAGCGATTGCCACAGTCCGGCTGTCGGGGGTTAAATTCACACCAAGGTACATAGGATCCCAAAGGAGTGGGAGCCCCTGGGGACTGAAAGTGTCCCTCGTCTCACATCCGTCTCGGGTCCAAGGTCCCCATCACTAGTCTGCATCAGAATCTCTGGGGGACTTATTCCAAGCACCCCTTTTTGGGCCTCACCCCCCGAGATTCTGACTCCTGGGGCCCAGGATGGACTTGGGAATTTGCAGTCTTGGCGAGCTGCCCAGCGGTGCCCTGGCCCTATGAACAGCGCCACCCACAGCCCCCAGGGCACTGGGCCCCCGGCACGTGTTCGGAGAAGGCAAGGTGTGCGAGACCCAGGGCTGCCCACCTGTGTGGGGGCAGGGTGCCCAGGTCACACGGGAGCCCGAGGGAAGCACTCTGTCCCCGGCTGGGTGCCCCACATGGTGTTCCACGGAGCTAAAAAAAAAAAGAAGTGTGTCGTGAAATCAGTGAATGAGTCACGGTTTTGTTCTAGAAGTTACCAGGCAAGACAAAGCCTGTACAACTCACTAGGCCAGAATGGCCCAAGCCATGGACACGCGACTGTTCTTGGTCCCTCTCTTGGGGCTCGCCATCCGACACTCTGCGGAGCCACAAGGAACGTCCTCAAGAACACCCCGGAGGGGACAGGGACATCAGAGGGCGGGGTCTGGGACATCAGCAGCCACTTCACACCTGCCCAGGAGCAGAACTCCCCCGAGGGACTCACCATGTGCCAGCCAGACCCAGGGAACCCAGGAAAAACAGCGGGACTCGGGCCCCAGCCATGGCTTTTGTTGTTGTTGTTGTTTTGTTAGATTTGAACCCAAAAACGAAGCAACAAAAGGGAAAATAGATCAATGGAATTCCATCAAAATCAAAAGCTTCTGTACGATAAGGAAATAACCAAATAGACAGACGACCTGCAGATTGGGCAAAAAAATACTTGCAAGATGTGCATCTGATAAGTGGCTAATGTCCAGCACAGACCAGGAAGTCAGGCAGCCCTGAGCAAAGGAAGAGGCCATTCCATATGTTATAAAAGACAAACGAATGGCCAACAGATGCTTGAAAAGTGCTCAGCGTCACTGACCCTTAGGGAAATAGGAACGGAAGCCACCCGGGTACCACCTCCCCGACCCCACCAGAATGGCCGCTGTGAAGAGGGCACTGGTGCAGAGCAGAATGAGGAGAAAAAGGACCTTCGTGCGTCATCAAATCAGCGTGGCTGCCGAGGAAAACCGCTTGGGGTTCCTCCAAAAGCTCAGGACACAATTACCAGATGACCCAGCAATGCCACTTCTGGATATCTACCTGAAAGATTTCAGGTCAGTCGGTCAAGGTGACGTCTGCACCCACGTTCATGGCGGCTCGATCCACAACAGCCAGATTATGAATAATGGATAAAGCAGACGTGCTGTCCACATACACAAGGGAATACTATGCAGCCTTTAAAAAGGAGGAAATTCTGGTATGCATGATCACCAAATGGAACTGGAGAAGATCATGGTACGCGAAATAAGCCAGCCACAGCCAAACAAATACTGTGCACTCTCATGTGTATGTGGAACCCAATCCAATTCACACAGCAGAGAGCAGGAAGCTGGTTGCAGAGCCTGGGGCGTGGGGGGAGGGGCGGATGACGATCCAATATTACAAAGCCTCATGGAGGAATAAGTTGGGATTTTTTTCTTTTGAGATCTACTGCACTGTGTGACGAACATAATAAATAATAGTGTGTTATGCATTGCTAAGAGTAGATTTCAAATGTCTCCACCAAAAAAAATAAGTATTCGAGGTGACAGATACATTGATTTCATTATTCTGAAATGGCATTCTGTATTATAATAATCATAGCATTATTTTGATCCCCATAAATATACATAATTATAATTTGTTGATTTGAAATAAAATGTTTTAAATTAAAAGAATACTTAAAACAAACAAATTTGGCTTTTCTGAAATTGAACACAGAATTTTTTAAACAAGGTCACTGAATATCTTAACGTATTTGAAAAGTATATTTTATCCACAAGATGAATGCATGCCAACATCTGATATTCAAAATAACTCAATAGGTAGTCAACGGAAATAATTCCATTTCAAAATAAAACACTGTTTTATTCTGTTTCCAAATGTGTAGACACACTTGTTTGAAATGCGTTTTGCTATTTCAAGGTGAATCGTTACAAACTTGTTGTTCTTTAAATCAGATTTTTAAACTCTGTATGCAAAAAGTAATTTAGAAAATGAGAAAAAAAATTATACGATGAGGGTTGGTGTAAATGCCACCGATTCTGAATCCGTGTTTAGGATGCATCTTCAAAAATCTCCCAGCTGAATTTGTAATAAGTACATCTAACCAGTGTGAAATTGCAAGTTGCAGATAAACATGTAACAGAGGGGCCACCCAGACACAGAGGGACTTATCTGCATGTCATTTTACAGAAGAGCAATGAAAAGGTCGCCTTCACCTGCGCAGGTACAGCAGACGAAAGAGAGAGAGAAGAAAACCAGGTTCACACCTGGGCAGTGGCAGCAGTGAGCAGGCTTCTCCCGCCTCAGGCAGAGACACAGGCAGCTCCGTGGCCAGCAGTTGGCCGTGGAGTCTCCGAACACCTGGGGTTTGACTGAGCAGTAGGTGACAGGTGGCCATGGGGCTTCTGCCGCTGTCCCCAGTGAGCACCTCCTCTGGCTGTGTCTGCTCGTCCTCGGCTCTAGTGGCGGTGTGAAGACCCTCACCAAGCATCAGATGGAGCCCAGCGGGGCCTCGTGGGGAAGAGGCGCCTCCAGTGACGCTCAGGGAGAGCCTGAGGAAGGTGGCACTTGCAAGAAGTGCAGGTTCCCTTCCTGGTTATAAAGGAGCCCCTGTCACCCTGGAACACGTGAAAAATACAGAAAATCACTCAGGAGAAGAAAAACGAACCGTGGTTCCCGAGGACAGCTGTCACTAGTGAGGTTTTGACGTGATGCCGCCCGGATGCCGAGCATGATTAGAGACATGGATAAATATCGACTTATTACGAAGCCAGTGGTTTTCGCTGTGACGTGCTGCGCGCTATTTGGAAGCCAGTTTTTTATAGGTGGCATGTTGTCCAAGCGTCTCCGTATTGCTGAACCATCTTCCGCCACCCGCCGTTGAAGGATGACCTGGATCTGCGCTGCGTCTGATGCCCCTCCTCCTGGTCAGGCCCTGGGGGTTTTCCCCATTTTCAAGGGGATGCAAGACGCTTGGCTGAACACCACTTGCATCACGCTGGACATCCTTCCGATCAGTTCCCACAGAAAGAGCCGCAGCCAGGCGCAGCGGTGCATGCCTGTGATCGCAGGCTGAAACAGGAGAATCTCAAGTTCAAGGCTAGCCTCAGCAACTTAGCAAGACCCTGCCTCAAAATAAAAAATAAGAAGGGCTAGGGATGTGGCTCAGCGGTTAAGCACTCCTGGGTTCTGTCCCTGGTACCAAAATAGAAAAAAAAAAAAAAAAACAACTTCTGGGTCCTAGAATGTGAACATTTTCAGACTCACAATGTGCTGCCAAGAAATCTTCCAGAAGGACCATACCTATTCACATTGCCACTGCTGATTGAGAGTGCCCAGTAACATGTCTCAAGAATATATGTCAGGGCTGGGGAGATAGCTCAGTTGGTAGAGTGCCTTCCTTGCAAGGCCCTGGGTTCGATCCCCAGCACCCAAAAAAAAAAGAATATATGTCAAACTGGACTAAATCGTGTTTGGAAGACCCCACTCCACGCCTGCGAAGAAGCCCTGGTTCCACCTTGTCTGGAGGGCTCACAGAGCCATAGGATTTTGACCATCCAAGGCAGGAAGAAGGGGTTCTGGCAGAGAGATGGGACACATCAACTGGGGTCCTACGTGGCCAGGGCCTGGAGGGTGGGGGAGGCCATCCCAGAGCCAAAGCCCCGAGGAAAGCAGAGTGTCCCAAAGGCAGGTCACGCTGCAAAGGTGGAGGAATTTGGCCCGTTTATCCCGGAGGACAGACTTGGACAGAGACTCGACAGCCCCCCTCAGGTATCTGAAGATTGCCTCAGACGGAGAAATAGAGCTGGCCTGCGAGCTCCAGGTGTCGGGACTGAGCGAAGAGACCAGGAATCCCCAGGCGCCAGACCCCAGCTGCGCACCAGGGACAGTCGGGCAGAAGCTGGAGGCTCCAGGCAAGGCGTGGACTCGGCCTCGCCAGGATCGGCAGAATGGACTCCCAAAGTCCTCTCTGGAGACCGCGGGGCGAGGAGGCTAGAGTTGACCCCTAGTCCCGAATGTCTGCTAATTTGATGTTTGCTGTTTGTCTAGGAAATAGAATTAAAAGGGCAAAAAGAGAACACTTTAAATAGTAAGTTAAGTGACGCTCTGGCCATGGTAGAAGAGGCTCAGCAAACCAAGAGGGCCGAAAGCCTCAGAGCAGAGAGCCTCGCCCTGAAGCTAAACGAGACCTTGGCCGAACTGGAAACCGCCAAGACGAAGCTGGTAAGTCGGTGCCCTGCAGGGCAGGGACGGGAGAAGGCGCCCCGGGGAAGACGGCAGAGTCCCTCCCAGCCTCAGCCCGTCCCTCTTTCCTGTCGGGAGCCACCCTGGGCGCTGCAAGAGGGTCAGTCGCATCCCGGTCTTCCCCCGCTGGTGCCAGCTCCCTTCTCCCGGTTGCGATGGCCAGAAACGTCTCCAGAAGTTGCCAGTGTCCCTTAGAGGCAAAGCTGCCCCGGGAGAAGTGTTGGCTGCTGTGAAAGGGAGTCCCAGGCTGGAGGCCAGAGGCCTCCTCGGAGGCTCCTGAGATGAGGGGCGGGGCCGCACAGCTGGAGGGGAAGGAGCCAGGGGCCTGGGACTTGGTGGTCAGCGACCGCCCTGCAGACTGTAATGCAGGCTTTCGGGCTGTAACTGGCACCGGAGGCTCTCGGCAGACGGGCTGCCCGCTAGGCCCGTCCTGTCCCTGGTGCGCCCAGGTAGCAGGTCTGCGGTGATGACCCGAAAAGATGAACCTCCTGGGAAGACAAAGTAGATCTGAGGGAGGGAGGCAGAGGCCAGGCAGGCGGGTCGCAGCTGTAGGTCAGTCACAGAGACCTGGACGCTTGGGCCTGGTGGGCACCTGACACCTGGCTCAGGGACGCAAGCACCAGGGGCGGAGGGGCCAAGGGAGACTGGCAAGCTTCAGCAGGGCACCCGGGGCCACATGGCAGGCGAAGGGCACTTTGGTGGCACAGGGAGGCCCCGGTTGGGGCTCTGGGAGCGACGCGCTAGGTAACGGAGGCACCGGTTCTGCCACCGCCCTGCTTAGGGATAAGATTTGGGAGGGAGGAGGAATTTGAATTTGGACAAGTCTCATGGCGACGGTTGGGAAGTGGGCACGAAGGAGCCATCCCACAAAGAATCCACGCCTCGGGAGAGAAGGCCAGCGACTGGGCCCCAGGGAGCAGGAGCCGGGGGAGGGCGGTAGCAGAAGCAGGCGGGAGGCAGGCGGGTGCACACACCAAGAAGGGCCTCGGGAAGGGGCAGGTGGCCCTGGGCGGGCTCTGATTCGACATCCTGGGGCCGTTAGGGACTTTTGCTTTGAAGAAGTCCAAATTCATTTCTTTTTCCTGATAAAATGTTTCACTTATTCATATTTATCAAGAGTCTGGGTCTAGACATGTGGGCCCAGTAGTCAATGAGAAAAGGCAGGTTTCTTCTGCCAGGGAGCCGAGTTCTCACAGGCATAAGAAACACGGGAACAGGTTCATTTCAGATGGTGATAAAGGTCTTGGGGAACAATAAAAGAGAAAATTAGACAAATAAAATAGAAAGTGTCTCAGACTACTCCTGTGGATGGGTGATCAGGGCGAGGGGGGCTCTTTAAGGGGATGTTGAAACTGAGACCCAAAAGACCAGAAGGGGTCAGCCATGGGAGGGCCAGGGAAGTAGTATGTCAGTCAGAGGAAACAGCATGTGCAAAGGTCCTGTGGCCAGACCGAGGTCAGCACCTGTGTGTACAAACAAGACCGATGTTGTGGTCATCATATCCAGCTCCCATAACCATTGCCCTGTTTCCCCAGATCATGATGGAGGAGCAGATAATACTGCAGCAGCTGACAGTGAAGAGTCTCCAGGACCAGCGGGAATCACAGAAACATGGGTTTGAGGAAGAAATCATGGAATACAAGGAGCAAATCAAACAGCACTCCCACACGATCGTGAGCCTAGAGGAGAGACTCCAAAGGGTGACCCAACACCATAAACAAATAGAAGAAGAGATCGCATCTTTGAAGGACAATAGCCCAGGTAGGCCCCAAAAGAGGCTAGGGGAGCCCCAGCACCAGGGCACAGCTCGGGGTCCCCCAGCCCCACAGCCAGCCGACCAGAGAAAGGCTGCACCCGCTGCAAAGCTCTCGGCCCCCCAGGCCCCTTGGCCTCTCGCTCACGATATCAGAAGCCCTCAGGCCCGGGTGAGCAGGCCGAGGCGATGGGTCGGCACAAGGCTGTCCCGACCCAGTGAGGCGGCGACACAGGGAGCCCCAGGCCTCACGAGAGTGTGAAGGGGTCTTCCCGTCCACGTGGACTCTCCCAAGCAGGGGCCTCTGCAGGGCCGCTCTTGCCTTCGGCCATTTGCCACTCGACTAGAGCACTTTCAGACACCGCCCAGTCGGCGTCACACAAAACAGACCCAAAAGAAGCTAAAAAAGGAAATCCAAGTTGTGTCCCTCATCCCCCCTCAAGACCGAGGTCACCATCTCATTAGATGCTGAGTTCTTGGAGAAGAGGCCTGGGGCCTCGGCCCTACTGACCTCTGGGCCAGAGAGGGCCACCTGTCTGAGGCCTGGTAAGGGTCCCGCGGCTTCCCTGGCCCCCGCCTGCTAGATGGCAGTGTTCCTCACACCTCCCAGCCACAAAGGCCTCCAGACATTGCTGAATGTCCCCGGAGGAAACTCACCTCTGGTTGGAAACGGTCCTGGCTTCAGTGGCCAGCTGTCAGGCGTGCCTCCGGCAGTCGCTGGACACTCTTAGTTGAGCATCTGTTATGTTCCAGGCTCAGTCAGGCACTGGGGATTCAGCAAGTTCTCGTCCCTGCGGGTAACCAGATGGTGGCCCTGGCAGGTGATGCAGGATAAACAGGCTCCTGAGAGGACGTTCACACTGGGGCCAGAGGGTGGCCACACCTTTGTCATCTCCACACTCAGATCAGGGCCAGCCTTAAAGCAGGCACTGCACAGTGTTTGTTGAATGAATAGACAAGTGAGTGGGAATGGAGGCCGTGGGCTGAGGAGCGAGCGGGAGATGAGGGCAGGAAGGCTGAACCTGGAGGCAGGCAGGGTGACGGTGCTGCTGTGCCTCCCGCCACTCAGCTGAGCCACTGCCAGCAAGTCTGTCAGTGGACTTGGGGACCCCGCCTGCCGGGGAAGCTGGGAAGGCCCCAGGGCCACTGGGTTACTCATGGAGAGAAGAGGTCGATTTGGGCTTCTGGTCTGGTCCAAAGTCCAGGGGCCACATCTGGTGATGGCCTTCTTGCTGGCAGTCCTGGAGCCAAGCAGGTGGCAAAGGACAAGAGACAAGCGGGCTGCCTGTGTTTCTGGTCTCTTCTTCTAAAGCCACCAGCACCAACCACACAGCCTCCTACCTGGAGAGAGCCTCGGCCGTGACGCGGAGCCCAGGGTGTCTCCCGGGGAGGAGGCTGCAGGTTGTGCCAGCCACAGGTGGTCAAGGCCGGGGCAGGGGGCACCCGCCGCAGGGCCGTGATGCCCGTGTGTCTCTCTGCTGCAGCTGAGAAGGTGGAGATGCTGGAAGGGCCTCCAGTGGCACCCCCCCTGGAGAACGGCACCAGAGAGATGGCGTGCGACCACCTGATGTGAGTACCGGAGGGCCCAGGGCCAGGCCATCCCCGGGACACCGGGGAGCAGGAGCAAACACAGAATCCCCCAACTGTGGCCAGGTCTCCAGAGCCCGAGAAAAGATGTCGAGTCCTGAGTTTTCTCAGAGCTGCTTAGGTGTCTCCGTCCCTTCAACAAATCAGGAGAGTGTTGTGGAAAGACCCGGCAAGATCTAGGCCCAGATCCCAACTCAACACCGGCAGCTGTGTGACCCTGCACAAGTTGGGCCACCTCTCTGAGCCTCAGCTTCCTCACTGCCTGGCGCTTGGTAGAGTCCTGCTCCAGGATCACTCGCTGTCCCCCGGGGACCTGCTGGGGCAATCCCACTCCTGGGTCCCCGAGCAGCGGTGCAGGTTGCCCGGAGAGACCGCTTAGTGGAGTCCTGGAAGGAGTTCAGAGTGAGAGACCTGGACCCAGTGACCTTAACTAGTAACGACCTTGCTCTCCTGACCCCAAGAGCGGACAGCCCTAGAACTTGAACCCTAGGAACTGACAGTTTCCAGAGAAAGAAAACCTGTGGATGAGACAGATCCAGAAAGCCACCACTGAGCAGCCGGTCAACATGAGGCGAATACGTACACTCCTTCCCTCTCTGTCTGTCTGTCTGTCTCTCACACACACACACATCACCAGTCTTTTTTTTTTTTTTTTTTTTACACAACCTGCTAGTATTTTGATTTATTTCATAATGAGCACCCCCTCTGCCTTCTGCGTAACGAGAGCCTGGGCTTCACAGGCCAGTGGACTCACGCGGCGATGTGGCACCTGTCATCCGCCCCCAGCCTGAGCCTCTGAGCCCCTGCGAACCCACCTCCTCCCCCAGCGCAGCCGCCTCCCCCAGCGCGCATGCGCACGCGGAGAAACCTACCGCGCTTTCTCACGCTCCGGGGGACACGCATCCCGCGTCCTTCCAACCGCCTCCCTGCCAAGGCCCTGGGGCTACATTACTGCCGAGTGCCCGAGTGCCCTTCCCTGAACGTCGCTCAGTAGCGTGGCCACTCCCCTGGCGCCCAAAGGTCCCTGCCCTCTGGGCCTGGGGGCGGGAGCTGTCCTTTGGAATCCGGGGCCCCCAAGCAGGTGATTTCACTTGCTCCCCCTGAGCAGCGTCCATTCCCTGTAACCCCGCCTCTCGGCCAGGTTCCATCAAACTGGTAAGAGGACAAAAGCCACATTATCCCCCAATTCCTCCCCGTCCCCAGAGAATCCCTGAGCGCCGCAGAGGCCTTCCATCCTCCTCCGCAAGAGCCCACAGCTGTCAGTGTGATGGGCTGCTCCTGCAGGCCCCCCTAGGCCAGGTTCCTGGCAGACTCAGCCCAGGCCAACCAGACCCTCTGTTCCAGATCAAGGTGGTTTTTAACAAAGATACGGCAAAATGAATGTTGGAGAATATTTAAAGACTGTCCTTGTCCCCTGCTGGGGTCCCGGTCTCAGGGACCATAGCTGAGTGTCACTTTGTACTGGCCCTCAGGAGACACGGCAGGATGCGGTTGGTCTGACTTGGCCCGTTTCTGTGAATTTCAGAGATGACTTACTGGCGGCTCAGAAGGAAATCCTGTCTCAGCAGGAGGTCATCATGAGGTTAAGAAAAGACCTCAACGAAGCCCATGGCCGAATGTCAGACCTGCGAGGTTTGTAGGAGTTCCTGTGTCCCCTGGCAACCTGGCCCTCTTAAGAAGGAAGTGAGGCCCAGGAGTGACAGCCTTGGCCTGAGACTCCCTGGTGGCCCTGCTTTCCTGTGCATCCAAAGTGCCTGCAACCCCGGGGCAGGCAGGCCACGTGCTGGACACAGCCCTGGTTCCCGATCACCAACCCCAGGAGGCCCCAGGCACATTCTGCACAGGACCTCAGGCCTCTGCACTGAGATGCAGCTTTCTTCTTTGGGGAGAATCTTCTTTAGTGGCAGAGGATTCTTCTGCCTTGGAGGGAATCCTACGGCACCCCTCAGGCAGGCCACCCTGCAGGAGCCCCGGTGCTCCCAAGTGCAAGGATGCAAAGAAGAGGCCACACACCTGCCTCTAGGGTTGATGTGGACAAGAGTGGCCACCCAATGGGGGCAAGAGAGCACTGGGCTGCACGCTCCTCAGACACACCCGGCTCACTCTCCACACCCGCCCCAGCTCCCCTGTCCTCCACCTGCCCCTGGGCCTCCTTCCTCCTCTTTCCTGGCCCTAGTGGCCACAGAGCAAAAGGCACAGGCAGGCAGGAGTTAGGAGAGAGGCGTAACCTGATTCCGGGAAGCAGAGGGAGAGGAAGAACGCTCTGGTCTCATCTCAGCCCTGGACACCTCCAAACTGTCAGTGGTGTCTGCGCCCCGTGGCCATTGCTGGTCATTTCCCTGAGACAGTCATGACTGAATTCTTCAGAGCGATTTTCCCACAGTCAGGAGTCACTGTGCTGCAGAGACTGCAGTGTCCCCTTCTAGAGTTGGGGCACACCAGACCCAGTCCTGGACCTGCTCGCTGCTAGTTCTGTGACCTCAGGCAAGATGCCCCCCGCCGAGTGTCCACTTCTCTGCCTGTGAAGTGGGGTGCTAATAGTAACCGTCCTGCAGGCTGCTGTGAAATGCCAGGCGATGCAGGGGTCCTAGTTTTCAGATTCCCCCAGAAGCCCACCTAATGCCAGAGTTCCCCTCAGGCAGTTTACCAGGGTGTAATTCCAGGAAGCGCCAAACGCAGAGGCAGGAGTGAGCCAGGAAGGGAGGACCGGGCAAGGGCAGCGCTGCCCATGGGTGAGGTGGCGTCCGCTGGGAAGGCGGGCAGCAGGGCAGAGCCGGCCCCGGGTGGGGACAGAGGGAGCAGGGCTCAAGGAGCCGCCTGCCCCAGCTGCAGCGGGACACGAGCAGAGAAGGCCCCGGGTGTTCTTCAGCCCCCGGCGAACACCCCAGGCAGCGGACCATTGGCCAGAGAGCCCAGGAGGCCAGAAGGGCAGACTGGCCTCTGCCGGGGCAGCACCCGGAAGGTCGGGGTCGCGCCCTGCTGCCATTTGCTGAGGGGCGAGCAGGGCCCCCGAGAGTGCCAGGGGCCCTTGGGCTCCAGGAGGCCCGGCAGAGCCCTAGGCAGGCGGTTCTGACAGCCTCCCGTCTCCAGGGGAGCTCAGCGAGAAGCAGAAGAGGGAGCTAGAGCGGAACATGGCCCTGGTCCAGCAGCAGAGCCGGGAGCTGTGCACACTCAAGGCGAAGCTGGCCCAGATGAGCGGCCTGGTGGAGAAGAAGGACCGGGAGCTCAAGGCCCTCAAGGAGGCGCTCAGGTGCGGCGCGTGCAGGGCGCGGGTCCGCGGCCGTTGGGCGCACTCAGCCGAGGGATGGATGAATGGAGGCTGTGCCTTCTACGGCTTCGTGGCCCCGCCAGTTAAAACAGAGCTTTACTCAGTTTTCTGTGCTCCTCAGACACCCCTGCCCTGTGTCCCAGATGGCTGGTCTCAGCTTAAACGCCACTTCCTCCAGGAAGCCTGCCTGCCCTCCCCTCACCAAACAGCCATTGGCTCTGGCTGTCCTCAGTCCCTCAGCCCCTGCACTCCACCTGGCCGGCCACGCATGCGGCAAGGCCTCTGCTACCTGTTCAGCTCCCCCATGCCAAGTCTCTGCAGAGACTGGGCCTGCTACCAACCTCCCGGCATGCACGCCGTGTCTGGCACATAAGGGACCTTAATATTTATTGAACAAAATGAATAAGCCGGAAGTGCCAGCTTAAATAAATACAAAATATTGTCATCGTCCTGTGGATTAATGGTTTAGAATAATGTGATTCTGCCTTTTTGTCCATAGCCTATCCACACTTTAACAAGCGTAGCACTTTCCCCAAAAAGTGTGGAGTAGAGTTGATGTCCCAAGTGTCTCCCATAGCTTCCTGTGCCTCACGGCTGGTGGCCAAGGCAGGCACAGTGGCAGGAACAGGCTCCCATGGAGGCTGCCAGACGCCTCCACACATGAGTTCGGCGGCCACAGGCAAATCGCTGGGCATCTCTTCACTGATCTATAAAACAGAGCAAGGAGAGTCTCGAACTCCTGGGGCTACTGCAAGAGCAGAAGGATTGGCACACAGGGTTAGGCGTGGCACACATGCCTCAGCAGGTGTCCACCAGAGCAAGAGGTAGGAGAGGTGCCCGCTACCTGGTCACCATCCCTAGCACTCCCTGAAACGAAATCTTCTAGAAATTTGGGGGCAGGAGACTTGAGGTCTTGCAGAATCCACTTACCCATAAAAATGGACCTCCATTTCCTGGCCTTCCAAAGTTCGTGAAAACACTGGAACCTCAGCTGGCCCGCTGCCCTGGTGACACCTCTCTGTGCCCTAGGGCTTCCCAAGAGAAACACACACACCAGCTGAGCGTGGAGAAGGAGAAACCCAAGAGCGCCACCCAGAAGTGTGACATCTCCGTGCAGATAGAGCCAATGCACCCTGACGCCTTCTCGAGCAGTCAAGAGGTAAGGCCCCCACAGATCCTGGGCCCCTGGCAGGAAAGCCCCAACGGTGGCTTTCTTCCCTTTTGAAAATATTTCCATTCCAAGTTTCAAAAGTATTTTGCTTGCCTGGGTGAAATGTATCAAGTGAAAACCCAGAATCCACCCTGAGACCGCAGTCACCGAGGCCGGAAGCCTGTGCCGGCAGCTCTGCTCCACGGAGGCCACCCCACCTTCATAGATCATGAACATGCAGCGGCTGAAGATCAAGCCTGGATCCGGTCAACTGGGGCTCCAGTCCCCGACTCCCCCACTTGGAAACGGACCTTGGAGAGGTCAATGGGCTCTAGTTGCCTTGTCTGGGAGTAATGAGAGTCCCCACCTCCTGGGTGGTTGAGAAATAGATTTGACTCATATGTATGAATATCACCATGAACCCATATGTAATAAGCCTATTTAGTAGATAATTTTTTGCAATGATATCCAACCATATATATTCTGCAACTTGTTTATTTTCACATAGCACTACTTAATGGGCATCTTTTCAAGAAAGCATATAAGGTTCTGCCTCGTTCTTTTAAGTGACTGCATAGAATTCCACTGTGTCCCTTTTATCCAACCAATCCCCAGTTGATGGCTATTTAGGTTGCTTCTCCTTTCACACAGTGCTGTAGTTAAGATACTTACACGTATGTAGAGCACATCCCTAGATGTGCAATTGCTGGGTCCAAAGGACTTGCTAAATTGGGCTTCACAGGACCAAACTGCCTTCCCAAGGAGCCACACAATGCCCTGTGGCTGTTTCTTGATAATGCCTCTTTGACCGACCACCCAGAAGTCTTTGCATGCCCAGAAGTTTCAGCTGCACATCCAGTGGGGAGTGAGTCTTTGAGTGAGGACAGCCTGCATCAGGTGGCCCCCGAAGCTGGCACTCTCTCTGTCTCTGCGGCTGGGACTGGGATGTTTCCCATCACAGCAGGAATAGGCTGTGGTCAGGTGCCATGGTTCCTCCAGGCCCTGGCTTCCTCTCCCTTGGGCTTTATGAAAACAGAGAGCAGGCTGTGGACTCTCCCTTGGAAACAGGGCCAAACGTGTCAGCAAGATGCTCTTCCCTGCCAGGCAGTAGTGAGCCTGGGCCACAGGCAGCTCAGACAAAAGGGCTCTAAATCCACCCCCTGTCCCTGGCTCCAGTTGCTGTCCAGAGCACTCCAACAGATGTGGCTCCTGTTGCTCAGGGCAATGGGGCTGGGCGGGGGAGGACTCGGCAGCCCAAGCACCCAGCCATTCACTCATTCAACAACTGTTGAGCACCTGCTGTATGCCAGGCCCTGAGCCAGAGACAGGGAAATTCACTCAGGGTCCCTGCCCACACCAGACTCCCTGGACTGTTTGTGTTTGCTGGAATGCAGGGCTGGGCTGGGATTTTTGGTTTCTAGCATGAGGCAGGATGCGCCAAGGAGGGAGGGGGAGGGAAACTGCAAGATAAAAGGGAAAAAGTATTTTTTCTCCTCGGAATGGTTTTCCTGCCCCGGCTACTTCCTGTTTCCGAAGCCAGAGTGGGTCAGAGGGCTTAAGGGTTGTATGAGAAAGAACCTCTTTCCTCTCTAAATAAATAAGTTCCCAGAAGAGCCTTGAAGAAGGCTCACATGGTGCTCTGAGCCAGCCTTCAGGCCAGCAGAGGTGGCAGCCGAGTCCGCTGCCACATCGGCCACGTGGCCCCCAGTTCAGCATCCCCTGCCCCACTTCTCGCACAGGAAGAGACCGAACATTGCAGGTCGTTAACTCCCAGGGAAACACCGTCCCAGAGAGGAGCGAGCCGAGTCAGGCCCAAGAAGTGGACCCGCTGTGTGGCCCACAAGGAAGCCAGAGCAGGCCCAAGGACGGACAAGGTCCTGGATGGAGTGGCCCTGCTCCCAGCTGCGGGGCAGAGAAGCCAGGCAAGCTCCTTCCAGCTCCTGCTCTGACCTCGGTGCACTGGGGCTTCGTATTGATTGAGTACCTACTGTGCTCAGCCCCGGGAGATCCACGGTCTCCAAGGGACAGACTTCAATCTCACAGAGCCTGTGCGCCAGGAAGGGAGAGACGGAAAGAAACAAGTTAATCCCGAGCAGAATGTCCAGTGGGGACAAGTGCCCTGAGGACCCCCATGGCAGGGTCTGGGGCAGAGAGCATGGTGGTGGTGTGGTCAGGGAGGCCTCTGCAGGAGGGGACCTGGGGCCCAACCAGAAGGTGAAGGAGTAAGTGGCAGGGACATTCCCAGGAGACCACTGAGCAACTTGAAGGAGTCCTGGGCCTTGAACCCCAAGAGGCCAAAGCGGCCAGCGTGGGGCCTGGGACCCATCGTCACAGAGACCTTTAATAAACACAGTCATCACAGGAAGAAGGAAGGCAGGTCTCCTCTCCTCTCCTCTCCTCTCAACCCCGCTTTGTCTTTCTGGAAGCATTTGCCACTCGGGAATTAGAGTATTTACATGCCTGTCATGCATCTGCCCCTGGGAAATGAAATGAGCTCCCCAGGGAAATGACATCCCCAGCACAAGGAAAAGTGTCACCCAGCGCCTGAAGAGGGGCTGGCACGAGGTCAAGTCAAGAGATGGGAAGGTAGACCCACAGACAGACGGGTAATGGCGGATTGATAGACATACGTGAATAAAGAAAGAGAGACAGATGATAGATAGAAATATCTGTCCATGATTTTTAAATAATTTTGGCTCTTCATTCTACATACGTTATCTTCTATATCTTTATCTGTAGTATGAAGTAAACTAAAATTGCTATTTTAAAAATAGTTATAAAACAACCAGATTGTCGATTTCTTCCCTTTCTTACCAGTTTGGGTGAGGCCTTTGGAGCAAGTCATCAACAGCTGAACTGTCCCCAGCGCCCGTTCCATGTCCCCATTCAATTATCTGGTTAACATTTATCACTGCCCACCACGTATTTTCCTTCCTGATCTCCCTCGTTGTCTGTCTCCCGCGTTAGGGTGCTAAGTTCACGATGGCAGGCTGCTAGTGTATTGCTGCTTATTCCCGAGAGACTAGAACAAGTCTTGGCACCCAGGAGTGTTCCAAACGATCTGTGTGGAATGAAGGAATAAGAGCATGAATGAGTGACTTGCTTTCCCTGGGGGATTGCAGCGTGGACCCCATGATGCCTTCAGGGAGTCCTAGAACCTCTGGAAGTTGGATGCAAATATTTGTGTGTAGGCAAAATTTCCCAGAGGAAGGAACCCTGCATCCTTCTGAATCTTAAAAGTGTGCATGACCCTTAAGGACGAAGAAGACTTGTCCTTGTCTGTGCCCCAAGTAAACCCAGTCACAGCCACGAGCTGTCTGACAGGGTCCATCTGTGGCCAGTGGCTACCATATTGGAGGATGCCAAGTAGAACATTTCCATCATGACAGGAAGTTGTGTTGAAGAACCTCTGTTCTAGAGGTGCCCACCAAAAGTCCATCTCTCAGATCCCCCTGGCAAATAGGAGACAACCATCCTTATTTCCAATTTCAAAGAAAGCATGGTGTGTTCTCAACTATAAATACCACTCTGGGGCTAGGGTGCCGCTCAGTGGTAGAGCACCAGAGGCCCTGGATTCCATCCCCAGTGGTGCCAGGAAAGGTCAATAGCAATGCCCCTGCAGAAGCAGACCTTGCTTCGGTGGCGCACAGACAAGTCTAGAATGATAATGAATGGACACTCAGGCATAGAACATTGGGAAGAAGTCTAGAGGGGATCTTTTATTTATAGTGTCGCTAAGTAGGTAGCGAAGTTGGAAATCCTCCTAGATGTGGCTCGTATTTGCAATGAAAAATTTAAATCCCTTCTCTGCTGATCTCCGATGATATTTTCCAAAAGTTCTAAGTGACAGGGCTTCCGCTGGACAGGCGTTGCTCGTGTTTCTGTGACTAGCCAGAGAAAGGTCTCAGGTCCCTAACCATGCTGCTGTCTGCGCCCCTCTTTCCCCAGGAGCAGTCCTTCAGTGACCTGGGCGCCAAGTGCAGGGGCTCCCGACACGAGGAAGTCATTCAGCGTCAGAAAAAGGCCCTGTCAGAACTCCGAGCACGAATCAAAGAACTAGAAAAGGCCTGCTCTTCCAGTAAGTCCCCTCCTCCCTAGTCCCTGTCACCTCGTAATGGAAGGACCTTATAATACCAAGAAAGAGGGGCCGGCCGTGACCTCAGAATCAAGTGCGGGTTTAACATTAAATAAATAGGACATCATGAAAATCACATCGTCCTCCTTTTGCTTATTTCGCTGTGGCCGGGGGGAGACTCTGTCACGGACTTACACTCCCTGAGGGTCCACGTCGGGGAAGCGCTTAGGGCACCCCATTCCCAGGGGCTCGGGGCTGTCTGCCGGGTGGGGCGCGGCACTGGCTCAGGCCTGAAGCCCGAGCCCACGCCCCATCCTCGGCCGTGTCTGGAGATCTCAGGGAAGCTCGCCCTCCGGCCTCAGCCCTGACACCTGTGCGGCTGCCGCCCGGCCTCCATCAGGCCACGTAATCTCTCTAGGCCTCAGTTTCCTCATCTGCCAGGGAGGTCGTGAGGAGTCACAGCCCTGTGGTAAGTGTCCGTAGACTGCAACTCTGGGATCCCATGGAATCACCCCTTCCTGAGTCTAACTCGTTTCTTTTGTAGATCATAAGGACCACCTGAATGAATCATTCCTAGAACTAAAGACGCTCCGAATGGAAAAAAACATCCAGAAAATTATATTGGACACAAAACCCATCTTGTCAACTCCCTCCAGAATGGAGATCCAAGCGGTAACCAAAGAATGTTCTCTGCAGTGAAGCGGCATGCGGGGAGGGTGGACCTGAGGGCAGGCGTGAGCCGTGGGGGCCGCATAGGAAGGTGACCCCAACCTGTGCAGCTTGGGGTCAGCTGACTGGACATGGGCCAGGTCTGTGGCCAGTGCTTTCACAGCAGGTATCCGTTCTGCTGAGCGTTCAGCGGCCTGCCTTATGATAGGAAGCCGCAAGTTTGCCTCAAGTTTCTTTTCACTGTAAACCAAAAAGCACGAGCACATAAAAGGAAGCAGGAGGGAGCGATGATGAAGAGACCCAAGGTCTGGGGTCCGAGGGACCCGCGTCCAAATCCCAGCCTGAAAGCTGGGTGGCCTCGGGCAGGGCCCTTAACCTCTCTGAGCGTGTATTTCCCAGCTATGGGATGATGATAGAAAGTTAAAGGAGTTCATTCTGAACAGTGCTGAGCCCAGTGCCTGGCTCAGGGTGCAGGGCTTAATAAATGATCACTGTCATTATTACTAAATATCATTTAAACAGCAGCGTTCGAGGAAACCTGCCCTTCTTAAAGGGGCAGAGTCTTGGTTGCCAGGATTTTCAGAAGTGGTTTGATAGTGAATTTGAAGGTGCCCTTGTACCCTGAATGGGTGTTTGACTGGGCATGATGGACACATGACAGTGGGTGGCAAGGTCAGCATCAACGACCAGCCCCTCTGAGTGGCTGCTTGCTGAATCTGAACGACACACAGGCTTCGAGAAGAAACAACAAGGCCGACCCCTTTAGGCTGACACTCTGTCCACAGATTCTATGGGCATTTGCTAGAGTCCAGGACGGAAATGAATTGCTTGTCTTGATGAACTCAAACCTTCCTTCTCAGAGTTTGGGCACGGAGGTCAGCTAGACCTCCTAGCCTGGCCTGCTTCCCAGAGACCTTGCCCTTGAGGATGACCCGGATCTCACTGCTGACACTACACAGCAGGAAACCTCCGACCCGCTTTCAAATCCTCCAAGACTGGCAGTAGTTAAAATGGAAGGACAAGGAGGACGAACAGTGGACACGCCCAGGGCCCAGTGCCCGGCGCGGAGCTCAGCTGCGCTGTGTTCCCATTACTCCTCCCGCAGCGGTGCTGCCGCTGCTGTGATTAGCCCCATTTCACAGATATGAAAACCAAGGCTCCTGAAGGCCAGGTACCTCCTGCAAGGTCGCAGAGATACAAACCGAGGGAGCCAGGGCTGCGTCCCTGGCAGGCTGCCTCCTGCGCCCTGCTATTGTGTAGAGAAGGGAGAAGGAAGGGCCCCGAGGGTGCGCGGCCACAGCCAGAGGGCCGGAGACCCTGAGCTGCGTTTTAGGTTCTTTTTGCAGCTCTTCTGCTCAGACCGTCATCTTCAAAGACCCTCTTTTTTTCTCACCCCGGTAACTGTCCACTTGACACGGATCAGTACGTCCACCCCTACCTATCACAGTCGTGTTCGGGCTTTCTGTTCGACAGTGGGCGTTTTCATTGCTCACCTCAGAGGCTGACAGGGCCTCCCGGCAGATGCCTGGGTGAAATGTTCCTGTTGTCTGTAGCAAGCACTTCAGACCCAAACTGGTTCTGAGGACCTTGATTGTGGTTGTCGGTGGCTCTCCAGACGCCCCAAGTGGTGTGGCGGCTCCCCCATTGCTGAGCTTTCAGCCGCCTGCTGTGACTGGGGTCTCAGCGAGTGAGCAGCTGTGAACCCCACCCTGCGTCATCCCAGGCCAGGGCCTGAGGCAGCCTCGCCCACAGCCCCCGCTTCGCACGGGGAGAGCACTTGTTCACACTTTCTGAAGGCCTCGCTTCTGCTGTGTGAAATGGTTGCTTTGGTAAAAGGAGAGGGACGTTTGCTTTGTGACCTTTACTTATTCATTCAATACATGTGCCCATACCAGGCCCCTCTGTGCCAGGTGCCACCCTAGGCGCAAGGAGAGGGTTGGTGAGTAGACAGCAACACGGGCCCCGTCGAGTCAACGGGGAGTCTCAACCTCCGCACCCTTGTATTCCTGCCCAGTCGGCCAGGGGCTGTCGGCATATTGCAGGACATCTTCCCCCTGGATGGCAGCGGCACTCCCCATCCTCAGACGTGGTGACAGAAAGCATGTCAGACATTGCTGACCATCCCGGGGAAGGGGATGGACAGAGTCACACTCGCTGTGAGCCCTTGTTCTAGAGGAAAGACAGACGTCAATCAAAGCTGACGAGCCTTGTAAAACGCACTGCACAGAGTCCTTCTCCCAGGGTAGGAGCACAGTCCTCTTCAGAAAGCAGTGGGCAGAGAATCCAGACTGAGAGTCAGGAGCCGAAGGGAAAGCCGCCTCCCGAGTCACCCTTCGGTGGTGACAGAGCTGACTTCCGGTTGCAGGATTTCTAATGGAGCGCAGAGAGAGTTTCTTTTCTTTTTCATTCCAGGACAGTCTCTCCAACTCAGACTCCAGCTCTACCATGGAGAAGTCAGAGAAAACGGACGTCACCGAGGCGTTAGAACTCAGCGAGAGACTGGTGTGTACTGAGCCTGGGGCCCCTCCCAGCGCCTGGCCCCTGCGGTCACCGTGGGCCTCACGGTAGTCATAGGTAGACCTATGTAGTCACTCTGAAAGCTCCTGAAGGCCTGCCTGTCACCCAGCACGGGTCAGAGACGGCACAGCCCAGTGCCCGTGTCTGTGGCCGTCCACCCTGGGATTCCCAGAAAGGCCTAGTGTGAGTGGATGTGGAGACAACCAGGCCCAGTTGCCCTCGTTTCCAGAGCTCGTGCGCGTGCTCTGCAGTGGTCACCTTCCAGGACCGTGGTGCCCCCGGGAGCAGCCGCGGCCCGGGCACTGCCCTGAGCTGCCATGCCTTTCCTTGCAGTACCTGGACATGAGCAGGACGCTCGGAAGCCTGATGAACATCAAGGACATGTCGGGTCTCGTGTCCATGAAACACCTGTCCCCCAAAGAGAGGGAGAAGGTCAACCAGCTGCGACAGAGGGACCTGGACCTGGTGTTTGATAAGATCACCCAGCTCAAGACCCGGCTGCAGAGGAAGGAGGAGCTCCTGAAAGGCTACGAGCAGGACGTGGAGCGGCTCAGGTACCGCGGGCCCGTGGTGCCAGCCGCAGACCCCTGGGCCGGGACAGGAAGCATGCAAGAGGGGAGTGGCTGAAACGCTGGGGGGCAGTGACCAGCCCTGATGGGGCCAGTCTGTCCATGAGAAGGCCAGTAGAAGCACTGGGCTCCCGCGTTCTGCACGCTCTGAGCGCGAAGGGCACCTCTTGTCAGCCTCTGTGACTCCCTGGCGTGGCTCCCAGAGTCGCATGCCCCAGGCAAGTTGGCAGGGCACAGCCCGGACCAGCCCATGCTGCACACGTCCTGCCCTCTGCTACCCAAGTCCTGCCGGGTCTCAGGCCTGCGGAGGGGCTCCTAAGTCAGCCCTGCATGGAAGCGCGTGGAGGGGCCACGGGTGTGGGGACAGAGGGGACGACAAGAGCAGGGATCCTGTCTCTCCATGCGCCCAGGCAGAGCAAAGTGTCGGTCCAGATGTACCAGTCACAGGTAGCGAAGCTGGAGGATGACATCCACAAGGAGACGGAGGAGAAGGCGCTGCTGAAGGAGGCCCTGGAGCGCACGGAGCACCAGCTGCATCAGGAGAAGAGGATCAGCAGGGCCTTCAGGCAGCAGAAGGTGAGGTGCCCCAGCTGGGGGAGCCCCAGACTGCCCCTCCGCCCCCTTAGAAACGGCAGAGGGCAGCCCCAGGAGAGAGGAAGGTGGCAGGACAGCTTTGACAGGCCCTGGTCCAGACCAGAGCTGCACCACCTGCTGCGCCCTGGGCAGCTCTTCTGGGCAGCCTCGCTCTGCAGGCCAAGCCCGGCCAGGCCAGGGCTCTGCCTGAGGATCGCATTCCTGATCCAGTTCACCCTGGGGCCAGCAGTTTTGCCTGGCTGGTACGAGGCTCCCTGCGTTACACACGGGGAAACTGAGCTCCGAGGTTGAGAATTGCCCAAGCTCACACAGTAGCCAGGACCCGACCCCAGATGTCTCTGGCCCTAGTTCCTGTACCCTGTGCTGGGCCCCCTGGTAACGGTTAGCTTTTACACTTTAGAACCATGTGCATACTGTGTGTGTGTGTGTGTGTGTGTGTGTGTGTGTGTGTGTGTGTGTCACCTGCCTGAGCTCTGAAGAGGCCCCGTCCCCTAGAAGGCTGCCCCTCCCCATCCCGGGCATCCAGCTCAGATGCGGCTCCCAGAAGCCCACACCCACCCTGCACACAGCCCGGGAAGAAGGCAGCCCTCCCGTTCCGAGGGAGCCCCAGACGTGGTGTCTCCAGCATTCTCTGCTCTGAATTAAACATCACAGGCTTCCACACGCGTGTGTCATGGGGCTTCCTCAGGCGGAAGACAGTGTCCTTTTACGTGGAGCCTGCCAGCCAAGCTGGGCAGCGCCACAGTCTGACATGTGGTTTGATGTGCCCTCTGGGGAGCCCGCTCCTTCCCGAGTTGCCCCCCAGGGTTGGCAGCCCCGGCCCCCAAGCAGAGATAGCAGCCACAGAATAGGACGGGAAGGGCCCCACAAAGCCATTGTGGTGCGTGGGCTGGCGTGCCGGGAAGCAGGGGATTTGCATAATCAGCGGCACATGCATTATTCATGCGGCCTCTTCATACACAATGAGGGCCCTGCCAGGCTGCGTGGCACCAGCCAGCCTTCCATGGCGGAAGATCTGAACGGGCCAAGGTAAATGTGTGTCGGTCCCCAGAAGAGCAAAAGCTGGGGACTCCGAGCTCACGGAATTCACGTGCAGGGAGATGGGACGGGAACTGCAGCCTCTCGGTCCCAGCAGGGCTGCCGGGTCCCTCCAAGGCAGGTCCCTCCAGGGCGCTCCCAATAGCCCAGGGAGGCACTGAGCTGCCCCTCAGAGAGGAGAACCCGCGGCCAGCAGAGGTGGTGCCTAGCTGCACGAGAGCAGCGGCAGGGTCCCTGGGACCTCGCGCTCCTGCCCTGGTCCTGGCGCACCTCCCCACCTCACCCTGCAGCACCTTAGCTCACCCGGTGCTCATCCTGGTGGGTTCTCGTTGACATTCGTTATTAGCATGTTGTCCGGAACCCCTCTCGGTTGGGGGGAAATAAAGTTCTACAGTTTTGCTAGATTCTAAAGGAAACCTGCTTATATCTGTCTTGCCATCAGCTCCTTTCTAGGAGCGTATTTTCATTTTAAAACGGAAGTCAAAGGAAAACAGAACTAAGAGTCTTAACTTTTTCAAAGTCTCCAGCATAAAATCTCAGCACCTATCCATAAAGATGGACCGGATTGCTCCCCTGGAGCTCCAGAACACTCCCCACCGTAACAAAAAAAATACAGACACGCACCCCAATGCAGTTTTAATGTTTCAGCATCTTTTCACCAAGCAGGACTTTCCAGAATCACAAGCCTACTTCCCTTTGGTGGTGCAAATGAGACTTGATAGAATATGCTGGGGAAACTTCAACACCAAACACTCCCAGAGAACATCCTGGTCTGGGGCCCCCGAACCCTGGGATGCCCTGTGAGCTCTCTCCAGGGGACAGGGTGACAGTGACAGCGGCCCAGCCCATGTTCGGTCTCTTTCACTTTCCATATCGCTAGATAAGACAGCAGTATCCCCGAGTGACAAGTGACTTCACCCCTATGTCTCAGTTTTCTCAACAACACTGTGACAACAGAACCTACTTCCTGGAGCTGTGAGGAAGGTGGTGTGGCCTAATGCAGAAGCCTGTGGCGCACAGCAGACTCCTCACCCAATTCCTCGGGGGTGAGAACGGCAACTGGGGTGGGGGGCAATCCCTGGGCTCCTTTCAGAGAACTGCCTGCCAGCTGACAACCAGCCCTGAGACTTTCCCCTGGTCCCCTAAAGTGGGCAGTTCCTTTGTAAAGCTCTCTTTTCTGTTCAGTGAATACAACTAGGGCCATGGCCAAGACAGAGCAGAGACTTTTTGTGAATGGGTTAAGCCCGGAATTTTCAATAGAAAACATTGAAATGCACAGAAGTTGCCCTTTGGAAAGCCGCGAGCCCTTTCTTAGCCCTTCCTCAGAATTTAAGTGTGAGAACTGCCACTGCCGCCGGGGAAGCAGCTCAGCTCCCGTCCAGGATCCAGCCAATCAAATCCTGGCCAAGCAGCTTGGCACAGCTTTGCCAGGTGGTCTCAGCTGGGCTGGAGCCCCCAACCTTCTCCCTACTTAATTAGCTCAGATCCCTAATCTTTACAATGACAATAGAAATAGTGTCTAACTCACAGGGTTGGATTCCATGAGAGCATATTTATAAAACCCTAAGCAAACAGGGCCACTCGATACATGTCCCCAGGCCACCATCAACAGCTTCGCTATTCTATTTAGCGCAGTGTTTTCCAAGATTCTCTTGGGCCCAGGTATTCTCTAGATACCGTGTGTTTTAGACCCAGGATCACATTCCAGGTGTTATATAGGCTGTTAATGGACTAGGGGGCTCAGCAACGCTCCCAGGATCCCCCTGCAAAGACAAGAAGGTAAAATGCAGACGGCGTGGTGCAGTGTCTGCACAGAAGGTGGCCAAAGGAAAAGGGGCCTCACCCATCCCCCATCATCTGCCCACCCGGTCCAGCGAATTCCAGCATCTCCACGAAATGCCCGAGGTGTGTCCCAGATTGGAAGAGGTGAGGACGTACTAAATGCTCTTGTTTTCACTCAGGAACGTTTAGAGGATCACGAACACAGAAATGCCAAAGCACCAGCACCTTGCAACTGTTCCTTCAAAGAAAACCAGCGGCAGGTATGGAGAGGTGTTCTGCTCAGGCAGCCAGACACAAAGTAGATACAGTCTTTGCAGAGGGTAAGAGCCCACGGAGCGTAAATCCCAGCCCACGCGGCCCCAAGGACACCCCCGGGACACTGAGCACCTCCACTTCCCACCCTCCCCAGCCCCAGCCCCTGCCCAACGCTTGAAATGACCTAAAAGACCGGCAAGTGTCTCCCCAGTGCGATGAGGCGAGGGGAGGGGGAATTCGGGAGTGCTTTGGCAGATGGGGGCACCAAATGAACTGGGGACTTGCCAACAAACTCGTGACAAAGGAAGGGAGGGGTGGAACCCCAGGAATCCTGTCCTAGGAATGAAATAAATCAGGGAAAGTGGGAGCCAGGAGTAGGGATGGAAGTCCCCACTGTTAATGATGTCCACACCTGCCAAGGGGAGCCTCATGTGATGCTGGGCTTCCTGGCAGCCAATGGGAAAGGGAAAACCAACTCAGTCTCAATTCACAGTGTCCATGGGGTACGCCCAAGCATCAGAACAGAGACCATGCTGGACTCTTCCCCTAGAGGGACACTGTAGCACAATGAACCACGTGCCTAAAAATGGCCATAGTGCAGAAGCAACAGGATATCAGCCAAGTCATGTCTGAGGAAGTCCCTTGAGACAGGCTGATGTTCCCACATCCTACGAGTCCAGCCAAGTTCAGTGAAAGTGGGTCTGCAGGTGGCCAGGCTCTGCTCTCCAGCTGCTGCGGAGCCCACTGTTTGGACTCAATCCAGGACTGAGCAATGATCCAACTGGGGTTTCCTGAAGCCCTTGGTCCTGGGGAAGGGTGTGACTCGGGACCCCCGGACCCTTGCTCCCCAGAGCAGCCCTCCTTCACCGGTTCCATCTGCCAAGCACTTACGCCCATCCCAATAAATGGCCTTCCTCCAAAGCTGGGGGAGAGCCCAGCAGGGTGGCCAGATTGAGAGGACAAAGTAGAACAGGGTGCCCGGCTGCACTTGGGTTCGAGATGAGCAGCAGAGGCGTCCCGCCCACACACGTCCTGAACGTGGCACTGAACATTCTTAGACTTTAAAACACGCTCTTCCGAGATGTGAATGAAATGGGGCGCCCCGTGTCTCCCCTGGGGGCCTGTCAACAAATACTTACTGAGCCCCAACTAGACGCCAAGGAGGGAGCTCTGAGGGAGCGGTCGCCAACAGCAGCCGCGGATGGGCTTCCTGTGGCTCACGGGGCGTTTTCTCGTTTGGGGTTTTTGCTGTTTTGTTTGTTTTGGTCTGTTGTTTTGTTTTTAAGTAACATCTCAAAATAGGGCACTTCCACAGACTACCCTAGATTTCTGGCCTCTCTGAGAAACTTGGAGAAACCATCCCCCAGGCCTCTCAGAAAGGACCCGGGCTGCTCCTGGGTTTGCTGCCACCCCCGTTTCACCCCCTTCTTTTGCACCGCTGGCCCCTGGAAGCATCAGGTTGGTGACCCCGTGGGAGCTCAGGACTCTCCTCCTCCAGATACCCCCACGTTCACCCGCCCCCACCCGAAAGGGAGGCCCAGCTGGCTCACCGTTGTGTCCTCAGCACCTCAGGAGTCTCCCTCCTCCGGGCACTGCCCCTGAGGCGCAGGACAGCAGTTGGCAAGCTTCAGAGTTGGGGTGATGGCTTCCAAACAGGCTGCAGTCCCTGAGAGGAGGCCAGCGGGCGTGTTTCCTCATGCCCACCTGGGGGACGTTTAGAGGGACACCCCCAGGGACCTCCCAGGGACCCCCATCCCTGCTCTGGGAGGCTCTGCCACCAGCCACAGCAGATTTGTCCTCAAAAAGAGTACAGTGTTCTGTGGGACCCGGCTGACCAGCCTCCTCCTTGCTGGAATCTGAACCGAGATCCCCAGAAGGCCGGTGGGAGTGGTGGACCACTGTCCCCATCCACGCCCCCTCCCGCAGGCGCCACCGCCACTTCCGGTCCCAAGGTAGCTCCAACATCCCAAACGGCCTCTATGGCTGAGAAGAACCCATTTTTCTTTGAGGCAGAAAAGCAGAGGGGTTGAACATAAGCGTCACGTGGCCCGTGTTCTTTCTGAATTGAAGAGGCGAGGTTCCTAGACGTGGGGAAGGAAAAGAGGCAGAGGCCAGGTTCTGAGCCAGAAAGAGAAGCGAGAAAACAGCAGGTCAACAGCAGGGAGCCCAGGTGACAACTGCAGCCCAGAGCAGTGAACCAGGCACTTAGTCCGTGCCAGGCATGGAGCCAGACACGGGACATGGCTCATCACACTTCACGACGCCCAGTGGGACGGGCATTGTGCCTGTCCCGACTTAAGACGAGGTGTCTGCAGCTCAGAGTCCAATCGGTCCAGAACCGCCCAGGGGAGCCCACGGCAGATCTGACACCGCGTGGGTGTTTCTTGCCCTCCTTCAGGTGATAAACCTCCAGGTCGTCACTGATACCATCTGGGTGGCATGTCTCTTGATTTTCAAGGAGGCGCCCTCCAGAAAGCCCTGGAGAGTTCAGAATCCAGGCCGTGAGGTCTGAAACACGCCATTGCCATCCACGATTCAGCCTTGGGGCTGGAATTGCCCCAACCATATTCCCGTCCTCCCACAGCAGAGGCGGCTCTCAGAGATCCACACCCTCCCACTGAACGTGAGAGAGGACAGAGGTTCGAGTTTGACAAAAGGCCACAGTTATTCTGAGAGAATAAAGCCATCATTGGAAAAATCAGATAGCCTATGAAAGGGAGGTTTCTGGAAAGCAGAAGCCTGTTCTCAATCAATACCCTTGTCCTAAGACAAGGTGACTACTGCTCAGAGCAGATGTCAGAACAGAGCGTCCCAAGGGTCCCCTGGATCTGAGAACGTTGCTGCCTGCAGAGTGAGACCGAGGGAGGCTTGAAACTTACTCATCCACACACGGGAAACACTGTGCGGGCAGACATGCCGGAGCCAGGAGTCTTTGGGCCAGCCCTGAAGTTGCAGGGATGTCCTGCGTCTCTGAGCGTTGACATCCTGGAACTTTGGGCCTCCTCAGGGTTAGGAGCCGGAGCAGACTGTGCTGCACTAGGTGCAGAGCGAGCTTCCTGTTCTCCAGGCCTTCGATCTGGGCTTGGAGGCTTCACGTCTAGGCTCTCCATGGTGCAGAAAGGTGTCTTCCAGGTTCCTTGCAGAGCACGGGTTGCCTGGAAGTGTAGGTCCTGAGGGTGAGAGTCATCGTGACCACCTCAGAAAGGGCAGGCCGCGTGGAATTCATTCCTCCGTCTTGCCACTCAGTCTCTCCCCCGCCGCCCCCCCCCCCCCCCCCCAGTGAGCTCCAGATCTGGACCTTCCTTTCTAAGGCCCGAGGGTTTTTTTGTTTTCTGTCCTCTACAATGCCATTCATTAAATTTGTTTCACTGCAGCTAACAATCTTCTATAATTGTGTGCGGGTTGTAGGCTAAAGAGGAAAATCTAGTTCCTAGCCTTCTAGAAATCTCTAGAAATGTATTGAGTACTAAGTCTACAGTAGCTAGGGTGCTGGGCACAAGAGAAAGGAGAATGAACAAAAAGAGGTGCCGTCCTGTCCCCCGTCCATTCAACAGACACCTGCTGGGCGCCCATGCTGTGGCAGGTGCTGGCCATGTGTCCAGACCATTCACACACTCTACGTGGGGGCAGTATCACCCCCGAGGGAGCCAATATTTATGTATTTTCCTGCTACCAGGAATTAAACCCAGGGGTGCTTTACCACTGAGCCACACCCCCAGCCCTTCTTATTATTTATTTTGAGACAGGACTTTGCTAAGTTTCTGAGGTTGGTCTTGAACTTGTGATCCTCCTGCTTCAACCTCCTGAGTTTCTGGGATTATAGGCATGTGCCACAAGGCCCAACCAATATTTATTCTTTATATATAAAGCACAAATACACATATACAGGTTGAACAACCCAATCCGAAAGTCCAAAATTCAAAATGTTCCAAAATCTAAAACATTTGAGTACTAATTTGGCGCCACAAGTGGAACATTCCACACTGTGAAACTGTGTCATGCATGAAATTATTTAAAATATTTTATCAATTACCTTACGTGTGTGTGTGTGTGTGTGTGTGTGTGTGTGTGTGTGTGGTGTATATGAACCATAAGTGAATCTGGTATTTAGACTTAGGTCTCATCCCCAAGAAATCTCGTTATGCCTGTGCAAATATTCTAAAACTGGGAAAAATCTAAAATCAGAACCACATCAGTCCAAACATTTGGGTGAGGGTTATTCAGCTTTGTGTGTGTGTGTGTGTGTGTGTGTGTGTGTGTGTGTGTGTGTGCACGCGTGTGTGCTGTATGTAATACTGAAATTTCATAGAGCAGGAGGGTAGGAAAGATGTCCACCGTGGGGGACGGAGAATGGCAAAGGGCTGAGAAGCATGGCTCTAGGTGAATGAAAGCAAAATCCCTGGCTTCCAGCCCGGGACTCTTTCAAATGTCAATACTAGTATTAATTAGATAATGACTGTGGGCACGGCACTCTGAGGGCGGAGGGTTGAGCCCAGGAGCCTGTTTCACAGAGGCCCTCCCAGTCCAAAAGCCAGCAGAGGCCTGGCTGGAAGGCGCCATTGCCCCTATAGAGAGGCTGCAGGACAGGCAGGGAGCTTGCCAGGGCCCAGGCTGCGGTTGTCTGGAACAGCCACCCAGTGTGCCCTGAGTTGGTTCCACCTGGGTGCCTCTGTTTAAAGCCTGGCTTCTGCTCCTTAAGGGAGTCTTGTGGTTCCAAAGACCTCAAGCTGGACCTGGCGCTCCGGCCTCCCTCCAGGCTGGGCTCTGCCGGCTGCCCCCACCCTCCACCACATCCGCAGGTTCACATTCCCCAGCCGCTGCCCCTTCCTGGGTGGGTCAGGTCACCCCCTGCCCCTCCCTGTCACACTGAAAGAGAATCTAAAGGTCCTTCTGCCCCAGCAGGCCCGGGGCGGAAACTGCCGGGACCTGGCACTATTTTTAACAAACTCTCTGGGTCCAGCGCCAGCAGCCAACCTGCCACCACATCAGGGCGCTCACTTTGGGAAACCATCCGCAGGGGGCAATTTTATTGAAAATCAAATTAAAAGGAGTATAAAGGGCAGGCCGTGCAGAGTGGAGAGGCTAGTGACATCTCCCGTCTGCTTTCTTCCTCCCTGGTCATGGCGCCCGACATTTATTTGGGGGGCTCCTGGAGAGCTCTCGGCCTTAAACCTTGCCGACTGCCGGTTCTCAAAACGCATTCCAGCCTCCCCTGCGCCCCTGGCCCTGGTCTCAGAAGGGGACTTTTAAGCCTGTCTGAAAGTGAAAAGAGCTTAGTGAGCACAGGCCCATGCACACACACACACACCCCTGCCTGTCCTCGGTGCCCTCCAGGCCTCCGATTTGTCCGCAGCCATGTGACAGAAGGGAGTGAATAGCATGTCAGAGCCCACAACTCCCTTTTTGGGAGGGATCTTCCAAAAAGCTCAGCTGTGCCAAGGAGCCAAGCAACTAAGACTGGGAGCAAGTCAGGCCAAGGCTGCCTGGGTGCCCCTTCCGGGGACAGGGTTTCTCCCCTGAACAGTCTGCACGCTCTCCTTCCAAACCATCAGACAGAAGACACCTTTAATTTAGTGATAGTCCATCAAGAGAAACTATGTCACCCTGAACGTGTCCATCATACGAAGCCCCGTTTCAAAACCACGAAACAAGGATGTAAGAGGGGCCAGTCACAGCTGAGCGCTGGAAGGGTGCACCCCAAACAGTAACGCGGCTGGGGTCTGGGTAGCAGGATAAGGCTGAACCACATCTCCTCGCTCTTACCTGTGTGTAGGTACATGTGTGTGTTTGTGTGTGTTTTGCAACATTTTCTTCTGGTTACAAAAGCAAAATGAAACCATTTGGGTGGAACATGTTGGGATCTCACCGCAATTATAGAGTTTATGCCTCTTGCTTGTTGAAGGTTGGAGCCAAAAAAGCCACCCTAAAGATGGACCAAGAAAAAGAGATGAAAAAAGAAACATCCAGAAAACCCAGCCAGAGCCTGTTGTTTTCTAAGCCCGGCGGAAGGAACTAGAACAATGTCATCTCACCCAGACTCGCGTGATCCTCCATGAGTCGGTTTGACTCTTCCGTGTCAAAATATTAAGACGCTTATGCAGGACTTTAAAGATTGTTACCCTAGCGTTTGACTTTCTAGACTGGTATTTTGCACAGTATGTATTTGGGTGTGTGTGGGGGTGGGGGTTCCTTTTTTTTTAATAACTATGAGTGTATACGAACTCAGGTATGTGAGTGTGTTTGTATCCTAGACTCCTAGGCCTGGTACGTACAATGACATGGTTCCACATTTGGGTCATGACATCACACCCGGAAGGAGCTCTGGGAGACCCGCAGTGGGGAAAAGCCAAGACTGGCACGGGAATCACAGGCAGAGTGGGCACCTCAGAGCCCTCTAGGGCCATGCCATAGGGAATTTATAGCTGAGTTTATTGTAATAAATTTAGAATACCAATCAGTTGAATCGCTTCTGTAATAACATTCCTCTGGCACCCTCTGAAGTTTTCAAAACACTTATGGAATCCTTCCCCGGCCCCAGGAGGTAAATACATGTGTTCTCCGTTTCACAGAGGGGGAAGCTAGCCCAGGGAGGTTAACTGACCTGCCTAGAGTCCCACAGCTTTAAATTCAGGAGCTGGTCTTGAGCCCCAGTTTCTAATTTCATCTCATGCTCTCCATTCTGCCACCCCAAGATGGTCCCAGTGGTTCCAGTTCCGAGCCACAAGGACAGACCAAGTCCCCAGAGAACACACACAGCCCAGGAGGACACACTGCTCCCCCCCGGTGTTGGGAGGGACCCTCCTTCCCAGGCACCATCTCTGCTCCTCCCATGTCCTGCTTTCTCTCTCTCCACCTGTCCTCATGCCACTCTTGTGTTGGGGGAGGGGGAAGAGCCAGAAGTCATGAATAGGATTTTTTTTTAAATATATTTTAAAGAGCCACAATAAAATTATTTTTTATGTTTTAAAGCTAGGTGTATTCTTAATACTAATTAAAACTCAGGGGACTCCTCCATGGAACTCTCTGTGTGATCCCCCTTGGAATGCACATCTTTCAGGGGGCGGGACCAAAAAATCAGTGACCTTAAAAAGATGAAAATTCCAGAAACTTTACATAAAGAATCTGGTAGTATGAAGACCATACCTCATCTCCAAAGTCCGAAGCAAGTTTTTCTCTAGCATCAGCATAGATCACTTGGTTAAGTAGCAGTTTAAGCAGCTGGTGCAGGTTTGGGATCCAAATCGTATAAAAAATCCATTGTTTGTTGAACAGGTATATTTGAATTTGCAAACGTTAAATACAGTGGATTTATGAATCCCCCCTATTTTAGGCCTTTCAAAGGAACTTGTTAATGTTTAGCATATCAACGTCACTGCCTCTCCACCCCGTGGACAAGGAGGACAAGGTGTGTCCACAGCCTCATCCTCCCTGCCCTGAGTGGCTCCCTGCAGGGCTGGCCGTCGCTGATTGGCTGGATCGTAGCTACCCAACCCAAGCCAGGCCAATCCGATTTCCCTCCTAATTCAAACCAGACCAATCAGCATCTCAGTCCTTGGGATGCCATTCAGGACCTTGGTGGTGCTGGCGCTGTGGGAGGAGGTGCCGTTCCATGGTTGGGGAGGGCCTTTCCCATGTATTCGGAGAAGCAGAAGGTTGGAGATGCGCAGGGAGTAGAGGGACAAGGAACCGCGGGATCCCAGAGCGAGCAGGTCCTGCAGACACCTGCAGACGCCAAGGAGCCTGTTGTGCCATGCAGGCTGAACACCCGCACCTCGTCACCTCGTCTTCCCGGCCTCCCCTGCAGCTAGGAAGGCCGTATGTGAGCGCTGCCCAGTGACGGACATGAAAGCCCCCAGGAAGGCTTCCCTTCTGGAGCACAGTCAGGCTTCCCCTCGGGAAGGCTTCGCCCCTTTGCCCTCGCTCCCCATTTGCTCCCGGGGCTCAGATTTGGAGCAAGAGTAGCCATCTCGAGGATCATCAGACAAAAAGCAAGAAGCCAAAGCCCGAGCGCCAAGGACAGTGGGCTGGGAAGACCAGAGGGAGGGTGGGCGTCTGGCGACATCTGCTCCACCTCTGTACTTCTTTGTAGGACAAATAAGCCCCTACCGGTTGAAGCCACTGAGTCATCTGGGAATGTTTGTGCTGTGCAACAAACCACCCCAAACGTAGTGACTGAGAATGACATATCATTTCTCATGAGTCCATGGAGCACGCTGGGCATTTTTGCTGTCTAGGAAGGCTTGGCTGGAGCTGGTTTAGGGTGGCCTTGTTCAGGTGCCTGGTCACTGGCTGACAAATGGGTTAGGTCGGTGGATCTCAACAACCCGCGAGTTAGACCAGCCCCCCCAGACATTTGACAATGTCTGAATATAATTGTGATTGTCACCGCTGGGGCAGGAGGGAGCTACTTTTGCCTAGTGGATCAAAAAAGGCACAGAACAACACCCCAAGACAAGGAATCACTTCCTCTCACATGTCAGTAGTGGTGAGGTTGAGAAGCCTGGTCTAGAGAGGCCTCCAGCTGGAACAGCTTGTCTTAGCTCAGCACGCTCCGTCAGCATCCAGCAGGCCAGGCTGGGCTCACTCACGTGGCCACGGTCACAGGTCCCCAGTGAGAGCGAGCCCTGATGCACAAGCAGCGGTCAAGTCTCTACCTGCCTGTGTTTGTTTATACCTCATGGGTCGAAGCCAGGGTTGCTGTCAGCCGGGCTCTAGATCTTTACAATCTGCCCACATCCGGTTTCTGTCGTTGGAAGCTGAATATGTTCCAAACTGACATGGAAAGGGAAGGCTCCCTGATTCCTGATGACCAGTTCCCTTCCCCGTGAAGGTAGTTCCAGTGCTTGCCCTTGGGTTCCATTAAGACCCTTTGTATCACACAAGATTCCTGGATTGTGAACAGAAACTTCCTGTGGCTAACAGACAGAAGGGAGTTAGCTTGTCTATTGCAAGGAAATGAGGACGTCTAAGCAAAGAAGAACCTGGCTTGGGCACTCAGGGACCTGCTTTTCCTCCCCACACATGCTCCCTTTGGGTGTCCACCGGTGGAGTGTCTGTTATTTGCAGCCTTTACAGAGACACTGCGACACAGTCCCCACCGATGGTTCTGAAAAGCCACCAGCAACTCTCCATGGGGAGAGGTACGACAAGGTACCGCAAAGAGGATCCCTTGAAACCCCCAGTCTTCCCCTGCTCCTCCAAGAAGCTGTGACAATCGGCTTCCTTCCGCCCTTGCCAACGGTAACCGGCTCGGATTCTTGGAATCGTGACTCTAACGATAAGGTGCCCTTCTCTTGCAACTTGGCAGCGTCACCATTGCCTGTTGTTGCAGAAACCAGAGTCATGAAATGTCTGGGGGAAAAAATAGCTCCCGGATCTGCACTCCAAAGCCTGCTCCCGGGAAATGCAGTGGTTTCCAATTTTTTAGGGACTTGGGGGATCGAAGCACTATGGTAAGGATCAGAGGAGCCCCCATAGCTGCCGAAGCTGACGGGCCCCTCTTTTTCCTGCAGAGGCCTCCTGGGCAGGAGGTTGGGCGCCTGTGAGGGGAGACTATTTCGGCTTATCAACTTGGCCTCCTTTCCATCAAGATGCACCGCCTGCATCCGTCTGCTCAGTGTCCCCAGTTATTTTGGGCCAACTCATGACCTTGTGTGCCTGCTTTTGCCTTTAAACATTTTTCTTTGCCCATCTGTTCCCCAGGAATCCATCGCAGTGCCTCTGTCCTGCAACGGAAGACTCGGCAGCTTCCTGATTTTCGTTTCCTCTCATCTTTAGCAAACCACTTCCCTCCCTCAGACCCTAAAATACTGGAGGCAGACATTTTATCTTCTAACTAACTGTGGTCTTATCAGAGAGATCAGACGCGCCCTCTGACTGGCATGTCACCTTAGAAGTTAAATATCCAGCCTTCGTTCATACAGGCAGTAAATACTGGGTGCCTACTATGTGCCAGGCACTGATGCTACTGTGCTAGACATGACCTTTGCTCCCCCTATCATGTTCTGATCTACTGACTTCACTGAAAGGGAGTTGGAATCGTTACTGGCTGTGTCACATGGGACAGCTCACTTTTGATGTACACACGTATTTCGGCTTTGAACAGGCTTACTGCTGGGTGTTCTCTAAAGACAGCTGTATGCAGCCATGGCCCTCTTCTGGGAGTTTCTCTGTGCCTTTCGGCGGTTGACACTTAATAACTAACAATAGTAACAGCTTTTTATATTGCTTTGGCCAGCATCAGACCCTGCAGTAGGCACAGTCAAGACATCATCCCACTTAATACCACGTGGATCATTGCAGTTTTGCCTATGAAAGGACAAGTCCAGAGTGGGTAAGCAACTCGCCCAAGGTCTCAGAGCAAGGATCAGAGTCCAGACTTCTTCGCCTTAACAGGATATAGCCTTTCTCAGCAATTCCAGGAACCTGCTGGTTTTCTACTCACTGGTGAGGATGGGGTTGGCACTTTTTCTGTAAAGGGACAAATAACAAAAGCCCGTTTTCTGTAAGAGGCCACTATGCTTTGTGGACTAGAGGGCCTCTGCTGCCACAACTCTGCTGTGCTGTTGAGGATGAGAGGTAAATGAATAAGCATGGCTGTGTTCCAATAAAACTTTATTCATAAAAATGGGCAGTGAGCCAATTTGCCAACCCTTGTGTTAAACTGACTAGATGATTAATACCTGCACACCTATAGGCAGGAAGTCAAATGATCATGGTCCTCACCATGGAGAGCGTTTTAAGTTTTACCATGTGGCGTGAGCGGCTCTAAACCCTTCGCGAGCCTTGTTAACTAATTCTCCCAAGTACTCCAGGGGGAGAGAGGAATTCCATTTTACAGACGATGCAACTGAGGCCAGAAAGTAACTTGAGGACTGGGATTGGCACCGCCAGCTCCAAACCATCCCACCATACTGCCCCTCGCTGTCAGAGCTCAGCCCGCAGCCCGGAAGACCTGCCTCCGCTGGCCCAGGCCCAAGGGGTGCCGCCTTTGCACGCATCCCAGGGCCCAGGAACCCTGGCCTTCTGGTCCTCCTCTGGGAGTCACCTGCTCCCTTTAGTTGATACCTTAGGTCAGGTGCCTGGCCGAGGCACCAGGCTAGCTCTCTCACCTGACTCTGCATTGACCCACTGTGGTTAGTCTCACAGTGTCCCTTTCAGCGTCCCCAGCTATCAGGTGCCCCTGTGGCAGCTGCGTGCAGTGTTTACCAGGACCTTCCATCTACTCCTCTGTCCTGTCTACTGAGCAGAGCTGCTTAAATGACCGCTGGGCCACAGTGATACCCAAGGACCAGCAGGTCACACGGCCCCAACCCCTATCTGATGCCACTGTCACTTCCTCAGAGGACACACAGGACAGATATTTGAGAGGCTTGTATTTGGAGCTCCTGTTAACTTTTGTGTTGAGTCATGTGGGTGCACAAAGGTGTCACTTTAGCAGCTTCTCTTTCTTGACAATGACCTTGAGACCTAAAAATGGGCCATCCGATGCTCTGGAGAAGACACTGAAGAAAACGCCAGATCTGTCCCCAGCCTTGAGGCAGCTCGGGCCCTCAAACGCTCACTGGACAAACGTTTCTCCGGTACTGAGGGTTGGGAGCGGAACCAGGGCGTCGCGTTGGTAGAGGGGCATCGGACATTAGCACTTCGTTATGGATAATAAATGCTGCACTCCAACCACAGGGGGCTTCCCTGGAAGAGTTAGATCCCCTCTCAGTCACACAGCGTGGGGTCCAATAAATCTCACACTCCTACAATCAGGAACATTCCAGGACCGGCGCCCAGTGCCCAACACAATAAGTCTTGATTGCCCGGATATAGCAGAGTAGCTGCTGCTGGTGGAAAAATCACCATCAGCCACCCGGATTAGTACCGTCTCAGGAAGGGGTGCAGGAGGACATTGCAGAAGCAGCACCACTGGATGTCAAGGTATCCCCCCGCCCCTGCACACACGCATGCTCTCCAGCCCATCCTGGTGTCAGACACTGAGCTGCTCATCTCTTGGCTGGATGGAACTAATCTGAAAGACCATCGAGCTTCTCGAATACATACATGGTATCCAAGATCACCCCAAAAGACAGCTCTGTAGATAAGGCTTCCACCTGCAGCTGTTGACCCTCATGCCCTTTTCTTCCTGCACCACTTGGGTGGCATCATGCCCGATACCAGCTGTTCCCCATTGCACCCTTTGTCTGGCTTCCAGATTTTCAAGAGATAAGAAAGCCTCTGAGGCCAACCAGGCTGCGACCCCTTCCCTGCCCTTACCCCAACTGCTCCAAGGGAGTATTTGTGTTGTCCCCGAACCTTGGCATCTCGCTCAATCCATCGAGGGTTTCCTGATGAGCGCAGAGTATAATGATTCATTAGCATCCTGGTATTTGTCAAGCAGGAAGCTAGTGCTGCCTTTTATGAGCCGGCTTTACTCTAACGACCTCTTGCTTCCCCAGCATCTGGCTGGAGGGACCACCCAGGGCTGCCAGGCTCCAAACGCACCCCAGTGTTCATGCCACCTCCCCGTGACCCAAGGGCTCTTCCCGACCCTTGGATCCCCTTCCTGCTTCTCCCCCCTCTTCAAAATGCTGTTGTTTTTCTTCTATTCCTTCACCCCTCCCCAAAAGACAGATACACAAGTGGATGTGGGAGGAGGAAAAGAAATCAAGTCAGCGATGACTAACTGGGCCTCCTTCCCTGCCACTGGAACGCTTCGGAATTGGCTCTCTCTCGCCCCTGCCTCTGCAAAAGTCCTCTGCCGAGGGTGTGATTTTTCCTCAAGATCATTCTTTCCGCGTGACCAAACGCTGTAATGTGTCACCAGTGCAGATCACTCTCTCTGCCAGAACCCGTGCTTGGGGCACCACACTCAAGTCACTCCAAATGACTTCTCCTAATACAGAGGCAAGTGATGTTTCCTGCAGGTTCTGTCTCCAAACAGAGATCAGCACTTTGCTGTGCTTTCCTCTCCTTTACTACTTCTTTGGTTTCGGGGGGTCGAGGGGTAGACGGAGGTCCTTCTCCTGAAGTCTGATGACCTCAGAAGGGAAAAGTTCAGATGAAACGCTGCCCTACCTCGACGTGCGTCTCTGGCTTTGGGTCAGATCAGCCACAGCCAGCTCCATAGGCAGGGCCTGAGCCCAAGGCCCCTGAGATGGCCAGAGCGGCAGGCAGCTGGAGCCTCGTGTTCTGCAAACCCTGACAGCTGTGAGCAAAAGCATGGCAACCGAGAGGTGTTAAAAGGGCTGGCCTGTCCGGGCAGCACTTCCTGAGCTCTGGTGCTCAGCTCCTCGTTTAAGATACAGCAGGAAATGAAGAGGAATTTCCTCTACCTGTGTGTCATGGCGCCTGCCCTCCCTTCCTAGGGCTGTGTCCACACAAGTCAAATAGAAAATTGACCACAAAGCTTAACAGACACAGCCAGTACAAACAACTCCAACCAAAACCCCAGGTTGATTGCCTCTATATAAGTTGATTTTCAAGAAAGCAATCCCTTCACGTAATCTCTGCACTCTTAAGTTTGTTTCTGTGTCAAACAGATGCAAAGCATTCGGTAATAAAACAGTCCTGTTTCATGCAGAATCATTAGAAATCATGAGATGGGGCAAGTGGAGGCTTGCCAGAGTTTTGAAAGTAATTAGCCGCTTTCGGAGGAAGACCAAGACTTTAGCAAACCTAAACATCTACAGACCTAACTGTAAACATGTCAATCTGCACCCTGCCCCTGGTCCTTTGCATTCATTAAATGAACTATTTTTCTTCTGTTGAGTTCCTCGAGACTGAAAAGGGAGCTCGGGAGACCTGCCTTTTGCAAGTAGCTGGATCAAACTGCCCAAGAAGAGCAGGAACTTAATTCTGAGCTTTAAGAAAATAAAACCGTTTAGGCTGAGCATTCTTACCGGACTCAGAAACAATCTCACAGACAAGTGAATGAAAATTTTACATTTTCTGAACTCTGGAAGTATTTTTCTCAATTTCATCCTTTAAAATATCTTTTAATTTAGTAATTCTCTGAAATCAACAAATGCCAATTGAATGTCTTTCTGTGCAAATCTCTCCGGAGCCTGCTCTTCACCTTCTCAGCTGCTCTCTTGCGTCCAGAGCGTTGCTGAGGCCCTGCATCCATCTTTTCTCTGCACCTTGACTGGTGGGTACAGATGCTGCACCTAGGAATCGCCAGCACATTCTAGAGAATACGCACAGAGTACATTCCTCCAGCTAGATCAGAGATTCTCAAACTCCAGGGAGCAGAACTCCCCTGGGTGCTGGTTAAGATGCAGATTCCTGGGTTCCACCGCAGAGATGGGCATTGTTTTTCTGGGTTGGAGCCTGGAAATCTGTATTATAACCAGTGGGACTGTGATTGTGATTCTGAGGCTGGAGCTCCCCAGTTTTGCAGTTTTAAGGTGACAGATGGGACCGTGGAGATACTCTGTGAGCCCCAGACCCCCTCCCGTGGGTCTTTAAGAAAGATGTCTCTCCTCTGGGGTCCCCATCAAAACGGCGACATCTCGAGCTCCTTGTCAGTCCACCGAAAGTAGAGTCACAGGTGACAGCCTGGCCCAGCAGCTGTTCTGCCAAGTCATCCATGTGATGGTGACCAGCCCCTTGCCCTTTCCCTCTCCCCCTGTCTTGGAGGACCATCTCCTGCCGGTCCCTCCTCTCCGGAAAGAGGCCAGCTGCTCCAGCCACATCTAAGCTGGGCTCCTTCAGACCCCTGCAACCCTCCCTGAGAACGCCAGCGTTGCACATCGAGTCGTCTCCATGGCAACCGACAGGATGTCACAGACACCGGACTTAACGGCAAGGGGATTCCAGAGAAGAGGCTGCGGGCGGCGCCCCGCACCCCGGACTCACGCCCAGACTGCGGGCGAGTAACCTCTCCTCCTTCCCGCCGCGGGGCCCCTCCGGCTCACATGCCGCACTGGGGAGCAGAGCGAGGATGGGTTTTTGCACGAGGCACCCCAGCCTCGCCCCGGGAGGTGACGGCGGGCTCGGAAGCCTGGACCACTTGACCCCCGGCGCCTGAGGAACCCCGCGCGGGGCGGGAGCCGGCGGGCCCGGGGCGGGAGGCGGGGCGGAGGGTGGGGCGCGGGCGGTCCCCGAAGTCCCACCTTCGGAGGCGGCGCCTGGCGCCGGGGAGTGTCAGGAAGAGGAAGAGCGCGGCCGGGCGGAGGCGAGCGCCGCGCGGGCCACCATGGCCACGGACGAGCTGGCCACCAAGCTGAGCCGGCGGCTGCAGATGGAGGGCGAGGGCGGCGGCGAGGGCGGCGGCGAGGCCGCGGAGCAGCCCGGCCTGAACGGGGCGGCGGCGGGGGCGCCCGACGAGGCGGCCGAGGCGCTGGGCAGCGCGGACGGCGAGCTGAGCGCCAAGCTGCTGCGGCGCGCGGACCTGAACCAGGGCATCGGCGAGCCCCAGTCGCCCAGCCGCCGCGTCTTCAACCCCTACACCGAGTTCAAGGAGTTCTCCAGGAAGCAGATCAAGGACATGGAGAAGATGTTCAAGCAGTGAGTGCCCCGGCCCCCGCGCCCGGCCTCGGCCGGACCCGACCCAGCCCGCGCCGCCCGCCGAGCGCGCCCGGCCCGGCACGCCGGGCTTGGGGACTCCAGCCCTTCCAGACGCTCACGAGGCTCCCAGACCCGCCACCCACCACGCAAGCGGGGCTGGGGACCCCCGGGCCCCTGGCGCGTGACCCCTCCTCCTAGTGATGCCTCCCCGAGCGCACCACGGGCGCTCCAAGGCCCCCCAGATGATCACGATCCCCGCTCCCGCCACCACACATGGGCCCGGGACCCCGGGTCTGGGGCTCAGGAACCTTCGCCCTGTTACCGACGCTTCCCCCGCCACCCACCGCTGCGCCCACTGAGATGGAGGACCTGGCGACCTCCCTTCTCCCCCCACATCCCAGCTACTCGCGGTCCCCACCCCCACCCCATAGAGGCTGGTCAGAGATGCGTACCGAGCCTCTCCAGAGGAAGACCGGTCCCGCACCTACGCCAGGCACCTCCCTTTTGTTGGGGTCCTGTCGTTTGCCTTGCGTATTCAGATCTGCCTCAACCTGGGTTCTGGAAGGGACGCCCCCACCCCTCTGGTTGTTCAGCATCTTTCTAGAAAACTGTAAGCAAAGACTCCTCAGCCCTTCCACCCCTACCCCACTCTCCATGTGTTAGCCAGGTCCCAAATCTTTAGTGGTCAAGTGGTCTTCCTGGGGAGGGGCCCCACATTCCCTGTCCCCAACTCTGCTGGCATGTAAACTGCCCCCGGACAGTCCCCTCTGGGCGAGTCCTCCTTCCACACACTCCCTTCCATCCTGCCCTGGCCTCCTCACCCTCTGCACCCAGCAGCTGCTTTCTGTGACAAGGCCCCCCACGCCATCGCCCCTCCCCACATGCAGTCCCCGTGCCCCACACCCATCCCATTCAGCAAGGGGCCCTTCCTCTCTGGTGTGCCCCTGCCCTTTATTCCATGATCCCATACGCTGCACTGCACCAGGTTGGGTGGGCACTCCCAGGGCCTGTGGCCTGGGCCATTTGCCCCCACAGAAGGAAACTTAATGCCTCTAGGGAGACTAGAGAGAAGCACCCCAGTTCCTCTTCGGGTCTGTCCCTATGTCCACCTCCAGGTCTCAGTCCCTCTCCCCATAGGGAGTGGTGAAGGTCCCCAGTGCCCTGCCTTCTAGCGTTCCCCACTTCTGTTGCCGGTCCCTTGGCCCCGGCTCCTGGACAGAGAACAGCCCACAGCTACTAGATTGGAGTGGATCAGAAGCGGGTAGAACCATCAGGAGGCTGAGTCTTGGGCAGGGGACGAGAGGTCTAGCCACCCGGCACAGGCAGGCCAAGGCCAAGGGAGAGGTGTAACCAGGCTGGTGCCACCTGGGCTGGGCAGGCGGAGGGGTGTCAGCCGCAGCCACAGCAGCTCACAGCCCAGACACCAAGCAGGAAGAGCCGTGTTGCAAGCCCACAGCTTGAGAAAAGCTTTTCCCACTTCTCTGTTGTACCCGCGCTTCTGCATTTGGCCCCAGTCAGGGGAAGAGCGTTTTGGTTCCCAGTCTTGGTAGCTGGAAACCCCACACTTTTCCAGGGGTCAAGTCCTCGACCCCACCCCCAGACCTCTGCGTGGAAGTCCAGGGCCTAGAGCCCACCCCTGGCTGCGGGCCTTCCTTGGAGTTTTGAGGTTTTCCTCCAGCCAGACTGGCCAGGTTTCCCCGCATGTCAGGAAGAGCAGCTGGAGAACTTCTCCAGCCCCCAGGTGGCTGTGTGGCTGACTCCCTTGGGGAAGTGGGGAGGCTCCTAGTGTCGGCTCCTAGTGTCCTGAGGCAGGGGTGAGCTGGGACCCTCCAGCAGCCCCTGACATGGGACTGTTTCGTCACCCTTGCGCCGGTGGGGAGTCTGCGCTCCTTCTTTATCAGATAAGTTAAATAACTTGCTTAAAACCCTACAGGTAGAAAGATGGGGCAGGGCAAGATTTGAACCCAGGTTTGTGACTCCAAAACCCGCGTGCTTCCCTCCCCAGTTTCCTGCTAGAGACCTCTGCGGCCGCATCAGAGAACGTACCCCAGCACCCACTTCCGTGCGCACAGATGATTTCCCACTTCATACTCACTGCCGGCCTCGGCTTCTCCTTTCCTGCAGAAGCCTCCTCTTGGGCTTCCACAGCATCCCTGTCCCCAAAAGAGATGGAGCTGTTTGGGGAGAACGCAGACCCCTCAGGGAGCAGGGCTTGGGAGGCGGCAGTTTGCTGCCAAGGGTGCGGGGGGCAAGTCCTGGTGCGTTCGCAAATCACCCTTGCTGCCTTGCTCACAGGGTGCTCGGGGACCAGTTTGATGAGGGGTGCCCCGATGGAGAGTAGGGGGGCTGGACCCTTCCAAGCCATTTCCTGGCACCAGCCCCCCTTGCAAGGAGGGACGAGGGGGGCCAGGAAGCCAGACCTTGAGGGAAGGAAGTGGCACCCGCCAGGGGCCCTGGCAAAGATGGAAAGCTGCAGATTTTGTATTCAAGGAAACAAGGCTTCACTGTGCCAGCCGAACCCAGCCCAGCCGAGTCCCGGCTGTGAACAGCCAGCAGACAGGCTCTCGCAGAGGACAAAACCCCTGTTCTGCTTCCACTGTCCAAGTGGGACTGTGGCCTCCTGGGTCCCAGCAGGACCAGGGACCACAGCCAGGGCATCACGGAGGGCCGTGCTGAGAGGAGAGGGAGGGAGGAGGGAGTCTGCCCTCCTGGGAAGCCACCCCCAGAGCCCAGTGCAGGAGAGGGGCTGGCAGATGGAGACCTGGGGCTGGCCTTTCCCTGGTGACCAGGAGCGAGGAAGCCAGGCTTGTGTCCTATCTGCTTGCCTCAGTCTACCCATCTCTTCAAAGGGCAGGCTGTATCTGTTGATTCCCAGCCTCCTTCAGCCCTGACCTTATTTCTGAGGGGTCCTAGGAGCTTCTGAATGTCAGAATTGACTCCCAGAGATTTCCGGTTCATCCATTCCGTGTGGATTCAGCAGATGTGTCCTGAGGATGGTGATGGAGGGAGAAGGGAGGGCTCAGAGGGAGTCAGACAGGCTCTGGCCATCGCTGATCTCCACAGGGCCACGCAGGCCCCTCCTGGGAGAGACCTGAGGGCTGACTCCAGCCCCGCTCCTTGTTCTTACAGATGAGGAAACTGCAACCCAGAAAGGGGTAGTGACTTGCTCAGGGTCACCCGGAGGTTTCCAGCGGCTGACCCAGAGCATCTTGTCTGCACGGTGGGAAGACTGGGCCCTGCCCCTCAGACCGGGGCTGGAGAGACACACTAGAGTTCAGGCGTGGTGCTGGGCACAGAGGCCTACGTCCCGGAGCCTGGACTCTCCTGTGGCCCAGGGCTGCATCCGTAGCCTCCCTTCCTTCTCCCTCCCTTCTCCCTTCCTCTCTCTACCCATCCATCAGGGCTGTTTCTAGAACCTTCTGGTAGGGAGGACATGTGGGACAGCCCCAGAGACCCTCAGGGATGCCCACCTCTGGGCTGGCCACAGCCTCAGTGGGGCTCTGGAGGGGTCTGTAGGCTGAGACCTGCCAGATTGGTAGGCAGCTATGTCATTCTGGACCCACCGTGGAGCCTGAGGAAGATGCCCTAGTTCCCTGTCTCGCCCAGCCGCGCAGGCCCTGTCCCCAGCTTCCTCATCCCATGACCCCTTACGTCAGAGAGACAGGCTTCCCTTTCTTCTGGCCAGCTCTTCCCTTCACCCTGAGGCCACCCTGCCCTCCCCTGCAGTGGTTAGGAGCAGGGCCTTTGGAACCTGTCGCCCTGGGTTTGAATCCCAGGCATGGACTCTGGAGCCAGTCACTTAAACCTTTCTGAGCCTCTGTTCCTCTCCCTGGGGCAGGGGCGAAATAGTTCCCACACTGGCCCAGGCACTTCTGAGCTACTGTCACCATCGTCCCCAAGTCAGCACCCCTTGCCCCAGCCCCAGGTAGGGCCTGGTTGTGGTCATCAGGCCTGACATCAGTAGCCCACGCCACCCCTGGCTGCCTCCACTTGCCCTCAAGGGAGCTACCCGGCTGACAACAACCCTTTGCTTTGGGCCTGAGTGGCGGGGACCTGGCGTCAGAGTCCTCCTTTCTTCCTGCTGAACAGACACTCTGATTGACAGCTACATATGGCTTTGATAAATAACAAAAATGGAGGGATGAATTCATTATCACTTAATTACGTGGCAGGCAGGTGGCAGGAGATAGAGGAGCAGACAGCAGCGCTGGAGGGACACAGAGCTGAGCCTCGGTGCCCACCTGCCCCTGCCCCGGCCCTACTGGGTGTCCCTGGGCAGGGCACTCGGCTTCTCTGCGCCTGGGTGGCCCTGGGGCTGCAGGAACTAGCTGGTAAAGCAAGGACTGGGGTGGGCTGTTTACGTGACAGGGACGCCTTGGTCTGCTGTGGTCGTTCGCCCACAGATAATGACCAAGTTTCTTCTGGGTGCATGTTCCAGAGACTCAAGTGAGGAATCAGCGCCTGCCCTCAAGAGGCTTCGCATCTTATAGAGAACCGTGAGGTGCAGGGGTCCTTTGGGGTCAAGGGGGGCCAGCAGGGCTACCAATGGAAGGGTCCTGAATTTCCACCATAAGCAGAGTGCCCTGGCGTGAGCTCCCTGCAGCCAGCCCTGCCTCCGCGCTGTGTTGGATGGGCCGCCAGGTACACCTGCTGCAGAGGAGTTGATCTGTAGGGCCTCGGAAATCTCCGTGAGGTGAACGCAGCCATTTCCCATCCGCGACAGATGAGGAGATGGAGGCTCAAGGAGGTTGAGCCCCTTGTGCAGGGCTGTAAGAGTGGCGCTGGCCAGATCAGAACCCGCTGTCCCTGCAGGAGCCCTGTGTGTACGCTGGGGTGAGGAGGGCCTCCCGGGGCCTGGGCACCTCCGTGCACCTCCCCCTCCTCCCCAGGGGACTTCTGGCTCCCCTTGATGGGCACCTTCCTGCTGCCTTGCCTCTTCTGCCTCTTCTCCACTCTCCTGTTTGCCATCTGGGGTCACAGCAGGCTCAGGGACCCAGGCCCTCCCGCCGGGGCAGGTGGGAGGCCCTTCCTGCTGCCCTCACCCTCGCAGGGACAGCCCTCGCCCTCCAGCAGCTCAGCTGCCCCTGGCTGCCCAGCAGCCTTCCCGGGGCGGGCAGACTTCTGCTTTTCGAGGAGAGCCAGCAGGGCTCAGGCCAGGGAGGTGTGGCTAGCAGGAGCCGCGCCTGGCCTCCTGAGCCTGGAGGGCCCTCCCCAGCGCCTGCCGCTCACCCCACCCAGAGGGCCATGCGGCCCCGCTCCACTCTGGAGTGGGCATCTGGCCTGCTGAGTCCTCTGAGGTCTCCATCACCCGCTTCACAGATAAGGAGACTGGTCTCAGAGGGTTCTGTGGCTTGTCCAGTCGCACAGCTGGTAAGAGGCAGAGGCGGGATTTGAACCGGGTCTGGCCAACTCCAGGCCCCGGGCCCCTTACTCTGTGGGTCTGTGGACCCACAGCGGCAGCGGCAGCCGGGAGCCGGTGAGACCTGCCGGACCAGAATCTGCATTTTACCCGACTCCCGGGTGTGCTCGCTGGAACACAGCCTCTCCACCCGCCTCAGGCAGACCTGAGGGTGACCTTCCGCGGATTATGTCATCTGTCCCAGCTGCTCAGGGAGGACAAGGTGCATGGAGTCGAGAGTAAGCTAAATAACAGAGACTAGGTGTATCAGGCATTCAGTAAATGCTGCCATGACATTGTTTCCTTTTTGCGGTGCTGGGGATGGAACCCAGCAAGCGCTCTGGCCTCCAGCTGCATCCCCAGCCCAACAACCAGCAGGCAGGAAGTGGGAAACGAGCTTCAGATGCTCCAGCAGCTCGGGAGGCTGAGGCAGGAGGATCTCAAGTTGAAGGCCAGCCTCAGCAACTTAGTGAGACCCTGTCTCAAAATAAAAAGTAAAAAGAGCCAGGGATGGGGCTCAGTGGGTAAAGATATCCTCGTGCTGGAAGCTTGACAGCCCCTACAAATTGCTGTCAGCCTAGAGGCTCCCGCTGGATCCTCAGACTCACCAAAACGCAACACACTGGCTCCCTCCCTTTCTTGCCGCTCCCCTCTTGGCTGAGGCAGGACAACAGATCAAGGTCAGATTCTGCAGATAGGACTAGAGGAAGTGGCCCTGGCTGGTCTTTCCCCACGTAGGCTGGGGAGTGGGGGCAGTGTGCAGAACTATTCACTCCCGGCACCAGGTGCCCGCCTGTGTGTCCCTGTGCTTGGGCGGGGCCAAGCTGGCCACAGCAGCCAGCAAGGTCAGACTTTTCTAGAACTTTGTCCCCCAAGGAACCTGACTTCCCATTTCTCAGGAACAGCTTGGAGGCCCAGGGCCTCCCTGGAGAAGGGGAAGGCTATTACTCCAATGGAATTAGTAGGTTTGAAGCACCTACTCGGTGCCAGCTGTTTTATTTACTCCTCAGTAATAATCCTAATGGTAGATACTAACAGTAATAATTGCTGAGTTCAAAGCCAGGTAGCCCTGGGGGGACCTGAGTCTGTAAAACAACTCTCTCTCCACTGGTCTGTCCCTCCTGGAACTCCGCATGAAAGGGGCCATCAGGAAAGGCCTGGCAGGGGGTCAGGAGGGACAGACAGAACTGGGTCCTCTGTGCTCCCCCCCCTGCCTGGGCAGTGGCTGTGGTGACCGCTTCATTTCTGCACAGCACAGCTGCAGGCAGTTCCAAAAAGTAGTTCCAAAGCCAGGAGTGGCCACCAGAGCAAAGCAGCGAGCTTCCTGTCCCAGAGGAACTGGAGGCAGCAGGCAGGAAACCTGCATTGGGAAGGTGCCCCTCACTCTGCGCTAGATCAGTGACCCCTCCACCCTGGGTCACTCTGAGGCAGGTGCAGAGGTGACATGTTTCCCGTGAGGCCCGGCTGGATCCCAGCTGGACCCTGGCCTTGGCCATTTCTCTTCGTCTCTGAGCCTCAGTCTCCCCGCCTGTCAAATAGGGATGTTTGCACCCGCTCCGTGGAGTTCTTGTAAGGAACAACCCGAGCATAATGCCAGGCGCAGAGAAGGCGCTCAGCAGAGCAGCCAGTACAGATAATGTTGTTCTGACGGGGACAGGCCTGGGTGTGGCCCGGGCACTGATATCACGCCACCGGAGCCAGCCACTGGAGACAGTCACCGCGGCCCCTGGGACTCCTGGGGATCAAAACTGGGTTGGGGGAGGGAAGCAGCTGGCAGGGTGTGACCATGCTCAGCCCAAAGGCAGGGTCTGCCTGGGTGGTGGCCGCATCCCTTTCAGGGGGGATGGGAGGGGACTTTGTCACCAGCATCCAGGACAGCAGCTGCAGAGCCCTCCCTGGTGAGAGCTATGCAGGGGGAGGCAGGCAGGAATGTGGGCACAGTGCCAGGCGGCAGCCTCCCTCTGGTACTGCAGAAAATGCTGAGCTCCAGCCAGGGGCCTGGCCGTTGGTCCCACCCCATGGCATGGCCTTCCCAGCCGGGCAGAGCCCAGCCTCCCTGCCCTGCAAGCTTGGGAGTGGGGACTTCGGGGGCCCGAAAGGGAGGCAGGGAGAAGAAAAGGGTGCACACAGAAAGTTCCCTGTGCAACAGCCACCGTCACGATGGAATGAGCAAGTGCTGAGCACCTACTGTGTGCTGGCCATTTTATATCCATGACTGTGTCACTCTTCAACGACCCTGAGGGTAGATGGTCACAGTGGTGGTGACTGGCTGTTTCAGGTCCTGCGAGATAGTGAGTGCTCGTCACGGCCGGGCTCTGTGGTGAGAGCCCCTGGAACCCTCCCTGAATCCTCATTCCAGGAAAATGACCTCTTTGACCCAGATGGGAAAACTGAAGTTCGCGGGTCCCCCAGCCAGCAGGTGGCAGAACTGGGGTCGGAATCCAGGTCAGTCTCTGTTAACCCTGAAGGTTGACCCTGAAGACCTGGCTAGTCCCCGGCCTCAGCAGGTCAGGGCCGAGGCTCACGGGCCATGTCTGTTCACAGGAGTCTCCTGGGAAAGCCCCACTAGACAGCACCTATTCTGGGACCCCACGGCTCAGCCCTCTTGTCACCTCGCCTTGGTGATCGATTGGTTGGCATGGCTGCCACTCCTGCATTGTCCCCTTGGGGGTCGGAGCCTGCCCAGGACGAAGCCCAGCCCTGGTAATCGATTGACTCTTGATTGATGCAGGCAGCGGCTCACAGTGTGGTTTCAGCCACAGCCCAGCCCAGCCCGGGAGCTGCTAGGACAGGAGTCCAGAACCCAGGTCTCCTTCCGAGTTTGGACGCTCTGCCTGCACTTCCTCGGAGACCAAGTTGCCCCTGGCTTTGGAAGAAACTCATACGCTTGAGTCATAAATACGGCCGGGACTCAGAGAGGAGGACATGGGACCCCGGGGTTGGGGCCTGCATGCCCTGACCTCCAGAGGAGCTGAGCACAGAGGTGGCCACGTGGGGGCTTAGTGGCTCAGTCCCCCAGGATTGCGGGGAACGGCCGTCCACCAGCCGGGTCTTCACGGAGAGCCTGGCCTGTGTGGGTCCAGTCAGTCCTCAGTGAGCGAGAGCCACCCACCTGTCAGCGTCCTCAACGCTGCTGACATGCGAGGCCAGATCGTCCCGTACGCCCTGTGCTCTGTGGGGTGTCCAGCATCCTGGCCTTGGCCCACCAGATGCCATAGCACCCCCTCCCCAGTCGAGAAAACCAAAAACGACTCCAGATATGGCCAGGTGCCCTCTAGGGACACTCGGCCCTAAAGAACCGTATCATGCATACAGGAGCCCAGGGCGTCTGGCTGCAGAGCCTGGGCTGGGCACCCAAGGTCAGAAAGCAGGCCTGTATTCTTGAGGACCACTGAGGAGGAGTCCTAGCGACTTGCCACAGGAGGGCCCAGCTGCCCCCGCAGGCCCTTCTGCTAGGGCTGGCCCTCTGCCACCCACATGCACGCGGGAGAGCTGCAAAGAGGGGCCTCAGTCCCCCCCACAAGGCCTCTCCTGCTTGAGGTGGAGGCTGGGCCGTGGGAGCTGCCTGACCCTCACCCCCAAACCACACCTGCTTCCGGCCAGCAATAGCCACTGCCCACGGGGCTCTCTGGCCTGACCGCCCCAGGCGGGCGGAAGGCCTCTGCATTCCTTCCAGGGCGCCATCTTTCCCCTACTGCATTACTTCCAGCCACTGACTCACTTGTGAACTATTTATACCCCTCGCACAGATGCTCCCCTCCACACTCCAAGCAGACGGTCTGTGCTCTGCAGGCAGTCCTGGGACACACAGAAAGGGCTGGGCACAGAGCAGAAATGCAGGTTTGAGCCTGACAGTCCAGCTTCACCCTCGCTGCTGTGTGACCTTGGGTGGGTGACTTACCCTCTCTGAACCTCCATTATAAAATGAGATTATTACCAAAATAAAGTAAAATAGGTGAAGTTCTTGGCACAAAGACAGAGTCCAGTAAGTGGCTGCTATTAGATATCCAAAGGATATGTATTACGAGAGAAAGGCAAAGGGAGCAAAGAGCCCACAGCAGCACCAGAGTGGAACGTGTGTTCTTGCAGGATCTCCAGGTCCCCAGGACGTAGTCTGGTACTCAGCTCCTCTGCGTCACATTGCTCTTACCAGCACTGTTCTCCGCCAGCCAGCTGGAGGCCTTGGGGACAATACCAGGTTTTGTTAGGTGTAGAAAAACTCATTGGCCCCTCCGGAGACCTCTCTCCCCGGCTGTCCCAGGACAGAGGCACGACCTGGCTGGACCTTTCTAACAAGCCTCCGTCCCCTGGGCGTGGTGCTCCAGACACTAGCAGTACCTCCCCAGCAGGGACAGGCCTGGAGGCCATCTGACTCATACCACAAGGAGACTGGTGGAGATGGACATTGGGACCCTGCCTGCCACCTGTCCCTGGCACTGCCAGGCAGTTGGTGGCAGAAAAAAGAAAGGAAGGGCGTGGGCAGAGGCCACTGTGCCAGCCCCGCCACTCCTTGCAGGCTCTTGGCCAGCTCCTTCCTGAGCACACCCCAGGCCTGTGCCTCCACCTGGGAAGCTAGTCCTGCCCCGTCCCGGATGCTGCGCTGGACGGGCAGAGACCCGCCTTCTCATTCATCCGAGCGCCACGCATGCAGCGTGTTTGAACACGTGTTATATTTTCTACCTGCTCCCAGGACCTGGCAAAGCTGGGGAACAGGAAGTCGAATTTGCAGTCCAGGAAGCACTGAGTGGGAAGAGCCAGTCGTTCTGCGGAAAGAGGGGCTGGAGGGCTGGCGTGGGGCTTAGCAGTAGCGCACTTCCTAGGAGCCAGGCCTTGGGCTTGAGCCCCAGCAAGAGAGAGACCCCTGTCACGGCCTTGCCGCTTCCTGTAACCTATACTACTTAACCTGCAGTGGTTTCTGCCCCCCAGGGGATGCTGGGCAGTGTCTTGGAGACACGTTTGGAGGGACGCAACCATAAACGCCCCACAGTGCCCAGAACAGACCCCTCGGCGAGGAAGTGTCCTCCCCACCTGCCCACAGTCTGAGGTCGGGACTCCCTGCCTCTGCCCCTGAGGCTCAGCAACCTATAGTGGAGCCAGGGAATAGGGGAGAGGGAGGCCGAGCGCCGCCCCTCAAGTCCCGAGGTGCTGGCCCCTGCGGTAGGTGAGCTCTTCCCCACTTGTTCACATCACATTCAGTACAGCTGGTTCCAGCCTCCTCACACCCAGGCTTGTCGGAAAGAGCATCGTTAGCCCGCGCCCTGGCCACACCTGCAACCACAGAGGCTCGGGAGGCTGAGGCAGGAGGATGGAAAGTTCAAAGCCAGCCTCAGCAACTTAGCAAGGCCCTGCCTTTAAATTTAAAGGTGAAATAAAATGGGCTGGGGATGTGGCTCTGTAGTTCAGTGCCCCTGGGATCAATCCCTGGTACCCAAAAGGAAAAAAAAATCGTTCAACGTGCAGGAGGCTGCCAGGCCCTGTGGTGAGCGGCCCATCACCACAGGTAACCAAGCGGAAGCTGAGCCACAGGTCAGGACCCGTCTGGGCTGAGATCCCTTCCAGTCATAAAGGATGACATGATACCAGAAGGTGCCCTCTGGACCCCAGGATCCCTACTCAGGCTTGCCACCCCTCGCCAGCCAGGGGTAAGGGGTGCCAAGATGTCCTCAGGCCTCGCTCTCTGCACCCACAGGTATGATGCCGGGCGGGACGGCTTCATCGACCTGATGGAACTAAAGCTCATGATGGAGAAACTTGGGGCCCCCCAGACCCACTTGGGCCTGAAAAACATGATCAAGGAGGTGGACGAGGACTTGGACAGCAAACTCAGCTTCCGGGAGGTAAGCACAGCCCATCCCTTCCTCAGAGCTACCCCTGGGGGCTCGGTGCCCAGGGCCACTCTGATCCAAGCCCCACCCACCTTGTTGAATGACTGGCACTTAACGGCAGGCACCAGGGGGATCTGAGGTGCCCTGGATGAGGACGGACATCCAGCCCTTCATGCACTGAACATATATTGACTTATGTATACCTAAACCTGACCAGGCCCTGAGGGTACAGAGAAAAACCCTGTCCTCCAAGTCTCCTGCAGTATAGAGGAGGAGGTGCCAAGAGGACAGTTGCTCAGTGCTGTAACTCAGGAAAGCAGAAGAGCCAGACAGGACCCGAGAGGGCCACAGTGCTGCGGAACTTGACACTAAGGGTCTCCTTCCTCACACTGAGACGGGCGCTGTGGGCAAGCCTGCCTGATGGCAGAGGAAACAGGCTCAGAGCCACCTAGGAATGGTACTAGACCCCAGGGGCACAGGGTTAGATGCAGGGCTGGTGGCCTCTGCAGGAGTCCTGGGGCCCCGAGAGGTGGCAGGAAGCTTAACTCGTTTGGTACCCTTGTCCAGATGAGATGCACCTGTGAAAATTCGCACTGTGCAACAGACCACTTACGGTGACTTTGAAATAATGCGCCACGTTCACAGAATTGAAAACTTTAGGCTTGGTGGGTTAAAGGAGGCAGGGGAGAGAGGTGGCGAGGGCCACTGGGTGAGGATGAGCTGCCCGTGGGTCAGGTGGCGGGCAGCCCAAGGGGCAGTTTGAAGTCGGGACATAGGGTCAAATCCGTGTGGCACTTCCTGGCATGGGACACCAGGCAAGTCTTTGCCGTCTCTGAGGCTTCTGTGCCTTTCCAGCAGCATAAGTGGGATAGAACTGCTTTGGGGGAACTCAGGAGACAGGGATGAAAGGTGGGTTGCGTGAGCTAGGTGTGGGTAGAGCAGGGCCAAGTCATCCCGCGTCCCTGAGGACAGGAAGTCACCTGCCCTCCATCCTGCACATGGGTGACAAGGCCCAGAGACGGAGGCGGAGCCAGGCGCGGGATGCTGAGGCTGGGGCCTGGGTGCGTCCCCACCTGATCCTGGTGCCTGTCCTGCCGCAGTTCCTCCTGATCTTCCGCAAGGCAGCGGCCGGGGAGCTGCAGGAAAGCGGGCTCCACGTGCTGGCGCGGCTCTCCGAGATCGACGTCTCCACCGAGGGCGTCAAGGGAGCCAAGAGCTTCTTCGAGGCCAAGGTGAGGAGCCCAGGACTGGCCCTGAGCCTGGCTTAGCTGGGGGTCGGCACAGCCCCGGTCCGGCTGCAGCTGCAGAGGAGACGGGATGGGCGGGGCCTCGGGGTCCTTAAAGAGTAGGGGCCGGAGGTGGCAGAGCAGCCAGAAATCCAGCAGGGGCTCCCCGGGACGCCCTGCCAGCCAGCCTGGAGGAAGCAGGAGGGGCCCGGGACCAGCGGCATGCCCAGCCCCTCCCCTTCAGCCATGCTCTCTGGAGAGGACAAGTTTGGTCAGTGGCTCCTGGTCCACCCACCAGGGCCCCAGGCCCCTGTCTTCCCTTCCGTCTTCCTCTCCCTGGGCTGAGCTAAGACTCTTCCTTTCAAAGCCCTCCCCCTTCCCTCTGCACATTTGGGGTTCACCAGTGGCATTGGGGTGCAGTGGGTTTCCAGGACAGGACATCAAGGATGACATCAGCAACTCCGCTCAGCCACTGACTAGACATTATCTCGCCGGCCTCCCAAGAAACCCACGGGTTGCGACCTCGTGGGCACCAGGTCTAGCTGGAGAGAGGCTCAGCGAGGTGCAGGCAGCGGCCGGCCAGAGCTGGTGCGGGCCGAGGCCTGTGTGGCCGGCGGGGCGCAGCCGCAGGAGCCCGAAGGGCCGAGCGCAGGCAGCCCAGAGTGGCGGGAGGAGCCCCAGCTGACGCCTCCCCCCGCAGGTGCAGGCCATCAACGTGTCCAGCCGCTTTGAGGAGGAGATCAAGGCGGAGCAGGAGGAGCGGAAGAAACAGGCGGAGGAAATGAAGCAGCGGAGAGCGGCGTTCCGAGAGCTGCAGTCCACCTTCAAGTAGCGGCCGCCGCCCTCCCTGCCAGGCGGCCAGGGGCAGGCGGGTGGGCCAGGGAGGGCGCCAGTCCTGGCCTCTGCCCCTGGGACCACTACTAAAATCGAGCCACTCGAGGGGTCTCCTGAGTGCCCTGGCCACTGCCAGTCCCGCCCTCTGTCCCTGCGGCTGCCTCTGCCTGGCCCAGCCCTCTGCGGCTCTCCCCTAGCTGCCCTGCTGCCTGCCAGCTGCCCCGGGCCCAGCTCCCGGCTCGAGGTCCCTCCCTGCCCCTGTGCCTGCTCTCCTCGCACACCCGCTCCCCGGCCACCTGCCCCGGGCCTGGACCGCCCCTTCCTAGGCTGGAGCAGGAGGGACCGCTGGGCGGACCAGGGCCTGGGGGCCCCTCCCCCAGATTTTCCTCCGGCTCCGCCCCCTCTGCTGGAATGGGAGGACTTTTATTTTGGTGAAGGGACCCGGGCCTCTGCGCCCGGTGCAGACATGGAGAAGGGACCCCTCGGGGCAGGGTGAGGGGGCCGCTGTGTGCCAATCTACCTCACGGTCCCACACTCTGCCGGGCGTGCCCTGGGGTCACGGCAGGAGGGCCCCGAGGGGCTCCCTGCACCCCCGCCCAGCCACCTGGGGGCGCAGGGCGGGCAGAGGGAGAGAGGCCGGTGCCGGGCGATCCCCAGGAGGCGACTGAAGGCTGGGAGCGGACGGGCCACCAGCCGCGCCCCTGGCCGCCCGCTCCGTGTGTGTCCGTGTGTGTCCCTTGCTGTGTCGTGAAGCTGTGACCGTCGCCCAGTCCCAACCCGTGGAGGCCGCCGGGCCGCGGCTGTGCAGCTCCCCGCGTGTCGTGACCTGTCACTGCTTTTTCAACTCGGTAACTTTATTTTGGTACGACGCCGCGGCCGCGGCCCCGCGAGACTTGCAGAGGTTTTATTTTTTGGCCTTGGAACCGGCAGGAGCTGGAGGCACCCGAGCCGCCCCTCGCGTTGCCTTAGCGGATGTTTATACGGATAAAGATGATTTTTTTCCTTTAGGCTTTTTGCTTTTTATTCTTTTTCTCCCTTCTCACCCCCCCCCCCCCCTAAAAAAAGGCTACTTCTTCATTCGGTGGTACGATTATTTTTTTTAACTAAAATAAGATAAAATTATATATTCTTATGTGTGCATGTGGTTCTTGATGGTTGGGGGCCCTGGGAAGGGAGGGACAACGAAGTGGCCTGTGCTGAAGGGCCATGCCAGAGTCTGGGGGAGAGAGGACCGTCTCCCGGCCTTTGAGGCCACGTGAGGGCGCCGGGCACCCTCTGAGACCATCCGTGCCCATGCATCTAATGCCCCAACCAGCCGTGAGGACGTGCGCTGCCTTTATGCCCCTTTTTGCGGATGAGGACAGTGGGCCTGGAAGGTCCCAGAGGCCATGGGCAGCAGGACCCAGCCCAGGCTGCAAGTTCACAGCCTCTGCCCGGCCCTGGGCCACCTGTCGAGACTGTAGGGCTCCGTGACTCTGAGGCTGCAGGGATTCTGGGTGGATGTACCCCCGCCATATAGACTGAAGCTCAAAAGTCTTGAGTAGGCTGGGAAAACACCCAAGGGACATGGGGGGACGGCAGGGGTGCAACTGGACTGATCAGGAGCCCACGGGGACCCTGTCTCCCCATCTGTACCGTGCAGGGGTACACCAGGTTCTAGGATCTTAGCCCTGGGGTTCCAGAGGGGTGCCCCGGCTCTTTCAGCACAACCCGGAGCGGGGGTGGGGGCGACAGAAGCTTGGGTTTAGGTGGGGCGCCGCTGCCCCCAGGTGGCCATGGGTGGTACTGCAGCAGGCAGGTGACTGCTTCCTGGGCTGAAGGCGCCCTGGGTAGGTGCCTTTCCCAGCCTCGCCAACCCCACGCTCCGCGTTGCCTGAGATGCCACCATCCTCAGTGCAAGATTTTAGGGCAAGTGCTTCTTGCCCGAGGGACGCACACCGGATTCCGTGGCATCCTGGTGGGAAGGGTCTCAGGAAGGTGAAGTAAAGGATCCTGAAGAGGAAGAGCTTAAATTCATGCCCCAGAGCCGGAGCCCAGCTGCTCTGGTGATGCCGTTGGCCTCCAGCCCTGGGAATCTGAGACGGGTCAGCTGTCCCGTGCCAGGGCCCTCCACCAAAAGGCGACCGGGGCCCAGCCTCAGGCTGCACAAGGCCCCAGTGCCAGCCCAGACCGAACCCCTCATGGACTCAGCCCCACTGAGACTGTATCTCCCTCCTGAAATCGCACCCCTCTGGGCCCCCGGAATCTCTCTGAAATCCAGCACTCCCACCTGGCTTTGAGGGGACCTGCCAGCCCCTCAACCTTCCACCTTCGTGGGTCTCACTGAGAGTCCACAGCTGTGGGGAGAGCCCGTCCTGGCAGCTGCAAGACTGGGGACCCGTCAGTGGCACCTGCTCTTTCCCAAGCTCTCACCCCAGTACTTCCGCCCAGCCTGGCACTGCTTCCCCAGGGCATCACCTGGGCAGGACTGCCACCCCCTCCGCCTGTCCCCACCACGTCACCCATAGTTATTTTTCCAGCACAGATTGGCCCTGGCCGCTTGGGAACTCCAGGCCCTGGAAATGCCAGCTGGACAGGGTGGGGGTGGGACCCCAGTATCCTCACTCCCTCCAGTCCTCAAATTCATTTTGGACTTGGGCTTTGTAGAGAAGGAGCCTTCTGACCTGTACTCCCACCCGGAACCAGTCTCACACCACCCAGACCTCCCACCACGGCCCCCATCTCCAAGGAACACTTATCACCCTGGCTGCCGGGGAGCTCCCCCAGGGCTATGCATTTAGGACACGTGGGAAGAATGAGTGACTTTATTCATGGTTTCTGCACATACAGCCTGACAGCGCCTCACAGTAACCACCTCTCACACACGCACACTGATCCAGCTCCGCGCCCCACGCTCCATCCCAGGACGCCCACCCCAGGGCTACCCCTGAAGGTACCACCAGCCCCCAGGAGCTGCTTGCTCAGTTTTCGTTGTCAGGGCCAGAAAACTCAGGCCAGTTAAACTGGCGTCACAGTTTGAGCCACTGGGATGACGGGGTCCTGCAGGCAGGATTAGCACCAGCCAGCCACCTGCCCAGAGGCAGCCCCACCTCCGCCCAGTCGCTCCAGGCAAGAAGGGCTCTGTCCTGGCTGCCAGGGCGTGGGGAAGGCATCTCTGGGACCAGAGCAGGTGGCAAAGCCACCCACAGAACACGCCCCCAAACCGCCCAGCTGCCCCGGCACAGAGAACCTCCGCGAGCAGATGCTGTGGCAAGGACCCGCATGTCCCCAGCATGTACAGGGAGCACAGCACCTGGAGTCCTGGTACCTTTCGGGGCCACGAGGCTGTTCCTATTTCTTTAAAATCAGTCGGAAAAAGTGAATCTGATCCAAGTTGAGTTACGCTCACTTTTAGACTCATGAGTCATAAAGCAATCTGCGACGTGTTTTGCCGGAGAAAGGGGCTCGTTGGCACCCCAGACTCAGCTGAATCCCAACAGGACCAGATGAGAGATCAGATGACCAGAGGAGGACCAGAGGACAACAGTCACAATAATGGCAAACGCTCATATAGTACCTACCATATGGCCCTCCTAGAAACAGCCCTCAGAGGCAGGCCCGTTTTCACCCCCACGCTGTACATGAAGGAGTGAAAGCACAGAGAGGTTGAGTCAGAGGTACAAGGTGGCACCGCCAGGAAATCATGGTGCTGGGTTTTCCTTCTTTTGTGGGCACAGCTCACCCCTAAACCCAGCACTCGCCAGCCTGACTTCAGCATCTGAAGCCGATGCAGGCCACCTCAGGTTTCTCCAGGACTGTATTTGGTGTTGCCTTACGTAAAGGGCCCACCGGGGAGAGAAGCCATCAAGCCATCAAGGTGCTGACACTGTCCACACCTTGGAGAGCAGCCAGCACCCCCCGGAGAAAGTCAGTTTCTCCAATCACATTCAGTCACGTGTGGCACCTCTGACCCCACGTACGGCATCTACGCCGTCCCCGTTGGAAGCGTGGCTCCGTGTGTGTGTCTACACCCGACACCGTACGTGTGAACTGGTCTGAGTGTCTGTGGCTACAGAGTGTGAGTGTGCACGCCTGTCCCTGTATGCTCACACGTCTGGGCACGCGCGCGTGGCTAAGAGATCGCTGCCTCTCTGAACAGAGATCGGCAAGTTCCCGCACCTAGATGTCAGCTACTCGTCACCCCAAGCGACTCTGAAAGAATGGACATTTTTTTAAGCTGTCTGTTTTATGTCAACTCCCTAAGGTTTCCCTCCCAGTAATGGGAACAAAGCCCTTAAAGCTGTTCCAGGAAACAGCCCCAAACAGAGAGTAAAAGAGTAAATGGAGCCTGATAGCCAGATAGTGCTCAAACAGTAGGATTACCAGAAACTATTGACCAGAATCTACAGCCTGTTGTAAAACATTGTGAAACATGTTGTCAGCAAACCCAGACCCCCTTTGAAATTTCCCGGCAGCTTTGTTCCCCCTTTTCCCCCTTTCATGTGCGACCCCTCCCGATGTGTGGTTTCTGCCTTTATAAACCTACAAGATTTTCTGCTCGGGACTCGACTCCTGGAGTTGGGTCCCAGCGCGCTGGAATAAACACCTCTTGCGGTTTGCATCAAGTGACGCCTCCTGCGGTTGATTGGGGTTGCCGTCCATCCATGGGACAGAGTTGGGGTTTCCTTTTTTGGGGGCCTTACAACTCCACAGACCTGGAGGAAACAGGCCCAAAGAGGTGGCCCAGGACCTGGGGTCCGCCCTGACTGAGCCAGGAAGCAGATGTCCCGTCCTGCCTGCAGACCCTGCCAAGTCCAAACGCAGGTCGCCTGGTTCAGTACACGACTCTGCTCACTGTGCCAGTCCCAGACCAGGGAGAACTTTTTCAGGGCTTGGCAGCCAACAGCTCTGGGACAAGGGTGGCCTGGGCAGTATCCATTGTCCCCTCCATCAGGACCAGCCTCTCAAGTGGAACCGAAAGCCCACCCTAGCCGGAGACTCCAGGGAGACAGCCCGCACCCCCACTCACACTTCCTGTCTCTGTGCCTCTTTTTTTAACCAAACTTACTGATCTTCATTTTAACAAAGTAAAGTACGATTGTTTCCAAAAGAACCTAAACAGCAGGAAGATGTGCGAGGGAGAGTCCTTCGCCCCGGACGGCGCACAGCCGCAGGCTCAGGGTTCTGGACCTTTGTGTCAGAGGGGGTCACGGGGGGCCAGCCAGCCTAACTCGAGGACAACTCCAGGCAGAACTGGGGCTGCTCCGGGGTCCCCCTCTCGGGTGAGCAGAAGCGTGTGCAGAATCTGCCCAGCGGGCTGCGGTCAGGCCTGGCAGCAAAAGGATAAAAACAAGCTGGGGGCAGGGGTGGGGGGTCCCCACACTGCAGGGGGCTCGGGGTGGAATTTCCGAGGGAGGGCTGGGGCAGGGTGCGGCTCCGGGCAGGGCGCTCGCCTGGCACGTGGGAGGCCCTGTGTTCCATCCTCAGCCCCACTTTAAAATCAATAAATAGATAAGGTATTGTGTCATCTACCACTAAAAAGATGCTTTAAAAACGAATAAATCAAGGTCTTGAATCCTTCCACAATTAAAAAAAAAAAAAAAACTTTAAAATAAAAAGAATCTCTGAGCACAGAGTCTTCTCAACCCACACCAGGTGCCAGAAATTGAGATCTGCCACCAACCTTGACATTCAAGTCACAAAACCTTGGGGCTAAAAGGAGACCACCTCCATCTGGTCCTAGCCGCCCATTTTAGAGACAGGCAGACTGAGAGGGCCACCTCTAGTGGCTCCAGGGAAGAACCTGGCCAACCAAGCGCCTGCCAGGTGCCTGCCCCAGCCTTGGGTGGTTGGAAGAATTAAATGAGATACTGCGAGAAGTGTGAAGCATGACCCGGCACATAGTAGGTGATTGATAAATTATAACTAAAAGGAATGAGGCAGAGAGAACGTGCGGGAACAGCAGGAGGTCCTGGTCCCCCCACCCCCCAAAAAATAAAAAAACCCTGTACCTCAGCATTTACAGTGTCTTAGGATATTTAGAAAATTCTTTGGAAAAATCCCTGCTTCCAAAGCCAGCCCCATCTCCTGCCCAAATTAAACAATAACCACCCAAGGTCAGGGAAAGCGCCTTCAGGGAACAGGCTTCCCTCCAAGGGGTGGCTCGGCCTTGACCAGGGGGGTGCGCCCCCGCCCTGCCTATAAGTGCCCTGCCTGCTCCAGGGCCAGACCGCCCGAGCACCCACCATGCTGGGTATCACGGTCCTCGCTGCGCTCCTGGCCCACGGTAAGCTGGGGACGGGGATAGCTGCAGCCTGCCCGCAGTGAGCTCAGACTGGCCTCCTGGGGATAAGGACAGGAACGGGAGCCCTCCGTCCCCCAGAGAAGTCACTCTGGGGTCCAGAGTGGGCCGGCAACTGAGCAAGGGCCGGACCAGCCACCTCCTGCTCGGCCACCCTGTTGCCACCTGGGCAGGACGGGGCTGAGAAGCTGCCTCCCCTGGGTGAGGATCAGAGATGAGGTGTGGAGGCCCAGAGAACAAGGAGGCTTCCCTCCCGCCCGCCTGAGGCGCTCTCTCCCCTGCGGCCCCACTCACCCCTCCTCCCTCCTGCTCCTCCCAGCCTCCAGCTGCGGTGTCCCCAGCTTCTCGCCCAACCTATCGGCCAGGGTGGTGGGAGGGGAGAACGCCGTGCCCCACAGCTGGCCCTGGCAGGTGAGTGTGCTGCAGCGGGGAGGTCGGGCGGAGGTCCCCGGGGCCTGGGGGCTGACGGTGGCCCTCCTGCGCCCTCCTGCAGATCTCTCTCCAGTACCTCAGGGATGACACCTGGAGACACACGTGCGGTGGCACCTTGATCGCCAGCAACTTTGTCCTCACAGCTGCTCACTGCATCAGGTGAGCGGGGTGACAGCCACCATTGCCTGGGGGGCCTGGCGAAACTGCTTTTACTGAACACCTCCTGCACACTCCAGGCACTGGGCTCAGTAGATGACTCACATCCTCTGAGTTCATTTATTCGATCAACAAACATTTCTTGTGCACTTGCTATGTGCCGAGAAACTGCAGGGAAGATGGCGTCTGCTTATATTCTAATGGGAGAGCCAGACGGACAAGGAAACACCTAATGTAGCAGAAGAGGCCAGAAGAGGATAAAAAGTCTGAGGTTCTAGGGGACATTGGAGCAAAGAAACGAAGGAAGTGGGGTGGAAATCAGCTGCCTGGGGAAGGGTGTGTCGGATGGAGGGAACAGCCAACATGGGGGCCAGGAGGAAGGGGCCTGTGTGTGTGTTTGAGAAATGACAAGGACACCCACACAGCAGGAGCCAAACGTGAGTGGCCAGGGAGGAAGGGCAGCTGGAGAGGAAGCCAGCGCAGGTCAGGCAGGAATGTGTGCGAACTTGGGCTTGGACCCCGAGTGAGATGGAGCTACGGGAAGGGCTTCCAGCACTGGCGTCCAGAGACTCTCGCAGCTGAGTCAAGAACAGGTGGGAGGGAGGCCAGGGTAGAAGGCTGCTGGCCAGCAGGTGGCAAGAGGCAGCGGCAGCTTGGGGTCATTTATTCCACGGCAGCCCTGGAGGCGAGCTCCGGTCTCCCTGCCTCACAGAGGAGGCCGCTGTGGTCCAGGCCTGGCGAATGGCGTGGCAAGACCACAACTCGAGCCCCAGTCCCTGGGGTCCACGGCTCTGGCCCCTCCCCCACGAGCCGGGCAGTGATCTGTGACTCGGCCCCGGGGGGCCAGGGGCCGGAGGCCACCTTGACCGGGCTCCTTCACCCGCCCAGCAACACCCTGACCTATCGCGTGGCCCTGGGGAAGAACGATCTGACAGTGGGGGACGAGGCGGGCTCCGTGTTCGTGGGCGTGGACACCATCTACGTCCACGAGAAGTGGAACTCCTTCCTGGTGCGGTGAGTGTCTGCTGCCCGGGGCAGCACGCGGCTCCCGGTGACCCTGTCCTCGCCCCACACAGCTGGGGATGCTGTTCTCCAAGAGGCAAAATGCTAAGCAGAGGAAGGGCCCCTCCCATCCCCGTCCTTAGCTAAGGACCCCTGGGAAGGAGCTCAAGGAAGGAAGACCCCCAGGTCCCCACAGCATCTCCCCTGGCCCTCCTTTACCAAGTGCACTGCAGCAGGCCTGCTAGATGCCATCTCTCAGTTAAACTCCCAACAGCCCTGGACAAGGAACCAAGGCTCAGAGAGGTTAAGGAATCCGCCCCAGGGTGCACAGCATGGCACATGGTCAAACTAGGAATCAAGCAGGCCTGTCTGGGGCCGCCAGTTTCCACTCTGGCAACCGCAGATATTTAAAATGTCGTCTTTGATCATCATAAACATCCCTCTTTTATTGTTGAGGTTTTCAACTTCATTTGCTATGGGTACGTAACCCATGATGGTTCAGAAGCCATCTGCTTCCCTGTCTCTTCTGCTCAGCCTTTCACGGGATCTCTGGTCACCTTGTCCTGACCACAGCTCACAGCCAGTCTTGTAGCACTGGCTGGAGAAGTCAGGGCCTCTCTGCCCACTCATCTCCTCTGCTCTGGATTCCAGCAATGACATTGCCCTCATCAAACTGGCAGAGCCCGTGGAGCTGAGTGACACCATCCAGGTGGCCTGCCTGCCAGAGGAGGGCTCCGTGCTGTCTCAGGACTACCCCTGCTTTGTCACTGGCTGGGGTCTCCTCTGGAGTGAGTACCGTCCCTGGGGAAAGCCCCGGAGCCTTCCTGGAGGAAGCAGCAAGCCACCCCCGCTTGCCCACCGCTCTTCCTTTCTGCCTAAACATTTTCACTTCTTTCTGAGCTTTGCAATAATAACAGCTAATGTTTATTAAGCACATACTATGTGACAGATGTTAGCGAGGGCATGCAATGGGTGTCGTAAGGATTAAATAGATCAGCATTTGCCAAGTGCTTACCGCAGGGCTTGGCATGTTGTGAGTGCCACGTAAATAAGCTAAAATCAGCCCCGTGGGGGTGGGGATTAGATCTGATGGTGTTCCATATGCCCGAACAGATCCCAGCTGCATTAGAAGGTTAAATGCCAATAAATGGAACCATGGGAAACGGACTCAGAACAGTACTTAGGACATCTTGGGGGCAAGAAGGATCCCTTACCATCTCACCCCAACGTCAGATCTACGGGGAATGACTGACGATTAAACCCCCAGAACCCCAAGTAAAGGCAACTCAAGCCGGGCACAGTGGCAGCCTCATCCCAGCGACTCAGGCGGCTGAGGCGGGATGATCGCAAGTTCGAGGCCAGCCCCAACAACTTAGCGAGTCCCTGTCTGCCAATTAAAAACAGAAAGGGCTGGAGCTACAGCTCAGGGGTAGAGCACACGGGGTTTCATCCTCAGGACCAAAAAAAGTATTTTCATTAATTAAAAAAAAAAAAAAAAAAAAGGCAGGCCACAGTGCACGCTGCCTCCTCCTTCCCCGCCCTCCGGCGGATCCTTGACCACCCCCCCCCCAGGGTCGCGAAGGGCGCATGCGCGGTTCCCACGGACTCAGTTGCAGGCTGTGGGCCGCTGGACCCCGCAGGCCTGGGCGGGGACCCGGGGACCCCGCAGGGACGACTGCCTGCTCTCCGCTCACCGCCCGCTCCCTCCCTCCCAGCCAATGGCCCCATCGCTGACCAGCTGCAGCAGGGCCTGCAGCCGGTGGTCAGCCACGCCACGTGCTCCAGATGGGACTGGTGGAGCTACATGGTGACGAGAAACATGGTCTGCGCCGGGGGCGACGGCGTCACCTCCGCCTGCAACGTGAGTGGCGGGACCCGCACCGGCCCACCGCAGGCGGCCACGTGATGGAGCCCCGGAGCGGGCGGAGCACGTCCCTCGGGGGTGGGCTTAGGGGAAACCTGTCACCTGAGAGAGCTGAGTACTCAAGTCCCTGTGCCACTCCGTACTAGCTCCGTGGCCCTGGGCAGGCTGATGACCCTCTCTGCACCTCAGTCTTCCCGTTCACAGAAAGGGCTGTAGCAAACACTTCCCAGGGTCCCCGGGGGCCTAAAAGAGTCAGACGGCCACAGAACAGCTTCACCGAGGTCTCCGCGCAGGGCCTGCCTCCAGCAGCTGCGTGGTCCAGGCAGGCTCGTGTGTCAGGGAGTCTGGCCAGAACCACACAACGGCCAAGATAATTAGGGACTGTCCCGCCTCCAAACCCACGGCCCTCTCCCCACTGCCACCTTCCTGTCCTCCCCCGGCTCCAACGCAGCCCCCAGACCCCGCTGTTCTCTGGGCAGCTCACAGAGGCTTCCACGTGCAGACCTGAACAATCAGGGAAACCAGGGCACAGAGAGGGCTGCCATCATCCCAAGATCACACAGCACACCAAGAGCTAGTCTGATACCCCAGGACTCCCATATCGAGTCCAGGCAGCCCCAACTCCACAGTCTGTGCCTCCCTCAGCAGGAGCAGGCTGACGCCCACAGTGGGTCCTGAGGCTGACAGCCCAGACCACGTGCCCACCGCTGCCCACGGCTGGCTCCCAGCCGGTCCCTGAGGGAGGCCTGGGGACTGATGCCTGCCGGGTCTCATGCAGGGGGACTCCGGCGGCCCGCTGAACTGCCAGGCGGAGAACGGCGCCTGGGAGGTGCACGGCATCGTCAGCTTCGGCTCGGGCCAGAGCTGCAACACGCGCAAGAAGCCCACGGTCTTCACCCGCGTGTCCGCCTACATCGACTGGATCCACCAGGTGCGCCCCGCCCCCGGCCCGGGCTCGGCCACGCCCACTCCCCGCCCCGCACTCTCATTGGAGACGCGCGGGCTGCGCGCGACCGCGCTGACCTTGAGCTGGGCTCTGTGAAGGACAGTCCTGAACTCCGTCCACCCCCCCGGCTTCCGCGCACACTTAGGGCCCCGCCCAGGACGCGCCTTCCCCCCAAGAGGGAGCTGAGCCCCTTGAGTGCAGGGCCCCGGGGGGCAGGGGTGGCCCTTCACCTTGCGGGTGGGGGCCCAAGTGCCCAGCGGGGCTCAGGTCAAAGCCCAGGCCGGACGGAGACCAGGCTGGCTTGTCTGGGGCGGGGCCTGCCTGCTGTGCCATGCACGCCCCCTCCCCAGGCCGACCGCACCAGCAGAGCTTGGTGCTGCCCTTGAAGGTGGCAGGTCCCAGAGTCTCTCACACTGTCCTCTGCTCCTCCAGAAAATGCAGCTGTGATTCGTCCCCAGGAGCCACGGCAGCCAATCCCACAGCAGCAATAAACCTCCTTCCCTCGAAGCCGCCTGGACCCTTGATTTGCGCCTCCCCTACTGGCTCGCCAGCTCCCCAGGGGCTGCCCCTCTCTACACTGGGGTCCACAGACAAAAACCCTCAGCCAGGCTGGCAAGGCCTTGGAGGGAACTCTGGGGGTGTTCGTGGGGGAAGGGGAGTCCTGGGCCACCTGGGCCCCGGATCAGGACACCTGGAACACTTGTCCCCTCGGACTCACGCTGTGAACCAGCCTGGCTCTGATAGCCCATGGCTTCTCTGGTCCTGCCTCCAGAGTGAGCCTGGAGGGGCCTCCAGGGCCTCAGCTGCAGGTGGACTGTGGGATGTCCCCAAGAGCAGCCTCCCCAGCCCAGAGAAGCCAGGTCCCAGAGGAGGCACCAGCCGAGGGAGGGGCACCGGCCCCTCGGGAGGGAGCTCCCCACAGGTCCCCCAGCACCAGCTCCACGCTGAGTTTGGGGTGCTCTCCACGTGGAGAGGCGTTTGGTGAGCCCGGACATGGAGGGGGTACAGGAAGAGATCTGCGGGGAGCCCAGGAGAAGCTCTCACTATGTGAGTCAGGGAGGGAAACTGAGGCCCAGAGAGGAGGACTGGGCGGGGTCCCGGGAATACACAGCCTGAGGAGCTGGGGTGAGGAGCCCTCCTGTGGCCGGTGGAAGCAATCCAGTGTCCAGGGAGGGACAGCCGAGGCAGGCACCCTCCTCTGGCCAGCGGGGCTTAAAACCGGGAGTGTTCCTGGGAATGTACTGGTCTGCCGAGGTGCCCTGGCCCCAGACTCTGGCCTCACTGGAGAGCCTGTGGCTGCAGCTGCTCTGCTCCATCCAGAACTGTCCCGCCTCGGTGGGGCGCAGGGCCTGGCTCCCACACCCTCCTGATGCCAAGCAGATTCTCAGGAAAGACTGTTTACTCAGTAAGGAATGGATTCCACCAGAGCTGGGGACCCACTTGGTCCTGGGATCCAAGGGTGATTTGGACAACATCCCTGCGGTGCAGGAGACAGACCAGTGAACGGGTGGCCGAACGGGTGCACATGCGAACACAGAACAAGACCCAGGAGACGCTGGAGCCAGGGTCAGCTGGCAGGGGAGTCGGGGATGGCTTCCTGGAGGCGGTGACGCCCCAGCTGAGTCTTAAAACTTAATTAGAAGATACCTGTGGACAGAAGGTACTGCTGATCGCATGACCCAGACTGCATTCCCAGCCACCTTCTCTCATGTCTGTCTCTGGGTTGGAGATTATAAATCCTAAAGATTGACGTGCCCGGCTCTGACCTAGGGTATTAACCTCTTATGCCGGTGAGCACTTAGTGTGTGTTAGGCTGACTTCTGTAGGTTTTACACCTATCCCAATGCCCCCAAAACAACCCTGTGAGGTAGGTGGTTAGGAACACCATTTCCCATTTTACACATCAGAAAACTGAGGTCAGAGAGAGCTGGTGACTTCCCAGGGTGACTTAACTAGAAAGTGCTGGAGCCGGGGTCCAAACTTCAGTAATTTGGCTCCAAAGCCCATGCACCTAACTACCACATGGCTCTGTCCTGCAGCGTAAGGAGACGTCTGCTAGCAAAGCAAATGGTTCCTGCTAAGAGGGACCTGATACCGCTGATGTTATGCCTTCCCCTTCTTCCTGTCCTGAATATGGTCGTGCTGGCCACAGCTGAGGCAGCTTCCTTGTGGCCGACAGAACTGCAGAGACACCAGCTCAGACCACGCCACGTTACAGATCCAAGGCCAGCAAGCCTTCTCTCCTAAATGTCTTGCTACATGAAGAAAATAAACCTGCATTTGCTTTCACCACTATAGTAGATGTTCAGTTACTTGCAGCTCAGCACACTCCTGATTCATGCCAGAGGGAAAATAAAAGGGGTCACTTTCCTGGCTGAGGGAACAACTGGAGTAAAGTCACAGGTTCTGCATGGAAAGGAACTCCAGCAGCTGGTCTTGACAGAACATAAGAGGTGTTGGGACTATTCAGAGGGCAACAGGAGCCCTGGAGGGGTTTTAGATGGAGAAGGAGGGCTGAGCCAGGCACAAAGGTGCGTGCCTGTAACCCCAGGAGGCTGAGGCAGGAGGATCACAAGTTCAAGGCCAGCCTCAACAATTTAGTGAGACCCTGTCTCAAAATAAAAAATAAAAGAAAGGCTGGGGAGCTGGGGTTGTCACTCAGTGGTAGAGCGGTTGCCTAGCATGTGTGAGGCACTGGGTTTGATTCTTAGCGCCACACATAAATAAATAAAATAAAGATCCCTTGGGGGAAGAAAAAGTTGGGATGTGGCTCAGTGGTGAAGTGCCCCTGGGTGTTCAATACCAGGACCAAAAAAATAAAAAATAAAAATAAAAAGGACTGGGGATGGTGGAACTCAGTGGTAAAGCTCCTGGGTTCAATCCCCAGCACCAAAAGAGAGAGAGAGAGGTGAAGGCTGAGGTCCCGTGTACACAGCAGAGTGTTCCTCTGACGACCATGTGGAGGGTGGATTGGAGCAGGCAAGAGAGGAGAAAGTGGAGGCATGGAGGCCAAGTTAGGAGGCTGCTGCAATGATCTAAAGGAAAACAAAGGGCCTGGACAGAAGCAGTCACAGAAAGGAGAAAGGGAGAGATTCAGTAATTATCTAAGTGGTGCAAACTGGAGTGTTGAGAAGCCGCAGCCCCACATCTATATAAACTTGGGAATGTGATTGAATGATCAAAACTACCATTTATTAGCTCATCCATAGTGAAACGTGAGCCACAGTCCTGTTCATTTAACCAGAGTGTGAAATTGTCAGATTTGGAGACAAAATTCACTTTTGCACCCAAGAATCAATGCCCTTGCACATGACCTTACATGGCAAGGAATTTTTCAGATATGACCAAATATCTTGAGAATGAGTGATTATCCTGCATTATCTGACTGGGCCCAGGGTCCAGAAGACAGGAAGGTCAGGGTCAGAGAAGGAGAGTGAGCTGATCGCAGGGGTGCACACCTGTAATTTGAGCAACTGGGGAGGCTGAGGCAGGAGGATTACAAGTTGGAGGCCAGCCTCAGCCACTTGTGAGACCCTGTCTCAAATTTAAAAAGTAAAAGGGGTTAGGGGTGTGGTTCAGCAGTAAAGCACCTCTGGTTCAAACTCCAGTACCAAAAGAAGAAGGAAGAGGGGGAGGAAGAGACCTAAGGAGGAAAGTGGGAGTCTGGGAGATACACAGATGCTTTGCTGCGGACTTTGAAAAGAAAGGGAGGGAGGGGCCCCAAACAAGCAGCCCATCGCCTCTAGATGCTGGAGGAGGCCGGGCCTCCCCTCCCACCTCCAGATGGAGCACAGCCCTGCGGACACCTTGACTTTGGCCCAGTGATATAAAGTGTGGCCTGCTGAGCTTCAGGACTGGAAGGTGATCAACTGGTGTGGTTTCAACCCTGCACCCTGGTGACTCCGCCCAGCAGCAGCAGGATCCTAAGGCCACAGCCGCCCTCCAGTGTTGGAAGGGACTTTCGGAGAACCCTGCCGGGTGAGGAGAGGGCAGGCTCAGGAAGGACTCACCGCGACCCTGGGGAGTCGTGGACTTTGTCCAAGAGGCAGAAACTGGCAGTTGGAAGGAAGAAAACGGAACAGAGACCAGCCCCCCGCCTCCACCGCCTGCCTGAGAGGAGGGTCTGGCCAGGGTGCTGAGAGCCGGGAGCCAAAGGTCCACTGCAGTGCCACCGCGGGTCCAACTTCAGTCACTCTGACTAGTGTGTGCCCAGCACTAGGAAACCCGTGCTGGGCACCACCCAGAGCCCTCACCCGCCCAATCTCATTTAATGCTCACCACCACCTGATGGTTATCCCCCTTTCTAGAGGAGGAAACTGAGGGTCAGAGAGGTTTAAAACCTTGCCCCAGATCACACAGCTGGTGGTGGGGCACCAGGATTTAGACCCAGGGAGTGTAAATACAGAGCCTGTGCAGCTGCCCACACTCAAGTCCTCTAGTGACAGGGCAGGAGTGGAGGCTGGGGGGACACTGACACAGGCAGGGAGCCCAGAAACGTGGAGACTGGGAGGAGAATGCTCCCAGATGTTCACCCACAGCTTCCAGCCACCGCCTCAGTGCCGTGGGGTGAAACCACAAGCCCCCTGCGGCATGCCCCTGTTGGGGCCAGCTGGGGGCCAGGGAGGCGGCCTGGCCCGCTGGGGCTGGGCAGCTGGACGCCGCAGTCTCTCTGACTTACCCCTGGAGCCCACTGTGCTGGGCGTGGCAAAGGGCATGGATAAGAGGGCAGAGCAGGACCAGCATGGCCACCAGCCACTCCCATGTCACCTCTGACCCAAACTCAGAGCATCCATGACAGCAGGGCAGAGGAGAAGGCGCCCACAGGGCCAGAGCTCTGAACTCCACCAGGACGGGCAGCTCGGCGGCCAGGGCGCTTACCTTTCTGACCCGGCTTCCCTCATCTTAAAGGGGACTCCTGCCTGCCTCCCTCTGGGGGACAATGAAATAACTTGCTGTGAGTGGACGGGATCCTTGCTGCCGCTGGCCTCACACCTGGACCCTGGCCTCACCTCTTCCCTCCACCTTTGACCCTTGGGAGAGGGAGCCTCATTCCCACCAGGACTCGGGCCTCCAACGTGTCCCTGGGGACCGTCCCAGAAGCTCACTCTTGTCAGCTTGAGACACGTGTCTACAAAGTGTCCCGTAGCAACGGGCTGAGGGGCCACACGGAGGCAGAGCATGGCTTTACAATGGAATAAACCCAGCTCTACTATGAAGTCCCCAAATTCAAATTAAGCTTTTCAGATGAAGAACGAGACTTCTGAAATGTTTTTCTGCTGTGATTTCTGTGTGCTAGACCCCAGATCATCGTTGTTGCTGCAAAAGAGAGCTTGCAAAGCAATCCTGTTTTGTAAATAAAGTTTTATTGGAACACGTCTATGCCTATATGGCCGCTTGGCACTAGAACAGCAAAACTGGTTGCAACAGAGACCACGTGGCCTACAAATCTAAAATATGTGCTGCCTGGCCCTTTCTACTAAATGTTTGCCCACCCCTGATCTACTGGGATTCTTGGAAAAGTCTGAAGAATTGTGTGCTATTCTGATATCTGAGGTTTGCATGACTAAGGAACCGGGAATGAACATTTAGGCTGAGCATGCCTGTAATCCCAGAAGCTCCGGAGGCTGAGGCAGGAGGATGGACAGTTCAAAGCCAGCCTCAGCAATTTAGTGAGGCCCTAAGCAACTCAGCGAGATCCCCAGTACCTAAAAAAGTAATAAAATAAGAATAGGAATGAACAAATGAACATTTATTGTACACTTACTACTATGAGTGCTTTAGACGAATAACTGGTGTTTAATTCTAACCACCACGGTAAGGGGTAAGGGATCCGTGTATTGGTATTTCTATTTGACAGGTGAAAAAAACTGAGGAACAGAGGGACCAAACCGGGTCCTGGTACAGAGCTTCTCAGCCCTTAATGTGAGAGGAGCAGAGCCACCAGGTTAATGTGATAAACTGCAGAAGCTGAGGCAAAGGTCGGGACCAGAGCTCTGCATCCCCACCCCGCTCCTGTGCACCCGGCCACGTCGCGGGTGTGACAGCGAGGTCCAGTCACTGCGCAGAAGCTCCGTCTAAGCCCACGCCCTGAGCCCGAGCTATGAGGCCTGGAAGACTCATTCTGAATGAGTCATAAACCCATGAGAATTCCACATCTGCCCGCTGGACCCCAAGGTCGCAGCCCAGTTTAGAACTTGACAGACTGCCACACTGTCAAACAACGTAGTAACGGAGAACTGGCCCCAGAGAGGGACTGGGCTGCAGTGGCCCCTTGCTGACCGCCTCCGCAGCCTCCGCTTTCTCTCCTCGCAGCCCAGAAGCCTGGAGCCTTGCTTGGGGTTGCACCCAGGGTCTGGGCGGTGCCTGGATGCCCAGGACCCAGGGTGGAGCATTGCTCCCGCGCTAGCCAATCAACGCGCTGCATCCTCCTCCACGCCACAACAATTGGCTCATATCTGACCATGTGACCAGAGGCAGGTCCAATCAGAGAGCTTGCAGGACTCTGGGGGGGGGGGGCGGGAGCAACCAGAAGACTGACTCCCATGAGGGGATGTGGGGCTACAGCAGCCAAATGGGAAGAACTCGGGAAAGATTTTGCTCCCTAGGGTATATTTGGCAATATGTGGAAACGGTTCTGGTTGTCACAAACTGCAGTGGGTGATAGTACTGGTATGGGGCGGGTGGGGCCAGAGACGAGGCCAAACATCCTACAATGCACAGGACAGTCCCGTAACCAGAACTCATCTGGCCCCAAATTCAGAGGGGCAGTTCAGAAAGGCTGGGCCAGAGAGTCTGCAGTGATCTTGTCCCAAGGGAAGGGAGAAGCCGGTGCTGCCACAGGCCACTTCTTGGAACCTGAGAGTGGAGTTCACGGCAGAAAGCAGAAGCGAAAGCAGAGAGAAGCCGAGACCTGGGGACGTATCAGAGTCCTGAATCCAACTGTGCCTGAAATCAGCTCCACTCCCCGACTTCCACTGGGGCCCAATGAGTGACTCGTTGGCTTGCGCCCATGTGGGTGCTGCTTTGTGTCCCTTTCAAATCCTCATGGCAGTGTGGTGAGACAGACAGGACATAACGTTCCTTTCCCTGTTGTTTGAGTCAACTTTTTCACTTCTGTGACCAAAAAGACCTGACAGAACAATTTTAGGAGGAAAAGTTTATTCGGGGGCTCACGGTTTCAGAGCTTTTTGTCCAGACAGCCAGCTCCGTTCCTGGGGCTCAAGGGAGGCAGGACATCACAGAAGAGGGTGCGGCAGAGGAAAGCAGGTCAGGACAGGGCCACCAAGAAGCATGTCCTCAGGGAAGCACCTCCTTCAGCCACACCCTACCCGCCTGCAAGTTACCACCCAGTTAGTCCCTGTCAGTGGATTAACACCCTGATTGGGTTAGGCCCTCATAACCCAGCCATTTCACCTCTAAGCTTTCTTGCATTGTTTCACACATGAACTTTTAAGGGACTGTTATGGTTTGGATGTGAGGTGTCCCCCAAAAGCCCATGTGTGAGGCGATGCAAGGAGGTTTGGAGAAGAAATGATTGGGTTTCAGCCTTAACCTAATCAGTGAACTAACCCCTGATGGGATTAACTGAGTGGTACCTGGAGGCAGGTGGGGTGTGGCTGAGGAGGTGGCTCATTGGGGCCTGGCTGTGGGGTAGATATTTGTATCTGGCGAGTGATGTGTGTGTGTGTGTCTCTCTCTGTTTTCCGATCATCATCTGGGCTGCTTCCCTCTGCCACACTCTCCCGCCATGATGTCCTGCATCACCTTGAGCCCCGAGGAATGGGGCCAGCCTTCTATGGACTAAGACCTCTGAAACCATGAGCCCTCGAATAAACTTTTACTCCACTATAATTGTTCTGGTCGGGTCCTTTTAGTCACAGTGGTGAAAAAGCTGACCAAAACAGGCACCTCACATCTAAACCATAACATTCTGCCCCTGGTCCCCAAAAGCTCATGCCCATCTCACAAGGCAAAATATATTTAGTCCATTTTCAAGAGTCCCCATAATCTCTGTAAGTGCAAAAGGACAGGAAGCAGACCTCAACGGATTCAGAGAAGCCTTTATTCCTTCTCAGACTTGGGCGCTGTTGGGACCCATTTTCCGGATAGGAAAATGGCCGCCAGTTACAGAGGGGATTTTGGTTTTATAGGGTACAAAGAGGATGATGTCATCATTGGAAGCCCTGTATGGGGCAGTTTGACTGTCAAGGGCAAAACTAGACTCAGAGGAATGAGTACTCAAATCTTGCCTGTTGTCATTTAGGATTAATTTGCCATGGGGGAAGGTCAAGGTTAGGACCCAGCATTCAGTATCCACCCCTTTCCCCCAGGGCCCATTACCAGGAAAGAATGCTCCAGGAGAGGTTTAATGTTTGGCCAATTTTCTCCTCCCTCCTTCCAAGCCACACCGTCCCTCCATTTTCTTATAGGAACAGTATTTTCCATAATCCTTCTGTCTCCACAATTCCAAGATTGCCCCAAAGTCCAAGTCCAGAATTTCCTCTGAGACCCAAGCAAACTCTCAGGGTGAGCCCCTGCAAAAGTCAAAGCAAGTTACACATACCCAACCTATAAAGGCACAGAGTGGGCATTTCTATTCCACAAGGGTGACATAGGGGCATAGAAAGAAGGGATGGGACCAAAGCAAGACCGAAAGGCATCTGGAGCACGTGGCAGGGTGACGTCCTCTGCCAAGGGCTGTGTGGCTCCAGCCCTGTGGCTTTGCTGGCTGCAGCCCACGTGGCCTCTCTTGATTCCGTAGCTCTTCTCAGCTGACATCCCTCAGCACTGGCACCTCTCAATCTCGGGGGTCTGCGCTGCAGCTTCCCCCTCACACCTCCAGTCATTACCCTCTCAGGAGCTGCCTGCAGGGAATCCAACCCTGCTGCACTTTGCCAGGCCTCCCAGGCCTTCCCTTGAAATGTCAGTGGGAGCCTCCATGACCCCCAACTCCAGCATCCTGCATTCCTGCAGAACCAGCACCACATGGTTGAGCAGTAGCCAAGCCTCCACGGACCAGGGCTGCAGCAGCCTCTGAGTACCTGGGTGACTTCCGAGGCCCCATTGGGCAGGCAGCATGCCCCGCTGTTCTCTTCTCTAAGGAAGTTTTACTTTTATTCCCCTGAGCCTGAGATGGGTGTGGTCTTGCCAATTCCTGAGATGCCCTCAACCACTTTTGCTATTGTCTCAGGTTCAAGTATTTAGCGTTTCTTTAGTGGCGATAATGTCTTCACCAAACACAACTTCCGTAGCCCACAGGTTTACTTGCAATTTTCTGGCCATATTGCAAATTTTTCGAACCTTTATGCTTTGCTTTCTGCTCCTGGTTATCACAGTAGACTTGGCCAAAAGCTGCCAGCAATATCCATGCCACTGTCTGAATGCTGAGCTGCCTAGAAATTTCTTCCACCAGGTTAATTAGCTCATCCCCTTTAAATACAGTCTCACAGAAAGTCTCAGGACGTGGGCAAAACTGACAACTTGTGACGACTTCTTGGCGGGTACGTGACATGAATGGCCGACTCCGATTTCCAGCGGAGTCCTCCTCCTCTGGAACCTCAGGAGCCCAGAACGGACTGTGCACAGTCCTCTCGGCACCCTGGCCCACCCATTACACTCTGCTCACAACAATCTAAAATTTTTCCCAGCTTGCATCTCTAAAGTTTTCAAAATTCCTCCCACAAATTCCCAAAAAACTCCAAAAGCTTCTAAACCATGTGGCCAGGTGAGTCACAGCCACAACCCCACTTCGAGGTACCAATTTCTGTTTTAGTCAGCTTTTATACTGCTGTGACCAAAGGACCTGACAAGAGCAATCTTAAGGAGAAAAAGGTTGTTTGGGGGCTTTCCGTTTCAGAGGTCTTGAAAGAATGGACATTTTTTTAAGCTGTCTGTTTTATCTCAACTCCCTAAGGTCTCCCTCCCAGTAATGGGAACAAAGCCCTTAAAGCTTTTCCAGGAAACAGCCCCAAACAGAGAGTAAAAGAGTAAATTGAGCCAGATAGTGCTCAGACAGTAAGATGACCAGAAACTATTGACCAGAACCTACGCCCTGTTGTAAAACATTGTGAAACATGTTGTATGTTATCAGCAAACCCAGACCCCCTTTGGAATTTCCCGGCAGCTTTGTTCCCCTTTTCCCTTTCATGTGCGACCCCTCCCGATGTGTGGTCTCTGCCTTTATAAACCTGCAAGATTTTCTGCTAGGGACTCGACTCCTGGACTTCTGCGTGAGTCACGAGTTGGGTCCCAGCGCGCTGGAATAAACACCTCTTGCGGTTTGCATCAAGTGACGCCTCCTGCGGTTGATTGGGGTTGCCGTCAATCCATGGGACAGAGTTGGGGTTTCCTTTTGGGGGGCCTTACTGTCTTAGTCCAAAGATGGCCAGCTCCATTGCTCTGGGCCCAAGATGAGACAGAACATGGTGGCAGTAAAGTGTGGTAGAAGAAAGTAGGACAGGACATGGCCACCAAGAAGCTGAGAGAGAGTTCCCACCGCAACAAAATATTAACCAAAGGCACAACCCCAAGGACCCACCTCCTCCAGCCACACCTCACCGCCTACAGTTACCGGTAAATCCCTCTCAGGGGATTAACATGCTGATTAGGTTAAGTCTCCCGTAACCCAGTCATTTCACCTCCCAGCTTTCTTGATCATCTCGCACATGAGCTTTTGGGGGACACCTCACTCTAAACCATAACACCTGCTTTGTAGGTGGGCCAGAGCACCTCTGTGATTTGTCCAAGGTCACACAGCAAGTCCCTGGCAGGTGTCCACCTGGTGTCCACCTGGTGTTTGTTCAGTGACTCACAAAGGAAAAACTTTGTTTTTATAGTGATACAAACATACACGGAATGCCACGGTCTCATTTACCTTTAAGATAAAATATGAGGTTTCAGGAAGTTGGTTGCATAGTCCAAGGGCCCAAACTGTTACAAGTAGTTAGGGGCAGGGCTGGGACCAGAACCCAGGCCTCTGACATCCGATCCAATGGGATTCTGCACCCCAGGCTCCCTCACCCCGTGTGATCCTTGGGAGATTACAAGTTCTTGGACCCCCAGATTTTTACCCATAACACAATCCTGCAAAATACTGGCAGGCAAAGACTTGACCCAGGTCTACAGAGCTGAAGTCTTCTTCTCTCTGCTTTTGTGGTTGGGGCAAGAAGTAGAGCCTGTGATCAGAGAGCCGGGCCACCTCTCCTGCACCTTGCCTGCTGGCCCTGTGCTCTGCCCACAGCAGGGAGCAAAGGCCTGAAGAAGAGCAAGAAAACCCATCAGGAAAACTTGCTCTTTTCCTCCAGCCTCCCCCTATCAACAGAGAGCTTTTACAGCACTAGGATGTCATGTGGAATGTCATCTTCAGTGGCTTTGGAATCAAACCATTCTGGGTTTGAATCTTCATTCTGCTTCTTAGAAGCAAGCTGTGTGATCTTGGGCTGGTCGCTTCACCTCTCTGAACTTCAGCTTCCTCACCTGAGATAAAGGACTTTCCTACAGGGTTGTGTAAGGTTTAGATAAGAAACGTGACTGCATCTAACATAGATAAGGTGCTGGGTGAGCGTCAGTTGTCTGCCTATCTGCTCCCCTTTAAAGCTCTTGTTTTGATCCCTTGGAAGACAGTTATTGGAGAAATGCAGACCACTGTTGTCTTCCGAGCAGACAATAAAATACCCCTGACCCACCCTAGCGAAGCCCTCCTCTGCCTGCACTCTCCTCCGTCCCATCTCTGGGGCCGCTAAACCTTCCCCTTAGCATGAACGCCCACGCTTTGCAAATCCTCAAATGCTGCGAGACAAGCTGGGTACACGTTGTCTTCCCTATTCACACACAGGACGTCCTGGACCTGAGACTCACATGACCCAGCTTGGGTCACACACAAGCCATGGCGTTGCCTGGAACAGGGTGTCTCCATCTCGACACCATTGGCATTGGGAGTGGGACAGTTTCCTAAGTCCTGTGCGACGCAGGGTGGTTTAGCAAGCCTCTCTGCTCTCTACCCTCCGGTGCCAACAGTACCACCCACCCCAGCCCCAGCAACCAAAAACTTCTCCAGACATCATCAGATGTGCCCCAGTAGCTAAGCCAGGCCTGCTGAGAACCACGGGCCTGGGGTGCTGTTGGCCAGTTTAATCTTTTATTTTGAAAATGCAAACCCAAGAACCAATAACCCACAATTTTATTTTTCCCTTGACACACTCGTAACCTCTTGAAAGTAGATAGAACCCACATTTCAATAACTACCTTTAGCATTTTTATCAGTGTGTTTTCAGGATGACGGGTGGAAGAAGATTGGGGAAAAAATATTTGGACGCCAACGCTTTATTCCATTGAGCTTTGGGAAAATCTCCATCTTGCAGGCTCCTACTGTATCGCCTGCTGATAATCAGCTCATAAAACAAGGGCTCAGCCGGGCCAGGCTTACAGAACTCCCACGGACTGACCATGATCAGGACCCTACTGCTCTCTGCGTTGGTGGCTGGAGGTAACCCCCATCGCCCAGAGGCACCGCTCTCCCAACCCCTGGTGGGACTGGGAACGGGGCCTTCCTGCCCTCCCGTCCCCGCCTGCCCACTCGCACTTCGCTCAGCCCTATGTGGTTACGGGAAAGATGGAGTGGAGTTTCAGAGAAGGAAAGTAGAGGCTGGACTGTGACCTCTCCGGGTCCAGAGCAGGCTTTCCCATCCGGGGTGCTGGAATTCAGCAAGCACGGTCCCCCACTGACTGGGTCACTGCTTCCTATACTCACCACCATCTCTCCTTCCATAGCTCTCAGCTGTGGGCTCCCCACTAACCTGCCCCAGCTGAGTAGGGTGGTCGGCGGTGAAGAGGCGACACCCAACAGCTGGCCCTGGCAGGTGAGTCCACCACTCTGCACCCCCCAATTCCACTCATTTTTCACCCCCCCTCCCCCCCTCCCCGTTTGCCCTTCCACCATGGGGTCTGTCAAGCTGGCAGAGATGAGGATTGATGAGACCTCAGTAGGCAGCATGGACAACTTCATCAATAAAATACATTTTTGTGGCCTTGGCCAACCTTGGGGCTGGGGAAGAGGCGCCCTCTCCAGCTTCAATAAGGAGTAGCTGGCCCACCACCCCTGCTCTCAAGTTCACAAATGTCTTACTATTAACCAATCAGACATTTGCTTACACACGTACTGTTATTTTTATGAGCCATTCATCACCAGCTATGCAAATGTTCCATGCCTTAAGAAACCAATCAGTGCTGTCTATGCAAATTAATCTTCAACTCAGTGTTATCAATGAAAACAAATGCTTCCTTACCTTGACATAATCAGAGGGAAATCACGATGAAATGCTCATTACTAGGCCATTCGTGAGCAGCATGCAAAGATAAGTGAATTTACAATTTCATAAACAAATGAGGAAACACTCTTATCTGACATAATTAGGACTGAGCAATTGGAAAGTTGGCTATAGAAAAATCATTTTAAATCATACTATATGCTTTTAACATTTTTTTTAACTTAGAAATGCTTCATACACACTTATCTGTTCACCAATCCTTTGAATTCTAAACTTTCTCATAAAAACCAACCTGGTAATATGGCACCTCTAAGTCCATTTCTTTAAAGTGGAGCAGTAACTTTAAGGTGCTCCGAAAGCCGTCTGAGTAAGGAGTCGATCCTGACTTTGTCACTCCTGCCCCCTCCCCCCCATCTTTCCGCTTTCTCAGACACCTAACCCAATAGCCTTATCTGTTTGTTTGTTGGGGGGAGACATTGCCATTTTTTAAGAGTCACCGTTAGCCAGTGTCTTCCAAGCATGTAATTTAGTTTCCCTATAAATCACGGCTCTCTTTTTTGAACTCAGAGTTCATCAGTTCTGCATCTTTTCAAAACACATTAATTGTAAGTGCAACTGACAGAACAGGTTTGGGAAGGAACCCAGCTGATCAGGGCTCATCTCTAACCCAAGTGGTCAGAGTACCTGCTGGAGGCAAGTGGCCAGGGTGGCCCCTGCCGCAGGGGCTGATTCACCGAGGGAATTCGAGCAGCCATTGGTTTGTGCCTGGATTAAGGAGGCGTCCATGGGCATAGCTTAGTGGCAGAGCGCTTGCCTGTCATGCAGAAGGCCTGGGAGCTCCCCTCAGCACAGCCAAAAAGAAAAAGTGTCAAGGACAGAATGGTGCCTGAAAAGTCACGATCTATATTCCTGGCCCTATGTATTTTTGCTAGTTTTTCACCTCTTTCAGTCTCACATGTTCTCTGTGGGAAGAGGGGCAACAGCCCCTCCGCTATGGGATCCCCAAAACCAGAATGCATTTGTGCTGAGAAACCAACTGATGTTGCAGGAAAATCCTTCCTGGTATAACTGTATCCTCGCCTTGGGAACCAACTAATGTTAGTCTTGGAAAGCTCCCCGCCCTTCCTGCTTCTGTTTCCCTGGGGAAGTTTTTATTATTATAATTATTATTATTATTATTATTATTATTATTATTATTATTACTGGGCTGGGTGGGCAGATCTAGCCCAGGTGGGGACTCAGGTGAGGCAAGCGAAGCCCTCAATTAGGGAGAATGATTTAAAGGGGTACCACAAAGCTCAGCACCCAAAATGAGTGATGTTTTAATGCACTATTTTTAAAAGCAAACTATGCAAAACTATCCATGATGAACAGAATGTCAGAACTTCAAACAAAGCCAGGATTAATTAAAGTGACTGGACACTGTACCCAACCACCGTTCTATCCTGGAATCTTCTATCCAACCCAAGACATGCTCAAAAATAACATGAGAAGCACTTTAAAACTAAAGCAGAATTTTTTTACTTTGTTATTGTTTCTTCTTAGTTCTGCATAACAATAGGATTCATTCTGGCATAATTATAGAAGCATGGAATATAATTTGCTCTAATTCAGTCCCCAGCATGTCTCCTGCCCCGCCCCTCCACCCTCTCCCTGTTCCCTTCCCCTCTCCTCTGGCTGATCTTTCTGCTGTTTACTTACAGTGTCTTTTCTTGATCAGTGTCCTGTGGATGTATGATGGTGGGATTCACTGTGGTGTATTCATGTACGTGCGTAGGAAAGTCAGGTCAGGTTCATGACACGGTCTTTTCCTATCCTTCCCCTCCTTCCTTCCCTTCATTCCCTTTTGTCTACTCCTCTGATCTTTCTTCTATTCTTTTTTTTTTTATCCCCCTTCCCTTATTTTGGATTAGCTTCTGCATATCAGAGAAAACATTCAACCTTTGATTTGGGGGGACTGACTTATTTCACTTAGCATGACAGTCTCCAGCTCCATCCATTTCCAAAAACAGATGTAGGAGCAGCGACCAGACTCAGCTCTGTGCTCTGCCAATTACGGTTTGGTATGACCTGGAACAATTAAGCTGACCTTATTGCACAGGTGGCATTAGAAAATATTTAACAGTCTTCATGGGCACAGACCTCCTCATGCAGATGTTCACAGCTGCCTTAATTAAGACATGAGCTGATTCACATTCTAAGCTTAGGGCCAGTGCCGGGCACAGGGTAAGTGGTCAGTTTACTAGAAATTCGTAGTGTTGGATATTGTGATCATTAATCATCCCAAGTGTCTGCATGATGACCATTATGGTCCTCGACTTCCATATAAGGTAACCAGGACTCAGAATGTTACATAATTGCCCAAAGTCACCCAGGCCTCAGGAAGAAGTTAACCTGGAGCAGAGACCCAGGGGAAGGTGGAGGAGATAGGTTGATACCTGGGAAGAAAAATATTCCAGCAGCAGGAACGGTCAGTGCAAAGGGCCCTGGGGCAGCAGTGGGCTTGAAATATTTGCAGAACTGATGAAGGTCAACATGACCAAGGGGAGGGGAGGGGAAGGCTGGAGATTGGAGAGGTGATGTAGGACTCAGTAGACCACTAGACTTTTGAGTTTTACACTACAAGAAGGGGAGCCACATGGAGGTTCTGAACAGAGATATAATCAGATTTATGTGTAGAAAGGATCATTCTGGCGGTTGTGTGTTTAGGGTGAGGGGTAGGCTAAGGTGGGAGCTGGAAGAAAGATAGGGGACCAGGAGCTGGGGTGCAGCTCAGAGGTAGAGTGTGTGCTTAGCAGGTGTGAGGCCCCAGGTCCCATCCTCATGACCAAAAAAAAAAAAGAGATCAGGATATCATCCGGGCAAGGGATGAGGTGTCTGGGACAGAGAGTGAAGTACAAAGGGGAGCATTTTCTCTGTGTATGGAGTTACAGCTGATGGGGTTTTGTTTGGTTTGCGCTTGTTTGTTTGGTACAGAGATTGAACCCAGGGGCGCTTTACCGCTGAGCTACACCCCCAGCCCTTTTTCTTTTTTGAGCCTGGGTGTCTCTAAGTTGCTCAGGTTGGCCTCAAACTTGTGATCCTCCTGCCTCAGCCCTCCTGAGTCTTTGGGATTATAGGCGTGGGCCACACAGCTGGCTTGCTGATGGATCAGAGTGAGGGGTAAGAGGGAAAGGAGCCCAAGGCGGCCCCAAGGATTTTTAGCCTGAGCAGCTGGGAAAGAGGAGGTGGTATTGACCGTGCCAGAGAACCTGGGAACGGAAGAGGTTTGGGGGAAATTAAGAGTTTGGATTTGAACATATTATATTGGAGGCTGGTTCCTAAGGAAATAGTTCCTAAGAAGGGGCAGATCCCAAAAAGATGTGCAGAGGGTTTTTTTTTTTTTTTTTTTTCATTTGCAAAACATTTTCCTGCGTTTTGTCATTTTGTCAATCTTTGTTTTTTTTTTTTTTTTTTTTTTTTTTTTTTTTGCTGTGCTGGGGATCCGAACCCAGGGCCTTGTGCTTGCAAGGCAAGCACTCTACCAACTGAGCTATCTCCCCAGCCCCCAGAAGTTATTTTTTAATAGTCTGTAACTTTTTGTTAATCATGCCTTTGTGTGTTCATTGGATTTTTTATATTCTCTGAAGCACCGAGGGCTTTCTACCCTGATTTCTGAGGTTCGGGCCCCCTTAGGTTTGACTTGGGCCGAGAGCCGGCTCAACTCAGCTGCTCCCAGCGGAAGACTGAGCCGGAGGGTGCTTCTCCACAGGTCTCCCTGCAGTACAGCTCCAACGGCCAGTGGCGCACACCTGCGGAGGGTCCCTGGTGGCAACAACTGGGTCTTGACCGCTGCCCACTGATAGGTAACTGCCTTACCCTGGTCACCATGGAAGCTCGCCTGACCAGCCGGTGCTCATCTCCAGGAGAGGTGACCCAAAGGCCTGAACCGCGCTATCTCAAGGAGCTTTGCAAACAACCCCTGCCTGGCCGACCCAGCTTTAGATGACCTCTGACTCTGTCTGCTGTTGACTGACAATCAGTACACGGCCTAGACGGAGGCCAGGTGTGGAGGACAGGGAGGCCCCATTTCCGCCCCCCTGGGAGTACCAGGTGGCCTCTCCCTCTGGAATTGGGTTCACTTGACCACTTAAATAGCTTCTCTGAGCTTGCAGCTTTCCCTTGCAAAAACTTAGATAAAAGAATTTGGTTGTTTTTTTTTTTTTTTTCAGTACTGGGGGTTAAACCCAAGGTGCTTCTACCACTGAGGCCCATTCCCTGGGGCATTTTTAATTTTTATTTTGAGACAGGGTCTCACTAACTTATTCCAGCTGGTCTTGAACTTGCCATCCTCCTGCCTCAGCCTCCTGAGTGGCTGGGATCACTGGTGCCTGGCAGGGAGAACAGAATTTAGTGTGGATTAAATGAGTTAAAGGGCCTGCCACTTAATAAGTGCTCAATAAAGGTTGATTACGACATATGTACAATTATAAAGCCACAAAGGAGAGAAACTGTCCACCCTCTTCTCCCCGCATGTCCTCTGCTCATCTCACGTTGGTCAGAGATCTTCGGCATTCCAGTTGGGGTCGGCGTGGGACTGTCACCGAGATCGACCTTCCCCCACCTGATGGATTAGGTTTATGAGGTGGCGAGGCTGGGAAACCAGGCGCCCTGGCTTCAGTTCTGGGTTCTCACTGGACTCTTTGCTGGGCCTCAGTGTCCCCATGAGAACTCAGTGTCCCCACTGAGAGGCAGGGAATTAAACTAGAAGATCGACATTGATATTCTTACGACTTTTCTCGTCTGACAGCTCAGCGTTAGCAACGTCACTTCCCGGTGACGGTTTCCATGTTACAGCATTGACCTGCATGGTGACCAACGATCCGCCTAGGAAAGGGAAGTTCCCAAGGCCCACGAGTGGTTCATGCAGCCGTCACCCCAGAGGCACCATGTCCCGGTGTCCCTGCCGGGGAGGGGGCCGGGGGTAGAGGGACTGACCCTCAGTGCCCGGCCCTCCAGCTCCTCCAGGACCTACCGCGTGCTGCTGGGCCGCCACAGCTTGTCCACGGAGGAGCCAGGCTCGCTGGCCGTCAAGGTCTCCAAGGCTGTCATACACGAGGACTGGAACGCCAGCAAACTCTCCAACGGGTGCGCTGTCTGGGGGCTCCGGGTGGGTGGCCCCTCTGCCCCCACCGCTTCGCCCCTTCTGTAAGGAGGGGAGGGTGCGACCGGGCAGAGCTGCCCGGTGGGGGGTGACAGGCCAGGTGGAGCAACCTGCGTCTCCTGCCTGCTGAGCCTGCAGGCTCCTGTGTGCCCGGGGCCATCACTGACCAGGTGTCCAGTCCATGCCAAGGGACACGGATGGAGCTTTCAGTGGAGCAGGACACGGTCCCTCCCTACTTCCTGTCCTCCCAACAAGGTCTTTGACATTTTCCAAGACGCCCAGCTGCGCTCCTGGAGATCCCTGGAAAAGGTCCCTGCACTCTCCAAAGCCCTGGGCTAACCTTCCGCCCTTTCCTGACCCAGGAACGACATCGCCCTGCTCAAACTGGCCTCGTCCGTCTCCCTGACTGATCAGATCCAGCTGGCCTGCCTCCCGCCTGCCGCACCATCCTAGCCAAACAACTACCCCTGCTACGTCACAGGATGGGGCAGGCTGCAGAGTAAGTGCTCCCCGGGAGCACCCAGGCCAGGCAGGGAAGCGGGGTGCTGTCCCCCGACTGGCTGGGTCTCGCCCCCCACTGGTCATCCCAAGGGGTTTGGCTGCCTTGCAGAGCAGGACAGTCTCTCCAAGTCTGGCCTGGGTCCAAATCCCAGTTCTCCCACTATGAGCTGTGTGACCTTGGGTACATACGTGGCCTCTCTGTGCTAATTTCCTCATCTGTGAAATGGAGATAATAACAGCACCTACGTCACAGAGAGGATGAAGGAGATAGCCCAAGGGAGGTACTCAGACCAATAACAAAGGCACACAGTAGCTGCTGCTGCGTGCGAGTTGTTAGGGTCACTGGGATGGAATGAGGGCTAGAGAGACCTGCATGCACAGGTGGGCCTGGAACAGCACTGAGTCTGTGAACTCGAGGTTCTGGAGCTCCACCAAGGCCCCTGGCGCCCTCAGGGGACCCTCCCTCCCCTTGCCCAAACCTGAACCCTGTGCCACTGGTTCTTGCTACTGAGAACATGGCTGGGCGTGAGTCTTCTGACCTTAACCCAAGGGCCAGAAATCCCATGGCAGTACACCACCAAGAAAGGGACTAGAGCGCCAGCCCTTCCCTTGTAAAATCCAGGGAGGCTTGTGCAGAAGAGGATTCTTTTCATAATGACACAAACCTATGAGTGACGCCTAAGTACATCAACACTCTACCTCAGAGAAATGCCTCCGGCCCTCCTGACCAGCTCGTCTGCAAACCGCGGACACAGGAAACAAAGAGGAAGCAGGGAGGGTGGAGGAGACATCGGGTACAAGTGTGATCACCTGCTTATCCAGACAACCCCAGGCGGTGAGATGGAGAGAGGGTGGCACAGCGAGGGCCAGGGAGTGTCCAAATGCTTGGCTGTAGATCACTATGTAACCTCAGCAAGCCACTCTGGACCTCAGTTTCCTCATCTGTAAAACGGAACTCTGTTGGTGAAGATTAGAAGACACATTGTGTGAAAGAAAGTACTTTGTACAGTGCCAGATGTTATCCAAGAATTAATTACATATTGATTAGAGTGATCTTCGGCGAGGCACTTAATTTCTCTTGATTTCAATGTCCCATCTATCAAACAATACATATTGACATGTCTGTGAGGCTTGTCATGCTGTGGAAAGCCTCGTAAAGTGCAAGTGAAGAATAAAAAACGATCTTTATCCTTTCCATTAGTGGATGGTAATCCTGAGGGGTGATACTTGACGGCAGTGTCATCAGGGGCCATTAGGAAAGCTCTACCCTGACACACCAACTATTTTTCCCAGCTGGAAATGCCCGCGGCCTTACTGGCGTATTTAGGTAATGAGAACCCAGGGAAGTGGCTCAGCAGAAAGGAGATTTGATGTAAGGATTAAGAGTCTCAACCCAAAGGCAGAGAGGCCACAAGCAGCCATTAGGAACAGGACAGAACCAGGAACTGGACACCTGTAAGAAATTCAATGAGCCCACCCTCAGAATTTCCTTCCTGGGTGGGTCCACCCTCATGCTTCTCTTCATGGAAAAAAATTGGCAGCCACTGCCAGTAGTTTCTCTGGGCGGGAATTCTTAAGTCTCCACCCCTAAGTCCCAGGAGAAGGAGCTCATTGGCTTAGCGTAAGTCAGGTGGCTCACCCCTGAACCAATCGCCAGTCAGAACACTGACCAATCAACTGCGAGGGCACAGAATAGAACACATGGGCTGCTCCCATTACAACCCTGGGAGAAGTAACAAGGACCACAAGAGAGGGGCTGGACAGGACGCCCACCGGTGTCACTACCTTCCTCTTTACTCGGGAGTCCCTCTGTCCCTCTGACACCTTCTTTCTGTCTCAGCCAACGGGGCTCTTCCCGACGTCCTGCAGCAGGGCCTGCTGCTGGGTGGACTATGCCACCTGCTCCAGCCCCAGCTGGTGGGGCCAAAGCTCTGTGAAGACCAACATGGTCTGCGCCGGGGGCGATGGTGTCATCTCCAGCTGCAACGTGAGTACCCAAGGGCAGGGGCTCCCTCCACCGTGAAGCGTGGCCAGGGTGGGGAGAGGCCCTGCAGGTTCCCCACCTGTCCTCCCTCCTTCTGGCACAGCACCGGACACCCCTCTGGACATTCCAGAACCTGGCATTGGTCCTTAAAATCTCCAGAAAAGATGGTTGGAGATTTTCCTTGTAGGGTCCACCCTTCCTCACTGCTGGGAAGTCCTTCCTTGGATCTCTTCGGGGTCTCTCATCCCTCCTTCTTCTGCACAGGAGGGGACCAAGAGGAAGTCGTGTTCTGGGTTAGGGTTTTTCTAAGGAGGCTTGGCTTCTACCTGAGTTGTTGAATTAATCTCCGTGAACAGCCCAAGGGTCCCCTCAAGGTAGCTGTCACCAGAGCCTTCCTGGAGACGGTGTCTTAACCCAAAGAAACTGGCATGGTGGGCTTTGCGGTGCAGCGGGCACCGAGAGGGAAGGGGCTTCTCGTGCCCTTTAGACCAAGTGTGCCCGACACTCTGCCACATGGACCCCCAGGAAACTCCTGTCACGGGAGGAATTGGTGGTGGTGGTTCGGGGCTCGGCAGCCTGACTCTGGCGTGCAGCTGCGGGCGCCCCTTGGGTCTGGACCTCGGGCAAGGTGCGGCCTCTGAGCAGCCCAGCCTCCCCTCTCGGTTGAGCTGGGCACTTGGGACGCTCGCCTCACAGCTGCTGTGAGCATGGACTCAGAGGCGGCCTGTGAGGCACTCGGCTCAGCTCAGGACCCCCAGGGAGAAGGGGGCTTCAGAGTGGCTTCAGAGCCCGGGCAGCCCAGGATGCAGCAGCAGGAGCACCTTGAGGACAGGGCCCCCGGGCAGCCCCTTCCCTCCCCTTCGTCTGACTCTTGCTCAGGGCGATTCTGGAGGGCCACTGAACTGCCAGGCGGCTGACGGCCGGTGGCAAGTGCACGGCGTGGTGAGCTTCGGCTCCTCTCTCGGCTGCAACTACTACCACAAGCCCTCCGTCTTCACCAGGGTCTCCAACTACATCGACTGGATCCAAAAGGTAAGGACTGACCAGCCCTGAGCCTTGGGTCCTGCCCTGTCACCTGGCCCCACAAACACCACACCCACCTGGGATCTAGAACCCCTCCTTCAAAGGAGGCAGGGGCCTGTGGAGGAAGCTGCTCACCTGGGCAGCTCTGGCTGGACCTGGCATGGCGTCCACAATTCCTGCGTGTGTCAAATGGGGTGAAAAGCTACATAGAGGGTGAGCTTGTCCCAGGAGACTGGACACAAGGACAGCCCTTGGGCATTTAGAGTGGGCTTCTTAGGATTAGTGGGGCATTTCACTTGTGCTTCTCAGTGCGGGGGCCCTGACCTCACCATCCGGTGCTATGAATGGTCATATTTATCTCAAAGTCCAAACCTGATGATCCGAGACCCCCCCAACCTTTACTATTAGAAATCAGTCCCCCAGCTATTCCGTAGGGTGACCAGCCATCCCAGTTTTCCCAGGACTGAACGTTCCTGGGATGAGCGCTCTCAGTGCTGGGTTGGGATGGTCCCAGGCAGAGGGGGCCGAGTTGGTCTCTTGAACTGTGAATGTTCCCCCTAGAGCTGTGTCCTGTGAGCTTCCACACCAGCCCAATTTCTATTTTGTATTGCAACCAAACCATTTGTTCACAATAACCATAAAAATTATTCATTAAAAATAATTGCTGGCACTGTATAAAACGGCAGCTGTGGGTAGAAGCAGCCGGATGACAGTAAGAGTCAGGAAGTGGCGTCCCTAAGAAAGGGGCCTGGGGGCAGGTGGGAGGGCCCCGCGTGTGGGGCTGGAAGCCAGGCGGGAGAGCCGCTGCCGTGGAGGGAGGTTTTAAGCCACCCCGGCATTGCCACCACCGGGTTTGCTCTTCTGTAAAGAGGGACTTGAACTCAACCAGGGCCTTCCACATTTCAGGAGCCACGGCAAGTGGGGACTGTGCCCGAGGCAGAGCCTGCAAGGACGGGGAGCTGGCATCTGGTCTCATTAAGTTTAATTTGCAAGGCACTGTTCGATTGAATTAGATTGTCACTCTGTTACAAACCAAATATGAAACTGCTGCGTGAGCCTGTGGCCACCCAAGGAAAACCACGCGGCCCAGCAAGCAGGCGGCCGCTTCCGAGTTCGCCCATGATGCCTGGCGGCTCCGTGCTCATTTGCGCATCTGCTGGCTCTGCTTGGCCAAGTGGCCACAGGCCCCAGAGAGCCCAAAAAAGTTAGTCAGAAAAAATGGAAAGGCAGGAAGGAGAGAAGCCATTGATTTGTAGGGTCGTTGTTGATGTTGGGTGTATTTTGGTCAACTGGCAGAGCCATGATTCAATTTTGGCAGAGGGACATCTGCATCCAGCTTTTGAGGGGCCGCCAACATTGCTTAGGGGCCTCGCTGCCTGGATGGAAGGATGCTCGGGGCTTCCACCCAGCCAGGTCTTAGGATCCTGTTCCAGCCCCAGCTGCTCCATGAGTCACTGTGCAGCTGGGCCTGGCAGCACCTCAGGACCCCAGGCAGGGCCCGGGGCAACTGTCCTGATGTGTTGTCCCAGCCTCAGCTGTTCCCAGCCCCAGATGCGGCACAGCAGAGCAGGCCAGATGGCAGGGGGCTCAACAGGAAAGCCAGCCTTGTGTGGCAGCTGAGGGAGGCCCACATTCACCACGACAGCCAGGACAGCACCAATGCCCAGCCATAGGCTCTGGAGTGGACTGTTAGGTGGCCAGCTGTCCCCTGGCAGAGGCTGTCCCAGCAGCTGCAAGAGGCCGGCGGCACCTTGCAGGTCCCAGGCCAGGGGCACACCATGAGCAGCCAGGAGGCACGAACAGCTAAGGCCCTGGGGGTGCTTGGGAGCACCTGTTGGCTGAACCTAGACAGATGGTGGGTCAAGGTCAGGGCCTGCAGGCAGGTGCAGGGAGGAGACCCCACCCTCCCAACAGACGCCACCGAGTGACAGCAGCACATGATTCTTCAGCTGTCGCTAGCTTTATTTTCTTTTTCAGAAGGCAAAACATTTCTTTATGAAAATATTAAAAGAATACAGGAGTGCATCAAGTAGAAAAGATGAAGGCCCCTTGCTTCCCATGGCTGCACTGCAGGTCAGGGCTGCCAACAGCGCAGGGTGCACCCTGGGCTGCACGCGTACAGGGGCGCACGCTGCCTTCCCGCCAAAGAGGGGGTCCAACTCCCAGCTCCCCACTTGATCCCTCACATCTTGCTCCGTGGTACACAGACCCACGTCACTCCTCTGAGCGGTACCGGGCTTCCCGTTTCTCACTCGCATGCTGCTGTGGGAGCGTCCTGCACAGACGTCCTGCACGCCAGCCCAAGGACCTGGGCCACAGAGACCCCGGAGCGTCAGTGGGTCCTGCACGGGCAGATTAAAGGGTTCAGGGCAGGAGGTGTACCCCAGTATAGAGGTCCTGGGTCAGTCCCCAGCACCAAAAAAAAACAGGAAATGTCATCAGAATCCCTCAGGCAGGGGATACTGTGGTTCGGGCCACTTGTGACCTGCATGAGCCTCATGTGGCCTGGAAGGACAGGCAGAGGCGCCACTCTGCTGGTGGGTCACTTGCTTATTTTCTTGTGTGTGTCCTGCAGGTCATTGCAAATAACTAACCAAAGAAGCCTCTGGACATCAGAACTGGAAAGATGGCAGAAGCCAAATAATAATAAAGTGGCAATTACATGAATCACGTCTTGGTGAGACTTACTAGCAAACCATCCAAACCTGCATGACCCTGAAAACAGGGAACAGCAAAGGTCAGGACCGCTGAGGCCGCAGGGCCAGGGTAGGCTCTGGGCAAGCCCAGCACTGCCCCAGGGCACAGCATGGCCACCTGCACCTGGGGCGGGATCCCTCAGCAAGGAAGGCACATGGGCAGCAGGGTGGGGACTCGGAAGACCTGGCTCTAGCCAGACGTCTCCACTGGTGACCAGTATTCCTCTGGCAAGTCTCCCCCCACCTCCTGGGATGGAGTGGGGATCAAGTGAAATAAGACCCAGGGAAATGTCCCCAAAAGCAGAGTCTCTATAAGGAAGAACAAAGCGCCAGAGCACAGCGAGGGGGGAACAGACCAGAGAGCCCACATTCGCCTGAGGGTTAGCTGTTAAGACTAGATGATGCAGAGAGAGTGAGCCATTTCTGAAATTCCACTCTGCATGCAGGTCCCAGCTGCCAAGAGTCTAGCAGCCAAGCTTGTTGATCTAAGGGAGAAGCTGGTTTGTTTGTAGCCCCAAATCCCTGCAGATGGATGACTCTCAAGCGTGGGTGGTTCTGTCCCCCAGGGCACATTTGGCACTGTCTGAAGATATTTTTGGTTGGCATGACTCAGGATGCAGAGAGGGATGCTACTGTATCTGGAGGGAGGGGCCTGGGCTGGGGCAAAACACTGACAAGCATCAGGCAAGGCCCTCAGCGAAGGCGGACGGCCCACAAACAGCCAGAGGACGTGAGGTCGCAGGCCCCCGTCACTAATCCAGGACTGGCGGCTGATGAAGAGCCATGTGGATCTATGACTTTCTGCCTCTTCTTCCACTGCTGGCCGCTGTCTCCAGGCTGGAAGCTGCTGGGGGCCTGGCTGCTGTCCGAGCGAAGGAGCAGGCCCCGCACAGGCGGCAGAATCCTCGGCCCAGGAGGCTAGGCCTCACTGCCTCCAGGATGCAGCAGCAGGTCTTGGGGTGAGGCAGGGTGAGGGCCCCAGCCCCTTTAGGTCTTAAAGAAAAGTTTTTTCCGGAGGAAATTAAAACAACCAGGAATCTGTTTGTAAATTCCTCTCTCTGAAACAGCGTTAGCAACCTGCAAAAACACGACCACAGCGAGTCTGAGTTCAGTTTTCACCTGAAGCAAGTAGGCCGGCGGGGTTGGGGGTGCACTAAACCGGCCAGGGTGTGTGCGCACGCACGGTGCAGTGTGGTGCTGGGGACTGAACCTGGGGCCTCTCTCATGCTGCCCAGAGCTATGCTCCCAGCCCTGCTGTTTTTATTTGCCACAGTCTTGGAGAAGGTGCTGAGGCTGGCCTCAAACTAGCCATTCTCCTGCCTCAGCCTCCCAAATCGCTGGGATTACAGGCATGCACCCCGCCACCACATCTGGCCACCACATCTGTTCTTAAAACTTGCAGTTTTAAGAAAATGCAATATTTCAAAACTCAAAACTTCACAGAGTTCAAATCAGACCAAAAGCTTTGCATGAAGAAAGGTTGAAAGAAGACCAGGACCAGGAATCACATGCACAGCTGGGTCCTGGCTGTCCCCCCCAGGTGGTCTCGGAGGGTGACCCGCCAGGGCCGTGGCGCCTACACCCAGCATCTTGGGAGGTGGCTGCCTGTCTCCCTGGCTCTGCTCGCTGCACTTGGGCCAGAACCTCCCTCGGCAGTGAGCAGGGCCCTCACAGCCCCATCCAGGGCGCAGAACACCGGGCAGAGCAGGAGGGACCCAGGTGCACCCCCTGAGGCAGCCACATACTCGGCCCCTTGGAAGAAGCAACTGCTCCAAGTGGGGTTTCCATGGAGCAGGCCGCCCTCCCGCCTGTCTCACGGGGCCCTGATGCACTGCAGGGACATCATGATGCTCAAGGTCAAGAGTAAGACTATGCCATGGTGGGAGGGTGTGGAGCCACAACCAGCCCTCCGGGGCCACACTCTGACCACTGTGCCATCCCACCCTGGCAACGAGACAGCTGTCAGTGGGGACTCTCAACCTGGGGCTCTCAGGAGGCAGGGTAGGTGGCTCTTGCAGGCCGGCACATCCCTTGTCAAGAGAATCAAAGCCCCCAGCTTGCAGCACACAGGGCCCGCCTGTCCTTTGCCTTTGGTTTGGTCCTGGGTGCTGCCACGCATGCCCCGGAGAGTGCGCTGCCCTCCAGAGGGAGCTGGCACCCACCCTGAGCAGCAGGGACTGCAGGTCTTCAGAGTGAGCCCAGCCCTCGAGCACGCTGTCCAGGGTCTCGATGTACCAGGAGCCGCTGGAGGTGTCCCTCCAGGAGACGAAGCCTGCGGAGGGAAGGCTGAGCTCGGCACGGCCACCTCCAGACTGGACCCATCTGTGTGAGGCAGCAGCAGCCACGTCCCCATGGCCCTGTGCCACGGTGACTTTACTGCACCCTTGTGACCACCTCCTGAGCTTGGCTGAGACTGGTTTCCCAGCAAGGAAACCGAGGCTCTGAGAGTCCAATGACTCACCAGGGAGGAAGGTAGTATCTTGGTCCTTCCTTCCTCCTGTGCCCCACGCACACCAGCCCCGAGGTAGGATCACTATTCCCATTTTAAAGGTGAGGAGGCCAAGGCAGGGCTAGAGGGGCATGAGGCAGAGGCACACCAACCCAGTGACTGTGTGCCCCAGGCATCTTGCCCATCTCACCCTGAGCTGAGGCTCAGAGAGGTGAAGTTACCTGCTAAGGATCACACAGGAATACTCCCCAGGGATGCACTCACCTGGGAAGGTCGAGTAGGACACAAGGATGTCACTGGGTGTGGGCAAACTCGACCGCGTCCAGCTGGTCAGACGTCCTTGGGCCTTCCGGGAAGGGGACGGCGTCTGGCTCAGGGTTGCTGCCAGAGACCCTGTCTCCAGAAGCGTGGGCCACCGTAAACCCGTGGTCTTTCTGCTCTGCAGGAAGCAGAAACAAACACCTGTCACTAAGACATGCAGAACTTCTTTTTTTTTTTTTTTTGGTGGTGGTGCTGGGGATTTGAACCCGGGCCTTGTGCTTGCGAGGCAAGCACTCTACCAACTGAGCTATATCCCCAGCCCCAACATGCAGAACTTCTTGACAAAGAAAAGCCCTGGCCCCGAAGGCGAAGCTGGTGAACTCTACTAAATACCCGAAGGACACCTGACACCAATCCTCAGACTTTTCCAAGAAATGAAGAAGAAAGACTTCCTAACTCATTCTCCGAGGTCAGCATTCCCTGATACTAAAGCCAGGTGCTGAGATCCCAGGATAAACTGCAGACTAATGTCCCCAAGCACATGGATGCCACGTTCCTCAACGCTTCAGCATCATATAAACAGAGCGTACACCATGGCCAGGCGGGAGCTACTCCTGGAATGCAAGGACGGCTGACGCTGAGAACGGATCCACGTGACCCACATCCACAGGAAGGAGGGAAACCACGTGATCGTCTCACGGGGCACAGAAAAAGCATCTGACAGAACAACAACCCTTCACGATAAAAACACAACAAACTAGGGACAGAGGAAACTTCCTGAGTATAATAAAAGCCACGTGAGATCAGATAGAGGAAAGGGAGCCAGAGCGTGAGAAGACAGGGGGGAAGTGCTGGGAAGTGACACTGGCCAGATGACATTGTTGTTTTGTGCATGAACGAACACGGAAAAACAAATCCCACCACTATTATGCACAACTCTAACAGACTAATTATAAAAAAGTGTAAAGAAAAAAAAAAACCCACAACGTGAAAAACCCACAGTGACTGTCATACTCGATGGTGAGAGACTGAAAGCTTTTCCTCCAAGGTCAAGATCAAGGCAAGAATGACTGCTTTTGCCACTGCTATGCGACATGGTACTAGAAGCTCTGACCACAGCAATTACGAAGAAAAAGAAAAGGCATCCAAAGTAAAACTATCTCTGTTCACAGATGGTTTGATCTAATTATATAGACAATCCTAAAGATCACACCACGCACACTGTTAGAACTGATCAAGGTGGAATCAGCAAAGGAACAGGATACAAAGTCAACACACACACACACACACACCACACACTTAAAATAAACTGTACAAACAATGAACAATCAGGAAAGGAAATTATGAAACCAATTCTAGCATCGAAACAAAAAGTTTGGAATTAACCAAGGAGGTAAAAGACCTGTACAATGAAAACAACAAACACTGCTGAAAGAAATTAGAGACAGGGCTGGGGCTGTGGCTCAGGGGTAGAGCACTTGCCCAACATGCACGAAGCACTGGGTTCAATTCTCAGCACCACATAAAAAATAAACAAGGTCCATCAACAACTAAAAAAAAAAATTATTAAAAACAGCATAAATAAATAGAAATACAACCCATGGTCATGGGTTGGGAAACAATATTGTTAGGACATCAATATGACTCAACACAGTTATAGATTAAATGCAATTCCCATCAAAAGCCCAATGTTGTTTTTGAGAAATTAAAAAAAAAATCCTAAAATTCAAAAGAAATCTCAAGGGCTCCCAAAAAGTCAAACAATCTTGGGCAGGGGGTAGGGGCATAAAACTGCAGAACTTCCGGAGTTCAAAACGTACTACAAAGTTCCAATAATCAAAAGATGTGGTGTTGGCATAAAGACAGACACACAGACCAGTGGACTAGAATGGAGAGCCCCAATATGGTCAAATGTTACTTCACAATAGTGCCAAGGTCTTTCAATGGGGGAAGGACAATATCAGCAAACATTGCTAGGAAAACTGGATAGCCACATGCAAAGGAATGAAGTTGGACCCTTCCTTAATATCATATACAAAAAAATTAAATCAGATCAAAGACCTAAATTTAAGACCTAAAACTATAAAACTCTTAGAAGAAAATATAGGGCAAAATCTAAAACCATGAGCTAAGTAAATCTCTTTTTTCTATGAAATATCCAGCCTCAGGTATTCAATTATAGTAACAGAAAACTGACTAACATGTTGGAGATACCATAGGATGGCCAAAGGAGACAGGGATGAGCAGAGAGACTGTGTGTGAAAGAGAGAGAGTCGACAGTGGGATCAAAGAGGGGTGTGTCAGGGAAAGGCGATAGGGAGGGTCATACAGGAATGCCAGCTGCCTCTCCACTCAGGTGTTGTCTTCACTCTGAAGTCTGATGTGCAGGCCTGGCCCACGGGGTTATGCACTGTATGCAAGGCTTGGTTCCTAGACAGCCTCATTAGTTCAAAACTCCCTATAAAGAAAGACTAATTCCCCACAGAATAAACACACAGCAGGAGGGCTCCCTCCACTCACAGAACCCACAGCCACTGGGGCACCCTGTGCCTGCTGCCGTCCTCTCGGCATGGTGTCTGAAACTCAAGAGGGGTCATCCCAGAACTGACAGCGGGCCTAATCAGGGCAGCCACCTGGCTTCCCTCAAGTGTGTCGCGTGTGTCAGGTTGTCACGCTGACTCCATACCCACTGTTCAGCCCTGGAGCTGAGCTACCCTTTTATGGAGGGGTGGGGTGGATAACATTGCAGGATTTTGAAATTATCTTAAATTATAACTGTTGAGTTTTAAAATAGCAACACGAAAGTCACCAAAAGCTGGGGCAGGGTTTCTGACGCACAGACACAGGTCACCCCTGCCGAACACTGGGCACGAGGGCAGTTCTGTATTTCGGCTCTCGGCTGACGTGGCGCCACTGTGTGGCAACAGCACGGCCTGATGGGGGAAAGCGGACAGAAACTCCCCAGGGCAGGTCATTCACCTCGCTCAGCTCTGAAATCTTGCTGCTCCAGTGAGTTCTGATTTGTTTTTGTGGTGGGAGTCGGTAGTATTTCAAATTTTACTCTTAAATATTTTATACAGTCCTATTTCAAACTCAAATAATTAGAATCCATGTGAGATGAAACCAGACAGGTCTGTGGCAGGCTGGGGACACAGTGGTAGGGCCTGGCCTGCCCTGGGAGAGCCGACCACATGAAAAGCCCTGTGGCCGGGAGGCCAGGGCTGAGAAGCACAGGCCAGCAAGCCCAGGGCCTGAGCGAGGGTGGGCCGGTGGGGGAAGACCCTGGAGCGGGTACAACTGGCCAGGGACAGGGCCCGGCCAGCAGGAGCCTGGGACACCCGGGAAGGGTGAGTCGCACGGGGGGCAGGAGGCACCGCATGCCAGACTGGGTGAGGGCACAGTGGCCTGGGCCAGGCCACCAAAGGCCCTGCAGACCCCACTGAGGGCTCCCAAGGGTGGCACCACAGACATGCCGAGGACAAAGGTCCTCCCTGCTGCGAGTGGTGTGGCTCCTGCACCGCCGAGAGCGGGCGTCCGGCTCATCCGTGGGATTCACAGGAGGCCACCAATGTCACTCACAGCACACGACAGGTGAGGGCAAGGCCCCAGGAGCAGCAGCATTCTGTCCTCCTGTTACCACGGCTGAGGAACCGTGCCGATGACAGGAAGGGGCTCATAGGTGACAGGGTCCTGGGGGGGCTGGGAGAGTCTGGTGTCCAGCTATTCAATGAACCAGGCACTGAGCGCCCACTAACGACGCACCAGACACCGTCCCCCCTGCTGCGGCTTCCAGAGGTCAACTGGCCCCAGGTTGTGCAGCGAGGACTTAACGAAGTGTTCTCACCACTTGCCACCCAGCTGTGACTGCGACTTACTACAGTTCACATCAAACTGTAAGCTCCAGGGGCAGAGACCCGTCTTTATCACCTAATACGGAGCCTGGTGTAGTCAGTAGGTGCTCAATAAACACTTGATGAATCGTGTGACGGGGGCCTGACCTCTGGACACCCGCCCCACCCTGCCAACATGTGACAGTGTGGGACAGTTGAAATCTCAAGGGTTCCATGCTACAGGCTGCAGCTGTGACCGTCCCCTGGGCAGGTGGGACAGCTCTGTGGGATGACGTGCCCGCTGCTCCAACAGGTCAGGCAAAGGTACAAGGAACTGACAGGCCTTTCAACTGCCTCAGCCCCTGGAGAGTCCAGGCAGAAGGGACGACCGGTCAGATTTCTAGGGTTCCCCACTATCACCATCATAACCAAGCCAGGAAAGCGGTTCTCCTCTCTTCTCTCTTTTTTAATTTTTTTTTTTCGTCTGCTCATTTTGATTTTTGAGATGCGTCTCACTATATTGCCCAGGCTGGCTTCAAACTCCTGGGCTTCAAATGATCCTCCTGCCTTAGCCTCCCTCCTGAGTGGCAGGGACTACAGGTACTGCCACCGCACCCAGCTTCATTTTTATTAAAAAAGAAAAAAAAAAAAAAAAACAGGATAGAAGCCAGGCACAGTGGCACACGTCTGTAATCCCAGGTACCTGGATGGCCAAGGCAAGAGGATCACAAGTTGGAGGCCAGTATGGAAATTAGGAGACCCTGTCTCAAATAAAGACTGGGGATGTAGTGGTAGAGCACCCTGGATTTAATCCCTGGTAGGAAAGAAGAAAGGGAGGGAGGAAGGGAGGGAGGGAGGAGGCAGAGCGGAATACACCTGCAGTCCCAGCTACTGGGGAGGCGCAGGCAGGAGGACCATGTCAACACGTCAGATCAAGGCCGATCTAGCGAGATCCAGTCTTTAAAAATCAAGGAGGTGGAGAAGGACCCAAGCTGGCACGCTTGCTGTCTCTCCAGGTGACGCCTCGCCAGGCTGGGATGCAGCAGGCGCTCCCCAGGCGCCGCCTCCTGGGCCCTGCACTTCCTCACCTCCAGAACCACCAGCACACAAATCCTGCGCTCTGTAACCCGGGTTAGGTAACGGAAGGTGGACTAAGACACAGCACTAAGCAAAACTGCAAAACGTCCTCCCGGGTTTCTTAAGTCACCACGCCTTGGTCCTGGGGAATTCCCGCCCCAGGCTCTTCAGCTGGTCCCGTAGCTCAGCTGTGGCCTCGCGCTCTCTGAGACAGTGGAAATGGGGTCTTTCTAGGTAACGGAGGTCAGAGGAAAGACGACCAAGAAAACACAAAGACAGTGTCCACCCTCCCCACTGCCTTCTTTTAACCAAAATTCTGAAGTTGCCAACGTCACCAGAACCCGTGACGTGGCTATGGCGCCCTTTTCAGTGCGGACTAGCCTGGGCCTCCTCGGAGAGGTGGAAGCCCTGCCACTCTGCGACGGCGACCGTGTCTGGAGTGGCCCGTGGACACGGGGCGCTGCCGGACGGGAGGGGACCGGCGGAGGCTGCGCCCACGGGGGAGGCGCCGCCCCCACCGCAGGCCTGGATGAAGAAGAGCTTGGGCTTCCCCCCAGGCTGGGGCAGCTGGTCCCGCTGAAGATGCTCACGATCCTCTCGACGGACACAGAACGTCCGTCCGTGCCGTAGACAGCGCCCGGGAACTGGTAGTGGCTGGCCTAGAGGACCAAGAACCCTGGTTACAAAACCAAGACGCTGGCCCAGGAATCCAATGGCCTGTCAGAGGCTTTGTGGGGGCCACGCACTCAGAAGGTCACACTGGGGCTCCAGACTGACTGTGACAGAGCAGGTTGGTCCTGGAAGGGCCCTGAGCAGCGTCTGTCCCTGAAAAGGCCAGCTACTAAGAGTGCTGGCCAGCTGCTGCTAGACCAGAGGTTCCCAAAGTGTGTTCCCTGGACAGGCAGCGTCCACGTCACTCAGGGACTTTCAGGAAATGCAGATTCCCCGGCCCACCCAGTGGTCCACAACGGCAGCCTGGCCTTGCAGCCCCTCTGACACAGCTGATCGCGAGGACCGGCCAGCTCCGCTCCCACTCCCTGTGCACAGGACCACAGGGCGACCTGCCGAGGCTCGGGACACAGGTCCAAGGGGCTGAGGCTTCGCAGGCGCGCCCAGGCGACACCCCTGCTGCCACACTGAGTGCCGGGGACAGCACAAAGTTCTGACTGGGAGGATGCCGGGCCGGGCAGGGCAGGCCAGGGTGGTTTCCCGGAGAAGCCGAAATCCTGGCTTTTATGTGAAATGTGCCAGTTCTGAAAACACGGTGCAGCCACGAGGGCCTCGAGGCCTCCAGGTGGTGACTCTTGGTCTGTCCACAGACGAGGACTCCCAGGACAGCCAGGGGCAGGGCTTGGCCACGTGAGCCAGCACAGCACTGGCCGAGCCCTGAGCACGTCCCAGGGCCCGAGTCCCGCCCAGCAGCAAGGGCCTGGACCTCGCGCAGAACAGGGGTGGAAGCTTCCAGAGAACAGCGGGCCCTCCCTGGTGTCCAGCGGGCTCTGCTCAGAAGGCCGCCCCACCCAGGGGCACATCCAACTCCTCAGAGGACCCGAGGGCTGGGACTGCAGGAGGTGGACAGGGCTCCACAGTCCTTCTCTGCAGAGCCAAGGGTGCTGCGGACACGAGAAGGGGCAGGAGTGCCGCAGGGCCGCTCCGCGCAGCTCTGCCCTGTGCCTGACGGGGGAGCAGGGTCGGGACAGAGGCCTCCTACCTGGCAGCTGAGAGAGGATGACCACCGCGCAGCAGTCCAGGGCACGGTGGTCCCGCCGGGCCAGCTGCACCAAAGCCTGGACCATGGCCTACAAGGGAGGGCTGAGGTGAGCCCGAGCGCCGACCACCAGGCAGCCCGCCCACCCACCAGGCAGCACCAGGGCCTGCGGAGGGCCCTGCCACCAAGGGCCAGTTCTGAGGAAACGGTCACCATGATCATCACAATGGCCCCATTCTCGGGGTAAAAGTGCCAAGCTTGGGCGCTGTTCTCTTAATCGCATGGCGGCCCTGCATGGGGACTCCTGGAGGGGCAAGCTGAGGCCAGAGGTCACACAGCAGGCAGGCCAGCAGGCCACACGCCCTCCTGAGGGTAACCCTGGGCCACGCTCCCCATGGTTGTCCCCAGTCCGCTCCAGGGGTCCCCTGCAGAGCACTGCCCACACTCCCTGGCATCCCCACGGACAGTGACCAGGGATTGTACCTTGGCGGTCAGGTCGCACTTCACCTCCACGTTGAAATGCAGCGAGTGGAAACGGCGCCGCATCTTCTCACAGTCCACGTTGGAGCCCGAGCGGGCGCCGAGCCCCGACGTAGGGGAGAAGCTCACGTTGTTGACGATGAGGCAGTGGCCGCAGGGCTCGGCGCTCAGCACGTAGGCCTGCCCGCGGACAGGGCCACCGTGAGCACCGTCCGCTCCCTGGAGGAGGCGACCCCGCTCCTCCCTCGGGATGGACAGCAGGGCAATGGGCGAAGCCGTGGGCACCCTCCCACTGCAGGCACCACCCGGGACTCGGGGGCAGAGAGGGACCATGGGAGTGGCTGGGCACCAGCTGCCCCCACTGAGGGCCGTGGGCTCGGAACTCCATGCTCAGGGACGGGGACGCAGGCTTAGAAAGCCCACACCCCGCTGGGGCCCACCCAGGCCTCACACCGCAGCCGTGGCTCTCGCCCAGGGTGCCTGAGGGGCATGTGGCAGCTGTGTCCCCAGACTTGGCAGGGCCTGGCCTGGGGACACCTGAGGATGCCTCCTGGGCTGGGCCCTGTACCCCTGCCAGCAGCCTCTTCTTGTTCAGGGCACTTGCTGCTCCTTGGAAGCATTCCTTTGCCTGGCTTCTCTCCCCTGCCAGACTGAGGCCTCCCCAGGCCGGTGGCCCCCATCCCGGGGGCAGCACCCAGGAGCCACACAACAAATGAACAGGCGGCAATGAGAGCGCAAGCTTGGCACAGAGCAGGTGCCGTGCCCACGCTCACGCACGTCCCAATAGGTGGGACCTGACTTCACAGGGGTGAAGCAGACCCGCTCAACCCGCCAAGTCCAGGTCAGAGAGCCACAGAGGGCAGGCCAGCACCCATTCCCCATGGGCTGGGTCCCCAGGGCTCCCTGCAGGGAAGGGACAAGGCAGATGAGAGGGACAGGCCCCCAGTCTCATGAAGACTCACCAAATCTACGTTTCCCCTCAACCTGTCCCGAGCACCTGGAGAGAAGAGAGAGAGGGAAACGTGAATGTTGGGATCCACCAGGGAAAGGCCAAGGGAGACCCCAAAACAGAGAGCAGAGACCGGGGCCCCGGCAACGATGCCTAACACACAACCCTGACCCTCTGCAACCCCAGGTGTATCTCCAAGAGGCCTACTCATAAACAAAGCCACCACCCAACGACAAGCTGTGGGACACACAAACCGTGAGAACAGCCATGTAGCCCAAGACGGAACGAGCTACCCACACACGCAATGCCACAGGCGACCATAAGCCAGACGCTGTGCGCTGTGGACGGGGGTCCGGTTTACATGAAGTCCCACAACAGAAAGGGGTCAGATACGGTCCAGGCAGCAGATGCTCACTGCCTGCAGGGACCACAGGCCTGCCGCAGAGTAGGTCTCCCATAAATAGTTACAGAAGAGTAAATGAGTAAAGATGACTCTGATTTCAGTTAGCAAGAGTTCAAGTGGCCGCCAGCCTGTAAGGTTCTGAGACTTCTTTCCCTCTTCATATTACTGTCATTAGAGCGCTCTACCACTGAGCCACAACCCAGCTCCCATTCTTCCCTTTCGAAGCACGGAGGCCATAGAGCTGTCTGGGAGCTGCAGGGGTGCCCTGTTCCTCTTCTGATCCAGGGTCCCTGCTGGGAACTACACCCTCCCGGCTTAACAGCTGCACTGAGCAGCAGTCTTGGCTTTAAATTAGACATGGCCAGGCGGGCGTGGTAGCACACACCTGTAATCCCAGCGGCCCTGGAGGCTGAGACAGGAGGACCAAGAGTTCAAAGCCACCCTCAGCAAAAAGCAAGGCGGTAAGCAACTCAGTGTGACCCCGTCTCTAAAAAAATACAAAATAGGGGGGGTGTGGCTCAGTGGTCGAGTGCCCCTGAGTTCAAGCCTCAGTATGTATGTGTAAATAAATGCATGAATGAATAAATAAATAAATAAATAAGACATGGCCTGACCTAGCCCAAGGACACCTGTTAGTTCACGGGGTTCATTCTGAGAATGTGTACTCATTCCCAAATTCCCACTGCACCCCCAAAACATGTCCACTACTGAAGAATTCACTCGTTTCTGAATCCGCACTAAGGGCGCACAGAGCAGGCTCACAGGCTGCAGGCGCCTGGAGGGGCAAGTCAACACTGGGCATCAGAGGAGGGGTCCTCCAGGGCAGGCACTGCACTGGCACAGGGGAGGCCAGGACAGAAGACTCCGGCTCAAGAGCAGCTTCTCCAAACTCACATTTGGCAGACACGGGGGGACACACGCCCGTGGCTAAGGGTAAAGTGTATCTACAACAGAATCACTTATGGCCCACGTCACTGGGCATGTGCGTGTCTCCAACAAAAGGAGGAGCCTCCGGGCCAGATGAAGGCTTCTTTCCTTTCCTCTCTTCTCTTCTCCCTCCACCTGCCACGCTCTCTTTCTCTTTGCTGTACTAAGGACTGAACGCAGGCTGCTCTACACTGCACTACATTCCAAACTTTTCATTTTTCATTTTGAGACAGTGCCTTGCTAAGTTGCCCAGCGGCCTCAAAGTCACAATCCTCCTGCTTCAGACTCTGAGTGGTTGGGATTACAGGTGTGCACCACAATACCCAGCTACCATTTCTGATTTAAAATGACATGTGACTCCTCCTCTCTGCCACCCAGGAAAGGAAGGGTAGGTGCCAGAACTAGCCACTAGTGACCTCGTCGCTCAGCAGCCCCGGCATCCAGAAACCACAGAAGGAAGCGAGCTGACGACCGGATCCAGGGCTCCTGCGTGAAGACCCTTCCCTGGGCTGCCTCACTCGTCCCTTGAGCTGTCCCTCCAGCAAGGAAGTGCTGTCGTTTATCCCTTCTGCCGGGGGATCAGAGGCCCAGGGAGCCTGAGTGGTGATGAGAGGCGGGCACAGCCAGCCAGGCAGCGCTGAAAAGCCAACTCTACTTTCAAGAAAATTCCAACCCAGGTAGGACGCGGCACAGAAAGTCACGGTGGTGTTTTATTTTTCTGTGTCAACTTGACTGGGCAACGAGGTGCCCAGGTGTTTGGTCAGACATTATTTCTGGGTGTGTCGGTGATGGTGTTCTGGAGGAGGTCAGCCTGGATCAGTGGGCTGAGTGGAGCAGATGGCCGGCCCAGCCTGGTGGGCCTCACCCACTCACTGGGGGCCTGGGTGGAACAAAGAAGCAGAGGAAGGGAAATTTCGCTCTCTCCCTGCCTGCCTGCTGGAGCTGGGACATCACTCCTCTGCCGCCAGACTGGGACCGACGCTGTCACTGTGCTGGTTCTCAGGCTCTGGACTCAACCAGAACTACCTGACCAGCTCTTCTGCGTCTGCGGCTTGGCGACAGCAGGTCGTGGACTTAGCCTCCATAATCACAAGAGTCAATTCCTATGATAAATTTCTTTGTAGATATGGATGTACCCAGAGACTCTGGGTCCTGATTCTCAGGAGAACCCTGCCTGACACAGCCACCAACAGCTCTCCCAGCTCCCCGCTGCAGGAGGTCCTGGCCAGGACAAGCAGCTACACATGAGCCATCACATCTGAAGCTAAGAAAGCTCATTCCAGGGGCTGGGGACACAGCTCACTTGGTAGAGTGCTTGCCTTACAAGCACTAAGGCCCTGGGTTCGATCCCCAGCACTGGGGGGGGGGGGGGGGGAGGAGAAAAAGAAAGCTGCCCCCCTAAATGATAGAGAGAAAGCCACACTCTCTGGTGGGTCCTCCATGGCGGGACGTACAGAGACAAGAAAGAAGATGAACCATTAGCTCTTTGAGGCAGTAGATGGAATGAGTGGGATCACAGAGCCAGAGTGCCAAGGTTCAAATCCCAACTCTGCCATTTATCAGCTGTGTGACCCTGGGCAAGCTGCTCAAAGTCTCTGAGCCTCTGTTCTCCCCATCTGTATCCAGGAGGAGAGGAGCAGCTACCAGCCTCACAGCTGTGGCGAGTCCCCAACTGATGAGCACTCAGTGCTGACTTATTGAGAACTCAATAAAACTGAGCATGCCCACTTCTATTTTTTTATTTTTTCCCCCTGTGGTGCTGGGGATGGAACCTAGGGCCGTGTGCATGTGAGGCAGGCACCCCACCGACTGAGCCATCTCCCCGCCCGCATGCCCACTTTTAAATCACTCGCACCACACTCCAGAGTAGCAGGGGTACCAACCAGCACTCCGACATTTGGGGCCTGGCCACTCTGTTTTGGGCAGCTGTCCCATGCGTCACGGGATGTAGAGCAGCATCCCTGGCCCGTACCCACCCACCTTGGGCTGTAATGCCCAGATGCACCTCTAGGCGCTGCCGAACACCCTGGGGAGGGGGTCAGACGCACTGAGCGACAGCGCCCTTCCCGTACCAACTCGGTGAAGGCGCTGCCAAGTGCCGCCAGCGGCCCTGCTTCTGTCTGCCCAGGTTTTCCCACTCGTCCACAGAATGAAACCCACCCACGGAAACGTTCCTGGACAGTGCCCGTGAACCCACGCCCCGCACCTAAAGAGGACAGCTTGGCAGCATCCGGGGTCAGAGCCCAGCTCCCTCCCCACAAGCGGGAGATAACAGGGGTTGCCCTGCCCGCCGCTACCCAGCATCATGTTTGTTTCTTGAGGTTCTTTTTTAGTGTTTTGGGGTTTGTTTTTTTGGTACTGGGGATGGAAACCCATGCTCTACCACTGGGCTCCATCCCAGCCCTTTCAATTTTATCATGAGACAAGGTCTCACTAAGTTGCCCAGACTGGACTCCAACTTATGATCCTCCTGCCTCAGCCTCCCAGTTGTGGGATTACAGGTGCCCAGCACCCGTCTGGCCATGGCATAGTACCTAGGAAAAAACCAGCAGGCACTGTAAAGTGATATTCGTATTTACTATCACTGCTACCAGTCTACCCTTAGGGTTAGGCGCCTACTGGGAACAACTTCATAACAAACAAGAAACAAAAATGCCTTATGAAAGAACAGGACGCTTCGAGTGCAGGCGGTGGGTCCGGAATCACTCAAACTGACGATTCTCAGAAATGGACAGCAACCAGGAGCTCTGTTCTGCCTGCCTCCTTTCCGACGGGGCCACATGCACAGGAACAATTCTAGAACCTCCCTTCACCACGTTTGCTGCTCTGCTTCAATGGTGTCTAAAACCACCATTGCTCAGGTCAGATGCCACTTTTCACGCACTTCATAGGAAAACGAGTGACACATCTAAAAGGGCAGTCACCGTTGGCAGGAACCTGGGGAACAGCCACCTCCACTCCCAGTTCATAAGTTACAAAACATGTTTTCGAAAGAAGCTGGGAGCATCTATCAGAAGGAATAACCCATGATTTCTCTTGAAGAGACATATTCCCTGTCAGAGGGAGAGACGTGCACATCCATAGCAGGAACAGCACCAATGTCCACCAGGAGGGGAGGGACAATGACACACGGTGGTCCGTATGGGGCTGCGGGAGAGCAGTGAGACAAAGCCGTGGGTCAGCACAGAGCAAACTGATCGATCCACAGCCCTGCCTCGGTGGCACCCGGAAGAGACGGCCATTTCAGGACGCCTGCCTGATCTCAGCCCCGTAAACTCTTCCTCTAAGACGAGGAGGGAGGCAAAGGTGTCAGAAGGGGCCGACAGCCAAGACCAGCACAGAGCAGCGATTCCAGACCCACGAAGTCAGGTGCTGAAGACTGGAGCCCCCCATAAACTCTGCAAAACCAGTTCCATTGGGACCTGTCAGCCAGGCCACAATGACCAAGAGTTGCCCTTGGTTGTTGGCTAAGGTAGCCAATTCAGAGCCCAGAGGTGACACGTGGGCGGGACCTAACAAGCTCCTCTCCCCAGTAAAGGCTGGGACACCAAGAAGTGAGCTGTCGCCCTCCTCTGAGAGGACTCGCTCTCTCCCTGGGGTGCTTTTCCCTTCCTCCACTTCTTCTAATAAACTCTGCTGTACTTTGACCAAGTCTTGTGTCTTGCTTGACATCCTCTCACGCAAAGACACAAGAGCTGAGAACACAGTGTGACCTCCAGGAAGCTCCTCCTCAGGAATCATCTCGTCTCTACCGTCAGGGCTAGAGAGTGGTGCAGGAGGCCCAGGCAGCAATCCACTTCACTTACATTTCCACTTCACACCAGCTGTGTGAGTTGGGGACGATCATTTCTGAGTCTGTAATTCCACTTTGTTCAACAGTGAAATGGAAAAACCGCAGCACCTGCTTCACAAGAGTTGGCAGATTAGACTGAATCACTTACACAAGCGCGGCGAACAGGGCCCGGCAGACAGCAAGTGTGCACCATGCTGGCCCTGCTATTGCTGTAACTGGCTCAGTGCCACCAGGAGTCCCCTAGCAACCATGAAAGAGGAAGCACATGCCAGGTGCAATGGTGCACACTGTAATCACAGCGAGGCAGAAGGCCAGGGCAGAGGATCCCAAGTTCAAGGCCAACCTGGGACACTGAATGAGTTCCTGTCTCAAAAGTATAAAACGGGGGGGAAACAGCTCCATGGAACAGTGCCCCTGGCAGGGGTGGCAGGGGACATGAAATATCCATGGAAGCAAAGCCCTGACAACAACCCGCACGGCCATCAACGGGAGGATGGCTAAATAAACTGGGCCATTCAGAACAGGAGCTGCCACCACCCGGCAGTAGAGAAGGAACTGCTGGCACGCACAGCACCCCGGCTGGATCCCACAGACACGAGGACGGAAGGAGCCGGACTTCAAATGCTCAGCGCGGGACTGCGCTTTTGTTGCAGTTCAAGCAAAAGGGACCAATGATGGAGAGAGACTGGAACAGCGACTGCCTCGGGCTGAGGAGTGAGACAGACTGGCAAGAGCAGAGTCTCCTAAGACACTGGCATATCCTGAACCATGACCAGCTGAGAGGCGGTTACCTGTGTGCACATAGGAAAAAAGTCTCCCAGCTGCACTCTGGGGATTCACGCACATTACTGGATGTAATCTTGTGACCCTAGGCAAATTATTCTGCCTCCCTGGGCCTGTTTCCCTACATACAATGTGTAATATGATACTGCCCTGCAGGGCTGGGAGGGAAGGAGGTCGGCGCCACACCATGCTGGGGCTTACTCCCAGCAAACAGAGGCCTTTCTCCTGCCACCAGCCACGGGCTAGTCCAAGCTACACGCCAGGACCCAAAAGCAAATCCAGAACAACAGCTGGACCTACACACTCTGATCAAAAACAGGGACACCTACAACACACCTCAGCACCTGCTCTTCAGAGAACTGGCTGCCAAAATTACATCTCCTGAAGACCTACTAGAATGTTCCACGTATGACAATACCATAACTGAATTCTGAACTCGACCGACCCAGCTACCCAGTCACTCCCCAATGACTACACATCACGCCCACCCACCAACCACCTGCTCAGTACTCACAAGCCTCACTGAATCCTCCAGAACCAACGTCCACTGGCCTGGGCGTTTCTGGCCTGAGCGCAGCTGGCCGGAGGGGAGAACTCGGGAAAGATTTTGCTCCCTAGGGTATATTGGCAATATGTGGAAACGGTTCTGGTTGTCACAAACTGCAGTGGGTGATAGTACTGGTATGGGGCGGGTGGGGCCAGAGACGAGGCCAAACATCCTACAATGCACAGGACAGTCCCGTAACCAGAACTCATCTGGCCCCAAATTCAGAGGGGCAGTTCAGAAAGGCTGGGCCAGAGAGTCTGCAGTGATCTTGTCCCAAGGGAAGGGAGAAGACGGTGCTGCCACAGGCCACTTCTTGGAACCTGAGAGTGGAGTTCACGGCAGAAAGCAGAAGCAAAAGCAGAGAGAAGCGAGACCTGGGGACGTATCAGAGTCCTGAATCCAACTGTGCCTGAAATCAGCTCCACTCCCCGACTTCCACTGGGGCCCAATGAGTGACTCGTTGGCTTGCGCCCATGTGGGTGCTGCTTTGTGTCCCTTTCAAATCCTCATGGCAGTGTGGTGAGACAGACAGGACATAACGTTCCTTTCCCTGTTGTTTGAGTCAACTTTTTCACTTCTGTGACCAAAAAGACCTGACAGAACAATTTTAGGAGGAAAAGTTTATTCGGGGGCTCACGGTTTCAGAGCTTTTGTCCAGACAGCCAGCTCCGTTCCTGGGGCTCAAGGGAGGCAGGACATCACAGAAGAGGGTGCGGGGCAGAGGAAAGCAGGTCAGGACAGGGCCACCAAGAAGCATGTCCTCAGGGAAGCACCTCCTTCAGCCACACCCTACCCGCCTGCAAGTTACCACCCAGTTAGTCCCTGTCAGTGGATTAACACCTGATTGGGTTAGGCCCTCATAACCCAGCCATTTCACCTCTAAGCTTTCTTGCATTGTTTCACACATGAACTTTTAAGGGACTGTTATGGTTTGGATGTGAGGTGTCCCCCGAAAGCCCATGTGTGAGGCGATGCAAGGAGGTTTGGAGAAGAAATGATTGGGTTTCAGCCTTAACCTAATCAGTGAACTAACCCCTGATGGGATTAACTGAGTGGTACCTGGAGGCAGGTGGGGTGTGGCTGAGGAGGTGGCTCATTGGGGCCTGGCTGTGGGGTAGATATTTGTATCTGGCGAGTGATGTGTGGTGGTGTCTCTCTCTGTTTTCCGATCATCATCTGGGCTGCTTCCTCTGCCACACTCTCCCGCCATGATGTCCTGCATCACCTTGAGCCCGAGGAATGGGGCCAGCCTTCTATGGACTAAGACCTCTGAAACCATGAGCCTCGAATAAACTTTTACTCCACTATAATTGTTCTGGTCGGGTCCTTTTAGTCACAGTGGTGAAAAAGCTGACCAAAACAGGCACCTCACATCTAAACCATAACATTCTGCCCCTGGTCCCCAAAAGCTCATGCCCATCTCACAAGGCAAAATATATTAGTCCATTTTCAAGAGTCCCATAATCTCTGTAAGTGCAAAAGGACAGGAAGCAGACCTCAACGGATTCAGAGAAGCCTTTATTCCTTCTCAGACTTGGGCGCTGTTGGGACCCATTTTCCGGATAGGAAAATGGCCGCCAGTTACAGAGGGGATTTTGGTTTTATAGGGTACAAAGAGGATGATGTCATCATTGGAAGCCCTGTATGGGGCAGTTTGACTGTCAAGGGCAAAACTAGACTCAGAGGAATGAGTACTCAAATCTTGCCTGTTGTCATTTAGGATTAATTTGCCATGGGGGAAGGTCAAGGTTAGGACCCAGCATTCAGTATCCACCCCTTTCCCCCAGGGCCCATTACCAGGAAAGAATGCTCCAGGAGAGGTTTAATGTTTGGCCAATTTCTCCTCCCTCCTTCCAAGCCACACCGTCCCTCCATTTTTATAGGAACAGTATTTTCCATAATCCTTCTGTCTCCACAATTCCAAGATTGCCCCAAAGTCCAAGTCCAGAATTTCCTCTGAGACCCAAGCAAATCTCAGGGTGAGCCCCTGCAAAAGTCAAAGCAAGTTACACATACCCAACCTATAAAGGCACAGAGTGGGCATTTCTATTCCACAAGGGTGACATAGGGGCATAGAAAGAAGGGATGGGACCAAAGCAAGACCGAAAGGCATCTGGAGCACGTGGCAGGGTGACGTCCTCTGCCAAGGGCTGTGTGGCTCCAGCCCTGTGGCTTTGCTGGCTGCAGCCCACGTGGCCTCTCTTGATTCCGTAGCTCTTCTCAGCTGACATCCCTCAGCACTGGCACCTCTCAATCTCGGGGGTCTGCGCTGCAGCTTCCCCCTCACACCTCCAGTCATTACCCTCTCAGGAGCTGCCTGCAGGGAATCCAACCCTGCTGCACTTTGCCAGGCCTCCCAGGCCTTCCCTTGAAATGTCAGTGGGAGCCTCCATGACCCCCAACTCCAGCATCCTGCATTCCTGCAGAACCAGCACCACATGGTTGAGCAGTAGCCAAGCCTCCACGGACCAGGGCTGCAGCAGCCTCTGAGTACCTGGGTGACTTCCGAGGCCCCATTGGGCAGGCAGCATGCCCCGCTGTTCTCTTCTCTAAGGAAGTTTTTTTTATTCCCCTGAGCCTGAGATGGGTGTGGTCTTGCCAATTCCTGAGATGCCCTCAACCACTTTTGCTATTGTCTCAGGTTCAAGTATTTAGCGTTTCTTTAGTGGCGATAATGTCTTCACCAAACACAACTTCCGTAGCCCACAGGTTTACTTGCAATTTTCTGGCCATATTGCAAATTTTTCGAACCTTTATGCTTTGCTTTCTGCTCCTGGTTATCACAGTAGACTTGGCCAAAAGCTGCCAGCAATATCCATGCCACTGTCTGAATGCTGAGCTGCCTAGAAATTTCTTCCACCAGGTTAATTAGCTCATCCCCTTTAAATACAGTCTCACAGAAAGTCTCAGGACGTGGGCAAAACTGACAACTTGTGACGACTTCTTGGCGGGTACGTGACATGAATGGCCGACTCCGATTTCCAGCGGAGTCCTCCTCCTCTGGAACCTCAGGAGCCCAGAACGGACTGTGCACAGTCCTCTCGGCACCCTGGCCTCGCACCCATTACACTCTGCTCACACATCTAAAATTTTTCCCAGCTTGCATCTCTAAAGTTTTCAAAATTCCTCCCACAAATTCCCAAAAAACTCCAAAAGCTTCTAAACCATGTGGCCAGGTGAGTCACAGCCACAACCCCACTTCGAGGTACCAATTTCTGTTTTAGTCAGCTTTTATACTGCTGTGACCAAAGGACCTGACAAGAGCAATCTTAAGGAGAAAAAGGTTGTTTGGGGGCTTTCCGTTTCAGAGGTCTTGAAAAGAATGGACATTTTTTTAAGCTGTCTGTTTTATCTCAACTCCCTAAGGTCTCCCTCCCAGTAATGGGAACAAAGCCCTTAAAGCTTTTCCAGGAAACAGCCCCAAACAGAGAGTAAAAGAGTAAATTGAGCCAGATAGTGCTCAGACAGTAAGATGACCAAAACTATTGACCAGAACCTACGCCCTGTTGTAAAACATTGTGAAACTGTTGTATGTTATCAGCAAACCCAGACCCCCTTTGGAATTTCCCGGCAGCTTTGTTCCCCTTTTCCCTTTCATGTGCGACCCCTCCCGATGTGTGGTCTCTGCCTTTATAAACCTGAAGATTTTCTTAGGGACTCGACTCCTGGACTCTGCGTGAGTCACGAGTTGGGTCCCAGCGCGCTGGAATAAACACCTCTTGCGGTTTGCATCAAGTGACGCCTCCTGCGGTTGATTGGGGTTGCCGTCAATCCATGGGACAGAGTTGGGGTTTCCTTTTGGGGGGCCTTACTGTCTTAGTCCAAAGATGGCCAGCTCCATTGCTCTGGGCCCAAGATGAGACAGAACATGGTGGCAGTAAAGTGTGGTAGAAGAAGTAGGACAGGACATGGCACCAAGAAGCTGAGAGAGAGTTCCCACCGCAACAAAATATTAACCAAAGGCACAACCCCAAGGACCCACCTCCTCCAGCCACACCTCACCGCCTACAGTTACCGGTAAATCCCTCTCAGGGGATTAACATGCTGATTAGGTTAAGTCTCCCGTAACCCAGTCATTTCACCTCCCAGCTTTCTTGATCATCTCGCACATGAGCTTTTGGGGGACACCTCACTCTAAACCATAACACCTGCTTTGTAGGTGGGCCAGAGCACCTCTGTGATTTGTCCAAGGTCACACAGCAAGTCCCTGGCAGGTGTCCACTGGTGTCCACCTGGTGTTTGTTCAGTGACTCACAAAGGAAAAACTTTGTTTTTATAGTGAAAAACATACACGGAATGCCACGGTCTCATTTACCTTTAAGATAAAATATGAGGTTTCAGGAAGTTGGTTGCATAGTCCAAGGGCCCAAACTGTTACAAGTAGTTAGGGGCAGGGCTGGGACCAGAACCCAGGCCTCTGACATCCGATCCAATGGGATTCTGCCCCAGGCTCCCTCACCCCGTGTGATCCTTGGGAGATTACAAGTTCTTGGACCCCCAGATTTTTACCCATAACACAATCCTGCAAAATACTGGCAGGCAAAGACTTGACCCAGGTCTACAGAGCTGAAGTCCTTCTCTCTGCTTTTGTGGTTGGGGCAAGAAGTAGAGCCTGTGATCAGAGAGCCGGGCCACCTCTCCTGCACCTTGCCTGCTGGCCCTGTGCTCTGCCCACAGCAGGGAGCAAAGGCCTGAAGAAGAGCAAGAAAACCCATCAGGAAAACTTGCTCTTTTCCTCCAGCCCCCCTATCAACAGAGAGCTTTTACAGCACTAGGATGTCATGGAATGTCATCTTCAGTGGCTTTGGAATCAAACCATTCTGGGTTTGAATCTTCATTCTGCTTCTTAGAAGCAAGCTGTGTGATCTTGGGCTGGTCGCTTCACCTCTCTGAACTTCAGCTTCCTCACCTGAGATAAAGGACTTTCCTACAGGGTTGTGTAAGGTTTAGATAAGAAACGTGACTGCATCTAACATAGATAAGGTGCTGGGTGAGCGTCAGTTGTCTGCCTATCTGCTCCCCTTTAAAGCTCTTGTTTTGATCCCTTGGAAGACAGTTATTGGAGAAATGCAGACCACTGTTGTCTTCCGAGCAGACAATAAAATACCCCTGACCCACCCTAGCGAAGCCCTCCTCTGCCTGCACTCTCCTCCGTCCCATCTCTGGGGCCGCTAAACCTTCCCCTTAGCATGAACGCCCACGCTTTGCAAATCCTCAAATGCTGCGAGACAAGCTGGGTACACGTTTCTTCCCTATTTCACACACAGGACGTCCTGGACCTGAGACTCACATGACCCAGCCTGGGTCACACACAAGCCATGGCGTTGCCTGGAACAGGGTGTCTCCATCTCGACACCATTGGCATTGGGAGTGGGACAGTTTCCTAAGTCCTGTGCGACGCAGGGTGTTTAGCAGCCTCTCTGCTCTCTACCCTCCAGGTGCCAACAGTACCCCCACCCCAGCCCCAGCAACCAAAAACTTCTCCAGACATCATCAGATGTGCCCCAGTAGCTAAGCCAGGCCTGCTGAGAACCACGGGCCTGGGGTGCTGTTGGCCAGTTTAATCTTTTATTTTGAAAATGCAAACCCAAGAACCAATAACCCACAATTTTATTTTTCCCTTGACACACTCGTAACCTCTTGAAAGTAGATAGAACCCACATTTCAATAACTACCTTTAGCATTTTTATCAGTGTGTTTTCAGGATGACGGGTGGAAGAAGATTGGGGAAAAAATATTTGGACGCCAACGCTTTATTCCATTGAGCTTTGGGAAAATCTCCATCTTGCAGGCTCCTACTGTATCGCCTGCTGATAATCAGCTCATAAAACAAGGGCTCAGCCGGGCCAGGCTTACAGAACTCCCACGGACTGACCATGATCAGGACCCTACTGCTCTCTGCGTTGGTGGCTGGAGGTAACCCCCATCGCCCAGAGGCACCGCTCTCCCAACCCCTGGTGGGACTGGGAACGGGGCCTTCCTGCCCTCCCGTCCCCGCCTGGCCCACTCGCACTTCGCTCAGCCCTATGTGGTTACGGGAAAGATGGAGTGGAGTTTCAGAGAAGGAAAGTAGAGGCTGGACTGTGACCTCTCCGGGTCCAGAGCAGGCTTTCCCATCCGGGTGCTGGAATTCAGCAAGCACGGTCCCCACTGACTGGGTCACTGCTTCCTATACTCACCACCATCTCTCCTTCCATAGCTCTCAGCTGTGGGCTCCCCACTAACCTGCCCCAGCTGAGTAGGGTGGTCGGCGGTGAAGAGGCGACACCCAACAGCTGGCCCTGGCAGGTGAGTCCACCACTCTGCACCCCCCAATTCCACTCATTTTTCACCCCCTCCCCCCCTCCCCGTTTGCCCTTCCACCATGGGGTCTGTCAAGCTGGCAGAGATGAGGATTGATGAGACCTCAGTAGGCAGCATGGACAACTTCATCAATAAAATACATTTTTGTGGCCTTGGCCAACCTTGGGGCTGGGGAAGAGGCGCCCTCTCCAGCTTCAATAAGGAGTAGCTGGCCCACCACCCCTGCTCTCAAGTTCACAAATGTCTTACTATTAACCAATCAGACATTTGCTTACACACGTACTGTTATTTTTATGAGCCATTCATCACCAGCTATGCAAATGTTCCATGCCTTAAGAAACCAATCAGTGCTGTCTATGCAAATTAATCTTCAACTCAGTGTTATCAATGAAACAAATGCTTCCTTACCTTGACATAATCAGAGGGAAATCACGATGAAATGCTCATTACTAGGCCATTCGTGAGCAGCATGCAAAGATAAGTGAATTTACAATTTCATAAACAAATGAGGAAACACTCTTATCTGACATAATTAGGACTGAGCAATTGGAAAGTTGGCTATAGAAAAATCATTTTAAATCATACATATATGCTTTTAACATTTTTTTTAACTTAGAAATGCTTCATACACACTTATCTGTTCACCAATCCTTTGAATTCTAAACTTTCTCATAAAAACCAAACCTGGTAATATGGCACCTCTAAGTCCATTTCTTTAAAGTGGAGCAGTAACTTTAAGGTGCTCCGAAAGCCGTCTGAGTAAGGAGTCGATCCTGACTTTTGTCACTCCTGCCCCCTCCCCCCATCTTTCCGCTTTCTCAGACACCTAACCCAATAGCCTTATCTGTTTGTTTGTTGGGGGAGACATTGCCATTTTTTAAGAGTCACCGTTAGCCAGTGTCTTCCAAGCATGTAATTTAGTTTCCCTATAAATCACGGCTCTCTTTTTTGAACTCAGAGTTCATCAGTTCTGCATCTTTTCAAAACACATTAATTGTAAGTGCAACTGACAGAAACAGGTTTGGGAAGGAACCCAGCTGATCAGGGCTCATCTCTAACCCAAGTGGTCAGAGTACCTGCTGGAGGCAAGTGGCCAGGGTGGCCCCTGCCGCAGGGGCTGATTCACCGAGGGAATTCGAGCAGCCATTGGTTTGTGCCTGGATTAAGGAGGCGTCCATGGGGCATAGCTTAGTGGCAGAGCGCTTGCCTGTCATGCAGAAGGCCCTGGGAGCTCCCCCTCAGCACAGCCAAAAAGAAAAAGTGTCAAGGACAGAATGGTGCCTGAAAAGTCACGATCTATATTCCTGGCCCTATGTATTTTTGCTAGTTTTTCACCTCTTTCAGTCTCACATGTTCTCTGTGGGAAGAGGGGCAACAGCCCCTCCGCTATGGGATCCCCAAAACCAGAATGCATTTGTGCTGAGAAACCAACTGATGTTGCAGGAAAATCCTTCCTGGTATAACTGTATCCTCGCCTTGGGAACCAACTAATGTTAGTCTTGGAAAGCTCCCCGCCCTTCCTGCTTCTGTTTCCCTGGGGAAGTTTTTATTATTATAATATTATTATTATTATTATTATTATATATTATTACTGGGGGGTGGGCAGATCTAGCCCAGGTGGGGACTCAGGTGAGGCAAGCGAAGCCCTCAATTAGGGAGAATGATTTAAAGGGGTACCACAAAGCTCAGCACCCAAAATGAGTGATGTTTTAATGCACTATTTTTAAAAGCAAACTATGCAAAACTATCCATGATGAACAGAATGTCAGAACTTCAAACAAAGCCAGGATTAATTAAAGTGACTGGACACTGTACCCAACCACCGTTCTATCCTGGAATCTTCTATCCAACCCAAGACATGCTCAAAAATAACATGAGAAGCACTTTAAAACTAAAGCAGAATTTTTTTACTTTGTTATTGTTTCTTCTTAGTTCTGCATAACAATAGGATTCATTCTGGCATAATTATAGAAGCATGGAATATAATTTGCTCTAATTCAGTCCCCAGCATGTCTCCTGCCCCGCCCCTCCACCCTCTCCCTGTTCCCTTCCCTCTCCTCTGGCTGATCTTTCTGCTGTTTACTTACAGTGTCTTTTCTTGATCAGTGTCCTGTGGATGTATGATGGTGGGATTCACTGTGGTGTATTCATGTACGTGCGTAGGAAAGTCAGGTCAGGTTCATGACACGGTCTTTTCCTATCCTTCCCCTCCTTCCTTCCCTTCATTCCCTTTGTCTACTCCTCTGATCTTTCTTCTATTCTTTTTTTTTTATCCCCCTTCCCTTATTTTGGATTAGCTTCTGCATATCAGAGAAAACATTCAACCTTTGATTTGGGGGGACTGACTTATTTCACTTAGCATGACAGTCTCCAGCTCCATCCATTTCCAAAAACAGATGTAGGAGCAGCGACCAGACTCAGCTCTGTGCTCTGCCAATTACGGTTTGGTATGACCTGGAACAATTAAGCTGACCTTATTGCACAGGTGGCATTAGAAATATTTAACAGTCTTCATGGCACAGACCTCCTCATGCAGATGTTCACAGCTGCCTTAATTAAGACATGAGCTGATTCACATTCTAAGCTTAGGGCAGTGCCGGGCACAGGGTAAGTGGTCAGTTTACTAGAAATTCGTAGTGTTGGATATTGTGATCATTAATCATCCCAAGTGTCTGCATGATGACCATTATGGTCCTCGACTTCCATATAAGGTAACCAGGACTCAGAATGTTACATAATTGCCCAAAGTCACCCAGGCCTCAGGAAGAAGTTAACCTGGAGCAGAGACCCAGGGGAAGTGGAGGAGATAGGTTGATACCTGGGAAGAAAAATATTCCAGCAGCAGGAACGGTCAGTGCAAAGGCCCTGGGGCAGCAGTGGGCTTGAAATATTTGCAGAACTGATGAAGGTCAACATGACCAAGGGGAGGGGAGGGGAAGGCTGAGATTGGAGAGGTGATGTAGGACTCAGTAGACCACTAGACTTTTGAGTTTTACACTACAAGAAGGGGAGCCACTGGAGGTTCTGAACAGAGATATAATCAGATTTATGTGTAGAAAGGATCATTCTGGCTGTTGTGTGTTTAGGGTGAGGGGTAGGCTAAGGTGGGAGCTGGAAGAAAGATAGGGGACCAGGAGCTGGGGTGCAGCTCAGAGGTAGAGTGTGTGCTTAGCAGGTGTGAGGCCCCAGGTCCCATCCTCATGACCAAAAAAAAAAAAAAGAGATCAGGATATCATCCGGGCAAGGGATGAGGTGTCTGGGACAGAGAGTGAAGTACAAAGGGGAGCATTTTCTCTGTGTATGGAGTTACAGCTGATGGGGTTTTGTTTGGTTTGCGCTTGTTTGTTTGGTACAGAGATTGAACCCAGGGGCGCTTTACCGCTGAGCTACACCCCCAGCCCTTTTTCTTTTTTTGAGCCTGGGTGTCTCTAAGTTGCTCAGGTTGGCCTCAAACTTGTGATCCTCCTGCCTCAGCCTCCTGAGTCTTTGGGATTATAGGCGTGGGCCACACAGCTGGCTTGCTGATGGATCAGAGTGAGGGGTAAGAGGGAAAGGAGCCCAAGGCGGCCCCAAGGATTTTAGCCTGAGCAGCTGGGAAAGAGGAGGTGGTATTGACCGTGCCAGAGAACCTGGGAACGGAAGAGGTTTGGGGGAAATTAAGAGTTTGGATTTGAACATATTATATTGGAGGGCTGGTTCCTAAGGAAATAGTTCCTAAGAAGGGGCAGATCCCAAAAAGATGTGCAGAGGGTTTTTTTTTTTTTTTTTTCATTTGCAAAACATTTTCCTGCGTTTTGTCATTTTGTCAATCTTTGTTTTTTTTTTTTTTTTTTTTTTTTTTTTTGCTGTGCTGGGGATCCGAACCCAGGGCCTTGTGCTTGCAAGGCAAGCACTCTACCAACTGAGCTATCTCCCCAGCCCCCAGAAGTTATTTTTTAATAGTCTGTAACTTTTTGTTAATCATGCCTTTGTGTGTTCATTTGGATTTTTTATATTCTCTGAAGCACCCGAGGGCTTTCTACCCTGATTTCTGAGGTTCGGGCCCCCTTAGGTTTGACTTGGGCCGAGAGCCGGCTCAACTCAGCTGCTCCCAGCGGGAGAACTGAGCCGGAGGGTGCTTCTCCACAGGTCTCCCTGCAGTACAGCTCCAACGGCCAGTGGCGCCACACCTGCGGAGGGTCCCTGGTGGCCAACAACTGGGTCTTGACCGCTGCCCACTGCATCAGGTAACTGCCTTACCCTGGTCACCCTGGAAGCTCGCCTGACCAGCCGGTGCTCATCTCCAGGAGAGGTGACCCAAAGGCCTGAACCGCGCTATCTCAAGGAGCTTTGCAAACAACCCCTGCCTGGCCGACCCAGCTTTAGATGACCTCTGACTCTGTCTGCTGTTGACTGACAATCAGTACACGGCCTAGACGGAGGCCAGGTGTGGAGGACAGGGAGGCCCCATTTCCGCCCCCCTGGGAGTACCAGGTGGCCTCCCTCTGGAATTGGGTTCACTTGACCACTTAAATAGCTTCTCTGAGCTTGCAGCTTTCCCTTGCAAAAACTTAGATAAAAGAATTTGGTTGTTTTTTTTTTTTTTTTCAGTACTGGGGGTTAAACCCAAGGTGCTTCTACCACTGAGGCCCATTCCCTGGGGCATTTTTAATTTTTATTTTGAGACAGGGTCTCACTAACTTATTCCAGCTGGTCTTGAACTTGCCATCCTCCTGCCTCAGCCTCCTGAGTGGCTGGGATCACTGGTGCCTGGCAGGGAGAACAGAATTTAGTGTGGATTAAATGAGTTAAAGGGCCTGCCACTTAATAAGTGCTCAATAAAGGTTGATTACGACATATGTACAATTATAAAGCCACAAAGGAGAGAAACTGTCCCACCCTCTTCTCCCCGCATGTCCTCTGCTCATCTCACGTTGGTCAGAGATCTTCGGCATTCCAGTTGGGTCGGCGTGGACTGTCACCGAGATCGACCTTCCCCCACCTGATGGATTAGGTTTATGAGGTGGCGAGGCTGGGAAACCAGGCGCCCTGGCTTCAGTTCTGGGTTCTCACTGGACTCTTTGCTGGGCCTCAGTGTCCCCATGAGAACTCAGTGTCCCCACTGAGAGGCAGGGAATTAAACTAGAAGATCGACATTGATATTCTTACGACTTTTCTCGTCTGACAGCTCAGCGTTAGCACGTCACTTCCCGGTGACGGTTTCCATGTTACAGCATTGACCTGCATGGTGACCAACAGAATCCGCCTAGGAAAGGGAAGTTCCCAAGGCCCACGAGTGGTTCATGCAGCCGTCACCCCAGAGGCACCATGTCCCGGTGTCCCTGCCGGGGAGGGGGCCGGGGGTAGAGGGACTGACCCTCAGTGCCCGGCCCTCCAGCTCCTCCAGGACCTACCGCGTGCTGCTGGGCCGCCACAGCTTGTCCACGGAGGAGCCAGGCTCGCTGGCCGTCAAGGTCTCCAAGGCTGTCATACACGAGGACTGGAACGCCAGCAAACTCTCCAACGGGTGCGCTGTCTGGGGGCTCCGGGGGTGGCCCCTCTGCCCCACCGCTTCGCCCCTTCTGTAAGGAGGGGAGGGTGCGACCGGGCAGAGCTGCCCGGTGGGGGGTGACAGGCCAGGTGGAGCAACCTGCGTCTCCTGCCTGCTGAGCCTGCAGGCTCCTGTGTGCCCGGGGCCATCACTGACCAGGTGTCCAGTCCATGCCAAGGGACACGGATGGAGCTTTCAGTGGAGCAGGACACGGTCCCTCCCTACTTCCTGTCCTCCCAACAAGGTCTTTGACATTTTCCAAGACGCCCAGCTGCGCTCCTGGAGATCCCTGGAAAAGGTCCCTGCACTCTCCAAAGCCCTGGGCTAACCTTCCGCCCTTTCCTGACCCAGGAACGACATCGCCCTGCTCAAACTGGCCTCGTCCGTCTCCCTGACTGATCAGATCCAGCTGGCCTGCCTCCCGCCTGCCGGCACCATCCTAGCCAACAACTACCCCTGCTACGTCACAGGATGGGGCAGGCTGCAGAGTAAGTGCTCCCCGGGAGCACCCAGGCCAGGCAGGGAAGCGGGGTGCTGTCCCCCGACTGGCTGGGTCTCGCCCCCCACTGGTCATCCCAAGGGGTTTGGCTGCCTTGCAGAGCAGGACAGTCTCTCCAAGTCTGCCTGGGTCCAAATCCCAGTTCTCCCACTATGAGCTGTGTGACCTTGGGTACATTACGTGGCCTCTCTGTGCTAATTTCCTCATCTGTGAAATGGAGATAATAACAGCACCTACGTCACAGAGAGGATTGAAGGAGATAGCCCAAGGGAGGTACTCAGACCAATAACAAAGGCACACAGTAGCTGCTGCTGCGTGCGAGTTGTTAGGGTCACTGGGATGGAATGAGGGCTAGAGAGACCTGCATGCACAGGTGGGCCTGGAACAGCACTGAGTCTGTGAACTCGAGGTTCTGGAGCTCCACCAAGGCCCCTGGCGCCCTCAGGGGACCCTCCCTCCCCTTGCCCAAACCTGAACCCTGTGCCACTGGTTCTTGCTACTGAGAACATGGCTGGGCGTGAGTCTTCTGACTTAAACCCAAGGGCCAGAAATCCCATGGCAGTACACCACCAAGAAGGGACAGAGCGCCAGCCCTTCCCTTGTAAAATCCAGGGAGGCTTGTGCAGAAGAGGGATTTCTTTTTCATAATGACACAAACCTATGAGTGACGCCTAAGTACATCAACACTCTACCTCAGAGAAATGCCTCCGGCCCTCCTGACCAGCTCGTCTGCAAAACCGCGGACACAGGAAAACAAAGAGGAAGCAGGGAGGGTGGAGGAGACATCGGGTACAAGTGTGATCACCTGCTTATCCAGACAACCCCAGGCGGTGAGATGGAGAGAGGGTGGCACAGCGAGGGCCAGGGAGTGTCCAAATGCTTGGCTGTAGATCACTATGTAACCTCAGCAAGCCACTCTGGACCTCAGTTTCCTCATCTGTAAAACGGGAACTCTGTTGGTGAAGATTAGAAGACACATTGTGTGAAAGAAAGTACTTTGTACAGTGCCAGATGTTATCCAAGAATTAATTACATATTGATTAGAGTGATCTTAGGCGAGGCACTTAATTTCTCTTGATTTCAATGTCCCATCTATCAAACAATACATATTGACATGTCTGTGAGGCTTGTCATGCTGTGGAAAGCCTCGTAAAGTGCAAGTGAAGAATAAAAACGATCTTTATCCTTTCCATTAGTGGATGGTAATCCTGAGGGGTGATACTTGACGGCAGTGTCATCAGGGGCCATTAGGAAAGCTCTACCCTGACCACACCAACTATTTTTCCCAGCTGGAAATGCCCGCGGCCTTACTGGCGTATTTAGGTAAATGAGAACCCAGGGAAGTGGCTCAGCAGAAAGGAGATTTGATGTAAGGATTTAAGAGTCTCAACCCAAAGGCAGAGAGGCCACAAGCAGCCATTAGGAACAGGACAGAACCAGGAACTGGACACCTGTAAGAAATTCAATGAGCCCACCCTCAGAATTTCCTTCCTGGGTGGGTCCACCTCATGCTTCTCTTCATGGAAAAAAATGGCAGCCACTGCCAGTAGTTCTCTGGGCGGGAATTCTTAAGTCTCCACCCCTAAGTCCCAGGAGAAGGAGCTCATTGGCTTAGCGTAAGTCAGGTGCTCACCCCTGAACCAATCGCCAGTCAGAACACTGACCAATCAACTGCGAGGGCACAGAATAGAACACATGGCTGCTCCCATTACAACCCTGGGAGAAAGTAACAAGGACCACAAAGAGAGGGGCTGGACAGGACGCCCACCGGTGTCACTCCTTCCTCTTTACTCGGGAGTCCCTCTGTCCCTCTGACACCTTCTTTCTGGTCTCAGCCAACGGGGCTCTTCCCGACGTCCTGCAGCAGGGCCTGCTGCTGGTGGTGGACTATGCCACCTGCTCCAGCCCCAGCTGGTGGGGCAGCTCTGTGAAGACCAACATGGTCTGCGCCGGGGGCGATGGTGTCATCTCCAGCTGCAACGTGAGTACCCAAGGGCAGGGGCTCCCTCCACCGTGAAGCGTGGCCAGGGTGGGGAGAGGCCCTGCAGGTTCCCCACCTGTCCTCCCTCCTTCTGGCACAGCACCGGACACCCCTCTGGACATTCCAGAACCTGGCATTGGTCCTTAAAATCTCCAGAAAAGATGGTTGGAGATTTTCCTTGTAGGGTCCACCCTTCCTCACTGCTGGGAAGTCCTTCCTTGGATCTCTTCGGGGTCTCTCATCCCTCCTTCTTCTGCACAGGAGGGGACCAAGAGGAAGTCGTGTTCTGGGTTAGGTTTTCTAAGGAGGCTTGGCTTCTACCTGAGTTGTTGAATTAATCTCCGTGAACAGCCCAAGGGTCCCCTCAAGGTAGCTGTCACCAGAGCCTTCCTGGAGACGGTGTCTTAACCCAAAGAAACTGGCATGGTGGGCTTTGCGGTGCAGCGGGCACCGAGAGGGAAGGGGCTTCTCGTGCCCTTTAGACCAAGTGTGCCCGACACTCTGCCACATGGACCCCCAGGAAACTCCTGTCACGGGAGGAATTGGTGGTGGTGGTTCGGGGCTCGGCAGCCTGACTCTGGCGTGCAGCTGCGGGCGCCCCTTGGGTCTGGACCTCGGGCAAGGTGCGGCCTCTGAGCAGCCCAGCCTCCCCTCTCGGTTGAGCTGGGCACTTGGGACGCTCGCCTCACAGCTGCTGTGAGCATGGACTCAGAGGCGGCCTGTGAGGCACTCGGCTCAGCTCAGGACCCCCAGGGAGAAGGGGGCTTCAGAGTGGCTTCAGAGCCCGGGCAGCCCAGGATGCAGCAGCAGGAGCACCTTGAGGACAGGGCCCCCGGGCAGCCCCTTCCCTCCCCTTCGTCTGACTCTTGCTCAGGGCGATTCTGGAGGGCCACTGAACTGCCAGGCGGCTGACGGCCGGTGGCAAGTGCACGGCGTGGTCAGCTTCGGCTCTCTCTCGGCTGCAACTACTACCACAAGCCCTCCGTCTTCACCAGGGTCTCCAACTACATCGACTGGATCCAAAAGGTAAGGACTGACCAGCCCTGAGCCTTGGGTCCTGCCCTGTCACCTGGCCCCACAAACACCACACCCACCTGGGATCTAGAACCCCTCCTTCAAAGGAGGCAGGGGCCTGTGGAGGAAGCTGCTCACCTGGGCAGCTCTGGCTGGACCTGGCATGGCGTCCACAATTCCTGCGTGTGTCAAATGGGGTGAAAAGCTACATAGAGGGTGAGCTTGTCCCAGGAGACTGGACACAAGGACAGTCCTTGGGCATTTAGAGTGGGCTTCTTAGGATTAGTGGGGCATTTCACTTGTGCTTCTCAGTGCGGGGGCCCTGACCTCACCATCCGGTGCTATGAATGGTCATATTTATCTCAAAGTCCAAACCTGATGATCCGAGACCCCCCCAACCTTTACTATTAGAAATCAGTCCCCCAGCTATTCCGTAGGGTGACCAGCCATCCCAGTTTTCCCAGGACTGAACGTTCCTGGGATGAGCGCTCTCAGTGCTGGGTTGGGATGGTCCCAGGCAGAGGGGGCCGAGTTGGTCCTCTTGAACTGTGAATGTTCCCCCTAGAGCTGTGTCCTGTGAGCTTCCACACCAGCCCAATTTCTATTTTGTATTGCAACCAAACCATTTGTTCACAATAACCATAAAAATTATTCATTAAAAATAATTGCTGGCACTGTATAAAACGGCAGCTGTGGGTAGAAGCGCCGGATGACAGTAAGAGTCAGGAAGTGGCGTCCTAAGAAAGGGGCCTGGGGGCAGGTGGGAGGGCCCCGCGTGTGGGGCTGGAAGCCAGGCGGAGAGCCGCTGCCCGTGGAGGGAGGTTTTAAGCCACCCCGGCATTGCCCACACCGGGTTGCTCTTCTGTAAAGAGGGACTTGAACTCAACCAGGGCCTTCCACATTTCAGGAGCCACGGCAAGTGGGATGTGCCCGAGGCAGAGCCTGCAAGGACGGGGAGCTGGCATCTGGTCTCATTAAGTTTATTTGCAAGGCACTGTTCGATTGAATTAGATTGTCACTCTGTTACAAACCAAATATGAAACTGCTGCGTGAGCCTGTGGTCCACCCAAGGAACACACGCGGCCCAGCAAGCAGGCGGGCCGCTTTCCGAGTTCGCCCATGATGCCTGGCGGCTCTGTGCTCATTGCGCATCTGCTGCTCTGCTTGGCCAAGTGGCCACAGGCCCCAGAGAGCCCAAAAAAAGTTAGTCAGAAAAAATGGAAAGGCAGGAAGGAGAGAAGCCATTGATTTGTAGGTCGTTGTTGATGTTGGTGTATTTTGGTCAACTGGCAGAGCCATGATTCAATTTTGCAGAGGGCCATCTGCATCCAGCTTTGAAGGGCCGCCAACATTGCTTAGGGGCCTCGCTGCCTGGATGGAAGGATGCTCGGGGCTTCCACCCAGCCAGGTCTTAGGATCCTGTTCCAGCCCCAGCGCTCCATGAGTCACTGTGCAGCTGGGCCTGGCAGCACCTCAGGACCCCAGGCAGGGCCCGGGGCAACTGTCCTGATGTGGTTGTCCCAGCCTCAGCTGTTCCCAGCCCCAGATGCGGCACAGCAGAGCAGGCCAGATGGGCAGGGGGCTCAACAGGAAAGCCAGCCTTGTGTGGCCAGCTGAGGGAGGCCCACATTCACCACGACAGCCAGGACAGCACCAATGCCCAGCCATAGGCTCTGGAGTGGACTGTTAGGTGGCCAGCTGTCACCCTGGCAGAGGCTGTCCCAGCAGCTGCAAGAGGCCGGCGGCACCTTGCAGGTCCCAGGCCAGGGGCACACCATGAGCAGCCAGGAGGCACGAACAGCTAAGGCCCTGGGGGTGCTTGGGAGCACCTGTTGGCTGAACCTAGACAGATGGTGGGTCAAGGTCAGGGCCTGCAGGCAGGTGCAGGGAGGAGACCCACCCTCCCACAGACGCCACCGAGTGACAGCAGCACATGATTCTTCAGCTGTCGCTAGCTTTATTTTTCTTTTCAGAAGGCAAAACATTTCTTTATGAAAAATTAAAAGAATACAGGAGTGCATCAAGTAGAAAAGATGAAGGCCCCTTGCTTCCCATGGCTGCACTGCAGGTCAGGGCTGCCAACAGCGCAGGGGTGCACCCTGGGCTGCACGCGTACAGGGGCGCACGCTGCCTTCCCGCCAAAGAGGGGGTCCAACTCCCAGCTCCCCACTTGATCCCTCACATCTTGCTCCGTGGTACACAGACCCACGTCACTCCTCTGAGCGGTACCGGGCTTCCCGTTTCTCACTCGCATGCTGCTGTGGGAGCGTCCTGCACAGACGTCCTGCACGCCAGCCCAAGGACCTGGGCCACAGAGACCCCGGAGCGTCAGTGGGTCCTGCACGGGCAGATTAAAGGGTTCAGGGCAGGAGGTGTACCCCAGTATAGAGGTCCTGGGTCAGTCCCCAGCACCAAAAAAAAACAGGAAAATGTCATCAGAATCCCTCAGGCAGGGGATACTGTGGTTCGGGCCACTTGTGACCTGCATGAGCCTCATGTGGACCTGGAAGGACAGGCAGAGGCGCCACTCTGCTGGTGGGTCACTTGCTTATTTTCTTGTGTGTGTCCTGCAGGTCATTGCAAATAACTAACCCAAAGAAGCCTCTGGACATCAGAAACTGGAAAGATGGCAGAAGCCAAAATAATAATAAAGTGGCAATTAACATGAATCACGTCTTGGTGAGACTTACTAGCAAACCATCCAAACCTGCATGACCCTGAAAACAGGGAACAGCAAAGGTCAGGACCGCTGAGGCCGCAGGGCCAGGGTAGGCTCTGGGCAAGCCCAGCACTGCCCCAGTGGCACAGCATGCCACCTGCCACCTGGGGCGGGATCCCTCAGCAAGGAAGGCACATGGGCAGCAGGGTGGGACTCGGAAGACCTGGCTCTAGCCAGACGTCTCCACTGGTGACCAGTATGCCTCTGGCAAGTCTCCCCCCACCTCCTGGGATGGAGTGGGGATCAAGTGAAATAAGACCCAGGGAAATGTCCCCAAAAGCAGAGTCTCTATAAGGAAGAACAAAGCGCCAGAGCACAGCGAGGGGGGAACAGACCAGAGAGCCCCACATTCGCCTGAGGGTTAGCTGTTAAGACTAGATGATGCAGAGAGAGTGAGCCATTCTGAAATTCCACTCTGCATGCAGGTCCCAGCTGCCAAGAGGTCTAGCAGCCAAGCTTGTTGATCTAAGGGAGAAGCTGGTTTGTTTGTAGCCCCAAATCCCTGCAGATGGATGACTCTCAAGCGTGGGTGGTTCTGTCCCCCAGGGCACATTTGGCACTGTCTGAAGATATTTTTGGTTGGCATGACTCAGGATGCAGAGAGGGATGCTACTGTATCTGGAGGGAGGGGCCTGGGCTGGGGCCAAAACACTGACAAGCATCAGGCAAGGCCCTCAGCGAAGGCGGACGGCCCACAAACAGCCAGAGGACGTGAGGTCGCAGGCCCCCGTCACTATCCAGGACTGGCGGCTGATGAAGAGCCATGTGGATCTATGACTTTCTGCCTCTTCTTCCACTGCTGGCCGCTGTCTCCAGGCTGGAAGCTGCTGGGGGCCTGGCTGCTGTCCGAGCGAAGGAGCAGGCCCCGCACAGGCGGCAGAATCCTCGGCCCAGGAGGCTAGGCCTCACTGCCTCCAGGATGCAGCAGCAGGTCTTGGGTGAGGCAGGGTGAGGGCCCCAGCCCCTTTAGGTCTTAAAGAAAGTTTTTTCCGGAGGAAATTAAAACAACCAGGAATCTGTTTGTAAATTCCTCTCTCTGAAACAGCGTTAGCAACCTGCAAAAACACGACCACAGCGAGTCTGAGTTCAGTTTTCACCTGAAGCAAGTAGGCCGGCGGGGTTTGGGGGTGCACTAAACCGGCCAGGGTGTGTGCGCACGCACGGTGCAGTGTGGTGCTGGGGACTGAACCTGGGGCCTCTCTCATGCTGCCCAGAGCTATGCTCCCAGCCCTGCTGTTTTTATTTGCCACAGTCTTGGAGAAGGTGCTGAGGCTGGCCTCAAACTAGCCATTCTCCTGCCTCAGCCTCCCAAATCGCTGGGATTACAGGCATGCACCCCGCCACCACATCTGGCCACCACATCTGTTCTTAAAACTTGCAGTTTTAAGAAAATGCAATATTTCAAAACTCAAAACTTCACAGAGTTCAAATCAGACCAAAAGCTTTGCATGAAGAAAGGTTGAAAGAAGACCAGGACCAGGAATCACATGCACAGCTGGGTCCTGGCTGTCCCCCCCCAGGTGGTCTCGGAGGGTGACCCGCCAGGGCCGTGGCGCCTACACCCAGCATCTTGGGAGGTGGCTGCCTGTCTCCCTGGCTCTGCTCGCTGCACTTGGGCCAGAACCTCCCTCGGCAGTGAGCAGGGGCCCTCACAGCCCCATCCAGGGCGCAGAACACCGGGCAGAGCAGGAGGGACCCAGGTGCACCCCCTGAGGCAGCCACATACTCTCGGCCCCTTGGAAGAAGCAACTGCTCCAAGTGGGGTTTCCATGGAGCAGGCCGCCCTCCCGCCTGTCTCACGGGGCCCTGATGCACCGCAGGGACATCATGATGCTCAAGGTCAAGAGTAAGACTATGCCATGGTGGGAGGGTGTGGAGCCACAACCAGCCCTCCGGGGCCACACTCTGACCACTGTGCCATCCCACCCTGGCAACGAGACAGCTGTCAGTGGGGACTCTCAGCCTGGGGCTCTCAGGAGGCAGGGTAGGTGGCTCTTGCAGGCCGGCACATCCCTTGTCAAGAGAATCAAAGCCCCCAGCTTGCAGCACACAGGGCCCGCCTGTCCTTTGCCTTTGGTTTGGTCCTGGTGTGCTGCCACGCATGCCCCGGAGAGTGCGCTGCCCTCCAGAGGGAGCTGGCACCCACCCTGAGCAGCAGGGACTGCAGGTCTTCAGAGTGAGCCCAGCCCTCGAGCACGCTGTCCAGGGTCTCGATGTACCAGGAGCCGCTGGAGGTGTCCCTCCAGGAGACGAAGCCTGCGGAGGGAAGGCTGAGCTCGGCACGGCCACCTCCAGACTGGACCCATCTGTGTGAGGCAGCAGCAGCCACGTCCCCGTGGCCCTGTGCCACGGTGACTTTACTGCACCCTTGTGACCACCTCCTGAGCTTGGCTGAGACTGGTTTCCCAGCAAGGAAACCGAGGCTCTGAGAGTCCAATGACTCACCAGGGAGGAAGGTAGTATCTTGGTCCTTCCTTCCTCCTGTGCCCCACGACACACCAGCCCCGAGGTAGGATCACTATTCCCATTTTAAAGGTGAGGAGGCCAAGGCAGGGCTAGAGGGGCACGAGGCAGAGGCACACCAACCCAGTGACTGTGTGCCCCAGGCACCTTGCCCATCTCACCCTGAGCTGAGGCTCAGAGAGGTGAAGTTACCTGCTAAGGGTCACACAGGAATACTCCCCAGGGATGCACTCACCTGGGAAGGTCGAGTAGGACACAAGGATGTCACTGGGTGTGGGCAAACTCGACGCCGCGTCCAGCTGGTCAGACGTCCTTGGGCCTTCCCGGAAGGGGACGGCGTCTGGCTCAGGGTTGCTGCCAGAGACCCTGTCTCCAGAAGCGTGGGCCACCGTAAACCCGTGGTCTTTCTGCTCTGCAGGAAGCAGAAACAAACACCTGTCACTAAGACATGCAGAACTTCTTTTTTTTTGTTGTTTTTTTTGGTGGTGGTGCTGGGGATTTGAACCCGGGCCTTGTGCTTGCGAGGCAAGCACTCTACCAACTGAGCTGTATCCCCAGCCCCAACATGCAGAACTTCTTGACAAAGAAAAGCCCTGGCCCCGAAGGCGAAGCTGGTGAACTCTACTAAATACCCGAAGGACACCTGACACCAATCCTCAGACTTTTCCAAGAAATGAAGAAGAAAGACTTCCTAACTCATTCTCCGAGGTCAGCATTCCCTGATACTAAAGCCAGGTGCTGAGATCCCAGGATAAACTGCAGACTAATGTCCCCAAGCACATGGATGCCACGTTCCTCAACGCTTCAGCATCATATAAACAGAGCGTACACCATGGCCAGGCGGGAGCTACTCCTGGAATGCAAGGACGGCTGACACTGAGAACGGATCCACGTGACCCACATCCACAGGAAGGAGGGAAACCACGTGATCGTCTCACGGGGCACAGAAAAAGCATCTGACAGAACAACAACCCTTCATGATAAAAACACAACAAACTAGGGACAGAGGAAACTTCCTGAGTATAATAAAAGCCACGTGAGATCAGATAGAGGAAAGGGAGCCAGAGCGTGAGAAGACAGAGGGGGAAGTGCTGGGAAGTGACACTGGCCAGATGACATTGTTGTATTTTGTGCATGAACGAACACGGAAAAACAAATCCCACCACTATTATGCACAACTCTAACACACTAATTATAAAAAAGTGTAAAGAAAAAAAAAAAACCCACAACGTGAAAAACCCACAGTGAATGTCATACTCGATGGTGAGAGACTGAAAGCTTTTCCTCCAAAGTCAAGATCAAGGCAAGAATGACTGCTTTTGCCACTGCTATGCGACATGGTACTAGAAGCTCTGACCACAGCAATTACACAAGAAAAAGAAAAGGCATCCAAAGTAGAAACTATCTCTGTTCACAGATGGTTTGATCTAATTATATAGACAATCCTAAAGATCACACCACGCACACTGTTAGAACTGATCAAGATGGAATCAGCAAAGGAACAGGATACAAAGTCAACACACACACACACACACACACACACACACTTAAAATAAACTGTATACAAACAATGAACAATCAGGAAAGGAAATTAAGAAACCAATTCTAGCATCGAAACAAAAAGTTTGGAATTAACCAAGGAGGTAAAAGACCTGTACAATGAAAACAACAAAACACTGCTGAAAGAAATTAGAGACAGGGCTGGGGCTGTGGCTCAGGGGTAGAGCACTTGCCCAACATGCACGAAGCACTGGGTTCAATTCTCAGCACCACATAAAAATAAACAAGGTCCATCAACAACTAAAAAAAAAAATTATTAAAAACAGCATAAATAAATAGAAATACAACCCATGGTCATGGGTTAGGAAACAATATTGTTAGGACATCAATATGACTCAACACAGTTATAGATTAAATGCAATTCCCATCAAAAGCCCAATGTTGTTTTTGAGAAATTAAAAAAAAATCCTAAAATTCAAAAGAAATCTCAAGGGCTCCCAAAAAGTCAAAACAATCTTGGGCAGGGGGTAGGGGACATAAAACTGCAGAACTTCCAGAGTTCAAAACGTACTACAAAGTTCCAATAATCAAAAGATGTGGTGTTGGCATAAAGACAGACACACAGACCAGTGGACTAGAATGGAGAGCCCCAATATGGTCAAATGTTACTTCACAATAGTGCCAAGGTCTTTCAATGGGGGAAGGACAATATCAGCAAACATTGCTAGGAAAACTGGATAGCCACATGCAAAGGAATGAAGTTGGACCCTTCCTTAATATCATATACAAAAAAATTAAATCAGATCAAAGACCTAAATTTAAGACCTAAAACTATAAAACTCTTAGAAGAAAATATAGGGCAAAATCTAAAACCATGAGCTAAGTAAATCTCTTTTTTCTATGAAATATCCAGCCTCAGGTATTCAATTATAGTAACAGAAAACTGACTAACATGTTGGAGATACCATAGGATGGCCAAAGGAGACAGGGATGAGCAGAGAGACTGTGTGTGAAAGAGAGAGAGTCGACAGTGGGATCAAAGAGGGGTGTGTCAGGGAAAGGCGATAGGGAGGGTCATACAGGAATGCCAGCTGCCTCTCCACTCAGGTGTTGTCTTCACTCTGAAGTCTGATGTGCAGGCCTGGCCCACGGGGTTATGCACTGTATGCAAGGCTTGGTTCCTAGACAGCCTCATTAGTTCAAAACTCCCTATAAAGAAAGACTAATTCCCCACAGAATAAACACACAGCAGGAGGGCTCCCTCCACTCACAGAACCCACAGCCACTGGGGCACCCTGTGCCTGCTGCCGTCCTCTCGGCATGGTGTCTGAAACTCAAGAGGGGTCATCCCAGAACTGACAGCGGGCCTAATCAGGGCAGCCACCTGGCTTCCCTCAAGTGTGTCGCGTGTGTCAGGTTGTCACGCTGACTCCATACCCACTGTTCAGCCCTGGAGCTGAGCTACCCCTTTATGGAGGGGTGGGGTGGATAACATTGCAGGATTTTGAAATTATCTTAAATTATAACTGTTGAGTTTTAAAATAGCAACACGAAAGTCACCAAAAGCTGGGGCAGGGTTTCTGACGCACAGACACAGGTCACCCTGCCGAACACTGGGCACGAGGGCAGTTCTGTATTTCGGCTCTCGGCTGACGTGGCGCCACTGTGTGGCAACAGCACGGCCTGATGGGGGAAAGCGGACAGAAACTCCCCAGGGCAGGTCATTCACCTCGCTCAGCTCTGAAATCTTGCTGCTCCAGTGAGTTCTGATTTGTTTTTGTGGTGGGAGTCGGTAGTATTTCAAATTTTACTCTTAAATATTTTATACAGTCCTATTTCAAACTCAAATAATTAGAATCCATGTGAGATGAAACCAGACAGGTCTGTGGCAGGCTGGGGACACAGTGGTAGGGCCTGGCCTGCCCTGGGAGAGCCGACCACATGAGAAAGCCCTGTGGCCGGGAGGCCAGGGCTGAGAAGCACAGGCCAGCAAGCCCAGGGCCTGAGCGAGGGTGGGCCGGTGGGGGAAGACCCTGGAGCGGGTACAACTGGCCAGGGACAGGGCCCGGCCAGCAGGAGCCTGGGACACCCGGGAAGGGTGAGTCGCACGGGGGGCAGGAGGCACCGCATGCCAGACTGGGTGAGGGCACAGTGGCCTGGGCCAGGCCACCAAAGGCCCTGCAGACCCCACTGAGGGCTCCCAAGGGTGGCACCACAGACATGCCGAGGACAAAGGTCCTCCCTGCTGCGAGTGGTGTGGCTCCTGCACCGCCGAGAGCGGGCGTCCGGCTCATCCGTGGGATTCACAGGAGGCCACCAGCGTCACTCACAGCACACGACAGGTGAGGGCAAGGCCCCAGGAGCAGCAGCATTCTGTCCTCCTGTTACCACGGCTGAGGAACCGTGCCGATGACAGGAAGGGGCTCATAGGTGACACTGGGTCCTGGGGGGGCTGGGAGAGTCTGGTGTCCAGCTATTCAATGAACCAGGCACTGAGCGCCCACTAACGACGCACCAGACACCATCCCCCCTGCTGCGGCTTCCAGAGGTCAACTGGCCCCAGGTTGTGCAGCGAGGACTTAACGAAGTGTTCTCACCACTTGCCACCCAGCTGTGACTGCGACTTACTACAGTTCACATCAAACTGTAAGCTCCAGGGGCAGAGACCCGTCTTTATCACCTAATACGGAGCCTGGTGTAGTCAGTAGGTGCTCAATAAACACTTGATGAATCGTGTGACGGGGGCCTGACCTCTGGACACCCCGCCCCACCCTGCCAACATGTGACAGTGTGGGACAGTTGAAATCTCAAGGGTTCCATGCTACAGGCTGCAGCTGTGACCGTCCCCTGGGCAGGTGGGACAGCTCTGTGGGATGACGTGCCCGCTGCTCCAACAGGTCAGGCAAAGGTACAAGGAACTGACAGGCCTTTCAACTGCCTCAGCCCCTGGAGAGTCCAGGCAGAAGGGACGACCGGTCAGATTTCTAGGGTTCCCCACTATCACCATCATAACCAAGCCAGGAAAGCGGTTCTCCTCTCTTCTCTCTTTTTTAATTTTTTTTTTTTCGTCTGCTCATTTTGATTTTTGAGATGCGTCTCACTATATTGCCCAGGCTGGCTTCAAACTCCTGGGCTTCAAATGATCCTCCTGCCTTAGCCTCCCTCCTGAGTGGCAGGGACTACAGGTACTGCCACTGCACCCAGCTTCATTTTTATTAAAAAAGAAAAAAAAAAAAAAAAACAGGATAGAAGCCAGGCACAGTGGCACACGTCTGTAATCCCAGGTACCTGGATGGCCAAGGCAAGAGGATCACAAGTTGGAGGCCAGTATGGAAATTAGGAGACCCTGTCTCAAAATAAAGACTGGGGATGTAGTGGTAGAGCACCCTGGATTTAATCCCTGGTAGGAAAGAAGAAAGGGAGGGAGGAAGGGAGGGAGGGAGGAGGCAGAGCAGCGGAATACACCTGCAGTCCCAGCTACTGGGGAGGCGCAGGCAGGAGGACCATGTCAACACGTCAGATCAAGGCCGATCTAGCGAGATCCAGTCTTTAAAAATCAAGGAGGTGGAGAAGGACCCAAGCTGGCACGCTTGCTGTCTCTCCAGGTGACGCCTCGCCAGGCTGGGATGCAGCAGGCGCTCCCCAGGCGCCGCCTCCTGGGCCCTGCACTTCCTCACCTCCAGAACCACCAGCACACAAATCCTGCGCTCTGTAACCCGGGTTAGGTAACGGAAGGTGGACTAAGACACAGCACTAAGCAAAACTGCAAAACGTCCTCCCGGGTTTCTTAAGTCACCACGCCTTGGTCCTGGGGAATTCCCGCCCCAGGCTCTTCAGCTGGTCCCGTAGCTCAGCTGTGGCCTCGCGCTCTCTGAGACAGTGGAAATGGGGTCTTTCTAGGTAACGGAGGTCAGAGGAAAGACGACCAAGAAAACACAAAGACAGTGTCCACGCTCCCCACTGCCTTCTTTTAACCAAAATTCTGAAGTTGCCAACGTCACCAGAACCCGTGACGTGGCTATGGCGCCCTTTTCAGTGCGGACTAGCCTGGGCCTCCTCGGAGAGGTGGAAGCCCTGCCACTCTGCGACGGCGACCGTGTCTGGAGTGGCCCGTGGACACGGGGCGCTGCCGGACGGGAGGGGACCGGCGGAGGCTGCGCCCACGGGGGAGGCGCCGCTTACCCCCACCGCAGGCCTGGATGAAGAAGAGCTTGGGCTTCCCCCCCAGGCTGGGGCAGCTGGTCCCGTTGAAGACGCTCACAATCCTCTCGACGGACACAGAACGTCCGTCCGTGCCGTAGACAGCGCCCGGGAACTGGTAGTGGCTGGCCTAGAGGACCAAGAACCCTGGTTACAAAACCAAGACGCTGGCCCAGGAATCCAATGGCCTGTCAGAGGCTTTGTGGGGGCCACGCACTCAGAAGGTCACACTGGGGCTCCAGACTGACTGTGACAGAGCAGGTTGGTCCTGGAAGGGCCCTGAGCAGCGTCTGTCCCTGAAAAGGCCAGCTACTAAGAGTGCTGGCCAGCTGCTGCTAGACCAGAGGTTCCCAAAGTGTGTTCCCTGGACAGGCAGCGTCCACGTCACTCAGGGACTTTCAGGAAATGCAGATTCCCCGGCCCCACCCAGTGGTCCACAACCGGCAGCCTGGCCTTGCAGCCCCTCTGACACAGCTGATCGCGAGGACCGGCCAGCTCCGCTCCCACTCCCTGTGCACAGGACCACAGGGCGACCTGCCGAGGCTCGGGACACAGGTCCAAGGGGCTGAGGCTTCGCAGGCGCGCCCAGGCGACACCCCTGCTGCCACACTGAGTGCCGGGGACAGCACAAAGTTCTGACTGGGAGGATGCCGGGCCGGGCAGGGCAGGCCAGGGTGGTTTCCCGGAGAAGCCGAAATCCTGGCTTTTATGTGAAATGTGCCAGTTCTGAAAACACGGTGCAGCCACCGAGGGCCTCGAGGCCTCCAGGTGGTGACTCTTGGTCTGTCCACAGACGAGGACTCCCAGGACAGCCAGGGGCAGGGCTTGGCCACGTGAGCCAGCACAGCACTGGCCGAGCCCTGAGCACGTCCCAGGGCCCGAGTCCCGCCCAGCAGCAAGGGCCTGGACCTCGCGCAGAACAGGGGTGGAAGCTTCCAGAGAACAGCTGGGCCCTCCCTGGTGTCCAGCGGGCTCTGCTCAGAAGGCCGCCCCACCCAGGGGCACATCCAACTCCTCAGAGGACCCGAGGGCTGGGACTGCAGGAGGTGGACAGGGCTCCACAGTCCTTCTCTGCAGAGCCAAGGGTGCTGCGGACACGAGAAGGGGCAGGAGTGCCGCAGGGCCGCTCCGCGCAGCTCTGCCCTGTGCCTGACGGGGGAGCAGGGTCGGGACAGAGGCCTCCTACCTGGCAGCCATGAGAGAGGATGACCACCGCGCAGCAGTCCAGGGCACGGTGGTCCCGCCGGGCCAGCTGCACCAAAGCCTGGACCATGGCCTACAAGGGAGGGCTGAGGTGAGCCCGAGCGCCGACCACCAGGCAGCCCGCCCACCCACCAGGCAGCACCAGGGCCTGCGGAGGGCCCTGCCACCAAGGGCCAGTTCTGAGGAAACGGTCACCATGATCATCACGATGGCCCCATTCTTGGGGTAAAAGTGCCAAGCTTGGGCGCTGTTCTCTTAATCGCATGGCGGCCCTGCATGGGGACTCCCTGGATGGGGCAACTGAGGCCAGAGGTCACACAGCAGGCAGGCCAGCAGGCCACACGCCCTCCTGAGGGTAACCCTGGGCCACGCTCCCCATGGTTGTCCCCAGTCCGCTCCAGGGGTCCCCTGCAGAGCACTGCCCACACTCCCTGGCATCCCCACGGACAGTGACCAGGGATTGTACCTTGGCGGTCAGGTCGCACTTCACCTCCACGTTGAAATGCAGCGAGTGGAAACGGCGCCGCATCTTCTCACAGTCCACGTTGGAGCCCGAGCGGGCGCCGAGCCCCGACGTAGGGGAGAAGCTCACGTTGTTGATGATGAGGCAGTGGCCGCAGGGCTCGGCGCTCAGCACGTAGGCCTGCCCGCGGACAGGGCCACCGTGAGCACCGTCCGCTCCCTGGAGGAGGCGACCCCGCTCCTCCCTCGGGATGGACAGCGGGGCAATGGGCGAAGCCGTGGGCACCCCTCCCACTGCAGGCACCACCCGGGACTCGGGGGCAGAGAGGGACCGTGGGAGTGGCTGGGCACCAGCTGCCCCCACTGAGGGCCGTGGGCTCGGAACTCCATGCTCAGGGACGGGGACGCAGGCTTAGAAAGCCCACACCCCGCTGGGGCCCACCCAGGCCTCACACCGCAGCCGTGGCTCTCGCCCAGGGTGCCTGAGGGGCATGTGGCAGCTGTGTCCCCAGACTTGGCAGGGCCTGGCCTGGGGACACCTGAGGATGCCTCCTGGGCTGGGCCCTGTAACCCCCTGCCAGCAGCCTCTTCTTGTTCAGGGCACTTGCTGCTCCTTGGAAGCATCTTCCTTTGCCTGGCTTCTCTCCCCTGCCAGACTGAGGCCTCCCCAGGCCGGTGGCCCCCATCCCGGGGGCAGCACCCAGGAGCCACACAACAAATGAACAGGCGGCAATGAGAGCGCAAGCTTGGCACAGAGCAGGTGCCGTGCCCACGCTCACGCACGTCCCAATAGGTGGGACCTGACTTCACAGGGGTGAAGCAGACCCGCTCAACCCGCCAAGTCCAGGTCAGAGAGCCACAGAGGGCAGGCCAGCACCCATTCCCCACCTGGGCTGGGTCCCCAGGGCTCCCTGCAGGGAAGGGACAAGGCAGATGAGAGGGACAGGCCCCCAGTCTCATGAAGACTCACCAAATCTACGTTTCCCCTCAACCTGTCCCGAGCACCTGGAGAGAAGAGAGAGAGGGAAACGTGAATGTTGGGATCCACCAGGGAAAGGCCAAGGGAGACCCCACAAAACAGAAAGAGCAGAGACCCGGGGCCCCGGCAACGATGCCTAACACACAACCCTGACCCTCTGCAACCCCAGGTGTATCTCCAAGAGGCCTACTCATAAACAAAGCCACCACCCAACGACAAGCTGTGGGACACACAAACCGTGAGAACAGCCATGTAGCCCAAGACGGAACGAGCTACCCACACACGCAATGCCACAGGCGACCATAAGCCAGACGCTGTGCGCTGTGGACGGGGGTCCGGTTTACATGAAGTCCCACAACAGAAAGGGGTCAGATACGGTCCAGGCAGCAGATGCTCACTGCCTGCAGGGACCACAGGCCTGCCGCAGAGTAGGTCCTCCCATAAATAGTTACAGAAGAGTAAATGAGTAAAGATGACTCTGATTTCAGTTAGCAAGAGTTCAAGTGGCCGCCAGCCTGTAAGGTTCTGAGACTTCTTTCCCTCTTCATTATTACTGTCATTAGAGCGCTCTACCACTGAGCCACAACCCAGCTCCCATTCTTCCCTTTCGAAGCACGGAGGCCACAGAGCTGTCTGGGAGCTGCAGGGGTGCCCTGTTCCTCTTCTGATCCAGGGTCCCTGCTGGGAACTACACCCTCCCGGCTTAACAGCTGCACTGAGCAGCAGTCTTGGCTTTAAATTAGACATGGCCAGGCGGGCGTGGTAGCACACACCTGTAATCCCAGCGGCCCTGGAGGCTGAGACAGGAGGACCAAGAGTTCAAAGCCACCCTCAGCAAAAAGCAAGGCGGTAAGCAACTCAGTGTGACCCCGTCTCTAAATAAAATACAAAATAGGGCTGGGGTGTGGCTCAGTGGTCGAGTGCCCCTGAGTTCAAGCCTCAGTATGTATGTGTAAATAAATGCATGAATGAATAAATAAATAAATAAATAAGACATGGCCTGACCTAGCCCAAGGACACCTGTTAGTTCACGGGGTTCATTCTGAGAATGTGTACTCATTCCCAAATTCCCACTGCACCCCCAAAACATGTCCACTACTGAAGAATTCACTCGTTTCTGAATCCGCACTAAGGGCGCACAGAGCAGGCTCACAGGCTGCAGGCGCCTGGAGGGGCAAGTCAACACTGGGCATCAGAGGAGGGGTCCTCCAGGGCAGGCACTGCACTGGCACAGGGGAGGCCAGGACAGAAGACTCCGGCTAAGAGCAGCTTCTCCAAACTCATGTTTGGCAGACACGGGGGCGACACACGCCCGTGGCTAAGGGTAAAGTGTATCTACAACAGAATCACTTATGGCCCACGTCACTGGGCATGTGCGTGTCTCCAACAAAAGGAGGAGCCTCCGGGCCAGATGAAGGCTTCTTTCCTTTCCTCTCTTCTCTTCTCCCTCCACCTGCCACGCTCTCTTCTCTTTGCTGTACTAAGGACTGAACGCAGGCTGCTCTACACTGCACTACATTCCAAACTTTTCATTTTTCATTTTGAGACAGTGCCTTGCTAAGTTGCCCAGCGGCCTCAAAGTCACAATCCTCCTGCTTCAGACTCTGAGTGGTTGGGATTACAGGTGTGCACCACAATACCCAGCTACCATTTCTGATTTAAAATGACATGTGACTCCTCCTCTCTGCCACCCAGGAAAGGAAGGGTAGGTGCCAGAACTAGCCACTAGTGACCTCGCCGCTCAGCAGCCCCGGCATCCAGAAACCACAGAAGGAAGCGAGCTGACCGACCGGATCCAGGGCTCCTGCGTGAAGACCCTTCCCTGGGCTGCCTCACTCGTCCCTTGAGCTGTCCCTCCAGCAAGGAAGTGCTGTCGTTTATCCCTTCTGCCGGGGGATCAGAGGCCCAGGGAGCCTGAGTGGTGATGAGAGGCGGGCACAGCCACCAGCCAGGCAGCGCTGAAAAGCCAACTCTACTTTCAAGAAAATTCCAACCCAGGTAGGACGCGGCACAGAAAGTCATGGTGGTGTTTTATTTTTCTGTGTCAACTTGACTGGGCAACGAGGTGCCCAGGTGTTTGGTCAGACATTATTTCTGGGTGTGTCGGTGATGGTGCTTCTGGAGGAGGTCAGCCTGGATCAGTGGGCTGAGTGGAGCAGATGGCCCGGCCCAGCATGGTGGGCCTCACCCACTCACTGGGGGCCTGGGTGGAACAAAGAAGCAGAGGAAGGGAAATTTCGCTCTCTCCCTGCCTGCCTGCTGGAGCTGGGACATCACTCCTCTGCCGCCAGACTGGGACCGACGCTGTCACTGTGCTGGTTCTCAGGCTCTGGACTCAACCAGAACTACCTGACCAGCTCTTCTGCGTCTGCGGCTTGGCGACAGCAGGTCGTGGACTTAGCCTCCATAATCACAAGAGTCAATTCCTATGATAAATTTCTTTGTAGATATGGATGTACCCAGAGACTCTGGGTCCTGATTCTCAGGAGAACCCTGCCTGACACAGCCACCAACAGCTCTCCCAGCTCCCCGCTGCAGGAGGTCCTGGCCGGGACAAGCAGCTACACATGAGCCATCACATCTGAAGCTAAGAAAGCTCATTCCAGGGGCTGGGGACACAGCTCACTTGGTAGAGTACTTGCCTTACAAGCACTAAGGCCCTGGGTTCGATCCCCAGCACTGGGGGGGGGGGGGGGGGAGAAAAAGAAAGCTGCCCCCCTAAATGATAGAGAGAAAGCCACACTCTCTGGTGGGTCCTCCATGGCGGGACGTACAGAGACAAGAAAGAAGATGAACCATTAGCTCTTTGAGGCAGTAGATGGAATGAGTGGGATCACAGAGCCAGAGTGCCAAGGTTCAAATCCCAACTCTGCCATTTATCAGCTGTGTGACCCTGGGCAAGCTGCTCAAAGTCTCTGAGCCTCTGTTCTCCCCATCTGTATCCAGGAGGAGAGGAGCAGCTACCAGCCTCACAGCTGTGGCGAGTCCCCAACTGATGAGCACTCAGTGCTGACTTATTGAGAACTCAATAAAACTGAGCATGCCCACTTCTATTTTTTTTATTTTTTCCCCCTGTGGTGCTGGGGATGGAACCTAGGGCCGTGTGCATGTGAGGCAGGCACCCCACCGACTGAGCCATCTCCCCGCCCGCATGCCCACTTTTAAATCACTCGCACCCACACTCCAGAGTAGCAGGGGTACCAACCAGCACTCCGACATTTGGGGCCTGGCCACTCTGTTTTGGGCAGCTGTCCCATGCGTCACGGGATGTAGAGCAGCATCCCTGGCCCGTACCCACCCACCTTGGGCTGTAATGCCCAGATGCACCTCTAGGCGCTGCCGAACACCCTGGGGAGGGGGTCAGACGCACTGAGCGACAGCGCCCTTCCCGTACCAACTCGGTGAAGGCGCTGCCAAGTGCCGCCAGCGGCCCTGCTTCTGTCTGCCCAGGTTTTCCCACTCGTCCACAGAATGAAACCCACCCACGGAAACGTTCCTGGACAGTGCCCGTGAACCCACGCCCCGCACCTAAAGAGGACAGCTTGGCAGCATCCGGGGTCAGAGCCCAGCTCCCTCCCCACAAGCGGGAGATAACAGGGGTTGCCCTGCCCGCCGCTACCCAGCATCATGTTTGTTTCTTGAGGTTCGTTTTTTAGTGTTTTGGGGTTTGTTTTTTTGGTACTGGGGATGGAACCCCATGCTCTACCACTGGGCTCCATCCCAGCCCTTTCAATTTTATCATGAGACAAGGTCTCACTAAGTTGCCCAGACTGGACTCCAACTTATGATCCTCCTGCCTCAGCCTCCCAGTTGTGGGATTACAGGTGCCCAGCACCCGTCTGGCCATGGCATAGTACCTAGGAAAAAACGAGCAGGCACCATAAAGTGATATTCGTATTTACTATCACTGCTACCATCCGTCTACCCTTAGGGTTAGGCGCCTACTAGGAACAACTTCATAACAAACAAGAAACAAAAATGCCTTACGAAAGAACAGGACGCTTCGAGTGCAGGCGGTGGGTCCGGAATCACTCAAACTGACGCTTCTCAGAAATGGACAGCAACCAGGAGCTCTGTTCTGCCTGCCTCCTTTCCGACGGGGCCACATGCACAGGAACAATTCTAGAACCTCCCTTCACCACGTTTGCTGCTCTGCTTCAATGGTGTCTAAAACCACCATTGCTCAGGTCAGATGCCACTTTTCACGCACTTCATAGGAAAACGAGTGACACATCTAAAAGGGCAGTCACCGTTGGCAGGAACCTGGGGAACAGCCACCTCCACTCCCAGTTCATAAGTTACAAAACATGTTTTCGAAAGAAGCTGGGAGCATCTATCAGAAGGAATAACCCATGATTTCTCTTGAAGAGACATATTCCCTGTCAGAGGGAGAGACGTGCACATCCATAGCAGGAACAGCACCAATGTCCACCAGGAGGGGAGGGACAATGACACACGGTGGCCCGTATGGGGCTGCGGGAGAGCAGTGAGACACAAGCCGTGGGTCAGCACAGAGCAAACTGATCGATCCACAGCCCTGCCTCGGTGGCACCCGGAAGAGACGGCCATTTCAGGACGCCTGCCTGATCTCAGCCCCGTAAACTCTTCCTCTAAGACGAGGAGGGAGGCAAAGGTGTCAGAAGGGGCCGACAGCCAAGACCAGCACAGAGCAGCGATTCCAGACCCACGAAGTCAGGTGCTGAAGACTGGAGCCCCCCATAAACTCTGCAAAACCAGTTCCATTGGGACCTGTCAGCCAGGCCACGATGACCAAGAGTTGCCCTTGGTTGTTGGCTAAGGTAGCCAATTCAGAGCCCAGAGGTGACACGTGGGCGGGACCTAACAAGCTCCCTCCTTCCCCAGTAAAGGCTGGGACACCAAGAAGTGAGCTGTCGCCCTCCTCCGAGAGGACTCGCTCTCTCCCTGGGGTGCTTTTCCCCTTCCTCCACTTCTTCTAATAAACTCTGCTGTACTTTGACCAAGTCTTGTGTCTTGCTTGACATCCTCTCACGCAAAGACACAAGAGCTGAGAACACAGTGTGACCTCCAGGAAGCTCCTCCCTCAGGAATCATCTCGTCTCTACCGTCAGGGCTAGAGAGTGGTGCAGGAGGCCCAGGCAGCAATCCACTTCACTTACATTTCCACTTCACACCAGCTGTGTGAGTTGGGGACGATCATTTCTGAGTCTGTAATTCCACTTTGTTCAACAGTGAAATGGAAAAACCGCAGCACCTGCTTCACAAGAGTTGGCAGATTAGACTGAATCACTTACACAAGCGCAGCGAACAGGGCCCAGCAGACAGCAAGTGTGCACCATGCTGGCCCTGCTGTTGCTGTAACTGGCTCAGTGCCACCAGGAGTCCCCTAGCAACCATGAAAGAGGAAGCACATGCCAGGTGCAATGGTGCACACTGTAATCACAGCGAGGCAGAAGGCCAGGGCAGAGGATCCCAAGTTCAAGGCCAACCTGGGACACTGAATGAGTTCCTGTCTCAAAAGTATAAAACGGGCTGGGGAAACAGCTCCATGGAACAGTGCCCCTGGCAGGGGTGGCAGGGGACATGAAATATCCATGGAAGCAAAGCCCTGACAACAACCCGCACGGCCATCAACGGGAGGATGGCTAAATAAACTGGGCCATTCAGAACAGGAGCTGCCACCACCCGGCAGTAGAGAAGGAACTGCTGGCACGCACAGCACCCCGGCTGGATCCCACAGACACGAGGACAGAAGGAGCCGGACTTCAAATGCTCAGCGCGGGACTGCGCTTTTGTTGCAGTTCAAGCAAAAGGGACCAATGATGACAGAGACTGGAACAGCGACTGCCTCGGGCTGAGGAGTGAGACAGACTGGCAAGAGCAGAGTCTCCTAAGACACTGGCATATCCTGAACCATGACCAGCTGAGAGGCGGTTACCTGTGTGCACATAGGAAAAAAGTCTCCCAGCTGCACTCTGGGGATTCACGCACATTACTGGATGTAATCTTGTGACCCTAGGCAAATTATTCTGCCTCCCTGGGCCTGTTTCCCTACATACAATGTGTAATGATACTGCCCTGCAGGGCTGCTGGGAGGGAAGGAGGTCGGCGCACACACCATGCTGGGGCTTACTCCCAGCAAACAGAGGCCTTTCTCCTGCCACCAGCCACGGGCTAGTCCAAGCTACACGCCAGGACCCAAAAGCAAATCCAGAACAACAGCTGGACCTACACACTCTGATCAAAAACAGGGACACCTACAATACACCTCAGCACCTGCTCTTCAGAGAACTGGCTGCCAAAATTACATCTCCTGAAGACCTACTAGAATGTTCCACGTATGACAATACCATAACTGAATTCTGAACCTCGACCGACCCAGCTACCCAGTCACTCCCCAATGACTACACATCACGCCCACCCACCAACCACCTGCTCAGTACTCACAGGCCTCACTGAATCCTCCAGAACCAACGTCCACTGGCCTGGGCGTTTCTGGCCTGAGCGCAGCTGGCCGGAGCTCCTTGGGCCCCAGCACCACTGGGGTGAGGTTTCCTGGGGCTGGCTTCGCTGGGTCCAGCTTTATCGCGTGCAGCTCCTCTGGCACAAGGTCCAGGGATCTGATGGCCTCAGGATCTCGCTTCACCGCTTGTCGACTTGTTCGCAGGAATGAAGCCAACGTGTCCTGGCCCGTGTCCTCTAAGCAGGAGATGAACAAAGGAAGGGCCTGCCTCCCTCGGGTCTCCAGATCTGTGATCAGCTGCCTGGCCTGGTCCCGGCGAGACCCAGAGCCTGCCTGCTGTTTACAGAGAAAGATCAGACACGTGTTACCCGGACACCTTCACGTGGGCCTCAACCTGTCCCCATTTCCCACCTGGAAGTCTAGACAGTCCGGCAGGCAGGCAGAAACCGAGCTGCAGGTGAGCCCGCGCTCCTCCGCAGCCTGTGCTTATCTAGTCACACAGCATCTCAGAGACACCTGCTATAGGGACAGGGTCAGTCCTCGACGTGCAAACATTTAGTGGGGGTGCAGGGAGGCAAAGCACCAATGACACAACACGGGAGAGCCCATGGGCTTGTCAGGGTACAAGGGCAGCCAACTCAGTCCTGGGGGTCAGGGAAGGCCCCAGGAATGGAAGGCTTAGCTGAGACCCCAGGGAAAATGAAGAAGCGAACGGTGAACCCACAGAAACCTAAGGGGAGGAGTAGGCAGTGGGGAGCAAAAGACCTAGAACTCATCCTGAGAGATGGGGAGCGACCTAAGAGTGTTCACAAGAAAGTGCAGTGAGATCTGACTTTGAAAAAGTCAGGGTGAACAGGGAGCACAATGGAAAGGAGTGATCCACAGCCACCCCAGGAGGTGCCAAAGATGGCTGGAACAGAGAGAAATGAGAAGACAGGGTGGGAGGAGAATGGACAGGATGTAGGCACTGACTGGGCGGACTGTCAAGACTGACAGGGAGGGGCTGGGGCTGGGGCTCAGTGGTAGAGCGCCTGCCTGGCACGTGTCAGGCCCTGGGTTTGATCCTCAGCACTGCACATAAATAAATAAAATAAAAGATCCATTGACAACTAAAAAAAGTATTTAAAAAAAAAAAAAAAAAAAAAAAAAAGACAGGAAGCTGGGGAAGATCAGATGCTGGTTATCTGGTGCCCATTCTTGGAGACCTGGCACTGGACAAGTTCTTCAGGATCCAAAGGACAAAAAAAGTGGGCGGAGCCTCAAGATCCACGAGGATATGACGCCATCTTGTCCTCAAGATGCACTGTCCAAAATGACTTTCCATGGTGATGCAAATCTGCATCTGTGCTGCTCCACATGACAGCGATCAGACACCTGTGGCTGCTGAGTGCTTGGAGCACACAGCTGAGGAGCCCAACTTTTCATTTATTTCATTTTAATTACTCCAAATATACATTTAAATAGCCATATGTGGCTAATGACCTCCACGTCACTGGGAAGGTAGGTGTCTCTTGCAAAACAGGTACCTGCAAATAGATCATGGTGTCGAGACAGCTCTCAGCACTGCAGATGATGTTAAATGCACCATTTCATTTTCCTCCCCTCGATGACCTCAAAGGGCTAGGTTACAATTTCCCCACCTCACTCATGAGGGAAACGGAGTCGCAGACAGTTTTTTGTTTTAGTTGTTTTTGCTATTTATTAATACAGGTTGAGCAACCCTAATCTGAAAATCCAAAGTGCTCCAGAAATCTAAATTTTTGGAGCACCAACATGATGCCACAGTGGAAAATTTCATATCAAGAAACTTTACGTCATACACAAGGTTATGTAAAATATTATCTTAAAAATTATCTTTGGGAAAATAAACACCATCAGGCAATGTGTATAAGGTGTATATGACACATAAATGAACTTCATATTTAGATTTGGGATCCATCCCCAATGTACTTCATTATGTACATATAAGTATTTCCGAATTCCCCCAAATCCAAAATCCAAAGCCTTCTGGTCCTAAGCATGTTGGACCATGTAACAAAGCCAGGGTGTGGATCCAGATTCAACTGGGTCCAAAGCCTGTGTGCTTTCAGCCACACCAGGGATGGCAAAATGGCTACCCGTAGTTACCTGAAAAATTCTGAATTTGTTGCTAACATTTTAAGTCAGGGGAGAATGACAGAAACTGAGGTTCCCAGACTCTTTAAAAATGTGAAAGAGGTAGCAACACTCATCTAGAGATGAGGCAGAGGGCAGAGGTTACTCTAGTGCCCACCCTCTAGCTTGTTGTCCCTGTGCATGTGCAAGGACTAGCTAGGACCTCAAACCCTTTCCCTGCCCAGTTTGGACCACACAGAAAGTTCTCCTAAGACTTCTTTTAGTATTGGTAATTACCTGTATGACACTTTCTCCTATTAAAGACACTTTCCCAGGACCGGGCCAAACTCCTGGATGATATAAAAAATGGAGACTTGGCAAAGCAGCCCAGGACACCAGCCAGGGGCCTTATGCGGGCCATTAACACCCACCTCACCTCATGACAGGAAATACTCCTGTACCATCACAGGCCTGTAGTGAAAGGCAAACTGGACAAAAATGTGAAAGTGCTTTTTTGGAAAACCTCAAATGTTTGACTTTATTATTCCCTCCATCACCTGCATCAGGTCCTCTCATGTTGTGCTTTGGATGTGGTGCCCGCCTTGCCAAAAGCTCACATGTGAGACACTGCAAGGTTTGGAGGAGAAATGGTTGGGTATATAGCCTTAACCTAATCGGAGAAGATTCCTGATGGGATTAACTGAGTGGTAACAGCAGGCTGGGGGGTGTGGCTGGAGGAAGTGGTTCATTGGGGGCGTGGCTATTCGTATATATTTGTATTTGGTGAGTGGAGACAAGTTGTCCTTTCCGATCATCCAGTGAGCTGCTTCCCTCTGCACGCAAGATGTTCTGCCTCACCTGGCGCTCTGAGGAATGGAGCCTGCAGTGTCTGAAACCGTCAGCCCTCAAGTAAACTTTTCCTCCTCTATAATTGTGCTGGTGGGGTCTTTTAGTCACAGTAGGGAAAAAGCTAAAACATCTCATTTTCAAAAATCTCTTACAAGATATCCACTTAACATAAGGGCCTGGTCGCAGGGAGCAAGGACACTCTGTGCCTGGCACTACACTATTTCACATACACTATCTTACTTAGTCCTCGGGACGATATTACTGTCGCCCCATTTCTCAGAGGACAGTGACTCTATCTGGGAGGATGGATTCAGGGCCAGAAGTCTGACGCCAAAGTGGGAGTCCAGAACCCCCACGCTGCAGAATGAAATGCACACGCCTCCTTCCTCACAAGAAACGCAGGAGCAACGGGCATGCTGGCCGTGCAGGGCGTCCAACTGCTTAGCAGACACGCAACAAGAGGTGTTTGGGATTCTCTGGTTCCGCTGTAGGATTTTGTGGGCTCGATGTGGGGAGGGAAAACGGACTCGCCACAGGAGGTGGGTACCGTACGGTGCAACGCGGAGAAAGGAAGGCGGGAGCAGGGCTCTCAGGTGGCGGCTTCGCAGCCCTCCTGGCACATCCTCTTGGTTCCCACCTGCGCAGTGAAAGTCTGCGCCGCGCGGGGAGCAGAGGACGCAGACGAGCAGGGGCAGGGGCGTACCTGGATGTCCTCGATCATGTCGGGCGTGAAGAGCTCGCGATTCAGCAGAGCGTCCCAGAGCGGGGCCACCTGCAGCTCGCTCACCAGGCGCACCCGGCTCCGCCGCAGGAGCTGCCGGTCCGCTTCATCCATGGCGGGAAGAAGGCTGGACCCGGGAGCCCGTCGTCTTCCGGACCTCGGGGCCGCGCCCCGCGCCCCTTGCCCTCCGCAGGCCCCACCCCGACACCCGGGTCCCGCCCGCGCATCGCCCCGCGCCCGGGAGCCCGCCCCCGGACCGCCCCACAGTCACTTCCGGGCCGCTCGGCTCCGCCCCCAGCCCATCGCCCCGCCCCACAACCCGGCCCACGCCGCTGCTCCGCCCCCACGTCTCTCCGCCCTTGAGCCCTGGCCCCGCCCCACACCGCTGCTCCGCCCCTAGAACCCGCCCCTGAGTCCGGGCTTCCCTTCGGGGGCCCTCCCGCGGCACCCCCACCTCGTGCAGGTACCTTTAGCGATTTCGCACCTTCCCCTAGCCTGCCGAAGGCCTCTTTCCTCAGGCACGATGGAGACTCGGGGAGTCACATAGTAGCAAAAGGGACAGCCCCCCTGGAGCCCTATCTGTCCCGACTCATCCACCCCCTCCAGCATGTGGCTTCCCTCTAAGTGCCTGGCCAGAAGCCAATAAAACTAAATGCCCCTCCCCTCCCATTCTTCCCTGGTTCTCAGATCCCAACGCTTTGCTTTCCAAAGGCGTGTGTCTCATCGAACCAAGGCTACTTTTCAGTCTCCCATTCCCCTCTTCTCTCCCTCCCATCCTAGCACCTCCCACCAAGAAAAAAAAAAAAAAAAAAAACTGGCAGAAATCTAGACTTCTGAACGCTAATAGTTTTGTTCCGTTCATTTCCAAGTTTCAAAAATAATTGTTCTATTGAGCCTCTGCTAAATCGCCACCTTTGTGCTAGTCACTTTACATGCTCTATCTCACTTATCCCTGCCTGCAAGTCCTGCCAGGGAAAAAGTCTTTGCCCGATTTATAGATGTGGACGCTGGGGCTCAGGGAAGTGAAGTCAAAGACAGGCAGAGATATGAACTCAGACCCTAACCTTACTGTACACACACTTTTATACTGTGCTACTGAGTATTGAACCCAGGTGTACCACTGAGCTACATCCCCAGCCCTTTTTGTTTTGAGACAGGGTTGTTAAATTGTTCAGGCTGGCCTCAAACTTGAGATTGTCCACAGCCTCCTGAGTCTCTGAGACTATAGGCATGCACCACTACACTGGACTTGACTCTACCCACTTTAACCAAGAACCTACCTTGGAATATTTCAAAACAAAACTACAAATGTAAAGATCTGAATTTGCTTCATGATTCAAAAATCATGAAACACTTCATCCCATAGAATGAACATTCTGATAAACTGAGCAGTGGTGGTTGATTGTAGAGAAAAAAGATAAGGAAAGCAGAAAGAGGAAACAAAGCAGATCGGTTGTTTCAAAGTTATTTTCCTTGCACAGGTTAAAACAGAGGAGACTTATCATGTTGGCTAAAACTGGCTTGTTTGGGGATTTAACTATTATCTCTCTCTTTCCTGATTTCTCTGGTCATATAAACTGCCTGTCTTTGGCATGGTGACTGAATTTTGGCAAGAGAGACTATTTTGATCTGTTGGTGTTTAGTACGAAAGCTCAGTCCAAAACAATGGATTCCTCTAAGTTTGGCTTAACAAATGTGGTCACGGTAGCTCAGGGGCTGGGGTGTAGTTCAATGATGAGAGTGCTCGCCTAGCATGCAATTGAGAGCCTCAGTTCAGTCCCCAGCACTGGAGAAACCCCAAAACAGCTCCTTCCTTTCATTTATTTCACAAGTATTCGAGCCTGCAGGTGCCAAGGTCTGTGCAGAGGTGGAGAATATACAGGTGGACCATACTGAGAAAACCCTTTAAGGGCTGAGGATGTACCTCAGTGAAAGAGCCTTGCATAACTAAGGCCCTGAGTTCCATCTCCAGCACCACAAAAAACTCCTGCCCTCAGGAGCTTACATGCCAGCGGGGAGACAGATTATAATCGCAGAAGGATGGGAACCAGACCTCAGCAGATTCAGAGAAGACTTGATTCCCTCGCAGACTCGACGGTGCGGCACCGTTGAGGGCCCATTTTCCGGATGGGAAAATGGCCATCAGTTACAGAGGGGATTTTGGTTTTATAGGGTATGACGATGTAATCTTTGGAAGCTGTGTACGTGCAGCTTTGACCATCAGCGGCTAGTTGAACCGGTTAAAACTTTAATTTAGGAGGGTAGTTATAAAAAAGGTTGAAATTCATTGTTGTCTGGGGAGATGAGAGTTGGGATCCTGAGGGATGAGTAGTCAAATGTGACCCACTTGGTATTTAGGACTAATTTGCCATGGGGGAAGGTCAAGGTTTAGGACCCAGCATTCAGTGTCTGCCCCTTTTCCCCAGGGCCCACTATCAGGAAAGAATGCTCTGGGAGAGGTTTTAATGTTTGGCCAATTTTCTCCTCCCTCCTTCCAAAGCCACACCGTCCCTCCATTTTTCTTGGTGAGCTGTCTTATAGGAATATTGTTTTCCGTAACTCTTCACATATCATAAAACATAAACAAATAAAAGGTACGGATAGTGATAAATGCAAAGGACAGAAAACTAAGAACAGGGCAGGGAGATGTGAAGGCTTTCTTTGTACCCGCACGGGACCGCTGATGGTTCAGAGAAAGGTTACCTCATTCACCTGGGCCTCTATGCATCCTAGGGTGAGCTCCCTTACTGGTGAACAGGACTGGGAGTCGGGACTCAAGGACTTGGGTAGGTTCCTGCCCTTCTCTGGGCCTCAGCATACGGAGGAGTTAGACTAGAAAGGATCCCTACGGCCCCGACCAACTCTGACGCTCCAGGATTCTATGAATAGGGTTAAAGAGAACAGGGACCAGCTATCGCTTCCCCACCCTAGTAACCGTTGCTAGACGAGGGCCATCTCCTGGTAGGAGTGGAAACCCCGCCTTGAATCGGGGAGGTCTTCCTGGCATCCCGTAATGCATAGCGACTTGGCCTCGCTAGGAGGCACGTCTCGGTCTCTTTGGTCACGATCAACCCTTTGGATCCAGCCAAAGAGTGCGCCTCGTTCCTATAGCAACCGGGCCAGGTCCATGCGTCTACGGCGTGTGGCAAGGGTCAAAATATATTCGCCAAGGAGAGGCTCTACCTCCGGTCAGTCGGTGACTCTGGTGCACGGACCCTTTAAGTGTCACGTGCCTTCCCTCTGCCGGGTCCCCGCCTCTTTCCCCTCCCCTGCCCGGGGTGAGCGCTGGTGTGGACGGGAAGCTCCCGGCCCGGCGGAATAGCTGGAGTACGGACGCTGCAGCCGGTTGGGCCGGTGCCCTTTCCCGGTAACTCCTTCCCGGCGTGACGCGCGGAGCCGCGGACGCGGCGGGGCCGGGCAGGCTCAGGGATCTCCCGTCAGTTCCCTCTCGTTCCGGGTCCCCGCTGGGCCCGGGGGAAACCCGGAGCCGACAGGGCCCAGCCCAGGGCTCTCGGGGGCGGCGGGGGAGGGGGCCGCCTCCTGGAAGGTTGCGACCTGCGGCGGGAGCTCGAGGCCCGGCTGAGCCCTAGAGCGTGTCCCCGGGAGCCGCCGGCTGGTCCCGGGGATGCTGCCCCGAGGGCGGGCAGCCTACCTGTTGGGCAGGTGGCTCGCTGCCCTGAGGCCGGCACCGTGGAGCTCGAGACTGTCCGCCAAGAACTTCACAACCCCCGCCCCGCACCTCCAACCGAAGGGACCGGACTGACACAGTTGAATAAGGCAGTGCAGCACTGCGTGGCGGAACCAGTGACAGCACCGCCTCTGTCGACCCCGCTCGGTCCTTTACACGCCTTTAGTCCCCGTGACGATCCTTCCAGGTGGTGTTATCCATTCCCATTTTATGAGTAAGGACACAGGCTTAGCAAGTTTCGGTAACCCGTCCCGGGGAGGACGGTGGAGTCCGCTTCCCAAACCCAAGTGCTTACCCAGTAACCACATCGCCTTCACGTTCTTCTTTTCGCTTTAGGACACAGCGGAACAGGTTGTCTTTAGGAAGAAGCTGCTTTAGGATTTATTCGGCTTGCATGCAATTCTAAGCATTGGTCAGCAGGTGAATCAATTTTGTGAGGCCTCCCAGGCAGCGTTAGTCTTCCACTTGTCAAAAATTCACTGCCGTTAACTTCGCCCCTTTTGAGTGAAGTGTCACATTACACATTTGAACCTTAACGAGTAGTTTATGGGAAGTCAAGACGAAGGTGACCCGTGGAGAAAGCATTGTATGTTATAACAAAGATCATAATCTTGGGGTGTGAATGTCTGTCATACCAGCCCTACCTTGCTCATTAACCCTCCAGGATTATTCCAAAACTTAAAATGAACTCAATCACTACACTGACCAGAGGTGGAGCTTAAAACAGTTTAAGACCATGCCTATTCTTCAATCTTTGCCATTATTTCTCCTTTACCTGGAAAACTAAATATCAACCGCTTTTTCTCATCTGAAGTGTCCATTTATAATTACCTAATTGGTAATGATTAAATTAAAGAGAAGTTTGACATTTTTCTGGTTCGGATGGACGCAGTGAGAAAAAAATGGAATTGAGGCATACTAAGTCTTGCTTAGAGCATTTCGCTTTTTTCCTTGTACTTACTGAAAGTCCAGCAGCTCCACGGTGATTTCCTTCTGTAGTTTAGCACATGGTAAATCTTGTGACTTCATGAGTTTATTTAATATTGTCAGTGAAGTCATCTTAAGCCACCTATTTTAAGTGATCTGTCAGGATAGATGAAATTATGTATTTGAGATGTAGTTACCCTGATTATCCTACTTATGTTTTCGCATTTTCACTTATTATTTCTTCATCTCACTCATTTTCAGTCATTCCTAAAGCTTTTCTAATCCAAGGATTCTGGAGAGCTGCTATTCTTATCACTCATCTTTTCATCTATAGTAGTTCTTAATTGTGATATTCAAAAGTGGTAGTGAGATTGTTGATTTTAAACAATACGGTCAAACAGCTTGACGTATTTCCTGCAAAATAGCTTTTGTTTATTTTGTTTTTCATCTGTATATCTTATACCTTTACCTAAAAAGCAAGACTGTCCAGGTTTCTACCACTGAAACTTACTGCCTCTTCAATCATTTCAGCTCTGGAAAGGAAGAGAAATGGAAGTGAAAAAATTGAGCATTTCCTGGCAGTTCTTGATAGTTCTGGTTCTGATCCTGCAAATTCTGTCTGCGTTGGATTTTGACCCATACAGAGTCCTAGGGGTCAGCCGAACAGCCAGTCAGGCTGATATTAAAAAGGCTTATAAGAAGCTCGCCCGGGAATGGTAGGTGAAACAAAGAAATGGAAGTTTAATATAAGCTAAGAAGTCTCAGCAAGGGATGGAAGCCGCAATCGTAGTTAACTTATATTTGTCTCTGTTTCTGTGTTCAATTTATATATACATATTTGTCTAGAATATTTATGTAGAGCTAACATTTATGTACTATAATTTTCAGTGGTAAGATTCAAGATTATATTTACTATGGAATTCCCTTTTAGGAACGCTTTGGCTTAAAGACTTGCCTTAGTACTATTAGCATAGTTAGTGTTAAACTAAAGTATGAAGAAACTTTAATTTTTTTAAACAGTGTAATCAACAATGGATAAGCTAACCTTTTCATCTTATGCTATTCATAAACTAATTCTTTATGAGTATAATTTCTGAGAGGAACACCATATTTCATGTTCTCTTAAAAAATCAAAGTGCTTCGGAATTCAACCGGGGGCCCCTCACACATGCTAGGGAATTGTTCTACCACTGAGCTACCTCCCCAGCCCCAAATTACTAATTTTTCAGCTTTAATAAACAATTTAGGGCTAGGCACAGTGATGCACGCCTGTAATCCCAGCAACTCAGGAGGCTGAAGCAGGAGGATTACATGTTCAAGCCAGCCTCAGCAACTGGCGAGACCCTGAACAACTTAGCCAGACCTGTCTCAAAATAAAAAGTAAAAAGGGCTGGGGTTGTAGCTCAGCCATAAAGGACCCCTGAGTTTAATTCACAGTACATACACACAAAAATGTTCAGCGTAAGAGCTTTTTGTCTTCAATTTAAAAAATAATATTCAGGAACTGTGTATATAACTGTTAAAAAATTTTTTTAGTAAAATCAATCTTTTCTATTGTTGGCAGAATAACAGTAAGTCTAAAACTCATTCTGGACAGACACCATTGATTTTCCCACCAAAACTTTGGCCATGCCACAGAAGAATTGTTGGATTATGTAGCTATTGGGGAAGCAGCAGAAAGAAGGATGGAAAGAACACAGGTTGAAACAACCATAAGCAGTGAAGGAAAGTTTGTAATAGGTGCTGTCATTGAGCACCTACTGCATACTAGCCTTCAGGTTTTATGCATCTTATTTCATTGAAACCTTATAATTAACCTTTGAAAGAGGATATCCTTGGCCCTGTTGTACAGATGAGAAAATCAAGGCTCAGGGTTGGTAAAGGTGTGTTACCTCTGAGTTCCATGGTTTGGCCTCCATGCCATTAGTTTTTGGGGGGTTGTTTTGCTTTTGCAGGTTTTTTGCTTTTGGTCATTTGCCCATCTGTACCCAAGTAAGCATGAGCAGGTTAGTGTCCAGTGGGGAAGTAGCTGAAGGAGAGCAGGAAGCCAGGCAGGAGCCAAGTTGCCACCTGTGGATGACTGTGCCTGACTCTGCGTGGCACCTTCTTCTTCATTAAGCAGATATGTCTTAGAACTGGCCTAGTTGCAATTAAGGTAAAAGGTAGTTTAAAATATAAACTTTTGAACCAGTTGCAGGTGCACACACCTGTAACCGTAGTGGCTCTGGAGGCTGAGACAGGATCACAACTTCGAGGCCAGCCTCAACAATTTAGCAAGGCCCTAAGCAATTTAATGAGACTCAAAATAAAAATAAAAGGGCTGGGGATGTGGCTCAGTGGTAAAGTGTCTCTGAGCTCAATTCCCAGTACAAAAAAAAAAAAAAAATTATATATATAAATACACACACACAGGTACACACACACACACACACACACACACACTTTGCTCTCAATCGCATTTCAAATTCTTGCTTCTTAGTATTTAAGGCAAAATATATAAGCCAGCAGTTAATCCACAAGGTGACAGCACACACTTGGACAGGGCGTAGCCTGGGACAGTAGTTCAGAGCAAGAAAGATAGCTTGGGGCTATGGGACCTATTCAATTGTGCTGCTTTGACTTTTTTAAATCTGTCTTTCAGAGCTGAAAGGGGTGTTATGATATTAATTAAATGAGTCATATACTTCTCTTCTGTAATTAGATTCTCTCTAGGAGTAATTCATCACCTTAGAAATATATAGTGTCATCTAGAGAAAATTTAAAATTTTATTTTACTTTTTTATCTCTACTGAACTGTTATTTTCTGCTGCTTTGGCCATGGCAACGTTTTATCATTTGGAATAGTTTCTGTTTCACTTCATAGTAGTTTCATAAGATTTCATGTACACTGAAAAAATCTGTTTCCCAGTTTGACCTTTCAGAATGAACTGTAGCAGGGAGGAGTAGTTGTTAGATCATATTTTACTAAGTGATGCATTAAATGTTTCTTGGACTTCACAGGAATCTTCCCTTGTTTGGTAAAACCACTTGAAATTGCCTTTTTCCTCTCAGGAAAACAGTATTTCTCTCACAATAATTAAGTTTTCTCCTAGATACTTTTCATTTGTCATCCATATTAGCAAAATAAAAATGTCCTTCTACCCCAACAAAAACAAATTGGTAAGACATGTTCAGCCAACTGCATGGTAAATTATATCGTCTCCTTCTTTGTTATATTTTTCTCTTTGCTTTTTTCCTTTGGTGGTCACTGAATAGCCAAGAGGTACCATGCACGGTATTTTCTTCATTGGAATATAAAGGGTGCATATCATATTACAGCTCATGAGATAATTTCATATTCATTGAAAACAGCATTGGAGGATACTTTGGTAGGGCTGAACTTACCCTTTTCTAAATGATTTCAACTTTGCAGTATCTTCCCACATTTAGCAAAATGCTCTTTCTAAGCTGACGCTGTCTTGCGCTCTCCTTGGTTCTTGAGCCTTGACCATCCTGTGGCAGGATCCGTGTTCCCTAACCCAGCTGCCTATGAGACTCTGCTTCAGTCTCCCGAAAAACCCCTTTCTACCCTTCTCCCCCAAGTTCTTTACATTAAATCATTTGTATGACTGCATAATTTTATCTACTCAACCTTTAGCCTAAATTTGAATATTGGAAAGACTTTGTTTTTTTTTGGGTTTTTTTTTTTTTTTTTTTTTTTTTTTTTTTTTTTTTTTTTTGTCGTTCAGAACCATGCTTTGGAGCCACCTTCTCCTTCTTTATATCATGCTGATTTCATTATTCCTAGCCAGGATTTTTTTTTCCCCACTGACATCCATAGCAAGGATTAAATGATGAAGGAGGAATGATGTCCACATTCAAGAGTCCACTATTTTGAAGTTTCCTTGTTTTTAGAGAGACCAGAATAAGTTAGTCAAATTGTAGATTTTTTTTTTTCCAAGACACATGGTGTGTTTTTAGTAGTCATTTGCTTTCCTGTGAATTATTTTCTTTCCAGAACTTTTGCCAGAGGAGACTTAGTACAGGTTAGCAGAGGTGGTTACATGAAGACTTTTGTTATACAGGGTCTCTTAATAAAATGAATGTTGAAAAATCAATCTATACAAAACACAGATTTAGGTCTTGCTGGGGCGCATGGACGTAAATCTAGTCCTGACTTCCCAGGAGTTTAAAAGCCCCAAAGCTGAAATTAGTATAAATACAAAAGGATCATAGAGTAATACCCAACTTCAAGATGGAGACAGTTGTTACCCACTGTAGAACAGCAAATGTTGAAGATTTAGTTGATATAGTTAAAGTAACTTGCATGAACTGTAGACATTTTCACAACTTTAAACACATGGTCTTAGAAAGTCTTTATCCGTTCATAGGTAAAAGGCAGAATGGACAACCAGAGTTGTAATGAAAACTAAAGTGTTCTGATGTGAAAGTTAGCAGCGAGATGCTCCTAGGAACCTGCATTGCTGTGGATCCTAAAAGCTATGTCCCAGGCCCGCCTGTATTGTACGAGACACACCTGCCTCAGTATCAATCTAATGTGAAGGAACGTTGCCATCCTGGGAGAAAACATCAGTTCTTAGGATAAGTGATTTAGCCGGAGCCCACCTGAGCAGCACTGGGAAACAGGAAAGACAGGCACAAATCTCCCCTCTCAGAGAAGTGCCATGTTATCTGGTACTTTGAAAATGTGCCCAACTGAAAGAAAGTCACCTATTTCAAAATTTCACTTACAGAGTCCTGTGAAGCTACTGATTGCTTCTACCACTTATTTTAAGGAACTGTCCTAACAAAATGGCCTCCATTTGCCTCTGATGTGAACTGAGTATGTAAGGATGTTAAATAATTGTGTGTAAAAAATGAAATCTTATCTCACTGGCTGCCTCTCTGTGTTTCAGGCATCCTGACAAAAACAAAGATCCTGGAGCAGAAGACAAGTTCATTCAGATCAGCAAGGCTTACGAGGTACTGTGTCAAACTGGTGCATCCGCTAGCTCTTTGACTTGGGTGATCAGTTCTAGAATGTCCTTCCTGAAAAGCACACCCTGACCGTTTCTGAATAATGGTGGAGAAAACCTACTTGTCACATCCAGTGTGTTAAAATAAGTGCCTGAACACCAGCTCTTAAAAAGTCCTGCCTATTTTATTTTATTTTTATGTTTATTAGTTAGAGATGGACACAGTACCTTTATTTTGTTTGTTTATGTGGTTCTGAGGGTCTAACCCAGTGCCTCACACTTGCGAGGCAAGTGCTCAACTGCTAAGCTACAGCCCCAGACCCAAGTCCCACCTATTTTAAAGTTTTAATTAGAATTGTAAAATTACCCAGAATGTGGCTTTGTTATCTTTGTAGATACTTATGTTAAAGACTCATGTGGTCCCATTGGCTTGGGAGGCTGAGGTAGGAGGATCCCACATTCAAGTCAGCCTCAGCAACTTAGCAAGGCCCCAAGCAACTTCACAAAACCCTGTCTCAAAGTAAAAAACAAAAAGGACTGGGGATATGGCTCAGTGGTTAAGTGCCCCTGGGTTCAATGCCCAGTACCAAAAAAAAAAAAAAAAAAAAAAAAAAAGAATCACCACCATCTGCCTGTATTTATTACAGTGACACAATGTTACCAATACATTTAAACACTAGGTTTTCATTAATCTTCCAGCATACCATCCCAAGAAGCTTGGTCTGGAATGAGCTTAACAGAGAATTCCCTGGCTTCCTGATAGTATTTCCTTCTGAACTCATAGGTTTGTCACCAGACAGGTCCAAAGAGGTCCCTTCATAGGGGCAATGGAACTTCAGCTTGGCCCAGATAGACTCTTGACTTACAAGGTGGAAAAGAGAAATTTCAGGATGTGTGGGAAGGAGCACACAAGCAAAGAGCAGGGCGTGGACACCTGGCCTTTTAGGAAGCTGAGTGACCACCCAGGATGGAGCGTGTTGAGCACTTTCCTGGGCAGGGAAGTGCAGGCTCCCAGGCAAGCTTTTGTGAAAATCAAGTTCTGGGTCAACCATTTAATATTCGGGGTTCAGGAATGTTTCTTGTGTCAGCAGTCCAGCCATAAATCAGTGTGGGCACGTTGTGCAGTCTTTGGTGACACTGACATTGATCGTGCCTTTGTTCTGGTTGATCTGGGGCAGGCCTGCCCTGGAGGTGTCGTTCATCTCACTAAAGCGACACGCGTGGCCAGTCCTGCTCACAGATCAGGTCTCCCTCAAGGAAGGGTCTCTTGTTCTCTCTCCCCAAGAGCCCACCTAGCTCAGGTTGACTCATCGTCCTGAACAGGTTCTCGAATGCTAGACTTCAGAGGCATTTTTAGGTAAAGCAACGTCAGCTAACACACAGGCCCTGGCCTCCATTCTGTGGCTGCTCTGGTGTTCACAGCTTTCCCTGCCTGGATCCCAATGGGGAACTTTCCAGTCCCTAAGTTTTGACCAAGTTCGTTTTCTCATGACTGCGCCCTGGCGGCCAGGGTTGCGTTGTTTGTTTTGGAGAAGGGCTTCCCCACGTAGCCCGAGTCTTTCATGCCGACTTGGGCGCGAGCGTCCAAACAACTGAAATACTCTGGTCTCCAGTTGTCTGCACTGTTTCTCTTGAAGAGAAGCTTCTCGTATGTTGAGCCACGGTGTTTAGAGTAACTAATCATGTCCAGATCTCTCCCTTTATACTCTTCCTGCTTCTCCAGCTGCTTCAGAAAAGTGCTTTGGTTTAACCTTTTTGTGGTTTCAATTTCTTATCTTTCTTTCTTTATAGATTCTTTCCAATGAAGAAAAGCGATCACATTATGATCATTACGGCGATGCTGGGGAGAGCCAGGATTACCAGAAGCAGCAGCAGCGGGAGTACCGCTTCCGACATTTCCATGAGAATTTTTATTTTGATGAATCATTTTTTCACTTCCCTTTCAATTCTGAGCGACGGGACTCAATTGATGAGAAGTATTTATTACACTTTTCCCACTATGTGAACGAAGTAGTTCCAGATAGCTTCAAGAAACCCTACCTCATTAAGATCACCTCCGATTGGTGCTTCAGCTGTATCCATATTGAGCCTGTGTGGAAAGAAGCAGTCCAAGAACTGGAAGGACTGGGTAAGATAATTCTGTCCTTTGGGGGAGACTTATATACCAGGTGACTTTAATCTTTCTTGAATTTTATGCTCCACTGGGAGAAGGGAGCAGTTAGCTCGATCTCTCTTCACGGGTTCATGGTGATGACTGCTTTCCAAGGATTTATTTTTGCAGAGGGGTAATGTGTAAGCCACTTGGATTTTGCGTTACTGGAAGCTTTGTAGGTACATTAGATGCCTACTTAATACATAAAGAAGCTGAAAAGTTAATTATTGGTTGGATAAAGCAGCCCTCAGTATTGAGGGTTTTTTGGTTCTGTTTGTTTTGGCACTGGGCATTGAACCCAGGGTACTTTACCACTGAGCTACACCCTCCTCCGACCCTTTTTATTTTTATTTTGAGACACAGTCCTGCTGAATTGCCAAGGCCGGCCTCCAGCTTGTGATCCTCCTGCCTCAGCCTCCTGAGTCTCTGGGTTTACAGGCTGTGCCACCACACCTGTCTTCGGGCATCAATTTTAAAGCCAGTGGGTACTGCAGAAACTAGGCTACTTGTCATTTCACTGTGTTAGTTTCCTAGGGCTCCTTAACAAAATGCCACAGCCTGGTTGCCTGAACAAAGAGGTTTATCTTCTCACAGTTCTGAAGGCTAGACGTCCAAGACCAAAGTGTCAGTAGGTTTGGTTTCTTCTGTGGCTGCCTCAGCTCGCAGATGACCAGCTTCTCACTGTGTAGTCACACTGTCGTCTCTCTGTGCATCTTTATTTGTATCTCTACCTCCTCCAAGGACACCTGTCATTGTGGACGAGGGCTCATCCTGATGAGCACAGTTTGACTTAATTTCTTGCCACAGGCTCTTTCTTAACTCAGGCTGCCTCAACAAAATACCGCAGTCTATGTGGCTTAGACAGTAAGTTTACATCTCGCAGTTCTGGAGGCAGTGAGACCAAGGTGAGGGCGCCAGCGTGGTAGGGTTTTCCTGGCTTGCAGGAGGCCATCTTGCTGTATCTCACATCTCATATCTCTTCTTATAAGGTCACCAATCCTGTCACGAGGGTGACACCAACTCCTGCCAGATGGCATAAATAAGTGATGGCTTCAACATGGGAGTTTGGGGAGAACACAGCCCACAGCACTCTCCAGTGGCTGTAGGGTACAGATTAACCTCTGCTTCATCCATATTTACTGCTTTTTTTATTTTTATTTTTAGTTGTCAATGAACCTTTCTTTTATTTATATGCAGTGCGCTGAGAATCAAACCCAGTGCCTCCCATATGCTAGATAAGCGCTCCACCACTCAGCCCCAGCCCCAGCCCCATATTTACTTCTTAGTGCCAGGAAAATATTAGGGAATCAAGAAGGATGTTTATTTTAGTCACTCCTAAAAGTTGGAATTACTGGATTACATTCGTGTGTGTGTTTTGTATGCATTAGCCGACCAATTCTCGAGTATCTGAAAAGGGACAAACCCAACCCTAGGGGCTGAGAGGCTTGGATTTCTTTGGAGGGAGCAGAATGCTAGAAATCATTGGTTCAGTTATTCTAAAACAGATGCATTGAACCTGTTGCCTGGAAGCACGTGGGTCCTCAGGTTTGGTGAGGTGCTTTCCTGAGACTGAATGAAGCTGTCCTTGGAAGAAGCTGAGGGACGGAGTTTGGCAGTGTCTGAAGTGTGGTAGGCAGTCAGGCAGTGTTTACCGTAGGCCACCCGTGAATAAATGAGAGTCTAGATCAGGTGGAAGTCACAGAACTACACAGCTTCTTCATCACAAAGGCGGTGGCGACATCTTATGCCATGCGCCATGGTATACCGAAAACCAGTCCAGGAGCTGACATTGGCCCGTAGCAGAGCATAAACACTAAGTCAGTGTGCGGTTAGGACCAAAATCAGGTCAGGCAGCCCTGGGCTGTGGCTCAGGGGTACAGCTCTTGCCTAGCACATGTGCGGCACTGGGTTTGATCCTCAGCACCACATAAAATTAAATAAATAAAGGTATCGAGTCCATCTACAACTAAAAATATTAAAAAAAAAAAAAAAAAATTAGATCAGGGCCCAGACTGCATTTTAAACACGCCAGGCAAACGGACATGGTGTGAGGCAGCACGGTGCAGTGGTTATAGCCATGAGCTTCGGGATCAGGTAGACCCGTGTTCACGTCTCAACCTGTCATTTACTCTCTTTGTGTCCTTTTGACAAATTATCTAACCCAGGTTTCTTCACCTCTAAAGCAGGAGCAATAATGTCAAACCAGCAGTATTGTTATGAAGATTAAATGAGAAAAACTTATGCCAAGTGCCTGATAGGTACTAAGCACCTAATAATGAGCCTTAGGGAATTTCTAATTAACTGGGTTTTGTGGTTTACCAAAGTAAATTCGGGGGCAGGGGTGGCAGGAGTGGTACTGGGGACTGAACCCATGGGCATTCCACCACTGATCCACATCCCCAGCCCTTTCTATTTTGAGACAGGGTCTCATTGAATTGCTGAGGCTGGCCTCACACTTGTGATCCTCCTGCCTTGGCCTCCCATGCCTGGGATTACAGGCATGTACCATTCATGTACTGCCCAGCACCAGAGTAAACTTCTTTTAAGTGCCTGTTTTACAAACCCCTTTTGAAAATCTCTCTTCGGTGTATTACCTGACTGTCTTCAGCTCACTGACTACGAGCACTGCTCTTAACTTGTTTTGAACTGAGCCTTGAAGAGGGCTGGAGACTGGCTGAGCAGGAAAGCGAGGAGTGGCATCACGGCCAAGGGAGCAGGGCAGCAGGGAAAGAAAAAGCACCCAGGGACCAGCCGCAGCTTCGTGGCCGGGTGAGGCTATGGGCGAAAGAGGAGGAAGCAGGAAGAGTGCGCCAGGAGCCGAGGAGGAAGGAGCCTGAAAGGCAGGCCAGGGAGCTGGGCATGAAAGGCCCGTGGCAGAGGAGTGGCTTGATCAGTCTGCAGCCAGAAAGCCAGCTGGGGAGGCCGTCTGAGGGGCATTTGTAGAAGGAGGGAATCGAAGCAGGGAGTGTACCAGCCCCGGCAAGAGAGCAGCCATTGACTGAGCCAGGGCAGCAGGAAGAGGGAGAGATGGACACGTGCAGGACTGTCCCGGAACCATTTGAATGTGAGCCATGGGAGGAGGAGAAAGGGGTCCAGGTGGACTCTGCGCTGAGCTAGCCGGTTGCAGGGGATGCAGCGGAGAGGCAGTCGGCAGGGGAGAAGTGGCTTGAAATAAGGGAGTTGGAGCGCTCGCTGTGGAGGAACACCAGCTCGTGTCCACTGAGCGCCCTGCGCACGGAAGACCGGGGAGCTAGCTGTACGGGACGTTTTCCCTCTGGGAACATTGAGATTGGCTGAGGATTCTTGACGGCTGGTGCCATGTGGTTGTGGTTCGGTGACGTTGAGATGCGGTCAGGACGGTCTCCACGGCTGTTCCCCCGGCTGTGAGGTGTCACCGCCTTAGGAAGTCACTGAGACGGTATTTCTATTTTGAAGTGACAGGCGCAGAGACAGCCTCAGAGATTAGCTGAGTGATCTGGGGAAGCTGGGACACCATCTCAGAATGACATAAAGTACCTAAATTGCAGGGTGTGAAAGAAGTGGAACAGCCCTGCCCCGAGCAGAAGTGCCCGGCTCTTAGGGGAGCAGACAGTGTGCCACGTGGGAACAGCTGGGGTACAAAACCGCTGCCATGGGCAGCTGCGCCGGGGAGGAGGGCCCGGAAGTGGGCAGCGCCATCCCCGGCCACAGGGAGCGAGTGCTCCACTTAGTCGAAGAGGAACTGAGTGTGCAGAGAAGTAACACCCTCCTCACATCTGCAAAGGCAGGAAGATAGGCTGCTGAAGGAGACGAAGGGCGGGTACCTGGGAACTTCTCCCACATTCTGTTTTTTGTGTTTGTTTTGGGTTTTGGTGCAGGGGATTGAACCTGGGGGTGCTGCACCACTGAGCTACATCCCCCAGGTGCTTTCCTATATTTTATTTTGAGACAGGATCTTACCAAGTTGTCCAGACCGGCCTCAAACTTGTGATCCTCCTGCCTCAGCCTCCTGAATCCCTGGGATCACAGTCACGTGCCACCACGCCCAGCTTATATTCTCACTTAAACCTTTTTCTTTCATCAGTTTTTCTGTGCCAATTATTACCTTAGACACTGAAGAATATATAACAATTTTACTGATTGAGCATTTCATTACCTTCCGTTGTGCTAAATGCTTTGTACGGATTGTCTTTATCTGCAAAGCAACCCGGTGAGGGAGAGACTATTATTATCCCTGCTTTATGAATGTGGAAACATGCAGAAGATGGTTAAGGAATAGATTCAAGGTCACACTTCCAATGAGCGCTAATGTTGGGGTATTATTGAACGGGGTTTCTGCCTTGGAGGGCTGAGGGTGACAGCATCACCTACACACAGACACCAGGGACTCACTTGAGGTGGTGGTGAAGCAAAATCTGTTTATTGAGCACCAAGCTTTTGGTTACATAGACTCTGCAGCTGCTTACGTGAGGGGAGGCTCCTTCTGCATCAACCAGTGAAAAGGTCATTAACTCCGCCTATCGCGGATGTTCCCAAGGCTGCAGGCAAGCATCACAAGTCCACTGGATGGCGCTCCAGTCCAGCCTGAATGGTGGGCCATTCACCATTGCCTCAGTGACTGCTGCCGGGTATGCCTGTGAGACATTACCTACAGGGTACAAACCCAGGAGTCTCATGCTCTTAGACACCTCACCGCACCACACTGCTTCAGAAACAAGTAAATCCCACTGGGCACAGTGGCATACTCCTGTAATCCCAGCAGCTCAGGAGGCTGAGGCAGGAGGATCACAAGTTCAAAGCCAGCCTCAGCAACCTAGTAAGGCCCTAAGCAACTCAGCAAGACCCTGTGTCTAAATAAAATATAAAAAAGGGCTGGGGATGTGGCTCAGTGGTTGAGTGTCCCTGGGTTCAATCCCTGGGAAGGAAGGAAGGGAGGGAGGGAGGGAAAGAAAGAAAAAGAAAGAGAGGGGAGAGAGAGACAGAGAGGAAGAGAGAAAGAAAGAAAGAAGTCCTGGTATGTACTCTCAGAAAGCTTGAGAGATACAGTGAGAACATCCCGGGATACTAGTGCTTGCTGAGAGGTGCAGAAAGAAATGAAATGATATTTGATTTCTAGTTGAGCATCTTGATCAAATATCGCTGCAGGGAGACCCCATTTGGATACCTGTGCAGTGATTATTCACCATGACTTCTTATTTTAAAAGAAAAAATTGGCCAGGGCTGGTGGTATGTACCTGCAGTCCAGCTACCTGGGAGGCTGAACCAGAGGCTCACAGCCCAGGCAACATAGTGAGAACTTGTCTCAAAAAACGAAGAGCTGGAGCTGGGGATATAGCTCATTGGTAGGGTGCTTGCCTTGCATGCCCAAGGCCCTGGGTTCAATCCCCAGCACCAAAAAACAAAAATAAAAAGAAGCAGAAGAATTCTTCTCTTTCAAGTATTTGCTGGGTGTAACGATCTCATATAATCTAGGAGAAAAATTTGCCTACATATTGGTAAAAATATATATTTATATATGTGTGTGTGTGTGTGGTTTTTTTTTTTTTTTTTTTTCCGCTTTAGCTCTGTTTTCTTGGTTTTATTTCACACCATTTTGCATCTTCATAGTTTGTTTAGTAGCAGGTTTACTTTTAGCCAGACTTGACAGTGGCAGATTCCTCTACTGGGCCCCATGACATCCCTTCAGGCATTTTCAGAGGTGGAGAAAAAATAAATGTTGCTGTAAATGTACTGAGGCAGGAGAAAGAATGTCCCTGAAGGATGCCCTACGTGTGTGGGGCTGCACAAGGGCACCAGGATAATTTGGTACCTCAAAATGCAGACGTGGCAGAGAGGTTCAGCACTGCTCAAAAGGAAGGCTGTCAAAAAGAGAAAATAGTGTTTTTTTAATTTCCCAAGGTACACAAATTGGCCAGAAACACTGGTCCACATAAAAAATAATGTCACTGAAAGAAGTCCCGTGTGCTTGCCTTTCTTTTAAAGTTGCTACTAAGGGCTGCAGGTGACAATAAGTGGCAGAGGACTCGCCAGCATGTGCGAGGCTCTGGGTTTGACCCCCCACACACCAAAGCAATGACGCTCAAGTTCATCTGGCTTCTGTGCAGTCTGTCATCTGCCAGATCCACTGAACCAAAATAAGTAGATGTAAGTGATCTCACCTGCGGTCGGCCTGCTCACCTTGCTCTCAGAATCCCGAAGTTGCCTGTAATCCCAGCCACTCCACTCGGGAGGCTGAAACAGGAAGATGGCAAATTCAAGGTCGCAAGTTGCCAACATGAGCAACTTAGACCCTGTCTCAAAAAAGTACAAAATGTGCTGTTCAGCCAGGTGCAGTGGTGCACACCTGTAATCCCAGAGGCTGGGGAAGCTGAGACAGGAGGATCACAAGTTCAAAGCCAGCCCCAGCAAAAGCGAGGGGCTAAGCAACTCAGTGAGACCCTGTCTCTAAATATAATACAAAGTAGGGCTAGGGTGTGGCTCAGTGTTTGAGGGCCCCTGAGTTCAATCCCTGGTACACACCCCCCACCACCAAAATAAAGGGCTGTCGAAGTAGCTCAGTGGTAGAGCAACCTGTGTTCAATCCCTAGTGTATCACACACACACACACACACACACACACACACACACACACACACACACACACACGGAGCATCCTGAGGTGAAGGAGCTGGGAAGGTAGCTTGGCGGCAGAGCACTTGCCTGGCACTTGGAGGCTCTGTCTGTGAGTGTGAGAATTTGAAGACAGGAGAGAGTGGAAACTTGTTCGCTGTGACTTAGAGACCCTGGGTCATTGCCAGTCCTTTCGGCCAGTCCCCACCTGTTAGAAGAACGGTGCTGCCCCTCCCAGCAGCGGCATCTTCCCTCGCCCTTAAAGATGACAATATGTCCCATGTGGGCTGTGAGTACGCAGGGACCATGTGTGCAGAGTCCCAGGCACCCTAACACAGGCTCAGGAGTGCCCATCCACCCGGGGCCTTTGCTCTGGTCACGTGGCCTCCCTGGGTGGTATCCCTTCTGTCTGAGCGAGACCCACCTCTGGTGTGTGTGCCCGCTCTGTTCATAGAATTCTCCGTGCGTTCCCTCTACTGACACTGTTCCATCTTACTTTTAATGGTACAGTGTGATAAGACCGTGTGCGGAAACTGCCTCTAGACAGCCTGCTGTTCTTCTGCTGTTTCCTCAGCTGTCACTTAACTCCTGTGCTTGTGTGACATGAGTGGACTATGTGATGTCTGAGGTTCCTCTCACCTCCACTTGGGACACTCCAGGGGTCGCACACTGCCCGCAGGTAGATTAACTTAGTCTGCCCAGCAACTCCAAAGCACTCAGTTTGGGATCCTGTCGTTTACTCAGAGTTCCATTCTAGGGGAATTCACTCACCTAGAAATAATCACAAAAGTGCCCCAGAATTTCAAGATGCCCATGGAAACGTAGTGAAAGCCAAAAGCAACATTTTCTTTTTTTTTTGGTTTTTTTTTTTTTTTTATTTTTTGAGGAGAGGTCGAGGGCAGAGGGGACCAGGAACCACGTTACAGTGGCTTCTGTTGGCCCATTTGTGGATTGTGGGTTTTATTCTGAGTAAAATGACTAAGTCTTCGCAGGGTTTGGACAGAAGAGCATCGTGTTCTGTTTTTATGATTTAGATGGAACCACCCAGTAACTATGTTAAGAATAGACTGACTGTCAGAGCCAGGCAGCATGTCCACGCCCGTAATCCCAGCTACCAAGGGGCAGAGAGAAGGATCGCAAGTTCAAGGCCAGCCTGGGCAACTTAGCAAAACCCTGTCTCAAAATAAACAACAAAAAGGGCTTCCATGCATATGAGTTTGTCAGGATGAACCCAACTACTATGTAGATATAAAGCTATTATTTAAAAAAGAAAAATAATAATTAAAAAAATGTAAAGACTGGGATGTGACTCAGTGGTAGAGCAACCCTGGGTGCAATCCCCAGAACAAAAAGGAAAAAGAGAAAAGCAGGCAAAACGGAAAGACAATTTAGGACATTAGCTTAGCCACCCTCAAGAGCCAGGATGACTCAGGGGAATAATAAAAGTGAGAAGATTGAAAAAAAAAAGAATTCTGGCCACACTGAAGAGAGAACCACTAGGACTTGCTGACAGATTGGAAGTGGGGTGTGAGAAACTGGAGAAGTGGAAGATGTCTCCTCAGACGTGTGGCCCGAGTAATAGGAATGGAGCCACCGACTGAAATGACAGAGGCGTGGGCCGAACAGCTGTGGGAGGAGACCAAAAGTTACGTTTTGAAGCTCTTGAGTCCATTAGTCATCCAGATAAAAATGTTCACTTGCTGGCCATTAATCTTTTTATTTTATTTTATTTATTTTTTTAGTTGTAGATGGTCACAATACCTTTATTTATTTATTTTTATGCGGTGCTGAGGATCAGTCTCAGTGCCTCATACATACTAGGCAAGCTGCAACCCCAGCCCCAGCCATTAATCTTTCCTGTGTCTCTGGTGTTCAGCAGAATGACTAGCCTTCCAGATATTTTGGTTGAATGGAAGAACCAGAGAAGTTATTCAAGTATTAAGTGAAATAAGATCAGATGACCCCACTTTATTTTATGTTTACTGTATAGACACAGAACAATGACAGATACCAAAATATTAGCCAAGGTCAAATGGTATGTGGGTTTTCACGTGATCTTAATTTAATTTTCCAAGGAGCTGTATTTTACTAATACCTTCCTTTGTATAAAAGGGAGGCATGTTCCCAAGGCTTGGAGGACTGTGATTTTCTTCTATCCTGTTGATTAATTGTAAGTTTGTTTTTTATCATGCCGAGTTGTTGGACACTGAGGTTGTTATGTGTAGGAACATGGTGTACAGATTGCTGTTTTTCCGTTTAAAGAATTTTCTCATGATCTCTCAAAATTAGAAGTAAAAGATAGATGTGCTGCTTCTTAAATATCACCATATTGATCTGCAGAAAACTGACCAAGCTAGAATTTCAATAGTGAAAACACCAGCCAGTCTGTTAGGACAGTATTCTCTACTGCCGGGCACAGTGGTGCACATCTGTAATCCCAGCTCCTCAGGAGGGTCACAAGCAAGGCCAACCTGGGCAACCTAGCGAGGCCCTGTCTTAAAATAAAAAGGACTGGGGATGTGGCTCAGGGGTAGAGCACCCCTGGGTTCAATCCCCATACTGAGGAAGGAAGGAAAGGAACAGGGAGGAAATTCTTTCCTACTAAGTCAGTCTTAATTTCACACCAAAAACGTGCTTATTGGCGTATCTCCTGCCTGCCATGGGGCGCACAAAGCCTGAACAGAGATTTTCCATACTTTGCAGGTGTGGGGATCGGCGTGGTCCATGCCGGGTATGAGAGACGCCTGGCCCACCACCTGGGAGCACACAGCACACCCTCTATCCTAGGAATCATAAACGGGAAAATCTCCTTCTTCCACAATGCGGTCGTTCGTGAGAACCTCCGGCAGTTTGTAGAGAGCCTTCTTCCAGGGAACTTGGTGGAGAAGGTGAGTACCTGGCAAGAACACGCAGGAAGTGGTTTACCAGATGCCTGGGCTGCTGGCTGCCCACAAGTCTACCTGTGATGCTCTGGACCCCAGTTTCATTTCGAACCAGGCAAGACGACATGTATTAATTGATCACTTAAAATGAATCACTTAAATGAAGTCTGCAGGAGACTGGAAATTGAAACAGATGAAGTACAGAGCCTGAACAAATTCATTCATGTTAAGAACCATCTCCCAGATTGTATCTTGTTATAGGAATCTGAGCCAACTTGTCTATTTTCTAGTCAGTCAACAAAAAATAAACAAAACAAAAAATTGGATCACATAGTAGTCTAAAAGATTTCTGTGTGCAAAAGTATTTGTCTTGTGAAAATATTCAGATTACGTTTAGTCAGGCATTGAATGTTCATATCTGTAGAAAACACCAGATTCCATGAACGCAGATAGTATTTTTGGAACTCTGAAAACTGATAGTGGTGCAACAATATAGATGTAATTCGTGAAGAAAACTTGAGCTAAAGAAGTCAGACACAGAGTTCTTACTAGTTTTTGATTTGCATATTTAAGCATCTTAATTTTTTTCCAACTATCTTATGATAGAGAGCAAAGCAACTAGGACAAGGCTCTTATTATGTTTTAAGTAATTCATTCTTTTAACAATACCAGAAAGTAGGGCTGGGGAGATAGCTCAGTTGGTAAAGTGCTTGCCTTGCAAGCACAAGGCCCTGGGTTCAATCCCCAGCACTGCAAGAAAAAAAAAAAAAAAAAAAAAACCAATACCAGAGAGTAATCATAAAAATTTCCACAATGTTTTTACGAGGACTATTCATTGATGGTCCTGCCAGGGCCATTATCCACAGAAGAAATGTTTGTTGGAGTTGGCCTAAAAGGTCAGAGTGCGTCATAGGCTCCTAAAATGATGAGAGGTAACGTCTCTTCTGTGCCAGGTGTAGAATAACTAAGTGCTGAGAACACTTTCTGAGCAGCTCCCGGGCTGGAGGGGGATGAGCTGTCCCAAGAATTGGAAAAAGCTTCCTCACAGAAGTGGTACCTATCATGAGTTTGGCAGGTGAGGTGAGGAAAGGAGGGAGCGAGCTGCAGGCAGCCAGGCCTGAAGACAGAGGCTGCTTTGTGGAAGGTTAGAGGGGACCTCCAGCCCCTTTAAGGAACCTGGGCCTCAGCCTATAGGTGATGGAACCATCGTAAGAGTTGCAGCATGGTACGCGGCAGATTTGGCATTTATATGGATATTCTGGAGGCAGCATTGGAGAAACTTTTTCGAACTACTATGAAAAATATCTTGTTAGAAATGTAACTGATGTTTATAATTTGTTCTCTCAGTTGGACTATTTTAAGACATAAATGAAAAAAGTAATAATTCAGATGTGAAATTTCTAAGTGAAATTACGTGATGTGCAGTGGGATGGGCTACCTTATTTTTATTTACGCCATTTAAAAATGGCAAGTATCAGCCGGGCCTGGTGGTGCACACCTGTAATCCCAGCAGCTCGGGAGGCTGAGGCAGGAGGATTGTGAGTTCAAAGCCAGCTTCAGCAAGTTAGTGAAGCACTAAGCAACTCAGTGAGACCCTGTCTCTGAATAAAATACAAAACAGGACTGGGGATGTGGCTCACAGTTGAGTGCCCCTGAGTTCAATCCCTAGTACCCACCCCCAAAATAAATAAATAAGGGCAAGTACCAGATACCTTTGGCTTACTAGATCAAGAAGTGCACTCTCAGGGGCCAGTAGCAGAGCACAGGCTTGCTCATCAGCATGCATGAGACCCTGGTTCAACCCCTACCACCAGGGGGAAAGTGCATTCTACAATTAAGCAAAAACCAGCTGGGTGCAGGGGTGCATGCCCGTAATCCCAGCAACTCCAGAGACTGAGGCTGAGGATCAGAAGTTTGAGGCCAGCCAGGACGACTTAGTGAGATCCTGTCTCAAAATAAAAAAATGGAAGAGCGGAGGGTGTTGCTTAGGGTCGGGCACCCGGTTCACTCCGCAGCACAAGGGGGAAGAAAACGTGGTCTGCACCTGCCACGTGTCACAATCTTGTACACATCTGGCCTTTTTAGTCATCTTGTGACTGGAGTATAATAAAGTTGTTAATTGAATATTGAACTAACATTCTCTTTTCAATTTAAGGTTACAAATAAGAATTATGTCAGATTCCTCTCTGGCTGGCAGCAAGAGAATAAGCCTCACGTCCTCCTGTTCGACCAGGGCCCTGTTGTGCCGCTGCTGTACAAGGTACTTTATGTCCTGGCAAGATGTCCTCGTGTTTTAGGTGGAAAGTAATCTCTGGTAATCCAAAATCCAAAATGTGAAATGCTCCTAAGTCGGAGACGGAGCACCAACACAACACGGCAAGGGGGAGACTCCACGTCTGACCTCACGTGATGGGTCCCTGTCCAAACGCAGCGCAGTACTAAAAATACTGTTTGAAATCACTATCAGGCCATGTGTATCAGGTAGATAGGGGACACATCAGATGTGTCAAGGCTTGTCCCACCCCCCACCTCATCATGCATATTTTAATATTCCAAAATCTGAAAAAAATCCAAGCACTCTGGCCCCGGGCCTTTCAGATAAGGCACGCTCAGCCTCTGCTGGCTAGTTGCATAGAAATGTGTGAAGACCGGCAACGTCTCTTCACAGTGCATGTCCAGCACCTCGTGGTGCGGCTACTGAGGACCCCGGCTCCCAGAAGAGTCTAGTGTTGGGAATGTTATCCATTCCCCAGAGACCAAGATGTGGAGGTTCACGTGGCCACGCAGCCTGCCCTGGTCTCACGGTGGCCTGGAGTGCAGTCCCCACCGAAGCCGCAGACCTGCCCTCTGTGACACCCCATATACACGTCCAGCCCACCTCTTGTCATCACTGTGATCTGAGTGACAGTGCCACAGTCATTGCCTTCTGACATGTTTTCCAAACATTCCAGCCTTGGATCTAGTACAGATCTGAATAAAATGATTATTTTACTTCATCTGTGGAAAAAAATAGCTGTGCTTACCTTTATTGGCACAGTTTTATGCTGGAATGCCATGGAATTCTGGAGGTGTGGGAGGATGTAAGAGACCTGGTGGGGCTGCCTGGTGGGGGGTGCACCTCCACCCTCTGATGTGAACAGGACACTTCATGTGTACCTAGGTGGTGTGTTATGAATTTCATTTTCTTCTTCTCTATTATGCTCTCACAGTTGACTGCTTTTGCATACAAAGATTATCTGTCATTTGGATATGTATATGTCGGTTTGAGAGGGGCAGAGGAGATGACCAGGCAGTACAACATCAATGTGTATGCCCCCACCATCCTGATCTTTAAAGAGCACATAAACAAGCCTGCTGACATGATCCAGGTACGTGAGAATCACCATGTTTCAAGATGGCCTTCACATTTAGCTGGGCCTCGCCACACCTGTAATCCCAGTGACTCAGGAAGTTAAGGCAGAAGGATCGCAAATTCAAGGCCAGCCTCCACAACTTAGCAAGACCCTGTCTCAAAAAAAAAAAAAAATGGCTGGGGCTGTAACTCAGAGGTAAAGCCACCCCTGCATTCAATCCCCATTATTAAAAAAATGCACACTAACATAAACTGAGTTTCCCCAGGCAAGCAGTTTAGGGTCACACTAGTAGCGCCGGTTGTTGCCTATGCTCTAAGTAATAGGCTTTCATTGCTAGATGCAATATAGCAATGAAATATTGCATCTTTGGCCACATTATAATTTACTGATTCGTTCTTTGTCGATGGCCACTTGCAGGCTTTGAGAAGCGGTGTTGCCGTGAGTATCATTACCCTGCTGCACCTGGGTTCAACAGGACAGCAGTTTCAGAATGTGGCTCACAGCCCTAGGAGTGCCAAAGACCCTTTAAGAGGACATCTGTGAGACCAAAGCTGTCCTCACAACAGCACCAAGACTAAGATGTAATTTACCTTTTTACTGTGATGACGTTTGCTCTGAGGTTGGTGCAAACACAGCAGGGGTTGAAGCTGCCAGCACCTGTGTGGGAGCAGGGCGGAGCACCAGGCTGCCCGTCACCACCGTGTGCTTCACCCCAGGCCTCACGGAAACAGAAACAGCATTGCCTCTGAGTCTGGTGAAGCACCTAGACTCTGATCCCATCTCATTACGCGTAGTCTCCTGTGTGATGTAACGGGAAGCGTGCGCGCAGCCCTGCTGCTGCCTGTGTGATGTAACAGGAAGCATGCACACAGCCCTGCTGCTGCCTGTGTGATGTAACAGGAAGCATGCACACAGCCCTGCTGCTGCGTACGGCAGTTCGAAGGTGGTCTTGTGGACAGGTGCTCGACTCGGAAGTTTTGAATTACAAGAATAAATGACACACACACTATGGTTATTTAGACTCAGGTCTTTGATAAACATTTTTGCAAAAATGAGGGCAGTGAGAAGACAGCTGATGGTGTGTTGCCGGTGATGAAATTCAGACTTCTGAGGAAATCAGAAGTTCAGAAAATTTTCATTGACCAATTAGCAATTCCTCGACACTTCCTGAGGAGATTGATTTTCTCAGGAGGTATGATTAACCTTGTCAGCCAGTACTGAAGGTCAGTGAATGAATGTTCCAAATGACCAGCGTGTGATATTTCAGAATCATGGGTTCACAAACTAGAAGATGAAAAAAATATCCATTCTAAGCAAAAGGTAACTGATGAATCTAAACTGTCCAGAGTTTATTGTATCAACACAGCAACTCACCCTTAAGAAACTACCATTTATTGAGTTTTTTTTTTTAATTTGGATTTTAATTATGTACATAAATACTGACATGAGAACGAGGAGTTCTGAGGCTTTTCCATTATCTCTAGGTGAAAGGATTTCAGGTTAGTCCACTTGTAGTATGGTATCAACCAAGATAACGAAAAGGCCTACTATAGATTTTCCTGAAGAAGGCCAGTTTACTATATTCAATACTGACTTCTCTGCCATTTTTCTGTAGAAATACTGATTTACTGTCTGGAGTTTCCACTGTTTACCTACAACTTCTGAAAGTTCTCCTTCCACAAATCTTCTATGACTATGTATCCTCGTAAACCCCAGTCATATAACTTCTCCCCAGTGACCTAGCCCCCATTGAACCAAACTTTGCATCTTGGGCTTAGCTTGGGAGTATGTTTCCTGACACCAACTTATATATGGCTCGCAATGATGTCGGAGCTGTGAGATGCTTTCTTCGAGTTGAGTCCTTGGCTCCTCCACGTATTTACATTGACCCTCAGGAGCTGAGTAGAGTGAAAGCTCATCAACTTTCATGGAATTTTTGTGAGGCGCATCCTTTTTTGGTGCTGCATAGACTCTGAAGGTAAGCAGGCTCGGGCTGGCTGGCCCCACAGACCTCAGAATTACCTTGAACATGTCGCTGGCAGAGGCGGCTCCAGCAGGGTCCCCTTGATTGAGTTTTGATGTAGCAAAGAATAGCACAGTTACCCCAAAACAACCCTCCCTTTCCAGCTGTGTTACCTGTGGTGAGTGGGGTTTCAGGCCTGACCGTCGGTGGGATGGCAGATGTTGTAGCCAGATTGCCCTCACATCCAAGGCGGATTTGAGCCAAATAAGCATTGCACACCTATAATCCCAGCAACTCTGGAGGTTGAGGCAGGGGGATCACAAGTTCAAGGCCAGCCTTGGCAACTCAGCAAGACCCTGTCTGAAAATAAACTAGAAAGTGCTGGAGATGTGGCTCAATGATAGAGCACCTGAGGTTCAATCCCCAGTGCCCCCAAAACAAAAAAGTTATGAAATTTTAGAAAGAACTGGGGATGTAGCTTAGTGATAGTTTCCCTGGTTTAATATCTCTCACACACAAAAAAACGTTCTGGTCAGAGGCAGGACAAATGAGGAAGTAGATTTGAGAATCATATCCTCTCACTTTGTTTTGGCATCTGGGGGAGGTTTTTTTTTTTTTTTTGGTGGGGTTTTTTGGGGTTTTTTTTATTTCTTTCAAAAGCATCTTGGCTATTTTAGTCTTTTGTACTTTTAGATATATATTTTTTAAATTCTATCCATCAAGTTATGTCAAAACAAACAAAGCAAAAAAAAAAAATACCTGGGGTTTTGAGAGTTTGCACTGATTCTTTAAATCAGTTTGGACAGAATCAGTTTGGGGAGTTTGTACTGATTCTTTCAATCAGTTAGATGCCTTTACAAATCTGAGCCTTCCAGCCTGCAAACGTGATGACTCTGTTCCATTTGCTTAGGTGGTTTGTGTATGCCTCCATAAGGTGTTGTAATTTTCCTTCTAAAGAAATTTTTTCTCAGCTTATTTCTAGGCACCTCATTTTCGTACTACTAGAAAGGAATCTTTTTTATTCCATTTTCTGTTTGCTGGCATAAAGCATACAGTTGATTTTTAAATATTGAGTCTGCATCATCCATCACCCTTGCCAAACTCTTCCTGGTTTCCGTAATTGATCTGTGTCATCGTTGAGGTTTGCTGAGTACACAGCTGTACCATCTGAGATGAGTGACACTTTGCTGCTGCTTCCACCCGTTTTCTTTCTTTTCCGCCTCTGCCTTCCGCTGAGCTCTGAGGAGAAGTGGAACGATGGGAGGGGCGTCCTTGTTTGAGCTCAAAGCTGAGAGAGGGCTTTCAGCAGTTCCCCAAGGAGTACTTTTTTTTTTTTTGGGTGCTGGGGATTGAACCCAGGGCCTTGTGCTTACAAGGCAAGCACTCTACTGACTGAGCTATCTCCCCAGCCCCCCCCAATGAGTACTTTTAGAGGGCTTTTCAGGGATGCCTTTTATCAGATTCAAGAAGTTCCCTCTGTCCAGGTGCAGTGGCATGTGCCTGTAATCCCAGTGGCTTAGGAGGCTGCAGGAAAACCGAGAGTTCAAAGCCAGCCTCAGCAAAAGCAAAGCGCTAAGCAACTCTGGGACCCTGTCTCTAAATAAAATACAAAATAGGGCTGGGGATGTGACTCAGTGGTCCAGTGCCCCTGAGTTCAATCCCCGGTACTAAAAAAATAGAAAAGAAGTACCCTCCATTCCTTAGTGACTGAGCTTTACCATGAACGCTATGGATTCTTTCTTATGCTTTGTTTCACATTTGTTAGATCCTGCACTGGCTTTGAACTCCTGGGCTCAAGCCATCTTCCTGCCTCAACCTCCCAAGTAGTAATTTTGATCAATAGTATTTTTCTTGGTTGTTCAAATTCTAAACATATTCTAATATCTGATAGTCTGCTTCTGAGGTCAATGGCTTATTCAAAGTGTGTTTCTTAATTTCCAAACATAAAAATAGATGCTTGCATTTCCGACTTATATTCATTTGAAGTTTTATTCTGTGGCCATACCACTCTGAACACACCCGAGCTTGTCATTGTGTTCAGTGAACCTGCTATGATTTCAGTCCTTTGAAATGTATAAACAGTCCTCTTTTTTTTTTTTTTTTTTTAAATCAGGGATCGAACCCAGGAGCACTTAGCCACTGAGCCACATCCCAACCCTTTTTGTTTTTATTTCGAGACAGAGTTTCACTGAGTTGCTTAGGGCCTTGCTAAGTTGCTGAGGCTGGCTTTGAACTTGAGATCCTCTTGCCTCATCCTGCCAAGCTGGGATTACAGGTGTGCAGGCATGGTCTGTCTTTTATGTGAAATAATATTGTTACTTGGGAGTTTATTTGTAATTGTCCAGCTTGCTACAGATCCTGAATGGAAATATATTTGCCTAAAATTCAAAGTGACTGACTAAATTGTCAGCACAAAACAATATACAGAAGTTCTCTGTGCAAGAGCTCTTGACTTTTCCTTTGATCTAAAGAGCGACATCATTCCTCCCACCCTGCACGGTTGCTTTAGGTCACCACATTCATTTGCTCAAACAGGTCCGTCCTTCCTTGGTTTTATTACGTCAGCCAGGTCGCCGTGTTCATATTAGGCTCGTGAGTAAAGCCTGCTTGCAGTGAGAAAACTGAACCCACTTGCTTTTTGTTTCCCCACCAGGCTCGAGGTCTGAAGAAGCAGGTCATCGAAGACTTCATCACCCAGAACAAGTACCTGTTGGCCACCAGGCTCACCAGCCAGAAGTTGTTCCATGAGCTCTGCCCAGTGAAACGGTCTCACCGACAGAGGAAGTAAGGGAGGCCGAGGCTTCACTGGTCATTTGCATTTACTGAGGGAAACCAAGCACCCATGCGGTGACAGGATCTAGTCTTCGCTGTTAATTAGCAGCTGGGATACTGGGTGTATTTATCCAGGGTACCTTAGGACCAAATTTTGGGTCATGCCATCCTGGCCTTGGGGGCAGAGCATGCTGAGATCTCGCTGGAACCTGAGAGACGAGCCAACATTAGCAGGTGTCGGGGAGGCAGGGTCCCTTAGTGAAGCATGAGAATGACAGTCATTCTCCCTACTAGAGCATGCCACGCAGGGTGGGTCTCTGGAGGTCTGGACAACAGTTAAGTCATGGGGAAGGTGGGGACAGAGGGAATGCTATAGTAATCAGCCAGTGATTCCAGTAAAGAATGTGGAATGTGATTAGAATATCACAGATTGTATTAGAATATAATCACATTCCAGATTCTAGAAAATCTAAAAAGTCTGGAAATGCAGGGAAATGTCTTTTATACCTTTTTGAGATTGATGAATCAGTAGGATTTTAAATTTAGGGTTATTTCATCTGTAAAAGGTATCTAGATACCTTTGATCATATTATTTGAAAATATTGTTTAAAATAAAAAATTCCAGGGCTGGAGAGATAGCTCAGTTGGTAGAGTGCTTGCCTTGCAAGCACAAGGCCCTGGATTCAAGCCCCAGCACTGCAAAATTAATTAAAAAAAAATTAAATAAATAAAAAATTCCCGTTTTTTTCAGACTTTTCCAACTCCTTTATAGTCTAAAAGGAAAAGGGAAAAAAAAAAAAAAAAAGACGTTAATTGGATTTTTTAAAAGCGTGTCCTGAACTGTAAGGATAGCTGTTTACGTACAAATTATCCAAACTCACACACTCCCAACTGCTTTACCATGGCCACCCTGCGGCAGGCACCGGCGTCTCCCATGGTGGCCTCCTGCCTAGTCTCTGGTCTCCCATGGTGGCCTCCTGCCTAGTCTCTGCACCCCTTCTGTCCTCCCCTCCAGCCAGTTGTCCACACACCAGCCAGTGATCTTAAAAACCCAAATCCAGTCCCATCGCTCTCCACCTTGGGGTCTCCGTGCTGTGGTTCTCTGTGCCTGGGATACTCTGGCCTCCTTTCCTCTCTTGGCACACTTCCCCCAGGCCTCGGCATGAATGTTACCCTCTCAGGTGCCATTTCCCTCACCGACCTATGACCTACGCCTCTCTGGACCCCTTTCTCCTCGTTTTTCCCAGCACACTGGTTGTTACTTGTTCCTGCTGTTTGTGTGTTTGTTGTCTGTCCTCCCCACCGGAACATGAGCTCTGGGGCAGGAAGTCGTCTGCCTTACCTGGCGTGTAGCAGGTCTCAGTCTCTGTTCAGGAGAATGAACGGCTAGGCTCACATGGAATCTTGCAAAAGTTCTGTCCTGAGATAGATTCAACTAGTCTAACCCTTGGTAGCAGAACTAGGACAGATGGCTTCCCTGAAAGGACCTTCAGCATGAAGGATGGAGTCACCATTGCCTAAAAAAATTCCTAGATGTCATGGAGTCGGATTTGGGCAGAACATGATAGGTCTGGAAAAGGAACAGGTCATTATAGACTTGGACCTCTCTTCTCGGAGATGTCAGCTCTCAGGCTGGGCACGGCAATGTGAGCCTGTGATCCCGGCTCCTTGGGAGACTGAGGCAGAAGAGTTACAAGTTCAACCTAGCAAGGCCCCGTCTCAGTATAGAGAACAAAAAGGACCAGGATGTAGCTCAGTGGTGAGCATACCACTTTCAATCCCCAGTACCACAAAAATAAAGTTAAGTTTAAAAAAGAGGTGGCAGCTCTCCTGTAAAGCAGGCCCCTCCTCCTACCCTGCACCACGGACTGCAGGTTCTGGCCCTGCCCAGGAATGGGTTATGGTCTTCTCTCTCGTTCTTGTGCAGGTACTGTGTGGTCCTGCTGACCGCCGAGGCTCCCAAGTTGAGCAGACCCTTCGAGGCCTTCCTGTCCTTTGCCCTGGCAAACACGCAGGACACTGTGCGGTTTGTGCACGTCCACAGTGGGCGGCAGCAGGAGTTTGCCAGCACGCTGCTGCCAGACGGCGAGGCGTTTCAGGGGAAGTCAGCGGTGAGCTGTGCACTCCCTCCCCACCCAGCCCCTTCGCAAGCGCTGCCCTTGATTCTGTTTCCTTCTTTCTGGGGGACGCTGAATTCGATACCATAAATCTAGAGACTTGCAGGGCCTGTTTCGAAAGGCTACTCTGACAGCAGTCTTCCATGTGGCCATTTCACTTCCTAGAGGTGAGCCTCCGGCCTCCACAGAAAGCACCTGTCCTATGAGTGAAGATTGAGGTGCCTCGGCCCACCTCACAGGCTTCCCAGGTCTGGTCTCGCAGGATCCAAGGTGCCGGGCTTACACACCTGTAGACGGCTGATATGTTCCCGGAGATCCCCCTCCTTCTGCCTCTTTCACATCATCTTAATGGTGTCTCCTTTTTCCCTCTCCTCCAGAAGCTTGAAGTTCTTCTCTTGGAGGGGTGGCTAGCGCTTGCCTAGTGTGAGGGAGGCCCTGGGTTCCATCCCTTGCACTACAAAAAAAAAATCTTCTCTGACTTTGTCCTCATGTTGGTAATCATGGACATTTTTTCTTAAAAACTAAGGTCTCCTTTATTAAAATTATAGAACAAAGTTAATTGCGGGGGGTGGAGCTTTAAATTTTGACAAAAGCTTTGAAAATTCACCGTGTAAATAACTCTTAAGAGAGACTGTGCACCTCGGAGTTCACAGCCAGCCTGGGCAGCCTAAGGAGACACCCATCTCAAAAAACAATAACTCCTTTTGTGAGAAAGGTTTTAATCAATCTCTTGCAAGTATTTTAGATTCTTCAACATTTGTGCTTTTTCGAGCCTGTTGATGACTTAAGACTTGCCATCCTCCCTGCAAATAAAAACAAAACAACTGTACCTTAGGAAGCTTGTGAGACTTCTGACGGCTTTTCTTTCCTTTTTTCCCAGGTGTCTATTTTAGAAAGACGTAACACAGCAGGAAGGGTGGTGTATAAAACCCTGGGAGACCCCTGGACTGGGAGCGAGAGTGACAAATTCGTTCTTTTGGGTCATCTCGACCAACTGCGGAAAGATCCAGCTCTTCTGTCCTCCGAGGCTGTGCTTCCCGACTTGATGGACGAACTTGCTCCCGTGAGCGCCATCTCCAGGGAGGGTGGGCTGCCAGGGCCGGTGACTTAGTCCTGCTAAGAGCAGAGTGTCACAACAGCTCAGGGCTGTGGCGGGGGGCCCTCCTCTGGTCCATCCTGACCGTGTCCCTTTTCTCTCAATAGTTCTTCCTCCTCCGGTGGCTGTACTCTGCATCCGACTACATGGCCGACTGCTGGGACAGCATATTCCATAGCAACTGGTAGGAACGGTGCAGGGGTCAGGTGCCCTTCCTCTGGTGACACCAGGGTCACCCATTTTCTTTTGGAAAGAGCCCGTCTTCCCTTGAGTTCTTTTTTTTTTTTTATTTGCAGAACTGTGGACTGCTCCCAGGGGCACTATTACCACTGAGCTACATCCAAAGTCTTCCTCATTTTATTTTATTTTTTCTTTTCTTTAGATGTTGCTAGATCTTTATTTTATTCATCTATTTATCTGCGGTGCTGAGACTTGAACCCAGTGCCTCATACATGCTCAGCAAGTGCTCTACCACTGAGCCACGACCGCAGCCCTCTCATTTTATTTTGAGACAGGGTCTCGTGAAGTTGCCTCAGCCTGCTGAGTCTCTGGGGTCACGGGTGCACCACCACACCTGGCCTACTTTGATTTCAGGGCACCCTTGCTATAGCAGGTGGAAGAACGTTTACAGTTTCCAACAACTGTTCCCCTGCTTTATGTCGGCGACTTCAGTTTTTTTTTTTTTAATTTGCCGACGCCCCTTCCCAAGGGTTGGGATCACCCACTGCCCTGCCAGAGAGCAGAGCTGCCTCCTGGGGCCTCTGGCGCTCAGCACAGGCCTGGCCCATGGAGGCCACTGTGCACATGGACAGATGGAGCAGCGGAGTGGGCACAGATGGGACGTCCCACCCTGCCCCTCGATGACTTAGGAAGTTGTGCCCTTTTCTCCTGAAGGACAGAGCCACTGAATTCATGCTTCTGATTCCTGATACTCAGCGTGGCCCTGAAAGGTGGCAGGCCTTTGGTGGGTGTGTGAGGAGTTTTAGAGCAGCAGCCCTGGACGGATCTTGAAAAGCCGTCATCCCCTCCCTGCCCCGCCTTGGCCACATTTGGATCATTCTGTTAACACACACACACACACACAATAAAACTGAGATCATGCCACAGACTCTTAATCACTGGTATCTCAGCATCAGAAAGGTATTCCATATTTACAACTTAAGTCCTTTGTTAGCCTGATGTTTCCAGAGCTTCCTAAGCACAACCTATGGGACTGAGTCACCAGCCAGACCTCAGGACAGGCCGTCTGAACCAGGACTCAGGACCACCCCCACCCCCACCTGGAAAGCAGCCCTGCTGCGCAGCACTGGTTGCTGGAGTGCAGCCCCTGGTTGGGTGGGTTTCTTCTGAGAACTGAGAGGAAACTCGAGCCCAGCGAGCGGGTGCTGACCCAGCTGTGCTCTTGGTTTCAGGCGGGAGATGATGCCCCTCCTGTCCCTCATCTTCTCTGCCCTCTTCATCCTCTTCGGCACTGTCATCGTCCAGGCCTTCAGGTGAGTGTGGAGGCTGCTCACAACTTGTGTGCTCTTTTTTCATAAAAATGCCTTCTCGGGCTGGGGAGGTAGCTCAGTGGTAGAGTGCTCGCCTCGCAAGCACAGGGCCCTGGGTTCAATCCCCAGCACCGCAAAAAAAAAAAAAAAAATTTCCTTTTCATCATTTTTCCCCATATTTATTACTGGTGCGTTGTAATTATGCATAATGTCGTGAGTCCTTGTTACGTATTAATTCACGCACACAATACCCCTTTTCATTCTTTAGTGACTCCAATGATGAGCGAGAGTCCCACCCACCAGATAAAGAGGAAGTCCCCGAGAAGGTCGGGAAGGCCGAGCCGAGCTTCACCAAGGACAGCAGCAGGTTTCTCTCGCACCACCTCAGCCGCCCTCAGCACCCGCCCCGCAGACCACCGAGCAGTGTCAGGATGCACAGTGTGTAGCAGAGCTGGCTTCACGCCTGTGTGTGAGATGGGAAGACAGGTTGAGCGCCCCAATGCAAGACCCAGAGTCCGAAACATTCCACAGTCTGAATTTTTTTAGCCCCAACTTAACACCACAAGTAGAAAGTTCCACACCTGATCCATATGAGGGGTCACAGTCAAAATGCAGGTACACCAAACACATAGCGTGAAGTTACCTCTGGGCTATGTGTGTAAGGTATACACAAAACATAAATTAATTCTGTGTTTGGATTTGGGTGTAACTGGGCACAGTGGTGCACACCTGTAATCCCACCTACCTGGGAGGCTGAGGCAGGAGGATCCCAAGCTCAAGGCCAGCTTCAGCAACTTAGTGAAACCCTGTCTCAAAATAAAAATTATAAAGTACTGGGGATGTAGCTCAGAAGTAAAGCACCTCTAGGTTCAATCCCTAGTACCAAAAAGAAAAAGTAGATTTTGGTGCTAGCCCCAGGTGTCTCATTATAGGTATGGAAATATTTTAAAACATGGAAAAATCTGAAATGCTTTTTGTGTCCCAAATGTGCTTGTGTCCCAAGCATTTCAGACAGAGGACACTCAACCTATCCAGGGAAAGGCACCTGCTGGCCAGTGTCACTAAGCCCTGCTGGGCATCTAGATGCAGGACCTACTTACCGTATGCCCTGGGACTTTGCTTTCTCAGGCTCAGATTTAATAACGAAGGTGGAAAGTGAAAAAGCACGTCAGGCCAGGTACAGAGGCGCACACCTGCAATCCCAGTCATTGAGGAGGCTGAGGCAGGAGGATCACAGGTTTGAGGCCAGCCACAGCAACCTAATAAGGACCTAAGCAACTTAACATGACCCTGTCTCAAAATGTAAAAAGGACCACAGATGCAGCTCAGTGGTAGAGTGCTTGCCTAGCATGTGGGAGACCTGGGGTTCCATCCCCAGCACTGCAGAACACACACTCACTACCAAGAAGGTGGTAGATGACCCAGAAGCAGAGTGGCATGTCGCCATGATTCATAACTGTTGATGACTGCTCTGTCCGGAGCACACCACCAACACTGAGGGACCTGGGTCTCTGCAACAAAGCAGACCCGTGGCTGCCTCCTTAGTGCTGCCCCTCAGCCTCCGGAGAAGGGCTGCTGTGGCCAAGGGCTGCTACCGAAGCAGGGTCTTGTCCCCCCAGCGAGTCAGCGTCATCATGAAATATTGTTAGAACCCAGCCTGTCAGCCAGTCGCGGTGGCACACACCTGTAATCCCAGCAGCTCAGGAGGCTGAGGCAGGAGGATCGCAAGTTCAAAGCTGTCCTGAGCACTTAGTGAGGCCCTAAGCAACTCAGTGAGACCCTGTCTCAAAATAAAAAATGGAAAAAGGGGGCTGGGGTGTGGCTCAGCAGTTAAGCACCCCGGGTTCATTCCCTGGTACCTTCCCCCCCCCCCAAAAAAAAAAGAACACAGCACATCCCTCCACTTGTTCTGTTTCAAAGTAGTGGCATCGGCTGTCCTGGTAAATCTTACTTTCTCCATATTTCCCCACAGCAAGATTCCTAAAAAAGGCTTCGTGGAGGTCACGGAACTCACAGACGTAACGTACACCAGCAACTTGGTGCGCCTGAGGCCGGGCCACATGAACGTGGTCCTCATCCTGTCCAATTCCACCAAGACCAGCCTGCTGCAGAAATTTGCTCTGGAGGTCTACTCGTTCACTGGGTAAGTGCACAGTGGGAGGAGCGAAAGCACATGAGAGGGGGCCCGGAAAGAAAGGGTCGGAACAAGAGCTCCACGGACCAGCCGTGCTTTGTGAAGCAGCAGAGGGGCACAGTTCTAAGAGGAAAGTAGCTACAACAGGGCCTGCGTTGCATGGGGCTTAGCAGGGCCACATCCGGGGAGGAGTCTGTCAGACACTTTGGGTGGGCAGGTGCAAAAGGGTCGAGTCCTCAATTTCCATGTCCCCCGACGGGTTGTCAGTTTCCACGTCTTTCAAGGAGTCTGGTGGGTGTGGAAGGCACGGGGAGAGAGGAGGAAGAAGGGTGGTCCTCAGGTGAGGGGCCTGGGACGGCTGCACCCTCTCTTCCATGGCCGCGGGGCCCGATCCCTGCGGCGAGGTCTTGGCGTCCCTCCCAGCCCAACATCAGGCCATGTGGGGGCCTCTCTCCCCCCTTGACTTCCACGATCTGTTTTGAACAGAGTTGAAATCAGTGCTGCTCCCTGACCCCTCAGAAAACTAGCTGTCCCTGCCGGTCACTGAGCCAGCAAGGGCTGGAGGCGGGTCAGTGGAGCTGTGCAGCTGTCACAGGCCCTCGGGCTCCACAGAAGTCCTCCTTCCAGTGTCTGGACCCCGGCTTTTCCTGTCCTCTCCAGTCTGACTGGGGTGTCCCTGCCCGTGACTGAGTGTCGGCAGCGCCCTGAGTCCTCCTGTTCCTCCCACAGCACCAGCTGCCTGCACTTCTCCTTCCTGAGTCTGGACAAGCACAGAGAGTGGCTGGAATACTTACTAGAATTTGCTCAAGATGCAGCCCCAATCCCAAACCAGTATGACAAGCATTTCCTGGAGCGGGACTATACGGGCTACGTCCTGGCCCTGAATGGCCACAAGAAATACTTCTGCCTCTTCAAGCCCCAAAAAACAGTGGAAGAGGAGGAGGCCCTGGGGTCCTGCGGTGACCTCGACCCCTCCCTCCCCCTGGGCGAGTCCCGGGGGAGACCCTCCTGTGGCCTGGGACCCCGGCCCATCAAGGGGAAGCTGAGCAAGTTGTCCCTGTGGATGGAGCGCCTGTTGGAAGGGTCGCTGCAGAGGTTCTACATCCCGTCCTGGCCCGAGCTAGACTGAGGCTTCAAAAAGGTGTGAACTCCTCCAACTTTTAACACGCCCAGGAACAGGTATTTTTCAGGACTCAAACAATCACAACGGACACAGTATAGATTTTAGATGACTCTTCTAGAACCATGGCTGGAAGACTCTCCTCCGTCCTGTTCTCACCTAGGAGTGAGACACTGCAGGTTTGAATTCTCTAGATCAAAATACTTCCCCCTGGGTTTTTTGTCTTCAGTTGAATGCCGCACTGTTTAACCAGACTGCTCGTTCCCTCCTCTTTGTTGTCCCTGTCCCGGGCTCACACCACCTGCCCTTCCTGGCCCCTCACGGAGAAACAGCGGCACCCAGACAGAACCTCAGGAGCCTGGCCCGCAAGTCCACTCACTTGCCCCTGCACACCCTCAGGCCCCCGCAGCCCTGCTGAGCTCCCGCCGAGGCGCATGCTCCCCACCTGACCACCTCGCCTTCTGGGCCTGCCCACGAGGCCTGGTGCCAAGCAGTGGTTCTGGGAGTCAGTGGCGAGGAGTGTGTCTGGGGGTGTCCCCACGGCAGTTTGCCAGCTGGGGCTTTGAAGGACAGGGTCTGGTGGGGTCTCTGCATAGGAGTTTGGTTTTCCTCCCCAGCCAAGGTAAGGGGGGTCTGGGCAGCGAAGGGAAGGGTCCTTGGTGAGCATCACATCGCCCCGGGGCCCCGAGAGGAGTCTGCCCAGCGGGAGCTCCCAAGTGACTTTGAGCCGTTGACCTGTACCTTCTCAGATGCCTTTCTGCCTGTCGCGTTTAGGGTATGGACAGTAGGAGCCATAACTGTGATCTTGTTCTCTGAACGTAGATACGCTGCTATAAAGCCAGTAGATGTCACACTGAAAACAAATTACCCCTGCCTGCCAGAGTCGGGAGGAAGCTCTTCACTCCCTTGGCATCCTCTAGTGACACGCAGGACACGTCTTTGTATCAAGGACCTTAAACCCTCGACAGTTGTATTTTGAACATTGTTACCCAAAAAATGCCGTGTCTTCAAGTCGTCTTCTGTGACAGGCGGGCCGAGATGGACTCCAGACCCATTTCACAAGCAGCCTGCCTCCCGCCTCCAGCTGTGCTTCAGTGTCTCGGCTCGGCTGTTCCACTTGCCCTGCTCCTCTGGGTCAGGGCCTGGCCCGTCGTCAGCGCCAGGTTTGCCACGCACTCTGCACCGGCTCTGGATCCCTCGAGGGCGTGCCCTTTGATTTTAGGGCCAGACCACCAGGGGATTTGGACAACTTCCAAGAGTGGTCTTTCTGTCAAAGCAAATGCCCTTTTGTAGAGTGAAGGGCAAAATCAGGGATGGGTCATTTACTAAGTTAGTATTTCTTTACTCATAATTGCTTTAAACTAAGCCACTTGGATCCTGAATAATTTAAACATTGAGCTACAGTGGTAAATAATAAATTATATGAGCCCAGGAATTCATATAGTTTCATGGAGTCAGTCTATATATAGCTTTATTTTAAAATAAAGAAATCACTGCCAGGCTTCATTCTTCCACACGATCCTTTGGAAGTGGATGCTTACTCTGGAATCCGTATCTCATGGCACCTGGCCCAAGGAATTCTTTAGCTCTTTGATACACCAGTCCTCAAAATTATTTTCTGGGGCTTGGTTTTGTTTTGATACTAGAGATTGAACCCAGGGACACTGAGCCACTGAGCCACATCCCCAGCCCTTTTTATTTTGAGACAGGACCTCACGAAATTGCTGAGGCTGGCTTTGAACTCCTCAATCCTCCTGCCTCAACCTCCTGAGCTGCTGGGATTACAGGTGTGTACCACCACGCCCTATCATTTTCTGGATTTTTTTATGGCCTTGTTGCTCATGCGAGTAGTGTTTTGGTTCAGTGGTAGATTTTTACTTTTAATTCCTGGTACTAATGAAAATTCTGACGTTACTTTCTGAAAACCAAAAACTCCCCAGATTTTTCCTTTTTGTACCATTAAAATGAAGAGCACCTACAGACCGCTGCACCTTCCATTTGCACTAGGAAAGGAAAATGGGGATGGAATGGACAATATTCCTGGCAAATGTTTCAGTCCAAAAATTCTGCAGCTCTGTTAGGGGCCAGTAGATGTATCCCCAAGAGAATACTAGGGAGCTTTTGTTTTAGATTGAACTTTATCCTTAACCACACAAGCCTTCCCTCCTGAATGTTGTTTCCATGAATTTTATTTTGTGTCAAATGTATGAGCCACTGTCACATTCAGCCAGTGCCACCATGTCTCATTCTGATGTATGTAATCACAGAACCCAGTCTGGGTTTCATGCCCTCGTCTTCGAATATCAACACTGATGTTCTACGAGGTGGATATGTCTGGTCTGTACAGACTGTGCATCATATTTGGTAGGAAGAATGAAAACTAGCCTGAAACAAGTCTTTGTAGAACACACCCATCTCCAAAATGCTTTTCTTATTGCTCAGGTATTGGTCTAACACTGAGGTTGTCGGCCCTGTCATCTCAACCAGCAGGGCTGCCCTACCTGGAAGACATCCTGGTCTCCCAAGAGAGCTGGGTTGTGGTTTTCAAATAGGTCAAACTCCTAATTCACAGCCTCTTCACCTGCTAGCCTTTTACTTATCCTAATCAGTTTGCTGCTGCCTTTAGTGCTTAAGTGTTTTCCTTGTGTACGAGGCCATGGGAACTACTGTTAAGTGATTTGCTTTGTTTGGGAATAGGAATTGGAAGGAAACGCCCAGCCTTGTTTCCTTTGGATTTGTTTTCCTTTAATCTATAATTCCTAAATAGCTGATGCAGGAGCGGGGGCGTGGCTCGGTGGTACAGCACCTGCCTACAATCCCAGCACTGCAAAATAAAGAAAAGAAACGTGCAAAGCATCCAGTGTAGTTCATGTTCATGTATCTGACATGTCTCTTGAAAACACATACAGTGTGGCAGCTGCTGAACCTGTTGAGTTTGTTCATAAAGATGATGGTCCTTGGGAGACAGATCCAAGAAGAAGGTGACTATTTTGCACTTTTGATACCCTTAGGAACAAATAACTTATTTGGCAAATTGTGTCTTTTTTATGTTTTAGGGTTTTCCAGGTTTTGTTTTTTTCTTTGTTTTTTTTTTTTTTTTCTGTTTTTTTTTGTATTGTGAACAGGCACTGAAGCTGATGTTATTTTGTTTTAAGAATATTACAGATTGGAAACAAATAAACTATTTTAATGTGTGATGACTGTGGGTAGCTCTTGAACTGCAAGATGATCATCTGATCCCTGACACAGTATCAACAAACTTGAACTCGCCTCTCAGCACATGGGTATGATCAGCACAGCTTAGCTACAGATTTCAGGGACTACCACCAAGTAGGATGCATCAGCTTAGAGTAAATAATGCAAACTGAGTCCTGTAGAGAGAGGAGTGGAAGATCCATCAAGGGCTCAGCCCATGCTACCTGGCCTTCTGAGGACTTTTCTTTATTAGGATCTGCATGTTGTTTTTCTTCAAATATTCATGTTTCCATGGGCCTAAAACCAAGCTGGAGCTGGGAATGTGGCTCAGTGCTAGAGTACTGGCCTGGCACGAGCAAAGCCCTGAGTTCAGTCACCAGCACTGTATATAAATAAGCCAAAAAGCAGCCCTAAGCTGCTCAGAGGAGCGCTATTTTAAAGGAAGATGGTATAGAAATGTGGAATATTTGTACAATATTATTTTGTGATTTTTTTATTCATTCCATCATTTTTAGATAACCTTGAGTGAAATTCTCCATCCACTTCCCCTCCTCCTCCTCCGTCTTTCATCAAAAAAAAAAAAAAACAACAAAAAAAACCAAAATAGTGTTAAGTACTTCAGTTTTTAAGGTTGATTCAAACCCTTAGAAATGCATTTGGGTTAGAATTCTGAATGTCCTCGTTTTACAGCCACCATGACACTTTGAGCAGAAAGCTTCACTGGCGTACACTTCTCAGTCCTCAGACTGCTTGCTCACAAGTTCCCGAGAAGTTGTCAACCACGCCGTCAGTTCTGTCTTGAAGAGACAAGGTTCAGGCAGTTGTCACTTTGGGGAGAACACACAGCATCTCAAATAGCAGGTTAGCTGCCAGGAGGGCCGTGTTCCCTAGGACAAAGTCGGAAGAGTGAAACCCAGGTAAGCAGGGCACGGGCCACCCTCCCTGCTGCCCATCCCCCACCCCGCCCTGAGCAGGCCTCCCTTGGCACTCTGCTCCCCTCAAGCAACACATGGAAGTAGTATTTGAAAATTCAGACAGTTCTTGGTTTACATTGACATCCTTTTCCCCCAAAGAAAAATGCATAAAAATGGCATATATTTATTATATCTACTCTCTGAGCCTAACAGACCTAACTCTGTAAGCTTTTCCAAATCAAAATTACTGGCCCATGTAGCTCAGTGGTACAGCACATGCCTTGCACGCACAAGGACCTGAGTTTAATCCCCAGCACCAAAAGAGAAAACGACAAGAAATTAAATTTATTAGGATGGCACCTGCTTTGAAAATCTTAACTAGCCAACACCTCACTGTATGTAAACATTATGCTTTAAGAATTTACTTTTAGTGGGCAAATAGCTCATCCTGGAGAGCACTCACCGAGCGTGTGCACGGACCCGGGTTTGAATCCCCGGCACCTGGGAGAAGAACCACTAAGCTTTAAGAATTTACTTTTCTCGCAAGCACAAGGCCCTGGGTTCAATCCCCAGCACCGCAAAAAAAAAAAAAAAAAAAAATTTTACTTTTCAGGGCCAGGGATGTGGCTCAGTGGTAAAGCATTTGCCTGGCATGCATGAGGTCCTGATGTTTGATCCCCAGCACCACCAAAAAAAAGAAAAAAATTATTCAATGAAGGATCAAAGGAGGATAGAATCGTGCCATTCCATCTTCTACCGATCAGTGGGTAAACGGTTAATACCTCCAGGACACCTCTGGATTTTCTTGGGGTTAATGCTCATGTTTATATTTTCTTCCCTGTCAGACACATTCAGCAGGTTCTCCAAGTTATACAGGGGGTCCTATCTATTTTCTACTGTTAACTAGATTAATCAAATTCAAACTACCAGCCAGAGGTGGTGGTTCACACCTCTAATCTCAGCTACTTGGGAGGCAGAGGCAGAAGGTTCATAAATTCAAGGCCAGCCTGGGCAATTTAATGAGACCCTGTCTCAAACAAAGGTGGTGAGGTGCCCCACCTGATAGAGAACAAGGACTCTGCGTTACTTCTCCCAACTTCGCCCTCTTTCAGCAGGAAGCAGCTTGGATATTCATCGTCCTTTTTTCCATAAAAATGGAATGTAGACACGGACAGTGGGGAAATGTATCAGTGGTCCACTTTGAATGTAGCCTTGCTCCTCTACCACTGCAACTTATTCTTAAAATGGACACGTTTCTTTCTCTTCCTCTTCCTACTCCTTCCTAATCTTGCCCCCTCCCTAATCTCAGAGGAAACAGGATCACCTTTCTTCCCCGTTTTAGGCAGATTTGTGTTCTGGAGTACACACCCACCATAGGAACAAAGGAATCCAGTCTTTGGGGATGGGCCCAGAAGATCTCAGAGATGACTGTCTCTCAATTTAACAAGCAAATGTCACCTCCAACAGAGAATGTGTGGAGTGTAGCCTTTGAGTCACCTCTCTTAAAGGCCCTTGTTCCTGCTGATGGGCAGAATCACAGCCTCTAGGACAGGAGTCCCCTGTGTTTCTCCTTTGCTAGCAAAGCAATAAACCTTTTCATTTTTCTCAAAAAAAAAAAAGGTGGGGGGTGAGGGAATGCAGCTCAGTGGTAACGCATCCCTGGGTTCAATCCCCCATGCCAAATGAAACATAAACCACCAGCTGCCCACGGATCAGTCTTTCTGCTTACTCACCAGAGAGATCGTACAGCGGAGAGACTTCCACAAGATCACAGCCCACGACGTTCAGGCCCTGACAGCCCCGGATGATCTCCAGAGCCTGTTCAAGATTAAAACCAAGTTGTCCACACTAGTAACCATTAACGATGAAAAACGACTGGTGGAGATTCCGTGGGTTGCTCCTGACACAGGCCCACCCTCAGATTCCAGCTTCCCTTGATAAACATTTTTCAACTGCAGCCACACCAGTGGGCCTCCCAGAGATAAAAATAACTAGTGCACAGTCCCTGCTCCTGAGCAGTTCACAGTGATGACGGAGACAGGCCAATCTGTTCAATGTCGTGTATGAAGGGCTTCAAGAAAAGCAAGCCCAGAATAGAAAAAGCACAAGTACGAGCTTGGAGAGGAGAGACAAGGCTTCCGAAAGGGGGAAACATTTCACCACTCACACATCGACAAGAGAGCTCACAGAACATTACGTGGCAGCTACTGAAAATCACCTAGCGTCTTGGGCTGGGCACAGTGGTGCACGCCTGGAATCCCAGCTACGTGGAAGGCTGAGACAGGAGGACCACAAGTGTTAGGTCGTGGTGGGCAATTTTAGTTAGAACTGTCTCCAGATGAAAAGGGCTGAGCAGGTAGCTCAATGGTAGAGTGCCCTGGGTTCAATCCCCAGGTCCATAAAAAATTAAAAGGATCTAGGGGAAAACTGAGGACTGAGCTACGCAGTACGGCCATGCAATATCTCCTTCTGCTTGCACCCGTCCTCTGAGAAGAACTTTGTAGTTTTCAGCCTTCTGAGTGGAACGTTACAGAAGACATTTTAAAATATTGGACATTCTAAAAAAATGTTTAGAAAATTTTTAAATTTTTTTTTAGATGTTGATAGACCTCTGTTTTATTCATTTATTTATATGCGGGGCTGAGACTTGAACCCAGGGCCTCACACATGCTAGGCACGCACTCTGCCACTGAGCCACTACCCCAGCCCAGACTTATGATTTTATTAGTACTGTTTTTGGTTTAGGATAATATTCCTCAAAATTAAACGATAGAACAGTGGGGGGAAATGTGGGAACATTCCTAGGCCTCGGCCAAGCTCGGGAGGAGAGGAAGAGCGTCCCAGGCTCAGGGAAAGAGGGGAGGGACGGCATGCTGGGAAACCCAGGCAGTGAGATGTGGCCCAAGGACAGGACAAGGGAGGGCGGGTAGGAAGCCGGCTGTGGAGAGGGTTCCATCCTGCAGGCAGGAAGCCCAGAAGGAGGATCTGCGGAGTGAGGGTCTCGCTTCAGCCATCCCCTCCGCCTGCTGAATTCCAAGAGCACCATGGCCAGGGTGCAGCGGTGCACACCTGGAATCCCTTCTACTTGGGAGGTGGAGGCAGGAGGGCGGCAATTTCAAGGCCAGCCTGGGCAACTTAGTGAGGCCCAGTCTCAAAAAATAAAAAGGACAGGGAACGTGGCTCAGTGGCAAAACGTCCCTGGGTTCAATTCCAGCGACCGTAAGACCCTCTCCTGGTTACTAAGGACTACAAGTCCTAGGAAAATGGGGTATCAAGTCTCTCCACGCCCAGGAATCTTCCCTGGGGGTGCCTCCTTACCTGACTAGGGGTGAGACCAGCAATTTCAGGTGTCCCTGTTCCCGGGGCATAGGCAGGATCCAAGGCGTCAATATCAAAGCTGATATAGAGCGGTTTGCCCCCCACCTGCTGCCTGACCTCCGCCATCAGAGGAACCAGCGACTTCATCCAGCAGTCTTCAGCCAAGACCACCCGGAAGCCCTGAAGGGAGCCATGGAAGAGCTGGAGGTCAAGGTCAGCTCCATGCTCAGTTCTTCATGGACATGTCACATCTGACCCTCAGTCTCCATGTGGAGGAACTGCTGTCCCCAGGTGACAGACGAGGAGGGAAGGGAGCAGGGTCAAAGCTGAGCAGCAGGCAGCGGGCAGGGAGAAGTTTGGTTGCTCACATGAGCCCCTTCTGGATGGTTCTGTCCAGGACACTGGCCTTGGCATGCCCTAACAGCAAGGGGTGGAGCCTTCCTACTTGGATCTTATCCTGTGTTGACCCAGAGCCATTCTACCTAGTGGTAAATAAGGCCCCTGCCTTGGGTTGGAACCCCTCCCCTCTTTTCTGACAGGTTGGTTGGTTTCCTCTGGCCTCCCCAGCCCCCAAACAGGCCTCCTCTGCCTTGTTTACATCCTCACTCCTCTTTGCCACATGACCCTCTTGAAGCAAATCAGCCTTTTGTCCCCACCTTCTGAACCTGATTGGCAAAGCCCTGGTTTGGACCCACTGTGGCCACATGGTAGGCGATGGAGAGCAGGGAGCAGGGCTGTCGGGCATTCAGTCTGTCACCTGGTTCCTGTTGTATCTGTAGGGATCCAAGGTCGCGGAAGAGCCCCGGATGCCAATCTGCACCACCCGCTTGCAGTCCAGGAGCCCCTCTTCCACACACCGCCGGAAGGGTGCCCCGTGGTAGAGCTTCTCCCCCAGGGCCTTGTCGGCTGTGTCCAGGTGGGCATCCACGTGCAGCAGCCCCACAGGGCCATGTCTGAGGACAACGGGGCAGCTCAGAGGCCAAGCATCCCTGTGGGGCCCCAGCACAGCCACCTTAAGGTCACCAAGACTTGGTGCCACAGTTCAGGGCCACAGAGGAGAGACTTGGCATCAACCGCCTGCCTGCCAAACGGTTTCTGTCTTCAGATCACTTAGCATCTCCAAGCAGCAGTAAACAGAGACAGAAGCCGAAGAGGAAGAGACAGTGATTAAGCTGCCACCCAGTGTCTCCCACCAGGGACTGAGGTACTTAGAGAGGGCTTGGGGGTGCTGGGCAGGGTGCCAGTTGTAATCCGAGCAACTGCAGAGGCTGGGCAGGAGGACTGCAAATTCAAGGCCAGCCTTGGCCACTTAGTGAGACCCTAAGCAAGTCAGGGAGACCCTGATTGAAAATGAAAAAGTAAAAAGGCTGGGGATGTGGTCCAATGGTAAAGCACTCTGGTTTCAACCTCCAGTACCAAAATTATAAAGGGGGCAGGGAGGACAACAGTGAGCTCAGCTGCAGGTTAGATCAACCAGAGCCACGCATTTTCCAACTGTGGCACCAACAAGGAGCTGCGACCGGCTCTTCTCCAGAACTCCAGCAACCCCTGGGGGTCACCCCAAATGAAGGTGCAGCCCAAATCAGTGGGAGGCAGGTGCAGCTTGGAGACAAGATCTCTCTCCACCTACCTCCAACTGCAAAGCTGCCCGTGTGCCCTTCCCAAAGCTAATTCTGGAGCTGCCACCCACAGTCTCAGCCCTTCTGTCTCTTCCTCCAACTAAGTTAGCCCACGCTGGTCAGTCCCTGGTAGACTTTGTTCCTGAAAACCACTGCCCGGGAACGGGGCCCTTGTGGGAGCAAACGGGGGCCCTTCACTCTGTGCTCGTCACAGTTCATATTTGGCCCTTGAAGCAAAACAGAACCCGAAGTTAACTGGGGTTGTGTATTTCACCAGGGGCTCGTCTTCCCAAAACAGGCCCGTTGAGAATGCAGAGTGCGCATACCAGAGCGGATCTGGGGCAAGGGAGGGGTCTGAGTGTTAATAATAAATGGTCTTGGCTTCCAGCTCGTGACGGACAGAGACACCTGGAGCGCAGCCTTCATTTTGATCCCGAAGTCAGTCAGTTGGGAATTTCCTGTCACCCTCAATAACTTGAGCCCACAGCAGACACCCAATACCACCTATCAGCAAACCGCTGCTCCTTAGCTCCTGAATCTTGAAACCTGACTTGGCCAAGCCATTTGGGACTTACTTTTTTGCCAGTGCTTGCAATATGGGATACGTGATTGTGTGATCTCCACCTGCAAAGAGTAAAATGGAGAAACATCTGGAACATGAATAAGATCATCACGTGCAACAATCCTGAGTTTACCAAATTCTGCCACCCTTTCAACTGGACTAGAGATCTGTAAACACAGCCAAAGAGCAACCTTGGTCAGTCGAGGGATGCCTGAGATTTCAGTGTCACTGAAGAGAGAAAATTAGATGAATTAAGGCTTACAAGTAATTCCCGAGAACACTGTCCGAGAGAACTTCCTGTGACGATGGAAAAGTTGTGTCTGTACCAGCCAATACGGCGGCTGAGGAACTGCATATTTTAATTAATTTTAACTTAACATGTGGCTAATGGCTACCCTTTTGGGCAGCGCAGGCCTAGGAAAGTATTACTACTGATAATTATTCTTTTAACTTTTTATTTGTACAGATGGCATTTTGATTCATTGTACAACAAATGGGGTACAACTTTGTTTCTATGGTTGTACACAATGTAGATTCACACCATTTGTGTAATCACACATGTGCGTAGGGTAATGATGTCTGTCTCAGTCCACCATCTTTCCTCCCCACCTTATTTACTATCATAATTATTAGTAATCAACAGCTAACATTTATTGAAACTTAAAATAAGCCAGGCATGATTCTGCGCATTTTATTTATTCATTTGTGGTATTAGAGGTCGAGCCTACAACCTCTTACATGCTAGGCAAGTTCTCTACCACTTAGCCACATCCACAGCCTTTTTATTTTGAGACAGAGTCTGACTAAGTGGCTTAGGGCCTCGCTAAATTGCTGAAGCTGTCCTCAAACTTCCAATCCTCCTGCCTCAGCCTCCTGAGTTGCTGCGATTACAAGTATGCACATTATGCCCAGCTATGATGGGCATTTTATATGCCCCATTCATTATATACTCCTTCCACAATACAATGGGGTAGGCGTTATTAATATGCCCATTTTACAGAGGAAATGAAACACCAAGCAGAGTATACGGTAACACAGCTAGTGAGAGGAACTTGAGCTGAGACTTCAAACCATCCACCTAGAAGCCACTTTCTCTATCACCATGCTGGGCAGGCTAGGACCTCTCATTTGGCAAAATTCAAATGGCATATTTAGAAAAAGTTCTGTATCGTTTTAACTATTTGCAAATCAGAGAAGAAAGAAGTGGGAGTGGAGGCGGGTGAGGGGAAGTGACCCTATGGACTGATGGACTGATGAGGATCCTGACCTTCGCATTTCTCCCCTCTATAATTATGAACAATGTCTTTGAAATCCTTGGAAAGTCACAGGGAGCCTCTACTGGCAGCCTTCCCCGGGCCTGGGATGGTGGGACACAAGCTGGAGTCCGACATTTAAAGGAAACCAGAGCACTTAGTAACCAAGAGCAATCCTCTTTTAACATAGATTTTTTTGTTTGTTTGTTTGTTTGTTTCTTTGTTTTTACACTGAGGATTGAAACCAGGGGTGCTCTACCACTGAGCTACACCCCCAGTCTTTATTTTTAATTTTGAGAAAGGGTCTCATTAAATTGCCGAGGCTGGCCTCAAACACGCAATCCTCCTGCCTCAAGCCAGGCTCAACAGTACTGTCGAAAATCAAAATCAGTGCAGGGCTGCAGATAGAGCTCAGTGGTAGACTGCTTGCTTGCCTTGCATTGGCAAGGCCCTTAGTCCATCCCTAACTAAAAAATAAATCAATAAAAAGCAAAAAAAAAAAAAAATCTGTGATGAACAAAACATTATAAAGATGAGATCAGTAACCATGCTATTCTCAGCCATGCTGGAGCCAGTGGTAAAAATCAGTGATACTTACCCTGCTGGGTTGATTTTGACTGCTGACTTTTTTGGCACCCTTCAAATTCTACACCCAGGTACCTCTCTGGCCTCCCCCTAGGCCACCAGCCCTATCAGCCATGCTCCTCCAAAATTTTCAGGATCCTGTCCCCAGGGAGTGAAATAAATGAATTAGAATGTCCCCTTTCCCGCTGTTGCCATCTTGGCCGTGCTGGCCCGGGAGAAGGAGCCGTACTCCAGCCAATGATAAATGAGCCCAGAGAGTTACACTCGCCCTGCAGACAGACGTTTACCCAAGGTCAGAGGAACACAACCAGAAGCTACAATTTTCTGATAGGCTTCTCGAATTAGCCGGCAGCTGTCCTGAAGGTTGTAAAGATTGACATTCACATCGCCTAGGTCAGCTACTGTGAGGGACTGGAAGGGCAGGGCCCCGGTGCTGGGATTGACAGTCCGCAGCATCACAGATTCTTCCCGGATGCGACGAGGTCCAAATCTGGAGGAAAAGAATCACCTCTCAGTCACACGCCAAGGTACGGAGGCTCTCTCTGCCTAGGCCAGTGCTTTGCAGTCTCATGTCACTGACCTCTGGGGACCATGAGTCTCTTCTGTGGGTTTTTGCCTTGTGAGATGTTCACCAGTTTCTCTGGCCTGTACCCACTAGATGTCAGTAGCACTTCCTCCCTGAGTTGTGACAAGCAAAATCCCTCTAGGCATTGCCAGATGTCCCCTGGGTGCAAAACCACCCCCACTGAGAACCACCGATCTAGGAGATACATATTTTTTTCTCCTTTTCTGTAGTACTGGGAATCAAACACAGGACCTTGTGCATGCTAAGTAAGCTCTCTACCTCCCAGCTCTAGGTTGTATACTGAAGAGATTAAAGGCATAGATTTGCTGGGCATGGTGACACACACCTTTAATCCCAGCAATTTGGGAGGCTGAGGTAGGAGGATTAAAGTTCAAGGTCAGCCTAGGCAATCTAACAAGACCCTATCTCAAAAAAAAAAAAAAAAAAAAGTAAAAGGGCTGGAGATGTATCTCAGTGGTAGAGCACCTCTAGGTACTGCAAATAAACAAGGGCACAGAGTTAGAAGCCCACTCATCACCATTTATTAAATGATATCAGATAATACTTTAATCTCCCTGAGTCTCAGTTTCCAAATCCACAGAATAATGGTATTTACTTCACATTGCCATTCTAAGAATTAAATGAGGTAATCTATACAAAGTGCCTTACATTTAATAGACATTTAATAAATGATGGCTTTGGAGCTGGGCCTGTAACCCATACCTGTAATCCCAGTGACCCAAGGAAATGAGGCAGAAGGATCACAAGTTCAAAACCAGCCTTGGCAATTTAGTAAGATCGTTTCAAAAATCAAAAAAACATAATAATAATAATAACTAAACAATTAAGAAGGGCTGGGGATGTAAATCAGTGGTAAAGTGCCCCTGGGTTCAATCCCTAGTACCTAAATAAATAAAATAAGGCTTTAACTATTCAGCCCGATACAGTTAGATCTGAAGAGCTGAATTAGAAACTGCTGATGCTCAATCATTAGGAAAATGGATTTTACTTTCTCTAATTTGATCCTGAGAAAATTTCCTTAATACGAGTTTCTTTTCGTTTTGTTTCCAGGCTGGTGATACCTAGAGATTTGGGGGAGGGACAGTCAGTTTCCATTTTCCAATAAAATGCCACCAGCCAGTGTATAACGGGTCGAAAGCGGAGAAGACACCGGCAAGGTCCCAGGATGGGGCGCCAGGACCCCTTCCTGACCAATGGAGGACGCCGAGATGACCAGCCCTCCAACCACCTGCTGAGCCCGTGGATTGCTTGTAGAGGAAGGAGGGGAATGGTCGCTCACACCATTTCGGAGCCGGCCACCAGCTTCTAACCTACCCCGAGTGAGCGGAGGTGTCTGTCCACATGCCTTCCACGTTCCATAACCAGCCCAGCCACGTGTCCCCAGTCCTGACGCTTGGGGCTTACCTCGCACCGGGCCGGTTGGAGGTGCCAATGTCCAGGGGCACCCCAACGAAGGCAGCGTCCAGCCCCTCGGGGGAGGTCTGCACCGGCAGGCGCATCATGGAGCAGATGCCCACAGACCGGGCCACGAACTCGGAGCTAGGGGGGTGGTTCCGGGGGACGTCGGAGGCCGGGCGGCTGGGGCTGCGCCCCGGGAGGCAGAGCCCGGTGGCAGGTCGCGCGCGCGCGCTAGACCCCAGGACCCGGGTGCCACAGGACGTCAGCAGACGCAGCATGTCGCCCGCCCGCTCCCGAGCCCGCGAGGCCATGGGACCGGTGTGCACCAGAAGGTCCCACTAGCCAGCCAGGCGAGAGTGCCAGGCCCGGAGCTGCCCGGGCTCAAAGGGCAGAGCGCCCTGGGGATCAAAGGCGGGGGAGGGGCCTCGGGGGCCAGCATCTCCGTCCCCAACCCCGTCTGAACTTCAGCCTCTGGCTCCTTCGGTAAACAGAGCCAGGCAGGGCTCCCAGCTCCGGCCCACGGATCCTGCCCCAGGTGCACCTTGCGTCCCCCTGCACCTGGCCTCTGGCAGGCTCTTCTCCCGTCCAGCATGACATCTTTAAAGACCAAAAGATTTCAAGGAAAGAGGTCTCTCTTTAAACAATGGAAATGAGAATGCATTTTAAAAAATAACATATGAAGGGCTGAGACTGTAGCTCAGTGGCAGGCGCTTGCGTAGCATGTGTGAGGCACTGGGTTCAATCCTTACCACCACATAAAAATAAACAAGTAAAATAAAGGCATTCTGTTCATCTACAACTACAAAAATTTTTTTTAAAAATAATAATGTATCAAGGAATGTTTGAGCTGAGTGTGGGGTGCTGAACTGTAATCCCAGGGACTGGGAGGTTAAGGTAGGAAGATACAAGTTCAAGTCCAGCCTCAGCAATTTAGCAAGACTCTGTCTCAAAAGTGAAAAAATAAAAAGAGCTGGGAATATGGCTCAGTGGTAGAACACACCTGGGTTTAATCCCCAGTACCAAGAAAAAAGAGAAAAAGTAGAGTTCTCAGGAAGCAGAATCTAATTTTTAATTTCCCCCAGGAAACAGAGTCTAATTTTAAAATTTTTCCCCCCTGTTTTTTTTTTTTTTTTACAGGGAATTGCACACAGCGCACTCTATTACTAAATTACAGCCCCAGGCCCTTTTAATTTTTAGTTTTTTTTTTTTTTTTTTTTTTTGGTGCTGGGAATCAAACTCACAGCCTTGTGCTTGCAAGGCAAGCACTTTACCAACCGAGCTCTATCCCCAGCCCCTAGTTTCTTATTTTGAGGCGTAGTCTTGTTAAGTTGCTGAGGCCTGCCTTGAGTTTGCGATTCTCCTGCCTCAGACTAGGAAGTTGCTGGGATTACAGGCGTGTGCCACCGTGCCTGGCTAACTTTGTTTTTTAAAAGGAGGGCTGGGGGTATAGCTCAATGATAGAGCATATGCCTAGTTTTCATGAAGTCCTGGGTTTGATCCCCAGTGACACACACGCACGTGCACACACACACACAGACAAATAAATAAATAAATGGAAAAGGACTTCGGACCAGCTGTAGGGAAGGGCACAGAACCAACAGGCCACTTATCTGACCAGGACAAAGTTCTATAGTAGTAAATAATGAGTTCATTGTTGCAAGAGGCCTTTAAGCAGGTCCTGACCATTTTCCAGAACAAATTCAACAATTTCTGTTACTGTCCAACACTCAGATTCTATTATTTCTTTCATATCGTTTGTCCTGAATGTACCATTTTCTTCTGATTTTTTTTTTCATTCATCTCACAAATATTTGTTGAGTGCCCGCTATGTGCCACGCACCAGATGACCACGACTCTAACTTGTTTCCATCATTCCCTACTGCACGAATTCCCTCCTCCTATCTTCAGGTCCCATTTGAGATGGCACGGACATTGACCAATCAGAACAGGTGCCAGTTGGCGAGGCGCAGTGAATATCGGTACAAAACCGAGAGCATCAACCTCGAAGGCACCTGCCTTCAAATCAGCCTTCTTCACCATTTTGAGATGTTCAACATGAAAGAGTTTGGATTCAAAATCCATTAATGTTATCACTCGATATTCCAAATGTACATTTGTTGAAAGAAAAATGTGAAATTCCACGGTTGTGAATTTCTCCTTTGTTTGAGCTGTGCTGGTGATCAAATCCAAGGCCCTGGGCATCCTGGGCAAGCGCTCTAGCTCCCAACTGCACCCCCAGCCCCTGTATCATTTTCTTTAGGTGCCACAACAGGAAAAAGGTGGGGCGGGGAGGCACCGTTCTCCTAAACCCTAGTTCCTATATCAGCTGCGGTTTGGGTTTTTTGTTTTGGGAGGGGGGGTACTGGGGATTGGACTCAGGGGCACTGGACCGCTGAGCCACATCGCCAGGCCTATTTTGCATTTTATTTAGAGACAGGATCTCACTGAGTTGCTTAGGGCCTTGGCCTCCACAGCCGCTGGGATTACAGGTGTGCACGACTGCGCCCAGCAACTGCAGCCTTTTGATCAGCCTCTGAGGGCAGTAAGTTGTGAAAATCAAGTAGTTAGTACATTGTGAGCGAGCGCACCGTTGAACAGATCTTCCAGAACTGTGGAGAACAGCTCCTAGGCGATGACTCGACTCTGACAGCCACAAGTTGGGGGAACATTACAGGCTTCGGCTGCCCCTGTGGATTCCCTCTGACCTGGCGAATGACACAAGGTTCTGCCACACTTGGAACTTGTCAGAAATAACCCCGCAGCATCTCTAGCAAGATGCCCCGCTGGGGGCTTTCTGTAATACCCACTCACCCTGTTATATCAACACTCACCTTTGCCTTCTTTGTTCCTGACCCTAAATAAAAAAGAGCTTTTTTTTTTTTTTTTTTTTTTTTTGCTTTTTGGGGTCCTGTGGGTATTGAACACAGGCTCTTAAACTTGCTATGCAAGTGCTGTACCACTGAGCTACACCCTTAGCCAAAAAAGAGATATTTTTGATCAAGTTTAGTGCATTAGTCCATTTTCTCTTGCCATATCAAAACGCCTGAGGCTGGCTACTTATAAGAAAGCCTACTTAGCTCGCAGTTTTGGAGACTGAGACCAAGCTTGGGTAGCCCCATTGGTCAGGTCCTTGGTGAGGTCTTTACCAGCAATGCTATCACAGTGGTAGGACAAGAAGCCAGAAGCCAGTCTTGCTCTTTTTAAAACAATCTACTCTCTTGGGAACTAACTGGGTCCCATCAGAACTACATTATTCCCTTCCTAGGGTGACCCTAATGACCTCATTACCTCCCACTACACCCTCACGTTTTAAAGTTTCTACCACTTCTCACATGGCCACACTGGAGACCTTTAAGGGATGAACCACATCATACCACTTGGAATACATTCATATGTTAAAGAAAAAAATTCAATCATATTTGCTAAAGCATGAGAAGGAAGACTGTAATGGGTATGGGGACTGTAGCAACAGGGTTCTCCAGAGGGGGAAAGATTGGGCTCCAATCAGTACAACATTGCCAGTGGCTATAGACAAAGAGCAGAGTGTGGGGGCCAGTCAATGGAAAATGACCAAGAGGAAACATCAAAGGTAAAGAGTATCCTGGCTCACCTGCCCTAAAAGGAGGTTGCTGAAGACAGGCCGGGGTGATCAGACATCACCTGCAGGAATTGACCAGATACTGAGAATGATCAGATATCCATGGTATGGAGTTCTTACTAAACTGACTTGGTAGGGTTCTTTGCTAAAACTTTATTTTGTATGGAAACACACAAATAGGCCCAAAAGAAGGTTCAGAAACCTGAATAAAGTTTGACCAAGCAAAGAATCTGTCACATCAAAGTGAGTCCAAATCCAGCCAGGCACGACAGCGCATACCTGGTAATCCCCGGGACTCAAGAGGCTGAGGTAGGAGGATCATAAGTGTGAGGCCAGCCTGGGAAACTCAGTGAGACCTTGTCTCAAAGATACTTATTTATTTATCTATTTATTTATGCATGTGTTGGTACTGGGAATTGGACCCAGGGGCACTTTACCACTGAACTACATCCCCAGTCCTTTTTTATTTTTTATTTTGAGACAGGGTCTTGCTAAATTGCCAAGCCTGGCTTTGCACCTGAGATCTTCCTATTTCAACTTCCAGAGTCACTAGAATTACAGGTATGTGCCACCACACCTGGCAAAATAAAAAAATTTCAAAGAAGGGCTGGGGATATAAATCAGTGGTAGAAGCTTACCTAGCATTTGTGAGGCCCGGGATTCAAATCTGTTTACTTTGCCTATAAGGATATACACTCAACGACATCTCATGGTATAGTTCACATATCCACATGGAGTTACTGCCAACAATACCATTTTTAATATAGAGAGTAGCGTGTATTATTTGATCATGTGATTGGTTATTCAATCTCTGATCAGTTTGTCCCATGAACATCTGAAACCTGATTAATCTCACAACTTTTGTTCAGACACTAAGTAATTGGCCCTTTCTATCCCTCTAGTGTAAAATGGGCCTCCTGCCATTCATTTGCAGGTGTGTGTCTGTAAACTCAGTGGCTCAGGAGGCTGAGGCAGGAGGATCCAGGTTAGAGGCCAGACTCAGCAACTAAGACCCTGTCTCAAAATAAAAAATAAAATAAAAAGGGGCTAAGGGATGTGGGTCAGTGTTAAGTGCCCCTGGGTTCTATCCCTAATATCAGAAAAATAAAATAAAAATAAAGAGCCTCCTAGGGCAAGAGAAAGGGAGGGGAGAACATGGATTTATCTAAAGAAAATACCCATCCCTGAAGGGGAGAAAGCATCACTGACATGCAATTTCAGAGTCAGGCCAGGAGAGGGCCCGGGAAACCGCTGCTTGGTCACCTAACAGAGAGAGGAAGAGCAGAATTCAGGCCATGGACAGAGCTCTTCCTCAGTCAGATGACAGTTCATATCACAGCTGTGACACAACTAATGTGTCTCCCTTTCAACTGACACCTGAGATTCTGTTAACAGGGTAACTTTAGGAGAGACCCTAAGGCTGCACGCCTCCTAAATCGTCCGGAAAAAGAGCTGAGTCATCTGACTTCATCCTGAGACCTCAAGAGTTTTATTACATAACAGTCTATCTTAATATAATCTTTGCACCACTTAGTTTTCTTTTTAAAATATTTTTATTACTTTATTTTATTTTGTTTATTTATTGCTTGTGCTGGAGTTAGGCTTACCCTTCCTTCCTTAATTATTTTTGTTGCTGTTGTTTTGGTACCAGGGACTGAACCCAGGGATGCTTAACCACTGAGCCACATCCCCAGACCTTTTTATTTTTAATTTTTATTTATTTTTTTTTAAAGGAAAAAGAAGTTTTATTGCTTCGCCAGCAAACTTTTTATTTTTTGTTCTGAGACACGGTCTCCCTAAATTGCCCAGACTGGCCTTGAACTTGCCATCTGCCTGCCCCAGCCTCCCAAGCCTCTAGGATTACAGGTGTGCGCCATTGCATCCTACTCTTAAAGTTTTCTTGAAGAAAACATGGAGATTTTTCACAAGCTCCAGCCAGCCTCAGATGTGTTTGCTTTAGATGGCACTCTGCCAGGGTAAGGACTTCAGTTGCTGCTTCTACTACTCCCCCTCTTAGTACTGGGGAGCAGATCCGGGTGTGCTCTATCACTGCACTGCAACCCCAACCCTTGCCATTTTTAAATTTTTTTTTAGTTGTCAACGGGTCTTTTATTTATTTATATGTGGTGTTGTGTATCGAACCCAGAGTCTCACACATACCAAGCAAGTGCTCTATCACTGAGCCACAACTCCAGCCCTCCATTTTTTAATTTTTAAGACATGGTCTCAATAAGTTGCTGAAGCTGGCCTCAAACTTGGAATCCTCCTGCCTCAGCCTTCCATGTAGCTGAGATTACAGGCATTCACCACCACACCCAGCTGAGTTAGCTACTTCTGAGTAGCTGCTCTTCTCTGCAAGGTGAGAACTGCTACCTTATCCTTCCTGTCTGCCCAGTGATGACATACCATCACCATCAACCTGATCCTTAGAGAGAAAGGCATTAGACAAACTCAAGGGATGATTATTCATTTTAACCTGTATATTCTGGCTAAATAGATCTGACTCAAGTTATTAGTAAGACTGAATACTCAATAATTGATGACCAAAGGGACTGTGACTTAAAGCTGAGGTTCTAAAGTAGCACAGAGCTTAGGGACACAGGGGAAACTGTGTTTTAGACAAAAATGCATCTGTAAGCCAATGTGTGCTATCAATTAAAACCGGAAAAACATCACTGTATATGCTTGGAGGTTAAGAATGCTTGCAGTATAGATAGAGATCTTCCACAAATAAAGCATGTATGATACAATGTTTCCTGTGGTATAATAAAATCAATGGCACCATAAAATACTTGTTCTCTTTTATGGCTGGCTTTTTACATCTCAATTTCTTCCTGAATTTGACACTTGACATATTTTCATTTGTACGTCCTGTTATGGAGTGTGCGAGAATTACAAACCACCACGCATTTTGAGCCAAATTGAAAGGAGAAAAAGGTCCTTTAGTGAGCATGTCAGGCAGGCAGTGACTGGGAACAGGCTAACGCCTCAAAGAACTCCCAGCACCTGAATTTTGAAAGTACAAGAGTTTATAAAGGGAAAATTCACAAAAACCATAAGGACAATTGAGGCACGTGTAGGTCAGAAAAGACCTTGTTGAAACAGATTTTTGATTACATGAGAGAATGGTTTTGATTATACATTTCTGAGTATTTTTGTTACACATCAGGGTCACAGTCAGGGACATGGGAAGGTCTTGCTGTACTGTCAACATAGATACAGCTTCAAGAGACTGAAAGGAAAACATTACTAGCAAGCATACAATGGAGTTGGGTCAGAACAAAATGGCCTTACTTTGGTTCTTTTTCATTTCTCTTCTGATTACCCTATAAAATATTTATATTTGATAAGACATTGAAACACCAAGCCAATGATGTCACTGTACCAGGACAATTGGAGATGGTTTGCCTGTTTGATTTAGGTCAGAGTGATTGGTAGAAAATGAATCTCATCACCTGCTGAATAACCAAGAAGGGGACAAAAGGAACCTCTGTGTGACCACCATTCCCAGAGCTACTCTCAAAATTGTTTTGAAGCTCTTTTTGTTGACCTGTCTTGCTATGTTGCCCTGGCTGGCCTTGAACTTCTGGGCGCAAGCAATCCACCTGCCTCAGCATCCTGAGTAGCTGCCACAGCACCAGGCTAAAATGAAGCAGTTTCTGATTGGATTGGGTATTTTTGTGGTGCTGGGGTCAGATCCAGGACTTTGCACATGGTGGGCAAATGCTCTACCCCTGACCTACAGCCACAGCCCTTAAAAGGGTACATTTTTGTGGATAATTACAATCATGAATAACAAGTCTCAGAAATTTCCATTTTGCCTGGCTTCCATTTTTCTGCTGGCAGGCAATAAGAAAATTGCAAAAGCCCATCAGCAAATGTTGGAAGAAAACACCATAAGCTCATCAACAGCTGTTTGCTCAAAATAGTTTATCCATCTACTTCAGCTTTCACTGGGCATGAGCCAAGTGCCAGGCATTGGTTATGTCTGTCAGGGGTAGAAAGCAGGATAACAGCTTTCTTCCCCTGGAGGGAACTGGTGATAAATTCGACAGCATATAATCTAATTTTTAAAGTTTCAGCCTGGTGCAGTGGTGCACACCTACAATCTCAGCTACTCAGGAGGCTGAGGCAGGAGAATCTCAAGTTAGAGGCCAGCCTGGGTGGCTGAACAAGATCCTGTCTCAAAACAAAATAAAAAACAGACTGGCCATGTAGCTTACTGGTAGAATACTTGTCTAGCATGTGAGACCCTGGATTCCATCCCCGGTACCACAAACATAAATAAGTAAATAAAATAAAGACACTAAACAAAAAAGAAATTTTAATATGCAATGATTTGCGGTGGTCAGAGTGTTTCAGATGGGCAAGCTATTTGGACTTCTACTTCCAGCAATAGAGACAAAGAAAGAGACTTTATTTACTTTTCTGCCTAGAACAACCCAAAGATGGACCAAAACAGGAAAGAAGAATAAAAAAGTTTTTAAGACCCATTGCACATCGGGCCCAAAGGAGAGTAATCTTTGAAAAATGGACAACATATAAGATGAGTGCTGTTATTGTCCCAGTTCACTGCCTTGAGAGTTACCAGCTACCGTGCACAGAAGGAAAACCGAGACAGTCAGTGGCATCCCTGAGCTGAGCAGAGCCAAGAGTCCTGGAGACTGAGGCAGCTAGAGTACCAAGGAGAAGGGGGCCAGGACAGCAGCACCGAGGCCAGTAGAGGGCACACTTCTAGAATTCAGCAGACTACCTGGGCAGGCGTGGAGGCAGGCAGGCAGGCAGGCGTGGTGGTGGTGCGCACCTGCAATCCCAGCTACTCAGGAGTCCCAGGCAGGAGGATCCCTTGAGCCTTGGGGTTCAAGGATGCCTGGACAACATGGCAAGATCCTGAGGAAGAAAAGAAAGAGAGGAAGGAAGCACGCAAACAAGCTACCTGAGGCTTTGGGAAAGAGCTACATGGATGTAGCGCAGTGGTAAATTGAGAGCTTGGCATGCACGAAGCCCTGGGATCAGTCCCAGCACTGCGAAAAAGAAGAAAAACCATGTAAGAAAAAAAAAAAAAAAAAAAAAAAAAAAGGAGGAGGAGGGGGAGGAGGAAGAGGAGGAGAACCGTGTAATAGGATTAGAGGGAAGGGTGTCTGGTGATCACGCCTATTACTACCAACTGGACTGGAAAGATCCCATCATTTATGGGGCATTAGGAAAAGTACTTATGAAGGTCTTCCTCAGGAAAAGAATTTGGATTGCTTTGGTTCTGCCTAACAACCCTTAAAAGAAAGACTCAAAAGAACCAAAAAGTGGAATCTTTAGAACAAGACTCAGGAAGATCTATGGGAATACAAAAATACCCAGAACACCAAACAACTCAAAATTCACAATATCTGGCAGCAAAAAAAAAAAAAAAAAAAAAAAAAAAAAAAAAAAATGACCAGGTAAGAAAAGAGCTAAAATATGAACCATGGTACAGAGACAAAGCAATTAATTAAAACTAACCCAAACTCCCTGGGTTTGGTGGCACATGCTTGGAATTCCAGCAGCTCAGGAGGCTGAGGCAGGAGAGTCTCAGGTTTAAAGCCAGCCTCAGCCATTTAGCAAGGCCCTGTCTCAAAATAAAAAATAAAAAAGGACTGGAGATGTGGTTCGGAGGTTATGCATCCCTGAGTTCAATTCCTGGTACCAAAAAACAAACAAACAAAAAAAGACCCAGAAGTGACACAGATGTTGGAATTAGCATCAATGACATTGAAGATTACCATAACTATATGCCACATGTTCCAAGTGTTAGAGACATGGGAGATAAAAATTGAACTTCTAGAGATGAAAACTATAATGTCTGAAATTAAAACCACAAGGGATAGGAGTAAAGGTAAATTAAACACTGCCAGGGGAGCTGGGGTCGTGGCTCAGTGGTGGAGCACTTGCCTGGCATGTGTGAGGCACTGGGTTCAATCCTCAGCACCACATACAAATAAAATAAAGGTATCTTGTCCATCTACAACTAAAAAACAAACAAACAGAAGACACCGCCAAAAAAAATTTGTACATTTGCGTTGGGAATCAGTAGAGTCTGTGCTTCGCATGTGCAAGGCCCTGTTCAACCCCACCACCAAAAGGAAAAACAAGACAAAAAAACAGAAGAAAACCAAACGAAAATAAGTAATATTGACTAAGATGTGGCTCAGAGATAGAGCTCTTGCCTAGCATGTGTGAGGTCCCAGAATGGACCCCAGCATACACAAGGAAAAGAAAAGTAAGCTTGAAAAACACAGTAATAGGGGCTGGGGTTGAGGCTCAGTGGTAGAGTGCTTGCCTAGCACCTGTGAGGCACCGCATAAAAATAAATAAATAAAGGTATTGTGTCCATCTACAACTAAACATTTTTTTAAAAGAAGAAAAACACAGGAATAGAAGCTACCAAGAGTCAGAGGGTGACAAAGAGAGGACAGAGAGAAGAAAGCATCATTGAATTCTGGATCAAATCAAGCGGCCTAATGCATGTGCAATTGGAGACCTCAAATTTTCTCCAAACTTAATGAAAAATAAAGCCCCAGTGATCCAAGCAACTCAGTGAACCCCAAGCACAACAAACTGTAAGAAAAACGCAGTTATTTATCTAAGTGAAAGCTTACTTGGGACATTCAAATCTTTCGCAATTTCAATATAATGGTTTTCATAAACTTTTACAAAAACGAAACCCCATCAAGCCTATAAATCATTGTGTGGGTTCCTGGATATCCAATTTTTCCAATATCATTTGAGAAATTTCTTTTGTAAATATAACAAAAGTGTGCTAGCCTTCACTGCTCGGTCTTTGTATTCAGAAATGTAGGATTTCCATCATTTGACCCAGTTATTCCACTTCTCAGCATATATTCAAAGAACTTAAAATCAGCAAACTATAGCAAAGGCAGCCATATCAATGCTTTTAGCAGCTCAAGTCACAATAGCTAAGCTATGGAACTGTGGAACTATGGGAGTTTGGTGCCCTTCAACAGATGAATGGATAAAGAAAATGTGGTATACGTGCACAACGGAATATTACTCAGTCATAAAGAAGAATGAAATTATGGCATTTGCCAGTAAATGGATATTGCTAGGTGAAATATGCCAATTAAAAAAAAAAAAAGGCCAAATGTTCTCTCTGATATGTAGATGTTAACACACAATAAGGGTGGGCAGAAGGGAAAAATAGAAGTTCACTGGATCAGACAAAGGGAATGAAGGGAAGCGAGGGGAGATGGGAATAAAAAAGACAGTAGAATGAATTCCACATAACTTTCCCAAGTTCGTATATGGATACACACCAGTGAAACTCTGCATCATGTCCAACCACAAGAATGGGAATTGATACTCCATGCATGCATATCAAAATACAGTCTCCTGTTATCTAAAAAGAACAAATTAAAAGACAAGAAATACAGATTTGCCCTCATCTGATGAAGTCTGAAATTCTATGTTCATTTTTATTTATTGTTGCGGGGCTGGGGACGGAATCCAGGGCCTTTTGCGGGCTAAGCAGACAGTCTACGGCCGAGCCGCATCCCTGGGTTCCCGGCGTTGCTTTATTCCGTTAAACCGAAGCACTGCACAGTCTCCGTTGCGCACTTCCTCCGGCCAAGGCGAGAGCCCTGACCTGCACAGCAAGGCAGCCGCAGGAAGCCACGCCCGGCGCTGCTGCCAGGCCCGAGCGCTTGGGCCCGCCACTGCCCACGCCGTGTCCCTGCCGGACGTGGAGCTCGACCCGTTCTCTTGAGCCGATCCGGCCCAGGGTGGACCCCGGCCGCCGGGCCAGCCTCCGGGATCCGGAGCCCGCCTGAGCGCGGATGCAGGAGCCCTGGGTTCAAGCCTCAAAGGGGGCGGCCTCCCGGGACTCCCGCGGCAGCCACGAAAACCTTTCGCGGCCCCTTAAAAACTCCCGGCGCGAGAGCCCGAGGAAGATCGCAGCGCAGCCTCCCCAGCCGCGGAGGATGGGCGGGGTCGGGGTCGCCTAGCAACCAGGAGCCAAGCTCGCCGGGGCCAGGCATTGGCCAGCGCGCGTCACGTGAGCGGGCTCCGAGGCCACTGGGAGAGGGCGCCGCGGTCACGTGGGGCGGCGCCGCAGCGCTCGCACCAACCGAGATCGCGGAGCTCGGTTTGAAGAAACTGCGCGGTGGAGTTTCCGCCCTGTGGTGGTGCGAAGTCCGGGCGGTGACCAAGGAAGCAGCAATGGCCATTGAGGTCTCTCTGCGCCGGCCGTGGTGCGAAGCGAAACGGTGCAGAATTGGTCGTGGGGGAGCGTTTCCTCTGAATAAGCCTTAACGTGTGCCAGGCGCGTGGGCGCCCGCCTGTCCTGGTGACTGGGGAGGCTGAGGCAGGAGGATCTACAGTTCGAGGACAGCCTCAGCAACTTAGTAAGACACCGTCTCAAAATTTAAAAATAGAAAGGGCGGCTGAGGATGTAGCTCAATGGTTAAGCACCCCTGGGTCCACTCCCCAGCAACAACAAAAAAAGACAATTATGTCAGAGGAAAGTTTCCTCTAGGCAGAGGAAGTTCTGACCAACCAGTTCAACGCCAGCAAATGTTAGGCGGTATGACGTTTCAAGACGAGGGATGGAAGTTAACGATACTGATATTGGACAGTGTTTACTCCGCTCTGAAAAGAAGAGAGATGCACCTGGAGCAAGAGAAGTATTTGGTGTTTCAGTACTGGGGATTGAACCCAGGGGTGCTCTACCCCTGAGCTACATCTCCAGCCCTTTTTATTGTTTATCTTAGAACAGTGTCTTGCTAAATTGCAGAGGTTGAACTCGAACTTACGATCCTCCTGCCTCAGCCTCCTGAGCCGCTCGGATTATAGGTGTGCGCCCCTGCGCCCAGCGGAAAATTCTCAGTACATATTTTTATGTATACGTAGGAGTCATGGGTTTCTTTTACTTTCTCTTCTTTTTTGTTTTTTGTTACTGAACCAAGGACGCCACATCATATCACTTCTCTGCTCAGAACCCTCCAGAAAAGGCTAGAGATGTAGCTCAGTGGTACAGCATTGCTTAGCATGCTCTGGATTTGATCCTCAGCACCAGAAAATAAAACAGCAAACCCCGTCCAATGACTTCCTAGTTCAGTCAGTAGAAGTCAGGGTTCTTACAGTTAACTTAGCATTCTCATCCCACAGACTCCTATGCACATGCCTTTAAAAAAAAAAAAATTGGTTGTGAATGGACACAATATGTTTTTAATTTATTTTTACGTGGTGCTGAGGATCAAACTCAGTGCCTCTCGCATGCTAGGTGAGTCTCTAACCCTGAGCCACAACCCCTGCCCTCCACTCGACTTTTAATTCACTCACCCCAGAAGTGCTGTCCTTCACGCTGTTTCTCAAACAAGGCAAACAGGATTAGGTCTCTGTGCTCACTTTTACCTGTGTTGAGTATCTTCCTGGATGTCCACATGTCTTACTCCTCCAATCACCTGCTTGATGTCATTTGTTTATGTACCCATGGCACTGGGGATTGAACCCAGGGGCACCCTATCAATGAGCTACATCCCCAGCCCTTTTTATTTTTTGAGACAGGGTCCCACCAAATTGCTGAGGGTCTTATCATTCTCCTTCCTGAGCCTCCTGAGCTGCTTGGATTGCAGGTGTAAACGACTGCACCTGGTTTGAATGCCACTTTGTAAGGGAGCCCTTCCCTAACCACCCTGTGCCACGTAGTCTCCATCTGTCAACCCACCTGCATGCTCCATTGCTTTCCCACGATACATAACACTTAATCGCCACCTGACACATTTTTATGTTCTTTGTCCATTACCCCAACTAGAATGTAAGTTCCACATGAATGAACAGTGATTCCTGGTTGTACTACTGGTACCTGGAACAATGTCTAGCATGTAGTAGGTGCTCATTATTGTTGAAGATATGCATAAATGTTCTATGCCAACATGGTTCTGTTACTTGTTCAATGGACCAAATACTTATTGAGTGGACAAGTGTTCCAAATGGGTAAAAAACTTCCAACAATGCTGGCAGTGTCCCCTCAGAATGTTCCGTATCCACTTTGTACCTTTAAACCCAATTCTTTATAATCCTGACCTTGATATTCCTCCATAACTATGATGTGTTGTTCCAAGAAGGACACCCAAGATTTTTTTATGTGTGTGAAGAATCAAATGTTTCTTGAAGAAAAGACAGTTGAATACCACGGCGGGTACTGAACTAGGTGTGTCAAGAATAGATCAACAAAGCCCTTCTTGGGAACAGTAAGTGAAATAGGCTTGTTCAATCCAGAGGGTTCTTGGGAAAATTCACCTTCTCCAAGTTCCCTGAAACCTGGAAATTTGCAACCTATGATTGACACCTTTATCCCTGATTAAAATACAAATAACCTAAGAGCGATCATGATTTCAGCAGTTATTACTACTCCAGTGTTGGTTCAGATCCTTTCTTTTTTTTTTTTTTTTTTTCTTCTTTCAAAATACATTTTATTAGTGGCACATGGAATTTAAAGTGAAGCAATGACTTTCCAGAGAGAAGGTAAGCCCTGACAGACTAAAAGACTGAGCAGATACGGCACAGCAGAAAGACCGTTTCCAGTGCAACGAGGGAGCGACAGTTCTCTTCACCAAGGAAGTGACTATCACGCTGAACACGTGAAGGATGCCCAGAACATGGAGTGTCCCAAAGCCCTAGAGATCTGTGTCCTCAGTAAATCATGGTGTCATCTCTCCATTGATTGGCCATTCCCTGCCGTTGAAGAGGCCGGGACCCGTGTGGGACAGGGGTCTGTGGCAGCTAGGGGCTAGCTTGTGGGAGAACAGTAGGTGAACCAAGAAAACCCTTAAGACTCTAAGACCGCCCTGCCCCTAGTCTCCAGCTTGGGGAGCTACAGGTGAACAGAGGGTCCTTTGCACGCATTTGCTGGAAACTTGTCTATGTTAATAAGCTGGAGAACTGAGCTTTCTTAGAAAAATCCGTTCTCCCTCTCTGAGATGAACGTCTCCCTTCAAGGATTTTCACGCTTTTGCCAAGTGTTCTCGTCACAGGGAAGGAACTCGGCACCATCTTGGGTTCCCCTGGACTGCGCACTAGCTCCTCTGCTGCAGCTGCTCCTGCTCCTCGGGCACCTTCACTGGGCCCTTCCTGTCCCCACCCTGGACCAGACTCCTGCAAGCTTTGGGTCTCCCAATCGCAAAAGGCTCCCTGCCCTGAGGCAGTTCTGTTGGGCCCAGAGCGCCCCTTCTTTCTAACCCTACACAGTGGAGACTGCTCGGGAAAGGGTCGCGAGAGACTGTCATCTTCACTGTCTTACTTGGATCTTAATATGGGCATTTCTCTCATCGCTTTGGTACCAGACCCTCAACCAAACCTTCTGATACTTATTGATCAAGGCAACAAAACGAGGGACAGATTGCATGATTTTTCCATTTCTGAATCTAATTGATTAAGCGGCATCTCCACAGCAGGCAGATGAATTTTACCCGCAAGCTTACACCTAGAACACAATCTTCAGGGGCTTAGGGCAAGGGCAAGTCTGTGATCGTGGTTTCACCAAGGTCAATGCCAGCATGCAGCTTGCTGTCCTTGGCGGCTGCCCAGGGCATGGAGGTAGAGGTCCACTTTGCTACCCAGTCTCCTGTTTTGCTGATCAAGATGAGGCCACCTAAACCTTTGAGCTTTGACTTCATATAACCCAATGACAGGTCAGCAGCCTCTTGCACGGTCTTTCCTTGTTCTCTGTGGAAGAGAGTGAGTCTGGCGAGATTCACCTTCAGGATGCTTTCCCCGTGCCCCGTGGTGGAAATGGCTCCAATGTTATTGTCAGCGTAACCTCCAGATCCTACACATGGTGAGTCCCCAACTCGGCCAACCATCTTATTAACGATTCCCCCGGTAGAGGTGGCATAAGCCAAGTTCCCTTGGCAGTCCAAGGCCACCGCACCCACGGTTCCCTCGTTTAGTGATCCAAATGGAAGACACAAATGCCCACTGCGGACCAGTGGGTGACTGGGATACTCATGGAGTACTATACTGCAGTGGGGATGGAGGCAGACCCAGAGCACACACCGCGATTCCACCCAATCCAAGTTACAGACAGGCAACACTCATCCATGGTGCCGGAAGTCACGCGTGGCTACCCGGGGGAGGGGAAGGCCAGAAGGGTCAGATCCTTTCTTGAGAGAAGGTTTTGAAAAGGAAAGTGAAGAAAGAGCAGCCCAGGAGAACTGAAATAGGTGAGAAAGTTCAGGAGCGGGCACGGGTCACAAAGTTGAGCTTGCAAGGACGAACTCTGGCCTTTGCCTCAGGCTGATTTCTGGTAATCCTACATATTGATTTCTAGTCCCAAACTTGTGAGTCAGCAAGTCATGAGACTTGAACTCAAGAGGTGAGAAGAGTTCATCGTTACCCAGAATACTTTGATACGAAATGAGCCCAGGAACACTGGAAAGGAGGAGCTTCCTGACAACTGACTGAACCACTGTCAGATCTTCAGAAAGATAAGCAGGAAAGGGAGGTGTTGCCTCACACATGCGTGTGATTCTGGCCAAAGAAACAAAAACTGCATTAGGGTAAAACCAGTAAAATGAATCTCTATTTGCTATCGATTAATATGGTAGAAATAATAAGGTGTTGAGAGAGGCTTCTCTGAGCAACGTAACCAGGAAATGACAGGGGAAATCTTAAACAATATATACTTGCCTAAAGAAAACAAGGACAACAACAAAAAACAGAAGTTCACAAAGACTTAGTTCCTGAGATTTAGTTCCTGCTATTGGCATTTAAAAAAAAATCAACCAGTGAGATGCCTTTTTTTTTTTTTTTTTTTTGACTTGTTTTTTCAACTAGAAAAGAATTAGGCAAGAACCTAGAAGAAGATAGAAGCTTTGGGTGGTAACCATGGTGAGAAAGGGTTTGGGAGCAGAACAAGGTGGCTACAAACACAAGGTATAGGCAGAGCATTTGTGTTCTACAAAAGGTTGGAATAGATGTTTACACCTTTAAAGGTGTTTTCCAGAGTGAGGAGTCTGCCACTCACTGACTCTGGGAACTTGGGTAGGTTAATTCAAGTGCCCAGGCCTCAGCTGCCTTACCCATGAAATGGGGATGGTGCCCATTTCAGTTTGGATCTGGAATGTCCCTCAAAGCCTCTTGTATTGAAGGCTTGGTCACTGACACAGCAATGTTCAGAGGCAAGACTTTTGGGGATTTCATTGGATCATGAGGGCTGTGGTCTCACTGGTGGATTAATCCATTGACAGATTAGTAATCTGATGATACTAATGGAAGGCAGTAAAAACTGCCGGAAGTGGAGTCTCCTTGGAGGGAGTGAGTCCTTGGGAGCATGCCCTTGAGGCCCTTCTTCTCTGTTTCCCTGCTGCCTGGAGGTGAGCAGCTTTCCTCCACCACACCCTTCTGCCATAACATTCTGCTTCATCTCAGGCCCAAAGCAATGGATTGACCAACAAGGGACTGAATCTGTGAGCCAACATGAATCTTTCACCTTTAAGTTGTTTATGTCCAGCAGTTTGGTCACAGTGATCAAAAACTGATTGACCCAATGTCCTCTGAGGGTATTTAAAAGAATAAAATGAGGTCCTAAGTGGTAGCAGTGTAACATAGTGCTTACACACTGTGGGATTTCTGGGTGTAGTGGCTCACGCCTGCAATCCCAACTACTCAGGAGGCTGAGCCACCCTAGGCTACTTGGCAAGACTCTGTCTCAAAAATAAAAAACAGGTCAGGTGCCATGGTGCACACCTGTAATCCCAGTGGCTCTGGAGGCTGAGGCAGGAGGATTGCAAGTTCAGAGTCAGCCTCAGCAAAAGTGAGGTGCTAAGCAACTCAGTGAGACCCTGTCTCTAAATAAAATACAAAAAGGGCTGGGGATGTGGCTCATTGGTAAAGCATCCCTGAGTTCAATCTCCAGTAAAAAACAAAACAAAACAAAACCCCTTACTGTTGTGTGTCAGGCACCTTGCAAATGATTGCTGACATTTACTGAATGCTGACTTCTTTCCGAGCACTCTTCTAAGCACTTTGTGTTGAGTTATTTAATCCTCACAAGAATCCTATGAGGTAGTATCGTAGTATTTCCATTTTACAGATTAAGAAACCAAGACAGAGAGGGGATAGTCTCTTGCCCAAGGACACAAAGGTAACAAAGGGAATAAAAGTCAGCTTCAGGCAATCTGACCTGAGCCCACAGACATTTTTCTTTTATTTGGGGGGCAAATACTGGGGATTGAAACCGGGACACTCTACCACTGAGCTATCCCTTTTTATTTTTATTTTTTATTTAGATGCTGAAGGTCTCCCTAAACTACCGATGCTGGCCTTGAACTTGTGATCCTTCTGTCCCAGTCACTGGGATTATAGATGCGCATCACTGCATCTGGCAGCAGTGAGCAATTAACAGGATCCAATCTTAGTAGCCTTGGTGGTCTAGAGCAGGATTTCAGATTCTGAGACTCCTTTCTCTTAACCTCTCCCCTACTCCACCCCATCCTGACTTAGAATTAAGTACAGGGAAACTTCTCAAGCCATTAGTGGTTGCAGGTAACAGAGGTGCGAAGTCTATCTCATGGGGTGATAAGAGGAAAGTTCACACTCTGAGTCAGATCCCAGGAGGCAATTGATCAGAGTCCAAAGAAGAAAGGAGCTGACTGGTAAGGAGTAGAGGGAACTCTGCTCCAGAGTGGTTCTCTTAAGGGGTAAGAGGGAGTTCAGGGCCATTAAACCAGTGAGCAGAGCTACTGGCAGAGGGCCCTGCCACAGGAGCTTGGTGGATCTCGGTAGGAGGGCTTGTAGAATATACCCCTGCTTCCACAGACTAGGACCTAGGTCTGGATCCTGTTTTAACACAGAGTCCACCTTGGTTTCTGAGACATGACGACTGGGTATTGTTTTCTGAGTTTCAGGATGACCTGGAACTTGTGATCTTCCTGCCTTAGCTTCCTGAGTTGCTGGGATGACAGGTATGCACCACCGAACCTGATTGACTTGTGTACGGTGCTTGGGACTGAACTGAGGGGCCTCCAGAATGCTAGCAAGTGCTCTGTCACTGAGCTACACCCCAGCCTACGCCTGCCACCTAATGTTTTGAGGAACTGCCAAACTATATCTCAAGGTGGCTGCACCACTTCACATTCCCAGCTGCAGTGTATTAGGGTTCCAGTCCTCCTATGTCCTCACCACCACTTGTATTGTCCACCTCTTTATTATAGTCCCCCTAATGGGAGGGTGCATTTAATGCATCTCACTGTGGATTTAATTTGCATTTCCATTTTCTTATGCTCACAAATTCTGTGGGTCAGAAATTGAAGGAGCAGACAGCAGATAGCTCCATGATGTTTGAAATCTCAATCAGAAAAACTCAAAGACTGGCGACAACTCACCAGCTGGGATTGATTCATCTGAAAGTGTCTTAACTCCTGTACTTGACTTGGTGGGTTTTCCTCAGCTTTATCTTCAGCTGAGCTGTTGCTTGCATTATCTACACGTGTTCCATGGTGGTCTCACTGCATGGAGTAATTTGGGTTCCCTTACAGCATAACTGCTGGTTCCAAGAGCAAGTGTTCCAAGAGAACAAGGGAGAAATTGTATTACTTAGTCTCAGAAATCACACACATTGTCACTTATGCCAGGGTCACTCTGCCATGATCCAAATGAAGGGACATAAGTCTTGCCTCTGAATGGGAAGAATGTCACCATGTTGCAGGAAGAACACCCAGGATGTGAGATATTGTTGTGGCTGTCTGGAAAAATTACTTCTGCCAGGGCTAGGAACCTGGGCACTACTAGAAAAAACACAACAGAGAAATCAATCATTCAATTATTCTAACTTCAGCTGACACCACCTGGAAATCCTGTGTAATTTCTCTGCTCAATTTACTTCAACTTGCAATGGTTATTTCAAATCTTCTCTGTATACACAAACCCTTTTCCCCATGATAATGTCCACTAAAGAGGTTAGGGATAGAGCTCAGTGGTAAAGTACTTGCCTAGCGCGTGAGAGGCCTTGGGTTAAATCCCCTGTACTACAAAAGGGGGAAACAGGTTGAAAAGGCAAAACACTCGCTTTCCTAGCCTCTTGCACCTATGTAATAAGAGTTCTGTCCAGTGAGATGCAAGCAAAAGTGTGTAGTTACTTCTGGGCAAGCCCCTGTCTTGAACAAGCAAAATAGAGGCTGCCAGTCATACTGTAACCCTCAGGGAGAAGCCAAAAGCATTGCAGAAGTATTCGCCCTGATATACTAAGCCACCGAACCAATGCAGCTATCTGACGCCAGGTCTACTACCCAATGAGAAAATAAGCCCTTATTTGTTTAAGCCAGTGATAGTATTGGTCAACCCAAAGTCAGAAGCTGCAAAGGTAAAAGGAAGGAGTTTTTTTAGAGTCTTAGGAATTCCAATTCAGGAGACACAAGTTCCAAATCAGGAAGGCAAAGAAAGTGGAGCCTAAAATGGGCAAGGGCTACAAAGTGATAAAAATTCTATGTTATAGAGAAAAATGCTACTGAAATTGAGAAAGAACAGGTGCTGTAACGATAGCAGCTATGAGCCCGATAAGACAAGACTCCCACAACCTCTTGATCTGCAGTCTCCAGGCAGGACGCGGTGTAATCAGTTTGAGATGCCTGCTAAGGGTGAGGGTGGCCAAAGTTCACATCCCTAGGCAGCAGCAGGATTCTTAACCCCTTCTCCCTTGATGACTTCCCGACTCCATTTTGAAAAGCTCCTGCCCTGTCGCTTTTATCACTTTTCTTTCGTTTGCGCCACAATCAGGCTTTTCTGTTATGGTAGCTTGATCGGGCCACTCTCCTCGATGCCCCGCTTCTCCACTTTGCCTTTATCAATGTCTTCAGCGGGAAATTCCCTCCGTCCCGCTACCAAACCCACTCGGTACTGCACCCACAGCCGTCCTGTGTCCTCCTTCCCTCCTGCTGTGCTAGAAGAGGGGTCCCTACCTGGAGCGGGGAGTGGGAGTGAATGGGGGAGAGGCTATTCTCACTCCTTCTGTCTTCCTCTTGCGGTCTGGGTTTTCTTACTCATCCTCACGCCTGGGCCTCTACCCCTCATTAGCTATGCGGCCTTAACACAGGCCACGAAGGTAGCCAGTATTGGAGTAGCTTCTAGGCTGTGCCCAATAAAGGGACTGTGCCAGGTGCTGAGCACTGCCGGAGAGAGGACCCTGGCGGAGTGCAAGGGGAGAACCACCCCCAAGGCAGGGGAGGGCGCCCGCGAGGAGCTGGGTGAGCAGCGTGGCTCGGAGGCACTGGGCGGGGCTGCGGGCAGCGCTGGGGGGCAGGCAGGGCCCGGAGCGAACCGGGCTCCACAGACCGGGCAGGATCACGGTTTAGGCTTTCATCCTTCAGTCACCACGACAGGAAGCGAACTGATCTCTCAGAGCCTCGATTTTCCTCTCGAAAAACGTGCTTCAGAACCGCTGTGTGTTCGGCAGCCTCCCGTAAGAGAGTCAAAGGCGAGGGCTGTGTCCTTACTCTTAAGTGTCGCCAGCGCCCAGCACGTGGCGGGCGCTCAAGGAACGCCTGCCGGAGGAACGAACCCGACTGGCGCGCCCGGCAGAGTTCTCCCGACGTCCACCTATCAGCGGCTTCCCTCCGCGCATTCCTCCCCTTTTCTCGCGCTCCTTCCCTCCCACGCCTCCTTCCCACTCCTCCCTCTCCAATCCTCTCCTGCCCTCGCGCCTCCCCTGCCCGGCCCCGCCCCGCGCTGCGTCGCGAAGGCGGAGGGGGCGAGGCGGGCTTTACGGCAGCCGGTTGCGGCGGGGCGGGGCGCCGGGCGGCCGGCGCGCTTGGCGGCAGCGGTGGGAGGCAGGCCGGCAGGCAGACGGACTCGCAGGCGGGTGGCGGCGGCCGTGCTCGCTAGTGAGGGCGGGAGGGAGTGAGTCACTGAGCGTGTGTGAGGGAGGGAAGGAGCGAGCGAGCGAGCAGCCAGCGCCGTCCGCCCGCAGCACCAGCCAGGCCCCGCCGCCGCCGCCGCCCCGCGCCCAGGCCGGGCCGAGCCGAGCCGAGCTGGGTCGGGCCCGGGCCATGCTGCTCACCGTGTACTGTGTGCGGAGGGACCTCTCCGAGGTGACCTTTTCCCTCCAGGTCGACGCTGACTTCGAGCTGCACAACTTCCGCGCGCTGTGCGAGCTCGAGTCCGGCATCCCCGCCGCCGAGAGCCAGGTACGCCGGGCAGCGAGCCGGGCGGCCCCGGAGCTGGCCCTCCCCGCCTCGGGGCCTCGCGCGCTCCCCTCGCTGCTGGGGAAGGACTGGGTGGGGGAGCGGGGACGGCCGTGCCCAGTTCGCCCCCGCAGCCGGGAGGGTGCCGGAATCTGTACTGCCCGCTGGGCTCCGGGGCGTGGGGTGGGGTGGGAACCGGGAGAAGGAAGGGAGGTCCCGGCCGCGGACGCACCCGCTGCAGCGTGAGGGGCACGTGGACTCCCGGGCAGCCTTCCTCACCTTCTGGCTCTTTGGTCCCTTCCTCCCTTTTAACCCCGAATTTGGGATGTCGCCGTGAACCCAAGCAGCAGCCCTCCTGGGGATTGCAAGCAGGGTTCATACAGCCTGCTTCCCCAACCAGAAATACCAGTTTGGATAGATGACTGGTAGACTTTTTCATCTTTTTTTTTTTTTTTTGGCGGGGTGGCGTGCGGGTTCCTGCTTAAATATACGCAGTTTGCTTTTAGATATACTGATTTTGCACTTTAGGGAAGGCAAAAAAAAGTTTAAGACTCGCACAACCTCGTTTTGAGGTCTTTGCAAATGCTTTCCCCCCACTACCGCATGCGTTTCCCAGTTAAATTGTTTTTTAAAAGGTAATCCTTGGTTCAACTCAGGTCGTTTGTTTTCTGCGTTCTTCTTTGGTAGTAAGCCAAAAATCTCTCCTTCCAGGTCACGGCTGAGTTTGGGTCAGTTCAAAGCTCGGTGCTTTATAAGGATATTAGCTTGAAAATGCCCTGGGATCCTCCCAGTGAGACTTAGTTTCATTTCCCTATCCTGCTTCTGGAAAGGAGTTCAGCTCCTTTTACGTTTTAAAATATGCAAAGGAATTTTTGCTCAAAATGCTTTGGGACTGCCACTAGTCTTTATCAAACATAATAGGTGACACAAACTCCTGAAGCCTTCACAGGGAAATCCTGGGATTCCGACTTGATAAAGTGGAACTTGGAGGACATATTCTAAACATTAGGAAACATAATAGAAGTCTTCCAAGGCCCCAGAATGTAAATCTCGATTTCCCACTGCTGTTATGAAATAGTTCCAAAAACTGTTGCCCAACTACAGCTTGTTCTGCCCTGTCTTATGGTAAACAAATGTGTCAATATTTTGTTCAGAAGTAGGATACCTTTCCTTTACACAATATGAACTTTAGAACCTGGCATAAATCTATTCAGAACAGATTTATTTCTGGGCCCACCCAAGGTGTCATTCAAATCTGGCAAGTGCTACAAAGACTTTAGTAAGATTTTGCACACACACCCCCCCCAACTTCTGTGAAAAGTTAATCTACAAAAACTCAGGATCCAGTTCCTGTCAATGCATCCTTCATGTGAAGAACCAGGCAAAGACAGTTTAAAGAGAGGGCAAATTGGAAAAATCAACTCTTCAGTTTTTGAAGGTGGTTTTTTTTAAAGTTGTTCTTTTCTCTAGTTGTTATGTTATCCTGATTGGGAAGTAAAATGTGTGTGTATGGTGTAAATTTATTTTGTTAAGTTTTGGGAAAGGAGAGATTAAGATTGTTTTAACTACTTTTTTGGGGAGGGGTGGGCTAGTGGTAGGGATGAAACCAGGACCTTACTCATGGTAGGGAAACTTTACCACTAAAGTGCATTTCCAGCCCACTGCACTTTTTGAGATGGCTGTAACAGAAATTTTAAGTAAATTTAAAAAGGTGTCATGTCAAAAGACAATTGCATGATCAAGGCAGACACTGTCCTCTGCCAATTTGGAAATATAGGAATTCCTTACTAGTTGAACAATTAAGTCAACTCAAATTCTTCCTCACATTTTTAGATTTTTTGCATTTACTTTCTTCCCAAACCAAATTAGCATATAGAATCCCTGGGCTCCAGCTAGTGTTAAGCCTGTATTAAATAACTGTAAACAGTCCCTGTTTTTCAAGTTTGTGCTCTTGGCTCCGTTGTAACCTGACAACATAGTATCTATTTTAAGATGTCTGGTGGTGGGTTTTCTTTCACTGGCTTGCCCATCAGGCAGGAACAGGATCCACCTTAGACACTTGAGTCATTTCCTTTAGTCAAATCATAAAAGTAAACATGGTTATAGTTTTCCCCACAAATGCTCTTCACTGGTTTGAACCCACCCCACCTCTGCCATTTACCTCCCAGGGTGTCTTCTCCCTTTCTAGTCTGTTTGCCTGTCTCCATATTCTCATAGTCCCTCTCTCTCTTTGTACCAGGGATTGAACCCAGGGGTGCTAAACCAACCACTGGGCCACATCCCCAGTGCCTTTTATGTTTATTTCTCAGTTTCTGAGACTGGCTGTGGACTTGTGATCCTCCTGCCTTAGTCTCCTTAGGCACTGACATTACAGGTGTGGGCAGTCATGACCAGGCCCCGTTCTCATTTCTTTGCTCCTATACCTGACTCCGTTTTATTTAAGGACTTTTTCCCCCCCCCCCCTCTTCTCTTTTTGATGTTTCTGGCCATTCTTACCTGCCACTATGTGTTCAGACTACTAGTCTCCGGACATTTTTGTCCACATATCCCTATCAGTAAAATGTTTCAGAACATATTCCTTGTTATGTATATAATATGTAAACTAACATTTTATTCACTGTGTATAATATTCTATATTGTACAACAATATTCTATATTGTATGCCTTATTTATGCATATGTGGTATTCTTTGTACATCGGTTGCATAATATACACGAAATAGTGTCTTATGTACATTGAACAGTCACAGAATAGAACTCAAGGAAGGATGACCTAAAATGGAAATGAAAATTCTGGTATTTTTATTTTCTTTCCATATCCATGAAGAATTGTGCATGCCTGCCCCACATTGGACATCCTTGGTTTAGAATTCAGTCTTTGATATCAGTATCAGTTGTGCATAAACATATGCATATATGATGTTAATTTTTAACAGCTCTAGTCTGATTATAGTAGTTACAATGCAATAACAAATTTAGAATAGAAACCATCTCCACTTGTGCATGTGATTAAAGCTGGGCATGTTCCCTCTCAGTACAAGTGTGGGCTTGGAAACCAGTCAGGGCTCTGTTTGATGCTTTGATGCAGACTTGGCTGGGTGAACTTCAAACAATTATCAGAATTTAGCTTCACTTTAAATTAGTGACTTGGTATTTTTGAAACATTATTATAATTTGCCCCTGTAGGTGGCATGTACAGAATGGAAGGACCCTCAGGCTTACTTAAATGCCAGGTAATAGCAGTAGCTGTGATCCTGGAAGCCCTGCTCTATCCAGCATGATTCCTGGTTCATGAAACACTGTTTTAAATCAGTGGACCTGAAAATTTCTATTGTAGCTGGTTTGAGCATGTTTATTTTCTCAGGTAATTTTCTTTTTTTTTTTTTTTTTTTCTGATAAATACAGTTTAGGAAACTTATGACACATAGAAAAAGATAAAGAAGAACATGGTCACTTATTACATCAAAACCCGAGAGAATACAGTTTACTTTTCAATGTATTTTCTTCCTTAGCTTTTTTACTTTTGTAATTAATGGGTCTTTTAAACATGATGGATCCTAAGCTATAAAATAATTTCTTATATTACTTTCTTCAATCAGCACCACATTAGTCAGCATTTTCCCATAATATTTCAAATTCTTCAGATTTATCATTACAATTTTTCTGTACTAGGGATTGAACCTTCTGTCACTAAGCTACATCCCCAGCCCTTTTATTTTATTTATTTATTTTTTAGTTGTCAATGGACCTTATTTATTTTTATGTGGTGCTGAAATTGAACCCAGTACCGCACACATGCCAGGCAAGCGCACTCTCTACCTCTGAGCCACAACCCCAGCCCCACTTTTTTTTTTTTAAGGCAGGATCTTGCTCAGTTGCTGAGGCTGGTCTCAGACTTGGTGCTCCTCCAGCCTAAGCCTCCAGAGTTACTGGGATAACAGGCATGTACCAGTATGCTGGGCCAAATTTAATTCTTAATAGCTACATAATACACCATTATATAAGTGTAGTGTAATTTATTCTTGAATTGGGAAAAATTGGAAGCAGTTATGAATAACGTCTATAGGCTTAAGGCTTTGCCCCCCATTTCTGATTATTTTCTCAGAATAAATTGTTAGATACCTAAGTGGCCAGATCAAAGGCATAAAAATTTTGGGTGGGGGGCACCAGGGATTGAACTCAGGGGCACTTGACCACTGAGCCACATCCCCAGCCCTGTTTTATAGTTCACTTAGAGACGGGGTCTCACTGAGTTGCTTAGTGCCTCACTTTTGCCGAGGCTGGCTTTGAACTCGCAATCCTCCTGCCTCAGTCTCCCAAGCCACTGGGATTACAGGTGTGCACCATTGCATTAGGCTAGTCATAAAATTTTTTGAAAGACTTTTAGTAACTTGCCAAATTGCCTCCTAAGAAGGGTTGTAAAAAGTCAAGCTGTTAGTTACATGAGGTAGAATATGGCATATAGTGGGCATGTGGTAGTAGGAGTAGTATGGTGCCACCAGATATAATTCTAAGGATTTTGTAACCAGTTCATGGCCCAGGAAAAGTATTGTTAAGATTTCTATTAATTGAAGGCTTTAGTTCAGAGACCAGAAAATAGTTGTGGTGGCACACGCCTCTAATGCTATCTACGCAGTCAGTTGAGGCAATCCAAGTTGGTGGCCAGCTTCAACATGTTAGCAAGACCCTGTCTCAAAAATGATTGGGATATAGCTCAGTCATAAAGTACTCCTGGGTTCAATACCAGTCCTGCCAAAAAAAAAAAAAGACCAGAAAACATTGGCCTCATGATTAAAAGTTTGGAGTTGTATTAATTAACCTGTTATTAAATGTTAAGATTAGAATTCAGTCTCTAGGGTGCCTTCTCTAGAGTAAGTACTAGCAGTTGTGCCATTTCTGCAGTTTTAGAACTACTAAAGTTCCTGTGGTATGTTCTTTTTTTTTTTTTTTTTTTGCGGTGCTGGGGATTGAACCCAGGGCCTTGTGCTTGTGAGGCAGGCACTCTACCAACTGAGCTATATCCCCAGCCCCTGTGGTATGTTGTTATGACTGGCACAACTGGAGTCTTCAGCACTGCAGCTTTTTGAGTTGGGTGAAATGCATGATGGGAAGCCTGTCATCATTGGTGCTCCTTTTGTTTGGCTGGTAGAGATTTGAAACCATTGATCTAATAGATATACTTGTTAAATTAGAGAATCACAGATTTGCTTTAGTACTCACGCTACAAAATAATTGGTTTTCTTGTACTCAAGCTTATTTTATTTTGGCAGGACTGGGGATTGAACCTAGGGCCTCATACAGTGGAAGCAAGCACTCTACCACTGATCCTCATCCCTGTACCTTCTAAGCCTATTTTAACAAAAAGAAATAGGTTCTTTGTTGCAATTATAATATCAACTAAACTTGTTTGTCTTATTCTTGTATTTAGTCTAAATGGAGCACATCTCTGCTGCTTTGTCTGTAAGGGATGTTTGTCCTTCCCCTGGGTTCTCATCTCCTATTTCTAGGAAATTGGGGGAGTTAGAAACACTCCATGGATCATTACACACTCCATATTAGCATCTGTCTGGACCTTACATTTTCATTGTTAGATCATGCTGCTTTCCTTAAAAAAAAAAAAAAAAAATGGTGCCATCTGCTGAGGAAGTATCGGGGCAACTAAGCAGCAATGGAACCATGTTGGCCTCTGTAAAATGGGAGTCCAGAGTGGCGGTGTCTGCCCGCTTCCCTGCCAGGTGCAGGGTATCAAAACCATCTCCTTGGTATGCTAGCAAGTACTCTGCCACGGAGCTGCATCCCCAGCCCTAGTGTGTGCATGTGAGGTTATTTTGATACTGGGGACTGAACCCAAGGGCACTTTACCACTGAGCTACATCCACCATCCTTTTTATTTTGATAGAGGATCTGGCCAAGTTGCACAGACTGGCCTCAAACTTGGGTTCTTCCTGCCTCAGCCTCCTGAGTTGCTGGGATCACAGGCGTGCTCCACCACACTTGGCCCTGGTATTCTGGGCAAGGGCAGTGTTTCAATCCTCCGGAGGGTATAGATCCTTAGTGGTGATGGACGGCTTAGTAGACCTTGCTAAAGCCACCCAGGTCATTCACCAGCTCACTTTGGGGTTGTTTGGGGAAGTTGCATGGTACTAGAGAAGAGAATGGGCTTTAATGTCAAGCTGATGTGATTCCAGTCTTAGTTCACTGTTCTTTTTTCTTTTGGTAGGGGTTCTTCACTCCTGAGCTACATTTCCAGACACATGGTGTGTGCACATGCACATACACACCTTTTTTTTTTTTTTTTTTTTTTAAAGGTAGAATCTTAGTGCCTAAGTTACTTACTGAGGCTAGCTTCAAACTTGGAATCCTCCTGTCAGCCTCTTGAGTTGCTGGCATTACAGGTGAGCGCCTCCATACACACATCTTTCAGTTCACTTCTATTTTTTTTTTTTTAATATTTTTTTTTAGTGTAGAGGGACACAATATCTTTATTTTATTTATTTATTTTATTTATTTATTTTTACGTGGTGCTGAGAATTGAACCCAGTGCCTCACACATGCTAGGCAAGCACTCTACCACTGAGCCACAACCCCAGCCCTCAGTTCACTTCTAATAGCCATATGGCCTCTATCTGTGTCCTGGGTCCATAAAATGGGATAAATAATGCCTGCTTCATAAGATGATTGTGAGAGCCACATGAGAGGATATGAAGGTAAAGTGGGAGGCTGAGGACCCGGCTTGCTGCTGGCTTGGTAAAGGTCCACTCAGCAACAGCTGGTTCCTGCTCATGTAATATGTCCAACAGGATTGCATGGACGGCCCAATGGGGCGGGCACCAGATCTTATATGCTGTGGCTGATATTCCCAGCAGGAGGGAAGGAGACATCCATGGGACAGCTTTCGACTTGTGTCCCATTACCATGCCACACAGCCTGTGATGAAGGAATATTTTTGTAATTCCAATGTCTTTTTTTTTTTTTTTTTTTTTCCCAGTGTTGGGAATGGAAACAAGGGTCCCATGCTTGCTAGGCAAGCCCCCTGATCTATACCCTCAGCCCTGCAGTCTTTCCAATCTTCCTGAGTTTGGTTTCTCTTGTAAAGAAATCAATTTTCTGTTACCAGTAGAGTGAGAATGTGTCTGCTCAGGAGATTGATCACATATCTCCTCATATACTTTTTTTGGGTACTGGACATTGAACTCAGGGGCACTCAATCCCTGAGCCACATCCCTAGAGACCGGGTCTCACTGAGTTGCTTAGTGTCTTGCTTTTGCTGAGGCTGGCTTTGAACTCACAATCCTCCTGCCTCAGCCTCCTGAGCCTCTGGAATTTACAGGGGTGTACCTTGTACATGGCTTAAATGCTGTATCTTTAGTTTCTGTGCCAGGTAACTTTATGAGGAGAGCTTTGGGAACAGGTGAGGGAGCATTGTAGAATGATAGTGAACAGACAGCTGTAATGATTATCTAGCCTCAGCTAGATAATTTGTGTGCTTGACAAATGGGGAAATGTGAGGCCTGTACCAGCTTGAGTGGCAGGCCCCTCAATTATTGGCAGAGCCAGGGAAGAACTTAAATTCCTCAGTTTGCATGTGGGCCAATGTAAAGTGGATATTTAAGGAGAAAATCTTTCAAAAAGTCCCAGTTTATTCTGAATGCCTCTTCAGAGTATATCATAATGTAGGACAGGTTTTATTTTCCCTTATGTTAAAATTATTGAACGCTTTTGTGTCTGTTTTTTTCCTTTCACAACATGTTTTGTGCTTTCAAGATTTTGTTTTGTTTGTGGTGTTGAGGACTGAACCCAGAGCCTTGTGCATGCTAGACAAGTGTTTTACTGCTGAGCTACATCCCCAGCCCTTTTATACTTTATTTTGACATGAGTCCTGCTGTGTTGCTCAGGCCTAGAACTTAAAATCCCTCAGCTTCAACCTCCTGGCCTGTACCACTACACCCTGGTGCCTTTGCCTCAATGTTTGAATGTTGATTTATACATCATAAAAAATATTTTTATTAGTAGTACATCTTCTACCTTTTTTCCACCTATGCTGAATTGTTCTCTTTTTGAATTTCTTTTCACTTTTATTTTCCCCTTATAAACTGAAGAATGATAATAAAACTTTGGGTCTGGTAAGAGAAGAAAGAATGCAAGAAAACAGCATTTGGGAACTTTTTACACCTGGCAGTGTACAAACTCACTTAAAAAATGTGCTCGTTATTTAATAGTACTGTGGTTAGCATACCAAGAATACATCATTCCAATTTTCTCCCTGCTCAGAATTAAATTTAAAATTATGTCCACTCTTTTCATAAATTCATCTTTTAATTCAACAAATATTTGAACATGAGTTATATAACAGACCAGTTCTAAGCATTTTTGACATGGTAAATGAAACAAAGTCTTTATCCTCAAGTAGCTTGCATTTTAGTGGAGCAGAAAGACAATAAAAAAGCACTTTAATAGTATATTCAGTGACAGTAACATTTTATTTTTTAAATTCATTTATTGTGGTGCTTACACATGCTAGGCAAGCATCTACTACTTAACTAGACCCCCAGCCTGTGTCAGGGTCCATTTTAAATAAGGTCCTAGGGAAGAGCTCTGTAGATGTCATATTTTATTCAAGACTGGAAAAAGTGATGTGAGAAAAATCATTCTTCAGGTAGAGAGGAGTAAGTGTCACGGCCCCAAGGGGCAGTGGACCCTGTTGAGGAACAGCAGTGGAGGTGTGAGGTGAGGTGAGGTCAGGGAGAAGCCAGGGCCAGACTGCCCAGGGTGTGCTAGGGGTAGGAGGGACTTTGGATTTCCTCCTGGGTCAGTGGGAATCAGTCCGTCAGAGGGCTGAGTGGGAAGTGTGGCCTCTGCCTGGCACCGTGCTGCTTCTCAGTGCTTTATGCTGTTACATCTTTTCTTGTTATAGATTGTCTATGCTGAAAGGCCTCTCACAGACAACCACAGATCATTGGCGTCTTATGGCTTGAAAGATGGGGACGTTGTGATTTTGCGACAGAAGGAGAATGCAGACCCTCGGCCTTCAGTGCAATTCCCAAGTAAGACGCCACCTCATGTCTAGCATCCCCTCGCGTGAGCATCAGCAGGTAGCAGAGTGTAGTAGTTCTGAGTTTGGGCTTCACTGTGGAGTCAGACTGCTAGGGTACAGATCCTGACTTTGCCTCTGTATAACCTTGGACGTTATTTGACTTCTCTAAGTTGGCTTCCTGTTCTCTGAGAAAGGTGCCATAATTAACTTCAGCTCCTAGAACTGAAGTGAAAATAACAGGTGTGAAGCCTTTGGAAGATAGCAAACTTTCGGTAAATGTCAGCTTCTGTTATCAGTGACAGTGACACCATGACATAATCTTTATCCTGGGGAAGGACTTGGGACTAGGTAAGCCTGTCGTTCCGGCTCTCTCGCTGCTTTGCATGTGGCCAGCAGCGTGCCGCCTTTGTGAGGCTTCTTACAGCTAGCGCTTGCGTCCATACTTCATGTGCTCTCTTAAAACTTGGTTGTGAGGGAAGAGATTTCTCTTTATAATTGTCATTGACAGATGAAGCTCAGATTTTACCTAGCTAGTAAGCAGAAGGCACAGGAATTAAAACTTGGTGCTTTTTCCATTATATCAGACTTGGTAAACTTTAAGCAGTTGAACCACCAAGTTCTGGTTTCCCTACCAACAAAGTTAATCATGTAAAAAGAAATTGTTTCCTGTCTTGGCTGTCTGCATTTAGATTTAGGAGATTTCTGTGTCCCTGAAATAATATGCAGAATTACGTGGGTGTCGGCCTGTACATTCATTGGATCTTGAGAAGATCCCATAGCTTTCCTTGGACACTCAAAGGGGTTCATGATCCACAGAATGTTTATTAGGTCCTGATGTCGAACTACTTGTGATGTACTGTTTTTTTCCACTCTGCCATATTCTGACACAGTTTTCTAAACAGTGTCAACCTGCAGGTCACCTGGTTTTAAAGTCTGATAACAGATGATAGGTGTCTTGGGTGATGAGACTCAGCTTGGAACACAGTGCTTCCATTCAGCCTGAAACAGGAGCTATATAAGACAATTAAGCACTGACTTCTTCAGATCTGGATTGCATTAGTCCCTTGGGGCAACTGCTAAACTTTACAAAGAGTAGTGGTTCAAATATGCCAGTCAATAAAACCAAATCTTCCTTTAGTTAATTTGGTGAGGTGTTAGTACTGGAGAGTCACTGTTTTTGTTTGTTTGTTTGTTTGTTTGTTTGTCTCCCCCACCCCCGTGCTGTTCCCCTGTGGATAAGACCATCAGTAGGATGTTAGTGGGAGGGATCTGGTTTATAAAGTGAGTAAACAGGCTTTTTAGAATAATTTTGGAGTGAACTCTGAAGATAATGTGTAACAGGGTCGAGATAAAATTTCTTGATCTGCCAAGAAGGCCTGTCCATATGTTTTGTAGTTGGTGTAGATTAGTGACCTCACAGAGATCATGCCGTCTGTTTTACTGGCTAGTTGTTTCTCTCTCCTCTCTTCTTTCTCCTCTCTCTCTCTCCTTCTCCCCCCCTTTCCCTCCCCCGCTTCCTCTCCCCCCACCCCTGCCCCTTGTGCACCACTTGAACTCTGTTTGAACACAGTAGCTTGTAAAACCCACACCGTGAGAACAAAATCTTAGTCCTGAGTTTAAGCTGTCCTGTTTTGGACTTGAGGTCTGAAAGTCTTGGGAATAGTCCTAGACTTTGGACGAGTTTGACCATTAAATATATTTTGGGGGCAGCCAGATGTGGTGACAATTACTTGTAATCTCAGTGACTTAGGAGGCCAAGGCAGGAAGATTGCAAGTTCCAGGCCAGCTTCAGCAGTTTTCTGAGAATCTAAAAGAAAGAAAGATAATCACGTTGAACAGTGTGGATGCACTCAGACTTGCTGCCTCCTTCTAGCTCTGCTTTTTCCTTTTCCTTTTTTTTTAATGATGGCTTTATTAAGATAGAATTCACATACCACATTATCCACCCAGGTGAAGGATACAGTTCAGTGGTTTGTAGTATATTTGCAGAGTTGTGCAACTATCACCACAACTATTTGCAGTTCGTTTTTATCACCTGTGCCTATGTGCAGTCTTCCATATTCCCTGACACTCCACAAGTCTGCTTTCTTTTTATCTCTATGTATTTATTACTCTGGACATTCGTGCAGTGTGTACGTCTTTGGTGTAAGGAGTAGGGCTCCTGTACTTTCTTTTTGATGATAATTTATAGTCCGCTCAGCCCGGAGTGTAGCACCTGGGAGTTGTAGCCTCTAAACCTGTAGCTTTTTGTGGACCCAGCAACAAGAGCCTGTGCAGTCCTTTTTCTTCAGTTTTTCTTTCCTATACAGTAATTATTTCCACCAGCATCAGGGGTATGAGGAGAGTTAATGGTGGTGTACAGATGAAAGTGTAAATTAAAGAACCATTGAGAACTTTTCCACTGGGCATAGTGGCTCAGGCCTGTAATCCCAGTGACTCAGGAGGCTTATGGCAGGAGGATTGCAAGTTCAAGGCCAGCCTTGAAACCTAGGGAGACTTAGCACCAAAAAAAAAAAAAAAAAAAGGTGGGGGGGTTTGGTATGTTGCTCAGTGGTAGAGTGCTCTTGGGTTCAATTTCCAGCATGGGGTGGAGGGACTTATCCAAATCAATGGGTTTAGCACAGACTTGCAGAATTTAGCATCCAGTATTTATACTGTTTACTTGAAATGTGTAGTGTTCCACCTCAAGTGGCAGAACTCTTTGAAGCATATGTTACACCAGACTAGGATTTTTCTTAAGACCCACATCCAGAATTATGAAATTATATTTTTTTGAGACTGGCTTTCATTTTCTAGAAACATAGTAAAAATTTGATAATCTAATCTGGGATATTTATAAACCCTAAATTTCTGTTTACTGCTGTTCCCTGCTCTCCTTTCTATTATTTCCTGTTGGTTCATTCTTAGTGAAATTCCACGTTAGAAAGAACAAGGGGAAGCTATTAGTGTGTACCATTGCCATGGGCTGTTGCATCCCATGTTGGAGTGTGTTCTGCTGTTTCCTTTCAGCACTCGTTTTTATGGAGTCATTTGAGTAAACATGATTGATTGATTTTTTTTTTTTTTTTCCCCTCTCCTTCCCGGAACAGACCTACCCCGGATAGACTTTAGTAGTATAGCCGTGCCTGGCACATCGAGCCCCCGGCAGCGCCTGCCTCAAGGAGCACAGCAGCCCCACTCATCTCCTGGAGAAATAGCATCGTCTCCTCAGGGCTTGGACAACCCAGCCCTGCTCCGAGACATGCTGCTGGCCAACCCACACGAGCTGTCCTTGCTGAAGGAGCGCAATCCGCCCCTGGCGGAAGCTCTGCTCAGCGGAGATCTTGGTAAGCTTAAATGTGTGGAGGGTTTGAGGTGAAGTGGTTGTGTCGCAGCCCGTGATTGGTTGAACATATTGGTGATTTGTGTGTGAGAAGTATATTAGTGCTGGTGTTAGGGTTGGGTGAATTGGCAATAGTGACAGGATTCTAGAACTGAAATCTATCTGAACTGGTCTCTACTTTTCTTTCTTGTTTTTAACAGCAGGTTAGTTAGGTTCTAATATTTTGACGTGCTCAGTTAGATCTTCAAGATCTCCAGCAAGTCAGCTGATCCCAGCTGGAATGCTCCTAGTTCAGGACACCATAACACAGTTAATAACTCCCTCCTTAGTTGATTATTTTTCAGTTGAGGTGGTATTTACCTGCAGAGAAGCACACAGATCTTAAGTATTTAATTCATTGTATTTTGACAAGCTCATGCAACCCCAGTGATACAGAACATGTCTTTCACCCCTGAAAGCCCCATTTTTTCCTTTATAGTCAGTTTCCTCCCCCAGAGGCTGCAATGGATAGATACTCATTATAGATTGGTTCTGCATATTTTTGAACTTTCTGTATATGTAATCATAGTGTGTATAGTCCTTTGTGTTAGCCTTTTACTCCACTGAATTCTTTGATCTGTCCATATTGTGTGTACCAGTAGTTCAGATGACCACGACCTTGGTCTCTTTTAATTTCTTTTGCCATCATATCTAATTGCTGGAGACCATGGTGATTGCACATTTAAATTTACACATTTCGGGGCTGGGGAGATAGCTCAGTCGGTAGAGTGCTTGCCTTGTAAGCACAAGGCCGTGGGGTTCGATCCCCAGCACCCAAAAAAAAAGAAAGAAATGTACACATTTCATGCACCACCATTTAAGAAATAGCAAAATACTTACATCTTGTAGTAGCAAGCAGTGTTTTCTCTTTGCTAATTTTCCTTTTTCCCATCAGGACACACAAAATACTGGTGGACTAACATTGGTTTGCACTTCATTTATCTGGTTTAAGGCACAGAGTTACAAAGGAAATGAAGATAGAATAGGAGAAAGGGGATTATGGGGTGCTCTGTTTTTTTTCCTATGTAATAGGATAATGAGGACAGTGGGCAGGGGAGGCTTGGAGACACTTATGCGCCATTCAGATAGTCATTCCTTACAAATGGCAAAGTTGTTATCTGAATAGAAACAGCACACGATGGGTAACTTCTTACAAGCATGAAAGGTTTTTGATAATACTGTTTCTGTCCTTTTTTTTTTTTTAACAGTGCTAGGGATCGAACCCTAGGTACTCTACCACTGAACCATGTTCCCAGTTCTTTATTTTTTTATTTCTATTTTGAGATAGGGTCTAAGTTGTTGAAGTTGACTATGACTTGAGATTCTTCTGCTTTAGCTTCCTGAGTCACTGAATTGGAGGTGACTGCAATCACACATCTGAAAGTACTGTTTCTTTGTACCAAATTTAAATGAAGGAACAGTGCTGCCTTAGAAACTAGAAGGCGAATGCTCATTTCAAATAATTTTGGGCATCTTATCCACATCTCTTTTACAGTCAAATTTTGAGTAATTGTGAGCCAGATGTGATGCACACCTGTAATTCCAGCTGCATTGGAGGCTGAGACAGAAGGATCATAAGTTCACGACCCCCGTGGGCAATTCAGCAAGTCTCTGTCTTACATGACTGGGGGTATAGCTAAGTGGTAGATCAACCCTGCCTCAGTCTGATTCCCAGTACCACTCAAAGAAAAAAATTGGTGTGGAAAATTACTGGTAAATAATGCGAACAAAGTGGAGCTTAAGATTTTTCTCCCTTATTTTTTAAGAGAAATTTTCCAGGGTTCTAGTAGAGCAGCAGCAGGACCGAGCCCGGAGAGAACAAGAAAGAATTCGTCTCTTTTCTGCTGACCCCTTTGATCTTGAAGCTCAGGCAAAGATAGAAGAAGATATAAGGTAATGGTCTGTTCACCTTAAGAGCGAGCCTCAGAGCATCCGAGTCTCCCAAACTGCAGGACATCTGCTTGGAGGTAGCTTCAAGATGATGACCTCGGTCATTCAGGTTATTCTCCTGTTTTCCTCCCATTTTGATCCAGCGTTACAAAGGCCTAGGTGTCTTAACTTAATGACTTTTCATTTCTCCCAAGAAATGTTACAAAGACACCCTGAGTAGCAGACACAGGTAGATTCAGCTCCAGGTTGGTGACCCCAGGACTGAGCAGAAACCCCATCTGGCGAGACAGCTAGGCTGATTACAGAGGCTGATTTGATTCCTTTCCTTAGACGTGTTGTGTGTGTCCTGATTAAATTCAGGGCTTAAAGATGATTGGATTGGAGAGACAGCTCTGCACAAGTAGGGCCTTGTAGTCCTGTCTGTCTTCCTTTTGCTGTTCTGCTGCTGGCCGAATAAGCTGATGGCCAGACTCACTTCCATCTCCAGTTTCTGTGATGCAGTGGTCCTTGCCCAGGGCTGCATTGAAGCATGCAAGTAGCTTTTAAAAATGCAGATGCATGGGCCCTTCTGATGAATCAGAATCCTCAGGAGCGGAGCCTAAGCAAGTACAGTCTGCTAGTGCAAGCCTTGGCCACATCACTAGTCACAAGGAAGGTGCTATTTGGAGAAGAACAGCTGATCCTCCCCACCAGTTTAGTTTTTGTTACTAATTATAAATGTTTTAGTGTAAGTAGGAACAACATAACTGAGCCAATACTCCAGTTAGACTGTGTAGGATAGGGGCTTTTATGGGCTAGTTTATTATCTCTGATCACTTAAATGAGGCCTAAATTGGTTTCATTTGGAAATCAAATAATGCTTTTTTTCATTTCTTCTTTACACTTGAAATCGAAGAAATGTGAATTGTGTGCCAAAATCAGTTGACAACCCTGAGCTAGTCACTCATGTTCTTGTTGATTCCTGTTAATTGTATGAGATACAGTGAACATATTTGAGAAATATATCACTAGCAAATCTACCCAGAGAGAGAGCAGTGTAGAAGATACTGCACTGAAGCTATAAGGGAGTCCTGACTTGTCAAGAATAGTTGTGTTTAGCCCAGGAAGCAAGAGGAAGGCGTCATAAGCAAGTTATAATACCGAGCTGTTGAAGAACAGAAGTGAAATGGAGCATGTCCATATGGCTCATGTTTCCTTCCCAGGGTGGGGTAGAGGAAACTGAGTAATGCATTCATTCTTTAAAAGAGAAAATCTTGTGCCTCTGAAGAAACTCTTCACATACAGAACCCAGACTAGCCAAAGTAACTGGAGTTATCTCAGAGGATATTTCACTGAAACTTGCTTGACTTGGAGTCAAGGCAGGATCTGGGTACACAATTAATTTTAGGTTATTTCTAAACTGAATGATGTACAATAGGATAAAATCTATGTAATTATATAAAATGCCTATTAAAGTATTATCTGGCATGTCACATAGGGCGTGTGTACACTGAGCCTTCATATTTGCCTAACTAAATTAAAAAAGGGTACCTTTGACTTTCTGGGAAGTTTAATATTTTATTACAGAATGACTGATTAAGTAGTCAGCTGGCCTGAGCTAGAGTATTATTACAGAAAGAACAGGCATTGAAGATTAGAGCAAGGGTCTGCAGACTTTTCCGTAAAGGACCAGATTATAAATATTTTAGGTTTCGTAGGCCATATGATCTCTGTTGCTCAGACTTAGCTCTGCCCCTGCCGTGCAAAAGCAGTCATAGCTGGTGGGACAGCATGTGGAATGCATGGTGCTGCTGTGTTTCCATAGAAATATGTTAACCAACTGATACTAGGCTGCCGTGTGGCGCCCGTGGTTGATAGTATAGTTTACCCCCATCTTGGACCCTGTTGTTCCTTCAGGTAAGTTGTGCAGCTGCTGACCTGGTGACATTTGGTAGTACTTGTAGGAGGAAGCTGGGAATGACGACACCACGACTCCCTTTTACATGCTTTTCTTGTGTAAGAATTAGATACACTGAATTTTTAAAGAAATGATTTGATGAACCCCGTGAACCTGTGATAGGTATAGTTTTAAGCAGTAGGTAGATGTATTCTTGAGCCTCTACTTTTCCCCCACTAGGTGCTTCACACTTCCCAGCCACCTGTAACGGGAGGAAATTATCATTATCTTCATTTCACAGATAGAAAACCCGTTCTTGAAGGCAACACAGTCAGTGCAGCCCAGGCAGTTGACGTGCCTGTGTGTTCTGTGCAGATATGTTAATGGGCTGGACCGGGAGTATATTCACTGCCCAGTAAGTCCTCGGGGGAAATTGGAGCTTTTATGAAATTCTAACATTGTACAGGATAAAAAAGGGCACACCCTCCTACTTCTAAGCATGATTGTTTTACATGAGGGTAATTTTTCTGCCTTTAGATTTTCTGCCCACTTCTGATCTCATCACCTCCTACTAAACCAACTTTTGTAGGATAGAGCACCAGTTTCTATCCCATGACTCAGCTGCTCCGGCTAGTGCAGAAGACATGTACAAATCTGTTGTTGATATTGTGACTTTGAAACAGATTTCTCTTCCCGGAAATAGTGCTTTAGTGCGCCTGGTTTTGGTTTGTTACAGGCAACAGAACATTGAGGAAAACATGACGATAGCTATGGAAGAGGCTCCGGAGAGCTTTGGCCAAGTAGTGATGCTCTACATCAACTGCAAAGTGAACGGACATCCCGTGAAAGCCTTTGTCGACTCAGGTGACGTCTCCGTCTTTCATATCTCAGTGCCCCCACACCCTGATCTGACCTGGGAGAAGGGACACTGTAGTGTTTGCCCAGACATCCGTAGTCCTTTGGACTGCTAATTAACAAGCCTGAGGGTTATTTCCCGTGCCAGTCTTCTTGTTGGTAGTGCTTTTATTTATTTCTTAAATTGCTTCTTAACCAGTTTTCTATTTTGCAATGTCTCCTTTGTCTTCCTGCCTCCTCTTTCTTAGCATCCCAAATTTTCTCTGGCACTTTTATAAGAAATTGGGAATAATAGATTCAGGATGAGGAGCTGCAAGGAGGAGCTTTGTAGGGTAGAGGTCAAAAATATTTCAACCTGGATATGTGCCAGCACTCGGCCAGGAGCTGTGAGGATTACCAGGCCAAACGGGACACGGTTACTGTCCTCGCAGAACTTAGCAGCCAGGCGGGAGGGGGAGCTTGCCACTTCAGGCTGCAGGTAGTTTATGTGGTAACTGGTGCCTCTTCTCTCAGTGGTAGCTCTGCTTTTCAATATGAGCCCACTGTGACTGCCCAGGGGCTATGACCGAGGGCCTGGGGGTATTGGTTCCCGTGTTTGACTCTAGGCTATAGAACAGGGTGTGTCCTGGAACAGAGAAACCCCTGCTCAGATGAGCATCCTCCTTGTTCACCACAGACCCTGCACACATACTTTGCTCTAGCTGTTGTCGTGAGTTTGTGTCATGAGACACAAACATTCCTGGGAAAAGGTTTGTTTTGTTTTTGTTTTTTTGGTACTAGGGTTTGAACCCTGGGGTACTTAACCACTGAGCCACATCCCCAGCCCTTTTTCAAAGTTTGTTTAGAGACAGGGTCCTGCTGAATTGCTTAGTCTTGCTAAGTTGCTGACTTTGAACTCGAAATCCTCCTCCCTCTGCTTCCCAAGCCAGTGGGATTACAGGCCTAAGTAAATCTAATGCTTCAGTTTTAGAGATGAAGCGCCTTGTGCAGAGTGCTCAGTGGTGAGACTTACTAACTGGAGTTTGGAGGGCTCCAGTGTGAGGGCGAGAGACAAACGTGGGAACCTGTTCTGCCACTCAGCCCGTGCTCTGCCAAGCACCGTGCCAGCTGTTCCATGAATACCATCTTAGTCCATTTTCTTCCATCTTCAGACCATCCCAAGAGTTGAGTTGTGTTCCTGATTTTCAGAAAGGAAACTGGGAGAGGTGAAGGCATGCAGAGTTTGTGCGTGGTAAAGTGTGATTCATGCCCAGGTCTCCTCATTGCCAGAACTCTTCACCACTGTGCCAAGCCAGCTGAGTGTTGGGTGGGCATAAAGATCACATTCTCATCTGACTGGAGCGTGCAGAGCATATTCCCCAAGAGAGGATATTTAAGCTGAGTCTTGGGAAGAGGCAGGAGAGCAAGGAACAGGGCTCCTTCACCTTGGCATGCTTACATTCATTTTACCAGTAACAATTGGGAAGTAAGATGAGGAGGGAAGGAGAAACAGAGGAGCACCTTCTCAAAATCCCTTTTCCTTGACTATTTCTAGGTCTTGTTTGTTGAATATTTCCTTCCTCAGATGCCAAGAGCTTTCAGTGCTTGCGAGGTGTTGGGTTCAACATGAGTGAGATGAACAGGATGTGCTGGAATTGAATGAGAGGCAGTTTCTTAGGAAAGGTGGGTCTTGAGCTGGGCCCTGGAGGGGCCCAAAGGAGCAGGAGGCAAAGGGAGCATGGTCCTGCCTGGGAGTAGCAACGCAGGGCTTGGACAGCAGCGCTGGGTTGTGCTTTGACAGTCCTACACAGAGCAGAAACCCTTGAGGACTGTTGAACTGGTGGAGAGGGAATGAGGGATTTGAAGGAGGTGATAGTTCTGGAAAGCCGAAGGCAGAGACAGATCTGGAGAATTTGTGCCCCTAAGGATCATAACTGTTGCCTTGCTTTACACTACACATCTACAGAATGGGTCCAGAGAGGTTGTCCACTTGCAAGAGGAGAGTGTGTGAGCTGGTTAATAGCCGTGGTTAGAAAGGGGAAGTCAGAAATAGAACTTATTTATAGGTTTGGGACAGTTTGAGAGCAGAGGGATCATGGGAGGAATCAACAGTGAGTTCTGCCCAGGTTTTAGGATTGCAAGGAAATGATTTCATTGCGAAGAGAAAGAAATCCAAAGTAAAAATTATTTGAGGAGAAAAAAGTTTTATACCTTTTGGCTCTGAGATAGAAATGTCCAACACATAGGAATGTGGAACTGGAAGATGTTAGGACTGTCAGTGAAAATTAGGAAAGTTCTGTCCTTTATGTGAATTCAGCTGAATACCTGTACATATGGAAGAAGATAACCCTAAAAGGCTTCAGCTTTTAACGGGAAGAAGGCCTGATTATTGACCCGAAGTGTGAGGAGTTCACTTCTAATTTCTTAGGATACTATAGTTTTGGGGGTTAGTGTTTTGTTGTTGTTGTTTGGTTTGGTTTGGTTCGGTTTGGTTTGGTTGTGGTAGTAGAGATCAAACCTAGGGCCTTGCATGCTAGGCAGGCACTATATCCCTGAACTGTATCCTCAACCTTAGGATGTATTTTTTAATTGATGAGCTTTAGTGTGCCAACATTTGAAGTAAAAATAATGTGACGAAATGCTTAGAAATACTATGTGAAGCAGGCATGCTGGTGCTCACCTGTAATCCCAGCAACTTGCAAGGCTGATACAGGGGGATCGCAAGTGCAAGGCCAGCTTTAACAATTTAGCAAGACCCTGTCTCAAAATAAAAAATTAAAAGGGCTGTAGATGTGGCTCAGTGTAAGTATTTTTATTGTTGATGGACCTTTATTTCATTTATTTACGTGCAGTGCTGAAATTCGAACCCTGTGTTTCACATGTACTAGTAGGCAAACACTCTACTACTGAGCCACAACCCCAGCCCTCTATTGATAAAGTTTTAAAATATCATTTAATTACTTATTGCCACAAACTACTCATTGTGCCAAAGTTGCGCTTCCACACCGCGTGTTTCAAATTCCATTGTGGAACTGAATTTAACAGGCAGGGCACCTGCTAGATGGAGGGATATTACAGAGACAAGAGTCTTGGCATATGCTTGTTTTCTGCCGCCCCCCCCCCCCCCCCCCCGCTCGCCCCTATTTTTTAACTGGTGCACTACAGTCCTACCTAATAGTGGGATTCGGTGTTACACACTTGTGCATACACATACTGTGACAGTATAATGGGGTCAGTATTGTTCCCCAGTGCTTCCCCTTCTCCTCCCTCTCTCCCTCTGGTTCCTTTCCTCTACTGGTCTGTCTTTGATTTTCATAAGATTGTTTCTTTTCCTTTTTCCTTTCTAGCTTCCATATATGAGAAAAACATGACCCTTGACTTTCTGACTTGGGCTTATTTTGCCTAAATTCATGCTTTCAAATTTTATTCATTTTTCCTGCAAATGACCTAATTTCTTCTTCTGCCTTGTTCATAATGCTGTATTGTGAGTCTTGCCACAACGTGGATTTTGTTTTTTTATTATTTGACGTTGTTCTCTCCCTCCAGGTGCCCAGATGACCATAATGAGCCAGGCTTGTGCAGAGAGGTGTAATATAATGAGATTGGTGGACCGACGGTGGGCAGGGATTGCCAAAGGAGTGGGCACCCAGAAGATTATTGGAAGGGTACATTTAGGTGAGCGAAAGCTGCCTGGGAGTTTGTCTTTTATAGATGTAGAATGGTGGATTTTAATGTTTTGGACGGATTGTCTTTCTTGTGGGTACATTGGGTTCAGCAAGCTTTAATTCCTCTAAATCCTGTGTTCTACCAAGATTATACATGTACATGTTTTCCTTGGTTTCAAAAAGAAAACTGGTCTACATACTTGTGTTTCCTGCTTTCATGCTCCTCAGAGGTATTTCCCCCATTACTTTGGCCAACTTCTCTCTTTTTGACTTTTTCATTTTTTTGGATTTTTGTTTTTTGGAGACAGGGTCTCAACAAGTTGCTGAACCTGGCCTTGAGCTTGAGATCCTCCTGCCTCAGCTTCCTAAGTAGCTGTGCCAGACATGTGCCACCATGTGGCACCATGCACAACTACTTCCATCTTTCCTTTCTCTTTTGTACTGAGGATGGCACTCAGAGATGCTGAACCGCAGAGCCCCACTGCAGGCCTTCCTTCACAGTTCAGAGACGTCGTCAGTGTTGAAGGGAGCTGGGTGCTCTTGGTTCATTCTTCTTTTTGCAGCTTTTAGACCTTCTCTTGACCTGAGTCTTTCAATAACGCTTGCGTATGGCTGTCCATCTCCTGTACTGGGTACTTGATGAACTTTTTAATCTGGAAACTTGAGTCCTTCAGTTCTGGGGACGTTCCAGGCCATGTGAAGGGTTGCTTGGGTGGGCAGCCACGGGACTTGTGATCTTAACTGAAGGGAGGTCTGAGAGTGAAATCAGAAAGTGTGGCTTTCTCTCACCCTCCTGGTTTTCAGTCAGGTGTTTAGTTTTGGCTGTCCTCTGTGCCTGCCTCGGCTAAGAGAGCCTGTTTGGCCTCTTCAGGAGATACACCCGAGCAGCTAGTAGAATGAAAGGTCCCAGCCTGGCAGAGTACAGGAGGGACCCCAAGAGCTGACTGTAGCTTGTCCATACTTGGTCCATCTTCTCCTTCTGCACCTCTACTCCTGTTAGCAGAGCTGCCTTTGACAGTCTCTAGACCTTATCGATCTGATACATAAACTGGGTCACTTTACTTCACTGTCATCTGCTTTCCAGTTTCAAAGTTGTTTTGGTTTATGAGGTGCTGGGGGCTGAGCTAGGGTGCTTGTACATGCTGGTACTCTTTCCAGCCCTGTCTTCCTCCCCTCTGCTCCTGGAAAAGGTGGTTATATAATGCATACAGTTTTATGCTTAACTTTTTTGGGTAGGGAGGGTGGTACCAGGGATTGAATCCAGGGGAGCCTAACCACTAAGCCTCATCCCCAGCTCTTTTTATGTTTTATTTTGAGACAGGGTCCCGCTGAGTTGCTGAGGCTGGCTTTGAACTTGCCATCCTCCTGCCTCAGCCTCCCAAGTTGCTGAGAACACAAGTGTGCGCCATCACATCCAGCTATGCTCAGCTTTAAGAAAAAGTAACCTAACACTTTGCCAGTGTCACTGTAAGTTTCACGGGCATCATTCAAATAAGTGCATAGCGTTCCATTATGGGCTAAATGATCAGCTTTTGGGATATGCTCCTGCCCCAGTATTTTGTCAGTATGACATGACAGTAGACTTTTATGCACATTTTGAGTGTTTTTTTTTTCCTTAGTCTGAATTCCTGTAAATGAAACTACCGAGTCGGAAGTTATAAGTGTGGGCTGGGGGTGTAGCTCAGTTGGTAGATTGCAAGCACAAGGGCCTGGGTTCAATCCCCAGCTCCGCAAAAAAAAAAAAAAAAAGTTATCAATGTGAAGCGGGGCATGGTGGTGCATGCCTGTAATCCCAGCGGCTCAGGAGGCTGAGGATAGTGAGTTCAAAGCCAGCCTCAGCAACTTAGTGGGGCCGTAAGCAACTTAGCAAGACCTTGTCTCTAAAAACCAAAAAGTGCTGGGGTTGTGGCTAAGTGCCCCTGGGTTCAATCCCTGGTACAAAAAAAAAAAAAAAGTTATGAATGCCTTAAGGCTCTTCATATATCACTACCTTGTTCCAGTTTAGTTCACCTGACACTGAACATACATTCATCTTAATGTCCTATACTACTAAATGTGACTCATTTTCTCCCTTAAATTTTTTGAGGGGGGGGGAGCCAGAGGGGTGTGGTTTCTTATTGTTGTTGCTTTTCTTTTTTCTTTTTATTTTTTACAGACTGCATTTTGATTCGTTGTACACAAATGGCGTACATCATTTCATTTCCATGGTTGTACATGATGTAGATTCATACCATTCGTGTAATCATACATGTACATAGGGTAATGATGTCTGTCTCATTCCACTATTTTTCACACACACACACACACACACACACACACACACACACACACACACACACACACACACACACACACACCCCTACCTCCATTTCCCTCTACATAATCTAAAGTTCCTCCATTCTTCTCTCACCACCCCCATCCCCATTACCAGGGAAAACATTCGGCCTTCAGTTTTTTGGGATTGGCTTATTTCACTGAGCATGTTATTCTCCAGTTCCATCCATTTATCTGCAAATGCCATAATATTATTATTCTTTAGGTCTGAATAATATTCCACTGGGTATTTATATCACAGTTTCTTTATCCATTCCTCTGTTGAAGGGCATCTAGATTGGTTCCAGAATCTAGCTATTGTGAATTGAGCTGCTATGAACATTGATGTTCCTGCGTTATAGTATGCTAATTTTAAGTCCTTTGGGTATAAACCCAGGAGTAGGATACCTGGGTCAAAAAGGTGGGTCCATTCCAAGTTTTCTGAGGATTCCCATATTGCTTTCCAGAGTGGCTGTGCCAATTTGCAACTCTACCAGCAATGCAAAAGTATTGTGCCTTTTTCCCCACACCCACACCAACGTCTATTATTGTTTTTGTTCTTGATAATAGCCATTCTAATTGGAGTAAGATGAAATTTTAGGATTATTTTTATTTGCATTTCTTTAATTACTAGAGATGTTGAACACTTTTTCATATATTTATTAATCGCCTGTATGTGTTCTGTGAAGTGTCTGTTCAGTTCTTTGACTCTTTATTGATTGGGTTCTTTGTATTTTTGGTGTAAAGTTTTATAAGTTCTTTATAAATTTTGGAGAGAAGTGCTCTATCTGAAATGCGTGTGGAAAAGATTTTCTCCCTCTCTGTAGGTTCTCTTTTCACGTTATTGGTTGTATCCTTTGCTGAGAAAAAGCTTTTTAGTTTGAGTCCATCTCATTTATTGAGTCTTGCTTTGATTTCTTGTGCCTTGGGAGTCTAGATAAGGAAGTGGGGTCCTAAGCCAACATGATGGAGATTCGGGCCTACTTTGCCTTCTATTTGGTGCAGGGTCTGTGGTCTAATTCCTAAGTCCTTGATCCATTTTGGATTGAGTTTTGTGCAGGGAGAGAGAGAGAGAGAGAGAGAGAGAGAGAGAGAGAGAGAGAGAGAGAGGTTTAATTTGATTTTACTGCATATGGATTTCCCGTTTTGCCAGCACCATTTGTTGAACAGACTGTCTTTTCTCCATTGTATGTTTTTGCCTCCTTTGTCTTGTATGAGGTAACTGTATTTATGTGGGTTCGTCTCTGTGTCTTCTATTCTGTACCATTGGTCTGCCTGTCTTTTTGGTGCCAATACCATGCTTTTTTTGTTACTATTGCTCTGTGGTATAGTTTAAGGTCTGGTATTATGATACCTCCTGCTTCACTTTTCCTGCTCAGGATTGTTTTGGCTATTCAAGGACTCTTATTCTTCCAGATAAAGTTCATGATTGCTTTCTCTATTTCTACGAGAAATGTCATTGAGATTTTAATTGGAATTGCATTGAATCTGTATAGCACCTTTGGTAGTATGGCCATTTTGACAATATTAATTCTGCCTATCCAAGAACATGGGAGATCTTTCCATCTTCTACGGTTTTCTTCAGTTTCTTTCTTTAGTGTTCTGTAGTTTTCATAGTAGAGGTCTTTCACCTCTTTTGTTAGATTGATTCCCAAGGGGTTTTTTTTTTTTTTGAGGCTATTGTGAATGGGGTGGTTTTCCTAATTTCTCTTTCAGAGGATTCATCACTTATGAATAGAAATGCATTAGATTTATGCATATTGATTTTATATCCTGCTACTTTGCTGAATTCATTTATTAGTTCTAGAAGTTTTCTAGTGGAGTTTTTTGGATCCTCTAAATGTAGAATCATGTCATCAGCAAATAGTGACAGCTTGCGTTCTTTTCCTATTCATATCACTTTAATTTCTTTGGTCTGTCTAATTGCTCTGGCTAGGATTTCAAGGACGATGTTGAATAGAAGTGATGAAAGAGGGCATCCCTGGCTTGTTCCAGTTTTTATAGGGGTTACTTTTCTTTTATTACAAATCAGAGCTTTTCTACCTGTTCATCTTTTCCTTTCTTCCTGTCTTTTGAACTATATTGGTCTGTGTGTTAGGGTCTTTATATTTCTTTATTGATTTGTGTAGCATAGAGCTTAAATGTTATATTCTCACACTTCTAAGCACAGTAGACCTGAAGAGTTGGGTAGGAATAGTACAGACTGGTTGCTTTAGAGGCCGAATTCTCAGGTTTCATGGTTTTAAGTGAGATGATAATAGGAGATGCCAGACAGGGTGAATCCCAGAGACTCTGGGGACTGAGGCAGGAGGATCGCACATTCAAGGCCAGCCTCAGCAACTTAGAAAGACCCTGCCTCAAAAAAAAAAAAAGGCTGGGATATGACTCAGTGGGTAAAGCACCTCTGTGTTCAACCCCTGGTAGATACCCCAGGAGACAAAATAGTACCAGTCCCTTGTGTCTTTGTGAATGAACAGGTTGTACTGCTTTGCAACTCTGGCATGACAGACATGAAGAAAACCTTTATAACAGTCTAAATAAAAGAGCTTTCCCATGGATTAGGACACAGTCTGTGTCATCTGCAGAGTCAAAATAGCACCATCAAAGTCCTAGAGTTTTTGGTTTTTTTTTTATAAGATTGTATATGCTAATTTTAAATTTTGTGTGGGCCTGTTACTTAGCAAGAAAGGCAAGACACTCTAGAATAACTCTTTGTTCTAGATATCAAGTCAAAGGACTATCTGGGCAAAGTCCTTACAGAGCAGGGGAGGTTTTTCAGAAAATGCTGCTGGGATATCTGGGCATCCATGTAGAAAACTGGATTGGAAATTGGACCCTGCTTCACACCACACACACACATCAGCTCAGGTGGAGTAAAGACATAGATGGGAAAGGCAGTCAAAGTTTGGGAAGAGAACGAAGGCTATCTTGGTAGGGCAGGAGTTCTTTAAAAGATAGGAAAGAAGTTATTTAATATGTTCAATCAGCCATATTAAGATTACAAACTTCAGGGCTGGGGTTGTGACTCAGCAGTAGAGTGCTTGCCTAGCACATTTGAGGCACTGGGTTTAATCCTCATACATAAAAGTAAATAAAAGTATTTACAAAAAAAAAAAAGATTAAGAACTTCAGCTGGGCACAGTGGCACACACATTTGATTCCAACAACTCCAGAGGTTGAGGCCAGCCATAGCAATTTAGCTAGACTGTGTTTCAAATTAAAAAATGAAAGTACTGGGCGGTGTGGCTCAGTGGTAGAGCACCCCTGGATTCGGTCCCCAGTATGGAGGAGCATGGAATACTGTAAGTAAAATGAACAGCCTGAGAAAGAACTTCAGTAACATAACTAATCAAGGGCTGTGCTCAAAGTATACAGATGTTTGTATATCTGTGTTCTCCAGCTTGGTAGGAAAGATAAGATAAAAATTCATGGCAGTAGGGGCTGGAGTTGTGGTTTAGAGGCAGAGCACTTGCCTAGCACATGTGAGGCACTGGGTTTGATCCTCAGGACCACATAAAAATAAGTATCATAAAGGTATTTATTTACAACTAAAAAAAATTTTTTTTAAATGAATGACAGTAATTGAATAGGAAATCAACCCTCTTTCCACTTGAAGAGGAAATCCAAGTGGTTAATGATTATATGAAAATTTGCTTAACTTCATTATTAATACAGGAAATACAGATTCACTTGCCAGATTAGCAAAGATTTAAAGTCTAATATCAAACATTGGTAAGAATGTGGAGCAGCAGGAACTCATTCTGTTGGAAACGTTTTTGAAGATAATCCACCCCCACTTAATGAGGTTGACATAACACTCCCAGAACCCAGGGGTTTTACTTCCAAAAATGTACCTTAGAGAGAGGCTCAGGTGGACAAGGGGACACAAACTCGTGGTCCCATTGCTTTTGTCAGCAGAGACTGGGAGCCACCGGAGAAGCCCAGTGAGCCCAGGATAAGTGGTGGCTGTTAGCTGCTGCAGTGCTCTTGGGGACTTAGTCAGAAAGATGGAGTCGTGTGTGGATTGGAATGTATCTCAAAAATTGGTGGGTTCCTACTTCGGTTTTAAGTTTTTTGCAGTACTGTCACTTGAGCCCAGGGCCTTGCACATGCTGGGTGAACACTGTACCACTGAGCTGCCCCCTTGACCATTTTTATTTTACTTGAGACAAGTTCTCACCCAATTACTGAGACTGGCCTCAAACTTGGCAATCCTCCTGCCTTAGCCTCCCAGGTTGTGCCCTACACCTGACTTGGGTGTTTATTATGCTTTCTACTATACATGAATTTTATACACTCTTCTGCTTACTGTTTGACAATAGCAAAGTAATTTTTTTTTCTTTTGATCTGAGGAATATCTTTTTGTTGTTTTCTGTTAGTACTGGGGATTGAATCCATGGATGCTTGATTACTCAGCCACATCCCTATCCCTTTTTATTTTTTATTTTGAGACTGGGTCTTGCTAAGTTGTTTGGGGTCTCACTAAGATGCTGACTTAGAACTTACAGTCCTCCTGCCTTGACCCTGAGTTGCTGGGATTACAGGTATGCACCACCACGCCCAGCTTCATAAATGACCCAGGTGATTTTCATAGTTAATTCAACTGTTGAATTAACTGTTGCTGTGCCTTGGCTTTGACTGATTGCAGGAAGTGAGACACATAATGATCATTTCATTTCCAGAGTTCTCCTGGATCTATGAAGCAAACATCAGTAACCTGTTCTATTGTGCTTTAGCTCAGGTTCAGATTGAAGGAGATTTCCTGGCGTGTTCCTTCTCTATACTTGAGGAGCAGCCCATGGACATGCTTCTGGGACTGGACATGCTTAAACGGCATCAGGTAATGAAACTTGCTTGCATCTACTTCTTGTATGTTCTGTGGCTGTTGTCACATCGTTTCTGGTGGTTTTTATGTACGGGGAAACCAAGAAGCATGACTTTCATACCTAGTAATGTCCTTAGTTGATTGTGTTGTATCAAGGTTGAAGTGATGTGTCACTAGAAATTACTTGTCTCTGTGAAATCTCTCTGGGAATCTTAAGTCTTTTTTGTGTTCACATTTTAATGTGCAGTTTGGTTTCCTAGTGGAGTTTTAAGATTCTGACTGTTTCCTAAATGCCATACTATAAAGAGTGTGTATGTACAGCTCAAAAATAAAGATATATTAAGGTGGGGGGAAACAATGGTCTTAGGTGCAAGGCACACTTAAAGCAAGTTTTATGTTTGGTTGTGTTTTCTTTGTATATTATATACATTTATTTAACTTTGAAGTAAAAAAATTTAAGTTTGAAGTAAAAAAATTTTCAAAATGTATGCTCAACAATAATTAAAATGTTTTCAGTTTTTTTTTTTTTTTTTTTTTTTTTTTTTTTTTTGTGGTACTGGGGATTGAACCCAGGGCTTTGTGCTTACAAGGCAAGCACTCTACCAACTGAGCTATCTCCCCAGCCCTGTTTGCAGCTTTAAAAAAAAAAAAATTCTAACTAGAGCTCAATAAGTTTTACTGTGAGTGTTAAGATCAATAAATCTTTAGTAATTCTTAGAAACTGATAAAACAGTGCTTGGGAAGAACTTCCAAATTAAGGGAAGTACCAAGATAATGTCAGGATTGAACTTCTTTTCGTATAGAAAGAATAATTTGAATATATATTAACTCACAGTCATATTTTTATTTCTGCCTGAAGCATAATAATGTAAGATATGTCACCCTGATTAAAGACATAGTGTCCACTGGGTAATAAAACTTTAATAGTGGGCTTGTGTATGTAGTCAGTAGTCAGTATTTTTATCTCTCCCCCCCACCCCGCCCCCAATGGGGATTGAACCACCCAGGGGCACTCTACCACTTCTACCACTGAGCTACATACCCAGCCTTTTTATTTGATTATTTTTTTAAGACAGCCTAGGCCTTGAACTTGTGTTCCTCCTGCCTTAGCTTCCCAAGTTGCTGGGGTTATAGGCTGTACCTCATGTGTTATTTTTGAATATTTAAATGTTTAATTCCAGCTGGGTGTGCAGCTAAGTGGTATGGTGTTCACCTAGTATGTGTGAGGCCCCAAGTTTGATATCATACATACCAAAGCTCCAGAAAAAATTTACATTGAATTGATTTAACATTACATATATATGTATACATAAAGCCTAATTCATTAACTTTTTACTATCTTTCCCTTATGTTAGTCATAGTATAAATTAAAACTCTTCAACTTTATAGATATATATGTGTGTGCAGCTATCCTATTAAGTGGATATAAAAATAACAGAAATGGCCAGGCACTGTGGTGCATGCCTATAATTCCATTGACTCAGGGGGCTGAGATGGGAGGATCACAAGTTCAAGGTGAGCCTCGGCAACTTAGCAAGACCCTGTTTGAAAATTTAAAAGAACTGGGAATGTGGCTCAGTGATAAAGCACCCCTGTATTGATCCCCAGGACATTAACTAAAACAGAGACAAGGATAGCATATGTATTAGAAATATTTTATAAAGTGGGCCTTGCACATCTATCACTTTTGAGACCATTGGTGTAGAATATAAGCTGTAATATATATAATAAGTAAAAGAAGCAGTGTGCAAAACTGAATAGTATGGTCTCAATTTAATAAGAAAAATTCATTTGTATGTTTCTAAAATGTGGGACTGCTAGTCGTGCCTGGCATCATTCCAAATTTTGTACCATGAGCGTGTTACACATTTATAATCAGAAATGATCAGATACTGTTTTAAAGGCAAATAAATATAAAAGTGTATCCTGTAACAATCATCCTACTATAAACTCTGAGAGTTCTAAACCAGGCATGGAGAGAAGTCCAAGGCAGGAGGATTGCATGAGCCCAGGAGTTCAGGGACTGCCTGAGCAATCTAGCAAGACCCGTCTCAAAATGCACAGAAAAAAATCTAAATTAACAGTGTCACCAAAGTTAAAATTTAAATGGTTTGGGCTGGGGAGATAGCTCAGTCGGTAGAGTGCTTGCCTTGTAAACACAAAGCCCTGGGTTCAATCCCCAGCACCGCAAAAAAAAAAAAAAAAAAAAAAAATTAAATGGTTTTCAGATAAAGTCAGGGGTTTTTGCAGCAATCTCTCTCCCTGTCATTGTTGCTCTTTGCAAATGGAGTTTTAAATTCAGGATCATTACTTTTTCTGCATGATGCTTTATCCGCTGTGGTCATTTCATTTCTTCCTCTTAAGTGTTCCATTGACCTCAAGAAAAATGTACTGGTGATCGGCACCACAGGCTCACAGACCACCTTCCTTCCTGAGGGGGAGCTACCAGAGTGTGCCCGGTTGGCATATGGGGCCGGGCGAGAGGATGTGCGGCCAGAAGAGATTGCAGACCAGGAATTAGCAGAAGCCATTCAAAAATCAGCAGAGGATGCAGGTATTTGGAATGGCCAAGCTCTTGAATTGCTTGTTATCAGTGGGGGTAAAGATCTTTCCTGTTTGTATTCAGTCTCCCCATCAGTTTTAGGTTTGCTCTTTGTCGTCTTACTGCCCCTCCCATCCCTTTATCTAATAAAGAGAAACTCCACGTTAGCAGATCAAGAAACAGCAACGGCACATTTTGGTAGGCCTCTTAAAACATCCTTTTTTTTTTCTAAAGGAAGTTATAGCAGTAAGCAGACACTTTGAAGTTCAGCAGTATTTCCTTAAAATTTTCTTTCCTTGCTCCATTTATTTTGGACAGTAGCATTGTCATTATGACTAAGCAGTCTCAAAATGCTGCCACCAAAGAGAAAAGAACAATGAGAATCACAGTTGACCAGCCATCAAAATGTAGCATTTTGGGGCTGGGGAGATAGCTCAATCGGTAGAGTGCTTGCCTTGTAACCACAAGGCCCTGGGTTCGATCCCCAGCACCCAAAAAAAAAAAAGTAGCATTTTGTGCTCTTACTGAGATCACAACTGTGTCTTTAGGCCACAGAATAGTATATTAACTATTGTAGTCAGGTTACCTGTACTTTTTTCTCAGTGTCTAGTATTTTAGTCTGTTTAACCCTAAAGACAGAGCCAATTCTGCTGGATAAAATGGAGCAATACAAGTTTGCTGAAATCCCCATCTATAACATCTCTGGGACACATTTTCTAGAAGCTGAAGAGTTATCTTTCAAATTTGAGTTATTTTAAAAGTTTTGGGGTTTTTTTGTTTGTTTTTGTTCTTGTAGTTGTTGATTGTCCTATATTTTATTTATTTATTTTTATGTAGTGCTGAGGATCGAACTCAGTGCCTCGCACATGCCAGGCAAGCGCTCTACCACTAAGCTACAGCCCCAACCCCTATTTTAAAGTCTTGAGCCAGAATTATTTGTCAGTTTGACTAATCTCACACATGGCTTTTTCTAGTACAGGAAAATGCACTCGAGTTACCAGTTCTGGGGATAGCTTTCTCCCATGGATGAGATAATGAACTTCAAGTAGGTTTTGCCACATTTTACTGCAGAACATTCCAGTGTCCAGGCTTTATCCTCTAGAATGAACATGGGTAGCTGATAGAATTGTCCAAGCTGGCCTTGTTCTGAGTCTGGCCCAATTTTACCTATAAAGTGGTGTCGTTGCAGTGTAAATATTTGGAAAGAAGGGGAGAATTTTCAACAGTCAGCCATCATTTTATTCTTCCATTCAGCATTGTAAGCTTGAATGAGTTTGACATACATACTTAACCATTTTGGCTGGTAATTTGTCAGCTTAGTGATAGTACCATGTGTTTTCTAACCTTCAAATAATAGTTCTTTCTCTGGTAATTACCTTATTCTAATAAAAAGTTTAGAGGATTAAAGTAGATATTACAGATATTTTTAGACTCAGTAAAGGGGGTATACCAGTTTTAAAATATTAAAGGGAAGGGGCTTTTTATGCATGTCACTTTTTGTGCTGATTTTTCTTATGTTTAATTAGTGAAATAACTCTGCAGCATCAGGTTCTATTTGTTTAGACATCTGAGTTTCCAGTATCATCAAAATCAAAATTCTGGTCAGGCATGATGGCACATGCCTACCATCCCAGCAGCTTAGGAGGTTGATAGGGGGGTTGCAAGTTCAAAGACAGCCTCAGCAATTTAGCAAAGCCCTAATCAATTTAGTAAGACCATGTCTCTAAATGAAATACAAAAAAGATCTGGGGTTGCGGCTCGGTTGTTAAGCACCCCTGGGTTCGATCCCCTGTATCATGGGGAACAAAACATCAAAATTCTTGATGTAGTAGGTGGGAATATTTTGGTAGAGCTGTTTCTTTGATAGATGCTTTACATCAAAGTCTGCTTGTCTTTTCCAGGAATTGAAAAATAATTTAGAATGGGAGCTATATCTGATGTTTTCTAAAAACCGATTAAAAGTAAAGAAGATAAGTCAGGATAGAATTTAATCAGGTTTGGTTTGTTTTCTTCTAGAAATGAATCTCAGCTAAGAAATTTGGAAAGTGATTTTGACACATGTACAGTGTCCTTTATTCCCAGAGATGATTTTCTTATCATGTGGTTCCATCTAATTGATCTACTTTTTTCTCCTATCTCACATTTGCTGAAGTTCTCTATATGTAGATGTGTAAAATTGATTTCTTTACAATTTCAATTAAAGTATCTTGAAGTTGACACATTGGCTTTACATGTTACGAGAGAGTTGAAGCAGCCAGCGAATCTTTGGATGCGCACACTTTGGAAATGTTCCCCAACTTTGACTGTGCTTGTTCCTGATCTCAAGATGGCCAAGGAGTGGAGACTATAACCCTGCATGCTGTGTAGCTTGTGTTGCTAACCCAAGTTTGCTTGTCTGTTTCCTAATCCAAACAGAGCGTCAGAAGCCATGATGCATGTGGTGTGTGTGCTGCAGCTGGAGTGGGCCCAGACCAGGTATTTATAGACGCCATGCTAAGCCTTCCATCCAGTTGACATCTGTGATCTGAAAGTCTCTGTACTGTGGCAGTTTGGCAAGTTAGCTTCTGCTATTCACCATTTCACCCTGTTTGATCTGTTTACAACTGGCCTGTATGTACATTTGTATGTATGTGGCATACATACAAATGTAAGTGTATATTCTTATTTAAAATTTTATCAACTGCTAGACCAATCCAAGGGGAGGTGGGAAAAGTCTCAGGAAAACGTGTCCGTTGTACCTAGCACATGTCACCACTGTGAAAATCAAATCAAGAATATTGATTTGACAACCAGTTATTGGCATACATCTAAGATTCCGTCTACTGAGGAGGCTGAGACAGGAGGATCACAGATTTGAGGCCAGCCTCAGCAACTTAGCAAGACCCTGTCTCAAAATTAAAAAGGGCTGGGAATGTGGCTCAGTGGTAGAGTGCCCCTGGGTTCAATCCCCAGTACCACCAAAAAATCAATCAATCAATCAATCTATATATATATATATACACACACACAGGCACACATATACATATACATATTAATTTGACAATATTAACAAAAGGACTTTTCTTTGTAAATGTCCGTTTTTATGGAGCTCATGAGTCTCTTTCCTCTGAGAAACTGAAAGTTCTTTTTTTCATAATACTGCACATGAATCACCTGGAGTTATAGAATGCAGATATTTTCATTCTCTTGAAAAAGAAATGACTTGTCCAGGGTCACAGAGGTAATAACAGGCCATTTCTATTTCCTTGTGATAGAATAAACAATTCCTGAGGATTTTCTTTTCTGAGGATTTATAGGCTGGTTGTAATTAGATTCGTAGCATTTAATTTCCTTCTCTTTTCCCCCCTTTTAAGAACAGGATAAAAATCATCATAATTTAATTGTTCTTAATATCTGTTTTCCTCGTCCTCTTCTAATCATCCTGCAGTACTGACCCATCCCTCTGCTACAGTTAGCACTTAGGCCAGTGAAACTGACGATTCAGCTACAGGAGGGGATTGTATGCTACTCTCATGGTCAGTATAAAATTTCTTGAGGCTGTTTTCACCATCACCTCCCATGGTTGTAAAACTGGCATACCAGGCCTTTATAATCCCTCTCTCTGTTGATGATACGGGTATTTCATTACAGTGCATTTGTGTGTATGTGTGGTGCTGGGGGTCAAACCCAGGGACTCGCTCATGCTAGGCAAATGCTCTGCCACCTCCCCCAGCCCCCATACAATACACTTTTTCCTGTTAGCATTAGTACAAAATGGAACTTCTTCCAGAGTCAGCCTTGGGGTTAGGTTCATAAAAGTAATAACTTCCTAGATTGTAATGATATAGTTTACACTGAGACATATTTTCCTGCTTACTACTGTAAATAAGGTAAGATTGTTTTATAAAAAGTAAATACCTTCCTGACACACTGCTTTATGGTCTCTTGTTAACCAGTGTTTGGAATGACTCAAAGCTGTTTGAATCGTGACTGCCTTGTTTAGCTCCCACGTTAGATGCTAACATTCAGCCCAAATCATTTAAGTTGCATCTAACCAGATAGAATATATTGTGACCAGCCTTATTAGCAGCTCTTAGACATTTAACTACAGATCCCACAGTGTGTGCACAGAGGTCAGCTTTTAACTGGATCCACATCAATGGAGTTTGAACTAATGTTTAATATTGTTAGGATATCTGTCTTGAGCGTTTAAGCCCATGTCTTACTTGAGTAAATTACAGTGAATCTAGATAGTCATTGCCTATAGAAAAATTGTTATGCTCTCCCTATACTGCTCTCCGTGCATAATTTTCTGTCCTTAATGTACTTCAGTGTTCTTAATTTAGTTGTACTCTGTTAATGTGATAACTGATGATCCTTTTAAAGTTGCAATATTACTTAGGATGATAATTGGGATTTAATGTCCAGTCTTTACTTTTGGTCTCAGATGCTCCACAGTTTTACCTTGATTTGGGGGAGTGTGACTGGAAATAAAATAGAACATTTGCTTTTTGTCTTCTGGAGGCCTCCAAGCATTACATAAATTCTGCTTCCTCTCTATAATTCCTGCTCCATTTCAAGTATACCTGGTTTAGACTTCTGGTTTGTAACTTCAGTGTTCGCATTTGAATCAAAAACTGTGTCAATCTGAGAATCAGTCTAGTGTAAGGATCCATGAGATCTGTGATGTGCTTAAGAATCACTTGGGGGTGGGGGGGTCCAGGCATGGTGGTACATGCCTATAGTGGTTCAGGAGACTGAGGCAGGAGGATTGCGAGTTCAAAGCCAGCCTTAGCAAAAAGCAAGGTGCTAAAGCAACTCAGTGAAACCCTGTCTCTAAGTAAAATACAAAAGAGGGCTGGGGTTATGACTCAGTGGTCAAATGCCCCTGAGTTCAATTCTCAGTACACCCATTCCCCACCTCCCCTCGCCCCCAAGAAAAAAACAAAACAAAACAAAAAAGGAATCACCTGGGGAGCTTATTGAACACAGATTCTTGGGTCTGCTTCAAGGATGGTACCTCAGAGTTTGCATGCTTAACAAGTATCCAGGCAATTTTAGGGCAAGTGGTGGAGAGAACATTCTTGAAGATTCTAGAATTCCAGACTAACTGGAATAAAGTAAAGTAAGTGTCCTTTAAACCTAAGCATTGACCTAGCCATTATGTGAATGAGAATCAATAGTACATAAACTATCATACTGAAATATGTATATTTTGTTAAGAACATGCATACTTTTTGCTCTGATTACCGTAATGTTTAATTGTCTACTATGGTGAGAGAGGTCCTTGTATTTTTTAAATCATGTCTTAAGAGTATAAGAGAATTCCAAGTTTAGGGTCCCAGTTTTATTTTCCTGTTTAGATTTGTATCCTCTGATAATTTAGTAACCTTTCTTACCTGCTAATTCATCTTATTGCTTTCCCCTTTGTTACAGATAAAAGTGGTAAAGAATCTACCTCACTGGGAATGTCATCCTTACCAACTTCAGATGGATGGAACCATCCAGCCCCTTCTTCAGGACAGAGTCCTGATATTGGCAATCCTACGAGTCTTGCTCGCTCTGTCTCTGCTTTGGTCTGCCCTACCAAGCCCAGTGACCCAGATAGCATCAAACCTAAAGCTGTGAAGGCTTTGAAAGCTTCAGCTGAATTCCAGATAAACTCCCAAAAAAAAGAATATCTTCCTCTGCAGGATCTTTCTGGTCCTGCTTCCTCTGCAGACCAGTGTCCAGCCATGCCTTTGCATAATTCATCTGAAGAAGCAATTGTTGCAGGTAGTCTGGAGAAATCTGCTGAAAGAAGCACCCAGGGCCTCAAATTTTCTCTCCACACAAGACAGGAATCTAGTTTATCTGTCACAGCTACGAGGATGCATGAACCACAGGTGGCTGTAGGTGAGATGTGTTGGCCTCCAGAAAATCAGAACCTGAGTCAAGTTAGTAGCATTCAGCCTCATGAAGATCCAGAGAATGAACCACATGAGTTTGTACAGCAGGATGCTCCAGGTGACCAAGAACATCTTTGTGACATGGGGGACCTTCTTGAACACCCCGAAGAAAGGCAACAGGACCAACAAATCAATTTGGAAGCTACAATGAAAGGAGATGGGCTGCAGCAGAGTGTTGATCTTACTAGTGCAGAAGAAAGTTTTCTACCTTCAGGATGCTTTGGCTGCTTGGATTCAGAAACCCTGATGGACATAGATGTAGGGGAGCAGTCCCTAGTGGCCGAGCTCAGTTCAGCAGGCAGGCAGAATGCCAGCGCCAAGAGCATTGGTGCCTGTGCCCTCCCCTCAGGTAGCCCCCTGGTGGAGGTGGGGACCTCAGAGCGCGACCCCTCACCGGAAAGCTTGAACGATTCTGTTTCCACTCAAGATTTGCAGCCCCCTGAAAGCAGCGGTGAAAGGTCTGGGACAAATAATGAATATGGCAACTTCTCCGCCTCTCTGAGTCTCTGTGGCAGTTGCGAACCCTCTGTGGAGTCAGCAGAAGAGTCTTGTTCATCTATAACAGCAGCCTTGAAAGAGCTTCATGAACTTTTAGTCATTAGTAATAAGCCAGCTTCAGAAAGTACATCTGAAGAAGTTAGCTGTCAATCAGAAAAAGGAGCCAAGGGCCAAACAGGTATTAAGAGCTTTTCTGAAAGATGGACCCAAATTGAGCATCTGAGCCACAGTGAAGAGTGTGGACAGGTCTCCCTTTATCAGGCCAGGTCTGTATCCGTGGAGACAGAAAATGTGGGCACTGCCTCTGGAACTGGAATAGAAGGTGTAGGAAATACTAACTCCAGGGGTCCAGATGATGGCCTGTTGGCTGACAAGGAACGTGTCCCCAAATCTAAGGAGTCAGGAAGCAAGAGCAGCTGTGTCACTATAACCTCAGCAGAATCATCTAATCAGTTACACTGCACCTCAGGTGTAGAAATTTCATCCAAACTTGTAGCAGGTGAGGAGGATGCACTCAGTCAAACTTCTGAGCAAACTAAGTCTTTGCCATCCAGTTTCATATTGGTTAAAGACTTGGATCAGGGCGTACGGAATCCAATAACAGCCAGACCTGAAACCAGAGAAAATGTCTGCCCAGAAGCTACAAGGCCATTTCTTGAGTTGGAACCACTTACCAGCCATCCATCAAGTCCCTCCATTCTTCCACCATTAGTCTTTCCTGCCACAGATATTGACCGGATCTTGCGTGCCGGCTTTACTCTGCAGGAGGCACTCGGGGCTCTGCATCGAGTTGGTGGGAATGCAGACCTTGCACTTCTTGTTTTGCTAGCAAAGAACATTGTAGTTCCTACGTAACTCTGGAAGGTGGGCTAGACCGTACTCCATTCCCCTGACAGCAGCTCCTACACCCACACTCACCACGTATACCGTACATGCAGAACCTGCAAGCAGAATGTTGAGCCAGATTTTTCTTTTTCTTTTTTTTTTTTTTTTCTTAAGATTTTTTTCGGCCAAAGTAATTTATGATCTCTTGTCTGATGAATTTGTCTATTACTTGTTAAAATTTGGGCCTTTTTAAATGTATTGGCAGAATGTGCATACAAAAGCTTTTTATTCTCATTAAGATGATGTATTCTGGAATAAAATGGAGGTTTTGTGTATAGCATACCATTTTAGAATGAGAGTGAATGCTTTGAAAAGCAGAAGCCATGAGAACTCCTACCACCCATGCAGCTGGAGACAGCCAGGCTTCATGCCGAGGCTGGGCTGTAGGCAGGGTCTGGCTTGTTGACTCAGTCGTCAGTGTAGAAACTTGACCACACAGTTTGGTGTTGGGAATTACACCCAGTTTCTGTGTGTCATGATTAACCAATGATAATAGGAAGCTGAAAGATAATTCAGTGACATCTCTAGGGCACTCTGTTTTCATTGTTACTCAGGCTTTGACATTTTAATAGGGTGAGCAGGAGGGTTTGCAGCTTGGACTGCTTTGCACATCACAGGCTGTGGTGTGAGTCGCTTGCCAGGTATCCTTATGACGTGGGATGGGATGTGGTGGGGGATCAACATTAGTGTGAAACACGGTGCTACCCAGATTCAAAAAGGGAAGGAAGAGGGACCCAGTCATAGCTCCCTTTGTAAATGTCAAGGACTGAGTGAGTAGATAAACACTGGAACTTACTAGAGATTGGGTTTGCGAGCCCCCCCCCCCCCCCCCCCGACATCTCAGCGCTTAATGACTGGTGAGGAAGGCAGAATCTGCCAACAAGTTGGTTGCCAGCAGCTCGCTGCATTTCTAAATGCTGGGAAGTGAGAAGCTCGCTTTGGGCTGAGATCTGAGCATGACACTGAAGTGTGATAGACACCTTGTCTCGGTTCATCTTGGTGCTTAGAACGGCCGGTCGGTCTGAGTGTCCTTCGTGGCAGTGAAAGTGGTAATTGTAGTTTCTGACCCAAGTGGCCTTGGTAGAGTTTCCCATCCCTTTCTTTCCTCAGGAGTTTCTTTTTAAGCAAGACTTACATTTGTGTTTACCATGTCAAGTTAGAGTGGGGCATAATATATAGATGTATTTATTGTGGCCTTTTTTAATATAAAGACTCGCCCTTGGAAGTCATTGTCCTGTGGGCCCCACTGTGCAATAATCCTACTGGATAGTTTCCTGGAAAATAAACTCTTCTCCTAGGACCTAGCAGGAATCTGAAATCTTGGTTTTCTTGAAAATAATTTGGAGAATGATAATTCTGACCCAGGTTATAGTTTGCAGCTTGTTTGAACCAGAAACTTTCAAAGGAGTGATTTCTGATCTTCGTGCTAAATGATTTCGTCTAAAATCTCACTGTCCGAAGCTCGTTCTTTCCATTAGGATTCGAGTCATTGAGCACAACCAAAATGGAGGCTCATATCTCAGGAGCTTTTGATTGGAACTTTAATTTAGGGGTGCTTAGAAGCATTTCCGTCTCCCCATCCCAGTTTCTTTTTTCTATGTTTGTATGTGTGTTTAGAGACTTCAGCAAGGGGAAGGCATGTCACAGACACGATCCTTTCTGAAGTTAGGGAAGGTTGGCTGAAGGAGCCATGGTTTACTGCTCTGCAGAGGGCACTCTGAACAGGTCAGCCAGCCGTAAGGTGTTCCTGTAGACAGCCGCATGTTGTCGACCCTTTGCCTGCCCCACACCAAAGACGTGAGATGCACTGGGAACTGCGGAGAGGCTCTGTCCACCGGCTCTTGGAGCTGGGAGTGTGGTGAAGAAGTTGGTGCTACGAGCGAGGTGGACTCTGGCAGCATGCCATGGGCCCCTTTCTGCTTTATGGGGAGTGGTCTGGGAGTGTTTCAAGCTTACCGATCTTGGGGCCACAGGGTTGGAGGGTGGGGACTTTATCAATGATGGTAGTCTCCTCCAAAGGCCTCTGGGAACGTGAGCTCACAGCTCTCTTTGCGAGCCATGGTCCCTGGGTTTTTACAACACAGATATTCGGGAATTAGTCCCAAGTGGGGTATGTAATATCAGTCTGGGAAAGATTTCACCAAGTAGTTTTTTATGTATGTATATTTATTTTTAGGAGAAAATCAAAAAGACCTATAGTTGTACAGTTATTCTTGTTAGGAATACTATGAATGAGCTTAACTCACTTGCCAAATACCCTAGTCCCTTTTGTCATTTTCTTTCAACACATAGTTGCTTTTGATTTTTAAAATTTTCTTTACTGTCCGTTTGTACAAAAACAAAGTTGACATCGTCAGGGCTTCCAAGTGAATTCTGGAGCATGCAGAGGGCCCTAAGGAATATTGCCCTAGTGACCCTTCACTGTCCCATTTTTATTCAGCTTTCAGCATTTTAAGAACTCCAAAAGTCAGGCGCAGTGGTGCAGGCCTGCAGTCTTAGAGACTCAGGAGGCTGAGGCAGGAGGATTGCAAGCTCAAGGCCAGCCTGGGCAGCTTAGCAAGACCCTGTCTCAAAAAGGGCTAGAAATGTAGTTCAGCGTCCCTTTAGATTCAGTCCCCAGTACCACCAAAAACCCAAAACCAACTCTAGAGGTGTAGAGAGATTCTAGATCAGCTTCTAAGAATAAGGTGAAGTCATTGGGTCGGACATGGTGATGCTTGCCTGCAATCCCGCAACTTGGGAGACTGAAGTAGGAGAATTGCAAGTTTGAGGCCAGCCTCTGCAACTTAGCAAGACCCTAAACAACTGAGACTCTTTCTCAAAAAATAAAAAGGGCTGGGGATGAGACTCAGGGGTTAAGTGACCCTGTGTTCAATCCCTGGTGCCAAAAAAAAAATCATCGTGGGCCCTCTGTGGTTAACAGCTGACCTAACAGCCATAAGCGGCAGTGGACAGCTCCTTTACATGACCAGCAGTGCTTAGTTCTGTGGCCAGTGCTTACCTCCAGGGGGGTCTCTTCACCAAAGAACAAAGGGTTTTCCTGTGAAACTTGGCAGTTTGCTTAGATTGGTTCCTGTGGACAGGTGCACTTGATGACCAGACAGCTCTACCTGGGCTGTAGACTGTGTTCATCAATGTTAACTGTTTCCGTGTTGCCTGCTCACGCCTCCAGACAGCCAGGAGCCTTCGCCCTGCAGCTAACATGACCGGTTGCGTGGTCAGTCAAGCCGTACTGATGGAGAGCACGTTGAATTCCTGCCAGGGCTACGCGCTGCCTTAGTGGAGGAGCACTTGCCTGGCATGGTGAGGCCCTGGGTTCCATCCCAGCAAAAAAGGCCACTTCTCTGCCTTGCAGCCTAATGGCTGCAGAGCTCCTAGCCCCACATTTTCTCCCAGAACATTTCTCTAGTAAGGGGGTGTCTAGGAGTGAAACAGGAGACTGATTTGAGGATACCCAGTTCCTGTGAGAGCTGCCTGTTCTTCCCTCATCAGTTTTCTCCCCTCTAGCAAAAGCCATAGAAATGCTGGTCTGACTTTTCAGCTCATGTCTATAAATATGTGTGTGAGCCATCCTGCATACAGTGATTGACAGATGTCTTACAGTTGATTTTACATAGGTTAAAAAGCAAGCAGTTTTGATATCTAGACACATTCTGATGGTGGCTTTTGCCCACCATCTGTATAATAAACTGCCTTGCAAGCAGCCAGGAGAGTCGCAGTGTACTTTCCCTGTCCACCACCATGGTGCAGGTGAGCAGGAAGACTGCTTGTTTCAAACTTCCTTCGAGGCACTCATTAGCAACTGAGCAGGCTGGGAGCATGGTTCAGTGGCAGTGCACGCAAGGCCCTGGGTTCAGTCCCCAGCACCAAAAGATATGAGCATGTAAATAAGAAACGCCTGCTGGATCATGCAGTCTGTAGCACAAATGCTAAAAAGCCAAATTTCTCATTTGAGATTGGTGACAGTGTTGCCTGCGGCTGAAGTATAAATACCATTATCACAGGAAGATTACCTCTCATCTATAAAATAAAAACAGCTTTTTCCTCTGAGAATTAATGCCAGTTTTTCTTAAAGTCAACTCAACCTGTCGCTGAGAATTAGAGGTGAAGTCACAGCTCAAGTTTTAGACAACAGTGCAGCCTCTGTAGGTGTCCTAGAAGCTCATGGAATCAACTAAACTTGGGGCGGACCTTTAATGTACTTGATTTTCCTTTGTGCCTTAGTTTCTCTGAATAGCAGCAGCAGCATCAGGTTTTGATGGGGAATAAAAGTGGGGGTATCACAGGAATTGTTTTGAGAGAAGCCTTGGAGATGGAGGGTAGGAGGGGGTTTTCCTGTGGTTTTCCGGCTCACCATCATCTTTGGGGGGGCCCCCAGATAGATTTGCTACATAGGTTTTTATGCTTTTTGTTGTATCATCAAAAATTGTACATGTTGGAAAGGAAGTTGGCTACTCCCTTCAACCCTATGCAATCAGATATTGAACAAGAATTCATTGCTACTTGACTCATCAAACACGAAATGCCCACATGCCAGGCGCTGATGAACTCGGCTGACTGAAAGGTTGGAACACACTGCCCTTGTGAAGCTTTTAGTAGGGAGACATGAAGCAAATTTCAGCTTCAAAAGCAAGATGTACTTTTTTGCTTGATAGCATGCTTTTATTTTTAAAATCATTGGAGTTATTTGGTTCCTATTCAGTCAACTGAGGGTAAAGTTCACAGTGGAATCAGATGCTGTGAGCCTAGAATTACTCTTCTAAATTTTTGTGTTAAGAGCAAAATCAGAAGGAAAAAGTACATTTGGTAGAAATACCTGAAGGAATCGGATATTGAGGAGTCAGTTTAGCATGCTGGAGGAAGGTGAGCAGGGTAGCAGTCAGCGAAGGGTGACCCTGCATGTGCACCTCTTCTTCCTGTGCAGACCCTTCTGTGCTGCAGCGCCCTCCCACACCCCCGTGAGTGCGGCTGCTCTGGAATGTTGACCACCGGGCTCAGGGGCGAGCAGAGCCTGTCATTTTAAAGCAGCCAAGTGCCACATGTGAATCGGGAACTAGAGCAGAAAACGTAGCAATGATTCTGGGCCTGGGTGGCAGGCAGCATTGATGTACAGAAAGATTGGGACAGCTCCATCAAAGGGACATTCTCTAACCCTGTGTTAAAATGTCACGTGCATGTTGGAATCCCGAAGCACAGAGGTAGAATTTCTGGATCTTAATTCTTGGTAACTTCTGAGGTTACAGCCGTACAACAGGAGAGGGTCCACCTGATGAGTTTGAGGACACCGTCTTATGGAAGGAACCCTACAAAGGAGATGGCTCAAGGGCGTAATTAAAGAAGTTAAGCGAACTGTAGACGATAAGGAGGTGGGAACTATTTCTCTAAATATGTACCATGCAAAGGTCTTCCTTAGCTATGGGGAGGGGACATGCTGCAGGGCATTTTTTCCTGGGAAAAAATAACTATGGGAGATGATGTTTACGAGACTTTGTTTCACCTGCAGCCTTGAATGAACACACCTGTAGCCTACAGGGTAGACCTGTATCTCCTGCCAGAGCCAGTCAGATCGGTCTGTCCACTCCTTAACCAGATGACCTACTCTCCTTAGAGCCTCACAGATTGAGTTTAGGCCACCCGTCCCAGACGTGACCATCTGAACGCTTAGGTTTCTGTTCTCCACTGCCCTGATCATCCTTTTGAAATAATTCTGGCGACCTACTCAGAGCAACTCAGCGTGTTGATTGAATTGTCACTGTGTACCTACCGTGAAAAATAATTTCTGTATTTTTATTCCAAACTCATCTTTGTGGCAAGTTGGGCTAATGGTCTTTGCACTCAAGGAGGAGTCGTTTACCAGTTTTTTAGCCATATTTGGCAAGCTGTAGTAAACGGAAACCCTTCTTTTCTTTCCCTTGTTCTTGCAGTTGCTCACATATTGCAAGATTTTCTGACTTTTCTTTTAGCTTTGAGACTACTGCATCTTAAGAGAACTAGACTGGAGAGACAGGCTTGCCAGCAGCTCACTCACTCCCAAATGCTTTGGTTTTGAGAGTTAGGAAAACTCTTGAGAACTTAAGGGAACCAAACTCAGGAATCCCAAAGTTGGTTGCGTCGTGCCATTTAGGGTTTAGGGCTGACCATAGACCTGTCTGCAGCTGAGTGAACTAGATGCCTTTGAGTTTGAATTTTTGTCACATACTGAAATGTAAGTCAGCCCTAAATAATCAAAACACTTTATTTTCTTTTTTAATAGGAACTTTCTGAAGAAAAAGTGGTGTGTAAAACATTTGATATTTAAGACAATAAAGTTTTTATCATAAGACTTTTGTTTGATCCATTTCTTTTAAATTGAGGTGGTGACTTCACTTTTGTCATTGTCTCTGTCCCTACCCATTATACCCAGGCAATTTGTGGTTTGTGACTGCCTGAACTCAGAAGAAATGAGCAACTCAGAGCCACCTGCTGATACAAAGACATGCCCTCTGTAGCTGGCGTGTGTGGCTGATGCTCGGGAACAGTGACCCTGGCATTGGGTGTGGTGACTGAGACTGGTGTCCAGAGCCAGCTGCTGGGTGTGAGCTGCAGCTTGCCACTTGCTAGGTGTGTGACTGGGAGGTTGCCTCACTTTCTGTGACTCTGTTCCCTCACTGTAAACTGCAGGCTACTAAGGGTGGTGCTAGGGATGAAGCAAATTAATGCACGGAAAGTGCTTAGAATAGCACTTGGCACAGAGGGCTCTTTGGATGTGAGTGAATATTATTCCCAGTATAACTTCAGGGGTTGGAGGATGCTAAGCAGACATTCTGGAAGTTGGATAGCTCATCCAGTCTGCTGCTGTGGAGAAGGGCTCTCCTGGGGCAGACCAGCTGCATCCTAGGCTACCAGGATCTGCCCTTTGGAACATGGGGCTCCCAAGATCACCATGGACATGCCACCCAGCTGATGTGCCAGGGAAGGAGAATGTGGTTCATAGAGAGTATTGTAGGGACCAGACCTGGAAATGGTGTGCCAGGCCTCCCTGCCCACACTTCACTGGTGGGAACTGGTCATAAGGCCATACCAGACTGCAAGGGGCTGTGATATACGTTTGTATCCAGGAAGACCAGGTAGTCATCCTCCAACTTCACCTGGCAGGCCACACGCACCATTTTCCCAAAGGACATGGCCCTAGGTTCAGTCCTGGTCTCCCAAGTTCAGTCACCAGTGGGGCCCTGTCCTCTCCTTCAGTTCTTGGTGCAACTCCAGTGGTCCAGCAAACTCTGAACTCAGGTAACTTACCTGATCTTCCCTATAGACAGTGATGGAGCAGGGACCGAATAAGTGCAGTAGCAAATCCTACTAGGAAACCAGAGAATCAGGGAAATGCAACTGTCACTGCCCCAGCAATTAGGAATCACACAGGAAAGACACTTTGAAGAGATTTGACTCTGAGCGTCCTCCAGAAGTAACTCCCTTGTCCGGGCCCCATCTGAGCAGATGTGGCGTCTCCTCGGAAGTTGCATGTTTCCCCGTGGAGCTTACTGCTGGTGCACCTCTAGGGACCTGACAGTCTCGAGAGGCTTGGAAGACTCACTGGTTTCTTTGGCAAAACAATTTACTCAGGAGGCTTTGGAATTTTTGTTTCCAGTCCATTCTGCATGCTAGTAACCACACCTGTAACGCCAGTAATCCTTCAAGCCTGATCCATTGCTGGCTCTTTCCGCTCCCCACCTACCTTGAGTTCATCTGAAATATATTTGGGAAAACCTTAATATGATTTTTGCTATGTCTTACTGAGCTTTGGTATTCAAAGCCTTGTTTCAAACTTCTCTCTTATCTGGAGTATAGATAAAGGAAATTGTGTGTGTGTGGTCTGGGGATCAAATCCAGGGCCCCACACCTGGCTAGGCAAGCACTCTACCACTGAGCTCTACCCCGGGCCCAGAAATTGATTTTTTTTTTTTTTTTTTTTTTTTTTTTTGGTACCAGGGATTGAACGCAGGGGAGCTTAACCTCTGAGCCACATCCCCAGTCCTTTTTATTTTTTTATTTTGAGACAGGGTCTTGCCAAGTTGCTTAGGGCCTCACTAAATTGCTGAGGCTGGCCTTGAATTTGCAATCCTCCATGAGCCACCACCCCTGGCTCAATTTCCTTCTTAACCACCAAACAAGTATCATATTCAATTTTTTAAAATGAAAAGTGTATTTTAAAAAAATACAAAATAAACTACAAGTCTGTCTGTGTTTATGGCCCTGCCCTGGTTCTCTTTTGCCTAAGTGAGGGGTTCTTTACTTGCCACTCCAGCCAGGCCGTGCGCAAGAAGCCTTCTGAGGCAGAGCAGGGTGCTGGGAGTGTGTTCCCCAGGGAGAACAGTAGCTCCAGCAGTGTCTGGCCTTGGCCTGAAGCTCTTGGGAGAACAATATCACATTTTAGATGTTTGTGGTAAACCAAATCTCATTTCAGTAACAATTTCTGAACTCGTTAATGTAGGCTAACTGTTAAACAAACCAACCCTAAATATCAGTAGCCTAACCCAATAGAGCCGCTTCTCCTTCAGCAACTGTCCAGCGTGGCACTGGTCAGGAGAGTGGGAAGCGGGGCAGGCAGCGCCCTCCTCCACGCTGCCATTCAGAAGCCAGGCTTCCAGGGACTCTGCCATTTTCTTGTGACCCCCATGGTTGCCCTCATTCAACTGGAGATGACGGAGCAGAAGAGACAAGCTTGAGGGGTCTTTAGGAGCCAGACCTGGAAGCAGTGCTTATGTCAGTCAGCAAACAGATCTGGTCTTAGCTAGCTGCAGAAACTTGCACTTTGGTGACCAATAAGAAGAGACGTGCTCCCTCACTGTTTGCAGAGAGAGGAACATGATTCTCTCCTGCCCCACCAGGGAGTAGTCGTCTTGATACCAATTACATGCTCACAAATTGCGACCCATAACGCTGAACTGTTCAGCGTTGACTTCCTTATGGTTGAGAGTCTCAAAACAACTTCCTTCATATCCTAACGCTTCTAAATGATGTGTCTGTATATAAACTAATTTAAAGTGATTAAAAATTTTGCAGTGATTTTGAGACTTTGAAGCAATGTCAAATAACCAGTTTAGGTCACAGCTTTGTGTATAGATTCAGGCCATTGCTCTGTAATGGAACAGGATCTCCGTATCCACACACCAGCTGTTTATATGGGAGCAGCTAACCCAGTGCCGTGGCGCACACCTGGGATCCCAGCAACTCAGGAGGCTGAGACAGGAGGATCTCAAGTTCAAGATCAGTCTCAGCAATTTAGTGAGGCCCTAAGCAACTCAGTGAGACCCGTCTCAAAATAAAAAACAAAAACAGGCTGGGGATGCGGCTCAGTGGTTAAGCATTCCTGGGTTCAATCCCTGGTATAAAAATAAAAAAGAAAAAAGAAAAAGGTCTAAATCCCAAGATGTGTAGCAAGGAGAACTCTCGCCATCTCACGTGAAGGGCAAGATTGTGGCTGGGTCCTGCTGCCTTGTTCAGAGCTGGTGGTGTGCTAATAGGATGAACCTACCACCAATCCTGACTAGGGAGTTTGTCCTAAAACAACAGGGCTAGTGTGGCTTGGCTACTCCTGGACAGTCACTAAAAGCCCGGTTTTCCCTGTCCAACCCCAGATTCATGAGACCAAAGTGCCCTGAGCCATCAGGACTGCATCCCCCGCCTGATCCCGTCTCCCCCAAGGAGAAAGTGTCTCCTGCAGCCTTCCAAACCTGTGCTCCAAAACCCTCACACCCTCCTTTCGTGCCCTGCATCTGACCCATCCCAAATCCTGTCTGGTCATTTCTACAAGCCTGGTCCCAGGCACCCGCCATGCTCCCCTGAACTTTGGTGACAGGTCTCCCTGTTCCTACTCTTCTCTACTCACATTTTGGGCTCTGTTAGATTGGGGGCCTCTCCTCAAAGCCCCCAGTGGGCTCCCATCTCACTCAAGGCACGTGCCAGAGTTCACGATGCGGCCAAGGCCCCTACTTACCTCTCTGCCTCACCTCCTGCCTCCCTCCCAGCCCCCTCCAAACCACCCTGGCTCCAGTACACTGCGCTTACTCCCACCTCAGGCCTTGGACTCCTGGTCTTCGACCTGGAAGGTTCTATCCCAGGTGCCTTCATGGCTTCCTCAAGTCTTTCAGGCCTCTGGCCTCACCCCACAAGACCCTTTCCTGCTACTTAATCCAAACTGTGGCTACCTGTCCTTCCTGCGTCACTTCCCTTCCATCTTTCTCCTCAGCACCAACTGCCACTCTGCCACTCTGCAGTGCAGCACACTCTGCACTGGACTCATGAATCCTAGTTATTATCTCTTCCTCATTAGAAGGTCAGCTCCAGGCCAGGAGCACACCTGTAATCCCAGGGGCTCAGGAGGCTGAGGCAGGAGGATCACAAGTTCAAAGCCAGACTCAGCAAGTTGGTGCATCCTAAGTAATTCATCAAGACCCTGTTTCCAAATAAAAACTAATAAGGGCTGGGGATGTGGTTCAGTGGGTAAGCAAGTGGCCCTGGGTTCAACCCTTAGTACCAAAGAAAAGAAACGTAAGCTCCAGGAGGGGAGGGGTCCTTTCTAGCCCTCCCCCCTCATGCCTAGGAGCCGTGCTCTGTGCAGGGCAGCCACCCGGGTGGGTCTGGAGTAAATAAATCCATGAACATCACTATGCCACCTTAGGTTCCCCGTTTCAAAGTCCCTGACGGGTCAGTGAGGTCAGTTTGCAGGTGCAGAGACTTTAACCCTAGGGGACTGCTGGCTTTGAGTTGGGTTGATTTAAGACAGATGACATATTAAGGTTAGTAAGTATGCGGACTTCCATGTGAAATAGTATTTTTTTCAATTATTTATTTATTGGTACTAGAGATTGAACTCAGGGGTACTCTACCACTAAGCCACATCCCTGGCCTTTTTTATTTTTATTTTGAGACAGGGTCTCGCTAAGTTGCTTAGGGTCTCCCTAAGTTGCTGAGGCTGGTCTTGAGCTTGCAATCCTCCTACCTCAGCCTCTTGAGTTGCTGAGATTACAGGCAGGCACCACAATGCCCTGCAGGGTTTTTTAAAATTATGATTATGCTCACATATAAGACTGATTTAGGACATTGACAAATAGTACTTCTCTGCTAACAGCTGCGTAGACTCTGATCAGAGTCCCTTACCCATTGCCTTCCTAGAATAGAAAGACCCCATTGGGTGCAAAGAAAAGAAACCTTACATTTGTTCTTGATTCTCTTTCTGACCTTTTACTTCCATGACCACCTAAAAATTTTCTGCATCCCAAGAATTAAAAACTCATCAGAGGGCTGGGGGGCTATGAGCTCAGTGGTAGAGTTCATGCTTATCCAAAAAAAAAAAAAAAAAAAAGCCCATCAGACAAAATCATAATCAGAAGATATTCATGTAGGACATGGAGCTGGTGCTGTGGATGCAGCACCCGGTGAGCAAGCGAGGGTCATGTTCCCGTGGAACAGACATCGAAGCAGTCTCTGCAGAGTGTCGGTGAGCCACCCAGTGTCAGGTAGAGTAAGTGACAACTTGCTGGGAGGGACTCGAGGCCACCAAGGAGAAAGGTCTTCTGAGGAGATAACGTTTAAATCGAGACCTGACTGACAAGAAGGCTCCTGCCAGGGGTGGGTTCAGGATATGTGAGGTTCGACTGAAGGAATAGAGGCCCCAACTTCCTTTTTCGTTTTGAAGTACTGGGACTTGAACCCAGGGCCTCATGCATGCTCTGCAAGCACTCTACCACTGAACTACGTCCCTGCATTGCTTTTTATGTTGAGACAAGGCCTCTCTAAATTGCTGAGGCTGGTGTAGGACTTACGATCCTGCCCCAGCCTCCCGAGTCACCAGGATTACAGCTGTGTGCTACAATGGCCCGTCCAAATTGCGAAAATTTATTACCACGGACGTTTATATTTGATGTGTTACAGCCCAAGGCAGGCGTTTCTGGTTGGTGGGCAGCTATCCTCCATGCCGTGTGGTGATCCAGGGCACTAGGCTCCTTCCCTCTTGTGACTCTGACATCCCTTTGGCTTCTTCCCCGCTGGTGGAAGGTGAAACAGCAGGGCAAAGGGATGTCCACTCGGGCTGGGAACACCTCAGGGCTGACCATGTCCCACTGGAGAGGACTTTATTACACAGCCATGTCTGCTGCCAAGGGGACTGGGAAGTGTCCAGCACGACTGCAGTACAAGACTTTGGCGGACAAGTAGAGACCTTGGCCACACTTGAGAAGAGCGTTCTCAGCAAAGGCCTCAGATGTTGACAGAATAGTGCATTTATCAGAAGGTCGTTTGCGGATGGCCACATATCTGCAGAGAGATTAGGAGATGCGTCAGGAGAGGGAGGCCAGATCCGGGGCCTTGGAGTCCAGAGAAGATAGTGTGGCTTTTGTTCTTGTTTGTTTCCCAGTGGTGGGTATTGGACCCAGGGATGCTCTACCACTGAGCTGCATCCCCAGGCTTTTTATTTCTGATTTTGAGACAGGGTCCTGTTGAGTTGTCCAGGCTGTTCTTCAACTTGCCATCCTCCTGCCTCAGCCGCCCAAGTAGCTGGGATGAAAAGTGTGGGCTACCACACAGAGCATGGCTTCTATTCCAAATGGCACGACAGGAAGCTGTTGGAGAAAGCCAATGTTCCAATTTTTACCAACTCGTCATGCTGACTAGATGATAACGAGGAAAGAACTGGGTGTTTAATACTTTAAAATGCAATGACCTGGGCTGGGGATGTAGCTGAGCTGGTAGAGTCTTTGCCTCACATGCACAAGGCCCTGGGTTCAATCCCCAGGACCATGAAAATTAAAAAATAAATAAATAAAGCAGTGACCCAGCCAAGAGTGGTGCTGCATACCTGTAATTCGAGCTGTTCAGGAGGCAGAGGCAGGAGGATCACAAGTTCAAGGTCAGCCTCAGCAGTCTCAAAATAAAAAATGTAAAGGGCTAGGTGTGGTTCCACACACCTGAAATCCCAGTCACTCAGGAGGCAACAAAGAGACGTAGACCCTATCTCAAAATTAAAAAAATAAAATAAAATAAAAAGGGCTGGGATATGGCCCAGTGGTTAAGTGGCTCTGAGTTCAATTCCTGGTACCAAAAATTAAATAAATAAAATGGCCTAGATTGAAACTACCTGTAGAGTGTCTGCACTCAGGTGTTGGAGTTAAGGTGTGGGACCTGAGGTGGTTGTGGTTACAAATAGGCAACGGCCCCCACCCCGTCTTCTCTCCAGTGGGGATAAAATAGCTTCCCAAGCCTGGTTGCCAGGCAAATGTTTACTCCTTCCTTGAGTTGGGAGAAAAGGGAGGAATTAGTTCCTTTCCTCCACCTTTATCTTTTTGGCAGAGCTGGGGATGAATCCCAAGGCCTCACCTGTGCTAGGCCAGCCTCTACCACCAAACTCCACCCCCAGTGACCCCTGTTTTTAAAACAATCCTGTTCTGTCCAGTGATTTCTTAGGGGTGCGGCAGGATGAAGCTGCCAGATTTTTTTTCCCTACTCCCCCCCCCCCCTACTTTTTCTTCACATATCTTTGGAAAGAGTACAGGAGACCTGGTGCTCCTCTCTGGGGTCTTTCCTCACCTGACAGTATTTAGCACTATGAGACTTGGGCAGGACAATATTAAAAAAAGAAGAAGAAGAAGAACAAAATCATTTTTCCATGTCACTGATTTGGGAACTAAGGCAGGGTGACTTGCCTGAGGCCCTGGCATGAATCAGCAAAGGCTTTTGATTCTTGATGCCTTTGACTCAGAGTCCTGTGCACTTCCCATGTGACTGGTGAAGTCTTGTGCAATAAATGAATGGGCTTCAAGTTGAAGCCCAATGACCCCCAGCGACAGGACTGATAGGCACCTTGTGTTTTTCAGTTACCTGCTTTGTGATGGACAGACTGGAACTCTAGACATGGAGCAATTACCTGCACATGAATGCAGACTTGGCCTCTTCTCCTTCCCTGCAAGAAGTTGGTCACACCAAAATGTATTTCTCTTCTGCCCTATGGAAACCTTAGGAACCCAGGAGGCAGGGAGACCGCACGTTCCCACCCAGGCTGTTCAAAGTTGAATGCATGCAGATGAGAACACTATGGCAGAGATGTCACCACCTTCCATACCACAGTCCAGGTGTATAAACTGGGAATAAAAATACCTGGTGGATCTGCCACAGACAGCCAGTCATAGGAATGTGTTGCCTGGCAGAAGGTGGCTTGTTCCACAGCAAGGAAGGATCGCAAAGTTTGCTGGTTCAACTTTGGGCTGAGTGGGTTCCCGTGAGCCAGTGCTGCGTCTGGCAGACTGGGGTGTGTAGGCCCAGCCAGGATGGAGTGGGAGGGAGGCACAAACACCTTTAGACACCTGGCTACTTCTTTTTTTTTTTTTTTTTTTAGGTTGAAAAAAAAAGGGGGGGTATATTTAGAATTAGACAGCTGGACTCTGTTTAGATGATCCCAATTTTGTTGGCAACATCCAAAGCATCATAATCAGGAGTCAGTCGAACATACGCCTTCTTCTCTCCATCAGGCCTAATCAGGGTGTTAACCTTGGCCACATCAATGTCATAGAGCTTCTTTACAGCTTGTTTGATCTGGTGTTTGTTGGCCTTGACATCCACAATGAACACAAGTGTGTTGTTGTCTTCAATCTTCTTCATGGCTGACTCAGTGGTCAGGGGGAACTTAATGATGGCATAGTGGTCAAGCTTGTTTCTCCTGGGGGCGCTCTTCCGAGGATATTTGGGCTGCCTCCGGAGCCGCAACGTCTTGGGTCACCGGAAGGTTGGTGATGTGCGGATCTTCTTCTTTTTATGGCTGTGGACACCCTTCAGCACTGCCTTCTTGGCCTTCAAAGCTTTTGCTTTTGCTTCAGCTTTGGGAGGGGCAGGAGCTTCCTTCTTAGCTTTCAGCGCCATCTTGGTGAAAAGGACCTGGCTACTTCTTTTGTCATTCAAAGTAACTTGTCCCCTGCCCTCAATCTTTGCTCTGCCTACCCCGGAACTACAGCCTCAATCCCCACCTGTCTTTATTCTGCTCTCTGCCCAGCTGCACAGAGGCCATCTTTTATTTTCCTAATTCAGTATGAATAAGAAAAGTGCCCTGAGTTTAGTTTCTATACAGACTTTGCTTCTTTCCTAAAGGTCAGACTGAGTCTTTAGGGTTGCCTCCTAGAATAGTCTATAAAAATGGAAGGGCCCAGAAAAGTAGATGAATGTTTTCTGGAGTCAGATTCCTGGGTTGCTCTCTGCGCTCCACCACTTACCGAGTGATTGTAGGCAAACTACTTAACTCCTACCCCTCAGTTTCTTCATCTGCCCAAGGAGGGCTGTATGAGCCGCCAGGAGCCAAAGGCACCTGATGCACGGCTCAGCAGGAGGCCCTCGTCATTGGTGGTATTGGCCACTCTGTCCTGGCCCAGAGGTGGTACTGAATGCCGCAATCCCAGCTTCCTAAGAAGAGCTTCTCTTTCCTTTTCCTGAGTTTATTTTGTCCCCTTATCCAGTCACATAAAAACAAAATGACTGCCAGGTGCAGTGGCACAAGTTTGTAATCCCAGTGCCTCGGGGCTGATGCAGAAGGATCACAAATTGAAGGCTAGCATCAGCTATTTAGCAAAGCCCTAAGCAATTCAGTGAGACCCTGTCACAAAATAAAAAAATAAAATGGGCTGGGCTGGGGCTCAGTGGTAGAGTGCTCCTGGGGTTCCAACCCCAGTATCATGGAAACAAACCATTACCACCTCGGGTCTCGTCCTTAGAAAACTAAGGAATGGGGGCCTGGAGCAGTTTCAGATGTTCGCTGGGGTAACTTGAGGAGTGGGACAGCCTGAGAAGGGACAAGGAAAGACTGGGGAGCCAGAGCGCAGAACTGTGTTGAGAATTAAAGAGACTAATGAATGTGTGAGGATATATTTATTTGGGGACCAAATGAGAGAAGTGAGCCAGGTAGGAGACTGAGAATTCTTTTTTTCTTTTTTGGTACTGAGGATTGAGCCCAGGGGTGATTAACCACTGTGCCACATCCCCACTCCTTTTTAAAAAATAGTTTACGGAGAGACGGGGGCCTCACAAAATTGCTGAGGCTAGTTTTGAATTTGCCATCCTCTTGCCTCAGCCTCCCTCCTGGGATTACAGACCTGCTGCACTGCGCCCACCGGGAGACTAGAATTCTTAAGTGAAGATTTGGAGAATTTGGGGATGGGATGGAGGTGGGGATGAGGGAGTTGAGACCCTCCAGATGGTGGGTCTGAAAAAGTGGGCTAAGGGTGGGAAAGGCCTTAGGCTTGGAGCAACTGGGAAGTGGCCAACTGATGAGCGCAGGTGGCCTGGGATCTGGAGGCAGGACCAAGGTGGGGCATTGGGGCTTTCCTCTTTTGGCTGAGGGGTCCCTGCGGCCTAGGTCTGAGCACTAAGGAGGCCCAGAGGGCCCAGGTGGGGTCTGCCTAGGAGGAGCCCCAGAGAGAATGGGGGGGGGGTGTCTGTAGGTGAAGGTCCTGTGGAATCTGTGGGTGAGGGGTTCTGGGGCACAGGTGGGTCTGTGGACACAGGTGGTCTCCGGGCAGAGGTCTCTGGGCACAGGTAGGTCTGTAGCGGGGCCCAGGTGCGGTCTGCAGGTGGAGGTGTCCTGGGGCACAGGTGAGGTCCTGGGGCGGAGGGGTTCTGGAGCACAGGTTGTCTGCGGGGGCAGGGGTCCCTGGGCACAGGTGGGTCTGGGGCCCAGGTGGTCTGAAGGGCGGGGGTCCGGGACCAAGGAGGGTCTGCGGCGGGGTCGGGGCACAGGGTCTGCGGCGGGGTCCCGGCACAGGGTCTGCAGCGGGGTCGGGGCACAGGGTCTGCGGCCGGGTCCGGGGCACAGGGTCTGCGGCGGGGTCGGGGCACAGGGTCTGCGGCCGGGTCCGGGACACAGGGTCTGCTGCGGGGTCGGGGCACACGGTCTGCGGCGGGGTCCGGGGTCGGGGCACAGGGTCTGCAGCGGGGTCGGGCACAGGATCTGCAGCGGGGTCGGGGCACAGGATCTGCGGCCGGGTCCGGGCACAGGGTCTGCAGCGGGGCCGGGCACAGGCCCGGCCGGGGGTCCGCCGCCGTCCCCCTGGCCCGCGTGCGCGGCCGCCCGGCCGTGGCGCCGCCCCGCCTGACATCAGTTCCTGCCGCCGCCGCCGCGCAGCGCCCGCGGCCTCCTTCCCCGCCGGCCGCTCGGGAGCCGCCGGGCCGCGGCGGAGCGAGGGCCCGGGCGAGGCGAGGGCCGGGCGGCGGGCGCCGGGCCCCGCGGCCGGCACGACGGAGCCCCCGCACGGCCGGCGGCAGCGGTTGGCGGCGGCCCCGGGCCCCCGGCGCGGGAAGCGGCGGCGGGGGCGGCGGCGGCGGCGGCGGCGCCATGGAGCCGCGGGAGGTGAAGGACCGGATCCTGGAGAACATCTCGCTGTCGGTGAAGAAGGTGAGCGCGGCCCGCGGCCGTTGAGGGCACGGAGCTGGGGCCGCGTCCCGGCGCCCTGCGCCCGCGGGAGCTCCGACCGGTCGTGCCCGGGGCCGGGGGACGCGGGGCGCGGCCGGGGCCGGCCGAGCGGGGACCGTGGCCGGGCCAGGGCCCGAGTGCCTGTCAGGGGCCCGCGGGGCGCGGCCGGCGCCTCCGGGAAGGGGCCTGAGCGAGGGTGGAGTTGGCACCGAGACCCTCAGGCCGGCCCCAGGCTCGCGCGCGCGAGTCCCCCGACCCGACGCCCCGAGCCCCGCGGGGCGCTGAGTTAGGTCCCCGGCCCGCAGAGGACCGCGCTCCGTGCCGCCCGCGCAGCCCGCCTCGCCTTTCCAGAGGGCGAGCGTGGCTTCGAAGGAGAGGGACCCGAGCCACCTCCCAAGAAGCCCGACCAGACGTGACCCAGCGGCCCCGGGAACTCTGAGCCCTGCCCACGCGGTGGGTCCTGCTGTCCCTTACTGGGGGCGCCCAGGAGGAGCAGGGACTTCGTTAAAAAGCGTGCATCCTCCCCATCGGAAAAGGCTGCCGACCTTTCCAGCCTCATCTGGGTCAGTCGTGGCTCCAGGGAGGCCAAGGATTTTGCTTTTACACCTTAAAAAATAAATGTGGACGGTCCCCCGACAGAGAGGTGTGGATTGGCACCAACGATGTAAAGGAAGCTCGCCTGAGGGCAGAGGTCCTCTCGGTAAATCCAGCTGCTGTGCGGGAAGGAGCCGGTGTGCCTTGTCAAGATGCTCGAGAGTTAGCCCTTGGTCCAGGCGCCTCGTGTGGAGCTGTCACGCAGCCCAGAAAATATAAGTTGCTCACTGGCAACTGGAAACCCCTCCGGGGTGCATCCCAACCCAAGGCATGTCTAGCAAGCACCAGGGCCGAGAAGTAGAGTTCTGGGGAACTGAATCCTCACCCTGGCCTAGTAACCCATAACCTTGGGCAGGATCCTTAACCTGCCTCCATTTCCCACCCGTGACACAGGATAAAATTAGGGTTGTTGTGGAGATTTTATGGCAGTATGGGAGCGTCTCGTCTAGCAGGGGCTGGTGCCCGTCTGTTCGTGGTAGAGCCGGCTCTGCCTCCTCAAGGTCTGAGTGGCCAGGCACCTCTTGCCCGCCAAGGCTGTTATATAACCCCATTTGTACTTGGTAGCACTTCCCGTGTGCTTGTTTCAGACAACTGCCACACGACTCTTGCATCCTGAAGTGTGTTTGGTTTTTGGAATGGGGGTGTCTGCTTCTAATGGGAATCAGTGCAGCTACAGCAGTAGACAGTTGCAGGCTAGCCGTCCGGAGGTCAGATTTCTCCTCTCGTCAGTCTCAGCAAAGTTTGTATAACAGCACTTGAGAGTTGCTTTGCCTTTATTTCACTCCTACCACCAGTAAAATGGTCTCACTGGGTTTTTGTTATTGTTGTTGTTGTTGTTGTTGTTTGTTTTTGGTACTGAGGATGGAACCTGGTGCCCCTCTACCACTGAGCTACATTCCCAGCCCTTTTTTATGTTTTATTTTGAGACAGGGTCGAAGTTGCTGGGGGTCTTGCTAAATTGCTGAGATCGGCCTTGAACTTTTGATCCTCCTGCAAACTGGGATACAGGCATGAATTATCACCTGCTTCTTTTTTAAGGATGTTGCAGGAAGAAAACGAGATGTATATTTCTACAAAAAAAAAAAAAAAAAAAAAAGTTGCGTTGGGGGCTGGGGTAGAGCACTTGCTTAGCATGAGCAAGGCCCTGGGTTCAATCCCCAGCATCTCAAAAAGAAAAGAAAGGTGTGTTGTGTAGTATTGTGTTTTGCAGAGTATTTTCAAACTTTTTATTGAAAGTACATATAGAGAAGTACACAGATCCTAAAAGAACAGCTTAATGTGTTCTCACTCCACATATCTGACCTCTAGGCCCAGAAACAATGTGACCATCAGCCCAGAAGTCCCTTCACCCCCAAGAAACTGTGTACTCAAGGGCTCTCCACCCCAAGCAGTACTGTTGAGTTCAGCTATTTTCCCTTTCTTTTTCTTCCTCCTCCCCCTCCCCCCTCCCCCCTCCTCCCCTCCCCCTCCTCTTCCTCTTCTTCTTCTCCTTCTTCTTCTCCTCCTCCTTCTCCCCCTCCTCCTCCTCCTCTTCCTCTTCTCCTCCTCCTCCTCCTCTTCCTCCTCCTCTTCCTCCTCCTTCTCCCCCTCCTCCTCCTCCTCCTCTTCTTCTCCTCCTCCTCCTCCTCCTCCTCCTTCTTCTTGGTATTAGTAGTAGTAAGAGAATTTTTGGTACTGGGATTTAACCCAGGGGTGCTTTACCATTGAGCTACATCCCCAGCCCATTTTATTTTGAGACAGGACCTCACTAAGTTGCTGAGGCTGGTCTTGAACTTGTGATCCTTCTGCGTCAGCTTCCCAAGTCGCTGGAGTTAAGTTGTGTGCCGCTGTGCCTGGCTAAGTTCAGCTATTGTCATGCTGTCATGTAACTGTAACACCCAAGAGGTGAAATAGCTGTTATCCCACCTGGATCTCAGGGAACCGTGTTCCTGTATGGAGGTAGGATTCTTGGGGGGCTAGAGAGCACTAGAGTTGGACAGTTAGCACAATGGATCAAATCCATGAAACTAAAAGACCAGTTCCATGTGTTCTGGAAAGGGAGCTAGTAGCAGAAACTAACAAAGCCTGTAGTTGCTGAGTTGTTCATAGTTAGAGAAGCATCCCAGGCAGGGATGGTGTTCACATTTTGTTTCTTTCTTTTTTTTTTTTGATTTTTAAAATTATGTTGTTGTTATTATTATTATTATTATTATATAACTAATTTAATTTTGGTACCCGGGATTGAACCCAGGGGTGCTTTACCCCTGAGCCATATCTCTAGCCCCTTTTATTTTTTATTTGAAGCAAGATCCCACTAAGTTGCTTAGGACCTTGCTAAATTGCGAGAGACTGACCTTGAACTTGCAATCCTCCTGCTCAGCCTCCCGAGCCTCTGGAATTACAGCGTGCTTCACCGTACCTATATGTAGGCATTTTGAATGGCATGTGGTTCTACTGACAGCATCATCTCCAGGGAAGGGAAGACAGTGATTTTTAGTGAGTTTTGTCCTGTTTTGAGGAGTGAGGCAGATGCTCTGCTGTAAGAACCGACAGTTTGTATGTTGGTTGGTGGGGAATTTAAAAAATAACTAGGGCACTGGGGGTGGTGGCACATGCCTGTAATTCTGGGGACTCAAGTGTCTAAGGCAGGGAGATCACAAGTTTGAGTTCAGCCTGGGCAATTTATCAAGACCCTGTCTCAAAATTTAAAAAAAAAAAGGACTGGAGATGTAGCTCGATGGTAAAGCACCCCTGGATTCAATTCCCAGTACCAAAAATTAAAAATAAATAAGCAAATAAATAAATAAAATAGCTAGGGCAAATAAATAAATAGAATAGCTTCCCTCAGAGAAGGAAGGATTACCTAAGTCTCGACAAATTGGTAGAATTAGGAGAAAGAGAAGGAACAGGCATTCAAGCTAGAAGGAGTGTCCCCAAGGAAGTAGAGCCCTCCAGGTGGTCTTCTGAGGACAGTGAGGAGACCGATCGATCTCAAGCTTGCCAGAAGGTTCTGCTAGATGTGGCTGGATGTGCTCTCTGGGAAGCCATCCAGCCTCAGCTACAGACACAGGCTGCAGAGGTTCTCAGGCCTGGCCTGGGTCTGGAGTCTGGGTTTGTCATTGACCATGACAGGCCTGGCTAGTGTCAGTCAGGACCTGCTCACAGTGTTATAATGAGAATTCAGTTGCATGCGATGATCAGCATGCGGCCCGGCACCTGTGTGCTCGTAGGCCTAAACACCATGGTAGCTGCCATTATTACTTGTGAGCAGTTTTCGGTGAGTTTCCACCACGCTTCTTATAAGCTTCTTCTTAAAAGACCCGATGGTAAATATTTCAGGACATACGGTCTTTGTTGAAATGATCTAGTTCTGCCCTTGTAACTCAAAAGCAACCACACGTGTATGGGTGTGGCTGTGTATTTATTTACAAAAATAGGGAGCAGGCCGTTTTGGCCCACAGACGGTATTTTTATTTACACACACGTGTGCACCCAAAACAGTCCTCACGAGGCAGGTGCAGGATCACTTTCAGGCCTGTGGTTAACCAGATCCGTCACACAGCATGTCAGGCTGTGGCGTGGATGTGGACCCTGGGTCCCGTCACGTGGTCATGTGTTCAGTTATGTAAGACATTACTGAGCTCCTGGAGTCGCTGCGGAGGCAGATAAGGTCTCTGCCCTCGTGGAAGTGGCATGCTAGTAGAAGGTGAGAACTAAATGAGCGGATGGACAAGCGGAGGATTTCAGATTGTGGCGTTATGCAGGCATCAGGCAGACCTCGTGGCGGGCACTGGCAGGGAAGTCCGAGGAGGAGCTGACCAGGTAGTGCTCCCCAAAACAGAGACATTGCCTCCAGCCGGAGCCTTGGCCAGGCCAAGAGAAGGGACACGATCTAAGAAAACAGGTAGTTTTAAAAACACAGAAGGGCTCAAAGGACCTCGAAGGCATAGGAACCGCCCCTGTTCCCCTCTCTGAGCAGGAGGAATGAGCCCTGATGAGGTGACGTGTCCAGTGTTGCTCCCGGGTGGGACTGACGACCGCTGGTCATGCACTTCAGGCTCTGGGAGGCTTTATTTCTGGCAGGCGTGCCGCCTGGAGCAGGAGGCTCCTTGTGGTCGGGATGGGGCAGCAGTGACAGGGCAGCCTTGGCCACCTAGCCTGTCAGTGCTGCTGAAGCTCTGCAGCGCGGGGCCTCTCCTCCAACCTCCTCCTCCCCTGGAGAGGTGAGACCTGCCGCACATTAAAAATCAGGCGGGCAGCTCGTTCCTGGAGGGTTGCTAGGTGTGTGGAAATTACATTGACCAGTTTAGATCAATAGTTTTGTTCTCTGTGGCTTCAGGGAGAAATGTTCTGAAAGTCCCCAAGGACCCAAGTCATCACGGCAAAGAGCTGAATAAAATAATACCACACAGGCAGTCTTTTAAGGTGGGGTGCCTTCTTCTCCCTGCTTCCCCTTCCCCTGGCTCCTGGCCTTGGCCATGGCTCTCTCTTCTCTTTGCCTTGCAGAATAGAGGCCAGGAGGAACCAGAGGCCCCTTGTGGGGCAAAAAGCCCCAAGCCTGTGGGTCACCCGACTGGGGCCCAGGAATCGATGCGGGTGGAGAAGCGATGGTATTTTTCCTGAGCCCGCCCTTTGGTTTGGTTTCCATGTGGTTCTCCTTTTCTGAAATGTTCCCTGACGTCAGGTTTCTGTTGGAAGCTCGTCATCCTGCCGTCCCTTCTGTCCACCTCGGGCATCCCCAGGCATGCCTCTCCATGGCGTGACTCTAGCTCAGGCCTCTGCAGATCGGAAAGCCCGGGTGGTATTTGAACTTGGCGGAAGCTCGCCTGCGTCTGGGGTTAGAGGACAGCAGGCCATGTCCTGGCAGCAGTGGGCTCGTGCTCAAGTGGGAGGGGCAAGGCTGACCGGTCACTTGGCAGTCACAGTGCATGCTCCCGAGTGTCAGATGGAGCCGCAGCTATTCCTGTGAGTCTCCCTCAAAACTCTTCCAGCTGGAGCCCAGGGTGAGAAGAAATCCACAGAAAAACTGGAAATCTGATGCCAGCTGGCAGAACTGTCGGCTGGAAACCTAACATGGAGCCAGGCGGGGGGGTCAGGGCAGGTTTCAGTGCCGGAGGGGGGAGCAGCCGGCGGTGCTGTGGCACTCGGGACTCGGGCACCGAGGCGAGAGTACAAGGTCAGCCTGGGCAGCTCAGCGAGACCCTGACTCAAAATAAAACCAAGAAGCCTGGGCGTGTGCCTCGGCGGTTCAGTTGCCTGTGCTGCAGAAGAAGGAAGGAAAGAAGGCAGGAGGGAGAGGGGCTGGGGTCAGAAGGTGCGTGTCGTGGGGGAGGGCTGGCATTGGCATCGGTAGGTACCTTCTTGCTTCTGGAATCTGGTGCTCATCTGGGCCGCAGGATTCACCATCATGGCAAGGGTATGTTGCCACCAGAGCTGGCAGTGCCCTTGTGTCCAAGGGGACATCTCCCTGTGCTAGAAAGCCTTCCAGGAGCCCATGAAGCCCACTCAGTGGCATCTGGAGTCCTGCCCTGCAGGGGGAGCAGAGCACTGGCCTCCTGGAAGGCTGGGCCAGGTGGTGGCGCTGGCCAGTTTGGGCAAGCTCTCCAGCCAGTTCTCCCAGCTGCACACTTGAGGGACACCCTAGTGCTGCAGAATCGGGACAGTTTCTTGGAGAATCCTTGAGGTTGGGGCTGAAAGCTGAGGTCACTGATCCGCTGGTCGCACAACCACCCGGGCCCCAAGAGCTTCTCCTCTCCTCTTGCCAGTGGAGCAACTGGCCCTGTGCAGAGACACTCTTCCCCATCTGTGCATTTGTGACTTACTGTACTTACTGTCTCCCTTTGCTCATGGGTGTTTGCAGACATTATAAAGATGCATGAGGAAGTATTCATTTTCTGTAGTCCCCTCCATCCTTGGTGACTGTGTTTAACAGCAGCGACGAAAAGAATCTCAGCAACCCAGTGCTGTGGGAGGACAAGGAGGGCCTGTTGCGTGCAGGACGGCTCTGCGGCCTGTTGACACCAGCGAGAGTCAAGAAGTGACTTGTCCAAAGTCAGAAGCTTGCAGGGGCGCGGCTGAGATAGAGACGTTTTTCTGGCTCTTGCTCGGAGGTTTTTGTGTGTGTCTTTTGGTGATATTGGCCCACCAGGTGCTCTCGTAGTTGTAGATGACAGAATGCCTTTATTTCATTTATTTCTTTTTATGTGGTGCCAAGGATCAAACCCAGTGCCTCACATGCTAGGCAAGTGCTCTGCCACTGAGCTGCAGCCCTGGCTCTCCGACCCTTTTAATTAAAAAAAATTTTTTTTTTTTTATTTTGAGACAGTCTTGCCAGGTTGCCCAGGCTGACTTTGAACTTGCAGTCCTCTTGCCTCTGCCTCCCAAGTTGCTGGGATTACAGGAGAGGGGTGAGGCAGGAGGATGGCAAGTTAGAGGCCAGCCTCAGCACCTTCATGAGGCCCTGTCTCGAAGTAGAAAGGACCGAGGAGGAGCATGACGGTCGAGCACCTCACTTCAAACCCTGGTACTAGAGAACCAGCCGACCAGTGACCAACCGTGGATTGTGGTCCGAGAGGTTCCCACCGTGCTTCCTCACGCTGGGGAAGATCTGACTGCCCCGCCTGGGCCTTGGAGTGGAGGTCAGGGTCCCCGCCACGGGATTGGACAGTGACTCTGGGGCAGAGCCCCACCATTTTCTGCTCACTCTGAGAGGCACCCTTGGTCCCTGGTGCCAGGGTCCGGCAGTGATGGCGCCTTGAGGCCTGGGCTCTCTCCTGCCTGAAGGGAGGAGCATTTAACTGTTTGTGGAAACCATGTTCTGTCAAAGTACCCAAGAGATCTAGTCCTTCTTGGCCGCCCTCGTTCCTGCGCCCCAGAGGATGCACAGGAAAAGGGAACCATGGATAATTCAGTAGCTGCCTTTTTTTCTTTCAGCAGAGCTGCCGGCAGAGCAGAGCGCCTAGTGGGTCTCCAGCAAAGGGACCAGCAGCAGTGATTTGGGAGGTTGAGAAAGAAAACTGTGGAACTGGTCCTGTATTTGGTGGCAACTAACTGGTCAAGAAGCCTCAGTTTCACCAAACTTGCTTATAAACAGTGCAGGCCGTGGCAGATCAGCCCGGGAGCCAGCCAGTCCACGCCGCCTGGCACAGGCCCTTCCTGGGCAGGGGCTTGGCCACCCCCGGAGACCTCAGCTGAAGGACGTTGCTCTTCATGCCCATTTAGAAACGAGGACTATCTTCTCCAAAGCAAGGGAGCTGCGGTTCTTACGCAGGGAGGGCTTGTGAGTTCTCCGGCTCCATTGTCTGCTCCCCACTGTCGTTGCTGTCATTTCCTGTCTAAGGAGGGGTGGGACTCAGGTTAGGGATTCAAGAATCAGGAGAGTAAGGCAGAGCGTCCTGGGCTTGGTGGAGCAGCAGTCACCAGCAGCCGGAGCCTCTGCTGACACCTCACGCCATCTAGGAGGTTCCTGCCCCTGCCCTGCCCCGCCCCTGCCTCCCATGCCCACAGGCCTCATCCCCGAAGCCCTGGGATGACCCAGTGCCCCCTGCTCCGCCCTCCTGGGGAGGGTGCCGAGGTGAGCACTTCCTGGATGGTTTTGGCAGGTACCCACTTCCCACCCCACCCCCGCTCAACAACTGTTTCTTCCCACGTGGGATGGACGCCTCCAGCACTGGCCACCTCGTGGAGGGTGCCTGGCTGAGCTCGCAGTCAGTAGAGGGACCGTCGGATGGAGCCTGAGCCCCAGTCTCCCTGCCTGAAATAGGAGGGCTCTGCCAAGTGGTTATTTTTCTGGCTTTCCAGCATGTTCGGCAATCGGTTTCGCTTACTGACAACCCACCCGCCCTCTCTGGCTCCCTTTGCACTTCCTGCTCGGGATGTTCTTACTGAGTCCTGGGAAAGGTCTCCGGCCAGCTCGGGCCTCACCTTGGACCCACCAGATTCTCTACAGAAAGGCCCTGGCAGCGGTGTTCTGGGCCGAGGTGCCGTAACGGGCATAGCCCTTAAGAAGCTTTGTTGAGACTGAAACGTTAAATCGCTGGTCTGCTTGTTTCTGCGGGACTGGATCTTGAGCACTGGCCTTTCCCTTCAAACTTGCCTGAGGCTGGCCTCTGGGACTGATGCAAGATGGGGCAAGGGGCGAGGTGTCACGGCAGCCTCCCCAGGGGAATAGTAGGTAGCTCTGACCGCACCAGCCCTTCTCCAGCTGCCGTGCTCCACACTAGGTCTCTTGGGGTCCCGCACTGAGGAGTCCAGGCATCAATGTTTAGGGGCACCCTGACTCCCATTGTAGTAAATGGTGCACGTGGCTTGAACTCTGCCTTTCCTCTGGGGACCTGCCCTGGAGAGGAAGAATGTCCCAGAAGATCCAGTGGCCATGCTGAGGTAGGACTCCAAAACCCAAGGCAGGCCGCACCTGTCACTTCTCCCACAGTGAACCTGCAGTGCTGTCAGGACAGGCAGCCTGGTAGACTGGGTGGACTCAGGGGTCTCTGCTACACAGTCTGTCTGTAAGGTTCAGTTGAGCCAGGGTCTCACAAAGTTGCCCAGGCTGGCCTTGAACTTGCAGTCCTCCTGCCTCTGCCTCTCGAGTTGCTAGGATTACGGGTGTGCACCGCTATGCATGGCTAATTTAATTCTTGGGACAATTTGAGGTGATGAAGCAACCCTTCAGTTGAGGTCTTTTCTGCTTTTGGGTTTCCGTCTCCTGGACCTAGACTGTTGAGACTGTCCTCAACTTGCTGTCATCTAAGTAGTCTTGGTCTCCTTGGAACCAGTGGGAGGCGGCTGTTACCTGTGATCTCCCCAGGTAGCCAGCAAGCCTCAGGTGGCACCAGGCTGAGTTTCCCTACATCCGTAGGCCTGCTCTCTACGTGTGAGCAGGGATAGGCATGAGCAGGGACCGCAGAGGAGCCCTGTAGTGGCCAGCAGGGCAAGCAGCCCAGCTCTGTTCATGCAGAGCCTCCTGGTATTGTTGGAGCAGGGATTTTGTCCTCCCCTATAAATATAGAGGTGAGACCCCCACTCTTCCCCCAGGGTAGCCTGGGACTCAGTGGCAGAGTTGGCATCCAGATCTCCCATCTGTTGGGCTGGCAGCATCAAATCCTCGTGTGTCTTGATTAGGAAGAAAGAAAGGAGGTCACCATCTTTTTTTCTTCCTTTCTTCCTTTCTTTTCTTTTCTTTTCTTTTTTTTTTTTTCCAGCTTCGAGGGTTGGTTTAAGGGGTGCTCTACCCAATTTTATTCCCAGTCTTTTTGCTTTTTGAGACAGGTTCTTGCTAAGTTGCCCAGGCTGACCTTGAACTTATGATCCTCCTGCTTCAGCCTTCCAAGTAGCTATAATTAGAGGTATGTGCCAGCTGAACCATCTTTTCATTTGCCCATTTGTACTCTTTCACAGCTACCTTTGAGTTACCTAGAGTGGAACAATCTGGAAGGATTTCTTGGTCCTAGCTATGGCACTCTATAGTGTTTTGTGTTTGTCTATAACAGAGAGACAAAACAGAGGGCCGGGCTGTGGCAGCCCAAAGCAGAGTGGGGCTAACCCTAGTTAAAATGCCCTGCACAGGCATTCTTGGCTTGCTGGAGTGTGCTGCCCACACTTCCCCGAAGCCATGGGCTCTGGTGTAATCACGTGATGGCCAGTCTTCCCCGGGGACTCAGGAGCACTCTCCTCCTGGCTGGGAAGGGGTCTGGGTGAACCGAACCAGCTGTCCCCAGGCCCGATGCACACCCCAAAATCAGACAGATGAGCCCCGTCGCCCATCGTGGGTGTGGTTTGGGAGCTCGCCTGGCAGCGCGTGGACCTTGGGAAGCACAGCTTCTAAAGGGCACTTTAAGAAGGAGTGGCCTGTGCACCTAGCTGACCTTGCTTGTTTCTAAATTTTCTTCTGATGAGAACTTTTCTGTCCTCCTGCGGTCAAGTGCACCAGCCCACCTCTGGGCTCACATCCGTGGCCACCTCTCCTAGGACAGAGAGCCCGTCTTGTCTTTCCTGTTTGGGGACTTTCTGCCTCACTCCACCCGCTCTTGTTCTCCCAACACCCTCTTGGCAAACTGGTCAGAGGAGTTTTCGGTATCTGCTGTCTGCTGTGGGGGCTCATTTGTTTCTCTCCCCCTCCTTCCCGCCTCCCTGCCCTTCTCCCTCCTCCCCCTCCACCCCTTTCATCTCCTGGGCAGGCTCATCAATTATGCCCGCATCCCCGTATTATTCTGAAGTAGATGCCAGGCATTCATAAGTACTTCAGTATGTATTGCCCCCAAGATGAGGATTCTTTTCTCATGTGACCCAGTACCACCTTTGCATCTTTAGAAAGCTGGCCAGGCACAGTGGTGCACACCTGTCATCCCAGTGATTCAGGAGGCTGAGGCAGGAGGATCGCAAGTTCAAGGCCAGCCTCAGCAACTTAGCAAGACCCTGTCTCAAAATTTTAAAAAAATAATAAAAGGAAAAGGAGTGGGCTGTAGCTCAGTGATCTAGCACCTCTTGGTACAAAAAAAAAATTAACAAAGGTCTGCTAAGTTTTCCAGTTCCAACTGCTTCATCCATTAATGTCATTTCTGGAAATGCCTCGCTTGCTGAAGCAGGTTTCCCACACGCTCCCACAGCTGTGCTGCTGTGTCCTGCCCCTTCCCCCTGGTTTCCTCCACCAAGTTTCCCAGCATCTCCCTTGGGAAAGGTCCTCAGCTGCTCAGGCCCTGGGACCCAGTGGTGCCGTCCCTTGGGAACTCTTCACTCAGCTTCTGGAACAACCCGTCCAGTTGCTCTGCCCACCTCACTGACTGGGCTTCTGCCTACCTGGGAGCCTCGGGAAGATGCCGGCTCCCGGGCCCAGCTTGCTTCTTCCTCAGTCTGGCAAGGGGCCTGGTCATGATCCCAGGTTCCCCAAGGGTTCTGGGAAGCACTGGACCAGGACCCAGAGGGGAGTCCAGCAGCTGCGCCTGGTCCTGCACCCCTGGGGTGACCCAGCCCCCTCCGCGGCTCTCGTGCCACCTCAGGGCTGGTGGCACTCACCTCTCCCAGTCCAGTCCCACTTCGGCAGCCGCCTCCCTGTCACCCACGTAGGCCTGGCAGGCCTCGAAACGCACTGCCTTCCTCTTGCTCAGACCCGACACCTCAGTCTTTGGCACCTCCTTTTCCCTCCAGCTCCACATCTGACGGAGGCATCCCTCCAGACCCTGCATGGACCGTCCCACTTCTTCCAGCCCCTCAGCCTGCCCACCTGTCTCTGGGCCTCTGCCTTGGCCTTCCCACGTCTGTGCACAAGCCACGCGGTGCTTGGCCTGCCTTTGGTCGCGTCGCTTCCCTGTTCTCACCCCTCCAGCCGCTTCCCATGTGACTGGTAACGCAGCACACTGCCCTTGCTGTGGCCAGTGTGGCTGTCCTTCCTGACCTTGTCTCGAGCCACACTCGTCCCACACAAGCCTCCTCACTGTTGTGCCTGCCTTGGGACCTTTGGCTTGCTGTTCCCTAACGGGGCACTCTTCCCCCGTTAGGGAAGCTCCATGGCCTGCTCTTGGAGTCCTCTCCTCTGTTTCAGTTTGTTGTTTTGCAGTGCTGGGGACAGAACCCAGGGTGCTCACCGCTGAGCGACATCCCCAGCCCTTTTGATTTTAAGACAGGGCGTCACTGAGTTGTAGAGGCTGGCCTTGAACTCGTGATCCTCCTGTGTCAACCTCTGAGTCACTGGGACTATAGGCGTGTGCCACTGCACCTGGCTGGCCCAGTGTTTATAACAGGCCTCCATAAGCTGCCTTGCTTTTTTTGGTGGTTGTTGTTGGGTTGTTTGTTGGTTGGTTCTGGGAATTGAACCCAGAGCTTTGTGCATGGTAGGCAAGCACTCTGCCACTGAATTGCTTCCAGTTATTTAGAGACAGAGCCTTGGTGATTCTCTCTGCCGGCCTTGAACTTGAAAATTCTTGCTTCAGCCTCCCCAGAGCTGGGATTACAGGTGTGCACCACTGTGCCTGGCCCTGCCTTTTTTATTATTTTTTATAGCATTTATGGTTCCCAGATGCTATATTATATATTTGCACATAGTTTATCTCTGCCACTAGAAGGTAAGTTTTATAAGGACTCAGGAACTTTGTAATAGTATCTACTGGGCACAGTGACATACACCTGTAATCCCAGCTACTTGGGGGACTGAGGCAGAATTTGCAAGCTCAAGGCCAGCCTTGGCAACTTAGTGAGACCCTATTTCAAAAAAAAAAAAAAAAAGAAGAAGAAAAAGAAGGGCTGAAGATGTAGTTCATGTAGTTCAGTGACAGTGCCCCTGGGTTCAATCCCTGGTACTATGAGGTAAATAAAAAATTTAAGAAGAATAGTACCTATGTACAGGAAGTAGATGCTCAGCAATATTTTTGACCTATATGACTCAACTCTTCATGGCTTGAGCCACCCTTTTTGGCCACTGCTGAACTGAATTTCGAGCAGGAGACACCTCCCAGCCCAGCCTGTCCCAAGTGTGCTTGCCTCCGCTGCTCCCGTTCTACCCAGAGGATCAGTAAGTTTTTTCTGTAAAGAGCTGAGTAGTCAGTATGTCAGGCTCTGCCATAGATGATACCCAAACAAATGTGTGTTTCAATAAAACTTTATTTGCAGAAACAGGAGGCAGGCCCCACTCCACACTCCCACTGACAGAAAGGGCCCGCCCCTCCCCAGATCCACATGGACAGAAGTAAACAGAGTGGCTTGGCTTGTCTGAGCAGCAAGGTGAATTTCTTCCCAGGAGTGCGGATCTCTTCCTGAGCAACCAGGGCTTGTTTTGACTCAGCAAGACGTGTCCTTGCCTCTGAGGGAAGCTGGTGCAGGGCACAGGGGAGGATCATGGGCACACCTTCTCAGAAGTGGCCTGGCTATTCTGTTTTCCCTGCAAGGAGACACAGAGCCAGGATCTACCGTGGGCTCTTCATTTCTCCTGATTGAAGAAGGGACACTGTTCTTCTTTCTTGAGTTCTCCTGAAACACGTATGGAAGGGATGCAGGTGGCCTAGCAGTTTGTGTACATGATTGACTCGGTTCCAGGACTCATTTGGTGAAAAGACCTGGCAGAGCTGGGCGTGGTGGCACACGCTTGCAGTCACAGCTACTTGGTAGGCTGAGGCAGAGGATGGCAGGTTTGAGACCAGCCTGGGCAACTTAGTGAGACCCTGTCTCAAAATAAAAAGAATAAATACAAAGGACTGGGGATGTAACTCAGTGGTAAAGAGCCCCTAGGTTCAGTCTACACAATCAATAAAAGAGAAGAGAAACGCCCAGGTTTGAAATCTAGCTCTGCCTCTTACGTGCGTAGTGACCTACTTTGTGGGGCTGCTCTTGAGCTCACCGACGTCTAGCCACGGCACTCGAGTGTTTACAGGGTGTCACGCCTTTGATCAATACAGTGCAACTGTCACCTAAGCCTCGTGACAGCCTTCAGTAGGGAGTAGGCAGGTACTAAGCCCATTTCTCAGATGGGGAGACTGAGTGTAGAGAGGCGACACAGCGAGGGAGTTGTAGTACAGACCGACCGTAGAATCCACACGCTGGCCAGCGCTCACGAATGCGGGCTTTCGCCACAGGTGCCGCTGGGCTACTGGATGGCCTCGTGTCCCAGGCTGAGCTGTTGTGTTCGCCCGGGTTCTGTTGTTCGGGGGTCCTCGTCTGCGTGGTGCTTGCTCTCTTCTACAGCTGTCCTTTCAGAGCTTACTGGTCTTGCTGGTGACTGGCTGTGGCCTCTCTGTGGCTACGGGACAGCACGTCTGCTGTCTATGTACCCTGGTGCCATGCTTTGCTGACCAGCTCCTGAGGCACAAGCTCAGGCTGTTGACAGCTCCCCAGGCTCCTCCTCCTCTTTTTTTTTTTTTTTTTTTTTTTTTTGTGGTGCTGGGAGTGGACCCAGGGCTTTGGCAGGCAAGGGCTCTGTCCCTGGCTGCACCCCACCCTATGTTCTTGCAGTATTGATTCCTGGACATTGTTTTTTTTCCCCTTTTCAAGATCTGTGTTTGGCTATAGCATTGATTCAGGATCTTTTTGTCCCTGAGATGATGGGAAATCTTTACCAACCTCTGTCTGTAAAGAATGCCTGAGGAAAACTGGGCGTGACAGTATCTGCCTGTAATCCCAGAGTCCCGGGAGGCTGAGGCAGGAGGATCACAAGTTCAAGGCCAGCCTCAGGAATTTAGTGAGGCCCTAAGCAACTTAGCGAGACCCTGTCTCTAAATAAAATATAAAAGGGGCTGGGGATGTAGCTCAGTGGTGAAGCGTCCAGTAGGAAGAGCAGGGTTAGAACCCCTGCTAGCGAGCAGGAGGCAAGTCACAGAGAGCAGAGCATGGCTGTGCCCGCCTCTGAGCTCATGTTTACCCAGGTGCCGTGCCGTTGTTTGACCAAGAACGTGGGTCCCCGTGGTTAGTAGTCTGCACTGCTTATGGAGCACCTGCTGCTTGCCTGACCCGTGCAGTAGTGTCCCAGAGAACCGTCGGCACTGGACTTGCACTAATGCAGCCATCCTTGGCGTGTGGCCACTGATCATTTGGAATATGGCTAGTGCATCTGGAGCTGATTTTTAAATTTTTGTTTAATTTACATTTAAGCTTCAGTAGCCTCATGGGGTAGAGGCTACTGGATTGGACAGCTCAGCTCTAAAAAACCCCTTTAAACCTGTTACAGATGACAAAAAATGAGGGTTAGAGGGCCAAGTAATTTGCCAAAAGTGTGCGGCTCTGTAGTAGCAGAGCCATGTGTCCTGCCTCCTGAGCCCTCTCCTCAAGGTCAAGGTGAAGAATTCCTGAATAGCTGGGTGCAGCGGTGCATCCTATGATCCCAGCTGCTTGGGAGGCTGAGGCAGGAGAATAGCAAGTTGAAGGCCAACCTGGGCAACTTAGCAAGACTCTGTCTCAAATGAAAAATATAAAGGACTGGATGTAGCTCAGGGGTAGAGCATCTGTGGGTTCAGTCCCCAGTATGGGGGGGGAACCTTAATAAATGGGGTGGGGAAAAATAAATAAATAAATAAATAAATAAATGGGGTGGGGATCCATGTTCCTCTATAGGAAGACTCAATATTACAAAGATATCATTTCTTTCCATAGATAATCTCTGGATTCAGCATGATTCTATTAAAAATTCAGAAGGGAATTATAATGAAATTTGATTCTAAAAGAATGGATTGGAATAATCAAAACAGTTTTGGGAAAAAGAGTAGTTGGGATAGGGGAACGGATGGATTTATTCTGCCCATATCCAAGTGATGAATAAAGTGAAAATAATTAAAAACAGGACACAGACACAAGAATGACAGTAGATCAATAACGCAGAATAGTCTAGAAAGGGGCACATTGAATCACATCCATTGGGGAGGGCTGGGCCACTCGTTAATATGAGGAAACGGGTTTTCCTTCCAGAAAATAATGAAGCTGGATCCTTACTGCCTACAGTGCATAAAGATCTGAACATAAAAGTGAAACCAAAGGTCGGGGTGTAGCTCAGTGGTAGAGAGCTTGCCTAACGTGCACAAGACCCTGGGTCCATATTCAGCACTATAAAATTATAAAATACAAAGTCCTAAAGCTGTGCACCTATAATCCCAGCTACTCAGGAGACTGAAGCAGGAGGATCTCAAGTTCAAGGTCAGCCTGGGCAATTTAGTAAGACCCTGTCTCAAAAAAAAAAATAAATAAATAAAAGTAAAAAGGGCTGAGGGTTTCGCTCCGTGGCCAGCGCGTGCTGTCGGCCGGGTGAGGGCAGCAGGAGGACTTGATGCGCCACACACACCTCCACGTCGCCTGTGTTTTCACGATAAGCAGCTGTTGTCTGTGGGATGATTTTATTTCGTTACCCTGACTTGAGAAAGGAATCTTAGTTCCTGCCTATCAGTTAAAAACTGCATTGAGGGCCAGGGCCACCTTCTCTGTTCCCATGTACACCCACATGCACCCTGTCCTCCTTACTCAAGTGTTTTGATGGCCATGGCTACTTTCATAATCAAGAAGACAAATAAACCTTGTTTTGCTTTTGATTTTTTTATTTAGTTAGCTGATTATTTTTGCAGTGCTGGGGATTAAACCCGGGCCTCTCGCCTGCTAGGCAAGTACTCTACCACTGAGCTTCTCCCCCAGTTCTTTCTATTTATTATTTTGAAAGACAGTGTCTTACTGAGTTGTTGAAAATGGCCTTGAACTTACTATCCTTCTGCCTCAGCCTCTGGAGTCTCTGGGATTACAAGTCTTTAATTTTTTTTTAAGTTCTTTATACATATACATAATATTGGTGTTCATTTTGACATAATTATGTATGCATGGAATATAATTCTCAGTACTTCCCTTTTTCCTTCCCTTCTTCCTCCCCTGTTCTCTTCTCTCTGCTGTTTTTTTCTATTTATAGCTTTTAAAAAATTAGTGCATCATGGATATACAAAAGGCGAAATTCACTGGTGTATTTATGTGTGTGCACAGGGAAGTCTGACAGATCCACCCACTGTTCCTCCCATTCCAATCTCTCCTCCCATCCAATCCTCCTTTACTGTGTGATCTCTCTTCTGTTTTCATGGAAATCCCCGGCCCCTTACAGGTTTGCTTCTTCAATGAGGAAGTCACACTACATCTCTAAGGACCATTTCAGCTCTGACATCTATTTAAGATGTTCTGATCTCACATTTTAAAATTAAAAAAACAAGCCCTTGCATGACGGTGGTGCACGCCTGTAATCCCAGCAGCTCAGGAGGCTGAGATAGGAGGGTGGCAAGTTCAAAGCCAGCCTCAGCAACTTAGTGAGACCCTGTCTCAAAATAAAAAATAAAACAGGCTAAGGATGTGGCTTAGTGGTTAAGCACCCCTGGGGGTTCATGGATTCAGTCCCTGGTACCAAAGAAAGAAGAGAGAGAGAGAAGAGAAGAGAAGAGAGAGAGAAGAGAAAGAGAGAGAGAGAAAGAAATTTTTTAAAAAGTCCTTCTTTCTTAGCACCTGTGTTGTACTTGAGCTGCAGCCTGAGGGGGTGCCCCCAGCCACGCCAGAGGCAGGGCGGGTCTGGCAGGTTCCCATTCTCTGTCTTTCAGCTCCTGAAGCCTTTCTTCCTGGGGCTCCCCTTGGCCTGCCTGGGGGATGGGCAGAGCCGGCAGGACTGAGGTCTGTCCCCAGCCAGCAGGGCTGCTGGGCTTGCTGGGCCACAGAGAAGAGAGGCCCTATTTGTCGCTGGTTGAATGGCTGGCCTCTCTCCAAGAGCATGTGCTTACTGGTGTGGTGGACGAGGCTTGCCTGCCGCAGCTTTGGGACCACTGCTTCCAGGAAACGCTTCCGAACACCTTTGTCCCGGCAGCCTAAACCTGGGACAGGATCCGCGCTCGCGTGCGCTTCTCCCTCTGACAGTGGCCAACCAGGATTTGTGGCTCTGATTGTGGTGAGACTTTGTCCCAGGGTCTGCGGGACAGGTCCTCCTGCCATAACTGCAGTTGCAGGGAACGCAGACCCAAGCGGGGCTTTCCTGGCCCCAGCGGGCCCATCCAGCTGCCAGGCCTTCCTCGCGGAGCTGGCTCTCTGCGGTCGCCCACCTGCTCTCCAAGCCTCTTGCACAGTCAGGCCTGGGAACAACGTCCTCCGTGGGGTGGGGCACGCTCCACAGTCGTCAGCCTTGCCAGTTTCCTCAGGCCAGTCCACTGCCCCACATCAGCCTTCTGGCAAGGACATGGGCCGGTGTGCGCAGAGGGTGACCAGCTCCGAGTGCCTGTGAGGGCGTGGGCATGGGCGATCTGCACGGATGGCACCGTGCGTGGTGACCCCTGGCCTGAGCCGCGTACCACCTGCCCCCAGCGCGGGCTGTGACTGCCTCACCAGCCTCACGTGGTCCTCAGGCCAGGTGCTTACTGAGGGCCTTTTGGGGACAGGGCGCTTCAAGGTGGACGGCTGGTCTCTGTGCACACGTCGTCTGGCAGTGGTTTCCTCAGCACCTTCTTGATTCCAGAACTTCTGGGCCCCCCTCTTTATCCGGTTTTTTTTTCCGTCCTCCAGCTGCAGAGCTACTTCGCTGCGTGTGAGGATGAGACCCCTGCCATCCGAACCACGACAAGGTCCTGCAGCGCCTGTGTGAGCACTTGGACCACGCGCTGCTGTACGGGTGAGTGGGCGGCAGGCCTCCCGCAGCTCTGTGGAGGGCCCCGTGCCCCGCAGGACACGCCTGGCCTCGCCTGCCCGCTTCCTTCTCGCTGGCCGGGGAGCTGGTCTGGTGAGGCAGCCTCAGCTGTCAACCAGCAGGCGGCGCACAGGTGGGGAGGGCTGGCGCAGTGCATGGTCGCGGCCCAGCCTGCTGTCCTGTCCCCAGGCTGCAGGACCTCTCGTCGTGGTTACTGGGTGCTCGTGGTGCATTTCACCCGGAGAGAGGCCTCAAGCAGATTGAGGTGCTGCAGCACGTGGCCACCACCTGGGGCGCAGTGAGTAGGACCAGGGAGACACAGGACGGAGCCACGCTCCCGCCCCGCCCTCGGACAGCTCAGGCTCAGGTCCAGCCCAGTCAGCCCTGGGAGACTCCGCCGGGCCGCGGCGGCCGCGAGGGCCCGGGCGAGGCGAGGGCCCGGGGCGGGCCGCCCGGGCCTCGCTCCGCCCGCCGCCCCGGCCGCTCGGACCGCCGGGCCGCGGCGGAGCGAGGGCCCGGGCGAGGCGAGGGCCGGGCGGCGGGCGCCGGCCCCGCGGCCGGCACGACGGAGCCCCCGCACGGCCGGCGGCAGCGGTTGGCGGCGGCCCCGGGCCCCCGGCGCGGGAAGCGGCGGCGGGGCGGCGGCGGCGGCGGGGCGCCATGGAGCCGCGGGAGGTGAAGGACCGGATCCTGGAGAACATCTCGCTGTCGGTGAAGAAGGTGAGCGCGGCCCGCGGCCGTTGAGGGCACGGAGCTGGGGCCGCGTCCCGGCGCCCTGCGCCCGCGGGAGCTCCGACCGGTCGTGCCCGGGGCCGGGGGACGCGGGGCGCGGCCGGGGCCGGCCGAGCGGGGACCGTGGCCGGGCCAGGGCCCGAGTGCCTGTCAGGGGCCCGCGGGGCGCGGCCGGCGCCTCCGGGAAGGGCCTGAGCGAGGGTGGAGTTGGCACCGAGACCCTCAGGCCGGCCCCAGGCTCGCGCGCGCGAGTCCCCCGACCCGACGCCCCGAGCCCCGCGGGGCGCTGAGTTAGGTCCCCGGCCCGCAGAGGACCGCGCTCCGTGCCGCCCGCGCAGCCCGCCTCGCCTTTCCAGAGGGCGAGCGTGGCTTCGAAGGAGAGGGACCCGAGCCACCTCCCAAGAAGCCCGACCAGACGTGACCCAGCGGCCCCGGGAACTCTGAGCCCTGCCCACGCGGTGGGTCCTGCTGTCCCTTACTGGGGGCGCCCAGGAGGAGGGGGACTTCGTTAAAAAGCGTGCATCCTCCCCATCGGAAAAGGCTGCCGACCTTTCCAGCCTCATCTGGGTCAGTCGTGGCTCCAGGGAGGCCAAGGATTTTGCTTTTACACCTTAAAAATAATGTGGACGGTCCCCCGACAGAGAGTGTGGATTGGCACCAACGATGTAAAGGAAGCTCGCCTGAGGGCAGAGGTCCTCTCGGTAAATCCAGCTGCTGTGCGGGAAGGAGCCGGTGTGCCTTGTCAAGATGCTCGAGAGTTAGCCCTTGGTCCAGGCGCCTCGTGTGGAGCTGTCACGCAGCCCAGAAAATATAAGTTGCTCACTGGCAACTGGAAACCCCTCCGGGGTGCATCCCAACCCAAGGCATGTCTAGCAAGCACCAGGGCCGAGAAGTAGAGTTCTGGGGAACTGAATCCTCACCCTGGCCTAGTAACCCATAACCTTGGGCAGGATCCTTAACCTGCCTCCATTTCCCACCCGTGACACAGGATAAATTAGGGTTGTTTGGAGATTTTATGGCAGTATGGGAGCGTCTCGTCTAGCAGGGGCTGGTGCCCGTCTGTTCGTGGTAGAGCCGGCTCTGCCTCCTCAAGGTCTGAGTGGCCAGGCACCTCTTGCCCGCCAAGGCTGTTATATAACCCCATTTGTACTTGGTAGCACTTCCCGTGTGCTTGTTTCAGACAACTGCCACACGACTCTTGCATCCTGAAGTGTGTTTGGTTTTTGGAATGGGGGTGTCTGCTTCTAATGGGAATCAGTGCAGCTACAGCAGTAGACAGTTGCAGGCTAGCCGTCCGGAGGTCAGATTTCTCCTCTCGTCAGTCTCAGCAAAGTTTGTTATACAGCACTTGAGAGTTGCTTTGCCTTTATTTCACTCCTACCACCAGTAAAATGGTCTCACTGGGTTTTTTGTTATTGTTGTTGTTGTTGTTGTTGTTTGTTTTTGGTACTGAGGATGGAACCTGGTGCCCCTCTACCACTGAGCTACATTCCCAGCCCTTTTTTATGTTTTATTTTGAGACAGGGTCGAAGTTGCTGGGGGTCTTGCTAAATTGCTGAGATCGGCCTTGAACTTTTGATCCTCCTGCAAACTGGGATACAGGCATGAATTATCACTGCTTCTTTTTTAAGGATGTTGCAGGAAGAAAACGAGATGTATATTTCTACAAAAAAAAAAAAAAAAAAAAAAGTTGCGTTGGGGCTGGGGTAGAGCACTTGCTTAGCATGAGCAAGGCCCTGGGTTCAATCCCCAGCATCTCAAAAAAAGAAAGAAGGTGTTGTGTAGTATTGTGTTTGCAGAGTATTTTCAAACTTTTTATTGAAAAGTACATATAGAGAAGTACACAGATCCTAAAAGAACAGCTTAATGTGTTCTCACTCCCACATATCTGACCTCTAGGCCCAGAAACAATGTGACCATCAGCCCAGAAGTCCCTTCACCCCAAGAAACTGTGTACTCAAGGGCTCTCCACCCCAAGCAGTACTGTTGAGTTCAGCTATTTTCCCTTTCTTTTTCTTCCTCCTCCCCCTCCCCTCTCCCCCTCCTCCCCTCCCCCTCCTCTTCCTCTTCTTCTTCTCCTTCTTCTTCTCCTCCTCCTTCTCCCCCTCCTCCTCCTCCTCTTCCTCTTCTCCTCCTCCTCCTCCTCTTCCTCTTCCTCTTCCTCCTCCTTCTCCCCCTCCTCCTCCTCCTCCTCCTCCTCCTCCTCCTCCTCCTCCTCCTCCTCCTTCTTCTTGGTATTAGTAGTAGTAAGAGAATTTTTGGTACTGGGGATTTAACCCAGGGGTGCTTTACCATTGAGCTACATCCCCAGCCCATTTTTATTTTGAGACAGGACCTCACTAAGTTGCTGAGGCTGGTCTTGAACTTGTGATCCTTCTGCGTCAGCTTCCCAAGTCGCTGGAGTTAAGTTGTGTGCCGCTGTGCCTGGCTAAGTTCAGCTATTGTCATGCTGTCATGTACTGTAACACCCAAGAGGTGAAATAGCTGTTATCCCACCTGGATCTCAGGGAACCGTGTTCCTGTATGGAGGTAGGATTCTTGGGGGCTAGAGAGCACTAGAGTTGGACAGTTAGCACAATGGATCAAATCCATGAAACTAAAAGACCAGTTCCATGTGTTCTGGAAAGGGAGCTAGTAGCAGAAACTAACAAAGCCTGTAGTTGCTGAGTTGTTCATAGTTAGAGAAGCATCCCAGGCAGGGATGGTGTTCACATTTTGTTTCTTTCTTTTTTTTTTTTTGATTTTTAAAATTATTGTTGTTGTTATTATTATTATTATTATTATATTAACTAATTTAATTTTGGTACCCGGGATTGAACCCAGGGGTGCTTTACCCCTGAGCCATATCTCTAGCCCCTTTTATTTTTTATTTTGAAGCAAGATCCCACTAAGTTGCTTAGGACCTTGCTAAATTGCAGAGACTGACCTTGAACTTGCAATCCTCCTGCCTCAGCCTCCCGAGCCTCTGGAATTACAGCGTGCTTCACCGTACCCTATATGTAGGCATTTTGAATGGCATGTGGTTCTACTGACAGCATCATCTCCAGGGAAGGGAAGACAGTGATTTTTAGTGAGTTTTGTCCTGTTTTTGAGGAGTGAGCAGATGCTCTGCTGTAAGAACCGACAGTTTGTATGTTGGTTGGTGGGGAATTTAAAAAATAACTAGGGCACTGGGGGTGGTGGCACATGCCTGTAATTCTGGGGACTCAAGTGTCTAAGGCAGGGAGATCACAAGTTTGAGTTCAGCCTGGGCAATTTATCAAGACCCTGTCTCAAAATTTAAAAAAAAAAGGACTGGAGATGTAGCTCGATGGTAAAGCACCCCTGGATTCAATTCCCAGTACCAAAAATTAAAAATAAATAAGCAAATAAATAAATAAAATAGCTAGGGCAAATAAATAAATAGAATAGCTTCCCTCAGAGAAGGAAGGATTACCTAAGTCTCGACAAATTGGTAGAATTAGGAGAAAGAGAAGGAACAGGCATTCAAGCTAGAAGGAGTGTCCCCAAGGAAGTAGAGCCCTCCAGGTGGTCTTCTGAGGACAGTGAGGAGACCGATCGATCTCAAGCTTGCAGAAGGTTCTGCTAGATGTGGCTGGGATGTGCTCTCTGGGGAAGCCATCCAGCCTCAGCTACAGACACAGGCTGCAGAGGTTCTCAGGCCTGGGCCTGGGTCTGGAGTCTGGGTTTGTCATTGACCATGACAGGCCTGGCTAGTGTCAGTCAGGACCTGCTCACAGTGTTATAATGAGAATTCAGTTGCATGCGATGATCAGCATGCGGCCCGGCACCTGTGTGCTCGTAGGCCTAAACACCATGGTAGCTGCCATTATTACTTGTGAGCAGTTTTCGGTGAGTTTCCACCACGCTTCTTATAAGCTTCTTCTTAAAAGACCCGATGGTAAATATTTCAGGACATACGGTCTTTGTTGAAATGATCTAGTTCTGCCCTTGTAACTCAAAAGCAACCACACGTGTATGGGTGTGGCTGTGTATTTATTTACAAAAATAGGGAGCAGGCCGTTTTGGCCCACAGACGGTATTTTTTTACACACACGTGTGCACCCAAAACAGTCCTCACGAGGCAGGTGCAGGATCACTTTCAGGCCTGTGGTTAACCAGATCCGTCACACAGCATGTCAGGCTGTGGCGTGGATGTGGACCCTGGGTCCCGTCACGTGGTCATGTGTTCAGTTATGTAAGACATTACTGAGCTCCTGGAGTCGCTGCGGAGGCAGATAAGGTCTCTGCCCTCGTGGAAGTGGCATGCTAGTAGAAGGTGAGAACTAAATGAGCGGATGGACAAGCGGAGGATTTCAGATTGTGGCGTTATGCAGGCATCAGGCAGACCTCGTGGCGGGCACTGGCAGGGAAGTCCGAGGAGGAGCTGACCAGGTAGTGCTCCCCAAAACAGAGACATTGCCTCCAGCCGGAGCCTTGGCCAGGCCAAGAGAAGGGACACGATCTAAGAAAACAGGTAGTTTTAAAAACACAGAAGGGCTCAAAGGACCTCGAAGGCATAGGAACCGCCCCTGTTCCCCTCTCTGAGCAGGAGGAAATGAGCCCTGATGAGGTGACGTGGTCCAGTGTTGCTCCCGGGTGGGACTGACGACCGCTGGTCATGCACTTCAGGCTCTGGGAGGCTTTATTCTGGCAGGCGTGCCGCCTGGAGCAGGAGGCTCCTTGTGGTCGGGATGGGGCAGCAGTGACAGGGCAGCCTTGGCCACCTAGCCTGTCAGTGCTGCTGAAGCTCTGCAGCGCGGGGCCTCTCCTCCAACCTCCTCCTCCCCTGGAGAGGTGAGACTGCCGCACATTAAAAATCAGGCGGGCAGCTCGTTCCTGGAGGGTTGCTAGGTGTGTGGAAATTACATTGACCAGTTTAGATCAATAGTTTTGTTCTCTGTGGCTTCAGGGAGAAATGTTCTGAAAGTCCCAAGGACCCAAGTCATCACGGCAAAAGAGCTGAATAAAATAATACCACACAGGCAGTCTTTTAAGGTGGGGTGCCTTCTTCTCCCTGCTTCCCCTTCCCCTGGCTCCTGCCTTGGCCATGGCTCTCTCTTCTCTTTGCCTTGCAAATAGAGGCCAGGAGGAACCAGAGGCCCCTTGTGGGGCAAAAAGCCCAGCCTGTGGGTCACCCGACTGGGGCCCAGGAATCGATGCGGGGTGGAGAAGCGATGGTATTTTTTCCTGAGCCCGCCCTTTGGTTTGGTTTCCATGTGGTTCTCCTTTTCTGAAATGTTCCCTGACGTCAGGTTTCTGTTGGAAGCTCGTCATCCTGCCGTCCCTTCTGTCCACCTCGGGCATCCCCAGGCATGCCTCTCCATGGCGTGACTCTAGCTCAGGCCTCTGCAGATCGGAAAGCCCGGGTGGTATTTGAACTTGGCGGAAGCTCGCCTGCGTCTGGGGTTAGAGGACAGCAGGCCATGTCCTGGCAGCAGTGGGCTCGTGCTCAAGTGGGAGGGGCAAGGCTGACCGGTCACTTGGCAGTCACAGTGCATGCTCCCGAGTGTCAGATGGAGCCGCAGCTATTCCTGTGAGTCTCCCTCAAAACTCTTCCAGCTGGAGCCCAGGGTGAGAAGAAATCCACAGAAAAACTGGAAATCTGATGCCAGCTGGCAGAACTGTCGGCTGGAAACCTAACATGGAGCCAGGCCGGGGGTCAGGGCAGGTTTCAGTGCCGGAGGGGGAGCAGCCGGCGGTGCTGTGGCACTCGGGACTCGGGCACCGAGGCGAGAGTGCAAGGTCGGCCTGGGCAGCTCAGCGAGACCCTGACTCAAAATAAAACCAAGAAGCCTGGGCGTGTGCCTCGGCGGTTCAGTTGCCTGTGCTGCAGAAGAAGGAAGGAAAGAAGGCAGGAGGGAGAGGGGCTGGGGTCAGAAGGTGCGTGTCGTGGGGGAGGGCTGGCATTGGCATCGGTAGGTACCTTCTTGCTTCTGGAAATCTGGTGCTCATCTGGGCCGCAGGATTCACCATCATGGCAAGGGTATGGTTGCCACCAGAGCTGGCAGTGCCCTTGTGTCCAAGGGGACATCTCCCTGTGCTAGAAAGCCTTCCAGGAGCCCATGAAGCCCACTCAGTGGCATCTGGAGTCCTGCCCTGCAGGGGGAGCAGAGCACTGGCCTCCTGGAAGGCTGGGCCAGGTGGTGGCGCTGGCCAGTTTGGGCAAGCTCTCCAGCCAGTTCTCCCAGCTGCACACTTGAGGGACACCCTAGTGCTGCAGAATCGGGACAGTTTCTTGGAGAATCCTTGAGGTTGGGGCTGAAAGCTGAGGTCACTGATCCGCTGGTCGCACAACCACCCGGGCCCCAAGAGCTTCTCCTCTCCTCTTGCCAGTGGAGCAACTGGCCCTGTGCAGAGACACTCTTCCCCATCTGTGCATTTGTGACTTACTGTACTTACTGTCTCCCTTTGCTCATGGGTGTTTGCAGACATATAAAGATGCATGAGGAAGTATTCATTTTCTGTAGTCCCCCTCCATCCTTGGTGACTGTGTTTAACAGCAGCGACGAAAAGAATCTCAGCAACCCAGTGCTGTGGGAGGACAAGGAGGGCCTGTTGCGTGCAGGACGGCTCTGCGGCCTGTTGACACCAGCGAGAGTCAAGAAGTGACTTGTCCAAAGTCAGAAGCTTGCAGGGGCGCGGCTGAGATAGAGACGTTTTTCTGGCTCTTGCTCGGAGGTTTTTGTGTGTGTCTTTTGGTGATATTGGCCCCACCAGGTGCTCTCGTAGTTGTAGATGACAGAATGCCTTATTTCATTTATTTCTTTTTATGTGGTGCCAAGGATCAAACCCAGTGCCTCACATGCTAGGCAAGTGCTCTGTCACTGAGCTGCAGCCCTGGCTCTCCGACCCTTTTAATTAAAAAAAATTTTTTTTTTTTTATTTTGAGACAGTCTTGCCAGGTTGCCCAGGCTGACTTTGAACTTGCAGTCCTCTTGCCTCTGCCTCCCAAGTTGCTGGGATTACAGGAGAGGGGTGAGGCAGGAGGATGGCAAGTTAGAGGCCAGCCTCAGCACCTTCATGAGGCCCTGTCTCGAAGTAGAAAGGACCGAGGAGGAGCATGACGGTCGAGCACCTCACTTCAACCCTGGTACTAGAGAACCAGCCGACCAGTGACCAACCGTGGATTGTGGTCCGAGAGGTTCCCACCGTGCTTCCTCACGCTGGGGAAGATCTGACTGCCCCGCCTGGGCCTTGGAGTGGAGGTCAGGGTCCCCGCCACGGGATTGGACAGTGACTCTGGGGCAGAGCCCCACCATTTCTGCTCACTCTGAGAGGCACCCTTGGTCCCTGGTGCCAGGGTCCGGCAGTGATGGCGCCTGTGAGGCCTGGGCTCTCTCCTGCCTGAAGGGAGGAGCATTTAACTGTTTGTGGAAACCATGTTTCTGTCAAAGTACCCAAAGAGATCTAGTCCTTCTTGGCCGCCCTCGTTCCTGCGCCCCAGAGGATGCACAGGAAAAGGGAACCATGGATAATTCAGTAGCTGCCTTTTTTCTTTCAGCAGAGCTGCCGGCAGAGCAGAGCGCCTAGTGGGTCCTCCAGCAAAGGGACCAGCAGCAGTGATTTGGGAGGTTGAGAAAGAAAACTGTGGAACTGGTCCTGTATTTGGTGGCAACTAACTGGTCAAGAAGCCTCAGTTTCACCAAACTTGCTTATAAACAGTGCAGGCCGTGGCAGATCAGCCCGGGAGCCAGCCAGTCCACGCCGCCTGGCACAGGCCCTTCCTGGGCAGGGGCTTGGCCACCCCCGGAGACCTCAGCTGAAGGACGTTGCTCTTCATGCCCATTTAGAAACGAGGACTATCTTCTCCAAAGCAAGGGAGCTGCGGTTCTTACGCAGGGAGGGCTTGTGAGTTCTCCGGCTCCATTGTCTGCTCCCCACTGTCGTTGCTTGTCATTTCCTGTCTAAGGAGGGGTGGGACTCAGGTTAGGGATTCAAGAATCAGGAGAGTAAGGCAGAGCGTCCTGGGCTTGGTGGAGCAGCAGTCACCAGCAGCCGGAGCCTCTGCTGACACCTCACGCCATCTAGGAGGTTCCTGCCCCTGCCCTGCCCCGCCCCTGCCTCCATGCCCACAGGCCTCATCCCCGAAGCCCTGGGATGACCCAGTGCCCCCTGCTCCGCCCTCCTGGGGAGGGTGCCGAGGTGAGCACTTCCTGGATGGTTTTGGCAGGTACCCACTTCCCACCCCACCCCCGCTCAACAACTGTTTCTTCCCACGTGGGATGGACGCCTCCAGCACTGGCCACCTCGTGGAGGGTGCCTGGCTGAGCTCGCAGTCAGTAGAGGGACCGTCGGATGGAGCCTGAGCCCCAGTCTCCCTGCCTGAAATAGGAGGGCTCTGCCAAGTGGTTATTTTTCTGGCTTTCCAGCATGTTCGGCAATCGGTTTCGCTTACTGACAACCCACCCGCCCTCTCTGGCTCCCTTTGCACTTCCTGCTCGGGATGTTCTTACTGAGTCCTGGGAAAGGTCTCCGGCCAGCTCGGGCCTCACCTTGGACCCACCAGATTCTCTACAGAAAGGCCCTGGCAGCGGTGTTCTGGGCCGAGGGTGCCTGTACGGCATAGCCCTTAAGAAGCTTTGTTGAGACTGAAACGGTTAAATCGCTGGTCTGCTTGTTTCTGCGGGACTGGATCTTGAGCACTGGCCTTTCCCTTCAAACTTGCCTGAGGCTGGCCTCTGGGACTGATGGCAAGATGGGGCAAGGGGCGAGGTGTCACGGCAGCCTCCCCAGGGGAATAGTAGGTAGCTCTGACCGCACCAGCCCTTCTCCAGCTGCCGTGCTCCACACTAGGTCTCTTGGGTCCCGCACTGAGGAGTCCAGGCATCAATGTTTAGGGGCACCCTGACTCCCATTGTAGTAAATGGTGCACGTGGCTTGAACTCTGCCTTTCCTCTGGGGACCTGCCCTGGAGAGGAAGAATGTCCCAGAAGATCCAGTGGCCATGCTGAGGTAGGACTCCAAAACCCAAGGCAGGGCCGCACCTGTCACTTCTCCCACAGTGAACCTGCAGTGCTGTCAGGACAGGCAGCCTGGTAGACTGGTGGACTCAGGGGTCTCTGCTACACAGTCTGTCTGTAAGGTTCAGTTGAGACCGGGTCTCACAAAGTTGCCCAGGCTGGCCTTGAACTTGCAGTCCTCCTGCCTCTGCCTCCGAGTTGCTAGGATTACGGTGTGCACCGCTATGCATGGCTAATTTAAATTCTTGGGACAATTTGAGGTGATGAAAGCAACCCTTCAGTTGAGGTCTTTTCTGCTTTTGGGTTTCCGTCTCCTGGACCTAGACTGTTGAGACTGTCCTCAACTTGCTGTCATCTAAGTAGTCTTGGTCTCCTTGGAACCAGTGGGAGGCGGCTGTTACCTGTGATCTCCCCAGGTAGCCAGCAAGCCTCAGGTGGCACCAGGCTGAGTTTCCCTACATCCGTAGGCCTGCTCTCTACGTGTGAGCAGGGATAGGCATGAGCAGGGACCGCAGAGGAGCCCTGTAGTGGCCAGCAGGGCAAGCATCCCAGCTCTGTTCATGCAGAGCCTCCTGGTATTGTTGGAGCAGGGATTTTGTCCTCCCCTATAAATATAGAGGTGAGACCCCCACTCTTCCCCCAGGGTAGCCTGGGACTCAGTGGCAGAGTTGGCATCCAGATCTCCCATCTGTTGGGCTGGCAGCATCAAATCCTCGTGTGTCTTGACTGATTAGGAAGAAAGAAAGGAGGTCACCATCTTTTTTTCTTCCTTTCTTCCTTTCTTTTCTTTTCTTTTCTTTTTTTTTTTTTTCCAGCTTCGAGGGTTGGTTTAAGGGGTGCTCTACCCAATTTTATTCCCAGTCTTTTTGCTTTTTGAGACAGGTTCTTGCTAAGTTGCCCAGGCTGACCTTGAACTTATGATCCTCCTGCTTCAGCCTTCCAAGTAGCTATAATTAGAGGTATGTGCCAGCTGAACCATCTTTTCATTTGCCCATTTGTACTCTTTCACAGCTACCTTTGAGTTACCTAGAGTGGAACAATCTGGAAGGATTTCTTGGTCCTAGCTATGGCACTCTATAGTGTTTTGTGTTTGTTTGTCTATAACAGAGAGACAAAACAGAGGGCCGGGCTGTGGCAGCCCAAAGCAGAGTGGGGCTAACCCTAGTTAAAATGCCCTGCACAGGCATTCTTGGCTTGCTGGAGTGTGCTGCCCACACTTCCCCGAAGCCATGGGCTCTGGTGTAATCACGTGATGGCCAGTCTTCCCCAGGGACTCAGGAGCACTCTCCTCCTGGCTGGGAAGGGGTCTGGGATGAACCGAACCAGCTGTCCCCAGGCCCGATGCACACCCCAAAATCAGACAGATGAGCCCCGTCGCCCATCGTGGGTGTGGTTTGGGAGCTCGCCTGGCAGCGCGTGGACCTTGGGAAGCACAGCTTCTAAAGGGCACTTTAAGAAGGAGTGGCCTGTGCACCTAGCTGACCTTGCTTGTTTCTAAATTTTCTTCTGATGAGAACTTTTCTGTCCTCCTGCGGTCAAGTGCACCAGCCCACCTCTGGGCTCACATCCGTGGCCACCTCTCCTAGGACAGAGAGCCCGTCTTGTCTTTCCTGTTTGGGGACTTTCTGCCTCACTCCACCCGCTCTTGTTCTCCCAACACCCTCTTGGCAAACTGGTCAGAGGAGTTTTCGGTATCTGCTGTCTGCTGTGGGGGCTCATTTGTTTCTCTCCCCCTCCTTCCCGCCTCCCTGCCCTTCTCCCTCCTCCCCCTCCACCCCTTTCATCTCCTGGGCAGGCTCATCAATTATGCCCGCATCCCTGTATTATTCTGAAGTAGATGCCAGGCATCCATAAGTACTTCAGTATGTATTGCCCCCAAGATGAGGATTCTTTTCTCATGTGACCCAGTACCACCTTTGCATCTTTAGAAAGCTGGCCAGGCACAGTGGTGCACACCTGTCATCCCAGTGATTCAGGAGGCTGAGGCAGGAGGATCGCAAGTTCAAGGCCAGCCTCAGCAACTTAGCAAGACCCTGTCTCAAAATTTTAAAAAAATAATAAAAGGAAAAGGAGTGGGCTGTAGCTCAGTGATCTAGCACCTCTTGGTACAAAAAAAAAAATTAACAAAGGTCTGCTAAGTTTTCCAGTTCCAACTGCTTCATCCATTAATGTCATTTCTGGAAATGCCTCGCTTGCTGAAGCAGGTTTCCCACACGCTCCCACAGCTGTGCTGCTGTGTCCTGCCCCTTCCCCCTGGTTTCCTCCACCAAGTTTCCCAGCATCTCCCTTGGGAAAGGTCCTCAGCTGCTCAGGCCCTGGGACCCAGTGGTGCCGTCCCTTGGGAACTCTTCACTCAGCTTCTGGAACAACCCGTCCAGTTGCTCTGCCCACCTCACTGACTGGGCTTCTGCCTACCTGGGAGCCTCGGGAAGATGCCGGCTCCCGGGCCCAGCTTGCTTCTTCCTCAGTCTGGCAAGGGGCCTGGTCATGATCCCAGGTTCCCCAAGGGGTTCTGGGAAGCACTTGGACCAGGACCCAGAGGGGAGTCCAGCAGCTGCGCCTGGTCCTGCACCCCTGGGGTGACCCAGCCCCCTCCGCGGCTCTCGTGCCACCTCAGGGCTGGTGGCACTCACCTCTCCCAGTCCAGTCCCACTTCGGCAGCCGCCTCCCTGTCACCCCACGTAGGCCTGGCAGGCCTCGAAACGCACTGCCTTCCTCTTGCTCAGACCCGACACCTCAGTCTTTGGCACCTCCTTTTCCCTCCAGCTCCACATCTGACGGAGGCATCCCTCCAGACCCTGCATGGACCGTCCCACTTCTTCCAGCCCCTCAGCCTGCCCACCTGTCTCTGGGCCTCTGCCTTGGCCTTCCCACGTCTGTGCACAAGCCACGCGGTGCTTGGCCTGCCTTTGGTCGCGTGCTTCCCTGTTCTCACCCCTCCAGCCGCTTCCCATGTGACTGGTAACGCAGCACACTGCCCTTGCTGTGGCCAGTGTGGCTGTCCTTCCTGACCTTGTCTCGAGCCACACTCGTCCCACACAAGCCTCCTCACTGTTGTGCCTGCCTTGGGACCTTTGGCTTGCTGTTCCCTAACGGGGCACTCTTCCCCCGTTAGGGAAGCTCCATGGCCTGCTCTTGGAGTCCTCTCCTCTGTTTCAGTTTGTTGTTTTGCAGTGCTGGGGACAGAACCCAGGGTGCTCACCGCTGAGCGACATCCCCAGCCCTTTTGATTTTAAGACAGGGCGTCACTGAGTTGTAGAGGCTGGCCTTGAACTCGTGATCCTCCTGTGTCAACCTCTGAGTCACTGGGACTATAGGCGTGTGCCACTGCACCTGGCTGGCCCAGTGTTTATAACAGGCCTCCATAAGCTGCCTTGCTTTTTTGGTGGTGGTTGTTGTTGGGTTGTTTTGTTGGTTGGTTCTGGGAATTGAACCCAGAGCTTTGTGCATGGTAGGCAAGCACTCTGCCACTGAATTGCTTCCAGTTATTTAGAGACAGAGCCTTGGTGATTCTCTCTGCCGGCCTTGAACTTGAAATCTTCTTGCTTCAGCCTCCCCAGAGCTGGGATTACAGGTGTGCACCACTGTGCCTGGCCCTGCCTTTTTTATTATTTTTTATAGCATTTATGGTTCCCAGATGCTATATTATATATTTGCACATAGTTTATCTCTGCCACTAGAAGGTAAGTTTTATAAGGACTCAGGAACTTTGTAATAGTATCTACTGGGCACAGTGACATACACCTGTAATCCCAGCTACTTGGGGGACTGAGGCAGAATTTGCAAGCTCAAGGCCAGCCTTGGCAACTTAGTGAGACCCTATTTCAAAAAAAAAAAAAAAAAAGAAGAAGAAAAAGAAGGGCTGAAGATGTAGTTCATGTAGTTCAGTGACAGTGCCCCTGGGTTCAATCCCTGGTACTATGAGGTAAATAAACAAATTTAAGAAGAATAGTACCTTATGTACAGGAAGTAGATGCTCAGCAATATTTTTGACCTATATGACTCAACTCTTCATGGCTTGAGCCACCCTTTTTGGCCACTGCTGAACTGAATTTCGAGCAGGAGACACCTCCCAGCCCAGCCTGTCCCAAGTGTGCTTGCCTCCGCTGCTCCCGTTCTACCCAGAGGATCAGTAAGTTTTTTCTGTAAAGAGCTGAGTAGTCAGTATGTCAGGCTCTGCCATAGATGATACCCAAACAAATGTGTGTTTCAATAAAACTTTATTTGCAGAAACAGGAGGCAGGCCCCACTCCACACTCCCACTGACAGAAAGGGCCCGCCCCTCCCCAGATCCACATGGACAGAAGTAAACAGAGTGGCTTGGCTTGTCTGAGCAGCAAGGTGAATTTCTTCCCAGGAGTGCGGATCTCTTCCTGAGCAACCAGGGCTTGTTTTGACTCAGCAAGACGTGTCCTTGCCTCTGAGGGAAGCTGGTGCAGGGCACAGGGGAGGATCATGGGCACACCTTCTCAGAAGTGGCCTGGCTATTCTGTTTCCCTGCAAGGAGACACAGAGCCAGGATCTACCGTGGGCTCTTCATTTCTCCTGATTGAAGAAGGGACACTGTTCTTCTTTCTTGAGTTCTCCTGAAACACGTATGGAAGGGATGCAGGTGGCCTAGCAGTTTGTGTACATGATTGACTCGGTTCCAGGACTCATTTGGTGAAAAGACCTGGCAGAGCTGGGCGTGGTGGCACACGCTTGCAGTCACAGCTACTTGGTAGGCTGAGGCAGAGGATGGCAGGTTTGAGACCAGCCTGGGCAACTTAGTGAGACCCTGTCTCAAAATAAAAAGAATAAATACAAAGGACTGGGGATGTAACTCAGTGGTAAAGAGCCCCTAGGTTCAGTCTACACAATCAATAAAAGAGAAGAGAAACGCCCAGGTTTGAAATCTAGCTCTGCCTCTTACGTGCGTAGTGACCTACTTTGTGGGGCTGCTCTTGAGCTCACCGACGTCTAGCCACGGCACTCGAGTGTTTACAGGGTGTCACGCCTTTGATCAATACAGTGCAACTGTCACCTAAGCCTCGTGACAGCCTTCAGTAGGGAGTAGGCAGGTACTAAGCCCATTTCTCAGATGGGGAGACTGAGTGTAGAGAGGCGACACAGCGAGGGAGTTGTAGTACAGACCGACCGTAGAATCCACACGCTGGCCAGCGCTCACGAATGCGGGCTTTCGCCACAGGTGCCGCTGGGCTACTGGATGGCCTCGTGTCCCAGGCTGAGCTGTTGTGTTCGCCCGGGTTCTGTTGTTCGGGGGTCCTCGTCTGCGTGGTGCTTGCTCTCTTCTACAGCTGTCCTTTCAGAGCTTACTGGTCTTGCTGGTGACTGGCTGTGGCCTCTCTGTGGCTACGGGACAGCACGTCTGCTGTCTATGTACCCTGGTGCCATGCTTTGCTGACCAGCTCCTGAGGCACAAGCTCAGGCTGTTGACAGCTCCCCAGGCTCCTCCTCCTCTTCTTTTTTTTTTTTTTTTTTTTTTTTTGTGGTGCTGGGAGTGGACCCAGGGCTTTGGCAGGCAAGGGCTCTGTCCCTGGCTGCACCCCACCCTATGTTCTTGCAGTATTGATTCCTGGACATTGTTTTTTTCCCCTTTTCAAGATCTGTGTTTGGCTATAGTATTGATTCAGGATCTTTTTGTCCTCTGAGATGATGGGAAATCTTTACCAACCTCTGTCTGTAAAGAATGCCTGAGGAAAACTGGGCGTGACAGTATCTGCCTGTAATCCCAGAGTCCCGGGAGGCTGAGGCAGGAGGATCACAAGTTCAAGGCCAGCCTCAGGAATTTAGTGAGGCCCTAAGCAACTTAGCGAGACCCTGTCTCTAAATAAAATATAAAAGGGGCTGGGGATGTAGCTCAGTGGTGAAGCGTCCAGTAGGAAGAGCAGGGTTAGAACCCCTGCTAGCGAGCAGGAGGCAAGTCACAGAGAGCAGAGCATGGCTGTGCCCGCCTCTGAGCTCATGTTTACCCAGGTGCCGTGCCGTTGTTTGACCAAGAACGTGGGTCCCCGTGGTTAGTAGTCTGCACTGCTTATGGAGCACCTGCTGCTTGCCTGACCCGTGCAGTAGTGTCCCAGAGAACCGTCGGCACTGGACTTGCACTAATGCAGCCATCCTTGGCCGTGTGGCCACTGATCATTTGGAATATGGCTAGTGCATCTGGAGCTGATTTTTAAATTTTTGTTTAATTTACATTTAAGCTTCAGTAGCCTCATGGGGTAGAGGCTACTGGATTGGACAGCTCAGCTCTAAAAAACCCCTTTAAACCTGTTACAGATGACAAAAAATGAGGGTTAGAGGGCCAAGTAATTTGCCAAAAGTGTGCGGCTCTGTAGTAGCAGAGCCATGTGTCCTGCCTCCTGAGCCCTCTCCTCAAGGTCAAGGTGAAGAATTCCTGAATAGCTGGGTGCAGCGGTGCATCCTATGATCCCAGCTGCTTGGGAGGCTGAGGCAGGAGAATAGCAAGTTGAAGGCCAACCTGGGCAACTTAGCAAGACTCTGTCTCAAATGAAAAATATAAAGGACTGGATGTAGCTCAGGGGTAGAGCATCTGTGGGTTCAGTCCCCAGTATGGGGGGGGGGAACCTTAATAAATGGGGTGGGGAAAAATAAATAAATAAATAAATAAATAAATGGGGTGGGGATCCATGTTCCTCTATAGGAAGACTCAATATTACAAAGATATCATTTCTTTCCATAGATAATCTCTGGATTCAGCATGATTCTATTAAAAATTCAGAAGGGAATTATAATGAAATTTGATTCTAAAAGAATGGATTGGAATAATCAAAACAGTTTTGGGAAAAAGAGTAGTTGGGATAGGGGAACGGATGGATTTATTCTGCCCATATCCAAGTGATGAATAAAGTGAAAATAATTAAAAACAGGACACAGACACAAGAATGACAGTAGATCAATAACGCAGAATAGTCTAGAAAGGGGCACATTGAATCACATCCATTGGGGAGGGCTGGGCCACTCGTTAATATGAGGAAACGGGTTTTCCTTCCAGAAAATAATGAAGCTGGATCCTTACTGCCTACAGTGCATAAAGATCTGAACATAAAAGTGAAACCAAAGGTCGGGGTGTAGCTCAGTGGTAGAGAGCTTGCCTAACGTGCACAAGACCCTGAGGTCCATATTCAGCACTATAAAATTATAAAATACAAAGTCCTAAAGCTGTGCACCTATAATCCCAGCTACTCAGGAGACTGAAGCAGGAGGATCTCAAGTTCAAGGTCAGCCTGGGCAATTTAGTAAGACCCTGTCTCCAAAAAAAAAATAAATAAATAAATAAAAGTAAAAAGGGCTGAGGGTTTCGCTCCGTGGCCAGCGCGTGCTGTCGACCGGGTGAGGGCAGCAGGAGGACTTGATGCGCCACACACACCTCCACGTCGCCTGTGTTTTCACGATAAGCAGCTGTTGTCTGTGGGATAATTTTATTTCGTTACCCTGACTTGAGAAAGGAATCTTAGTTCCTGCCTATCAGTTAAAAACTGCATTGAGGGCCAGGGCCACCTTCTCTGTTCCCATGTACACCCACATGCACCCTGTCCTCCTTACTCAAGTGTTTTGATGGCCATGGCTACTTTCATAATCAAGAAGACAAATAAACCTTGTTTTGCTTTTGATTTTTTTATTTAGTTAGCTGATTATTTTTTGCAGTGCTGGGGATTAAACCCAGGGCCTCTCGCCTGCTAGGCAAGTACTCTACCACTGAGCTTCTCCCCCAGTTCTTTCTATTTATTATTTTGAAAGACAGTGTCTTACTGAGTTGTTGAAAATGGCCTTGAACTTACTATCCTTCTGCCTCAGCCTCTGGAGTCTCTGGGATTACAAGTCTTTAATTTTTTTTTAAGTTCTTTATACATATACATAATATTGGTGTTCATTTTGACATAATTATGTATGCATGGAATATAATTCTCAGTACTTCCCTTTTTCCTTCCCTTCTTCCTCCCCTGTTCTCTTCTCTCTGCTGTTTTTTTCTATTTATAGCTTTTAAAAAATTAGTGCATCATGGATATACAAAAAGGCGAAATTCACTGGTGTATTTATGTGTGTGCACAGGGAAGTCTGACAGATCCACCCACTGTTCCTCCCATTCCAATCTCTCCTCCCATCCATCAATCCTCCTTTACTGTGTGATCTCTCTTCTGTTTTCATGGAAATCCCCGGCCCCTTACAGGTTTTGCTTCTTCAATGAGGAAGTCACACTACATCTCTAAGGACCATTTCAGCTCTGACATCTATTTAAGATGTTCTGATCTCACATTTTAAAATTAAAAAAACAAGCCCTTGCATGACGGTGGTGCACGCCTGTAATCCCAGCAGCTCAGGAGGCTGAGATAGGAGGGTGGCAAGTTCAAAGCCAGCCTCAGCAACTTAGTGAGACCCTGTCTCAAAATAAAAAATAAAACAGGCTAAGGATGTGGCTTAGTGGTTAAGCACCCCTGGGGGTTCATGGATTCAGTCCCTGGTACCAAAGAAAGGAAGAGAGAGAGAGGAAGAGAAGAGAAGAGAAGAGAAGAGAAAAGAGAGAGAGAGAAAGAAATTTTTTAAAAAGTCCTTCTTTCTTAGCACCTGTGTTGTACTTGAGCTGCAGCCTGATGGGGTGCCCCCAGCCACGCCAGAGGCAGGGCGGGTCTGGCAGGTTCCCATTCTCTGTCTTTCAGCTCCTGAAGCCTTTCTTCCTGGGGCTCCCCTTGGCCTGCCTGGGGGATGGGCAGAGCCGGCAGGACTGAGGTCTGTCCCCAGCCAGCAGGGCTGCTGGGCTTGCTGGGCCACAGAGAAGAGAGGCCCTATTTGTCGCTGGTTGAATGGCTGGCCTCTCTCCAAGAGCATGTGCTTACTGGTGTGGTGGACGAGGCTTGCCTGCCGCAGCTTTGGGACCACTGCTTCCAGGAAACGCTTCCGAACACCTTTGTCCCGGCAGCCTAAACCTGGGACAGGATCCGCGCTCGCGTGCGCTTCTCCCTCTGACAGTGGCCAACCAGGATTTGTGGCTCTGATTGTGGTGAGACTTTGTCCCAGGGTTCTGCGGGACAGGTCCTCCTGCCATAACTGCAGTTGCAGGGAACGCAGACCCAAGCGGGGCTTTCCTGGCCCCAGCGGGCCCATCCAGCTGCCAGGCCTTCCTCGCGGAGCTGGCTCTCTGCGGTCGCCCACCTGCTCTCCAAGCCTCTTGCACAGTCAGGCCTGGGAACAACGTCCTCCGTGGGGTGGGGCACGCTCCACAGTCGTCAGCCTTGCCAGTTTCCTCAGGCCAGTCCACTGCCCCACATCAGCCTTCTGGCAAGGACATGGGCCGTAGTGTGCGCAGAGGGTGACCAGCTCCGAGTGCCTGTGAGGGCGTGGGCATGGGCGATCTGCACGGATGGCACCGTGCGTGGTGCCCCTGGCCTGAGCCGCGTACCACCTGCCCCCAGCGCATGGCTGTGACTGCCTCACCAGCCTCACGTGGTCCTCAGGCCAGGTGCTTACTGAGGGCCTTTTGGGGACAGGGCGCTTCAAGGTGGACGGCTGGTCTCTGTGCACACGTCGTCTGGCAGTGGTTTCCTCAGCACCTTCTTGATTCCAGAACTTCTGGGCCCCCCTCTTTATCCGGTTTTTGTTTCCGTCCTCCAGCTGCAGAGCTACTTCGCTGCGTGTGAGGATGAGACCCCTGCCATCCGGAACCACGACAAGGTCCTGCAGCGCCTGTGTGAGCACTTGGACCACGCGCTGCTGTACGGGTGAGTGGGCGGCAGGCCTCCCGCAGCTCTGTGGAGGGCCCCGTGCCCCGCAGGACACGCCTGGCCTCGCCTGCCCGCTTCCTTCTCGCTGGCCGGGGAGCTGGTCTGGTGAGGCAGCCTCAGCTGTCAACCAGCAGGCGGGCGCACAGGCGTGGGGAGGGGCTGGCGCAGTGCATGGTCGCGGGCCCAGCCTGCTGTCCTGTCCCCAGGCTGCAGGACCTCTCGTCGGGTTACTGGGTGCTCGTGGTGCATTTCACCCGGAGAGAGGCCGTCAAGCAGATTGAGGTGCTGCAGCACGTGGCCACCAACCTGGGGCGCAGTGAGTAGGACCAGGGAGACACAGGACGGAGGCCAGCCACGCTCCCGCCCCTCGGACAGCTCAGGCTCAGGTCCAGCCCAGTCAGCCCTGGGAGACTGCCTTGTGGTATCCAGTGGCAGGGGCGTCCAATGCCAGCACCCTCCACAAGGCCCCGTCTTCCCTGCGTGGGACAATTCGTGGGTGCCTGGGGTTGGGATGATGGGGAGAAGAGACTGAACTGCTCTTGGAACCCAGATGCGGTGCAGGGGAGGACTCTGTTTGCCGTCCCCGAGCTGGGATCCAGGTTAGCCTGCAGGGCCTGCAGGACGGCGTCCGCGCGTAGCTGAGCCTGGCTCACGTGTGCCCCGCCCTCTCTCAGGCGTCCCGGCCAGCCGTGGGCAGGGGCCTGAGGCTGCTAGAGAACCCAGTCCTCAGCAGCCCTTTCTCTCCTTTCTACCCTTGCTCTGCAACGGGGAAGAAGGCCACATCCCGACAGACCTTCCTTCCGGTTACTCCAGCCTTTGCTTGCAGGCCGGGCCTGGCTGTACCTGGCCCTCAACGAGAACTCCCTGGAGAGCTACCTGCGTCTGTTCCAGGAGAACCTGGGTCTGCTGCAGAAGTACTATGTCAGGTGAGGGCAGCACTGTCTTGCCAGCCTCCAGCTCCCCTGAGCCTCACCCCAGAGCTTCCTGGAACATGCAGATACCATGCTGTGCCACATCAGAGGCCTAGCCGGTATTGTGTGCTGAGGACACGGTAGTGATGGCCAGAGAGCCCTTGGAGGCTTGCTGGCAGAGTGGCGGCCTCCTCCGGCAGCTCTGGGTCCTGCCGGGGCCCTGGGTGCAGCTGGTGCTCTGCCTTAGACTAAGCCAGCCATCTACCTTTGCCTCAGCCCTGGCTGGGGTCGCTGCAGGGACAGATTATTTACAGCAGCTGCTGAGAGTCTGACAAGGCTTATGCCACAGGCTCTGCCGTGTCACTCAGACCCAGGAGGAGATGCTGAGAGGAAGGGAGTGGGGAGGGCTGCCCAGCTGGGTGGCATGGCAGGGCTGGGGTGGGGAGGTCACGAGTCCGGTTGCAACACAGCTGGCTGCTGGTGCAGTTGGGCCGAGCTGGGACCAGACCCAGACGCACCAGCGTCCCTTCCTGTGTCCTACAGGAACGCCCTCGTTTGCAGCCACGATCACCTGACACTCTTCCTGACCTTGGTGTCTGGGCTGGAGTTCATTCGGTTTGACCTGGATCTGGTGAGATGCTGTGGCTTCCACCGCTGGAGGAGCAGAGAGGGGCGTGGGCTGCGGGCTTCATTTTTCACTCTGGCTGGGAGCAGGGTGTGGCTGAGCTTCAGCAGCGCTTGGTTGCTTGGTCGTTCAGGAGAGGGAAGCTTTCGGGGCCCACGGAAGTTAGGGCAGGGGAGAGTCTCCCTCAACTCCCTGTGGCAAGGATTCCTGGCCCAGGTGACATCTGTCTCCCAAGCAGCACAGAGAGAACCACACTCCCAGAAGCCCTTGCCTTTGTGCTTCGGGCATGAGTGTCTGAGAAGGACACTCCAGCCCCACGTGAGGCCAATCCAGCCCCACATTTCCTGGGATTCCAGCTTCCCAGCCATGGAGCCCCGACACCCTCCCCAAATTCTCTGGCTTCCCTCACTACCAGCCCTATGCAGCCTCCCCTTATCCACCAGACCCAGTGGAGGCCCGAAGCTGCAGAGTGCCAAGCCCTCTAGAGAGTGGCTTTTCCTACGCATACATGCCCAAGGTCAAGTTTAATTGTAAACCAGGTGTTGTAATAGGGTGGTGGTGCCCAATAGGGTCTGTAATCCCGGGGACTCAGAGGCAGGAGTGTCACAAGTTTGAGGCCAGCCTCAGCAACTTAGAAAGACCTGTCTAAAAAGAGAGCTGAGGATACAGCGCTGTGGGTGGGAGCCCCTGGGTTCGATCCCCAGTCTCTCTCCCTCCCTCTCTCTCCCTCCCTCTCTCTCTCTCTCTCTGTCTCTCTCTCTCTCTCTCTCTCTCTCTCTCTCTTTCCCTCTCTCTCTCCCCCTTTCCCTCCCCCTCTCTCTCCCTCCCCCCCTCCCCCCCCCCCTCTCTTTCTCACACACACACAACAAACTATAAAGAAACAACAACTAATAGTACAGTAGAACAATTATAGCAATGTACTGTAATGAAAGTTCAGACTTATGAATTATTTATTTCTGAAAGTTTCCATTTGATATTTTTGGAATCTCAGTAGCTAAAACCATAGAAAGCAAAACCACGGTCAAGGGTTGACTACTACACAGCTGTGGGGTGACCCACAGCATCACTGGAGGTGGCCTGTCCCGGTGGCCTGGCTGCCCATTCTCGCCATATCACCCTCCCTGTGCCTCCCCCAGGAGCACAGACCAAAAGGGAACCTGGAAGCGGAGGAGAGGAGCGCTGAGCAGGAGAGCAGGGAGGCACCTGGCTCGGGCGCATCCTGACTGTGCTTGCTTTCTCTCTCTCTCTCTCCCTCCCTCTCTCTCCTTCTCTCTGTCTCCCTCCCTCCCTCCCTCTCTCTCCTTCTCTCTCTCCCTCCCTCCCTCCCTCTCTCTCCTTCTCTCTGTCTCCCTCCCTCCCTCTCTCCTCCCTCCCTCCCTCCTTCCTTCCTTCCTTCCTTCCTTCCTTTTTCATACTAGGGATTCAGCCCAGGGGTGCTTTTGCCACTGAGCCGCATCCACTGTCTACTGTCCTTTTAATTTCTTTGAGACAGGGTCCCCCTAGTATACTTAGGGGCCCGCTAAGTTGCTGAAGCTTGCCATCCTCTTCTCAGCCTCCCAAGCAGTGTGCTCCCTGTGCTGACTCCTCCATCTCTGTGATGCTGGGAGAGGCGCTCAGGGCCCCGCTCCTGCTGGGCAGGCTCCCACACGACAGTGCCTACACTCCATCAGCCAGAGTCAGCAGCCGGAAGAGCTGACCCGTCACTGCCTCTTCCTAGCAGCTCACTCTGCACCCACCGCGTCAAGCCACTGATTTCCCAGAGGAAAAAGAGCACAGGAGGTGTCAGAGCCGAGTCTCCCGGCGGGACCTCCGCCTCACGTCCTGTCCACTCTCCCCAGGATGCCCCTTACCTGGACCTGGCCCCCTACATGCCTGACTACTATAAGCCTCAGTACCTGCTGGACTTCGAAGACCGCCTTCCCAGCTCTGTGCATGGCTCCGACAGCCTGTCCCTCAACTCCTTCAACTCCGTCACCTCCACCAACCTGGAGTGGGATGACAGCGCCATCGCCCCTTCTAGTGAGGGTGAGTGGCCTGGCCAGAAGGGGACTGTGCCTCTGCCCTGGGATGGACTGGACCCTCTTGTCACTGGTTGATGACATCACTCTGGGTGGTTTTGATTCAGTGGTTGAGATTTGCAGTCCAACAAAGCCAGCAGAGTCCTGTGATGGCAAAAGAATGGATTCCAGGCACAAAGAGCCAAAATGAGATTGTATGAATATTAGCCACGTTTCCAGAAGCTTCAGTCCCAGGCCCAGGGCGGATTTCTCAGCAAGGAGGGATTCGCTGCAGCGTGTCCTGGAAACCCGTGCCTGATGCTGTGGGCGAGTGTTGAATCCCTGGGGAGGCTGCGCCACCCGAGGTTCTGGGCCCAGCCAGCCCTGCAAGGAGGAAGAGCCAGCAGGCCAAATGTGCAGGGGCGCTGGTCGGGGTTCTTGCGTATACCTGGTCCTCTGAGCTCCTCCTCACTTGCTGCCGTGTTAGGGCCGGTTGCACCCGGGGTGCACAGCCTGAGGAGGAGCTTTTGGGTCATTCTGTTCAGTCCAATAACCCATTAGAACAACCAGTTTTTCTCAAACCTTAGGCCTTGGTGTTCATTTCTGAAACTGGCCATTGCCCCAACTTCATGCCTGAGACACACTGGTCCCTTCTTTTATCGGTCCTGCCTCACCTCCAGGGAAGGGGATTCCAACAGTGCCAGCCCTCGGCCTCCCTGGGGCTACCTCAGCATGGAGGCCTTGACCTTCCTCTTTCTTTGCTTCTGCTGTGCCAGGGGTCATTGTCCCGGCCAGTGGGGGTGGGCACTTTCCACTGGTGTGCAAGTGGAAGGTGCCACTCCTCTCCTTGCCTGTGGGCAAGGAGCAGGCAGGGGATGGTGTTGAAGCAGCCACCCACCGATGAGCCTACCTCATCTCTGCAGTTGTAGAGTAGACTCGGGCTGCCAGGTGGGATCTTATTGCCCACCTGGCAGGAAAGGAAAGGGGCAGAGGGCAAACATGAGGTCAGGCCACGGGTGCCCAGGCGTGTGTGCCAGAGCAGTTCTGGGTTTGGAAAGCAACGGCCCACAGAGCTGCACAGCTGGCCGCAGGCCCCTGGCCAGGAGCCAAGCTGCCAGCTCCCAGTTAGAGATGCAGAGTCCCTGTCGCCCTCTCCTGTTTCCCCGGTGTCCCCCCATCCCCGTCACCCACCCCTCCTTCCACACCTATGTTTCTAATCTTCAGTTTTGTCCCCCGTTCTTGTAGATTATGATTTTGGAGATGTGTTTCCAGCAGTGCCGTCTGTACCCAGCACAGACTGGGAAGGTGGGACAGAGTCTGCTGTGACCTCTTTTCCTGTTTTGCGATGTTTCCATGCCAAGCTTGCTGCATGTGTCAAGATCAGCTCCTTATTACTGACGATAATGCCCTGATCATAACAGCCGGGCCTGATGTCCTGTCGATGGAATTCTGCAGGAGAGCTTGGCCCTTAGCCCAGCATGTCCCTCCTCCCCGGCAGCACACCTGCCTCTGCCCAGGGCCCCGGGAGTCACTAAGTGACCGTTTCGGGGCTCCTAGATCACCCTTCCTGATTCCAGGGCCAGTTGATTCTTGGGGTGCCTAGGGAGCTACTCATCTGTGGGGTGCTCGCGGCCCCACCCAGTGAGCAGAGGCTGTTCCGGAGGGCGAGGCCTTTCCACACAGGGCTGCGAGCTCCTTGGGCTAGACGCGGGTCGGGAGAGAGGGCTTGGGGTTCTGGCCCGTTCCTGACGGCTGCCGCTCAGGTTTCGAAGGAGATTGAGGTCCAAGTGGGGGAGCTGCCTGAGCCCTGAGCACAGCTGGAACTGCCTTCGGGAGGTCTTCTTGGGAGTTTTAAGTTGAACAAAAATACAGTGTGTCGACCCCCCCCATCTGCTGGGCAGCGGCAGTGTTGGGGTGTCCCCCTGCCTGTCACCTGCCGCCGGCTTATATAAATTCATAAAGCAGTTGCCCAGAGACTGTGGTTACTCAGAGCATTTCTGAGAGGTGAATGCTTCCTCCTTAAATCTGAGGCCATCCCAAACCCCTTCCCAAATAGCTTCCTGCCTGGAACAGGGGTGGTCCCATCCCCAGGATAAGGAGCAGGGGCCCCCCCACCTTATTAGAGGCATGATCTCCAAGTAATGGGTGACAGATGGTCTTTCCCAAGTAATTCCAGTATGAAATAGCTTAACTTTGAAGGAAATAAGATATAGCACTGGGAAAAATAAATGATGTCACTTGGCCAAGCGAGTGGCAGGGTTTTAGTTTGCTCAGCCTGAGCCCAGAATTCCATCAGGACTTCCTCCCCCTCAGTCTGTCTGGAGCACATGTGCCGGGCGTTGGTTTTCCCTCTGATGCTAACAACTAACCCTTCCTGATGTGCCTGTTAGCCCTGCGACCAGCAGGGCCCGGTCTTCCTCCGCAGCCCTTCCGACCCCCGCGGCCTGAGGACTAGCTGCCCAGGCACAGCGCTTACTCAGGTTAGGGCCCAGGGAAGGTGAGATTTTTCTCGTCCAGGACCTCTCGCTTTCCGAAGTTCCTGGAGCACTGAGCCTCGCACGCTCACCTCCGGAGGCTCTGTCTTCTCCTTGGGTCTGGAGGAAAGCTGGGCTTGGAGGCAGCGTGAAATCCAGGGCCCCAGGGCGGGGTGGGGGTGGCCGTTCCGTGCTCCTCTGGCTTCTTTTCTCATTTGGCGCTGGGAACTGAACCCAGGGGCGTTCTACTGCCGAGCTGCAACAACCCGCCCTTTGTAATCTTTACTGAGACAGGGGCTACCAAGTTGCTGAGGCGAGCTTCAAACCTGTGACCCTCCTGCGGACTCCCGAGTCTCTGAGGTCACAGAAATGAGCCGCTGTGCTCCGTGGCCTTTGGCTTCTTTTCGGGGCTGGTGGCGTCACAGCCTTGCTGCCCCTAGTCTCCAGGAACCCCTGCCCTGGGCAGCTACGCACACCGAGGCGGCACGGGGCAGGACTCCGAGCCAGGGGACAGCTCTGCAGCCAGAGAGCAAGGCTTTCTGAAGCCAACTGGGTCCTGGCCCCAGGGACAGAGGAGAGCCTCGTAGGGACCTGAGCAGAGCCTCGTGGGTCTCCGGTGTTTTCCGGCATAGCTGGAGGGCCTCCCGGTTCCTAGAGCAAAAGCCGGTGCTCTTTTTAAAAATGGCTGATGCGCAGGATCAGCAGGCAGCTGCCTCATGGTTGCCAAGTTCCACTAGGAAGGTGACGGCAGATTGGGCCCTTCCATGGGGCTGAGGGGAGCATGTTTGCCACCTCTCTCCTGGACAGCTAATGGCCAGCAAATGGGGCAGAAGCAGCCGTGCCCCTGGCCATTAATCCTGCCCACGTGGCTGCTCCATCTGGGCCTCAGTCCTCTGCTTGGCCAGCTCCCCTTTACGCTGTGGCCGGGTGCTTGTCATGGTGGCGCTCCCTGCCCATTCCAGGGACTTGGGGTGGCTGGAGGCTCGGGGGAGGCTGCTGAGGCCAGCTCTGGAGGGGCAGTGCGTGAGGGTGACCCCAACAGGCCCCATCAGCAAGCTGAGCTCTGAATGGAATCAGGGCTCAGCGCCACCCTTGAAGGGGCAACCGGCCTGCCCTCCAGGAGTGCGGGTGGGTGCTGGGGAGGCAAGCCCACACCCTCTGCAGGGCTGCAGGGCATCGGGCAGCCCCCTCACACTCCTGCTGCCTGTCTGGTCCCCCCACTCTCTCCAAGGGCTCTGAACCTTCTGTCTGCCACCCAAGGCCGCCCCCTCTGGCTCCCCACCCAAGCCGCTCAGCCTCGCCCCCTGGTTTTCTCTGGTTTCTTCCTCTATTCTCCGCGCTTCCTTTGTGTTCTCTTTTGTCTGCGGGGCCTTCGGAGGACTTCTGGTATCTTCCGCCAGTGGGGAGGGGCTGGAGCGGGCATCGGGCTGCTCTGGCAGGAGCGCTCGGAGGTTCATCTAGGAGGTTGCGGCTTGTCCTTCCTGCTTCCCTTGGAGGCAGCAAGGTCACCCTGCCCAAGGCCTTGAGCCTGGAAGCTGCTTCACCACCCACCCTTAACTGCCGGACCGTGAGCTCCCGAGGAGTCTGGGGTGGCAGAGACGGTGGTCCCTCCAGGTCCCTCCTAGAGCACGAGTCCCACGTCCTGTTGGGTTGGGGCCTCTGCTCTTGACACCGGGCCGTCAGGTCGGGCCCCTGCAGGAGTCACTTGTCTCCCCCTGAGATGGTTGTCCTACGGGGCCCAGCGGGGTCTGATGGGCAGTCTCCTATCTCCTTGTCCTCCCAGACGGAGACCTCACGGACACTGTCAGCGGCCCCCGCTCCACTGCCTCGGACCTGACCAGCAGCAAGGCATCCACCAAGAGCCCCACCCAGCGCCACAACCCCTTCAACGAGGAGCAGGCGGAGATCGTGTCCTCCTCCGACACCACCCCCGTGCACACCAGCTCTCAGGAGAAGGGGGAGTCCCAGGCCCTGGGCCTCCTGGACGCCTGCGCGGAGCTGGAGGTCATCAGGTCTGCAGGGAGGGCCGGGGGAGGTTGCAGGTGTCCCGGGGTCTGTGCCCACTCCTGCCTCACTCTTAGACCAGGGCAGGCCCGGTCTCTCCTGTGGTGGTGTAGCCCCTCCATGGAGGCTGAGAAGCAGCCCTGTCACCCCCAGGCAGTCCTTTGAGCAAGAGGTGTCAGCAGGCCAGTCCTCCAGCCACAGCAAAGTAGAGACAGTGGTTTAACAGCAGACCATACTTCCTAAGGTTCTGGGGGGTGACATGGTCCGTTCCAATGAGGGCCTCTTCCAGGTTTGCAGACGTCCACGCCATGGTCTGCAAGGGGCAGAGCAGAGAAGGAGCTCTTTGGAGCACTGGCTTTTCAAGAGGATGCCACCCTCAGGACCTCTTACCTCCCAAAGGCCCCCACCTCCTGATTCCATCACATGGGAGTTAGGGTTTCCACGTATGAGTTTGGAGGGACACAAATACTGGGTCCGTGGCAAGGCCCAAGACCTGGAGACAGGCTGTGCCCGGCTACTGGGGCATTTTGTTTGGTCCATTCAAGATCAAAAAACACCTTCAGATTGGACTTCCTCCTGAGGAAGTTCTTGGAAGTCGGTGTACCAGTCCTGAGACCTGTACCAGTCCTAGTCCCGCCTGGCTTATTAGAAGAAAAGTACCTTTGTCATGTGGACAGGGACATAAAAGGGAGGAAGGGAGGAGGTCAATGACAAGTTGGGGCTCTTGGCCAGAGCCTCAGTGGAGCGGGGGCTGCCTGATCGCCCCTGGGCCCTGTTCTTAGAAGTCCGCACCCTGAATGAGAAGAGAAGCCCGGACACCAGTCAGACATGCTGGCCTGAGGCAGGGGCACTGGTCCCCAGGGCCTGGAGCCAGGAGGCCCACCCCGCAGGCTGGCTCAGCAACAAAGCAGTGGTGCGTGCCTGTAACCCAGCAGTGTGGGAGACCGAGGCAGGAGGAATGCAAGTTCAAGGCCAGCCGCAACAACTTAGCAAGGCCCTGTCTTAGTTAAAAATAAAAAGGGCTAGGGCTGCAGCTCAGTGGTCCAGCACCCTGAGTTCAGCCTCCAGTGCCCAAAACAAAGCAGCCTGGCGTGGTTCAGCCAGGCCCGTTGCATTCCACCAGCATGGAGTCAGAACGGGGTCAGGGCTTTGTGCCCAGAAATGGGCATTTCTGGGTGACTTATCCATGGTGACACTTAGCAGATAGTGGGCTCAGAGGGACACGTGCCCACATCCTGAGAGAAGACCTGAGCCCGGGGCCCTTGGTCTGACTAACCACGGCCTGGGTTTATCTCTTAGGGGCACAATCAGTTCAGTCTCATCAGCTGGAATTTATAGGACCGGTTCAGGGGACTCCCTGGCTACTGCCACCTCTGCCTCCCTGTGCTGTCCCTAGTCCATGACCCCACCCCTGCCTCTGCCAGGATCAGGGACAACTTCAAGGCCCCACACTGCCCAGACCACAGAGGCTGTGGCCATGACCTTGGAGGGCATGTGCCCAGGCTGGCCCTTCTGACCCAGGCTGATTTCCCTTGGAACCCAGTACTCGGGTCTAAATCCCTCCCCACTACTGTTAATCCAGGGTCACCAAGAAGAAGAAAACTGGCAAGAAGAAGAAAACCAGATCGGATGAGGAGGCCAGTCCGCTGCACCCCACCTCCAGCCAGCAGAAGTGCAGCAGGCAGCGGGACAGCACTGGCCTGGTCTGCTCAGGCCTGGGGCGGGACTCACCAGACCCTGGGGCCTCCCTCCAGGAGGAGGGAGAGGGACCCAGCAGCGCAGCTGAGAGCAGCGAGCACTCGGAGCTCGGCCAGGTGGGCTTGCTGATCCCCGAGATGAAGGACACCTCCATGGACTGCCTGGGACAACCCCTGAGCAAGGTCATTGACCAGCTCCATGGGCAGCTGGACCCCAGCACCTGGTCTTCCCATGCTGAACCCCCAGACCAGTCCTTTCGGACCGGCTCTCCCGGGGATGCCCCGGAGAAGCCGCCATTTTGCGACTTTAGTGAGGGGCTTCCAGCCCCTATGGACTTCTACTGCTTTACCGTCGAAAGTCCAAGCACTGTTACATCAGGTGGCAGCGACCATGACCCTGCAGGGCCTGGCCAACCGCTGCATGTTCCTGGTGGCCCTGCGTCTGCTGGCCAAGAAGAGGGAGGGAGAGAAGAGGGAGAGGCGCCTGGGCCGCTAGAGAATGCGCCACGGCAGGCTCAGGAGCTGGAGACCCAGGAACCCGACACCCAGTTGCCCCTGGTCAGTGAGGAGCCTGTGCCTGAGCCGGAGCCCGAGCCTAGGACACAGGAGGCTCTTTGTCAGCTCAAGCAGGACCAGCCCAGCCCGTGTCTGAGCAGCGCTGAGGACTCTGGGGTGGATGAGGGCCAGGGGAGCCCTTCCGAGGTGACACACTCCTCTGAGTTCAGGTGAGGGACAGTCGTGGCTGGCACAGGACTCTGCCAGTCCTTGAAGCCAGGTACATGGGGACATGGGCTCTAACCTCTCAGTGAATTAAGCCCAACAACTGGAGGACCCAGTCCCCCCACTGTGGGAGGCGGGAAGGAATGTGCTCTCCCTGCCCAGCCTGACCCTCGTCCTTCTGACGCTTGTCCCTCTCACAGAGTGGACAACAATCACTTGCTCCTGCTGATGATCCATGTGTTTCGGGAAAATGAAGAGCAGCTGTTCAAAGTAAGTCTAGGGGACTCGGTGGCCAGCGAGACACAACAAGGGCCCTGTCCCAGAGGTGGCATCTGGGCCCCACACCTGACCTGTCTGCCTGGGCCCCCAGATGATCCGGATGAGCACCGGGCACATGGAGGGCAACCTGCAGCTGCTGTTCGTGCTGCTCACGGACTGCTACATCTACCTGCTCCGGAAAGGTGCCTGCCGCCCTGGCCGGGAGCGGGTTGAGGTTGGGACCCCCTCACCCAGCCTTGCCCCCTCGAGTGGCATGGGAACAAAAGGCTCCCAGGAGGGGGTGGCTAGCTGAGCATGGGCCCAAGCCCCACCACACTCACCCCGTGTCATTCTCCTGCTCCGTCACTGCAGGTTGCAGGACAAGGAGGGGTCCCCTCTGCCAGGGGCTAGGTCTTAGAAAATGGGGCCGGGGAGGGGAAAGAGGCTGGGGGTAATAGGCATTGGGGTCTCCTCTCTCAGGGGCCACAGAGAAGCCATACCTGGTGGAAGAGGCCATTTCTTACAACGAACTGGACTATGTGTCGGTGAGTTCAGGCTCTGAGTTGGTGGACCACCTAGCACGGCGTCCTGGCCACCCGCCCTGGGAACGCAGAGCAGGGCCTGTCCTGAGGATGGGCACCAACCTGACTCTCAGAGAGGCTTCTGTGCCTGTGCTGGGGACCAGAGCCAAGTGCGAGGACACCTCTGACTGCCCCAACTCCTGCTGGGCTCCAGCCTTGGGGCCTCACTGGTGGCCACCCTGGGGTACTCCCTCCCCTGCTGCCCTGGCCGGGCTGTCTGGCTGCACTGTCCTTTCTGGCAGGCGGCAGCCAAGCCCCCTGTGGTTTCTGGCAGGTTGGCCTCGACCAGCAGACAGTGAGGCTGGTGTGCACCAATCGCAGGAAGCAGTTTCTGCTGGACACAGCTGACGTGGCCTTGGCCGAGTGAGTGTCGGCCCCGCGCCCAGGACTGGAGAGGCAGCACCTGCCATTCTGGGGTCATGGCACGGGGAGGAGGGTGGGAAGTGGAAGATACCAAAGTGAAAACAAGTGTGTTCCCTCAGAACCCACAGTCTGGTCAGAGGAGGGACAGTGGACGGTCACTGACCACTGACTCATGTGGCCAGCCTAGGTGCTCTCAGGGCCTTGTGGCCCACAGAGGCCAAAGGGACTAGTGCGAGCTGCTTACAGGAAGGAAGGCAGAGCCATGCTGGCCAGGGCTGCCCTCAAGTAGTTACACGTGACAATTACACGTCATGAGGTTGTGTCACAGCCCCGACTCAAGGTCCCTCACTCGAGTCCTGCTGGCAGCACCTCGGGTCTTCCTCCACTGTCAAGATCCAAGGCCCCTGGGCTCTTAGGAAAGCCTCAGGCCTTTTCTGGTCACCGCTGGATGACACCTACCCAGCCATGTCATCGCCCCACCACCCCGGGCCCTGCTTTGGCCGGGTCCCTCCCCCATTTCTGTGACCCCTCCAAACCAGGAGCTCTCAGGGAAAAGCCCTGTCCTTTGAGGCTGTTCCCCTCTGACAGCAAAGCCCGCTTCCTATGCAGGTTCTTCTTGGCCTCTCTGAAGTCAGCCATGATCAAAGGCTGCCGGGAACCGCCCTACCCCAGCATCCTGACTGATGCCACCATGGAGAAGCTGGCACTGGCCAAGTTTGTGGCCCAGGAGTCCAAGTGCGAGGTGAGGGCTCGGGGAGGAAGCCCAGAGGAGTCCACAAGGGGCCAGTGGCAGCCAGCCTTGGTGCTCGGGTCAGTGCACGCGATGACTCTGGCACCTCTGTCACTTCCACCCTCCCCGTCCCGCCCCGCCCTCAGTGGGTACTCCTGATCCTGCGCCATGGGTGAGCTGAGTCCTGGCCCGGCTGCCTGCCCGGCACAGGCCTCGCCCACTCTGTCCGCTGTCCCCCGCCAGGCGTCCACTGTGACTGTGTACTTCTACGGCCTCGTGCACTGGGAGGACCCCGCAGACGAGTCCCTGGGTCCCGTGCCCTGCCGCTGCTCCCCCCCCGAGGGTGCCATCACCAAAGAGGGCATGCTGCACTACAAGGCGGGCACCTCCTACCTGGGCCGGGAGCACTGGAGGGCCTGCTTCGTGGTGCTCAGGTGGGAGCCCAGGCCGGCGTGGGCACCTCTGCGGTCTGAGGGAGGGGGCCTCCCCACTGCAGGCCCAGGGTGGACGCAGGCCAGGGCTGCAGGGCTTCTCATAAAGCCAGCGAGCTGGGCCCAGGAGTGCCCAGTGCCCAGGTGGAGGCCGGGCTGGCCTCGGAGGGCCTGGAGCTGCCCAGGTCTGCTGAGGCAGCACTCTGCTGTCCCTCTAGTTCCCTTTAGTCCTCCCTTCCTGGAAAGCAGGCCTGGCTTCCTTTGCTTTTGTGACCATGGCCACTCTGGGGGTCCCTGGGATCAGAGCGCGCCCGCCCCCTCTTGGCCAGGCCTCACTGCTACTGTGCTGTGTCCTGCAGCAACGGCATCCTCTACCAGTACCCCGACCGCACCGATGTCACCCCCCTGCTCTCCGTCAACATGGGGTGAGTGTCGCTGCCCCAGGGCGTCAAAGCTAAGCCTGGGGCCCTCCTGCTTCCCGGCCAGCGGACCTCTGTCCCCCACCCAGCAGCTCTGCTGCCCTGTGGTTTGCAGGCTCTGAGGCTGAGGGGAACCCCCAGGTGCTGCCGGCCTGGAGCCGCTCCAGTCTGCCAGGGGACGCCGCGGCCTGGCTGGAGGGAGGGCGGGCCAGCAGGGCAGCTCTGAGCTGCCGTGTGTGGGTGCCTAAAGGACTGGCGGTTCTGGACCTCGGGAGAGCCAGAGGGCCAGGGCAGCCTTCCCCAGCCCCTCCTGCCGCAGGCCTCCTCGCCCCTGGCTCACCCTGCTCCTCTGGCCCAGGGGGGAGCAGTGCGGTGGCTGCCGGAGATCCAACACCACGGATCGGCCCCACGCCTTCCAGGTCATTCTCGCCGACCGGCCCTGCCTGGAGCTGAGCGCCGACAGCGAGGCCGAGATGGCCGGCTGGATGCAGCACCTCTGCCAGGCGGTGTCCAAGGGGGTGAGCGTCTCCGCCCCGCCCCCACCTCGCCTGCCGGAGCCCTGCAGGACCCCGGGGCCACCTCAGCAGCCAGCCCCAGTCATGGGCAGCCTGGGAGGACACAGGTGGGGGACCCTAGGGGACATCCCAGGATGGACCCCGGAGCTCAGGTGCCCTGTGGACTAGACCACCCTCCTCCCCACCCACTCTCCTGAGGTGGGCAGAACCTGCTGGACCCGGGTGGAGAGGGCAGAGAACCACCTGGGCCTCTGGGCTGGACAGCTCTGGACACGCAGCCCGCCTCCCCACCTCTGCCAACGCCTCAGGTCACCCCCCAGGGAGCCGCCCCCAGCCCCTGTATCCCCTGCTGCCTGGTGATTGCGGAGGACCGCCTCTTCACGTGCCACGAGGACTGTCAAACCAGTTTCTTCCGCTCCCTGGGCACAGCCAGGCTGGCGGACGTCAGCGCCGTCTCCATGGAGCCGGGCAAGGAGTACTGCGTCCTGGTGAGCAGCGTGGGCGGGTGCGGGCCCTGCCCGGGGAGCCCCCTGCTCACCGGCCACTCTCCCTAGGAGTTCTCCCAGGACGGCCCACAGCCCGCCGCCCCCTGGGTCATCTACCTGAGCTGCTCTTCTGAACTGGACCGGCTCCTGTCTGCCCTGAACTCCGGGTGGAGAGCCATCTACCAGGTACCCAGCTGCCCAGGAGCCCTGGCCGCTCCCGGACCTGACATTCCCTCCAGGATCCTGGGGACAGCAGTGTGCCGCAGCTCTGGGCAGACACAGAGACTTAGGGCAAAGGGGCGAAGCCTGGACTCAGTGAGTCTGGGGAGAGCTGCTCGCAGTGGGCCTGGAGCTGCGACCAGTGGCGCGCAGCCCGGTGGGAGGGGCTCCCCAGTCCAGAGCAAGGGACTTGCCCTGTGTGCACTGCAGCCCAGACAGCCTGAGGCAGAGAAGGGCACAGACGGGCGGTCGCCAGGCAGTGCTGCTGAGAGCACAGGGCCACCTCCCTGGCCACCTGGGAGAGGGGACTTCCCAGAGAGGAGGTGTCAGGGCGCCCCCATCAGCTCAGGCCCCCCCAGAGCACAGGAGGATCTAGCGGCAGGGAAGCTGCTCCCTGGGGAGGCCAGATAGGCGTCCATGGCACGGCCGATCCCAGGAGTCCCGAGGCCCCTGGAAGGATGGCGCTCGAGGACTGCAGTCCTCAGGGCCCTGCCTTGTCCCCGACCCAGGTGGACCTCCCCCACAAGACCATCCAGGAAGCCTCCAGCAGGCAGAAGTTCGAGGATGCGCTGAGCCTCATCCACAGCGCCTGGCAGCGAAGCGACAGCCTCTGCCGCGGCAGAGCCTCCAGGGACCCCTGGTGCTGAGCCGGGCTGTGCGCCCTCCCAGGAGGTCGGGGAGGGGAGGAGGCTGAGCGGCAGGCCAGGGTCGCCCTCGCGGTGCTGCTCAGGAGCCAGGTCTCCATGCACTCCTTAGCCCGCTCCTGCCCCAGGTGGCTGGGGGCGGGGTCGCTCCACTCCCAGGGATCCAGAACATGCCCAGCTCGCCTGGGCGCCCTGCCCAGTGCGTGGTGGCTAGAGGCTGCTGGGGACAGAGGGTCTGAACCAGGCGGGCTCTGCAGACACACTGTCCTCCCAGGTCAGGACCTCAGGATGGTGACAAGAGGAACGTCCATCTATAGGGAAGCGGAAGGATCAGGAGGCGGGAACCCCCACCCCGGGTCAGGGGCCTGGGCAGAGGCTCAGGGCCCCCGGGTCCTGAGTGCCCAGCTACCCTTGTTCATTTTTGAACACTCCGTGGCCATGCAGGGAAGCTACAGCACCAGTGTCTGCGCATGCTCCCTCTCACTAACCCACCCCACGCACAGCCGCCCACCTTGCAGAGCCCGGCCCGGGCCACCAGGGCGCCCTGCATGCCGTGACCACCTCCCCCCAACTCAGCAGAGCCCATGGGACCTGGGGTCATTCGGCTCCTTTTGCCAGGAGCAGAGAGAGGGAGGGCGGAGAGGCTGGGAGAAGCGCAGAACCCACCACGCTCAATCTCCTGACTGTCCCCTGCTTGACTTGGACTGGCCCTTCCAGAGTCCTGGGGAAGGGGTCGGTGGTGTGGGTTTTGTTTTTTAAAATAAAATAGACATGTTATATTGCCAAAACTCTTCACTGGCCCTTTTTGAGCAGGGCAGGGTGGGGTGGTCTCCAAACCCTCCAATTCTGCAACCACACCTCGTCACCTGCCCCATGCCTGGCCGTGGACGCAGAACCCATCAGCTGTGGCTGCCCCCATGGTGCGCACTGTCCAGAAGGACACAGCCCAAGGAGTCTCTGGGCCTGACCTTCTCCTCCCTGTTTCCTGCAGCTGCCACCAGGAGGAGGGGCTGGGGCTGGTGGGTGGTCCTCCTGGCCAAGTGACTGCAACCACAGCCCTTATGTTTTTAATCTCCATCCCACTCGGGCCCTGGCGTCTTGGGGTGGGCAGTGATGGGGCCCCCTATTATTGAGTGAAGCCCAGTGTTAGGCACACTCTTCCGTAGTCTTCCAAAGGCCCTTCTGAAGTAGGTTAGCAGTACAGTAGTCCCGTCGGAAGTGCCACCTTCTACACTCCAGTTATCTGAGGTCAGCTGCAGACTGGAAATGTTAAACAGGCTGGGTGCAGTGGCACACACCTGTGAGCCCACTGCTCAGGAGGCTGAGAGAGGAGGCTCACAAGTTGGAGGCCAGCTTCAGCAACGTAGTGAGACCCTGTTTCAAAATTAATATTAGGACTGGGAAGCAAGTCAATGCTAGAGCACCCCTGGGTTCAATCCCTAGTACCAATAAATAAATAAGGAAATGTTGGGCTGGGGAGATAGCTCAGTTGGTAGAGGGCTTGCCTTGCCACCTTGCAAACACAAGGCCCTGGGTTTGATTCCCCAGCACCGCAAAAAAAAAAAAGTTAAATGGGAAATTCCAGAAATAAACAATCTTCAATTTTAAACTGCACCATTCTGAGCAGGCGCCGGATCACCGCCCCTCATGGGCTGTGCACTCAGCGCGTGCTGGTCACCAGTTTGGCCTGGTTTTCAGATGGCCTGTGGGGGTCTAGCAGCATTCTGTGTTTACTTGATAATGGCCCCAAAGCTCAAGAGGCGATACCTGACAATCGGGACATGCCGAAGAGAAGCTAGAAAGTGTCCCTTTAAACGAAAAGGCAGGACCGCCGGCATAGCTCAGTGCTAGAGAGCTTGCCTGGTAGGCAGGAGGGCTGGTTGGTCCCCAGGGCCACCACCAAAAAAGAAAAGGCAAATAGCTCTGCTGAGCTCAGAGCCCTTCTCCCTCCCCCTCTCCCTCTGCCCATGTGCTCGTGCCTGAGGCTGGGACACTGAGGCCAGGAAGGGGCAGGCACACAGACTCTGGGACCGAGATAGGGTGGCCACCGCACGGCTCCCACACCTCACGCCAGGGGTCTCCCGGGACACTTGCCTCATGTCCCGGGCTCCCAGCTGGAGCAGGACAGAGGCCAGAGGGAGGACAGAAAGACCTCTGGGCAGGAGGAGGTGCCCTTGCTGTTTGGCAGCTTCGCCCCGCCCCCACTCTCCTTCCAGTCCCAAGTGACCTTTCCCCCAGATCCCAGGGTCCAGCCCCGCCCCAGAGGAGGCTGGGATTGGTCGGAGCCGGAGGAGGCGTGTTCTGGGCGCCGACAGACCCTGGTCCGGGAGCAGACAGAGCAAGTGGATTTCCAAGATAGACCAGGGGCGCGCAGGAGCCGCTGGTACCTGCACCTACCAGGAACTCTGTCCTCCAGACATGGCCCTGAGCGCCCTCAGGCCCCGGCCCCGTGGTCCAACAGGGGTGCAGACTGTCTAAACACCGCCGCCCTATGGCTCACGCCTCGCCCCTGACCCAGGCACGGCTGCCTGGCCCGGAGGCCGTGGAGACGGTGCCCCCAGCTGTGGACTTGGTGCTGGGCGCGACAGCCTGCTGCCTGGCCTGCGTATTCACCAACCCCCTGGAGGTGGTGAAGACGCGACTGCAGCTACAGGGGGAGCTGCAAGCCCGGGGCACATACCCACGGCCCTACCGGGGCCTCCTGGCCTCCGTGGTCGCTGTGGCCCGCGCAGATGGGCTGTGGGGCCTGCAGAAGGGGCTGGCCGCCGGCCTCCTCTACCAGGGCCTCATGAACGGCATCCGCTTCTACTGCTACAGCCTGGCAGGCCAGGCTGGCCTCACCCAGCAGCCAGGTGGCACCGTGGTCGCGGGCGCCGTGGCCGGGGCGCTGGGAGCCTTCGTGGGGAGCCCTGCTTACCTGGTGAGTGCCTGGTCTCCACCCTGGGATTTGATCCCACAGGGACTCTGCAGCCACCAGGGCTTTGTGGCCCCATTGGGGTGGGGCCAGCTGGGTGGGGCTGCTTCCTGGGAATATCTGGCCCAGGCCTGGAATCTGTCCCTTGCCCTGACTCTGGCTCCCCTGGGATCCCTGCCCTGCTGCTCCTGAACCAAGGAAAGGGGCAGAGGGTGGCAGGAGATGTGTGAGTTCAAACCCTGTTGGGTCACCTTGCCTCCGCGTGGCCTGGTGTAAGTTAAAAATAAAAGCCACCACTGAGCGGGCCGCGGCATCCCGGTCTGGGCACTGGGCAGTCAGCAGCTCACTCAGCCATTGAGGAGTAACCAAACCGGGTTCCAGAGAAGGTTAAGTGACTTGCCCTGAGTCCCGCCAAGGTGCAGAGAGGCCGACTCGAGTCTCGCTTGGAGCCTGGGCCATGCAGGCCAGGCTGTAGGGCAGGGCCCTGTGGGTTTGGGGCACCACTGCAGAGGGGCCCTCCACCAGCCAGCTGGCACTGCAGGCCCTGCCTGGCCCCTGCTCCCGCAGGTCAAGACACAGCTACAGGCCCAGACGGTGGCCGCCATGGCCGTGGGGCACCAGCACCAGCACCAGGTGAGCCCCGGAGTCCCTGCGCTGTTCTGGCTCCCGGCTGGGTGGAGCCGCCCAGTGACCCTGCACCCTCTCCCCGCAGAGCGTCCTGGGGGCCTTGGAGACCATCTGGCGGCAGCAGGGCCTGCCCGGGCTGTGGCGGGGCGTGGGTGGGGCCGTGCCCCGAGTCACGGTGGGCTCGGCTACCCAGCTGGCCACCTTTGCCTCCGCCAAGGCCTGGGTGCAGGAGCAGCAGGTGAGGGCTGGGGACACCTGTGCCCACCAGCACAGACAGGAGTGGGAGGGTCACCCGCCTCCCTCCACACGGGAAGTCCAGGGCAGTGACAGATGGGGCCCTTGAGAAAGCCGGGAGCTCTGGCTCTGCCATTGGTGTTGTGACCCTGACCCCGGGGCCCAGCAGGAGTTGAGGGCGGTGTGACCCTGAGGTTGTGAAGGAGCTGCGTGGGGCACAGCTGGAAGGCCTCCCCCCTCAGCCAGCCCCTCCAGCTCCGTGTGTGTGGGTCACCACGTGGGCGCATGGGGGGCAGTTGCTGGGGTCAGATATCTGTGCCGTCCCCACAGTGGCTCCCAGAAGACAGCTGGCTGGTGGCCCTGGCTGGAGGCATGATCAGCAGCGTGGCAGTGGCTGCTGTCATGACCCCCTTCGACGTGGTCAGCACGCGGCTATACAATCAGCCTGTGGATGGAGCTGGCAGGGTGAGCAGGGGTCACGGGGAGCTGGGAGTAACCCCCACACACGTACGTGCGCACACACACGTGCAGCCAGAGCCTGGTGGACACGCGGCACACATACGTGTTAACTGGGCTTGCTGGGTGAGCAGCTGTGTCCCAAGCATGTGCCAAGCACTTGGACATCCAGCTATTATTCTTTTTCCTGATGAGGAAATTGAGGCTCAGAGAGGTCAAGTGATTTGCCTGAGGTTACTCAGTTGCTAAGTGGGGGACCTGGGATTGGAATCACAGCCTTCCGGTGGCACTGCCAGTCTCACAGATGTGACCAAAACAAGGGTGCCCGTGTGCCACTGGACAAGCCAAGAGCCCTGTCAGCGGGCTGTGTCTGCCTGAAGGAAGAGGCCCTTCTCCTAGGGTCACAGGCTGCAGCATCACCTTTGCAGCCTGCCAGCTGGGGACAAGTGCGTTCTGGTGTACCCGCAGAAGCCGCGGACACATAGACAGGCCTGATGTGCCAGCTGGGGCCTCGCGGGCCTCACGGTGACACCCCGCCCTGTCCATCCGCAGGGCCAGCTGTATGAGGGCCTCCGGGATTGCCTGGTGAAGATCTGCCAGCAGGAGGGCCCCTGGGCGCTCTACAAGGGTCTGGGCCCTGCCTATCTGCGCCTGGGTCCCCACACCATCCTCAGCATGCTCTTCTGGGACGAGCTGCGGAAACTGGCCCAGCGGGGGGCCCACCACCAGGGCACCTAGGCCTCGTCCCTCACCCCCACATCCGGACACGGTGTGGCACTGGCCGGAGGTGACGCCTTGCCTCCCTGGGACAGACCATCCCAGAGTGACCGCAAGCCCAGGACCCGCCGCAGGTGGGGCAGTGTGTGGCAGCTCTGGCCAGCTCAGCCCACGCAGAGCATCTGTCCTGCTCCCGGCGTCCCAGTCGCTGCAGCCCACGCCCTGCTGGCCGTGACGGATGCTGGGGGAGTCACACGGAGCCAAAGGCGAACTGCCTCAGCCTCCTGGGCCTCCATCGCGTCTGGCGAGACTCCTTCGCTGCAGCGGCCCAGACTGCTGCCGGACCGTGGGGCCCGGCGTGGGGCTCGGCGTGGGGCTCGGCGTGGGGCTCGGCGTGGGGCTCGGCGTGGGGCGACGCAGGGCACCGCCAGGCTTCACTAGGGCTGCCCTGATGGGGCCGCAGGGGCTGGAACTTGGAAATTTGTCCTCTCACCATCCGGAGGCTGAAGTCTGAGACCACAGGGTGGCAGGGTTGGGTCCCTCCCTTCCTTTCCACGTGGGGCTGGAGCCCAGGGCGTCCTGCACGCGCGCAGCCTGGACTGCTTTCTCCTGGGCCCTGTCCCCTTGGCTCTCGGAGACTGCCTTTTCCTTGAGTCCCACACAGGGACCACTGTGTCCTGTCTCCTCTTACAAGGACACAGGCCACGTTGGACTTGGGCCCACCCCAGTGACCTCGTCTTCACCAAGGGGAGATCACCCCTGTCTCCACATACAAGCTCCTCCCGAGGTCCTGGGGGGTGGACTTCGGCGTTTGCATGGGGGCGGGGGACAGGGACACGATTCAGCTGAGACCTCATGGGAGGGCTTATACTGTGGCCCTGCGTTTGCACAATTCTGATGATTCAGAAAGGAAGCTCAGGAGCCCGTGGTTCAGACCAGGAGGCTGAGGCCCAGGGACAGGGTGCCTGCCCAGGTGAGCAGCGGGCATAGCCAGGGGCAGGGCCAGCAGCAGGCCCCGGGCCCTTTCCCAGACTCAGCCACACTCCCGCACAGGCCTGCTCAGAAGGCCTGCACTGGTCTTGGTACTACCAAGGGGATACCAGCTCCCTGGTGGGCAGGACAGGACCAGCCTGCCGCTGCAGCTTCCCCACCGCGCCCTGCGTGGCCCTGCAGACACACACTCCAAACCAATAAAGTTTTCTACTTCTTTACCTCAAGGACTCCCTCCACCCGGTCACCACCCCGGCTCCACTCCCATCTGGGAAGTCAGCAGGGGTTTCCAGCAAGACAGCCCCACCCGCCTGACCAGGCAAGGCCTGCCACCTGGCGGACACAGGGGGAACGTCAGGATGGGCAGCCTGGCCCCTGCAGGGAAGGGCTCACGCAGAACCCCAGCCAGAGATTGTAGGCCACCCACTGAAAGGGCAGAGTCAGAGCAGAGATGAGAGAGCTGGGCTCGCAGCCCCCATGGAAGAGCTGCAGAGCCCAACTCGGTGTCAGGGGAGGCCCCAGCCTCCCCAGCCCAGTGGGAGAGAGAAGCCCAGAGCTCAGGCTGTGGGGGAGAGAGAGCCCTAGATCTCAGGCTGAGGGAAGAGAGAGCCCTAGAACTCAGGCTGTGGGGGAGAGAGAGACCCAGACCTCAGGCTGTGGGAGAGAGAGAGACCCAGACCTCAGGCTGTGGGAGAGAGAGAGACCCAGACCTCAGGCTGAGGGAGAGAGAGAGCCCCAGACCTCAGGCTGGGGGAAGAGAGAGCCCTAGACCTCAGGCTGTGGGAGAGAGAGAGCCCCAGACCTCAGGCTGGGGGAAGAGAGAGAGACCCAGACCTCAGGCTGAGGGAAGAGAGAGCCCCAGACCTCAGGCTGGGGGAAGAGAGAGTCCTAGACCTCAGGCTGTGGGAGAGCCCCAGACCTCATTCTGGGGGAAGAGAGAGTCCTAGACCTCAGGCAGTGGGGCGAGAACCCCAGACCTCAGGCTGGGGGAAGAGAGAGAACCCCAGACCTCAGGCTGTGGGGGAAAGAGCCCCTAATTTGATCCCCAAGGGTGAGAGGACACAGCCACACTTCAGGCTGGGGGTGGTGGGACTCAGACATAAGAGGAGGCAGGGCAGATGGAGCCCGGGGCTTCAGGAAAGCATTCTGTGGCTCAAACTCTCTGGGAGAGTAAGACAAGTGGACACCAGACTTTACCAGGGAAGGGACAGAGACTAGAGACCAGCCTAGGGACACCCCTTCCCCACCCCAGGCTGCCCAAACGGGAGCACCAGGCAGCAGGCGGCTCCTGGCGCCTTGCCCCTGGGGTGGGCCTTGCCTTCCTGCTGGGTTAGCCCCAGCCTCCTCCCTCCCTGGGCCTTCGACCCCTCCCAGCTCCTCCCCTGCCCTCCACCGACACCTTTGGCCTGTGTCGTCATTGTCGTCATCGGTCTGTCCCCGTGGCGACCTGGCTGGAGGCTGGGGCTGGTCGGGCTGCCATGTTCTCCCTGCCGTCCCTCCTCTCCTGGGTCCCCAGCCTCCCCTCCCTGGAGTGGGGCTCCAGCCTCCTGGACAGACTCCTGCAAGGTGAGCGGCCTCCACCCCGCCCTCCCCCGCCCTCCCCACCACCTGGGCCTCCCCCTCTCTCCCTCCTGACGGCACCTGCCGCCACCTTCCCCTCCCTCCCGCAGGCCTCGTGGGGGCCTTGGGCGTCTCGGTTCTGAACAGCCTCCTGAAAGTCTACTTTTTCGTGGGCTGTGCCAAGTGAGTGCTTGCACCCCATCCCGCGGAGTCCCTCGCCAGGCTCTGGCTTCTCTGGGCAGGGCGGGAGGACCAGTCCTCCTCCCAGCCTCCTCCCTGGGGCCTCAGGCCGGGCCCAGGCCTGGGCAGGTGGTCTTGCTCCTCTGCCCCTGCCTGCTCTGCCTCCACAGTGACCCTGAGCGGCGGCCCCAAAAGGAGCGGCTGCGGGCCCAGCGGGCCTGGCTGGAGACCCTGCACCTGGCAGGTTTGGCCCTGCTGCTGACCGTGGTCGGGGTCCGGGTGGCCGCCCTGGTGGTTCTGGAATTCTCCCTCCGGGCCGTGTCCACACTGCTGTCTCTGGGCAAGGTGAGCAGGGGGTCACGGGGGCCTGGGCCAAGCTGGAGCCCCTTCTAAGATTGAGAACCCAGGTTGCAGCTGGTTCCTGGGGATGGGACCGCCCAAGTCCCATCTCCATTCCCAGCCGGTAAATGGTCCCAGGAAAATCGTGGCTGTTCTGTCGTGAGCATCTCACCTGCCAGGCCCTGCGCGAAGCACTCTGAGGCTTCATCACCTGCCCGCAGCTTGGGCGCCAGGCTTGCTGCTGTCGGGTGGCCTGTCCCTGGCCAGTAGCCAGCGTCAGAGCTGACCCAGGCCCCCCAGCTCTCAGGAGGGCAGGAGCAGGGACCCCGCAGGGGCTCAACCTGAAGCCAGGGCTCTCTCTTTGAGAATGGTCCCCAGGTCCCTTGGGGCTCAGGCCTCCCTCAGGGGGGCCACCCTCCACCTGTGGGCCACCCTCCACCTGTGTCCTTCCACCAGGGGCCCCGGAGCCCGGAGCGGCTGCAGCTGTACCTGCTGAGCCAGTACTCGCTGGGCTGCGGGCTGGCCTGCGGCCTGAGCTTCCTGCAGGAGGGCGCCCCGCACAGCACCCTCAACTTGCTGCTGAGCCTCGGGCTGGCCGCGCTGCTGGGCTCGGGCGCCCGGCGCCTGCAGCGCCACGTCTGCCTCCTCTATGAGTTGCACAGCGGCCAGCGTTACTGCGGCGTCTGCCTGGGCCTGCTGGCCGGGGCTCATGGCCTTCCCCGGCTGCTGGGCCGGGCCCTGGCTGTGGCCTTCGCGGTGGGCAACCTGGCCGCTGTGGCCCTCATCAACCAGGACTTCCTGAGCACCTCAGAGGCCGTGCGCTTCTGGACCCCGCTCACCATCTGCTACACGCTGCTGGTCATCTACATGCAGGGTGAGGGCCCGGGGGCCGGGTTCATCTCATTGGCAGTCACAGCCCGCGTCTGGCCAGCCCTGTCATCCCAGGGCACCAAGTCCAGGGGCAGAAGCCGCAGTGAGGCCACTCAGAGCAGATTCAGCGTGTGGCGGGAGCCCCAGGGAGCTGGTGCCCGGATTGGTCTCCAAAGCTAGACAGGACCCTCTGAGGGGCGAGGCTGACAGGATGGCGGGCAGAGAATCACAGGTGCCGAAGCCCAGAGTGCGAGAGGGCACAGCACCCTCAAGCCACTGACGCAAGTCCAGGGCAGCTGTCACCCAACGGGCACTGGGAAGCAGTGAGCCTGGCCATCTCTTTTTTTTTTTTTTTTTTTTTTTATATATATTTTTAGTTGTTGATGGACCTTTATTTTATTATTTTATTTATATGTGGTGCTGAGAATCGAACCCAGTGCCTCACGCGTGCCAGGCAAGCGCTCGACCACTGAGCCACAGCCCAGCCCCTGGCCAGCGTTTTTTTTGTTTTTTTTTTTTTCTTTTTTTTTTTGAGACGGTCTTGCTAAAAGTTGCCGAGGCCGTCCTCAAACTTGTAATCCTCCTGCCTCAGCCTCCCAAGTTGCTGGGATTACAGGTGTGTGCCACCATGCCCAGCCTGCTCAGGTTCTTAAGTGCCTAATTGAAAGCCCTGACCAGCCAGGTTGGGGGTCTGAGGAGAGAGCTCTGCAGGATTCCCAGCAGGGGAGAGTGTCTAGGGAAGAGCCCTGGCTGCAGAGTAGGGGTAGGGTGGGCAGGGCAGGGTGAGGGAGGTGTTGGGCAAAGGCCCTGAGGTGGGAATAAGCCTGGCATGCTCCAAGGACAGAAAGGAAGCCAGGCTGGTGGGTCAAGAGCAAGAGCAAGTCAGAGGACGTGGCGCAGTCGGGGCGCGGGCTCCAGCCAAATCGGCAGGACCTGGTAAGCAGGGTCTGGGCTTGGGTTTTATTCCAAGTGCAGAAGAAAGTCCCGAGAGGGATGTCCACAGAGGAATGATCTCCTCTCCTCCACCTGTTCAGAGGGTCACTTTAGTTGGTCAGTGGACGCCGGGTCGTAGGGTCAAGGACAGAAGCCAGAGGGCCGCGGGTGGAGCGCAGTGGTGGAGACCCCAGCGCTGCAAGAAAAAGAGGCGGCACCCAGGGGGGCTGCTCGGGAGCCACCTCTGTGAGGACCCGGGCGGGGCCGCGGGGGCCGTGCCGGTGACAGGATCAGACTGGCTGCGTGGAATCGAGAAGGACCAGGTCCACCCTGCACCTGCGGGCTCGCCGGCTCTGCCCAGGCCCGCAGAAGATGGCAGGGCGGACGGGGGTCCTGGCAGGTGCCCTGTGGGCGCCCAGAGAGGAGGTGGGGCGGGAAGCTGGCCCTGGGGAGGGCCGGGGAGCCGGGCAGGTGCGGCGGGCGGGCAGTGACCGCGGTGCCGTCCTGCAGAGGAACAGCGGCAGCAGCGCCTCAGCCTGCGGGGCCAGGTGCAGACGGTGCTGGTGCGCATGGGCAGCCTCTTCGTGCTGCTGCTGACCGTCGGCCGCTGGCTGGACCTCCTGGGCGTCCTGGTCTCCCTGCTGGGCGAGCTCTGGTGCCTGGTGGGCGCCCGCACCCTGCTTGACCTTTGCCAGATCCAGGTGGGCACCACCCGCCGCGCGTCCCGCAGGCCCCCAACCCCTGCTCCCAACAGCCCCGGAGCCTCCGGAGGCCCAAGTTTAAGGAGGACCAGGGTAACCTCTCTTGGCAGAGGGCGGAGGGAGCGGGAATCTCAGGCTGAGTTGTCCCCCAGGTCGCCAGAGTGCCCACAGCCTGCTGCCACCCGCACTCCAGAGGCGGACGGTCTGGGGTAATCGGGGTCTGCGGCCCCCAGGGGTCGGGGCAGTGAGTGGTGTCCTGCATCTTTTCTCCCGCCTTCCCTCAGGGCCTTCCGACCCAGAGGCCCTCAGAGCCAGCTCCAAGCCAGTCCCTGCCCTCCACACCCGCCCGGTCCCAGAAGACGGCCCCCTCCTGACTGGCCCAGGGAGGAGCTGGTGTCCATCTCAGGCCCACATGCTGACCCGCAAGGTCCTGATCTTGGGACACTGCCTGGAGACAGAGCCACGGGGCTGGCCCCCACCTGGGCCTTGTCCCCCCACACACACCAAAAGAGGAAGGGGAGGGTTGGGGGATGGGGGCGCTGGAGGCCCTGAGTTAACCCTTCTTCTCAGGGGGCAGTGTTTACAGCCCCCTCAGACCTGATTTCTTGGGCAGGGTTGGGAGGACGGTGGCCAGCTGCAGCCTCGGATGGGCTTCCCCCTTTACCAGCAGCCCTCCGTGAAAAATAAAGATGATTTTCTTAAACTGCTTAGAATCACAAAGACAGAGAGGGAAAGAATTTTCAGAAGCCACACAGCAATTCCAGTGGAGTCCTCGGGTATCTTCCTCAGGGCTGGCTCAGGCTAGGTGTGCTCCTAGGGAACAGGGCTCCTGGCAGACAGAGGAAGGGAGCCCAGGGGTCAGGTGGAGGGTGTAGCATTGAGGTGGCCGAGGAGGTAGGAGCTGGACACACAGCCTTAGGTAGACAGTGTCCCGTCCCACACTGCGAAACTGCTGAAGAGGGAGTGGAGATGCGAAGGCCTCTCTGGTGCTCTTGGGTCTCCAGTCCTTGACCTTGACTTGTCTACAACCATGAGAATCCTTCCCATCTCAGTCCTGTTGAGGGCGAGATCAGGGAGATCAACATGCTGGGCATCGGCTCCTCTGCCTACCTTCTGGATGACCTTGGATGAGCCCCTACCTCTCCGAGCCTGTCAGAAGAATCTCCGCTGTGTGTGGTGCTCACCTCGTGCTGGGTCCTTTTATTATCCCATTTCATCTTTACGTCAACCCCTAAGGTCATAACTGTTATCCCTTTTTACAGATTTAGAAACTGAGGCCCAGAGAGGTTAAGTACCATGCCGGAGGGCACACAGAGGTTAAGTAAGCTTCAGGATTTGAAGGCAGGCAGTCTAACCCCCAGTTCTCCCTGCTCTCTTTTGGTTTAAGATTTGGAGTCAAGGAAAAAAAGGGTGGGGGGTGACCAGCAGGCTCTGGAATGTGGTTCTGGCTGCCTTTTGTCTGTGGTAGCCTGAGGCCCCTCGACAGGCAGGAAATGCAGCCCACTGGGCAGTTGGGTTCCATGGGGATCAAGGCCCCAACTCAGGGCCCTGTCCTGGGGAGGCCCGCGGGACAGAGGCACCCCACTGCCACGGGCTTCCACAGGTTGGAGAGCCAAGGTCATCTGGCTGTGGCAGGGAGGAGCTGAAGCCCCCTCCGGGCTCTGATGGCAACTTCCTCTCTGCAAAAACCACCATGTCCCCTGTAGGCTGCTGCCTGGGAGTGGGCGGGGATGGCCTGGGACGCTCCACTCCCCACCTCAGGGCGGTCTTGGGGTTCAGCACAGGCCGTATCCAGGGCTGGGCCAGGTGGTTTCAGCCCCTTCCCTCTTGAATGGCCACCCATAGAACAGGGTGTGGAAGCCCCTCCCCCAGGACAACCCAGAACCCCTTCCCTCTGGGCAGGAAACCAGGCCAGTCTCGGAGGAAATGTCTCCGCTGCTGGGTGCGGCCGCCCCTGCCAGACCCAGACCGGACTCTGCGTTCCAACCAGGGCCCAGTGTTTCTGCTGGAAGGTGCCCCAGTCTCTTAGGCCCTGGCACCGCCTGGGACCCATCGGGGACAGGGTTGGGAGGGGCTGGACCCAGCAGTCTTTTCCTTTTTATGGCCACAGGGACTCTTTTCCAAACAAAGTGGTCTAATTTTTATACCCTTGTCGGACACAAAATCATTTGATAAGAAAAGAATTCCATTCCAGCCCACGCGTCCCAATTTTTAAGTGAGGCATTTAGCAGGTCTCCAGCCAAATGGGGGGGGAAATGGCCTCAGGTCCCAAGGGCATGGGCGGTCTGAAGCCCACTGTCGGGTGAAGGCGAGGCTCAGACGGCCTCCTCCACAGGGACCCCTGGGCTCTGGCTGGGGCAGGGGGACAGCTTTCTAGTGAGAAGGGAGCTGGGGTTCCTGGCAGCACACCTACCCTGTTCCCGCCCCAGGATGGCAAAAATAAAGGGCCAGCGTCCCCCGTCCCTGCTTAGAGCAGGTGGTGGCTGCTGTGGGCTGGGATTGGCTGAGCAGGCCTCCCCCTCCTCTTCCGAGCTGTGGCTCTGTCCCCAGGGCCCTGCATTCCTTCACCTGCTGATTCCTGCGTGCTGCGTGGAGCCGGCGCAGGGCTGGACTCCAGACACCGAGGTGCCCAGGTGCACAGCCCCCTCTCATGGGGTCCCCCTGCAGGGATGGAAACAGGGTGATAGCAAGTGGCGCCTAGAACTGCGGAGGTCGCGGAGCTGCGCGAGGGCGGGGAGCACAGGACGGGCGGAAGCTGACTGTTGGACGCGCTGTGTAACAAATGGCCCCCAGAAGTGCAGCAGCTGGGAACCACGGACACTCGCCGCCTTGCTTTTTCTTTGGCTCAGGAATCTGGGTGCCGCTCGGCTGGGCCATCTGGCTCAGTTTCCTGCCAGCTGCAGTCGGGAGTCAGCCGGGGCTGCACTGCCACCACAAAGCCGGGGACTTCCCTCAAGTCCTTGCCCTCAGAACACAGCGGCTGGATTCTCTCAGAGGGGAGAGTGGCACCCCAGGGTCTTTGCCAGATTCTTTTATGAGCAAATCTAGTCTCTACCCTCTGAGGAGGGGGTTGCCCACTTGGTAAATCTCAGGAGGCCGGGTCCTTGGGACAATTCCAAGGCTGCCTTCCCCCAGGGCCTCTTTGAGGAGGGGAGGATGTTTGTGCAGTGTGGACCAAGCTAGGCAAGAAACCGGGGGAAGAATGTCCAGGGCTGAGGACCAGCATGATCAAAGGCCCTGAGGCGGGAGTAGCCCAGAGCGCTGTAGAAGCCTCAAAGAGGACGGAGTTGCAGGGGGGCAGCCCTGGAGGAGGGCAGGGCCAGAGCACTCAGGGACGTAGGCAGTGTCCGGCTTTTATCCCCCACAGTGGATGGGAGCCAGGGGAGGGTTTATACAAGAAGGTGACAAAATCTGATGTACACGTCAAAGAAGTCCTCTCAATGCTGCCTCTAGAATAGACAGTTAGAAACAGAACAACCAGTTTGGAAGCCAGTCTGGAGTCACCCAGGTGGGATGATAGATTCTCGGCTAAGGGGATGGACTGCAGCCCAGGGAGGTCCTAGGACTTCAGAGTGGCCTGAGGGACTGCAGAAGGCTTGGCGTGACTGTCACAGAGGTGGGCGAATCCATTTCCCCTTTAGGAAAAAGAATCTGAAATTCTTCTGAAAAGGGATATTTATTTGGAATGAGAAAGGAAAACACAACTAATTATTGGAGACTCAGAGATTTGAGTTCATCCTCCTCTCTGGGTTGTTTGCCAGGAACGTTTGAAGGAATTGCTTCCTGAGCGTAACCTGGCCTCCCTCCCTGTCTACAACACTCCATAGCTCCCAGCAATCCCCAGACAATTTGAGCATGGGTTTCATTAGCCTCTCGGCAAGATCACCCTGGGGTAAGAGAAGTGGGAGAGGCAACAGGCAGCCCCAGGGTCCAGCCCATTTTGCCTTTGGAAGGAGGGGTCTCAGGGATTGGGGACGGGGTGGATGGGGCTGGGAGGGCAGGGCCTCTGCCTAGGCTAACAACTGAGAACCGGAGGACCCTCCAGGTGGGTGACACCAGACTTCTTTGCTCTCCGTTGGCCAGGGGGCTCTGGCCCACAGGCAGAGGTCGGGAAGGGCCTCCAACACTGTCGCCCCCTCTCTGCTCTCTCTGGAGCCTGTCCTGGCTGAAGAGCTGTGAGAACCACAGCCTGCCCAGAGCTGGCTCAGCCCCCAACCCGAGGGGATTAAGGCCCAGACACTGTTGTCAGGCCAGGTCTGGGGAGGCTGGGCCCCGCCGGGTGAGGCAGGTGGACACGGGCCTGGGAGTGGGGGCTCCAGGGCTGTAACCTTGGCCCATTAGGTAGAGAAACGGGCCTGGCCTGGACTGAAGCTCACTCCTGGGCAGACCTTGACCTTGAGCAAGTTGCTCTGCACCACGGGTTCCCCCATTTGTTAGATGACGGAGGTGGGATACTAAGCCTGGAGCTGGACCACGGCCTCTGGAGCCCCCACAGTGGACACAACTCAGCTTCAGCCATGTCCTTCTGATGCGAAGGGCCGAGGAGCACTTTGGGGAAGGAGGCACTGACCCGGGCAGGTGGCAGAGGCAGGGACCCATTGCGGAGGGGGAAGGGAAGGAGGAGGCCAGGCCCTCTCCCAGGACAGCTGTGCCCCCCACCCCCACCAGTCATTCAGTTGCTCAGGGGACGACTCTTCATCAGGAAATCGCTGTTTTTCTTTTTCTGTTTTTGTGCTGGAGATGGAACCCAGGGGCACTTCACCGCTGAGCCACCTCCCCAACCTTTTTTATTTTTCACTTTGAGACAGGGCCTCACTAAATTGCTGAGGCTGGTCTTAAACGTGTGAACCTCAGCCTCCCGAGAGCTAGGACCCAGGCGTGGCCCCCTGACCCGCTCCATCCAGGCCTTGCGACCCAGGCCGAGCGTTTTCCTTGCGTTACGTCCCGACCCCGAGGAGCTGATTCCTGGTCTGTCTCCCCAGGAGAAAGACGGAGGTTGAGGTTAGCAGGATCAGGCGACTTGCTCAAGGTTGTGGTGTCCCAGGACAGCGGGAAGCTGAAGCTCCAAACTTCAGTTCTTGTGTCCGGGTAAAAAAAATAAAACAACTCAGTCGGTCGCAAAAAGCCAAGCAAGAGAATTTTATTATGAGTGACAGTGAGGGAAGCCTCAAAGAGCAGGAGAGAGAGGGACAGAGCGAGGGACAGAGCGAGGGACAGCGCGAGGGAGACCTCCCAGCAGCGAACGTCAAGGAGACAACACTGCTTCCCGTTTAGCGCGGTGGGTCGAGGTTGCCCGGAGAGCCGGCGGCCTCAGTCACGTGCCCCGGGCTGGAGGGGGGATTGACCCTAGTTGGTCGTCTCCAGAACCATCTCCAGATGGCCACGGTGACCGTGCCCTGGGGTGGGGGCTTCATCTACAAGTCAGCCCTATGTGCATGTGGGTATGGGGTCAGCGGCCACATAGAATTTACCCCAGTGTCTTGTGCTGCTCCAGAAGCGTCTCTTTTGAAATGCGAGGAACCCACAGTCCTAAATCCTAACTGCGGTGACCTCAGGGGACCCGCCAGGAGTCAGTCCAGGGTCCTTTTCTTGATCTTTCTTTTTTGATCTCTCTACCTGTTTCCGCCTGTTTATTCTCAGAGTTAGAACATCTGTTGTTCTTCTTGCTACTTGATTGCTCACTAAAGGCAAAGAACCCGTGGTCTGCCGTGTCCTTGGGTCACATCCACTGTTACCAACGACTACCTAGCACTGGGGCTAGCAAGGGGGGGGCCCGGATCCAAATTCAGGTGGGCTGACCTAATGCCCACGCCCTCCCCCAGAGAGAAGCACTGTGCTGGGGACTGGGGACACAAAGACCAATAAAACACAAACCTGTTTTCAACCCAGCAGTCTCGGGATGTAGCCACAGGATGTACAGACTCCCAAGCCCACCAGAACCCTCCATGGAGTCTCAAATGTGGAGACAACAGTGCAGAGTTTGAGCCTGGTGCCGTGGCGCACACGTGTAATCCCAGCAACTCAGGAGGCTGGGGCAGAAGGATTGCAAGCTGGAGGCCAGCTTCAGCAGCTTAGTGAGGCCTTGTCTCAAAATAAAAAATAAAAAGGTCTAGGAATGAGGCTCAGAGATCCAGCACCCTGGTTCAATCTCCAGTCCTGGAAAAAAAGAATCCTCACAAGGAAGTCACAAGGTACTGCTAGCCCTGGGCTGCCGGAGAAAGGACGCTCAGAGAAAAGCCGTCGGCTCAAGTTCACAGGCCTGAAAATGGCAGAGCTGGAGCCGCTCAGATCCTGATGTGTGCTCCCCGCCACCCGTGGGAACTCCCCTGCCCAGCCTGAGCTCTGGACGCACACAGGGGGTGCTCAGGGAGTAGGGCTGACCTGAGGCCCGGGAGGCAGGCTGCAGGGCCGAGAGTGGAGGGTGCTGGGAGGCCGGGCTCCAGAGGCTGCCTGCCAAGGAGCGGGCCCCTCCCTGCCACACACCACAGGCTGGGCTGGCGGTTCACTTCCACCTGGGCAGCAAGCCTGCCAAAGGCGGGGCGCTGAGCGGAGGGTCCCTCCGGGGTCTCCAGCCCTGGGTTGGGGACATGAGCAAGTGCACCAGGCACAGCTGGAGGGATGCAGGAACCGTCAGAGCTAGTGTTTGTGAGGTGCCCGCTGTGGGTGAGACCCAGGGTGTGCCCTTCCTTCCTGTGTCCCCACGTTTCTGTAAAGGGAAGCCTGCACCCACCGCGAGCAGCCCAGTGCCCAGGTCACAGGTAGGAAAAGTCTCCCAGCAAGGCAAAGGACACGTCCAAGGTCACAAAGAACCAGAAATGCCCAGCCCGTCTGCTCAGCCCAAGTCTGCCCCTGCCTTCCCTCCCTGCTCCTACCCAGGGGAAGGGCCACCTCCTCAGAGAGACCCTCGTCCCATCCCCACCCACTTTTCTGTCTCGGCCCATCCTTCATCGCACAGGTCAATTGGTAATTGTTACTTGAGGTTCCTTTACAGTCTCCATCTCCCCCACCTCCCTCTAAGTTCTGTGGGGACAAGGACCCACGGCACTTGGATTGACTCCCATTGGCTCCCCACTCAAATCTCACGCAGGAGGTGCCTAGCTAGTGTCGGTGGTCAAAGTCCTTCACAGTGGACGGCAGGTGCAGAACGCACCCACAGAATGGGAGGTGGCAGATGTCCCTGCTGCCCTGGATCTTGTCCCTAAGCCTCTCTCCCACCACTTTCCTGCCACCCAGGGTCTCAACCCTAGTAGAAGACTGAGGCCCCTTGCCCGCTGGGGCACCTGAGCCTGGCAGGGAGGTGGGGGAGCAGCTGATCCGAGCTGGCAGACGAAGGGTGTGTGCTCCGTCCAGCGCACTTCCTGGGTGTCCGTTGCAGGAAGTCTGGCACCTGCCTGTCACTGACACTGACACCAGGGCTGGTGTGGGAGACTCGACTTGGGCGGCCCCTCTATCCGGAGCAGCAGCAGAGGAGGCGGATCAGGAGGCCAGGGTGCTGGGCGGCCAGTGAGTGGCACAGCCGCATGCCACTCCCCTTGGATGGTCTCGAGTGGACGCGGGAAGTCTGGATCCTAGACTGAGTCTCTGCCACCTTAGGCAAGGCCCCAAGTCAACCCTCTGGGGCTTCATTGTCCCATTTGGCAGTGCAGGTGAGGGTAGCTTTAGGGAACATCATGGAGGTGCGCTGGAGTGGACAGCTCCGCTGTGACCTGACTTGAATAGGCCTCTGGGTCACCCAGCACTTGAAAAGGAGTGCTGTGCAGAAAGCGTCTGAAAGCCCAGGCTGGCTCCTTCCCATCTCTGTCTCCAGGAGTCCCTCTTCACTCCAGAGGAGGAGGCTGTGGGTCTTCTCCAAACAGTGCTATGGAGTGGCCACATGGCCAGGCCGGCAGGGCCCAGGTGGCCTCGTCTGCGGTGCGTGCCTCTCATCACCTTGGATGGTTCTGTGGAGGGTGGCAGTGTTCCACAGCCCCAGGACCCGCGGAGCAGCATGCAGGTCTGTTTTGAATCCAGCTCTGCCCCTTGCCCCCTGCTTGGCCTTGAGCCTCTGGGGCCCTGGTGTCCTGGTGCAGACAGCAGCCATCATCAGCCCTGGCGTCCGGGGCTGGTGGGGGTTCAAATGAGAGCCCTGTAAGCTGGGCACACAGGACCCCTGGGAATGGCAGCCTTTGTTGTTGCAGAGTCTGTGAGGATCACAAGCAAAAGGGGTGGCAGGAGGGGCCGTCAGGGGCTGAGGGGCTCAGGGAGGAGGGAAAGGGTGCCTGGGCAAGCCCCTCCTGAACTCCACTCTACGGAGCCCTCAGTAGCAGCCCCAGCGTGGGCTGCAGGAGAGAGCCAGAGCCCCCTGGACACCCCGGATGGCACTGGGTCCAGCACTCCCCTGGCCCCCACCACCGTGGCTTTAATCAAAAGAACAATCTGTTTGCCTCTGAATCCGACCCGGATTCCTTTTCCCAGCAATGTTCTCTGGCCTCCAGGGACCAGCGGCCCATCCCGCCCCATCCCGGCCCCAGAGCAAGGCTGCTCCTCCCCCCACCTCATTCTATCTACTCTGCTGGGAACGAGAGGTGGAGGGAGGGGTCAGTGACAGGGCCCAGGCTAGCAAAGCAGGTAAGCAGATTGCCAGCTGGGCCCTGCCCGTCCCACCTCCCCGCCCCACCCCTTCAGGACCCTGGGACCCACCCGCAGAGGGATTAAGGGATCCAGACCAGCAGTGACAGCTCGGGACCGCACACCAAGGTGACTGGCTCCACTGGAGACTCCGAGCCCCACCCCCAGGGGCATTTCCTGAAAGCGTCCCAGACCCAGCATGTACTGAGCGCGGGCTGTGTGCTCCTCCCTGCCATCGACGCCTTTTTATGCCTAGGCCTGGCTGGAGGGGTAGGCGGAGGGACCCCCAAGAAGACACCGAGGCTCAGGGAGATGGCCCGCAGCCCGGGGCCACACGTTTAGGGAATGGCCAGGATCCCAAGTCTGGCTCGTAGGTCCCTGGCTGAGCACCCTCCCCAAGCGGACCGGGCAGGTGGGGTCGCCAACCAGGGTGGCCCCGAGGACCGGGAGAGTAAGGCGCACGCAGGGCGCACAAAGGAGGCGGTGGGGGGAGGGCGCCACCCCCGGCCTGGGCGCAGGGGCGGGAGGAGTGGTCGCGGGAACAAAGGGAGGGGGAGGGGGCGCGGGGCGCGGCCGCGCAGGTGGGGGGGCAGGTAGGGGCGCTTCCGCGGGGCGGGACGGGACCCTCCCCCGAGCGTCACCTTTTATGGTAGCGCGGCGCGGGGCGGCGGGGCGGAGGGAGCGAGGGCGGGAGCGCGGCGGGCGGCGCTGGCGCGGGGCGTCGGGCCGGAGCCGCGGGCGCGGGGCAGGTAAGCGGCTGCGGCGGGGTCCGGGCCGCGTCCCGTCCCGGCCGCACTCGGGTGACAGCGCGGGCGGCCCGGCCGGAGCCCAGCCGCGCCCCGGAGCGTGCCGGCGCGCCGGGAGGGGCGGGAGGTGCTGTCCTGTCCTCTGTCCTTCCGTCTGCGTCTGTCCCGGGAGGGGGGAGGGCGCGGCGGGGACGGCGGGGGTCGAGTCCCTGCCCCGGGGCGCGGCGCCAGGCACCGGGCGCGCAGGGCGGAAGCGCCCGCACAAAGAGGGCAGCGTCCCGCACATGGATCGCATTAAAGTCCCCGGCGGCGCCCCACGGTGACCCGGCCAGCCGCCCTGCGCCGCCGCCTGAGGCTGGTTTCTGGAGCTCCCGGAGCTCTGGTGCCTTTCTCCAGCCAGGGTCCCTGGGGGAAGAGAGGCCCAGGGCTGCTCCACTCGGGGCCTCCGATGCCCCTCCGGGCTGGGGAGGCGTGGGCTGGACGGTCCCCAGGGTGTGTGCCAGGGACTATCGTGGAGGGGGGCCCCTCCAGCCCAGATCTGAGAATCCCCGGAAGAGGCTGGGCAGCTCCGGACTCCTGCACTCAATAATGGGAAGGCTGCCCTCCCAGTCACCTCCTGCTCCCCGGCGGAATGACCAGCTGTCTTTCTCTGTGCACCTATCCAGTGCCAAGATCTTGAGCGCTCACTCTCCCTGTGTCCCTCTCAGCTACCCTCAGGACAGACTCATATTCTCACTTTTTAAATAAAACCAGGCCCAGAGAGGTCGGGTGACTGCTCAGGGTCACCCAGCGGGAAAGAGGTGGGGCGCAACCAACCCAACTCCGTACCTCTTCCTTTCCCTGGAGGAGAAGAAGGAGGAGGAGGAGGGAATCCCTCTCTATGGCTGCAAGGTCCCTTGTGGGAGGGGGGGTTGGGGTGCATCTCCCCACTTCCAGCAAAGTTTAATTCTGGATCCGACATAGACTGCTTTATCGAGGTATTAAAGAACAAAGCTCAGAGGTGGCTTGGAGGGGGAATAAGGAGTAGGAAGGGGGCCGTGGGGGCGGGGCGGCCCTCCCCATCACTCAGCCCTTCCCCGCCCCTGGGCTGAAGCCTGCAGCCAGCCCGGTGGCTGGCTGGGTCTCAGCCTCCTTCCTTCCTCTTGACAGGAAATGGCTTTCCTTCCCTTTGTTCCCACTTTCTCTGCGTTCCCAGCTGACGCTCTGATTCGCCCTTTGGGGGGAAGAAGGGTGGGGCGTGGGTTCCCCGAGCTGACGGCTGGGAGGCTGCCCATCGGGAACTTTCTCACAAGTACGCGCTCCAGGGCCATCTGGGTGCTGGAGACCAGGGGCAGGGGCAGCTCTTTCCCTGAGGGGACTCGACAGTGCTTCTAAACCCCCAGCTCAGCTCCTTCCCATGGGACCTGAGGGCCCTGCAGTGGAAGGTTTGGGAGGTTTGGGGTGGGGGTTGCCCAGCTGTGAACATCTGGCCTCAGCACTGGACATTTTCCGAGAAAGCAGGCTTATCAGATTTCCTGGAGGAGTGGAGGAGGGGTCAGAGTGGGTGGAGGGAGGTGCAGGGTGTCCTGAAGGTCCAGCAGTCTCTGGGGACCAGCCTAAAGTGTACTGACCACAAGCTACCCGGTCTGGATTGGGCCATTCTGGGTTGAGAACAGGCCTGTGAATTTGGGGCTGGTGCCATCTCAGGTCCTAAGACACCTCTGGACTTCTAGGCTGGATGCTGTTAGAATTCCTGTCTGCCACAGGCCATCCCTGACGTTCTCCTGAACTATTGGGGCTTCCCGGGGCCCTCTGAGAATTGAGGGCACAATGGGCCTTTCTTACAGCTGCCTTGAGGTCTGGTGAGTTTGAATCACAGCATTTTGGGCCCAGTGCCTGGCACCCGGTAAGTGCCCTTGTGGTTTATTCTTTAAAATTTCAGATGCACTCTGAAAACCAGCTAGAAAGCTAGATTTTTTCTTTTCAGTACTGAGGACTGAATCTAGGGGCATTCTGCCACTGAGCTACCCGCCTAGAACTTTTTATTTTTATTTTGAGATGGGGGTCTCACTAAGTTGCTGAGGCTGACCTCCCACTTGTGATCCTCCTGCCTCAACCTCCTGAGTCAGTCTTTGGGATTGCGGGCATGCGCCCTAGCGCTGGGCAAAAATAGATTCCTTAGTTCACAACGAAGCATAAAACTAAAAAGACTAAGGCAGCCTCTATAAGCAAACATATTTTCAAAATCACCTCCAAAACAAGAAACGAAATGGAGGCACTTTAGAAGAAATTTTAAATATCTTTCCTATTATATTGATTTCTTATTCAGAGCAAATTATTATTATTTATTATTATTATTATTATTATTGGTACTGGGTATTGAATCCAGGGGCACTTTACCACTGAGCCACATCCCCAGCCCTTTTTATTTTTTATTTTGAGACAGGGTCTTGCTAAGGTGCTTAGAGCCTTGGTGACTGGCTTCGAAGTTGTGGTCCTCCCGCCTCAGCCTCCCGAGTCACTGGGATCACAGGCGTGCGCCACCCCGCCCAGCCCCATACTCCCTTCTCAGCCTGAGCTATCTGTATTTTTAGCCAAACATAAACCAGGAATTGGGGGGCATATGGTGTCATTGTTACTCTCCATCAGCCACCAAGAGAGTCTGTGGTGACCAGTGCACTTGGAGATCTGGGCGCGGGGCCGAGAGTGGCCACTCGGGCTCCAAGTCCACATCAGGGTCCCTCGGCTGTCCACCTCCTGCCTACGCAGCGCGCGTCTCAAGGTTCACCTGGTTTGCTCTCCTCCCTGAGTACCGAGGCTGGACTCCAGGGTCAGCCAAGGTGGCCCAGACAGAAAGAGGTAGTGAGATAGCGGGCACATTTTTAGCCCTGCACACCACCGCTGGGTGAAGGTGGCCAGTTCACCCCTCCCGGGGCCCCCCCTCAGCCTGGGCCCCAGAGCTGCTGTCTGCAGGAACCGCCTGGGGACAGAGGAAGGCTCCTCCCAAGTCGGGCGCTGCCCCTCCCCGTCTCCACTGCACGCCTGCGCTGAAAACTGCTCAGGCAGCAGAGGGGACGCGACGTCGTTGGGGGTCAGACACACTGGTGGGGAGCTGGCAGTGGGCCCTGTGATGGGGCCTTCATCATCCTGAGGAAGCCAATGGCTGCCTGGGGTGAGGCCAGACTCTAGGGAGGCCGCATGGAGGAGGCGTGGCTAGAGCTGGGCCTCCAAGTGAAAGCTGAAATTCACCTGGGGTGGGGACAGGAGAGGAAAAGCAAATGGTAAAACCCTCCCAGCAGGTAAGAGAGAAAGGCCTAGAGAGGTTGGTTAAAATCAGATCAATGCTCTGGAAGGATCAGGGTGAGGCGGTGGGACGGAGACCATCTTTCCCCTCACACTGCTGGGGTCTGTACCGGGGCCCATGGTTTTGGAGATGGGGCAGTAAGAGATTTTGGCAATACCAGGCAGGGGGAAAAGGATACTGGCTTGTGGATGGGCAGAACAGAACAGAGTGGCCAAGTGCATGGGCTCTAGGTTCAAATGCTGGCTCTACTGCTGTGTGGCCCTGGATGACTGACTCAACCTCTCTGAATTTCTTCACAGGGGTAATAATAGCACCTACTCCTCTAGCAGCCTTCTGGGGATTTCTGAATTCCTAAGCATAAAGTGTTCAGGGCCACGTGGGCCCAGAGTAGGTCCTGGTAAAAGGTGTCTTTGATTTGTCCTTCTGCCTGCTCTGTCCCCGGGAACCCAGCCCTGCTGCTCTGACGTTCTGTTCCTGTTCTTTGCCGCCACAGTGGAGCCGGCCTGAAAACCTCTGAGGACTCAGGATCTCCCAGGAGAACTGAGATCCCAGGTAGGTGAGGGAGGTGCCTTGGGGTGTGGCCCGTGGGCAGGTGCAGGCCCGGGCGTCAGCTGCGCTGGGGCTGGGCGCTGAAGCTGTTGTCCTCTTGCTGCTGAGGAACGGGAAGGACGCCTGTGGAGAGCGGCCAGCGCTGCCCTTTGCTCCCAGGGGTGCAGGCTTTGGGGGAGGGGCGGTCCCACCCTGTGGCTAAGTCACCTGGTGGAGTCCTGCCCTGCCCCCTCTGTGGCTGGACTGGGTGCTGGGTAGGTCGCCAGCAGGTGGGAGGACGCCCCCTTTCTTGTCGGGAGGAGGGAGACTCCGTGCCCCTGACTCTCTTTGGCAGGTGTGTGTCCTGCCAGGCCTGAGCCGCACTCCGCCCCTCCCCCACAGGAGCTGCCGGGATGTCCTCCCAGCCCGAGAAGAGGGTGGCCTCCTCTGTGTTCATCACCCTGGCGCCCCCGCGCCGCGACGTGGCTGTGGCTGAAGAAGCGAGGCGGGCGGCTTGCGAGGCCCGGTGTGGCCGTCCCTGGGAGGCCCCTGCCTCCGTGAAGGCAGCGGGGGCTGGCTCAGTGGGGAAGCCCAGCCCCTGGGTGCCCTCGGGCAGGGCTGCAGCCCCTGTACCCACTGTGCCACCACAGCTCTCCAATGGAGGTAAGAGGGTGACTTCAGGGGACCAGGGCAGACAGAGCGCCCAGGTGGGGAGGAAAGAGGTTCTGAGCCGTTCACTGAGGGCCCCCCATGTGCTGGGCAGATTCTGGAGCCATTTCTCGGTTATGTGATGTTGACAAGCTGCTTCACCTCTACGTGCCTCAGTTTCCTACTCTGTAAAATAGGAATAAAGAACTGGACCTAGTGGCGCACGCCTGTAATCCCAGCAACTTGGGAGGCTGAGGCAGGAGGATTGCAAGTTCGAGGTTGGCTGCTGAGGCTCTAAGCAACTTCATGAGACCCTGCATCAAAGTAAAAAATGAGAAAGGGCTGGAGACGTGGCCTAGTGGTTAAGTTCCCCTGAGTTGATTCCCTGGCACCAAAAACAGAAGAAAAAGTGACAGGGAGCCCGCAGTCCTCTTTCCCTGTCACTCCCCCGGAAGTGTCTGCTGTTGGGTTGATAGGCATGAGGAGGGGTGACCAGGCCCGGGGACAGGGGGCTTGCTCACTGTCCTACAGGGCACTGCAGAACAGGGTGGTGGGAAGCTAAAGGCAAGGGGCCAGCCTAGATGGCAGCTGGGCCCCAGGAGCCCCCAGGTGCCTAGTCAGGTGTCCTGCTGCTCCAGAAGGAGACTGGGACAGCCCTGTCCATCCATCACCATGGAAACCAGCTGGCAAGACCCATAGCAAGTACAAGGATGTGGTCAGAAATGCCACACATGCACAGGGACAGGGTGCAGGGATGTCCGTGTGGCACGCTCCCTGAGTGGAACCTCTACAGCGGTCTTGGCTTCTTGAGGACACATCCCAAGGGCACAGCCTGCTCCCTGCTCCCTCAGGGAGAACCAGGACCGGGAACAAATGTCACACATCAGGACGTGTGATCCAGTGGAAAAATACATCCTGTCCCCTCTGCATGGGTGAGGGAGCTCAGGAAATATGGTCGAGGTGCTATGGCCCAGGCCACCGTCAGGAGTCGTTGGAGTTGCAGGCAGGAGACCCCAGGAGTGTGCAACGAAAGCAGACCATTGGGAGGATGGCCTGACAGCCACTGGTCAGTGTGACCGGTGGCCATTTTGCCAACTTGAGTCCCTTGAGCAGAGCACAGGGAATCTTGGAGGTAAGTTCTAGATGAGCAGCTTGGTCCTGAGTCTGGGTCCTCAGTCCTTGGGGTTCTGGGGACAAGGCCATCTCCATAGCAGGCTGCCATCTGCCGCCTCTTCCTGTCCTCAGGTGGCCACCAGTGTGACTTTAGCCCTCTCACCCCCACACCCACCTCTAGATACGCTAGTGCCCAGATGCCCTGCCTGGGTCTTAGGCATAAGCTGCTTTTTTCTCTTGACTTCTCTCTCTCTCTCTGGTACCAGGGATTGAACCCAGGGGCGCTTCACCCCTGAGCCACATCTCCAGCCCTTGGCTTCTCTTTTAAAGCCTGTTCTCCCTCCACCTGCCCTTGGCCACTGGACAGAATCACCTTCCTGGCCACCCGTGGACCCTGCATTCCTGCCCACCCTCCTCAGCCAGTGGTCCTGGGAGAGGCCACAGCTCTGGGATCTGGGTCCTGACTCATGCGCTCACCCAGAACCGGATTCCCACACTCCATCGGCCATGTCACTGCGGGGCTTGTTCCAACACAGCTGGGCCCCGCCCTGGGTGCTTCTGACCCAGCTGGGCCGCACAAGGCAGGGATTTGCATTTCTTGTACTTTCCTAGGTCATGCTGATGCTCTGGCCTGGGGACCACATTTTGTGAACGTTGAGACCGAGTCTCACTGTGTTGCCCAGGTCTGGCCCAAACTCCTGAGCTCAAGTGACCTTTGATCCCCAGCATCACAATTATTTTTTTGGTACCAGGGATTGAACCCAGGGGTGCTTAACCACTGAGCCACATCCCCAGCCTTTTTACATTTTATTTTGAGATAAGGTCTCGCTGAGTTGCTCAGGGCCTTGCTAAATTGCTGAGGCTGGCTTTGAACTTGCAATCCTCCTGCCTCAGTCCCGAGTCTCTGGGATTATAGGCGTGCACCACCACGCCAGGCACATTTTTTAAAAAAATCGAAACAATAATTGTCTATCTGTGTTCTCATCTCACACTGTATCCCATAAATATGTGCAGTGTGGTCAGGATAATGACACATCCATGGCCTCAAACATTTAGCGTTTCTTTGTGTTGGAAACATTCAAAATGCTCTCTGCGAGCTATTTTGAAATGAACGATCAGTGCTTGTCAGCCATAGTCCCCTGCTGTGCTGGAGAGCATTAGAAGTTTTTCTCCTGTCCCTCTGCATCTGGAACTAGTTGACCTCGGGTCCACTTTCGGATGAATGGATGTGGAACTGTCCTTCTAGTCCTGAGACGTCATCAAGTAGGCGAGACTTTGGGGCTAGAAAGGTGATTCTCCAAGTGTGGCCCTTGGACCAGCCTTTTCTCCCCCCAGGGAACTTACCAGAAATGCAAATCCTTGGAGCCTGCCCCAACCCTGCTGAGTCAGAAACTGGGGGTGGGAAGCCGTCTGTGTTTGGACAAGCCCCCTGTGCTCCTGACGCATGCTCAGGTGTGCAGAACACCCTTCCCGGCCGCACAGTCCCTTCAGCCCTGGGAAGGCGCGTCAGTCTCTTCATCTGGAACTGAGAACCAGAGGGGTCCCAGGGGATTGGCTGGGAATGGGGCTAAGCCGAGGTCTTCAGGAATGGGAAGTGGAATTTTCCATTTGCTTTCCCTGGATGTCTCACATAGGCTGAGCTCACAGGACCCTCGTCTAACTTGTGCCCGGAAATGGGAGGTGGGCAGAGTGTCCCCCACAACCCTTTCTCACTGGGCCGCCATTCTGGTGCTCAACCTGTACCTGGCCACAGACAGAGGGGTCTCACTGCCCCCGTAAGCTTCCCTCCTGACCCCCTAGTCGCCTCCTCCAGGGAGCGGGACCCTGGCAGTACATGGTAGTGGGCATGGTCCTTGCTAGAGAGGGGCTCTCCCCATACTCCACCTCGGGAGCACCTGGAAGTCTGTATCCGCCAACTAGCCTGAGGATGGAGGGCCACTCCCTTGGGCCCACTCTGGACCCTGTCTCCATCACCCTCGGGTCTCAGGAGCAGCTATGCTAATAGCAGAAATGACTTTGTACCAGGGTGCTTGTTGTGTGTGTGAGAGCGTGTGTGTGTGTGTGTGCGCGCGCGCGTGTCCAAACGTACGTGGAAGTGGGAGAGACACCAGGGGACCCAAGTACCCACATCAGTTCAGCTGTTGTCAAGATTTGGCCACATTTGTTGATTCCTTTTCTTTTTCTTTTTTGTGGAATATTTTATTTTATCAGTTTATTTTCCTGGGATCAGACCTAGGGTCTCTTGCCTGCTGAGCGCACCCCTGTGGAATAGTTCTTTTTAAACTTTTAAAAAATTTTTTAATGTTTTGTTTTAGTGGTAGGTGGACAGAGTACCTTTATGTGATGCTGAGGACCGAACCCAGGGCCTCAGGCACACCAGGCTAGCGCTGTGCCACAGAGCCACAGCTCCGGCCCCCTGGGGAATATTTTAAAGGACACCCCCGCAATGTGGCATTTCCTGCATTTGCCAGGGTGCATTTCTAAATGTAGCCATTTTCTTAGGCGACCACCATGCCAGACACCGCCTAATCAATTCACGAAAATGCCGTATGATTATCTAATACTCTGTTCATGATTAAATCCCCCGATGGTTGTAAAAATGCCTTTTCACTATAGTGGGATGAATGGATTGTGCAGTGTCTAGTCTTTTTTTTTTTTTTTTTTTTTTTTTTGTACCAGGGATTGAACCCATGGGTGCTTAACCACTGAGCCACATCCCCACCCTTTCTATTTTTTATTTAGAAACAGGGTCTTGCTAAATTGCTTAGGGCCTCACAAAGTTGCTGAGGCTGGCCTTGAACTTGTGAGCCTCCTGCCTCAGCCTCCCGAGCCACCGGGCTTACAGGCACGCACCATAGCGCCCAGCTCTGGTCTTTCTTTTGAGCTGTGTAATCCAGTGGACTATTTAGCTTCTCCTTGACTAGAAAGTGAGAATTAAATGAGGTGAGCAATCCTTACATTCAGGGTCCACATATGGTCTATGCCAGTGCATAGACCAATAAAAACAGAAGTCAAGTCACAAATGTCAGCCTTGGGTATTTAATTTGAAATGTTCTAATATATCCACATTGAAAAAAGTTAAAAGAAATAAGCATTGTTAGTTTTAATAATGCAGTATGGAACCCAGCATTAAAATATTTCAGCATGTAATCATTATAAAAATCATGGATGAGACATTTCACGTTCTTATTTTCGATGAAAGTGATTGACTCCAAAGGTGCTTAACCACTAAGCCACATCCCCAAGCCCCTTTTTAAATTTTGAGACAGAGTCTCACTAAGTTGTTGAGGCTGATCTCCAACTCGTGATCCTCCTGCCTCAGCCTCCAGAGCCTCTGGGATTACACGACCGGGTCACATTCTTTTTTGTTTGTGTTTTTCACATTCTTTTCTTGATCCTAAGACGTGCAGCATATCTCGGTGTGGTCTAGCCGCAGGTCAGGCGCTCCTTAACACACAGCCAGTGGCTGCTGCGTTGGACAGTGCAAACAGATTTATTTTGTGTGGTCATTTTTCTCTGCAGTCTCAATTCCAGGGAAGTCCGCCCCCCTCCTCAGGCTGTGAACTTGTTGCAGAAATGGGAACAGTGTCCCAAACCCCCTGCTGAATTTGTCCCTTTGCGCCCTGTGGGCTCATTCAACTTGCTTCTCTGTCTCCCAAATTCATTATAAATGGACGTCAGCTTCTATTTTATAATAACAACATGAGGGCTGTTTTATGGGGTTATTTTGAATAGGAACATTTCATGGAGGTATCCACGGCTTCCTATAGTATCACCTGACTCTTGAGACCCCTGTGTCTACCAGGGTAGCCAGTGGGTTCAGATGATGACATCAGGGCTCCTCAGAAAGCTCCCCACCTGCCTGGGCACGGTGATGCACACCTGTGATCCCAGAAGCTCAGGAGGCTGAGGCAGGAGGATCAGGAGTTCAAAGCCAGCCTCAGCAAAAGTGAGGCGCTAAGAACTCAGTGAGACCCTGTCTCTAAATTAAATACAAAATTAGGGCTGGGGACGTGGCTCAGTGATTGAGCGCTGCTGAGTTCAATCCCTGGTACCCACTTCCCCCAAAAAAAACTTCCCATCAGCTGGGTCTAGTGCACACTTGCAATCTCAGTGACTCAGGAGGCTGAGGCAGGAGGATCACAATTTTGAGGCCAGACTCAGCAATTTAGCGAGACCCTAAAAATAAAAAATAAAAAGGGTTGGGGATGTAGCTCAGTGGTAACCACTGGGTTCAATCCCCAGCACCCAAAATCCCTTATCAATCCTCCGCCTGAATGCTGTCAACACCCCACGATCATTACTGGAATCTTCTGTAGTCAGGGTGGCGGTTCCCACGTCTGAGCCACGTCTGAGCGATGCCTGGAAGGCTTCCTCAGCGCCTTGTGGCGGCCCCACCCTCCCAGTGTCTGACTCCGCAGGACTGACGCAGGCTGGGAGTCGCGCACTTGACAGGCTCCCAGGTGACGGTAATGCCAGTACCCAGGCTTCAGAACCACAGCCTTAGGGGGGTGTTGGGCGCGCGTCCCCAGGAGGCCTCCAGCAGGCCCTCCAGCTGTTCTGGCTGTGAGCGGGGCAGGGGCGACGGGGAGGCTTTCCCAGCCGCTGTCTGCTGACCCCTGGCTTTCCACTCACTGCCACCGTCATGTCCCCAGCAGCCCCTGGAATTGCTCCAGCTGAGCAGTTTAAGACTCAGATCCTGTCTTTTGCCTAAGGACCCTCAGCAGCTCAGCGGCCCAGCCAGACGGAGCCCAGGTCTGGGCGACGCTGGACCTGAGCCTCTGGTCACCTGCTCTTCTGCCTCCTGGCTCTGCAGCCGCCTCCTCTGTCCCCTGGTGGCACCTGGCCAACCCCTTCTCCCTGTGGTTTCAGGATGTCCCCCTCCTCCCGCCCCGGATGTCGAGGACGCACTTGGTGACCTGGATCTCCTCCCGCCGCCGCCTCCGCCGCCCGCTCCTGGGGAGGCGTCCCCAGTGGGGACGTCACTCATTTCAGACTTGGAGCAGCTGCACCTGCCCCCGCCCCCACCCCCACCACAGGTACTGCCAGCTCCACGGACGCCTTGGGGACTCTTTGAAGTCCCCAACAGGGTGGTCATAGTCGATGGACCTAAACCCCCCAGGCTGCATAGAGAACTGTCTAAATCCTGGGCCCCACACAGAGGCCATTGTCCGGATGGGAGGGTCCCCAGACTTGGGCTGAGGCCCCTTCGGGGTCTCTGGGGAACCTGTTTCTGGGAGATTCCTTAGAAATGGGAGTAGCTTTGCCTGGTGGGGGGTCCAGGGCAAGGAGTGGGGAGACCGGGCGCCAGCTGCCAGGAAGCCTCCTGCTGGTCACTTGAGGCGACTTGCTCCTCTGGGCCTCGGTTTCCTCCTCTATACAGTGGGGCTAATTGTGGCTGGTGCTGCCCAGAGGAGGGGCAGAGCTGGGAGGGCCCATGGAGTCCCTGCTGGGCGACATCTGTCCTGCATCCTCCCGTCTGTGTCCCCACAGGCCCTGGCAGAGGGCCCGTCCAGCCAGCCTCGGCCGGGTCACCTCAGGCCCTCAGAGGAGCTGCCGCCTCCCCCAGAAGAACCTACCAGCTTCCCAGAGAGAGAGACTTCCGCAGGTATGGCCACAGGCTGGCCCCGGCCTCGGGCCAGGTGGGCTTCTGGGCAGCAGGGACAGCAGCCCACCCACGCCTGCCCGGGCTCACCTTACATCTAGTTGAGCATCGATTTAGTTCTTATTGCCTTGACCTGTTTTCCTTATATCTCAGATTCTTCTAACTATTAATCTACACTGTTTGCTGTGACAACAAAAATGCTAATTTTTTCTTACTCTTTTTTTTTTCCTTTTCCTTTTTTTTCTTTTTGGTGTTGGGAGTTGAACCCAGGGGGTGCTTCACCACTGAGCCACATCCCCGGCCCTTTTTTAATTTTGTTTAGAGACAGGGTCTCGCCAAGGTGCTGAGGCTGGCCTCGAACTTGCTATCCTCCTGCCTCGGCCTCCTGAGTGGCTGGGATGACAGGTGTGCGCCACCCGCTGGCCTGTTGCTGGAGTCTTAGGTGGTTCCTTGAGTCACCTTGCACACAGATCGGTCGTTTTGCCCACGTACACAGTTTTCTGAGACAAATTCCTAGAAGAGGAGCGCTGTGGCCAAGGATGCTGGGCTTGTAATTGGGGTACCGGTGCAGAATCGCCCTCTCGGTCATCCTGGCCTGCCCTCCCACCCACGGTGGCTGCCTTACTCATTGGGCGCCACAGGAAGTGCCTTCCACCTGGTACCTTGCCCCAGGCCCCGAGAAGGGAGTGCTTCTCGGGGCAGCAGGGAGACTCCTCTCGGCTGAGGCAGGAGTCGCACTTATTTTTCTCTGTTTGTCATTTGCCTTTTTAGGTTTTGCTTTTTGCAGTGCTGGGGATGGAACCCAGGGCCCCACACGGGCGAGGCAAGCGCTCTGCTGCTGAGCTCCGCTAACCCCTACTAACCTTGACTTCAGCTTGCAAAGGCCACTCACATTCCTTTCTTTTTTAGGTCTTTTTTGGGGGTGGGGCACTGGGGATTGAACTCAGGGGCACTCAACCTCTGAGCCACACCCCCAGCCCTATTTTGTGTTTTATTTAGAGACAGGGTCTCACTCAGTTGCTTAGCACCTCGCTGTTGCTGAGGCTGGCTTTGAACTCTCATCCTCCTGCCTCAGCCTCCTGATCCGCTGGGATGACAGGCGCGCACCACCACGCCTGGCCACTCACGTGCTTTCCGATGCTCCTCTGACCCTTGGTGTTTGTCAGATGAGGAATCCCTGGGGGGTTCGAGGCCAAGCTCTGGAGTTCCTGGTGTTCTGAGTAGTGACCGGGTACTGTCCTTCTGGGCTGGGCTTGTGATGGCCTGTGTCTCCTCTACCCCAGACATCTGCGCCTTCTGCCACAAGACTGTGTCCCCCCGAGAGCTGGCCGTGGAGGCCATGAAGAGGCAGTACCATGCACAGTGCTTCACCTGCCGTACCTGCCGCCGCCAGCTAGCTGGCCAGAGCTTCTACCAGAAGGATGGGCGGCCCCTCTGTGAACCCTGTTACCAGGTACCCACTGAGGCAGGCCTTCAAGTGCCAGGCACCAAGCTGACACTTATGTTCATTCCCTACAGTACTCCTGGGAGGTAGGCCCATTTCACGGATGAGGAAGCTGAGACTCTAAAAGAAGAAGCTCAGCCATGGTGGATTCATTTCCTGTGGCTGCTATAATGTGTTGGTCAGCTTTCCACCACTATAACAAAGCACCTGAGGTGATCAACTTATAAAGAGAAAAGGTTCATTTTAGCTCACAGGTTTCCAGTCCATGATCAGTTGCCCCTGCTATTTTGGGCCTGTGGTGAGACAGCACAGTGTGGTGGGAACATGTGGTCGAGCAGACTACTCCTGGCTTCTTTCTCCCACTGTGAGGCCAGCAGTGTGGCACGTCACTCCAGTGACGTCATCTTGCCCCCTTCCGTGTGGGTCTCGCTCTGCTGGCTCCCACAGGCCTCGGTGACTACGTGTAGGGCCCCCTTGGTTGATTCAGGAGCGCCTCCCCGACTCCAGATCTCTAACGCCTTCAGTCTGCAGAGCCTCTTTGGCATTGGAGGCAACACTCATGGTTCTAGAGCTGAGGACCTGTGTGGCTGGGGGCATTTCTTAGCTGTCGTCCAGGGTCAGCTGCAGAAGGCCCAGGAGCCACGCTTCTACCCCAGACCCATCCATCGGGGGCCTGCCCTGGTCTTGCCGCTGTCTCTGAGAGCATGGGGTCCAGGGCGTGGCCTGAAGGGGACCTGCCACTCCGGGCCTGGGAGGGCTGGATGCCAGACGCTGGCATGTGCCAGCGTCTGGCATCCAGCCCTCCACGGTTCGTGGAGAAGCACTCAGTCTGCTGTGCAGATCCGCATGGCCACACCACCTGTGTGCAGGTCTCACCTTGTCCTTGTGGATAGAAGAACTGGCGGTTTGTGTTTTTAACAAGTGTCTCGGGCACACGGGAGCTTGGAAACACTGGTTTCAGGGTTTAGGATATTTGGAGTTGGGACTATTCCAAACAATCAGAATGATCTAATCACAGCCTCGTGATGACCATGGCCAGCAGGGCCCAGCAGTAAGAGGAAGGAACCGAACTCCCCCAACCCCATCCCTCTGTTGGCATCCAGTGGTCTGAAAGGTGGGTTCCCTTTACCTCCCACACTCCCACACTGGGGACCAGTCCTCCAATCATGGAGCCTTGGAAGGAACAACGAAACACATCCCCACCCTTGCAGAGGGGGAGGCAGAATGCTCTCCATAGTGCGCCTGTCCAGGTGGCACCGAGTTAACCAGAAACCAGACATGGGAGCAACCTGGGAGGCTAAGGAAGGAGAATTGAAAATTTGAGGCCAGCCTCAGCCACTTAGCAAGACCCTGTTTCAAAACAAAAAAAAGTCTGGGGATGTAGCTCTGTGGTCGAGCTCTGATCTACCACGAGTGAGACCTCGGCCTCAACCCCCAGCACTGCAATGGAAAGAAAGAATTCATGTGTGCCTCGCCACAGGGGTGTGTGCACTAACAATTTATTAAAAGGACAGATCTCAAGTTAAGTATCTTTTTTTCTTTTTTTTTTTTTTTTTTTGTACCAGGGATTGAACTCAAGGGCACTTGGCCACTGAGCCACATCCCCAGCCCTATTTTGTATTTTATTTGGAGACAGGGTCTCGCTGGGTTGCTTAGTGCATCACCTTTGCTGAGACTGGCTTTGAGCTCTCGATCCTCCTGCCCCAGCCTCCTGAGCAGCTGGGAAAGTTAAGTATTCTTAACACAGAGTTTTTAAAAGATGAATGCATGTAATACTAAAAGATATTAAAATAAAGAAATCCAAACAGAAGGAAAATCAAAGTAGAAAGTGGAATCAGACCAGAGGAAAAGTTAGTACCCAAAAATGTGTGTTGAAAGGCCTTTCCCACGATTCCTAAAGTGGAACACGGAATTTGCCTCTGAGCTTCCAGGTGGTTAAATGGAAAAGGGAAAGGATTTCCAGATCTCTCAGGTGCCGGCTCCCTGGGGATCCCTCTTCCTGGCTCTGAGGTTTGTTTCAGTGAAGTTTCTCCTGGGAGCTCTGGCAGACCCTGGCCTGGAGCACGTCGCACTAATAAAACTCCAGTGCTCGCTTTGCATCATGTGCCTTGCTCTGAGCCGAGGGGGATGCTCAGGGCGAAGAGCAATGGAGGCGTTTGGGTCGTATTAGGAGCTGATGGCAGGCCCCTCCTGCACTGCCGGCTCTTGGGCCCCTGTAGCTGGTGACTGGGGGTGGCCTTCCCGCGGCTGGCTCTGAGGCAGGGGCTCTCTGTCCCAGGACACCCTGGAGAAGTGTGGCCGGTGTGGCGTGGTGGTCCGGGACCACATCATCAGGGCCCTGGGCCAGGCCTTCCACCCCGCCTGCTTCACCTGCGTGAGCTGCGCCCGGTGCCTCGGGGATGAGAGCTTCGCGCTGGACAGCCAGAACCAGGTGTACTGCCTGGACGACTTCTACAGGTGGGCGGGGCCGTGCCCGGCGCCCTAGGGCGGTGGGCGGGACTGGGGACCAGGCAGAGCGCTCCGCCCTCCCCAGGCCCCAGGAGCCTTCCACTCCCACGTGCCAGAACACCTGGCGGTGCCCCTGTGCCGTGCGGGGCACTTCCCTGGAGTCGGCCCAGGACTCACAGTGGTCCCGCCAGCTGGGTACGATCCAGGGGTCCATTGTGCCGAATGCAGACACTGAGGCATGCGCCACGGATGCCCAGTCTCCTCGCTGGGCTCTGAGCGTCAATTCAGAGCCTTCCTTGCTCCAGGGCCCTGGTCCCCAGTGCAGCGGGCGAAGCAGGAGGGAGATGATGTCCCTGAGATGGGGTCCCTGCCTGGAGCTGCTCACTGCCAACAGGGAGAGGCAGATGTACCTGCTGGAACAGGAAGGAAAGAAAAAGTCAGTGACCTTAGTACAAGTCAGATGAGAGGGACCCACTGCACACTGTCACTTCAGACCTTCCCGGTGACTTCCTTGCCTCAAGCTAACCACACCCTGGGACGCGGGGTCTGATTACACAGATCTCCCCCTGCGCCCCTGCCAGGTGTCTGTGGTTGCGGCTCCAGGTGTGGAATAGCTCTGGGGGGTGAACTTGAGCCAGCCACGCTTCTGCCAGCAAACTGTGGTTCCCTCTCCTCTAGGAAATTCGCCCCCGTGTGCAGCATCTGCGAGAATCCCATCATCCCCCAGGACGGCAAGGATGCCTTCAAAATCGAGTGCATGGGGAGAAACTTCCATGAAAACTGCTACCGATGTGAGGTGAGTGAGACGGTGAAGACCTAGCCACACTGTCACTGCCTGACCCCAGGAGGCCGGGCAGGCCAGGCTGGGGGCTGTGCTGTCTGCTGGGCACTGGCAGAGACTGGAAGAGAGTGGGAAGAAGCAGAGAGCCAGCCTGTCCCTCAGACCGCCTGGTGTTCAGGGTAGACAGCAAACTCACATCTCGGCCCGCAAGAAGGCGAACCTGTCAGCTCCTGGTGGTGACGTCCTTGATGATTGACGTCGGAGCTGTCTCTCGGTTCTGCCTCTTCTGTTTACTTCCGCTTCCCTTTCTGCAGGCTGACCTCTGCAAAGAGGGGCCCAGTGCACAGGCACAGATGCCCCAGGTTTTCATCCTCCTGACTTAGAAACCCCAGGGGAGAGAGCGAATCCCAAGCAGGGGAGCCAGACGGGCCCAAGAAGGCCTCTGACAGGCCAGCCTGGGTTGCATGCCCCCTCTGAGCCCATCACTGCGTCTGGGGTGTCAGGATGGACAGGCTCGGGAGAAGGCTAATCACCAGCAGAACCGATTAAGGCCGTGGTGGCGATAATCACACCTGCTTTTCCTCATCAGCCTTTCAAGGTACACTATCAGGTGGACCTTGAACTATAACCAAGAAAGACAACCTAGGTATGAGCAATCGATCAGTTTTTCTCCAGGTTCCCTGACGCCCTCAGTGAGAACAGCCTCTTAGGTCCAAGTATCTTTTTTGTCCTCCCCTGTGCTGGGGTTGGACCCCAGGACTCACCCATGCTAGGCAGGTGCTGTACCCTGGGGTTGCAAGATGGAACCCTGTGAAACAGACGACTCGCCACCACCAAGGGCAGGAGGAGGGGTCCCGGGCAGAGTGACGCCCTGCGTGTCCTTTATGGACACGTGTAAATGGGTTTGGGGAGAAGGCGGTGGTGGGGTCCAACCAGGGCTGCAGAGGAGGCGGTGCCTAGACCGAGGCTCGCAGGCTGAGCTGGAGTTGGCCAGATACTGGCGATGGAGGAAGGAGATCCAGAAAGAGGCAGCCCAGCAGCGGCCAGCCTGAAGACCCGGGAGTGGAGGTTCCTGGGTGCCTGGAGGGGGAAGTCAGAGGGAGTGGTGAGTCGTGGGGCCAGAGACGGGTGCAACTCAGCCACGGAGAGCTTGCCACGCAGCTGCAGGGCCCTGAGTTCAATCTCCAGTGCCACAAAAAAAGACAAGAAAGAAATGCCAGGCCGGGATGTAGCTCAGTGGGTAGAGCGCTCGCCTCGCATGCACAAGGCCCTGGGTTCAATCCCCAGTTCGAAGAGTCCACGGATGCTGTAAAGTCCTGGTGTTGCCATTCTGAAATTCCTCATTTTTAAAAAAATATTTTTTAGTTGTTGATGGACCTTTATTTATTTATTTATGTGTGGTGCTGAGGATCGAACCCAGTACCTCACACGTGCTAGGCAAGCGCTGACCACTGAGCCACAACCCAGCCCCTCCTCATTTTTTTTTAAATTTTTTAGTTGTAGATGGACACAATACCTTTATTTTATTTACTTACTTTTATGTGGTGCTGAGGATCGAACCCAGTGCTTTAGAGGTGCGAGGCAGGCGCTCTGCCACCGAGCTACAGCCCCAGCCCTCCTCATTTTCTTAGCAAGGAGCTGCACATCTTTGTTTTGCCTAGATCCTATCACTGGTCCAGCTGGGGAAGCACCAAGAATCCCTTCCCACACCTCTTGCTGCCAGCCCCATGTCATTGAAATCTCCATCTTCTCTGCCAGTAGTGACAAAGGGGGCAGATTTTTGGGATGTCACTTCAGTGGAGAGTCCCAGGGCGAATCTCTCAATCAGCCAATGAGTAATTCTTAGCATTTATTTGCTCATGTTTATTTAAATAGAGATGTGGGGGCAGGGGGCAGTGATGCACACCTGTAATCCCAGCGACTCTGGAGGCTGAGACGGGAGGATTGCAAGTTTGAGGCTGGTCTCAATGTTTAGCAAGACCCTGTCTCCAAAAAAAATAAATAAACACAGCTGGAATGTAGGTGGGTCAGTGGTACAGCACCTGCCTAGCATGGGTGAGTCCTGGGGTCCAACCCCAGCACAGGGGAGGACAAAAAAGATACTTGGACCTAAGAGGCTGTTCTCACTGAGGGCATCAGGGAACCTGGAGAAAAACTGATCGATTGCTCATACCTAGGTTGTCTTTCTTGGTTATAGTTCAAGGTCCACCTGATAGTGTACCTTGAAAGGCTGATGAGGAAAAGCAGGTGTGGTTATCGCCACCACGGCCTTAATCGGTTCTGCTGGTGATTAGCCTTCTCCCAAGCCTGGCTAGGCAGTAACCCCTGCCTGTCCTTGGTGACCTTGACCAAGGGAATGGAGTGGAGTGCCATTTCTCCAGGAAGGGACGTGGGTTTCCGGGACTGTCCACAGCCCTGCTGGCTTTGGGCTCTGTTGTTTATGGTTGTTGGAAGGGTGACAATACTCTTTCACAGGGGTGGATTTTTAATTAGATACCTTCACACACACCGTCTTACTTAATCCCAACGACATTCTGGGGAGATGATATTCATTGTCCCCAATTAGGTTTGTCACTTGGTGTCACAACACCAACAAGTAGCCTTTGTGAATGACACGGACACTGGGATTTAGTGGAGGGTGGAGCTGCAGAGGAGCCACAGGACGGCACCTATCTGGTTCCTGCTGGGTCAGGGTGACCACCTGCCACCCCAGAGGTGTCTATCTGGGACTAGTCCCCTTGACTGGGTCAGCACAGCTTCCAAAGCGCAGCTGTGCCTGAGACCAGGCCTCTGGGCAGGGATGGTTCCGGTGTAACTCTAGCTGGTGTCCATGGGAGGCCCACCTAAGGTGCGGGCTGGGGGCAGAGGGCGAACTCGGTGAAGTCTAGGCCCTGAGCTCCTGTCCTTTTCATTCTGAAATTCTTTTGTGATTTGGAAAATTGGAACTATTAACGATTGGGCTGGGGTCATAGCTCAGCGGTACCGTATTTGCCCAGCATGTGTGAGACCCTGAGTTCAAAGCCCAGTTCCGCAAAAAAAAAACCAAAAAAAAGGTTTGTGTTAGTGTTGGATGAGTGCACACAGGACCCTGGACGGCCTGGAGGCCCAGTGGGGTCCCGGCTCTGAAGCAGCTCACGTGACCTGGGGCGAACCCCGCCCCTCCCAGCCTCAGTTTCCCCACCTGCACAATGTGGGGCTGGGCTAGGTTCAGCGACTCATTCACACACATTCACACAGACCCGTGTCCCCGGCCGGTCTGGGCGGGGAGCTGGTGGTAAGCGGGGTTCCTGCCGCTCGACTTCAGTTCCCAGGGGTTGCCAGGCTGTTCCTCCTCCGAGTGTGCTTGGTTCTCCCTGCAGCGACTCTGCCGCCCTCGCTCACAGCTTCTGAGGAGTGAAGTCCCCACCTGTGGCGTCTGGCCTTCCCTCCTGGGGACGGGCCTGGGCATATCAGGCAACACAGACGAGGAGCAGGGCTCCCGCCTCGGGGAGGCCCGTCCCCCAGCTGGGTTCTTCATCAGATCCCAAGCAAGCCCTCCCTGGACAGGCTCATGTGGGCAGCTCGCAGGCCCAGGGACAGCCACCCCTGCCTTTGTCTCCGCAGGACTGCAGTGTCCTCCTGTCCGTGGAGCCCACGGACCAAGGCTGCTACCCGCTGAACGACCACCTCTTCTGCAAACCCTGCCACGTGAAGCGCAGCGCCGCGGGCTGCTGCTGAGGGCGCCCGCCAGCCGCCGGCCGACCCTGACCTCCTCCTGCAACCTCCCTTCCGAGCCTCGCTGGGGACCAACGGGCAGCTCAGCCCAGCATGTGGGGGTGTCCGGAGCTGAGCCACCTGGGGCTCAGAGGTGGGGCAGGGGCACAGAGACCCCAGGCCTTCAACGCCTCCTCCTGCCCCTGAAGGCTCCTTGCTGTGACCATCACGCCCGGAGTCCCCTCCAGCCCCTCTCAAGTGCTGACGCAGGGGGCACCTGTGTCCCCAGCAGAGGGTGCTGAGACCAGCTTGGCGTGCAGGGCCAAGCTGGGTGAGGAAAAACTCCAAGGTCACTTAAAAAGCGCTTTTGAAGAATTTTGAGGCTTAAATGATGGGAAACAATATTCTTCAGACTTGGGGAGACAGATCTTTTTTTCTTTTAATAATTTGCTTTTGCGGGGGATGAAATCTTAAGACAGCTCTCCCCCTGGTTCATAAATGTAGAAGAATGTGACCTACTGGTGACACAGCCTTGGGCTTCCCGCCCCCGAGTAAGGCTGGGCTGGGGCAGGAGCAGGGACATCAGCAGCCCCTCACCTGCCTTCTGGCCCTCCTCCTGTGCTGCAGCGAGTCATCGAAACTTGGATTAAGTGCCTTCTGTATGCTGGGCGACAGGGACAGGGCTGTGTCTTTCCTGCAGTCTTAACCGGGACTGTGCACGCCACACACACCCACACACACCCACACACACGCACTCCTCAGGATGGGTTTGGGGCAGGTGTCCCACCAAGGTTGCCCACCAAGTCTCACTGGGGCCCTGCAGCCCAGGCTGCCCTGTAGCCACTGCTTCCACACGGCCACACGGTTCTTCCCTCCTAAGGAAAACCACTGTTGCTTCCTAACATCACTAGGTGTCTGGTGGAAAGGTCGACACGAGCTTTTCTCCAGGGATTCTCCACACACCACACGCACCTGTGAGCACCTGGGGTGGAGCTGGAGACCCACACCCCAGCGCAGCGCTCACAGCCACTGCCACGGTTTCTATGGTAACCGAGGGCCTCCTGTCCTGCTACTTGGCTAGCTGCATGTCCTGCCTTCTTTTATTCCTTCCAACCTGGCCTCCTGCTAAGCAGTGAACCCTTCCAGTGACATGTTCGCGAAGTGTGAGTTGTGTCTTTCTGGCCTACGCGTGCAAATAAATGTGTCGCTCTCAGAAGCTGGCCTGTGTCCCATCCACGATTTTGTGGGGCGGGCACTGGCCTTTAGTAGTAGCCCTGGAAAATGCTTGTGGAACGAGTGCCCAGGAAGTGCCCGCACATCCTTCCCCAGAACAGGGCCCAGCTGGGCAGACAGGGAACCCCATCCCTCGCTATGCCCTGCACCGCCAGCAGTGGGTGGGCTACAGGGGGCCCTTCAGAGCCACCAGCCCTGTAAGAGAAGCAGCGCCCACTCAGGGCTGCGCGCCAGGGCCACCCTCCCTGTGAGCTCACCCGCCTGCAGGCTGAGACTGACCCCGGGTGCTCCGTGGGAGGGAGCAGGAAGGAGCACCAGATTCAGGGGCAGGTGACCTCAGACCTGCCTCTGCTGCTCCGTAGTGTGGACCAGTTATTAAGCCTTGACGTCCCCCTCTGTGACCTGGGACGAGGTTTGCAGTGACGAAAAGAGGAGTGTCATGCCGGTGGGTCTGCCTGGCCCGTGAGTCAGGGCTCCATCATGCAGCCGAGACTCCTTTGTCCACAGCCCCATGGGTTCTGGCGGTGCCCGTCCATGAGACTGCTGGGGACACGGCTTGGTCAACAAAGCTGGGCCTCTTAGGCCACAGGACGTGGGGAACTCGGGGGCGTCCTGGTCAGCAGGCGTGAGGAGGGACTCCCAGCACTTGGAGGAACTGGAGGGTGGCCTTCAGGAGTGGGGTCTGCTGCTGGTGTGTGCTGTCAGGAGCTGGGGGGCTTCGACTGGCGGCTGGATTCTTGGGATTCCTCATGCAGCACCGCACTAAGGCTGGGAGGGAAGAGGTGGTGGATACCCTGGGGTCGGGGTGGTCATTTTGGGGGTTGGCCCAGAGGCACAGAGCCTGGGACATGTCTGCTGAGTGGTGCTGCTTTTGACTTGGACTCATGTTCTCGTGTCAGAGTGACCTTGACCCAGCTGGGCAGCTGGAAGGACCCCCCCAACTCAGCAGCCGCTGCCTCAGTTGCCAAGCTTGGTTTGGGCTTCCAGTGTGATTCCGCGTGTCCTCACCGGTTTCTGGTTGGTTGTGTTTAGGGAGACGTCACCTGGATGAGATTATGGGAGATGCCTTTGCTTTCTGGCCTGCACATTTGAAAATGACTTCATCAGGGGACACTTGTAGGGAGATCCCGGCTGTGTGTTTATCTGCCTCCCTCCTGCCCCGTCCCCCACTCCTCTTTTCTTCCTCCTGCTGTTCCTAGGAGAGCTTGTGCCAAGTACCAAGCACAGACAGAGCACCTGGGCAAAGATAATTTCCCTTCCCTTTGAACGCAGTTCAGGGACAGAGATGAAATATATTGTGTACCTCAGCATGGCGAAACATCCTGGTAATCCCAGCGACTCTGGAGGCTGAGGCAGGAGAATCACTAGTTCAAGGCCAGCCTCAGCAACTTAGCAAGACCCTAGCAATTTAATGAGACCCTGACTCAAACAATGAAAGGGCTGGGGACTGGGGCTGTAGCTCAGAGGCAGAGCTCTTGCCTAGCATATGTGACGCCCTGGGTTTGACCCTTAGCACTACATAAAAATAAAAACAAAATAAAGGCTATCTGTCCATCTACAACTACACACACAGAAAAAATTTTTTAAAGGACTGGGAATGTAACTCAGTGGTAAAATGCCCCTGGGTTAAATCCCCACTATCACCAAAATAAAGCTTCAAAGGATATTTCTATATCCACGTTCATAGCAGTGTTATTCACTGTGGCCAAAATGTATGATTGAGCCAGCTCAGTGGAGAGCCAGTTCAATGGTCAAGTGCCCCTGGGTGCAATCTCCAGTACCAAAAAAAAAAAAAAAAAAAAAAGAAATCTTGTCATTTACAGGAAAATGTATGGAAGACATCATGTCAGGTAAAAAAGTCGTAATCCCAGCTACTTAGGAGGCTGAGGTAGAAGGAAGATCACAAGGTCAAGGCCAGCGTCAGCAACCAAGTGAGATCCTGTCTCAAAATAAAAAGGGCTGGGGGCGTGGCTCAGTGGTAAAGCAACCTGGGTGCAATTGCTAGTACAAAAAAAAAAAAAAAAAAAAAAATTGCAATAGCAAATTTTATGTTATGAGGAAGGGGAGAAGGCTGTGCTGGCAGGGAAGGATTCCAGGAACGGCAAAATAACAAACTAAGTAGTAAGTAATGTAACATCCCCAGTGTTTATTGTGATGCTATTCACAATAGCCAGAAGATGCACTTGGCCTAGATGAACAGATGAAGAAATATGGGGCATATACACAACAGAGTATTTGCCATAAAGACAAATGAAGCCGGACGCTGCGGCGCCCGCCTGTAATCCTCGCAGCTCTGGAGGCCGACGCAGAAGGACTGTGAGTTCAAAGCCAGCCTCAGCAAAAGCGAGGTGCTAAGCACCTCAGTGAGACCACATAGAAGAAAAAGTAGGCCCATATCTCCATCACGTTGCCTTAGGACCAGACTTCCTTAAAAGACCCCATAGCACAAAAAATAAAAGCAAGAATCAATAATTTTTTTTTTTTTGGGTGCTGGGGATCGAACCCAGGGCCTTATGCTTACAAGGCAAGCACTCTACCGACTGAGCTATCTCTCCAGCCCCTAAGAATCAATAAATGGGATAGATCCAAACAAAAAATTTTTTCTCAGCACAGGAAACAATCAATAAGGTGAAAAGAGAGCCTACAGAGTGGGAGAAAATCTTTTCCACACACACTTCAGACACAGCACTCATCTCCAAAGTTTATAAAGAACTTAAAAAACTTAACAACAAAAATACAAAGAACCCAATCAATAAATGGGCTAAGGAACTGGGCAGACACCTAACAGAAGAAGATATATAGGTGATCAACAAATATATGAAAAAGTGCTCATCATCCCTAATAATTAGAGAAATGCAAATTAAAACCACCCTAAGATTTCATCTAACTCCAATTAGAATTGCTGTTATCAAGAACACAAACAATAATAAGTGTTGGCGTGGATGTGGGGGAAAAGGCACACTCATACATTGCTGGTTGAGTTGCAAATTGGTGCAGCCACTCTGGAAAGCAGTATGGAGATTCCTCAGAAAGCTTGGAATGGACCCACCATTTGACCCAGCTATCCCACTCCTTGGCCTATACCCAAAGGACTTAAAATCAGCATACTACAGTGACACAGCCACATCAATGTTCATAGCTGCTCAATTCACAATAGCTAGATTGTGGAACCAACCTAGATGCTTCAATTGACGAATGGATAAAGAAACTGTGGTATATAATGCACAAAGGAATATTACTCAGTCATAAAGAAGAATAAAATTATGGCATTTGCTGGTAAATGGATGAAGTTGGAAAATATCATGTTAAGTGAAATAGTCCAAGCCCAAAAAACCAAAGACCGAATGTTTTCTCTGATAAGTGCCTGACAATATATAACTTTGGGGGGTGGTGGGCGGCGGGGGGGGGGGGGGGGGGGGGGGATGAATGAAGGAACTTTGGATGGTGTAGAGGAAAAAGGGGTGGGAGGGAGTGGGGATGGAAAAACAGTAGTAGAAGACCACAGACAGTATCACCCTATATATATGTATGATTACACGAATGGTGTGAATCTACATTGCGTACAACCATAGAAATGAAAAGTTGTGCCCCATTTGTGTACGATGAATCAAAATGTGTCTGTGAAAATAAAAAATATTTTAATTAAAAAAAATAAGCAAAAATAAATAAATAAAATTCAAAATAGGGCTGGGGATGTGGCTCAATGGTCAAATGCCCCTGAGTGCAGTTCCCAGTACCAAAAAAAAAAAAAAAAAAAAAAAAAGAAAGAAAGAAAAGAAAAAAGAAATCTTGTCATTTACAGGAAAATGTATGGAAGACATCATGTCAGGTAAAAAAGTCAGACACAGAACGACAAGCATCCCACTTTTTCGCTCATATGTGGGGAGATTTAAAAGAAGACCTGAAAGTAGAAAAGGGATTATTAGGGACGGGGAAGGGAGAGAGGGTGGAGAAGGCAAGCGACGTGATCAGTGCAGGCTTGCAGGACGTGTGCATGTGTGAAGATACCACCGCGAGCCCCGCTCATTTGTGAATTAATACGTGATGATGGTTATACATGTACGTGCGCGCGCGCTTGTGCTGGGGCTGGGAGGGCAGCTCAGTGGAGCACTTATTTAGCACGTCCAGCCTGGATTCCATCCCTAGCACCAAAACAAAAATACACTATGTACGTCTTCGCGTACACTCGGAGACGCGGCGAGGAGCTGAGGAGGCTCCGATGGGCCGCAGAGGCCGGAGCCGCCCTGCAGCCCTGCCGGCGCGGCGCACGGCCACTAGAGGGCAGCATGGGCTCGAGAACTGGGAGCCGCCCGCACCGTTCTCACGCCTCTCACTGGCTTCTCCAAATGCAGGACGGGAACGGGCGTGCTGGCCGGCCTGACGCACCTGGTTGCAGCGAGGCTGAGACAAATTGCAAAACTAGAGAGTGAGTGAGGCGGCCGCGGAATTGCTGCAGCTGCCCTGGGAATGCCCCCTAGGAAGGTGACCTACGCCAGGAGGCTGGGTTCCTCGCTGGCCCAGACGCCCACCTGCCAGGAGGAGCCCGCCTGAACGTCCCCATGCTGATACTGGGGACCTGGCTCAGCAAGGGCAAAACCAGAACCAGAACAGGGGCAAAGGACCGCATGGGGTTGCTCGAGAGGCCTGGGCCTTTCTGATGGTCACGAGATGTGTGACCCCCACCCAACGTGCACCAGTCCCTCCAGGGCCACTAAAGACTGCTCCCTACCTTGCCAAGGACACAGATGGTGGAAATGGGGAGTTGATGGAGATGAGAAAGGGATGCAGGAGGGAGGGGAGAAGGCTGGGCCGGCAGGGAAGCATTCCAGTGAGGCCCAATCACAGCCTTTGGAGGAGGTAACACTAAACTTCCCCAGTTCAAGGACAAGAAGGTTGCACACCAGAAACATGGTATAATGCCCACGGTTGTCCAGTGAAAACTCAAGGCCCTCCCTTGTAGACTCACTTCAGAAGCATCCATATTCTAGAATGTTCCAGAAACCATCATGTAACAGAGGATCCAATCTGACTGAAGGAAAAAAAAAAAAAAGAATCTTTGATGTGTTGAGCCCTTCCTCTTAAAAACACCGAGTTTAGACCACAGGACTCTGGCTTGTAATTTCCGCAGAAAGGCCCTGGCAGCCTGTGCGAGTCACGCTAATTCTCAGAGGATGAGCGGCAGGGTGGACTGGAAGTGAGCCCTCTCCTGGCCTGCAGAAAGTCCCAAGTGCGCCTGAGCAGGAGCTCTGAGGTCTACACCGCACACCTGCCCAGCCTTTTCTTCTCTTCCAGCTGTTTTACAGCTCCATCACCTTCGTGTGGTTGAAAACTGTCATGTTTGTCCCTTTGCGTCCCCTTAAAGAAAAACATGTTTCACCTCCATTTGCACTGATTTCAGTATTCTGACCTATAAATGTGATTTTTCTGAGCTACCCTTTTGAGCTGATTACAACCCCCGCCTGGCTCCCTTATGAGTTAAGGAAAATTCTTTTTATGTATACGTAGGAGTCATGGGTTGCTTTTCTTTTATCCCGCCACCCCCCGCCAGGGAGTGAACCCAGGGACCCTCTACCACTGAGCCACATCCCCAGTCCTTTTATTATTTATTTTCAGACAGGGTCTCATTAAATTGCTCAGGGCCTTGCTAAGTTGCTGAGGCCGGCTTTGAACTTGCCATCCTCCTGCCTCAGCTTCCTGAGCCACTGGGATTACAGGCCTGCACCACGGTGCCCAGTGGTTTTCACTTAAAAAACAAAACAACAACAATCTCTTGTTTCATGTTTGCAGTGGGCATGGAACCCAGGCTGGCAAGCACTTTACCACTGAGCCGTACCCAGGGCATCTCTGCTCAGCAGAGTTGAGGGCAACAGGCAGGAGGCAGTGGCCTCTATGAAACAGAGGGGAGGAGAGGGGCCAGCAGAGGAGGAAAGAGCGGGGGGCTGCTCAGGTGGCCGGGACAAGGTGAAGACCTAGGTTCTTCCCCTGGTTGAGCTCCCAAGCAGCCACTTGACCTGGGTTTCGGCAGGGTTGCAGCCTGCCTGGAGCAGAGGCTCCTTAGTCGGTGGTGCCCACAGCCCCAGTGGCAGCAGCTAGTGTCTCAGGGGCTACATGTGCCCACACCTGTGTGTCCCTTAGTCCTGGGATCCCCTCACACAAAGGCCAAGGGGACAGAACCAGTGGATGCTGGCTCCAAATTTGGTCCTGTTCTAAGCCCTTACCCCACTGCCTTCACCTCCTGGATGTGACCGGGCGGGCCAGTGTCCTTGTCCCCTCCAAATGCCTTCTTCCTCCCTGAGAGGAAAGAATCATGACTGTCCTCATTGCACTCAGAGGGACACAGGCAGATGAGTATGTGCAGTTTGGCTTCCTGGGCTGGATCCTGGACAGGAAGAGCTGGCAAAAGGCCTTCAGGCCCAGGTTTGGTGAGTAGTATGTGCCAATGTCCCAGTAGTACTGTGTGGATGTCTGAGTAGTACTGTGTGAATGTCCCAGTAGTACTGTGTGGATGTCTGAGTAGTACTGTGTGAATGTCCCAGTAGTACTGTGCCAATGTCCCAGTACTACTGTGCTGATGTCCCAGTGGTACTGCGCTGATGTCCATGTCTTTGTTTTGACAAATATGCGACTGTGTGAGATTTTTAACCAAAAGGATGCAAAGGAAGCCCTAAGGAACTCTGAATGATCTTCGTGAGGTCTCTATAACTACCGAGTCCACAGTAAAAGTTTACTATTTAACAGTCACAGGATGAAGGCAAAAGCCTAAGAACCTGAGTTCCGATCTCTGGGATGCACCACCAGCGGTGAGGACAAGAAGTGGCCTTCAGACCTGAGGTGTGGGAAGGGGCCTGGCCCTGTCCGAGGATTCCTGCTTGCCCTCAGAGCTGGAGTGAAGACCAAGCAATCCGAGCAGGCCAGGGCTTTGGGCTGCCTTTCCCTAATCCAGGAGGCCTCTGGCTTCTGGTCTGCTGCCGCTTCCCTCAGCCCAGTGCCTTGGGATTCTGGGAGGTCAGTCCGGATGTGTGGAGGGATGCGGAGGATGGCCTTCAGCGAGCCCGGGAGGCGACTCGTTTTCCTTCATAAACAGAGCGCGGATTCCTCTGAAAGATGCAGCCCAGCCCAGGACTCTCGACCTGGCTCTCCAAAGCCAGAGTGATCTTGAAACCTGGAGCCTGCAGGAGGGACTGGCTGGAGCAGCAGAGAAACCCGAGAGGGGCTACCCTGCGGGCCTCGGCCTCCACTTGGGGCCTGTGAGTCATGGGCCTGGCTTCCCCATTGCTCCCTGGCTCCCAGACAGTCACCCTCCCTCTTGCACCTGCTCCCTGTTCCCCTTTCCTGATGGCTTCAGATCCCTTGAGCAGGAGACAACCAATGGCTCCCGGCCGTGGTGCTTGCAGCTTCCCTTTTGTTCATTCGTTCATTGACAGCCCCCCTTTTTTGAGGTACCGGGGACTGAACCCAGGGGTGCTTGGCCACATCCCCAGTTCTTTTTATTTTTTATTTTGAGACGGGTCTCACTAAGTTGCTGAGGCTGGCCTCTGACTAGCAATCCTCCTGAGTCAGCCTCCCCAGTAGCTGGGATGACAGAATTGTGCCTCCCTTTCTGTCTGAGTGACTTTCTATGTGCCTGTCACAGCCCTGGAACAGAAGCTCAGTCTAATAGGACAGAGTGAAAAGAGAACAGTTTCTGTAGGTACATGTCCCACCAGTGGGCCAGAAGGAGGCCATGAAGAAAATGACAGTCCAGGGGCCGGCGGGCGAGGTGCCATCGGGAGGGTGTTCCAGGACACAGCTTAACACTGCCAGGGCTCAGAAGTGGCAGGGAGAAGATCCAGCCTTGGGCAGGAGCCAAATCAGCAAGGGCCCCCTAGGCGGTGTGACAAGGTTGGGACTTTTCCTAGAGGGCAGTGACAAGATGGGGGAGCCCCAAGCCCCACAGAATTCTCGAGTGGATGAGCCCCTGAGAGTGGCGTCCAGCTGCCGGAATTAGAGGTGTAGAACACGGAACCCAGAGAGGGCGTGGGAGCCTCACACTGGCCAGTGGCCAAGTCCCAGGTGTCCTGAATCCCCAGCAGGCTTTTCCCACCCCTCTCCTGGTGGACTCCAGCGGACACCTCCACTCAGGAGGAGGCGGGTGGAGGAAGGGGCTCAGCGGCGCATCAGCTGACCCCAGGCAGGGTGAGTAGACGCGGGTCCTGGGAGCGACTTGCCCAGGTGGGTGACGGGTGTCGCTGGGCACGTGGGTTTGCCTCTTCTTTGGGCTGTGATCCAGGTCCCTGGAGGGAGGTGCGCCTGCATTCCTGCGGTGGCCTCTGTTCTCTCCCTGCTCTGCCCGCTAGGCCCCGAGGGTGGCTGCCCTCTGCCCGGCTCTCCCAGCTCCCCGGGTACCCTTTCCGAGGCCCTGGTAACTTTCCTTTTCAACCCCACTGTCCGAGTCAGACTTGACCGTCTCCCAGGACATGGCTGCAGGAAGTGGTGAGCTGCCCTCTCCCAGGGCTGAGCTCTGCCATGCAATCCCCCGCCTCTGCCACATTCCAGCTCCTTCTGTCCCCAGGGAAGGTCAGATATGCCGGCGAGCCCACAGCTGCCCAACCACTGGGACAAAACAAATGACCGGAGGGTGGGGCTCCACAGAGCCCAGGTAACCAGGGAACTCCTGGAGAGGCCCAGAGAAAACAACCCCCTGTGGCTACCACCAACTGAGGACCTACTACGTGCCAGCGATACAGATCTTGAAAATCAGGATCACCCGGTTCTGCCCCATGTCGGTGAGTGAAGGCCCGAGAAACGCCCAGGCAGGCGCGGAAAGGAAGTTTCACTGAAAGGCTAGAAGAGAGGCAGACGTCTCCCCGGGGCGGGGTGGGGGGTCCAGAGCTGGCATCCGTGGGAGGGGCTGTCTTGTCCTCTTACAGTTTCCAGGTGTCTTTCTTCTCCTACCCGCTCCTCCCATCCTGCCCATGTGGCCAAAAGGCAGAAAGGAGCCTTCCAGGGGGTGCCGCTCCCTATTTTCCATATCTACCCAGGAAGGCAGGAAGGGAGCCACCGGGAGGTACTCATTAACCACTCCCAGCTGGGGGGAACAATCCCATGGAGGCAGGTGACCTTGGCCGCAGGTGAGGAGGAGGGGGAAGTGTCCGGCAGGTCCTTTGCATGAATCAGTCTCCATCTTCCAGCCCCAACCCGATCGTCTGCTACGCTAACCGCCTGCCCTTTGTTCTTCCTTCACCAGGTACCAACAGCCCCAGGAGATGGAAGTCTTCGTGCTACAGAGAGAGGACAGGTGCACAGCGGTCGTGGTGGAGAACCAGTGATGTCTATGAAGGGCCTGCGTGGGTGGGAGCTGGCGGGCAACCAGGCGGGTTGTTCCCCAGCTGCATCTAGCTGCCCAGGTGCAGGCGCAGGTACGGGTAGGTGGAGCTGGGTTTGGCCGGGTGAGATTGACAACCGATGCAAGGAATGCGGAAGGGTGCCGGGACCTGAGCCGTGTTTAGGTTCATGTGAGACAAAAGAATCGGCAGCTGCTGCTTTGCACAGCCTGATTGGCAGTGCTTAGGCTGGGCGCTCTGCTGTAGGACAATAAAACGGCCTGGAGAGAAAGGCTCTGAAGGGATTTTGACTTTCTTCCTTCTACCGTCCCCCCCATAACAGCTCTATTGAGATATAATTCACATTCCACGAAAATCCTTTGAAGGATTTTTTTTTTTAACCAGTAGTTTTCAGTATATGCACAAAGTCGGGCAACCATCACCTCTAATTTCAGAACATTTTGATCACTCCGAAAAGAAACCCACCTCGACAGCATCACTGCCCACGCCAAGTCCCCAGCAGCCACGAGTCCACTTTCTGTTTCCATGCGTATGCCTCTACTTGACGTTTCACATGGACCGAATCCTGCTGTACCTGGTCCTTTGCGACTAGCTGCTTCCGCTCAGCTCGTAGCACGCATTACAACGTCATTATGAAATAACACTCCACTGGATATTGGTTTTTTTCTTAATTTAAAAAATTTTTGTTTAGATGTTGATAGACCTTTTGTTTTATTCATTCATTTTTATGTGGTGCTGAGGATCGAACCCAGTGCCTCACACAAGCTGGGCAAGCGCTCACCACTGAGCCACGACCCCAGCCCTGTATATCCTGTTTTGTTTATCCATTCATCAGCTGATAGCCACAGGTTGTTTCCATGTTTTAGTTATTACCAATTATGCTGCTATACACAATGAAGTCCAAGTTTTTCTGTGGACAGATGTTCTCATTTCTCCTGGATATGTAGTTCAAAGTGGAAGGGATGGGGATGTAGCCTAGTATAGAGGCTTGCCTAGTATGCTTAAGGTCCTGGGTTCAATTCCCAGAACAAAAAAAAAAAAAAAAAAAAGGGGGGAGGGGTGGAGTGGGGCAAAGTGGCCCAGCCTGTAATCACAGCTACTCTGGAGGCTGAGGCAGGAGGATCACAAGTTTGAGGTCAACCTCAGCAAATCAGGAAGACCTGTCTCAAAATAAAAAGTAAAAAGGGCTGAGGTTGTAGCTCAGTGGCAGAGTACCACTGGGTTCAATTCCCAGTACCAGAAAGAAAGTGGAATCAGAGTGTCACATGAGAACTCCTACCATTTTTGTATTGCCTAAATTATTTACTATTTGCACATGATACTTTAATAAGCACATAATACTTTTATAATTAATAAATAAATACATAGACATTTTGTCTTTTTGTGGGGGGGGCACCGGGAATTAAATCCAGGGGGCTTAACCACTGTGCCACACCCCCAGCCCTTTTTCATATTTTATTGAGAAGCAGGGTCTCACTGAGTTGCTTAGGGTCTCGCTAAATTGCTGAGGCTGACCTTGAACTCATGATCTTCCTGCCTTAGCCTCCTGAACTGCTGGGGTTACAGGCCTGTGCTTCCACGCCCGGCAATATTTTGCCCTTTTATCTTCTGTTCTAAACCAATGAGCTCAAACTAAAATGCACACACAGATCACCTGGTTTCTTGTTAATGTATGAATGCTGAGTCACTAGGTCTGAGGCAGAACCTGAAATCTAGAATTCTAATAAGCTCCCAGGAGATGTTAGTGGTACTGGTCCCCATTCCACAATTTATTTATTGTTTTTAATTAATTTTTTTTTTTTTTTTTAATCTGGGATTGAACTCACGGCACTCAACCACTGAGCCACACCCCCAGCCCATTTTATTTTATTTTTTTATTTTGAGACAGGGTCTCGCTAAGTTGCTCAGGGCCTAGCTAAGTTGCTGAGGCTGGCTCTGAACTTGCAATCCTCCTGCCTCAGCCTCCAGAGCCACTGGGATCACAGGCCTGCACCACTGCACCTGGCACGAGATCAAAAGTGAAACAGCAAGGTCCTTCCTCTCCCACCCAAAGGAGTGAAAGGACCCTTGAGAATTATTTACCTGTGAAGGAAATCCGTACATCCCATGGGGACTGGTCCCCTATAGATGCTGACGGGCTCGGCCCCGCATATAAAATGCCATAGTATTTGCATGTAGCCTGGGCACATCTTCCCGTGCACTTCAGCTCACTTCTAGATTACCTGGAACATAGTCGTTGAACTATTTAAGAAATAACAGAGTCGGCACTTGTTCACATAGATGCAATCTTACTTTTTAGTTTCTGTGTGGGGGATTGAACCCGGGGCCCTGTGCATGCTAAGCACATGCTCTTTTCTCTGTGGGAAATCATCTTATTTAGGGCGGAAGGCATAGCTAAGTAGAGTGCTTGCCTCACATGCTCCAGGTCCCAGGTTTGATCTCCCATACTGAAAAAAAAAAAATCATTTATTTCCTTATTTGCCAAATGTCCTCTCTAAAATATAAGTGCTGCAAGAGCAGGGACCTTTCTGTCCACTTCACCACTGTCTGGCACACGGGAGGCACTCCTACAAGCTTTGGGTAAGTGAACGCCGATGCAATGTCCTATTCATGTGAGACCAAGTGTACACACAGAGACAAAGGGACGTCGTGGAGCCATACCTAGATTCCCCAGGGCATGGTGGTTCCCAGGGAAGAGAGTGAAGACAGAAAGGAAGAGCCCGAGCCCGCAGCAGGGCTCCAGCCCAACTCACCCTCTCTCCGCCAGGTGGACCTGGGCCAGTTGCTGCTCCTAAGACCGTCCCTTCCCTGTCCCTAACATGGGCGAGGCCCAGACTAGCAGATCTCCAGGGCCCCCCACCCTGGCATCCTTTGATTTCATGGGGAGATTTGGACTGACCTTTATTTCTGTGATGCTGGGGGATGAGCCTAGGGCCTCACGCATGCTAGGCGAGTGCTCTACTGCTGAGCTCAGACTCCAGTTCCCGGAGCTGAATTTTTACATTTTTTCATTTTGGTTAACAGGTAATGATCGTACATACTTACGTACAGTAGCCCAGTACACGTACACTACGCGTAATGATCAGGTCAGGGTGATCAGCATTCAAACATCCTTATCATTTCTTCCTGGTTGGCGCCCTCGAGGGCCTCTCTTCCAGTTAATAAACCAGACAATACGTTGCTGTGAACTACGGTGGCCCTGCTGTGCTGTGGGGCCCTGGAACTCACTCCTCCTCACTGTTTTGGAACCGTTATCCAGCCTCCCTCTCCCCTACCTTCCTAGCCTCTGCTAATCACTTCCAATCTCTTCTACTTTGACGTCAACTTTTTTAACTTCTACATATGAGAAAGAACATGTGATATTTGTCTTTGCTTTTGATTTCACTTAATGTCCTGCAGTTTCATTCATGTTGCTGCAAATGATAGAATTGTATTCTTTTAATGATTGAATCACATTCCACCGTGTGTGAGGGTAGAACCCAGTCCCTGTGCAAGCGAGGCAAACACCCTACCACTAAGCTACTCCGCCAGCTGTTATGGTTTGGATCTTTACTATCCCCTGAAACAGTCAAGCGTTAGGCAATCCGGGAGCGTTCTGAAGTGAGGTGATGAGATTACGAGAGTCATAACCTCATCAGTGGATTATTCATTGGATGGATTAATAATTTGAAAAACTACTGGGTGGTAACAGTAGGCAGGGGCACAGGGATGGATGAAGTAGGTCACTGGGAACATGCCCTTGGACAATATCTTGTCCTTGACCCCCTGCCCTCTCTCTGCTTCCTGCCTACCATGAGCAAAGCAGTTTTCCTCCACCAAGATGTTTTGCCTCAACTCAGGCCCAAAGCCATAGAATCAGCCCACCATGGACTGAGCCCTCTGCAACCTTGAGCCCCAAATAAACTTTTCCTCCTCCAAGTTGCTTTTACCAGGTATTTTGGTCATAGCAATGAAAAGCTAACATAGATACTGGTACCAGGAGTGAGGTCAGGGGTGTGACTAACCTGACCATGTGGTTCAGAAGACTTTGGAATGGTTTGGGGATGCACGCTGTAGATGCCTCAGAATGTACGCAGAGCACGTGCCTGTAATTCTATAGACAGGAGGATTGCAAATTCACGGCCAGCTTCAGAAACTTAATGAGGCCCTGAGCAACTTAGTGAGAACCTATCTCAAAATAAAAAATAAAAGGACTGGGGATATAGCTCAGTGGTAAAGCACCTCTGGGTTCAAAGACAGAAATAAATAAATTATGGAAGGAAGGAAGGGAGGGAGGGAGGGGGAGGGAGGGGGGAGTAAAAGGGAAGGAAGGAAATTTAAAAAAAAACAAAACAAAGGACTAATTAATTTGATGGAGGAAATTTCAAGGCAGTACAGCATTCAGGCAGTGACATGGACATTGACGGCACCTTTTAGCCAGCTTTACTGTGAGAATTGGGAGCAAAAAGCAAAGTGGGGGGGCTGGGGTTGTAGTTCAGTGGTAGAGCACTTGCCTAGCATGTGTGAGGCACTGGGTTTGATTCTCAGCACTACATATATACAAATAAATAAATAAATAAAATAAAGGTCTATCAAAATCTAAAATATATCAAAAAAAAAAAAAAAAAAGAGCAAAAAGGGAAGATTTGAAAATATTTCAGTTTGACCAGAGAAGCAGCACACATACTACTGGGGCCAAGGAAATTGTGGCTATTGAAGAGATTACTGGCACTAAGGAGAAGCTGAGTACCATTCACAGAGACAGATGCCTTCAAGGCATCTCAGGAATCAGCAAGACCCCACCCAACCAGGTTCAAGGATGTAAGAGTGAAAACTCCTTTGGAGACCATGGGAGTGCCCGGCTTGCACAGGGATGCCTAGAAAGCCTGGTCACCAGGATTCACCTCACCACGGTCAGCCACCCACTCAGAGGCCACCGCATCCATGGTCCAAGGGGCCTTGGCTACTGTTTGAGCTGGCAGATGACCTTGGCATCAACCATGCGGTGCTGGTTCTGCAGTGATCCAGGACCCTGGAGTTCAGGAGCACGGAGGCGTCCACCAAGATTCCAAAGGGAGGTCTGAAGATCAGGCCTAGTGTCGCGGAGTCAGAGTCCCCATAGAAAGCTCCTGAGAGTGATTTGTGAAACCGTGAGAAAGAAGCCAACGCTGGCAGGGAGACCCCAGGAATTAAGAGATGCCAGGAATGTGGAACATCTACAGGAAGCCAGCAGAGCCATCCTGAGAGAGAGGCCATGCAGGGCGCAACTGGCGAGGACATAGGGGCTGAGCTGCCAGAGCCCTTTGGAGTGCACTTCTTGCCACCATAGGCCCTGGATGCTGGACATGGAGCCACAGGACCTCGTGTTTGCCTGACTGGACTTTGGTCCCATCCCTTCTTTCTATGACCCCGTTCCTCCCTTTTGGAATGGTCATGTTTAGTCTGTGTCATTGTATATTGGATGTATGTAACTTCCTTTCAGTTTTTACAGGGACTCACAATCAGGAGTTTGAGTTTTGGAGGAGACTTTGCACTGGGACTTTTGGGCAATGCTGGAATGGTTAAGGCCATGGAGATTCTTGGAGACGTGCTGAATGTGAGACAGGCATGAGCTATTGGGGGCCAGGGGTGGAATGTTCTGGTTTGGATCTTTAATGTTATCCAGGAATGCTCAGAGGTGGGATGATTATGAGAGCTGAAACCTCATCAGTGCATTAATCCATTTGATGGACTAATTTGAATGCTCTACGGGGTGGGACTCGAGGCAGGTGGGGCATGCCTTTATACAGTCCCTGATTCCTTGCACTCTCTGCTTTCTGGCTACCATGAGATGAACAGCTTTTCTGCACCATGTTCTGCCTCACCTCAGGCCTAGAGCATGCAGTTGGCCAAACATGAACTGAACCTCTAAATTTGTAAGCCCAACATAAAGTTTTCCTCCTCTAAGTTGTTCTTGTCAGGCATTTTGATCCTAGGGACAAAACATTGACCAACACCAGCCCCATACTAGACTTTCTGAAGTCGAGAAGGTCCAAGTTTGAGTGCTGGTTCTGCCACACTAAGGACTTCAGTTAAGCTTCAATTTCCTCTTTGTGCGTGTGTGTGTGTGAGAAAGAGGGTTCCACTGTTTCCCAGGCTGGCCTCGAACTCATGATCTTACATGTTCAGTCTCCCACAGTGCTGATATTACAGGCATGTGCCACCACACCTGGTTTGGTTTTCTCTTTAATAAAGTTGGGATAAACCAGTGGCTTGGCAGGCTGAGGCAGGAGGATTGCAAGCTCAAAGCCAGCCTCAGCAACTTAGTGAGGCCCTAAGCAATTTAGCAAGACTCTGTCTCAAAATAAAATAAAAAATTTTATTTTGTGGGGATGTGGCTTGGAGGTCAAGCACCTCTAGGTTCAATCCCTGATACCAAAAAAAAAAAAAAAAAAAAAAAAAATTTAGGCTAATACTGCCTACATCAAAAAGCTCTAATTCGGGGCTAGAGTTGTGGCTCAGTGGTAGAGCACTTGCCTCACATGTGCTCACAGTGAAGCACTGGGTTCAATTCTCAGCACCACATGTAAATAATTGAATAAGATAAAAGTCAATCAAAATCTAAAAAATATCAAAAAAAAAAAGCTCTAATTCAGCTGGGGGTGTAGCTCAATGGTAGAATACAGGCTGAGTGTGCAGGAGTCCCTGGGTTCCACCTCCCCGCACTGGGAAAAAAAAAACACAAAAACTTGTCCTAAATGACTTTGTAAACTGCAAAGCTCCTGCCAAATGTGAGCCCCATGGAAATTTTTCCAGTCCTCTATGCACGATATCCCAAATGATCGCTCTCTATAGCCTTTCTAACTGAAGAAAAAAAGGCATTTTAAGTTTTGTAATTTGCTTACTTTAAATAACAACAGGCAAGAGCTGAATCATGATGTGTGAATCACAGCTGGACGAGGACTCCTTGGACGCATTCCCCACATTTTTAGCCAAAGCTTTGTTCCCTTGTCAGTACCCTCCCTCTTTTGCTCTCCACCCCGCAGACAAGAACTGACTCAGAGTAAGGGGAAATGGCATGAATTCCACAGCAAGCTATTGACCATCTTCTTAGATTCCTACACTGAGCCAGGGTTCTTTCTTTTTCTTTTCTTTTTTTTTTTTTTTTTGGTACTGGGGATTGAACCAGGGATGCTTAACCACTGAGACATACCCCCAGCCCTTTTTATTTTTTTTTTGAGACAGGGTCTCACTAAGTTGCTGAGGCTGGCCTTGAACTTGTGATCCTTCTGCCTCAGCCTCCCAAGCCACTGGGATTACAGGCATGCAACACCATGCCCAACTGAGCCAGACTTCTTGAGGTAAGGAGAGCCCTGAACTGGAGGTTTTCAAGAGACCAAATCAGAAGTTATCACAGCCTATAATCCCAGCTACTCAGGAGGCTGAGTTGGGAGGAGTATGAGTTTGAGAGCCTGGGCAATACAGCAAGACCTGCCTCAAAGTTAAAAATGAGAAGAGGGATAGGGTGTAGTTCAGTGGTAGAGCACTCTGGGTTCAATCCCTAGGGGGAGGAGGAGGAAGTAGTAGTAGTAGTAGTTCTGACACATCTTGGACACGTCAGTCGAGTGACTTCTTCAAGCTGAAACTGGTTGGTTCTCTGGGCAACAGGCCTAGGCTGTTCTTTGTTTCAGGGCAGCTACCCACTGGAGCAAGGCGAGTATCAAGCCCAGCCATGGTGCATCAGAATCAAAACAAGGCTAGGCTTCTGGATTCCTTCCTCCTTTGCTCCTCCTGCCTATAAAAAATCCACTTCCATCTGAACTACCAAGATATTCTGTTTTCCTAACTGTTCTGACTTAAAATCCAATAAATATATATATATATATATTTTTTTTTTTTTTTTTTGAGTGTGTGTATGTGTGTGTGTGTGTGGGGGGGTGCTGGGGATTGAACCCAGGGCCTTGTGCTTGCAAAGCAAGCACTATACCAACTGAGCCATATCCCCAGCCCCCAACAAATACTTTTAAGAATATGTACGCACTAGGCATGGTGTGTGCTACCTGGGAAGCTGAGGCAGGAGAATCACTCAAGCCTGGGAGTTTGAGGTCAGCCTGGGCCTCACAGCAAGACCCCATCTCAAAAGCACACATAGGGCCAGGTGTGGTGGTGCATACCTGTAATCCCAGTGCCTTGGAAGGTGGAGGCATGAGGATCACAAGTTTGAGGCCAGCCTCAACAACTTAATAAGGCTTGAGCAACTTGGCAAGGCCCTGTCTCAAACAAAACAAAACAAAACAAAACAAAAGGGCTGGGATGTGGCTCAGCAACCCTGGGTTCAATCCCCCGCACCACCTCCCCTGCTAAAACCCAAAACCCACATAGGGATGTGTGCTGGAATTGGTCAGATAAACAAAGGGATTTCGGACAGAAATAGGTACAGGGAAGGAAAATAAAGCAAGGGAAAAATACAGGGTAGCAGGGAAGGAGGGAGGGAGGCTACGCAGGGGTCAGAGGTCAGAGGATGAAGTGGGTTTTAAATGAGAGCTGATGTCATGGAGCCTCCTACATGCTGGACCTTGAGCAAGAGCATCCATCAAAGGCAAAGAGCAAAGATAATGTCCTAAGGAGGACTTTAGCGCTGCCTATCTGAACAGCTTCTGCCCGGAAGTGTGGCATTTCCCAACAAGCTGTGCAGGTCTGACCCAACTAGGCCCTCCCTCCAAACGGACCAAGGACAGGTGTGACTTAGTAAGTCAGCCTCCATGACCCAGGACAACTAATGTTGGACCAGTTGTTACTGAAGGCAAGGTGGTCCTTGCCCTAGAACTGCCAATCCATGAGATTTTAGGGCAGTAGTGACAGCAGCATCGCAGCTGAAGGGAACAAGGACAGCATGCTAGTCAGCGTGAGCCTAGAGACACCTAGTCCAAGGCAAATGCTTCTCACTGTGGACACGGGGAGGCCACTGCAGCTTTCCTGGTGGTCTCACAAAATCCTGAGTTCTCTAGAGTGTGCAGGAGGGTTCTTCTTTGTACTGGGGATTGAACCCAGGGTGCTCTACCACTGAGCCACATGCCCAGCCCTTTTTAGTTTTTGAGACAGGGTTTCGCTGAGTTGTTTAGGGCCTCACTAAGTTGCTGAGGCTGGCTTTGAAATTGCGATCCTCCTGCCTCAGCCTCCCAAGTTACTGGGACTACAGGTATGCACCACTGTACCCAGCAACTGGCTTCAAAATTTTGATCCTCCAGGTTCAGCCTCCAGATTAGAGGTGTGCACCATCACGCCTGGCTTGCAAGAGAGTTTTTATCCTCACATTGCACCTAAGGAAACTGGAACAGAATGACTTACTTATGTTACATAGTAAGTCACTGAATAAAGACCCAGTCTTTCCTGATCCCCAATCACATGCTCTCCCCCTAAAAAAGACTGTCAAGTGAACCAATTAGGGACAGACCTCTAAAAAGGTTGCAAGTGGGGAGAGCCTGCTTCTGCCTTAGCTCAGTCCACTTCTACTCCTCACCATTTCCAGACACAATTCTAGGGCTTCTGTTCCTCTCAAAATCTGTACCCAACTTTCTGTAACATTCTACTACTAAATGATGATAAAATTAAATGCATTATGCCTACCACGGACACCACATTTGAATGAGGGACAAATCTTAAATCAATACAAATAATCTTCTGGAGCAAAGCCATCCATTGGAAATATATCAGCTACATGTGCATCTTAAAATTTTAGGGGCTAGGGACATAGATCAGTGGTAGAGCACTTGTCGAGCATGTGCGAGGCTCTGGATTTAATTGCCAATACGGGGGGGAAAGGAAAAAGAAAAAAGCGAGCAAAATATATGTAAGTCAGCTTTTAAAATTATACAGTTGGTGCTGGATGCAGTGGCATAGGCCTGCAATGTCAGCTACTTAGGAGGCCAAGGCAGGATGACCAGGACTTGGAGGCCAACTTAGGTCATTTAGTAATACTGTCTCAAAATAAAAAGTGCTGGGGACCTAGTGCAGTGGTTTCAATCTCCAGTGCTGGGGGGAAATTGTACAAGGATACATTGGAAAGGCTCTCTGAAATTACCTAGTCCAGAAGTCAGAAATTTTGGCCGTGGGCCCAGGGCTTGTTTTTCCCACAGCCTGACAGCTAAGAACAGTTTCAGGCCAGGTGCGGTGGAGCACAGCTGTAATCCTAGCAACTCTTGGGAGGCTGGGACAGGAGGATCACAAGTTCAAGGCCAGCCTCAACATCTAAGCAAGATCCTCTTTCAAAATTAAAAATAAAAGGGCTGGAGATATAGCTCAGTGGTAATTTAATCCTGGATTTAATCCCCAGTACCAGAAAAAAAAAAAAAAAGAGAGTAATATTTCATGACATGTGGAAATCATATACAATTCAAAATTCAGTGTACACAAAAATAAAGTTTTATTGGAACACTTCCATACTCATTTGCTTTCATACCGTCTACAGCTGTTTTTGAGCTAAAATGGCAAAGCTGAGTAATTATCATAGATATAATACAGCCCGCAGGGCCCTTTCCACAGTCTGCTGAATCTGGCTAGAGCAGAAGCTCCCGTGGTATTGATGGAGAACTTGATGCAGAGATAGAGAAAACGACTGGCTGAGAGCACAGTGAACCAACAGCAGAAAACAACTCAGGTTCCCGGTTAGAGCTCTTTTCACTTTGCCATATAAAGGTAGATGAACACAGGTTTCTTGTTTTCTCACGACAATGACCACTTCTGGCCCTTTTCTATGCATTATCTCTGCTGTTTCATACCTGTCTAATCTAGAAGTACGACCGCTTCATCCACCACCCAAAACGGCCTCAGTGTACTGTGGCAGGGCATGTAACTCAGTGGTAGGGTGAGATCCCAGTACTGCAAAATAAAAAAGAAAAAGGGAAAATAGACAACAAATTTAAATTACAATCAACGTACTGTCCTATCCTAAAGGAAAAAGGATCAGGTCAAAAGAGCTGCATCTCTTTTGGTGATGCCTGAAGTATTCACACCAGTGTGAATGTGAGAGACTGCCCGCCACCCCTGCCGCTGGGGATTGAACCAAGGGCTGCGCTCATGCCAGGCAGACACTCCACCGCAAACACTGAGCTACAGTAGCCAGCCACTCCCCTCACTTTTGGAAAAATTGCCAAAGGTAAAAAAAAATGCAGGCATTTAGACAGACTGGAAGGCAGAGAGGCCTATCAGTAGGAAGAGCAAAACAGCTTTTCAGGGCAGCCACAGAGACGTTTTCTGAGTAATGGGGGAAATGGAGGGAAGTCAGTTCTTACAGAGCCCAGGGGACAGCTTAAGTAGGTGAGTGGAGCTGGGCTACGTCCACGCTGGTCCTTGTTCTGAGCAGACTGAAGTGTTTCTATCTCTTAAGGTTTGGGATCTTCAGTCATAAAATTGAGCTACTAGGGCTCGCAGCTTAGTATCAGTGAGGCATATATAAAGTATAATTAATGTTTGCAAAGGGATCTGCCATCCTTGAGATTAAGCAGTGCTCATGCAAGATGCAAGATAGACTGGTGTTACTCTGAGGGTAGACGCATTTTGTTGGTGTCACTCCTGTTGTTTACTGGGGCAGCAGGGGGGAAAGTAGGTCATGATCATACAGCACAATATTTCAATGTGACCCAGAATTGGCCACAGGAAGCTTGTGCAGGCCAACTACCGCATCAGATGGTGCAGGGAAATCTCACCGAGGACAAGTCCCCTGTGGCAAAATGGTTGGCTTCATGAAGCACAGTCATGCCTAGAAAAATCTGGTGAGGCTGATTAGAAAAACACGCACAGTATTTCTGGCTTTACAGGGAAGGGGACTAAGTCGCATTACTCAGCAAAATCTTTCCTCATCCTCGAGTTGGCTTCAGAGGTTTTCTGAGAACTGAGCGCTTTTTCTAATTAATCCCAAAAGGCCTGGTGCTGGGTGACAGCAGAAATGAGGCTGGAAGCCTCCCTGAGCATCCCAAAACTGCAACACTTAAAACATATGGGAATCCCACTGAGTTCCTAGTGTCTAATCCCTATGTTTAATCCCACATCATTCCACTGAATCCTCTATATGACTTTGACTAATTATGTAATATCTTAATCTCCAGTGATTATGATGGAAAATGTGAAAATGATGCCAGGCCTTGATTCACTTCTGGCCGATATTCCTTCAGGACCAAAGATGAGGGCTTCTCTGAGGAACAAACCCTCTGCAGAGAGGAAACTGCCTTCCAGCTTCAGCCAGCACACACACTACCTCAGCTCCGGGAATGCACAAGGAAATGGAAATGTACTGAATCGCTTCATTATTTTTATCAGTTAGAACTATGGCCCAGGGCTGGGGATATAGCTCAGTTGGTAGAGTGCTTGCCTTTCGAGCACAAGGCCCTGGGTTCAATCCCCAGCACCACAAAAAAAAAAAAAAAAAAAAAAAAAAAAAGAACTATGGCCCAGACACATCCTATAATATTTGAAAAGACCATTTATCAGATACATCACGAAAATAAACAGTGCAACAGACTTGGGGTATGACCAGTTGGGAAGGAGTTAGGAATTATCAGCACAAACATCCATACATTTAAAACATCATTCTGTCACCTAGAAGAGTAAATGCACAACCCCATCACTGCATTTGCTTTGGCATTTACGACCTATTTTTATTTATTTAATACTTGGTACCAGGGATTGAATTATAATCTACTTTTATTTTTTTGGCACTGGAGATTGAACTCAGGGGCACTCAACCACTGGGCCACATCCCCAGCCTTATTTTGTTGTCTCTTTATTTAGAGACAACGTCTCACTGAGTTGCTTAATGCCTTGCTATTGCCGAGGCTGGCTTTGAACTCACGATGCTCCTGCCTCAGCCTCTTGAGCCACTGGGATTACAGGTGTGTGCCACCATGCTCAGTTGAACTATAAACTATTTTTTTAAAAATTAAAAAGAGCTGGGTGTGGTGGCACACGCCTGTAATCCCATCTACTCAGGAGGCCAAGGCAGGAGGATTGCAAGTTGCAGGCCAGACTGGGCAATTCAGTGAGACCTTGTTTCAAAAGAAAAATAAAAAGGGCTGGTGATAAACTGAGCGGCAGAGTATCTGCCTAGCATGCACAAGGCCCTGGGTGTGATACTCCCAACAAAATGGGAAAAAAGAAAAAATGAAAAAGAAGTAATAAGACACCCATGTGCCCAGCATTATAGATGTAACTTAGAATTTAGGATATTCACATAAAACTTAGATGGTTTTCGGGCCTTCACATACTTTTGTCAATTCTGTAAGTCTATGTGGTTTATAGGGTCAAATTATTTTGTGAAATATCATACACTATCCTCAAGTTTCAAATTAACTAACAGATCTTTAGGTCTTGGCATATTGCTCTAAGAAAAAAAAAAAAAAAAAAAACAAAAAAAACAAAACTCAACATACTTTATCCCCATTCTAACATAAACAGTTCAGATGTTTTTTTTTTGGTACCAGGAATAGAACCGTGGGACACTCCACCACTGAGTCACATCCCCAGCCCTCTTTTGCATTTTATTTAGAGACAGGGTCTCACTTAGGGTTTAGGGCTTTGCTAAATTATTGGAACTGGCTTTGAACTCAAAATCCTCCTGTCTCAGCCTCCTGAGTTGCTGGGATTACAGGTGTGTGCCACCACGCCTGGCAAACAGTTCAGATTTAAATAGCGTTTTTAAGATTGTAAAGCACTTTTACATTATTATCTCATTAATTGGATCTTAAAAACAACGTTGTGGGGCTGGGGATATAGCTCAGTTGGTAGAGTGCTTGCCTTGCAGGCATAAGGCCCAGCATCGCAAAAAAAACAAAAACAAAAACAAAAACAAAAAAAACCACAACATTGTGGAGAGCTTGGAAGGGTGATACATGCCTGTGGTCACCCCTGTTGTTAAGCATGACTTGTATGTATATTTATGACAGATGCATATGCAATATATTTTGTATGTAACACATGTAAAAACATATATTCAGAATTTACTTTAGAACTCAAGACCCATATATCCAACAGCCTAACACCTCCACTTGAACATGCTGCAATTAATTCTTGTAGTCTGCAAAATTTCTCTATCCAGATTTCCTTGATTGCAAATATCTACTTGAGGTCAGCCTGGGCAATTTGCCAAGACCCTAACTCAAAATAAAAAATAAAGAAGGTTGAGGACGTGGATCAGTGGTAGAGTGCCCCAGGTTCAATCCCCAGTACCACAAGGGGTGCAGGGATTGCAGGAAAAAATCCCAGGGCCTTGCACATGCTGGGACCCACTGAGCCACTCTCTCACTGAGCTCTCTCCCCAGCCCCACACTTCACCTCTGTCTTTCTGTATTTTATCCGAGTACTTAACACTCCTGTTTTTAAATTTCCTTATTTATTGTATCTGTCTGCCGCCTCCTTCCACCCTCCACCAGAACAAGCTCTGTAAGAAAAGACTTGTCTTGTTTTTATTCAGTGATATATTCTAAGCACCAGGAGTTGCATCTGGTACATGATTGATGCTTAATAAAATAAACAACTGAATTAAAATCTGGTTTTATACTAGCTAAGTAGGCCATTAAACCATGATGTCAAAATGATCAATCTGTAGGTTCCATTTAGTCTATATGGTTGTCAGAACAGAATTTTGTTTTAGGAATGAGCTTTTGCACTTCAACAGGACAAAGGTTGTATGTCCCAGGAGTATGTGTATATATATATATATATATGTATATGTGTATATATATATATATATATATACACATATACATATTTTTTACTTTTATAGATGTTTCTTTTTTTCTAAGAAGTAAATTGTTGGAAGCAAGATTTTGTTCCTTGAGTTTCAATACTTCTGAAGTGTAGGGAAGCATTTTACAACCAACTATCTGAACATTTTGCCTCAAAGGGGAAAAAACTATTATACAGTATGTGGGAGTGCTAACTGCTGCCAAAAATATTTTGAAGGACTTCCCATAGTACTAAAGTCTCTCAAAGAGCTCATTTATCTTTACCAGGAAAAGGTTATTATTATTGTTATTGTTTTAAATTCCCTCCTACGTCAGAACTTGGCACAAAAGGCTGTACTTTCCTGGAACAATGGACAGAGAAACTTAGTGTTTCTATTGTTCAGAAGTACACAAATTTCACCAAATGCAAAAAAATAAACAAATCCAAAGGCATGAGCCAAAGGGGCCCTAGCACATACATTTGTATTTTTCACTAGCTGTCATAGGAAACTTGGTATAACCAAAGATTACCAGCTCACAAAATGGGTACAAATTAATTCAGACACCTCAATTTTAGAACAAGAAAGAAATATTACAGGAACAATGAATTGGCTATTCTGGAATTCACTAGCTCTGTCCGGCTGGCTAAACTCAAATGAGATCTAGGACTACATATACAAAGGCCTTTTCACCCCTGGGGCAGATCATGAGATTATTGTGATTCAAAATCTATTTATTTGAACATGGCTCTCTGTACAAAGTTCACCTGTTCAGCAATGTTTGGGCTTTCTGGCTTAGGAAGCTGGAAAATGTTTTGAAGCCAATCCTATGATAGGGGAGGGGGTTATTCCTGGACTTCTGGTCAACTATTTGTTTTGCAAACATATGCCAACCCTCATAAAGGAAATGTCAACAGTGAAAATGCCAACTAAGAAAATACAAATTGGCCCTTTTTTTAGTTAAAAATTTTTTGGGGAGGTGGGGATTGAACCCAGGGGCACTGTATCACTGAGCTACACCCCCAGCTCCTTATTTTGAAACAGGGTCTTGATAAGTTGCCCAAGCTGGTCTTGAACTCCATCCTCCTGCTCCACCTCCCCAGTTGCGCCAACACACCTGGCTGTGTTGAATGTTAAGGGTCAAAGGTATGAAAAATACGATTTATAAATAAAAACAAACTGTAGGAATTAGAATTATTTAAACAGAACCTTTGGGTCTGTATGATGTATTGGGCAATCGTTTTCTAAACTTCTACTTCCAGCTTACTGGGAGCATATTCTGCCTTTGTTATTTCCCATTTAAACTGATATTTAAATACGCTTTCACTTTGGATATGCAGGAAAAAAAGAAAATAGCCCTAAACACCCAACATGTTTCAGTGCAATCATTGCAAAAAAGCAAGTATTTCAAAAGATTTAGACTCTTAAAATTACGGCACAAGGGCTGGGGCTGGGGCTGGGGCTGGGTGGCAGAGGGCTTGCCGAGCAAGCGTGAGGCCCTGGGTTTTATCCTCAGCACCACATTAAAAACAAACAAACAAAAAAAGAATATGGCACAAAATCGAAAGCTCTATGCAATACTCCACTCACAATGGGACTAAAACAGAATCCGGCCTCGAAGAGCCTTTTCGAGATACTCCATCTGGAAGCCACCAGATCCTGACCTTTTCATTACAGGCTTTACCCCGCTATCAGCGAAACAGAGAACCCATCCCTGCAATTACACATGGCAAGAAAACAGAACCCAAACCCAAGACTGCCGAGGCCGAGACGCCCAGGCTCTGGGCCGGGAAGGGCGGGCTCCTCCACGAACTCGGCCCCTCGTGAAGGAAACAAGACGGTGCCTCGACAACAAAGGCCCCGCACAAGAGCGAGGCTGGAAGGCAGATTTAGCGGCGCTCCGCTCGGCTCCCTGGCTTTGGGGACGGGAGCCACGTTAGCGCTGAGCCCCAGGGCTCGCGCTTAAGCGCCTCTCCGCACTGAGACCACGGCCCTGCGGGGACGCGGGCGGCGCCGGCCAGCACCGAGCGCCCGAGCCGGGCCCGCGGGTCACACACCCGGAGCCCGGCCGGCCAATCAGAGGCCAGCGCGGCGCCCCGCCCGCCGCGCGCCCGGGCGCCGCCCCGCGCCCGCTTTTTCTTCCCAGAGGGCGACCTCCCGGTTACACGGGGTGAGCGCCTCCGTCAGGTGTCGCGGCGGCCCCGCGCTGCAGTCGGTACGCGCGGGGCGCCACCAGCGCGAGCTCCGGGGAGCCTTCCCACGGCCGCGTGCCAAGCCTCCCCTCGCAGAGCCTGTCCCTTCCAGCCTGCACGGGCGGGGCCGACGTCCCACGTTCCAGGCGCTCGGGGCCGCGCACTCGCAGCCCGCCTGGGAGGCGTCGCGACCGGGCGGGAAGAACAAAGGGGCCGCCCTGCCCCGCCCCCGCCGCGGGCCGCACGAAATGGCCGCCGCGCCACAAAATGGCAGCCGACCGCGCCGAAAGCGGGTGTCTCCACCCTTCTCCGCGCCAGCCCCGCCGTGGGAGCCCCGGCCACGGGCACGCCCGCCCTTCCCACGTCGCGTGCGGCAACCCGGCTTGCGGGGCTGGCGTCTGGAGAGCGGCGGCGCCCGGACCCTCTCCCAGCGTGTCCACACCCGACTCCCCAGTGACGCCGGAGAAAGGGGGCAGTTCAGGAAAGCGGGAACTCAGCCCCCAAGCCAGGACGCGTGGGCCGCTCCCAGGGCAGCCCCGCGGGCCGGACTCTCCGCCTCGCCAGCGCCCCCGGCGCGCTCGCTGTCCGCGCGGGCAGGGGAGGAGCGCTGCCGCCGTCCCAGCGCATTTCCCCCTGCCGTGTGTGTCTCGGTGGCCCGGACTCTGGTTTGGCCGTGGCTTGACAGTTGGAGGAAGGGCGGTGACAGTGTGCTTTTGAATATTTCGCTTTCTTCTCCGAAAAACGCTTGTTTCCCATCCCCCAGCTCTCCCTCAGGCTCCGTCTTTCCAGAAACTTCTCAGGGAGACTCAACAAAAAGCCGCAGGCGCTGCAGCCTCCGCCTTCCTTCCGGCGCATGCGCGACAGGCCTGGCGGAAAGTGCGGAGCACGCGCGAGTGTGAGAGTGGGACGTGCGCGCGCACTCGCCCGCCTGTTGGAGCCTTTTTCTCTCACAATGAAGGGAACAGGCCTCCCTTCCCCCAACATCCCGTCGTTGCGCAAGCGTGTTGGGGCAACTCCTTTGGCTTCTGACGGGGGGCGGGGCGGGCAGCCCCGGAGCGCTCCGTCCCTCCCCGCGCATGCGCATGGAGCCATCCGGGTCGCGCTGTTTTCCGCGCTACCTGTGGTGGCGTCTTTGATGTGAAGTGTTTCGAAGCAGCCCGCTTATTCTTTACTCTTTGTTTCCTCAACTCGGACTCGCGGAATCTGCACCCCTCGAGCGGTTGTGTGCCACGGTGTTCTGGAGATCAGCCCTCCCCCTGCCCGGGGACTCGGGCTGACAGTCTTGCTTCCCACTCCTGCTCGCGCCATGTCTGGAAAGGCTGCTGGCTGGACGCGGTGGCCGTGGAGTGTGGTGGGGCCTCCAGTCCCTGGCCGAGGGGTGCGGCGGTGCCCGGAGCTCCTGCTCTCGAAGGTGGCGGGGCTGCTCCGCGGCGCGCGCAGCTCCCGCTCCCCTGCAGGCCGGCCCTGGGCGAGGTCACCGGGGTGGCCCGCTTTTCCTTTCGGAGGGTGGTGGGAATCACTGCCGGCGTTGCGAAAAGACAAAGCCAGCAGCAGCGCCAGCCTCCGCGTCGCTAACCCGCCTTCCAGCCCCGGGCGTGGGATGCAAGCGTCCCCGGGGCGGCCGGCGGCCAGCTCGCCGTCTGCGCGCCTGCACCTGCCTGGCTCCCCCTGCGGGGCGCTGCCGCCCCCGACTCCGGCTGGTGCCGCACCTTCGGGTCCTCCAGGACGCAGGGGTGCCGAGGGGGCGCGCTCGGAAGGAGGCTCGCGGGCCGGCGGCAGCCCGCCTGCAGGTGCTGCGCGCCCTTGACCGCGGTGCGTCCGAGGTCAGCTCGGGGCAGCGCTCTGGGCGGAGCCGCCGGGCGGCGCTCCGCAGAGGGGGACGCGTCTTCCTGGTGGGAACTGCGAGGTGTGCCCGGCTCGGGCGGGAACTCTTGGCCAGCAAAACCGAGCCAGAGGGTGTTGACTCCTCGGTGAGCGGCGGAGGTCGTCCCCTGCCGACGCCGCTGTCCTTTGAGGCTGGGAAACGACCAGGTCAAATACGCTTGAGTCGCAGAACGTCGGTTACAGACTCTGGGTCTCAAGAAATGAGAATTTCTGCAGTAAAGATGACACCAGAAGAGAGCTTTCAGTGTGCTTCATATTTAACGTGGACGTGGAAAACTTTTTTTTGGTATGGATTGAAACCAGGGGCACTTCACCACTGAACTACACCGCAGTTCTTTTAGTTTTTGAGACAGGGTCTCCCCAGATTCCCCACGCTGGCCTTCCAGCCCCTCATCCTTCCGCCTCAGCCTCTGGAGTAGCTGGGGTTACAGGATTACAGGTCTTAAGTGCTAATGATTAGGATCTCTGGGAACTGATTTTAAGGGGAACATTATGTTCAAATTGAGAACTACGAAGGACAAAAATACCCTGGTTTAAAACACATTTCGGGTGAATTTTTTATTTAAGTGAAAGGCTTCTGTTTGGGTGTATGTGTACATTATTTTGTGGGGGTGTGAAAAGACTAACTCCCTCGGTTCATTCCATGGCCCTCTCACCAGCTAACATACAGTGAAATCTTTAGTTATGGTTTCTACTGGTTGTTTCTTAGGAAAATTATTATTTTAAATAGTAGTTTAAAATAGGGATCTATTATTTTAAGTTCATCTATTGTTTTAAATTCCTCTAGCCTCTTAAAAGAAAGTTAGCTCTTTTCAGTCAAGTATTTTCCAAATATAAGTTAGATGGGGAGCAGGGAGCGGGGACCAGGGACTGTAGCTTAGTAGCAGGGCCCTTGCCTAGCACGTGTGAGGCACTGGGTTCTACCCTTAGCATTACATAAAAATAAACAAATAAAATAAAGGCTTGACTGTCCATCAGCAAATACAAAAATAAAATAAAATAAAATAAATGTTAAAATAGCTCCCAGAATATTTTTAAGACCTGAAAAAATTCTGTCTATCTCTTCTCTAATCAACATACTGAAATTTAAGTTTTTAAAACCTTATGGGGCTGGGGAGATAGCTCAGTCGGTAGAGTGCTTGCCTTGTAAGCATAAGGCCCTGGGTTCGATCCCCAGCACCCCCCCAAAAAAATACTACTTATAAATGAAGTAGTTTTGGTATTTAAATTAGAAATGTGTCATGGCCTACCTAACCTTTAATATGTGGGGTTTTACTTTAAACCAAGAGATTTCATGTAACTATGGAATATTATATAAAATAGCAATCATTGTCTATCCTGCAAATTAATGCAAAGTTGAAGGTCTTTGATCTAAAGAAGCCTACAATTAAATAGCCACAATTTAATTAAAATAGGAACAATTTTAAAAGATACTTTGAATGCCTACCTAAATAATTTTTTGTTTGAATTCTGTATTTCAAGCTACAGCCAGGACTCTGAGAGGAGCAGTAAGGAAGCTTAAAACCCTAAATCTGCTGAAATTTTCAACACATACTTGATAAGTTACCTTTTTTTTTTTTTTTTTTTCTTTTGTGGCACTGGGGATTGAATCCAGGGGTGCTCTTCTAGATGGGGGTCTTGCTAAATTGCTTCGGCTGGCCTTGAACTTGTGATCCTCCTGCTCCAACATTCTGTGGTATAGTTGGGATTTGTAAGTGTGGGCAGTTGTGCCCAGCCTAAACACAATTTATTTGGTATCTCTTTTGGGAGTCCATCAAGCTGGGTGTGATGGCACAAACTTGTAATCCCAGCGACTCTGGAGTCTGAGGCAGGAGGATCACACGTTTAAGGCCCACCAGCCTCAGCAATTTAGTGAGACTCTGTCTCAAAATAAAAAAATGAAAAGGACTGGGTATGTTGCTCAGTGGTAAAACATCTCTGGGTTCAGTCCCCAGTACCATAATAAATAAATAAAGTTAATAATCTCAGATCAGCGGTATTTTGGCTAATATCTATTAGTTATAGGGAGGAGGTTACTTTTTTTTCTCAGACATTAGCAGTAGGATTTTTAAAGGTTGAATGAAATACCTGAATTAACATACGTAATAATACCATTTCATTTATGTGGGATCTATTATATATATAAATTCTTTCCTTTTTTCTTTGTGTGTGTGTGTGTGTGTGTATGGTGTTGGGAATTGAACCTAGCTACTGCACTTTACCACTGAGCTACATGTCCAGACCTTTTCATTTTAAAATTTAATTTTTTGGTACCTGGGACTGAATCCAGGTGCACTTTACCACTAAGCCACATCCCTGACCCTTTTTGTTTTTTATTTTGAGACAAGGTCTCACTAAGTTACCAAGGCTGTCCCAGAACTTGAGATTCTTCTGCTTCAGCTCCCAGAGTCACTGTGATTACAGGCATATATCAATGTACCTGCCTATATATATATATATATATATATATGTTACTTTAATGTAATCAAGTTATCAACATTTCAGAGGAACCCTTAAGTAAATTGACCCAGATGCTGAGTTCCAAAAATTATTTTATTACAATTTTCTAATTAAAAAACAACCAAACAAAATATTAGAAAATATACAGGAATAAATTTTTACATTCAAATTCTACCACATAAGACATTAACCATGATTAACATTTGCAAATATCCTTCTAGTCTATTTTCTGTTCAAGTCCATAAATATTAGTAAATTATATTAATACTTCTGAATGTAGGTACATTAACAGTATATCCTCAAGGGCGGGGAAAGTTAAGCAACTTCCCTGGGATAAAGAATGGTAGAAACTTTTAAGAATTGATTTTCTGAAAAATCAGAAAATCAGGTATTTTATTAATTTCTGGACTAAAACCAATGTGGAATAAATTATTTAGTTTTCTTAAGAGGCCTAAGCCGTAGATTACGAAGTGTTAGCTTGCTGAAAGATATAGGAAGCTAAAATCGATCAACTTTTTGGTGTTCTCATGATTTATGTATAGATAATTTTCCCACAGGGTACTTTTAATATGGTAAATCTGGTAATAGACTGGTCTCTTTCACGATTTGACCTTCAGAAATACCAAGATGTCTAATAAAATAAAATACCAAGATGTCTAATACTCTGATAAAAACATACTGGTGTTGTCTTTTTATTTTCAATTGTTCAGGGGGAAAATGCTGACTCTAACAATGGGAGTTTGTTAGTATTGTCAAGCTCTCAGTGGTGGGGAATTTGGCCATTTCAGAGCTAGTGAATACATTTTTACATAGTGCTTTTTAGAAGAAATGCTCATATTTTAAGTGCATGTTTTATGAAACAGCTTCATTTTAATAGCTTGGGTCTCAATCTGTAACCAGATTATTTCTAAATATCAGTTAGCTATTCTGTCCTCCCATTTAAATGTCCATATTAATTTATCTGCTCTAGTGGCTAGGTTAGCATTCAAAGCTTGAGTTTGACGCTCAGATGCTTTCCCCATCTGAGCTTCCAATACGCATGACTGAACTCTTTGAGCATGTCTAGCATGCTAAATACAGCAGCTCCTCAGTGTGAAAATAAGACTTGATTAAAAACAAATCTATTTTAATTCCCCTTTGCAAATAGCTCTGTTTTAATGTTACCTTTCTGAATTCTCCTTAATATTCAAATGAGAAAATTCACTTCCTGTTCATTATCATACATAAATTACAATCTACTTTTTGATCTTTTCCAATGAGCATTAATTATTAAGATAAAAAATCATCAGAGAATAATAGAGTGGGTTGCATTTCTATTTGTCTCCCCTCCTTTTTCCTTTCTATTGAAAATACAAAGTTACATGTTTTTGAAGAAATTCTGCCCCTGTAAATATTTGTAACAAGGATAGAAATGAAGAAAAGCTTTCCTAGTGCTTCCTGATATATTGCCAGCAAAAATGAAAAGCACTGAGAAAATCCAACATTTGATTTGTGACTGTGCAAAGGGTAGTTTTGTTATTACTAGGAGCTTTTGCAAAGAAAAGGTCAGCAAAAAAAAGAAAAAAAAGAGCAAAGATTGACTAAGTACTCTATATGTGTGTATGTATATACTATCACTTTTTTTTTTTTTTTTTTTTTTGGTACTGGTGATTGAACACCACTGAGCCAATCCCCAGCCCTTTTTTATATTTTATTATGAGACCTAAGTTGCTTAGGACCTTGCTCAGTTGCTGAGGCTGATCTTGAACTTGAGATCCTCCTGCCTCTGCCTCCTGAGCCTCCCTGTGCCTGACCACCTTTTTATTTTTATTTTTTTAATGAATTTCCACTATTTGCTCAGACTGGTCACAAACTCCTAAGCTCAACTGATCTTCCTGTCTCAGCTTCACAAGTAGCTGGGACTCTCAGGTATGCCACGTTCCCCAGTTCATGTTGCTTTTTATTTTCAGGTAACGTTTCCTTATTCTTGTGCTATGGAGAAAGCAGTATAAATACATATTAATTGTCTGTTTTGGGAGGGGGTCCCAGGGGTAGAACTCAGGGGCACTCGACCACTGAGCCCCATCCCCAGTCCTATTTTGTATTTTATTTAGAGACAGGGTCTCACTGAGTTGCTTACTGCCTCACTTTTGCTGAGGCTGGCTTTGAACTCGTTCTCCTGCCTCAGCCTCCGGAACTGCTAGGATTACAGGCATGCACCACTGTGCCTGGCTTAATTGGTTCTTATTTTTTCTCTTACCTTATTCTTTTATTGCTGTGTAATTACAAAATATTACATTTATTTATTTATTTCTCTATTCTCTTCTGATGATTTCGCTCCTAAAAGGGCTTTACATTTATTTTTTTCAGTCTTTTAAGTTTTCTTCAGGAAGATTTTACCTGAAGGCTATTCAAGGTGAGCTATGTCCTTTATTTCTCTAATTGCAAGATGCTGTTTTTTGAATCCTCTTGCCAGTTGCCTCTTCTAATGCAATTGAGGTGAGCCTCTTCTGTTCTTCATGGCAACACTTTGGTCTTTTCCAAGTGGTTTCAGCAAATTCAGAGCCTATCAGGTTTTAAATGAGTAATTTACATCGGTATTTTGAAATGTGCCTGTGCTGGGCACAGTCTTGCAAGCCTGTAATCCCCCAGAGGCTCAGAAGCTGAGGCAGGAGGATCACCAGGTCAAAGCCAGTCTCAGCAATTCAGCAAGGCCGGAAGCAAGTTAGCAAGACCCTGTCTCAGAAAATAAAATGGGGTGGGGGTGTGGCTTAGTGGTTGAGCACCCCTGGATTTAGTTACTAGTTACTTAAAAATAAATAAAATGTGCCTCAACCTCTGTAGTGCTTGCACTGAAATTCAGGCATTGGCAAAATATACATTGCAATGCCAGTGACTAACTACAGCCACTTAGTGTGCTGGTCTGACTTTCCTTATGAGGCTGTTATATCAAAAATGGCCAAATGTAAATGGCCAACCCTACATTTTAATATAGATTCATTTGCGTTTACTGTTGTGCCTGTGTGTGGTACTGGGGTTTGAACTCTGGGCTTTGCAAGCTGGGCAAGCACTTTATATTCCCAGCCCCATTCCCTTTTCTAAATGTTTGAGACAGGGTCCCTCTAAATTGCCCAGGCTGGCTTTGAATTTGGGATCCTCCTGTGTCAGCCTCCCCACTAGTCATTTCATTTAATGACTTTGATTTGCATGAAGACAAGAAAAAACTTTCATGGTGGTAACTTTTTTGTTGTTGTTTTGTTTCCAACTTTTCTAGACTTCTAGACTTAATTACTTAAGTTTCCAAAATAGTCAAGGAAAAAAATTTTAAAAAGGGCTGAAGTAGTCACAGTGATGCAACAACTGGAAAGCGGAGGCAGGAGGATCCCAAGTTGGAGGACAGTGTTGGCAATTTAGGGAGATTCTGTCTCGAAATAAAAAGGGCCAGGGATGTAGCTCAGAGGCAGAGCACCCCTGGGTTCAATTCCCAGTACTGGGAAGAAAGAAAAAAGTGTGTTGAAATAGAAAATGTAAAATTAGACTAGCCGGCAGATGGCACAGAAAATAAACCAGTAAATTATCTAGCTTAGAATCTGAACATTTTAGCAGTCCCTTGTCAAAATTTCAAAAATCAACCAGGCATGGTCCCTAATGCCTATAATCCCAGCTAGTCAGGAAGGTGAGGGAGGAGGATCTCAAGTTTGGGTTCAAGCCTCCACAATTTAGGAAGGTCCTTTCTCAAAATTAAACATAGAAAGGGCTAAAGATGTACTTATGGTACAGCCTAGTATGTGTGATGCCCCGAGTTGAATTCCCAGTATGGCAAAAATAAAAATAAAAAATTTCAAAATCACGTGTACTATAATTGTTGCAATTGTGTAACATAGGGATTTGCTTAGCCTGAATGCCCTTAAAGAGGAAGAGATTATTTCAGTTAATAAGACCCGCTGAGATCAAGTTTATTAAATTCAGTATAGACTGAATACAGGGAAGTTTAATGTGACTGAGGTAATTTTAAACTCCTAGTTACTCATTAGGAAATCCAGGATATATGACAAGCAAATAAAAAACAAAACCAATTTGGCCCTTCACCCTCTATGGAACAAGAGAAAATATTATGCATAAGTGATTCCAGATACTAGTACAGTTGGTTTTAGTGACAATATTTTCTAATTCAAAATAGTGTAGAACTTGAGGTAAGTTGGCTTGCATTTTTAAAATTTTTCATTTATTTTTGTTGTTGCTGGGGGTTGAGCCCAGGGGCGCTCTTCCACGGAGCCACATCCCCAGTTTTCTTTCTCTCTCTCTCTCTCTCTCTTTTTTTGAGGCAAGGTCTCGCTAAGTTGCCAAGATGCTGAGGCTGGCCTCGAAGTCGCCATCCTCCTGCTTCAGCCTCCTGAGTCACTGGGGTTACAGGCGTGCGCCACCGTGCCCAGCTGTCGTCTAGTACTTGAGGCAGTGAGAGCAAGTATTTAAAATTTGTTTTGTATCTGAAGCACCATCCTTCTGTCGCTGTTCTGATCAACTCGGATTTCCCGCACAGCTGCCCTAACTCGGGGGTGTTCCGAGGTTCCTGTCATCCGGCCTTTTTTAAATAGAAGTCCAGCTGCAGGTCTCAAAAGCCCACAGCCCCGACAAGGCGGGAGGTCCACTCCTCTGCTAAGCCGGCGCCGACGGCCCGCACGCCGCCTCGGGCAGCCTCGGCTCGCCGGCGAGGGTGTGGCGAGGTGCGGGGTGAGAAGCGGCCTCGCTCCAGCCGGGTTCCGCGAGGGCCGGGCTCCGCGGCCGTCACCGCGCAGCCGGCGGTGGGAAGGGCGGCGAGTTCCGACCACTTTCCCAAGCAGGCGGGGACCCGGCCGCCGCTTCCCGCACCGCCTCGGCTCGGAGCCCCCTCCTCGCCTTCCCGAGCCCGCCGCCTCCCGGGGCCCGCGCGCGAGCGTGGCTCCCGGCGCCGCGTCCCGCCCTCCCCCGCCCGGCGCCGCGCGCCTGCGCGCAGGCTGGGAGGAACTCGGCGTCCCGGCCTCCGCGGGCGGGCGGACGCGCGCGCGCCCGCGGCGAGGGGGCGGCGGCCAGGCGGCGGGAGGCGGGCCGCGCGCGCCGGTGGGAAGCGTCCGGCCGCCACAGCGCCAGCTCCGTCGTAGTCGCTGCCGCCCGGGTCCCGCTCGCCCCTCCTCCCGCCCCCCCCGCCCGCCGCCGCCCGCGCGCATGCGCCGCCGGAGCGCGAGGGTCGGCTTCGGGTGTGTGGTGGCGGCAGAGCGGAGCTGCGAGGCCCGAGAGTCAGAACCTGGGGGAGAGGGATGGTCTCTGCACCCGGGGGAGCCGGAGGAGCCGCCGCCGCTGCCGACGCCACCGCCGCAGCCGCCGCCGCCGCCGCCCCGGCGCCCGCCTCCCGGCGCTGACGGCCTCGTACGAAGCCGGCGAGGGGGAGCCAGCCACCGCGGTCGCCGGCACGCCGCCCAGCATGGTCCGGGAAACCAGGCACCTCTGGGTGGGCAACTTACCGGAGAACGTGCGGGAGGAGAAGATCATCGAGCATTTCAAACGGTGAGTGACACGAGGCCCCGGGCCGCGCTCGCTCCTCGGGCGCCGCTGCCCGCCCGGCCCGTTGCCGGCCCCTCCCCGTGCGCGGAACTGGTGAGCAGGACCCCGGCCAGACCCGCGGCGGGTGCGGGCAGCGCGCGCTGCCCCCGGCCGCTCGGCCCCTTGGCGGCGTTGGGCCTCGGGCCTCGGCGGAGCGGGGCCGCTGCCTCCCCGCCGAGGGGAGCAGGCCGGTGCCCTCGCGTCCGCGGAGGAGCGGCGCTCCGGCGAGCTCGCCCGCAGGGTCGCGTCCTTGCGCCCGGCTCAGGGCTGCGAGTGGCCGCGGCCCGGCGGGAACCCGAGGCCGCCCGACCGCCGCGGCGCCCCGCGTCCCGCAGCAACTCCCGCTCCTCGCGCTCGAGATGTCTGAGTTGGAGAGGGCGGGCTGCGCGGAAGCCGCAGTCCCGGTGGTACCGCGGGGACCTCCTCGGAAGGCTTGCGACTGGAAACCGGCGGAGGGGCCGGGGTTCGCATTTTGCGGGCTCGGCGCCGGAGGCCGTCCGAAGTTGAGTCGCCGAGCCTCTTGGGCACCTGGGGTGGCGGACCCAGCGGCCGAGCGCCGCGGGCAAGGCTCGGCGGGCACCTCCCGCGCCGCCTCGGCCTTGTGACCCGGCGGCCTTTCCAGAGTCCTGTCTCCACCCCGAATTCGCTGGCCAAGGGGCTCGAAGCCGCACGCCCTTCAGGTCAGGCGTGATGGTTCCACGCTCCGCGAACGCATTCTGCCTGGAGACGGGGGGTGCACGCTGCTCCGGACGCACCTTACTCTGCAGCGGCGCCGGCGCTTGTTTTCTTTGTGGAGTGCGTGTGTCCCCTCAGTGTGGGAGGCCTCGGGTGGGATGCTCCTGAAAAGGACGCTGCGCTCGGACCTGGCGCGCGCCGAGGACCCTGCCGGTCTGCGTCGTCCTAGGAAACGACTGTTGCTACCGGTGTTCGCGACCCCGAAAGGTTCCAAGTTTGGTTCACTCTCGATTCCTCCTACTATCTAGTGAGTGAGGGAAATTGTGGGGCGTCCTGATTAGTGAGTGAGTCACCATGGGAAAAATAGGTTGCGTCGCTCGTTCCGGAGCCGCTTGGATGAGGAAATGGAAGCAGCGGCCGCAGAGCTCCTCTTTTAGATGGAGGGCCATTGATTGTGTTGGCGGTTACTGTTACCGGGGCATCAAATCGCCGCTGGGGCGCGCGTGTGCGCGCGTCCGCGTGTGAAAAGGAGCCGGGCACACAGAGGCCATTCATAACCTGCTAAGCGGAGCTCGCAGGCCTGGGGGAGGTGCGCTCCCCGGGACTCCCGGTGTTTACTACGCTGTGCCTGAGAAACCGGCCAGGGGGGTCGGGAGCAGAAACTCGCCTCCGTGCCCCGCGGTGAGGGAGCCTGCGGGCTGGAGCGGGTAGCAGATGGGAACTTTCCTGCTGCTGCTCCACCCCTTACCCGCCCCCGCCTCCGTTATCGTCAGTGTTTTGGTGGAAAAAAAATCTAGGTGCGGATGATGGGAGTGGAAAACCCGCGAGCTGTGCTCCCCTTAATCTCCTGGTGCGCTCTCTCTGAAGGCCCCTGCATGGGAAATTCATAGGCACCGACGTGCAGACACGTGCACTGCAGCATTCGCTCTGCTCCCGGTCAGGGGCCCGACGTGTCATTTTGTGTTAGGCAGAGTTCAGAGGCATTGCGTGCCTCTGGCGGGGAGTCTGACCCTCTGCAAGATGTGAGGGGCTGGGGCGAGCCCCGAGGAAGGAGTCCAGGGCAGTTCTGCAGGCTCTGAGTGGATGGCTGCGGTCCGGCTCCTGTGAATGACTTTCTAAAATGGCGGCCGGGACCCACTTCTGTGGGAATCGGCAGCGCCGATCGCAGGATGCACGGAGGGAGGCGGCGAGGACGCGGGCGCGGGGGAGCGGCGTGCGGGGCCGCCCCGCCGTGCGCCTGGCTCGCGCGCGCCGAGGAAGGGCTTGCCCATTGTACACCGAGAGCGGATGCTACGACAGAAGCAGGGTTTATTTTAGAATTAAGCTGAACGCGTCTCTGAATCGCCTTTATTTTAAAGGCGACTTTTTAAAATTTTAAATGGGTTTATTTCATTTGAATGGGCAGTACTTTTTAGTGGGTTCAGGGAGTCTAAAAAGGTATGTAAGAGACGAATCACCCCTTCACCCTTGACCCTGGAATTCCCGGTTCTCATACCTCCCGCCCCCAAAACAGGTAATCTCTATTTCTGGTTTCTTGTTTATCTTTCTGCGCTTACGAGAAATCTTCTCACCGATCCAGCTGTGGAGCTAAAGGGACCAGCCTTTTATCTCTTGTAGAATATGTTTTGTAAAACGTGTGATTGCTACTGGGAGGGAAAACGAAATACCAGAGTGCTGGCTCTGCAAGGAAACTTAATGATGTTCACCTCTGGCGCTCCGTAGAAATCCTAATGAGAAAACCCAACAATACCTACGTTAAACTAATCTTGGGTTAGCTCAGTGTTAGTGCACTTGCCTAGCATGTGTGACGTTCTGGGTTAGGTCCCCAGTACCACAGAAAAGAAAACGCCCCCACCCCCCCCAAAAAATAAGCCACAAAAACTGAAGCTTAAGTGCCTGCTTCTACCCTTTTCCCTAGCTGATTGCAACATTAACTAATAACTGTTTTACAGGATTAAGAGGTGTACACTGGGAATACATTATATAAAAGGTTTTCAAGATGAATGTTCTCTTTAACAGTGACTAGGCTTTTGCCATTTAAGTATTTGGATTAAACACACACACACACACACACACACACACACACACACACACACACACACACCCACACCCACCCACCCCCTAATAAACCAAACAGTTGTGGAGACAGGACAGTTTAGACACATTTAAAAAGGGGGGTCGTCATTTTTTTTTTTTTTTCCATTTTTTATTTTGATCAGTGTTTTTGGTGGACAATAGATGGGTGGAAGGATACTGGATTGGCTTTTTTCCCTCTGTGCCAAAGAAAGACCAAACCCTTAAAACATAAGAGCAATTTTCACCCCATTTGTGTACAGTGAATCAAAATGCAGTCTGTAAAAAATAAAAGAGCAATTTTCAAAATTTGGCTTTACCTTCATGCATAATAATAAATCTTTTGTGCTCATTCTTTTTACAGCTTTCCATTTGCTGAATTTAAAAAAATTAAGCGAGGGAGGACTATTTCTGAATCGGTTTTAGTTAACAAAGATTCATTACAGGGGCACAATGGAGAAAGCCCTTTCCTTTGTATGTTAGCTGGGTTGAAGGGGGAAGGGAGGAATCACACAACAATTGGTTGCTGTCTTTTAGTTGTAAGAGAGAGGTGTGTGCAAAGGCCATCCTTGAATTAGAATGAACAAAGGAGTAGGATCCTTTAAAGATCTAAAGATTTTTTGTGCCTTATTTTCAGATTAGGTTCTTTCCAACACCCCCACCCCTAGTTTTACACATAAGTTAAATGTCATGCAAAGGTTGACTGAGGTAAATCTACCCATGAAATTTTGTCAAGAGTGAGACCCATTTAAATATGCTTTGCTTTTGGCAATTTTAATGTTTTATCATGCTGGGTACTGTAGTGCATGCCTGTAGTCCCTCACTCCAGAGGAAGTTTGAGGTCCTGTCTCCAAAAAAAAAAAAAAAAAGGTGGGGGGTCTGGGGACTAAGCCCAGTAGTAGAGCATCCCTGGGATCAAGAGGGGGAAAAGAGTTTTATCACAATGATTTTTCCTGAGTTTAAATAGTTGGAATAAATGTTACATTTATTTAAATATCTTTACTTTTTGGACACAATGTAGAATAATAAGGAAGAGTTTCCTTGTCCTTTATAACTAGAGATATTTTTAGACTTAAACAAATTTTACTTATAATAGCCTACATCATTGCTGCATTCAACACCATATGGTTTCTATGAAACGACCTCTGATTTTGAATATTTTGAATATCTGTTTTCATGATAGGCTTTTGCGTATTTTAAAAATAGCACAAAAAAATCAGTTATGCTGAATGCCTTGGTGCTGGCCTGTTAATCACAGCTCAGGAACCTGAGGCAGGAGTATCCCAATTTTAATGTCGACCTCATCAGTTCAGCAAGGTCTCAAGCAACTTAGCAAACCCTGTCTCAAAAAAAAAAAAAAAAAAAAAAAAAAAAAAAAAAAAAAGATATAACTCAGAGGTAAAGCACCTCTGGATTCAATTCCCAGTATAAAAAAAAAAAAGCAACATTGGAAGACAGTTTAGGCCTCATTGCAAGAAAGAGTGATGGCATTCAACTTGTGTATGGGTAATTTTTTCCAGATACCTTTGTTGTAAATTCTTGGTTGTAAAAACTTGGTTGCTTGGGTTGCGTTGTTTGGTATGTTTATAAAATATTTCAGGCTTGAATTATGAGACATTTTTAATTCTGTGAACACTAATACTTTGGGAAGATTTACACAGAAGTTATAAAGATAGTGGTGATGTGAGTGAAGCCTTTTCCAAATGGTCTTTCAAGTCATTTTCTTCTTAATTTAAAGGGTTGTTTCTTTACTTTTTGTTTTGGCAGTGATAGGGATGGAACCTGGGGCCATGTGCATACTAAGCAAGTGCTCTACTCCTATCCAGCGTTGTTGCTTAAATTTAAAAAAAACATGTGGAAACCAAATGTTAATTATTTCATTAGAACCCATGTAATTTTTGAGTGATATCTAGCTGGTTTTTAGTATGTGGAAATATGCTTTCCAATGAAGAAGAGATGTTCTTGGTATAAAGCATTCCAGTATTCAGATTGTACCCATACATGGGTCCCTGTCTGCCAAGTTGAAAATATCACGTGTTCTAAAAAAACCACAGTGAAATAGCTGTATAAAGTCCTAACTTAAATTTAGTGAATCTTTGGATGTAATTACTTAGGATTTAATTTTGAGTATAGAAATGAATAGATCTCTAGTATGTTTAAGAATTTCTATTACATAAGAAACTGCTCACATCTTTACAGCTTTGGAATATGTGTCGGAAATTCAAACAGAAAACACTCTTTCTTCACCTGTGTACCCAATACTAGACTTAGTCTAACTTCCTTTGTTTCCTTATATTAGTTTCTGAGAACATTGACAAACTGAAATTTCTCCAATTATACTTTGTATTGACCTTTAAGTTCTTACCATGTTTACACGTAGTATATGTACTTCTTTCAATGTAATTCATTTATGGTTTCTTTGATTCTTAAAATTATTTGACTCAGCAGTTTTTTGACAGTGATCTTATATTATTCCTTTGATTTAAAAACATACACATATTCTTCTTCAGAACATTATGTATTTTGTAAAAATGCATTTGACATGCATGACTTGTCTCTAAAAATGTTTGTTTGTTTGTTTTTTGCAGTGCTGGGAATTGAACCCAGGGGCACTTTGCCACTGAGCTACATCCCCAGCCCTTTTTATTTTTTGTTTCCAATCAGCGTCTTGCTTACTTGCCCAGGCAGGCCTTGAACTTGTGACCCTCTTGCTTCAGGCTCTCAAGTAGCTAGGATTACAGGTGTGCCACCATGCCTGATGGGATTCTATAATTCATAAATCAATAAATTGGTAGGTAGCAGACATTTTTTTGATTCGCCCATTCATTTTTTAAAATTATGCTATCTTCAGTAAAGGCTCTTTTGCATTCAAGGTTATTTAAAAGTTACCTTGGATTAAAAGAATGAAGATAAAAGAACACTTTATTACTTTATTATATCAAAAGAATGTTCGAGTCTTCAGTGGAGACTGTTACCACTTATAAGAATTCAGGAGGAAGCACTAAACTTGAGTGGGAAAATATCATATCTTTATTTATTTACCTCTTATTGACATTTAGTGTTTCCTTCAAATGTGGTGCAGGGAAGAACAACAGCATGGTAGTTGGTTTACAGATGTCAAATATTTTAAAACTGTGTGTTCACATATGTACCAATGCATGAGAATTTTTTTCTAACCTCTACATTTTCATGTTTGTAAATCCCTTCTCAGGCAACCAACATGGTAGGTAGTTATAGGCAAGCACCACCGCACCCTGTGCGTCATTATTTATCCTCATCACAACTTGGAAAAATTATCGTAATATGAGATCTGGTGCTATATGCTTTTATTTAATGCATGCATAGAGTGCGTGTTTGTGTATGTATATTACGGTATCACTAATTTGTACTTCAAATGTGTTTTAAAAATTCTGACTTGTAGAATTTGAATGTATGCAGAAGTAGATCAAATAGTAAAGCAACTTAGCAAGACTGTCTCAAAATAAAAAGGGCTGGGGGTGTAGCTCAGTGGTAAAGCACTCCTGGGTTCAATCCACAGTACTTGGAGGGGAGAACCAAAATAGTACATGAATCCCAAGTACCTATGGTTCAGCCCAGCAACCATCAGCATATGACCTGTGGGGACAAACAAAGCAAGGGGAGAGAAAGTTCCATGAGAGTTGGGATGAAAAGATGATCTCGTCTCCGAGAAGATGACATTTGATACATCAGAATGAGAACCAGGTTTACTTTTCTTCTTTCTGTTTTATTACAAAAGAAAAGAAAATTAGAAAGTTAGTTTAGGAACAGGACAAAAAATTCCCAGCTCTCCTCCCCAATTGTTAACATAAAAGTCACATTTGCTTTGTTACTGCCCACTCCCCTGTCCCCCTTTTTCCCCCCATTTTGGTGGTACTGGTGATTGAACCCAGATGCCCTCTACCACTGAGTCATACCTCTAGTCCTTTTAATTTAATTTAATTTAATTTTATTTTTTATTTTTTTGCGGTGCTGGGGATTGAACCCAGGGCCTCATGCTTGCGAGACAAGCACTGTACCAACTGAGCTATATCCCCAGACCTTAATTTTATTTTGAGATAGGATCTTGCTTAGTTGCTGAGACTGGTCTCTAGTTTGCAATCCTCCTGTCCCATTCTCCTGGGTTGCTGGTATGACAGACCTGGGTCACTGCACCCGGCTAAGTGCTTATTTGCTTTGATGCCCAGATCATCTGAATTTGACTCCACAGGAGAGCCTTTACTAGCTACTGTAGTTGAGCTTGGTGGTAGCACCTGTAGTCCCAGGTTCTTGGGAGGCTGAGGCAGGATGATCACTTGAACCCAGGAGTTGCAGTTTTCAGGCCAGCCAGGGCAACATAGTGAGGAGCCCCCCTCTCCTCCCAATAAATAAATAAATAGCTACTGTGTTTCCATCATTCTGTTGAAACTGATTTCTGACTCAACAAAGGCTTATTTTGTACTTTCTCTGTCCCTGTTCTGAATCAGACATTTCTTCAAGAAGCCCTGGTCCCTTTTAGTTTAATTATTAATTATTTAGAAACCAAAATCTGAGCGCTTTGGTTTTGGCCATTGCTGCAGAGCTGAGGTGTGTGTCTTGGTGTCCGTGTCTATATACACATGAACATGCCTCTATGTCATATTTTAAAACTGTGGGCTCACAAATGTTCTAATACATGAGTATTTTTCTAACCTCCCATTTTCATATTTATAAATTCCTTCTCAGACAAGAAACCTGATTTCCATTATTCATGATTTACTTATTTGCTCAGTTACATGTTCCATGTGAGTAATATCCTAACTACTGCTTCCCCTTCTTCTGCCTCTGGTGACATTGCCTCTGTTGTCTCTGCATGTCCTCCTTCCTTCTCAACTACTCTTCTTCCTTGGAAACCAACATGGGAGGAGGGCAAGGCAGGGAAGGGAAGGTGGGACTGAAAATGATCTGCCTGTTTTTGCCCCCCTCTTTTTTTCCCCCCATAGGAGACAACTTGCTGCTATTGCCATTTTAAAGCAGGTTTGGGACCACCTCATTCTTAAAATTGTAGTTTTGGTTTTACTTGGATCACTAACTCCCTGTGGGGTATGAGCTTAATCACTGGATCAGTCTGAGCTTTATCATACATGAGTCATGGGAGAGGTGGTAATGACAGAGATAGAGTTTGCCCTTTTTTATTTTTTGAGACAGGATCTTGCTGAGTTGTTTAGAGCCTCACTAGGTTGCTGAGGCTGGCTTTGAATTTTCTGTCTTCCTTATACTCTAGAGCTGCCAGATTTACAGGCCTGTTCCTCTAGGCTCAGAGAGTGAGTTCATTTCTTAGGAATAATACTAGGAGTCATTTTTCCAAGTATTTGGGTGTCAGCCCTCACTTTGTGTGGTATGTCAGCAAAATATTGCCCTGACCCTACCTCTGCAAACTTTATTGGTGATTTTTTTTTCCTTCTCATCTTCACTGTTACTGGCTTCCTTAAGTAATCACGATACCCTGTTCCAGCTGTGCATGGTGGAGCTCACCTGCAATCTTCGCTACTCAAGAGGCCGAGGCAGGAGGATCTCAAGTTCGAGGCCAGCCTGAGCAATTTCCCAAGACCCTGGCTAAAAATAAAATTTAAAAAGGAGCTGGGGAGTGCATGAGGGCCTGGGTTCAGTCCTCACTACTCCAAAACACATCTGTTCATTGATATAAGCCCCAGTATGCCAGAGTTTGTATAACTTTTATTATTATTATATTATTATTATTGTTTTGCAGCATTAGGTATTGACCCCAGGGCTTCACATATGCCAGGCAACTGCTCTACCACTTATTTTGAGACAGGGTTTTTGCTGAATTGCCCAGTGTGCCTTTGAACTTTTAGCATCCTCTTTTGTCTCAGCCTCCTGAGTCTCTTGGGATTATAGGTGTGTGCCACCTTGCATGGATATCCCTTAATTTAAAAAATGATAAATGTGTTTTGTTACACTAATCAAAGGCATGTAAGGACTTGTTCTTATATGTCCCTTCTACCTTATTATGAAGTAATGCTTTTCCAGAGTTGGTTTAGAAATTTTTTTTTTTTTTACACAGATCAGTCCTTTTCAGCATAAGTTTGTTTTGTCATTCTAAAGAGAAGGTATACGAAAGGAACTTTGATTACAGCTTTGAATCTCGGGGTTGTGACATTTAATTTCCTTTATGTTGAATTTATTTGAAATTTGTTTTAAAATGATTTTGAGAGAATTTCTTCTTAAACTTTTCATTTTTAGAGAAAGCTTTTTGTTTGAGAGATAAAACTAGGCAGGTTAAAATGTTGACTGGAGAGGTTTAATATTTAATGATAATTAACATCACGGCATAGAATCTAGTGACTTAGTTTTAATTTGATGAAGTTAATTTTGTCCAAGTTTATTTAGAAGTATATTTATTAGTTTCATAAACAACATTGGAATTGAGTTGAGAAAAGCCAAAGACTCAAAGATAGAAGAGTGATGAGGAAGAACCTTATTTTCTTAACTGGAAGTAGAGGTAGTTGTCCAAGATCTTAGAAAAATATTTCTAGTGAACTGGAGATGGAGGAGCATGCCTATAATCACCAGGACTGAGGAGCTGAGGCAGGAGGATCACAAGTTCAAGGGCGAGCCTCAGCAATTAGGGAGGCCCCTTCTCAAAAAATAAAAAGGACCAGGGATATAGCTCAGTGGTAGAGCACCCTTGGGCTCAGTCCTCAGTATTTTCCCCCTAAATGTGTGTGTGTGTGTGTGTGTGTGTGTGTGTGTGTGTGTGTGTGTGTAGAGAGAGATATGAAAAGAATATGGAATTTATATATATTTTTAAAAGGTAGGATCACATATTTGTCTTGATTTTCTTCTGTCCAAGCAATGTGTTGTGAAATAAGGATAAATCGTAAGTGCAGTGAAAACCTAGATGTATTCCTAAATTTTAATTTAAAAAATTACTATTTGAGTAAAAATAGGTATTAAGAATAGAGATTAATTTCCTTTTAGCAGTTGTAGTGTCAGTATTGTCCTGGTAAACAAGTAGAAAGCCCCTTTCCAAGAGCTCTTTCCATTTGTACAAGGGACCCTTTTCGCTGCGGAGTTATGCTGACTTGTGGTTGGTGTCCTTGACTTCCGCCACGTCAGCTTTGTTTCTGCACCTGCACCTTCCCCTTTTTGATCAACTTGCCTTGCACCTTCTTGCTTTGTCTGATTTCTTTGTTTACTGCAGTTGCTTTAAGAAATGGTTAATGTTGTCTGAGCATTCTGTGTGATCACAGAACGTTGGGAGTTTTTTCTCTTCAAAATTGGCCAGTCCTTACAGTAGTGCACACTTGTAATCCCAGCTATTTGGGTGGCTGAAGCAGGAGGATAGCAAGTTCCAGGTCAACCTGGGTAACTTAGTAAGATCCTATCTAAAAATAAAAAGGTCTGGGGATATAGTTTAGTAGTACAGTGTCCCTGGATTCAATACTAGTATCAGGCAAAACAAAACAAATTTGCTGATCTTTCACAGGTTAGTTAAGGATTATCCTTTTTGTTAAAAGCTAATTTTACTTTAATGGCTTCTTAATAGATTGCTGTAAAATAGCACATTTATATGTGTGTATAAATAATATGTACCTCACTGAAGTAATAATTCCAAAAAAATGTATCATTTAGAGCCTTACTGAAAATAGGTGTACTTTCTCAAGAGTTGTAAGCATCAAATTTTCATGTACAGAAATCTAGGCAATCACTATGAATTCAGAAAAATGGTCTTCAATAAAAATAGTTTTGTTGGTTGAATTAAGCTTATCTTCAGTTTTCAAGTTTTCTAATCTTTTCTAATTAAAACCAGTAGTTTTTCATAATAAAACGTAATTTGGGGCTGGGGATCTAGCTCAGTGGTGTAGAGCAATGCCATGTATCCTATGACGGAGAACCTGAGTTCCTGGGGAGGGTGGGAGGATCACAGTGGCCTGCTAGTCCAGGAACATGGATAAATAGAGTGCTTATCAGGTATGTGATAAATAATGTGTAAAATGAGGGCTGGGCTGCAGCTCAGTGGCAGAGCGCTTTCCTAGCATGTGAAGCACTGGATTCCATCCTTAGCATCACATAAAAATAAACAAATAAAATAAAGGCATTCTGTCCATCTACAACTACAAAAAAAATTTAAGAAAAAGCCAATATGTAAATGAATTTACCTTTAGAAATGAGGCTCTGGTACATGTTACAGACGTGGGTGGACCTTGATGGGCATTATAATTGTTTCCTTTTTTGGGGAGGAGGTGGTGCAGGCTGTTCGGGAAGTTGCTATGAGCATTTCTGTATGTAATTAAAAAAAATTTTTTTTTTAGTTGTCAATGAATCTTTATTTTATTTTTATTTATATGTGGTGCTGAGGATCAAACCCAGTGCCTCACACATGCTAGGCAAGTGCTTGACCACTGAGCCACAACTCCAGCCTCTGTATGTAATGTTTATGTGGTCATGTTTTAAGTTCTTTTTGAGTATTTACCTAGGAGTGGAATTGCTGGGTTTTATGCATTAATTCTTTGTTCATTTATTTATTTTTTGGTGTGCTGGGGTGAATCTAGATCCTAGCACTTAAGGAGCTTCACTGCTGAACTACATCTCCAACCTCTAACATTTTGAGGAACTGACATGTCTTTTCCAGAGTGACTTCATTGTATGAGGGTTCACGTGTCTCTTCCTCATCTCTTGGTATTGCCTTTTTTTTTTTTTTTTTTTTTTTTTTAAGCCATCTTAGTAGGTATGAAGTGATATCTGTCTGTGTGTGTGTGTGTGTGTGTGTGTGTGTGTGTGTGTGTGTGTGTATACACACCCACTGTACTGGGAATTGAACCTAGAGATGCTCTAGCACTGAGCTGTATTCCCAGCCCCTTTTGTTTATTTTCAATTTTGAGTCAAGGTCTCACTAAGTTGCCAGGCCTGGCTTGGAACTTGTAGTCCTCCTTCCACCTCACCTGGCTCACTGTGGTTTTGATTTTTATTTTCCCAATCACTAATTTCATGTAGCATCTTTCATGTGTTTATTGTTCATTTGTATGTCATTGGAGAAATGTCTATTTGTATTTGTTGCCCATTTGTAAAATTGGATTGTTTTCATTGTTGAGTTGTAAAAGAATTCCTTATTATATACATAATTTGCAAATATTTTCTTCCATTCTGTGGGTTTATGTCTATGTGCAATACATGTCTTTGGATAGAATAGTCATTAACTGATTTGTTACTGTTATTGCTAACTATTTAAATTTATCTTAGAGGACTAGGGGTATAGTTCAGTGATAGAGCATAGCACCAGAAAAAGTAAAGAAAAAGAGATCTTAGTTGTAGATGGACCCAATAACTTTATTTATTTAGTATTTTTTATGGAGTGCTGAGGATAGAACCCAGTACCTCACACATGCAAGCTCTCTACTACTGAGCCACAACCCCAACCCTAGAAAAAGAAATCTTTGACTTGCTAGATCATTGTTAAAACTTAAGTTTTACCTTTAGTTTTAATGTATTTTAATTGATAAGAGACAAGACATTGTAAATATCACTATCTTTGATTTTGTTCAAATAATAGGAATCTTGTGATCTAAGTATATGATTCTGAGTTATAGCTGCCTTTAGTGTTTTGAAATGTGTATCAGCAATTTTAATAAAGTAACAAATAAAGTAATATCTGAAACTATTATGTTGATGACAAGTAATAGCTTTGATTAACTTTAAGAGATTGAGAATTGTACATGTAAAAATCATTAAAATAATTTTACCATAATAATTTTTTTCTAAAAAATATTTATCTGTGATGATATAAAAACAGTGTACCCAACTCTAATTTAAATGCTGTTAAAATACATTATTATTATTGGTACCTGGGATTGAACCCAGTGGGGCTTACCCACTGACCCACATCCCCAGTCCTTTTTTATATTTTACTTAGAGTCAGAGTCTCACTGAGTTGCTGAGACTGGCTTTGAACTTATGATCCTCCTGTTTCAGTCTCCTGAGCCGCTGGGAGTACAGTGTGCCCGTCCTAACCATTATTTAAATTGGGTGTGTGACCCACCATTTGACACAGCTATCCCATTCTCTGGTTTATACCCAAAGGACTTAAAAACATACTACAGCGACGCAGGCACATCAATGTTCATAGCTTCTCTATTCACAATAGCTGGATTGTAGAACCAACCAGGATACCCTTCAATTGATGAATAGATGAAGAAACTGTGGTATATGTATACAATGAAATATTACTCAGCCATAAAGAAGAATAAAATTATGGCATTTGCTGGTAAATGGATGGAGTTGGAGAATATCATGCTAAGTGAAATAGGCCAAGCCCCCAAAAACCAAAGACTGAATGTTTTCTCTAATAAGTGGATGACGATACATAATGGGGGATGGCGGGGGGAAGAATGAAGGAACTTTGGATGATGTAGAAGAAAATGGGGTGGGAGAGGGTGGGGGAAGGAAAGATGGTAGAATGAGACAGACAGTATTACCCTATGTGTATGTATGATTACATGAATGTTGCAAATTTACATTGTGTACAACCACAGAAATGAAAATTACAACCCATTCATGTACAGTGAATCAAAATGCAGTCTGTAAAAATAAAAATTTAAATTAAAAAAAATTGGGTGTGTGGTGGCAATTGCCTGTAGTCCCAGTTATTTAGGAAGTTGGAGGCAGCCTGGGCAGCATGGGGAGGCCCTGTTTTAAAGAAAGAAAGAGAAAGGGGGGGTGGGAGGAAGAGGGAGAGAGAGAGAGGAGAGAAGAAAGAAGAGAGAAAGAAAGAAAGGAAAGAAAGAAAGAAAATACATTAAAAAAAGATTTTTTTTTTCTTGGAAGTCGTCCTTTTTGCATACTTGAAGTGATCCCAGTCACTGAAGTAGGAAGTAAAGATGTGGGGCTGATGGTGTTGCTCAATGATAGAATGCTTGCTTAACAGGAGAAGGCCCTCCCTGGTTTCCAGCAGTGCACGCATAAATAAACAAACAAACAAATGTCTGACACAGGGGGAAATCAGTGTTTTGGTCTAAATATAACACCAAGTGGTTGATTTACAAATTAGTAACTCAAAAAATGTTTTGCTATAAAAGGGGAATACAAGTGTTGATGTTCCTGCATTATTCCAGATAGATTGGTTACAGTGGGTACATTTATGACCTGAGTTCAAAGAGAAATAGTGCCATGGGGTGGCCCACACATGTAATCCCAGCTACGGGGAGGCTGAGGCAGGCGAGTGACAAGTTTCAGACCAGCCTGGGCAGGTTTTTTTTGTTGTTTTTTTTTTTTCTGGATTTGAGCCCAGGGGTGCTTAACCACTGAGCAACATCCCCAACCTTTTAAAAATTTAATTTAATTTAGAGATAGGGTCTCACTGGTTACTCAGGCCTCACTAAGTTGCTGAGGCTGGGTTTGAGCTCAGCATCCTTCTGCCTCGGCCTCCTAAACTGCCTGGGCAAGCACAAGGCCCTGGGTTCAGTCCCCAAAAACAAAAACAAAAAAACAAAAAAACCAAAACACACACAGCGGCTGGAGAGATAGCTCAGTTGGTAGCGTGCTTGCCTCGTAAGCACAGGCCCTGGGTTGATCCCCAGCACTGCAAAACAAACACCACACACACCCACACCCACACATGCACACGCACACCACACCCACCCCTATAATCCCAAGCAATTTAGCGAGGGGCCTGAGTAACTCAGTGAGTACTCTACCAACTGAGCTGTATCCTTAGCCCCGCCTGGCAATTTTAAGGAGACATTGTCTTAAAATAGAATGTAAAAAGGAACAAGGGATGTATCCTAGGTTTAGTCCCCAGTACCAAAATGAATGAATGAATGAATGAGAAGAGTGATTTTATTTTTTTTTCCAGGTTGAATCCAGGCCTCCTTCATGGTACCCCTGCTGAGCTATATGCCCAGCCCTTTTTAAAAATTCTATTTTGAGACAGGGGCTTGCAGAACTGCCCAGGTTGGCAGTTCTCCTGCCTCAGCCTCCAGAGTAGCCTGTATCAAGTAGCTGGGATTGCAGGTGTGCATGTCACTCCTCTGGATCCTTTGACTCTCCTCCGCCCCCAGAGGTGCTAGGAATGGAACCCAGGGCCTTGCATAGGCAAGCACCCTACCACCGAACTATACCCCAGCTCCCATCATTTGCTTTCAAATGACGAATAATTTGATGATCATGGGATATAGAAGGATAGAAAATACAGTACACAAATAAATTGGTATTTTGATAATTTTTCTTTTCTTTTTAGTATGGAGGATTAACCCAGGGTGCTCTACCACTGAGCTATATTCCCTAGCCCATGATAAAAGTAGGTTACTCTTGGAAAGTGATTTCAGATAAAGGATAAAAGATTATCCTTTATCTGAAATGCTTGAAATGAGAAGTGTTTCAGATTCATAGTTACATAGTTTATAATATTTACATAGGCTTTACCTTTTAAACAGTCCTAATCCAAAATTCCCAAAATGGTCGGAAATCTAAAATTTTGAGTGCTGAGGTGACATTCAGCCTGAATTGGATTTAGGTGGGTGGGTGGCTAGGTTAATTGCATGCATCTTCAAAGGAATATTTACTCCGCTCATCACAATTCTATTATGCTTCCTTGCATAGCAGAATTTTGAAACCTTGAGAACCTCGGAAGAAGGAATCTTTTTACCTGGAAATAGAGCAGTAATGTTAGCTATGATGAAGAATTCAGATCTGATCCCACACCTCCACATCCATGCTGGAACTGAACCCAGGGTCTTGTGCATGCTAGGCAAGGGCTCTACCATTGAGCTATATTCCCCAGTCCCTGAGATGTGATCTTTTAACTCTAGGATTAACTGGAAATAGGAATTCAATGTAGAAGTTGGAATGTGTTGTTTTCTCAGTGGGGAGTAGTTTTGTTGTGGTGTTTCAAGAATGACTCAGGGAGGATTGTTCTCTGAAGTAGGAGGAGTTGTGTGCAAATGAAGTATGTGGCAGTTCATTGCTGTTGCTTATTAGTAGGTCAGACGCAAAAGTGGGAATTAAAATTACTCTTGTATTCCCGTTGATAACTCTGTGCGTGAAAGTCGAATGCAGTCCCTTCTGGAAAGAAGGGGTATTGAGAAAATTCGTTGGGCTTTAGTATACTAATGATCTTTGTGAAAGTGATCATGTTTTGAAATTAATGGAGTGACTTTCTTGTGGAGTTGTTGGAAACAGTTTTGAACCAGGAAGAGGTCTTTTTCACTGTCAGAAAACTGAAAATTGTAAATAAGTTCTGTGAGGCTAAGTGATCTTTGTTCTGCTCCCCATGTTAAATGCCTAGAACATCTTTTTTTTTTTTTTTTTGCTGAAGTGGTGGCGGCGGTGGTGGTAATAGGGATTGAACTGCTGAGTTATGTTTCCAGTTCTTTTAAAATTTTTTTAATTTTTATTATTTTGAGACAGGGTCTTGCTTAGTTGCTGAGCTGACCTTGAATGTGGCCATCCTACCCTCATTATTTCACGTCACTGGAATTAGAGAATGTGCCACTGTGCCTGGTTCCCTTGAAAATACATGAGTACAGTTGGTCCTCCTTAACAATCATGCACAGATTAAAAATATTTGGAAAAAATACATCATTGTGCATGCACACAGACTCTATGCCTTGTCATTATTCCCTAAGCAATATAATGTAACAACTTATTTGGGGGAATTGAGGTTGGGGGGTGTGGGGGTGCTGGTGCTGGGGTGCCAACCCAGGACCTCATGCATGCTAAGCATGTTCTCTACCACTGAGCTACAGCCCAGTCTCCCAGTATAACAACTATTTACAAAGCAGTAGCATTGAATTAGGCATTTAAAAGTAATTTTTAGAGTGGTTTAAAGTATAATGGGAACATTATCTTTTCAGGAAGTTGAGGAAGGTGGATTGCTTGTGCCCAGGAATTATGGGCCAGTTGGAGCAACATAGGGGAAACCCTATCTCTTAAAAAAAAAAAAAAAAAACAAAGTATATGGGAAGATATATGTATGGGATATTCAATTGTTTACCATTTTATAGAAAAGACTTGAGCTGCTATAAATTTGATATCTGGCCTGGTGGTTGGGCGAGAGAGGGTTTGGTTCTGAACAATCCCCTGTGGATACCAAGAGATGTCTGTATAGAGCAACTTGAAGGGTGTCTGTGGTGTGTGGTGTTTATTGTTAGGGTATTAGGGACTGAACCCAGGGCCTCGTGAATGCTAAGCAAGCAACTATCACTGTCCTCCCCCTGACCTAGCCCTGATAGAGTGTTTGATCAGTTTAATATATTGATGGTGAATGTTTTTTGTGCAATTATAAACTAATTTTAGGCTAAATTTATTTGTTCCCCTCACAGTGCTGGGGATTGAACATGCTTGAACAGATAATTCAACAGAGATGGTTGAACAGATGATTGAACAGAGCCTTGTACATGCTAGGCAAGCACACTACCCCTGAGCTATACCTGTAACTCCTTAATTTAGGTTTTCTTTTTTTCTCCTTCTCTCTTCTCCCTAGGACTTGAAAAACTAGGGTGTAAGCTACATTTCCCTGCCTTTTTAGTTTGTTATTTTGAGGCAGTGTTTTGCTAAGTTGCTCAGGCTGCCTTGGAATTTCCATCCGTCCTGCCTTAGCCTTTTGAGTCACTGGAATTACAGATGTGCACCACTTGCCCCCAGGTCTTGCTCATTTTTAGCTAACAAATGTCAGTAAGGGCTGGAGGTGTAGTTCAGTGGGTAGAGAGCACTTGCCTAGCATTCCTGAAACCCACCCTGGTTCTATACCCAGTACCACACACTACACAAAAGGTAAATGTTTCATCTTGAACACTGAGAAATATTTGAATACTAAAAAAAACTGTTTTTTGGAAAGAGTAGTCAAAAATCAGGCATCACATTTAATGGCCGCTTTTTCTTGGATATAAATTTTAAGTAGATTTTTGTTATTAAAATTTGGGAGTCTCCAGTCTTTATAGATTTGTAATTCTAATCAAGTTCTTTTCAGAGTGTGTTCTCTTTATGTAAAAAATGATAATAACTGAGCCTACCATTGTGGAGAAGGTGTGTTTTGGTTTTGTTTCATGCATATATCTATGCATCAATACTTTGTTCCTCTTACCATTGCATTTAGTTCTTTATTACTTAGGGTTTAAGCCTAATTATTTGTTTTCTTATATTTGGCTGACTTGTTTTGATGGGGAATTGGTTGCTTCTTTCATTTTTCTTTTTTGTATTTTAAGATAAGAGAAAAGTCTGAATTTGGATGTGGTGATAAGGTTACTGTTTGTGGGTGGGGTAAGATATACATATTATTAAATTTATCATTTTGACTACTTTTAAATTTAATTTTATTTTTAATTGGTGCATTATACTTATAGATAATGATGGAATTCATTGTGATTTGTATATGCACATGACATAATTTGATAGACAGTCTCATTACCTGGTTACCCGCCCCCCTTAACCATTTTTAAGTGTATCATTCAGTGGCATTAAACACCGTCACAATGTTGTATAACTTATCATCACTATTTCGAGAACTTTTTCATCATCTCATACAGAAACTATAGTCCTTGAGTTATAACTCCTTGTTCTGGTCTTTTTCCATCTTCTGGTAACCTTTCCTCTATTTTCTATGAAGTTGTTGTTCTAGATAATTGTACATGCATGGAATCATACTCTGTATATGATTTTTTTTTTCACTTAGCATTAATGTTTTCAAGCTTATACATCTAATATGTAGCATGTATAGAACTGCTTTCCTTTTTAGGGTTTAATGTAATGTTCAATTATAAGTACATACCAGATTTTGTTTCTCTATTCATCCATTGATGGATATTGGGTTTTCACTTTCTGGCTCTTAGGAATAGTGACTGCAGTGAACATTGTTGGACACATCTGTTTGAGTCTTAGTTGAAATTGAAAAAAAATTTTTTTTGTACTGGGGATTGAACCCAGGGGCTCTTAACCACTGAGCCACATCCCCAGCCCTTTTTATATTTTATTTAGAGATAGGGTCTTGCTAAGTTGCTTAGGGCCTTACTAAATTGCCGAAGCTGGGCTTTGAACTTGCTGTTCTCCTGCCCCAACCTCCCTGGTCCTTGGGGTTACAGGTGTGTGCAACCACAACTGGCTAATAGTGCTATATTTAAAGGTACTTGTGTCTGCCTTTCTAAATGCAGGATTATAGGTTACATAAAAATATAATTATTAACTTACAATGAAATTTACAGACTTTTCATAAATTTTTTTGGTGATTTCAAATTTTATTTCTCAAATGTACTTCAAAATATAAAAGATGTCCTAACATTTTTTTTGTTCACATTTTTTTGGAATAAAAGTGAGAATGTATAATCTAAGGAAAGGTTTTCCAGGATTTATTAATTTATATGAAAAATAATTTTAATTATACCTAAATTACAAATTTTAAGTTTTAACATCTTGGAATAAGAAAATTAAATAGCAAAAATCCTATTAAAAAGATAGACCATCACAAAGTGTTTATTGCCTTTAAGGATATTTTTTAAGCATCTCATCTTTTCATAAGATCATTGTCATTTAATTAAATAAAAACTGAAATAGTTATGCAGTTTTTACTTTAGTTATGCATAGTTTTTATTTTAATAGAAGTCTTTTAAGATTTTTTTTCCTCTGTGGTCCTGGGATTTTAGGAGGAAGGTTGGGAGGCTCCAATTCGGTCTTGTAATTTACGGTAAATCTAGCAGTGCTGGGGTCTCGAACCCTGGTCTCCAGGGTAGGAGGCAGGCTCTCTACGTGATGAGCTGTATCGCCAGTTCTGGTCCTGGGATTTTAAACAAGGGTGTTTAGTATGCTAGGCAAGCACTCTACCATTGAGCTACACCCCAGCCCGAGAGTTTTAAATCACTTTGATTCTTTTTTTAAATTTATTTCTACTTTTTGGTGCTGGGAATTTAGCCCAGGGGTGTCTATTTCTTCAGCTCCCCAGGGGTGGTCTATGACTGGCTACATCCCCAACTCTATTTTTGATTTTGAGGCAGTATTGCTGAGTTGTGCAGGCTGTCTTGAACTTGTGACCTTCCTGCCTCAGCCTCCTGAGTCACTTGGATTACAGGTGTGCATCACTGTGCCCAGTGGATTCTAACTTGTTTTATTTTGTTTTTGTGGTGCTGGGGATTGAACCCAGGGCCTTGGGCATGCTTGCATGCACTCTACCAACTGAGCTATATCACCAGCCCTGGATTCTAACTTTTTAGAGTATAAAAGTATCCAGAAACTTCTGAGATACTCATTTTTGCTAAGTGAATATGGGTTGAGGGTAGTTTAGGGAATATTATATTTAAGAAACGAGTAATATGGGGTGCAAATACCTATTTCAGTGAGAAAAGTATAAGTGTAAATGAAAGCTATTTTAAAAGTTCCATCCACATTCATACTTAATGTAAATTGTTTATAAGTAAGAAACAACATTTTAAAAACTCATCTTGGAAAATTATTGATGCGCAACAATAACGTTAACTTTTATTTTTTCCAGATATGGCCGCGTGGAAAGTGTCAAAATTCTCCCTAAGAGGGGATCTGAAGGAGGAGTGGCTGCCTTTGTGGATTTTGTGGACATCAAAAGTGCACAGAAAGCTCACAACTCTGTCAACAAAATGGGAGATAGAGACCTACGCACGGATTATAATGAACCAGGCACCATTCCGAGTGCTGCTCGGGGTTTGGATGATACAGTTTCCATAGCATCTCGTAGTAGAGAGGTTTCTGGGTTCAGAGGAGGTGGTGGAGGGCCTGCTTATGGCCCCCCACCATCACTTCATGCACGAGAAGGACGTTATGAGCGGAGACTTGATGGGTAAGTTCCAAGGTTTCTGTAGGCAGGTATTTGTATTTGATGTGGTGAGAAACAGAAACTCATATTTAGGGGCCCCAGATGGATTTAAAGTTTTGGGCATTCTCAATGTTTCCTATTTTGGGTTGGAAACGGAAGTGATTTCTATCCCAGTGGCTGGTTTCTTATGGAATCATAGAGGATATTTCCTGCAGTGGATTGGATACCTACTTCCTGAGATACAAAGTGGCGGAAGATTTCCTGTGGCAGCATCGTTTTTGGAGTTACCTGTCTTCTAGAATTAATTATTCCTTCTTTTGGATAATATTAAGTCCTTCCTTGGATATATCCTTCTACCTGATGGAGTTATTTGGCTATGGGTTTTATGGTCATGCTATTTGGAATATTTCTGGAATATTAAAGCCTACAGATTCTTTTAGAAGTTGATATCTGCTTCTTGGTTTTCACTACGTAAAGTGTACAAATTGGATTGTCGTAAAAGATCTAGCAGACCATAGTGATTCAACCATTTGGATGCTACAAACAATACTTTGACATGGAAATGTGTATTTGGATGAGGAAGAGTGAAGGCAAAGCTTTTTCCATTTTGGATCTACACAATTTCTGTGTTGGAATTATACTCCTTGATGGAATGGGGGAAAATTGAGGACATTCATAAATCCTGGAATATAGCCATTCTTTTCTAATTACTGGAATGTATGGGATGTCATGGTCACAAGATCTGTTAGCCCAGGGGAAGAGGATTACTCTTATTTCTTAAGCAAGTTGCTGTCCAATTAAAGGTACTTTAGCTTTGAACACATGGTGACGATCAGTTGTGGATACAGCAATCAAAATTGACTGGGCCGGATGACTACAAAAGTGAACAATTGGCGAGCAACTGTGTCTTCCTCATTCGTTGGAATTGTAGAGGATCTTTCTCTTCTGCCAGCTGCCTGATTCATACTTAGGGCCGGAGATTTTTATGAATGTGGATCAATTTATAATTGTCTACTATCTCAAGAAAGAAGTCTGGGGGTTTGAGAGTTACAGTTTATCTGGGACTTCTTGGCTTCCTGTGGAATTATTTTGTCTGGTCACTAAGATTTTTTTTTTCTTGTGGTTCATCTAAATATCATTTGACACCCTTGCCCATTAAGAAGGTGGATTACCCCCATAAGAGGGGCCAAAATTGGGGAAGTTATATTCACAATTCTCTCCCTAGATTTAATTGGGATTATAGGTCGTGTTTCCACAGTTGGAAAAGGTTGGTATGTCCTGACCTGTGTATATTAGCCCCTCTCCTAACCCAAGTCCAACTCTCTCTTTTTTCCCCACTAACTCTAGAAGTATTTAGTACTAATAGATGAATCAAAAAAATAGCCATTAGATTTCAGCTCTGCTAGTTCTTGTGCCTGCCTTCTGTACCTTCCTAATGGATAAGAACTTTGCATATTTATAAAACATCAGCTGCAGCAGTAATTCTTCTAGAACTTTTGCCTGTTGCTTGTTATATTATTAATAATGGCTTTCACTGATTAACATTTGATAGGTTGCTACATGAACTATTTATGAAATTTTCTCTTAAGTCTCACAGGAACCCTTGTTAGACTTTGAAATATTTAAATTCAGAATTATAGCAAATAAAAAAGGAGACTCTCACTTAATACATGTAAGAAGGAAAAAAAATTTTTTTTTTTTTTTTCCATACTAGTTGCTTTCCATAATAGCTGCAAAAATTACTTAGGAGCCGGGCGTGGTGGCGCACACCTGTAATCCCAGCAACTTGGGAGGCTAAGGCAGGAGGATCCCAAGTGCGAGACCCTGTCTTAAAATGAAAAGTAAAAAGTGTTGGGGATGTACCTTGGTGGTAAAGCGCCCCTTGGTCCAATCCCCAGTACAAAAAAAAAAACAACTAGGAAAATGGGGTTGCTACTAACTGAAATAGTGGGTGAAAATGAGTATTAGTGGAGAGACTTTGGAATCTAGGAAACATGCTGGGAAAATAGTGTTAGTTGCTACACAATTTTGCCATGTAACTCTCATTTGAGAGATTAAAAATCTTTCTTTCATGATTCCTTAATCTCCTTTGTTAGAGGATGGATCTAAAGATGAGACATTGAAAAGAAATTCAAGTGAATTGGTCTTTGAATTCTTACGAGTTCTAATTTCCTACAAAAGTAGAGAATTTATGATTTCTTATAGGAGTAGAATTAGTTTTGCATGTGTATAATTGTACATGCAACAATTTTTGTATTCCTAGGTTGATGAGTATTCACATTGTACTGAAAAAAATTGTTGAAGGGACTGGCGATGTGGCTCAGTGGTAGAGCCCTTGCCTAGCACATGCAAGGCCCTGGCTTTAATCCCCAGCACTAAAACAACAAAACAAACGTTTAAACCCTTGTTCATAGCAACCTTAAAGTATTCTTATAGTTCCCAGTGTTGCTTAATTTTATCAGTGGCAACCTGAATATTGTCAAAGCTAAGAGAATGCATTTCCTCTAGTCTTCAAGTATATATATATATATATATATATATATTAACAAATGAAATAATGGAATGATTATTTTAAAAATTATGTGCAATTTGATAGCACCTGGAGATAACTTATTTGTTGTTAAGTTTACATAGAATAGCATGTGGTGATTCAGTATTTTGATATCTTAAGTATTTTAAGGTTCTATTTTTATTATTAAATGTAATTGTTTGGGCAATTTATATAGTCTAGTGATATTTTTATAATCACCCAAACAGTCAAAACTTAATGAGAAGCCAGGTGTGATGTTGCATGTCTATAATACCTGCTATTCGGAGACTGAGACAAGGGGATTACAAATTCAAGGACAGCCTGAGCAACTTAGTGAGACTGTCTCCAAAAAAAAAAAAAAAAAAACTAAAATGGACTGGGGATGTAGCTTGGTGGTAAAGCTTTCCTGGGTTCAAGTCCCCAGTACCACTAAAAAATGAAGAAAGTTAATGAAAGCTCTGTGGATGTAGCTCAGAGTTAGAGCACTTGCATAGCACATGTGAGACCCTTCATTTGATCCCCAGCACTGCAAAAAAAAAAAAAAAAAAAAAAAAAAAATTAACGAGGAGTTGCTCTTACATATTTTTTTGTGGACTTGTTTGAAGTCCTTCCTCCTGCAGAATACACACTGCAGCAGGGCTTTCATTTTCATATCTGTGTTTATTGTACAAATGTGACCTAAATTAAAATCTCAAGTAATGAAAAAACATAATTTAATCAGATGGAAGTGTAAAAATTTTTCATATTGAAATGACAGTCTCTTTGTTCCAGTAAACTTAAAATTGAAAAGGAGATGATATATGAATATTTCGGCATACAACTCAGAAAATTATTAAAAAAATGAGCAACTCACCTGTGGAACACTAGTCAAGAAAAAAACCAATATTACAGTTAAAGCAATGGATTGCTGAGCTGTGAAAATAAGTTTTGGGATCAAATAAAATGTTAAGCTTGTTAGTGTTTGCTTACTAAGTAGGTTGATGCTGTGTAGAAAATGATCAATTGCAAAGAGAAAGACAATTCTGAAATGAATGTTTGCATGATTTGCTTTTAGTTTTGTTTGCTCCTTTCTGATTAAATATTTTTCCCCCCTCCTAAATGCAGGGCTTCAGATAACAGGGAGCGTGCTTATGAACATAGTGCCTATGGACACCATGAACGGGGGACAGGAGCATTTGATCGGACAAGACATTATGATCAGGATTACTATAGAGATCCTCGAGAGCGGACTTTACAACATGGGCTCTATTATACTTCTCGGAGTCGAAGTCCAAACCGTTTTGATGCTCATGACCCCCGATACGAACCTAGGGCTCGGGAGCAGTTTACACTGCCCAGTGTGGTACACAGGGATATCTACAGGGATGATATTTCCCGGGAGGTACGAGGCAGAAGGCCAGAGCGGAATTACCAGCACAGCAGGAGTCGCTCTCCACATTCGTCCCAGTCTAGGAATCAGTCTCCTCAGAGACTGGCTAGCCAAGCGTCTAGACCCACCAGGTCCCCTAGCGGCAGCGGCTCTAGGAGCAGATCCTCCAGTAGTGATTCAATCAGCAGCAGCAGTAGTACCAGCAGTGACAGGTAGGTTAACAAGCCTTTTATTATAACAGACGAGCCGTTAAATAAATTCTCAAATGATCGATGGTGATGGTTTTTAGCATAGTAATTTTTTCTAAAAAAGTAATCTTGGACTATATACGTGATGAATAAGGAAACTTTGATTAACATGGGCTATTAAATTAACCAGGATCTAGGCTATGATTACCAAATGCTCTTTCATTTTCTGTGTGCTCAGTTTTAAAATAAAATTTCCTAAAAAGGAAGAGAAATGGTAATGTAAGCTGTGTGAGGCAAATCTTTGACACTGAAAATGGAGTATCTCTTTAAAGTTTTTAATTCTCTCTTAAGCGTATAGTAACAATTTATTTCTATCGTTTTGGTTGAAGATTGTAAAATGTGTTGGTTAAATATGTGTTAGTGAAATAATATTGTTGACACATTATCAATGACTTAAATTTATGAACACATTTTAACTAATTTTGACATCAAGGTGGTAGGCAAATTTATAAACTTATAGAGAAGCTTTTTAAAATTGTATATGGTGACTTTATTGGTCTCTAAGGCTGAATTAATTCATTTCATTAGTTGGGAATTTCTTTTACAAAGGAGTTTTATTCTCAAGATGAAAAATGAAGGTAATCTTAACAGGGAGACTTAGCTTATAAGTTAGATAGATCATGGGTTTTTGAAATCAGGCCTAGGTAGATGGTATAGATTACTTGTAGTAATTTTGGAGTAATTTGTGTTCTCTAGCTTTTTTTTCCCCTCATCTTTTATGAGAACCTTACTTTATAGAGTTATTGCAAAGATTAAAATGGAAATTGCTTCTGAAGTGCTTACCTTGGCACCTAGTACATGTTAAGTAAATACTGCCTTTAGTGAGTACTGGCTGTTCTTACCACTGCATATGCTGCTAGTCTTTGGGCATTACCCTGGGTTCCTTTACTGTTATTCATTCTGTTAATTACAGATGTCCTAGTTTTACATTTAGGTGGTATATATTTTAAATTTAACAGGGTACAACTTCTTTGACCTGGTTAAAAACCCAGATTATTTTTCTTTTCATATTGCCGGTTTCTATTTAATTTAAGAAAAGGAAATGATCATGTAATTGAATGGCTCATTTTAGGCTTCATAAATTTTTTAATTCAAAATAATAAGTGGAAATAATTTTTAAATCTCTCTGGCTAGATAGGTATAATTCAGACATTCAGGGAAAGTGTTGCATATTAAAATGAAATAAATACTGAGTTTAGGAGATCAGGTAAACTAGCTTCTTGCTCCAGCCTTGCAACTTTGTGACATGAATGAAAACCCTTAACTTGTATTTCATTTGTTATATTTTCTAGATAAATGATTGATGAAATTCATTTCAGTTCTATAAAATGGTTATAAAATCTGATTGTTTTACTTTCTTTTGCATAGAATTATCTAAAATACTCAAGTTTTAGTCATTTCCCAAACTGTCTCATTAAAAGAACATCTCCGGCTGGGGATATAGCTCAGTTGGTAGAGTGCTTGCCTTGCAAGCACAAGGCCCTGGGTTCGATCCCCAGCACCACCAAAAAAAAAAAAAAAAAAAAAAATTCTGTATCAAGTTATAGTAGTTGGATTGTGATCTATTTACACCAAAGAATGCAACACCCTTGGATGTTTAGAAGGCCACATCTGAACCAGCTAGCAAGTTTAATTTGCCTTGTATAGTGTTGTTAAGTTATTGCCAATGTTTAAAAACTTGGAATTGTACCCAAAAGCCCAAATTTGGGCTGTGTGTTCCTTCTCTCTGATTTGCGTTACTGATCATATCTGAAAAGGAGATGAAGAAACTGGAATTGCTAATTGAGAACAGCTTTTTCCTGTGGACTTGAGGAAGAACCACTTATAGATTCTTGCTCTATTCCCCCTTTCCTATGTCTGTGTAGATTTTTCCTTCTGTTAAAACATTATTTTTTCCCCTTTGGAGAAGTTATAGTACATTTATTTAGGTTATTGGTTTCCTTTCACATGTAGTCATTTTCTAGAACTACATTTTCTTTCTTTTTTTTTTGATTGGTGTACTGTTTTAATAATAGTGGGATTTGTTTTTACGTATATACATGCACACAATATAATACTAGAACTAACATATTTCGACCTTATATGAATAGTTTTTAGTACCTGAACCTTACTCATGAGCTTACTGATTTCTTTCTGGTTTCACCAATGTGACATTCATTAATGTAATGACAGCATTTGTACCTATATACAGAACAGTGAGAGAACAGAAAGAGTTACTTGGACTACTGGGGAGATCTGAGAGTGTTTGGTTGAGATATGAAGGCTATGTAGCACTTAAACAAGAAGAGAAGCTTAGGCTAGAAGAGGAATGTTGTAGGCAGAAGGAACAACAAAGTTGTTTTGAGAGTGTTTTGGATTAGACGATTTGGCATAGTGTAACCATGCTCATATTTTGGGTTCTTATTCTGTGTGCAGAGATGAGCTCTTAAAGGATTTTAGAAGGGAGATAGCTTGTTAAGATTTGTGCAGCTGGTGAGTTAGAACAAAAAGATCATGGCTAGGATGCTATTTTAGTACTTTGGTAAAGGAGAACTTAGATTGTGAGAGTGCCTAATTTGGGACAGGTTAAGAGACATTGCGTAAAGAGTCAGATTGTACTCATTTACAAAAATCAGAATAGACTTTTTGGTGACTGAATGATGGACTTTCAGTGCTGTCTTGTAGGAACAGGATCAGGTGGCCCTTGAATATACCACAGAAACCAGCACATTGCCTTTTTTAGAGCACTTGTTCAAAAACAGTCCAAATACTGAAGTACAGTTCATAGTTACTGTGAAGGAAACAGCAGGCTTCATGTAGACAGGTGAAAAATTTGGTCACTAAGTTGTGACTGAAGCAGGCACACAGAACAAGTCCTCTGGTGTGTTCAGAGCATATCCATTATCCCTGGGTTTAGCCTCCATTTCATCAGATGCCCTCTTTTTCTCTATAATTATACCGAGTATAAAGTGTAATATTTTGAAATGTTATGTAAATTCAAAATGTTTAATTTCTTCTTGGGAGAAATAAGTTTTTTTTTTGTAATCTTTAAAGCTTTACATTTGTGGAAACTACATTCCTAAAAGTTCTTTAAAGATGTTTAAAAATGTCATTTGCATAGTGGACAAAATATAGCTTAGTTTATTAAGTTTTCTGTCTCCAGGACTGACTGGGAAATTAACCGTCCTCCATTTTTAATTTGTTACAGCTTTGGTGAGCAGAATTGCTAGCAGTGCATTTCAAATGAGTAAACATGGGATTAGAGGCAGTCTAGTTGTGAAGTCCTATAAATGACACACCTACTGTTTCTGCACAACTATTAATAGCATTAACTGGTGGGAACTGGGGCTTTGTGTTGTAAACTTTCCCATGTGCTACCTTGTGCTGCTGTAGGTCCCTTCCTTGATTCACTTTTTCCTTTCAACAGAATACTTTAAATGCATTAAATTCCACAAAAGCACTTATTTTAAAATTTCTTGATTGGAGTTAAATGTACTTTTATAGTTCCCTGTCATTGGATTTTTTTTTTTTTTTGGTTTTTCTGCCAGGTTGTAAGAGTTTTCTCTAATACAGGCTACAGGAATTGAAGTATTTGTTTGAGATTGAATGACTTCATAAACTTGTGTGTTTTGGTACTGGGATCTAATCCAGGAACACCTTACACTGAGCTACCTCCCCAACCTTTTTTTTTTTTTTAAATAAATTAGAAAAAAATTGTTTTGTAGTTGTAGGTGGACAGAATACTTTTATTTTATTTTTATGTGGTGCTAAGGATGGAACCCAGTGCCTCACATATGCTAGGCAAAGTGCTCTGCCACTGAGCTGCAACCCCAGTCTTTAATTTTTAATTTTGAGATAGGTTCTCACTAAGTTGCTTAGTGTCTTGCTAAGTGACTGAAGCTGGCCTCAAACTTGTGATCCTCCTGTCTTAGCCTCTTGAGTCACTAGAACTACAGGCATTTGCCACCAAGCCCAGCTTATAAACTTTCTTAATATCTTAAAGTAATTTTGACTGAGCTTTGTTTTTGAGTTGTTTGTTCTGACTACAGCCAAAGATGATTGGGTTGGCTAGGATTGGGGGGGTGGGGTGGTTCCTGAATTTGTGTAAGGAAAATATTATATCTTTTCTTCAACCCATAAATGAAATTAAGCATGGCCTTCCATTTTGAAACTAGGCAGCCAAAATACTGTGATATTAAGTCACAGTAACATCACTGTATGAGCTACTTGGTTACCAATATAAATTCACAGATACTGTAATGTTTAATGTTATATTTGTGAATATCTCAAATTTGGACTTATGTTTACCATAACTTTGAAATTAAAAGTTATTAAACTCAATGTTAGGTCTTGTTACTTAATGTTAAAGCATGTAATTTTTTTCAATACTCTTCCTTTTAATTTCTATTTATTTTATTTCTGCATTTAGTATTCATTCACTCCTTGTTTATTTTGTGGTGCTGGGAATTCAATAACCCAGGGTCTCATGCATGCTAGGCAGTAACTTTCCTACTGATCTACCTTCCCAGCTCACTATGCATGTTAAAACATTATTCTGAAACATGGTACATGTTGCCAGGTTTTCATCAGACTGCCCAAAACAGAATTTTGTAGCTGCAGTTAGTTCCTGATTCTATATCTTATAAAGGTTTCTTGCATGAATGGTGGAAAATGGATGAAAGGGTAATAGAAAGCCGTTGAGGTTTGGACAATTCACCCCATTTCTTGTCCTCCTCAACAGGTTACTTCTCTAAATCTCTTTGTTGGCTAAAGTTAACTTGAGTTTACCTTCAAGTCATATATTTAATAAATCATGCTTTTTTTGGTGCACTAAATTTGTGGATTTAAGATTCTCAGTGGCAGGTTCTATGGAGCCCCAAAATAGAGCCTGTTTGACTAATCCACAACAGAAATTCTACATGTGTAATTAAGAATTAACATCTGATGGAAGGTATGTCAACCAACTATAGACTTTGTTCTAATCAAAATGAACATTTAAGATGGAAATTCTTGGGGCTGGAGTTCAATACTCAGCACCACATATAAATAAATTAAAAAAAAAAGATCCACTGATAACTACAAAAAAATTTTTTTAAAGATGGAAATTCTTAAATCTAGTAATAAGCAAAGAGAACTACGTACAAATAACTGTAGTAGGTGACATTGTCTGTTTTGGTTTTCACTAAACCACTTGGCCTTAATCATGCTCAGATACTTCTTTGAAGAAATTGGAGTAAGCTGTCTTAAATACATTTTTAAAAATTATAAGGGCTGGGGAGATAGCTCAGTTGGTAGAGTGCTTGCCTTGTAAGCACAAGGCCATGGGTTCGATCCCCAGTACAAAAAAAAAAAAAAAAAAAAAAAAAGAAATGTTTAATAAATGTATTCAAAGTAGAGCACAGTGGTGTGCACCTATAGTCCCAGCTGCTCTAGAGGAAGAGATGGGAGGATTAACTGAGTCCAAGCGTTCTAGACCAACCTGGGCAACATAGCAAGACCCCATTTCCAAGAAAAATAGTTGATTAACTTTCTTTAATTTTCATTTTATTATTGTTAAATCATTAAATTTTTTTGTTTTGTTTTGATTTTTGGTGGTGCTGGGGATTGAACCTACAGGCTAGGCAAATGCTCTACCCTCCCAACCCCTATCTTTTGAATGTCACAGACAGCAACATAAAAGGGAAGCCAAGTATGGTGGTGCACAGCTGTAATTCCAGTGCCTTGGGAGGCTGAGACAAGAGGAGTGCAAGTTCAAAGCCAGCCTCAGCAACTCAGTGAGGCCCTAAGCAACTCCATGAGACCCTGTCTCTAAATAAAATACAAAAAAAGGGCTGGGAATGTGGTTACCCACCCCTGGGTTCAATCCCCAGTACCCAAAAACAAAAACAAAAAACCAGACACAGTTTATTACAGAATTTTCAGCAGTCAGACTTTTCAGTTCTTGTACTGTATTAAGGTGGAATGTTTTATGCCTCTCTCTTCTGTAAGCTTTGCAGTAGAACAACACCCTCCCACCCCCCACCCCCCACAAGGGATTGAACCCAGTGCGGTGCTATACCACTGAACTACATTCCCAGCCCTTTTTATTTTTTGAGCTAGAGACTTGCTAAATTGCACAGGCAGTCCTCAAACTTGCCACCCTCTTATCTCAGCCTCTGGAGTCACTGAGATTACAGGAATGTGCCCCTGGCCAGAATAATCTACTTTTTATTGAATAGGAAATAAAAAAAATATATATATATATTTTTTATTGCTGGTGATATTCTTTTTTACATAATTGTAAAAAAAATTTTAAACATATTTGCAATTATCTGAAGTTTCAAAAGGGAAAATGTTTTGATGATGAAAATTAGTGTTATAGCCAGGCATGGTGGCACACATCTAATTCCCAACAACTTGGGAGGCTGAGGCAGGAGGCTCACAATTTGAGAATAGCTTCAGCAACTTGGTGAGACCTGGCTCAAAATAAAATAGAAAGGTCTGCGGATATAGCTCAGTGCTCCTGAGTTCAATCCCCAGAGAAAAGAGAAAAAAATCGGTGTTACGAGTAAAATGAGTTTGTTGCTCTGAATTCTTCCAGCTGTTAAAATGAAATTTTCTGACCTGACATTTATGTTTATTACTTCTGATGGAACTCAGTAAAAGCCAAATTAATGGTTTTACTGATGTTTATAATTAAATATTCTGTCTTTGAAATAGTAGTATCTAAATTGTTTCTCTACTTAGAGGAGTAGTTGCTTGAAAAAGAATAGCAGATCTACTAGCATGTCTGTTATCCTCTAGAAACAATAGGTCTTTCCTCTTTCTTAATTTCTATTATTTTGAAAAGAAGAGCATTTGCTCATTCCCTATTTAATGCAATTTTAGGACTGTTATGCAGCAGGGAATAAATGTTTAGCAGAAAAGTACAGTAAATGTTTGGAGACAAGTACACTTAAAAAATCCCCAACCCCCCTCACCCCCCAATTGGTGGCAGACAAACTTTAGAGGTCACTAAAGAACCAATGTTTTTGAAACATTCCTTTTTTGGCTTCTGTGCAGTTTGCTCTTTTATCGCACAGTGTACTACCCACAGCCTTCTGTCTTAGGGGTCATATTAAGCCAGAGCCTGTGTGTGTGTCTATGTGTCTGATGGAAAATGTCCTACAGATTGCTCTGGTGGATTTAGCTCCCATTGTATGGAGATCTAGGAACGGGTTAGTTTCCTTTTAGGTTTTCAGGAAATGCTTTCAAGTACAGCATTTTAGTAAGACCCCCACCCCCACCCCAGTGTGGGCACTGCCAGTGGTAGAGCTTTGTGTTAGTAGGCCGTGGGTTTTGGAAGCAGGGCTGACCCATCTTTGCTGTAGACCCAGGTGACAGCGGAGAGCACACGACGTAGTGTAGTATAATCTCTGCAGCAGTCCTTGTCAGAAATCGTAGGGAAAGCTAGGAACTGCTTATTTGTTACTTGAACCAGCCTAAACTGGAATCATCCAGTTTGAGTTGGCTGCTTGCCACCTCTGAGGATGTTGCCAGCCTTTCTGCCCAGCCCTGGGCCCAGGGTGGGGCCTGGGCGCAGCGGTGCTACTGGGCAAGCAGAGGGAGGCTGCCGGCACCTCTCCAGACAGGGGGGTTCTGGAACTAGCAAGGGTGAACTCTGAGAATAGAAGCCGGTTTTCAGTAGTCTGCTCTTATTAACCCTTAGCTTCGATGGTAACCTTTTCTCTTGCGTGTCTAGGAAGCCAAGCTTGAACCTTCTGCTTCTGCCCTGCCACTGTTAGCTACATTGCAACACGGTCTAGGAGTTTATTATGGAAGACCCTGGGAATTTTGCTTTTAGAACTTTGTTTTAGTTAGGTTAGTTTCTCCCTTTTCGTTCTTTTTGCTTGGGGGGTTGTGCTGTGGTTAATTTTGCTTTGTTAGGTGGAAGAAATTAAAATAGGTTTTGGGATAGAGCTGTGAATTGGTATCCTGTGGATTTTAATTTGATTTTGATGTGAAAATTTCTACCATTGCTTCAGAATTAACAGAATAATTCAACAGATTTAAGTTCTAAACAGTTTTAAAATGGAAACCACCAAGCTAGTTGGGCCTTGGCACACATCTGATTAGAGCACCCATGAAGTTACTGACATGTTACAGGCTGGCAGGAGCCAGCCTGGGCAGCAACTGAGTGAGACCCTCTCTCACAATATATAACAAAAAAGGATGGTAGTCCAGTGGTGGAGCGTTCCTGGGTTTAGTCCCCAGTGCTGGAAAAAAGGGAAAAGACCATTATGCTCAAGTGCCCTTTATTGGGGAGGGGACTAGGGATTGAACATGGGGACACTTTACCATTGAGCTACATTCCCAGCTCTTTTTATTTTTAATTTTGAGAGAGGATCTTGAGTCCCGAGTTGCTTAGGGCTTCACTAAATAACTGAGGCTGTCCTCAAACTGGTGATCCTCTTGTTTCAGTCTTCTGAGTTGAGTTGCTGGGAATATAGTGTGCCAGCATGCCTGCCCAAAGTGCCAGTTTTTAATACTGTGACTACTTTGTTGCCTTTTTGAGAAATAAGGGCTTAAAGTGATGAAACATAGCCTAATTTCTGATCAGAGTACACCATGAAGTTACTGACATATTACAGTAATAAAATCATTAGTAAAGATTATGTGTTTATTTTGGTCCTGCTGAATGCCACAACTCCAGCCCCCAGATATGGCTTTTATACCCTTTACCCCTCTTGGGTTGTGTTCACTTGGAGGCTCTCTGATATTCTGAGAATCCATGGTACAATTTCACCTTGCCCCTGCCAGTCATGAAATGAAGGAACAGTGGGCATTCTCATTTTAAAAATAAATATTAGCATTTTCTAAAGTTAAGAATTACCCTCACCTCCGCCTTTTTGATCCATGTCTTAAAGGCAGTCTATATAGAGTAATCATATATATATATTTGTGTGTGTGTGTGTGTGTGAAAATGGGAAGAGTACCCTCTGATAATTATTATTCATAAATTACATGCTACTTGAGTATACTGCTGCTCTATAAAGTCATTTCTGTAGAATTTTTTTCTTTTTTTCTTTTTTTTTTTTGGTGGTGCTGGGGATTGAACCCAGGGCCTTGTGCCTGGGTGGCAAGACTCTGCCAACTGAACTATATCCCTAGCCCATTAACAACAAATTAAAAAAAAAAAAAAAATATATATATATATTTTGGTTGTAGGTGGACACAATACCTTTATTTTATATTTATGTGATGCTGACGATCAAACCCAGGAACTCACGCATGCTAGGCGAGCCCTCAATTACGGAGCCACAACCTCAGCCCCAGATTTTTCCTTAAATCTACTTTTGCTACAGTAAATAAACTTCCTATTTCCAGTTAGACAAAATGTTTGTGAAATATATTTTATTATTTTATTTTGCGGTTCTGGGGATTCAACTCAGAGCCTCACACGTGCTAGGCAAGCACCATACCATTGGGCTACATCCTGAGCCCTTGAGGTATCTTTTAAAATGTCTCTGCAAAGACATTTTTTCTCTGTAAGTTTTTCCCTAAGAATCTCAAACTCATTGTAAAAACTTTTCTTTAGTGTGGAAGAGAAGATTAGAAATATATGCTAAAGGAGGGTGGTGAAATATTTTCTTACAAATAGATGGGAACATAGGGTCAGTAAAATATTAGAATTTGGTTTCATTAATAATTGCTTGACTTTCTCTTAATGCCATTAAATCCAAAAATATATGCATGTGCAAATTGTTAGCATAATTTATCTTACACCACGTCAGGGGTGGTTTTTGATTTTAGTCATCAAAAGATAGTTACCCTGTAACTAAGATACACTTTCAAATTCTAATAATTTTACTCTCTACTTTTTTGTGTGGTGTTGCCTCATGCCTAGGGCCTCAAGCACTAGGCAGTCACCTTTGAGCTTCACCCCAGCCCACCTATCCATTTTTAAAGTGGAAATTTATACTTTTTAGGAATCATTTTGCTCACTTGTTGGAATTGTCTGGAATTTTGATGAGAAGCATGTGAGTTAATCAAGATGACACTATAAGGGTAGCTTTTCTTAAGATATTTATGATATAACATTTATTATTTTTGTGAGACTGGGAATTGAACCCAAGGGTGCTTTACCACTAGCTGGTTTTATTTTGAGGAAGGGTCTCATTAAGTTGCTTAGGGCCTTGCTAAGTTGCTGAGGCTGTCCTTGAACTTGCCATCTTCCCACCTGAGCCTCCAGAGTAGCTGGAATAATAGACATATGCTGCCCTAATTGTCCTTTTTTGGGGGGTGATGGTAGTAGGAATTGAGCCCAGGACTTTATATATGCTAGGTGGGCGCTGTTCTACTTTGCTATCTCCCCAGCTAATTGTCCACTTTTTTTTTTTTGCGCCGTACTGGGGATCGAACTCAGGGCCTTGGGCTTGTGAGGCAAGCACTCTACCAGCTGAGCTATCTCCCCAGCCCCTAATTGTCCACTTTTAATGGGTGATTTTATGGCATGAAATTTTATCTCAGTAGAACTGTTTAAATATATATAATTTTGAAAACCTGGTTAAAAAGAGTTTATTAATTTTTGTTAACCACATGTTCAAGTAATACTTTGAATATATTGTTAGATAAAATATATTAAAATTAATTTTACCTGTTTCTTTTTACTTTTTAAGATGTTGCTATTTGTAATATTATAATTTGTGACATATTACATTTTCTGTTAAGTTACACTCTAGAAGCAAACTGTCAAGCTAGAATGTCATAAAGTTATTCATCAACTTAGTGCTTTTCATTTTGTTTAAAGACAAAAGTCTGTTATTTTTTCTTCCTTTTTAAAATTCCCCAAACCTTTCTATTCTCTTGGAAATTTTGGATTAATGAAATGATTCATGGACTCTTATGCTTAAAATATATATTAGCATTTTTTTTGTAGTTGTAGATGAACAGAATGCTTTTATTTATTTATTTTTACACAGTGCTAAGGATTGAACCCAGTGCCTCACACTTGGTAGTTGAGTACTCTACTGCTGAGACACAGTCCTAGCCCTCTTATGCCTAAAATATTAACTGAACCACTTCCAGAGTCCATCTTCAATTGATTTAGTATTGGTTAAGATAAAATGTGTGTTAGCTTCTAAAGTGACCAAGGGAGTGTCTCAACTCTTGAAAAAACTTTAATAGCTAAGCCCCCAAGTAAATTAGTTTAATTCAGAAAGTAAATGAAATTTTCTCAATACAGGTAAATTTTTAAATTTGAAAAATAATTTTAATCTGAAATATGTTTTAAACTAATGACTAATAAACTTTGGGTAAAGGTTTAAAGTATGTCTCTTAACATATGCTAATATGTTGGGATTAGGAGACACACACTTAACAATCTGCGTTGCTTCTGGACATGATTTATATAACCAAAAGGAGGGGAATTCTATGATTCTTTGTTATTTTAAGTCATGGGAGGAGGGGTGGATGCCTTCTGAATGTGCTGTGTCATGGTCCTTGGAGCCCTTTTGGACATGAAAGCTTTGTGTCTGTCACTGGAAGAAATTGCAGAGAAGTCGTTTTATTTATGCGGAACAAATTCAGACTGGGTTTTTTTTTTTTACTGCATAATTTCTAGTCATTTAAAAATAAATAAATGCTCCAAATAGTAAATGACTGAGGCTTCCTGGTGGGAGGTTAGGTGCCTTTCTCACCTTATGGGTCTGGACCCACCCTAATGGAGTTCAGAAGTGGGAAATAGCAAATCTCCCCTGACCCCATTCTGGGTAGGAAGGGTATGTAATTAGTGCCACAGTCAAATAGGAAAAAAGGCAAAACTTCAGAGTCTTACTTACTTGTGGGTTTGGTGAAAGCCTCATCAGTTGTATGCAACCAATTAAATTTTTTTTCATTTACCTGTATGCTTTCTTGCTTATGCGTTTTGAAATACTTTAGTTGCTCTTGTAAGATGTATAAGTGATTTTATATACCAGGTGGTTAAGGGAATGAGCCAGTGTTGTGTTACAATTGATAGTTTGGATTTTGTCTGAGTGAGTCACCCACTGGATATTCTAAAGACTTGGCTTTCATGAAGGAGGGTTTCTTGTTCCTTAGGCAGATTTGTCCAATCTGTGTAGAAAGTATTCATGTTTGATGCTTTTTGCTTTGGTTTACTTGAGTGGCATTTTTTTCTGAATCTTAAGGGATTACCAACCATATATTGACTTTATGGGCCCAGGTTTTTTGGAATTTAAACTGAAACTACTCTAGGGCAAAATTATTCTGGAAACTTTGGATGGTGTAGAAGAAAATGGGGCGGGAGGGGGTGGGGGGAAAGACAGTAGAATGAGACAGTGTTACCCTATGTACATGTATACATGTATGATTACATGAACGGTGTGAATCTGCATTGTGTATAACCATAGAAATGAAAAGTTGTGCCCCATTTGTGTACAATGAATACAAATGCAGTCTGTAAAAATAAAATTTAAATTAAAAAAAAGAAAAAATTGTTTCAGATAGTGAGAAAGTGTAGAAAAATAATTTTCCGCTTTACTCACTAAGAGTTTTGTGCTTATCAAAAAAGTATTTGGGGCTAGGGCTGTAGCTCAGTGGTACAGCACTTCTCTAGTATCCTGGTTTGATCCTCAGCAACACACAACACAAAATCCCTCCCAACTTCATAGCAGAATCTGATCACATGTCTGACCCCCTTCCCCCAAACTGAACATAAAATGGGAAGAAGCTCCTGCAGATGGAGTCTTTGGTAGTCGATCATTTATAGTTGTTAAAGTTGGCTAGGGGTTTTTAGCACCCTGTGAAGCCCACCAGAAAATTAGTGATTGATCAAAAAAATGTATAACCTTGTCCATATTTGCTACTGTTATCAGAAGAAAAAATACCAAAGCTAGTAAGACTTAAAAAAGAAAGTTAAAAAAAAAATGATGAAATACACAAAGCATTAAATTTCCCATTTTAGCTATTGTAAAGTGTATAAATGTGTGCGATTGTGTTCATATTGTGCCGTCACCACTGTTCATCCCCTGGACTTTTTTTGGTGGTGGGTGGGGTGGAGTACTGGGGATCAAACCCCAAAGTGCTTTGCCATTGAGCTGAATCCCCAGACTTTAATTTTTCAATTTTGAGACGGGGTCTTTCTAAATTGCCCAGGCTAGCCTCAAACTTGAGATTCTCCTGCCTCAGTCTCCTGCATCTCTGGGATTTCAGGCATGAGTCATTAGCTCAGTTAATCTTCAGAACTTTTATTATTAATAACTCCTCTTCCTTCTAGGAACTGCTAGTTTACTAATTTTCAACTACCCTAGGCACCCCATATATGTGAGAATTATACAACATTTGTCCTTTTGTGTCTGGCTTATTTCACTTCACTCGTTTTTAAGGGTTAAGGTTAGGGCTAGGATTAATATATCAGAATTTCATTCATTTGTAGCCAAGCTTGGTGACCACCTGTAATCCCAATAACTCAGGAGACTTCAGGCAGGAGGATTGCAAGTTTGAGGCCAGTCTGAGCAACTTTTTGAGAGCCTTTCTCAAAATAACATAAAAAAGGCTGAGGGTGTAGCTCAGTCCTTTGTATAACTGAGTAAAAATATTCCTTCATTTATTTGGAGTGAACTTTCATTATCGAGTAGCTATAAACTATCCATATTCCTTTTATTTGACTCTCAAATGACAGTCTGAGCTTAAAAAATACTAACTACAACTGGAATTGCATTTTGAAGAAAGACTTGTACTTAAACCTTTTTTGAGCAAGTTAATCATGCACAGCGTATTCAACTCAGTTTTAAACAGCATTTTCTGCCAAAACAAGGCATGCTTTAAAAAAAGTCTAGTGATTTTCTTTTTTTCCTCATTTATGTGAACTATTGCTAATAGGAAGGGAAATAAAACCAGTCACTTTAAATATTACGTTTGACTTTAAGTACCACTTTAAAGTCTTTTTAGGTCTTAATCTTGCGTACTTAGAAAATGGAGCCAGTACCTGTCTAAGGTTTAGGCTTGCTTGATAAACACAAGTGGTTGGAGGTGAAATCTACATGGAAACTAGGAGAACTCAAGAAAAAAATGATCTCTTCTCACACATGCTAATTGCCCTACCACTGAGCCACATCCCCAGCCCAGAAAAAACTGTTTTTCAGGTCTAGATTTTCTACTAAAAATCTTTGGGAAATAAATTGCTACTATGTGTTGTATCAGCAATAGAAGCTGATTGCAGTGAGAATTGCTGTGGATTATGGTGCTCTTTCTGCATCTGGCTTTGTCCTAATAAAAGACAGTGTTTGCCCTTTTGTCAGTTTTCAGTCTGCTCTTTGTTTTATCAGATCTTTTTTCCATATAAATATTTGCAGTTTCTGATTATACTATAGTAGACTAAACAGAGTCAAAATTGAAATATTGATTCAGTTATAAGAATACATTTGTACTCTTTATCAGTTTTTTCAGTAATGATACCCTACTCTTAAAGAGTTAGAAAAAAATGTTTTATTAACTTTGACTCTAAAGGATTTTTGATCATTAATACAGTAGAGTCCTACGGTGCTTTCCAGTTCCTTTGTAATAGTTGCACAGTCACCAGTTATAACTGATTCATACCTGTGGCATTTCTGAGAAAATTTACCTGAGAATAATGGTTGTGAGATCCCTTGATTTAGCAGAACCCCACGTACACTGCTGTATAGACTGGATTGAACTCTCATCTTTTTCTGAAAAACAGAGAACCATCTCTGTTTTGATTTGTAAGTCATCTTTGTGTGCATGGGGGCATTTGTAGGGTGGCAAAATAACATAAAATTTACCATTTTAACTTTAGTGGTTGTGTGTGTGTGTGTGTGTGTGTGTGTGTGTGTGTGTTTTGATAGGAATTAAACTAACGGGCACTTAACCACTGAGCCACATCCCCAGCCCTTTTTAAAAAATTTTTATTTAGAGACAGGGTCTCACTGAGTTGCTGAGACTGACTTTGAACTCATGATCCTCCTGCCTCAGCCTCTCATGCTGGGATGACAGGTGTGCTCTATCACGCCTGGCTTCCCAGCCCTTTTGATTTTTTATTGTTAGGGTCTCTCTAAGGTGAAGAGGCTGGCCTTGAATTTGTGGTCCTCTTGCTTCCGCCTCCCAAGTCCTGGAATTATAGGCATTCACTTCCATGCTTGACTCATTTTAACCATTTTTAAGTGCCCAGGTCTCTGCAGTTAAGTATATTCACATTATTGTGCAGCCATCAACACCACTGTCTCTAGAACTTTTTCATCTCCAGAACTTTTTTTGTTTTTCAATCTGTAGAACTTTTTCTTCTTCCCAAACTGAAATTCCGTAGCCATTAAACAGTAATTTACAGTTGTCTGTTCCCCCAGTCCTTGGCAGCCACCACACTGCTTTCTGTCTCTGTGAATTTAACAGTTTTCATACCTCAGAGAGAATTATGTATTTGCCTTTTTGTGTCAGGTTTATTCCATTTAGCATTATATCTTTGAGGTTCAAACATGTAGCACGTGGCAGAATTTCCTTCCTTTTTAAGGGTGTTTTATATCCCATTTTATGTATCTACCATGTTTTGTTAATTTGTTGACAGACACCTGAGTTGCTTCCACCTTTTAACTAAAGAACATTGAAATGTGGTTGTACACATATATATCAGAGTTGCCCTTCTCAGCTCTTTTGGTTATATAAACAAGCAGAGTTGCTGGATTATATATTCTGTGTTTCATTTTCGGAGGGGGATGACCGCAGTTCTGTTTTATATAGTGGCTGCACTGTTTTACTTGTCTATCAGTGATGCAGAAGGGTCCAGTGCTTTCACATCCTTGCAAACATTTGTTATTTTCTGTTCGTTTGTTTGGTTTTAATAATGGCCATCCTATTGTATGTGAAGTGTTATCTCATTTGCATCTTTATAATGATTTATAATGTTAAGCATGTTTTCATGGGCTTGTTAGCTATTTTAACTTGAGAGAAAAGTATGTTTGAGTCCTTTGGCCATTTTTGAATCCTATTATTTTTGTTATATTTTATCTCTTTTCTTCCTTGTGTACTGGGGGTTGAACCACCCTCGGGGGTGATTTACCACTGAGCTACATCCCATGTTCTTTTAATTTTTTTAAATTTTGAGGCAGGGTTTTGTCAGTTTGCTCTGGCTGGCCTTGAACTTGAGATCATTCTGCTTCAGCCTTTCTAGTAGTTGGCATTACAGTTGTGTGCCATGATTCCTTGGCTTGTAATATCATTTTAAAAGGCAAATTTTAGATGTTTCAAAATCAAAAGCAAATTGCTCCAGTAACTTGGTTAAGCAAAATAGAAAATTTACTGATTTGTTCTGAACAATGTACTTAGGCAAGGAGAAAAATCTAATTGTGATACTCAAATCCTTTACCTAAATTTAATTACTTCAACCTTTATTCCTTAAGTAAAGAAATCTATTGCACTAAGAACCATTTTAATATGGGGTAGTTTGCATTGATGTAACCCTTACTAGAGTATGGGTATCTCTACTGTATATTTCACTCATTATTTGTTTAAAAATTACAGAATAGTCTGTCTGACATTGGTATCCATATGAGAAAGTACACATTATAAAAAGATGTTTCCATTTACCCTTTTTTGGGGGGTACTGGGGATTGAACTCAGGGGCACTCAACCACTTAGCCACACATCCCCAGGCATATTTAGAGACAAGAGTCTTACTGAGTTGCTTAACGCCTGGCTTTTGCTGAGGCTGGCTTTGAACTCACAATCCTCCTGCTTCAGTCTCCCAAGCTGCTGGGATTACAGGTGTGCACCACGGCGCCTGGCTTCCATTTACCTTTTAACCATATCTCTTAAAATCAAGGGATGCCAGGGTGTTGGGTCACAGTTTCTCTTTGAGTAGCCCAATTTCAGATGTTGACATCTTTCTCTTCTTCCTTTTTTGAGTTACTCAAATATTTTTTTTAGTTATTATTGTTTTTTTGTGGTGTTAATGAAACCCAGGACCTTTTGCATATTCTGTACCTTCAGCCCTTTTAAAATTTTCTTTCTTCTTTTTTCGTTTTTTTTTTTTAAACTGGGCATTGAACCCAGAGATGCCTAACCACTGAACCACACCTTTAGCCCTTTTTAATATTTTATTTAGAGACAGGGTCTCACTTAGTTACTTAGGGCCTCACTAGGTTGCTGAGGTTGGTTTTGAACTCAGTATCTTCCTGCCTCAGCCTCCTGAGTTGTTGGGATGACAGGCATGCTTCTCTGCACCCGGCTTAAATTGTATTTCAAGACAGGATTTTGTAGAGTTGCCCTGGCTGGTCTTGAACTTGTGATCCTTGAGTGGCTGGGATTACAGGTGTGCGTCTCTATCTCTAGCTTGTATTTGTTTTTATAAATATCAGTGATTTTTTTCAGTCAGGTTATGAATATGTGTCAGTGGCTTAGGACTGAACTGGGGTATATAGCTCAGTTGTAGAACACTTGCCTAGTATGTATGAAGCCCTGTGTTTAATCTCCTGCACTGTAAAAAAAAAAATAAGATACCTGAGATCCTAGTTAGAACAGCTGTTATTTTTTCTTGATTAATTAATGAAATATCAAGAAAGAAAAACTTCACAGTTTGCAAACCAAATAATAGTTTATCAGAAACTTTCATTTCACTCTTAGATGTTAATATCTTTTTATTGAATTTAGTTTACCTTGCCAGACATTAGTCTCAATCATTTTCGCAATTCAAATTTTTTATATCTTCGAGGACTAGCTGTTTGATATCCAGTACTTTTCTGGGCTCTACCTTTAGAAAGATCAATCTACTGTTGAACTTTGAAGAAGGCTGCTAAGTGGGTCATTATAATACACAGTGCAGGGATTTAAGATAGATGTATAGATGTTATAGTAAAAGCATTTTAGAAATATAAAACTAAGAAACCAGTAAATTTGATGGGGTAGGGATGGGGTTGGGGTGCCAAGAACAGATGTATAGCAGGAGATTGATAACAGAGCCAATTCTGAAAGGCAGGCAAGGAGGGAAAGAAAGGTGTCTTCAGGAGTGGGTATAGACAAGGACGCTCCTGTGCTTGCTATGTACTGTGCTAAGGGCAAGACACTTTATAATCATTAGCACATTAAATCCTCACAGGAACCCCGAAAAGTAGTAGGAATTGTCACCATTCACACATGAGGATATTAAGGATTAGAGACAAAATAATTTAACCAAGAATTCAAATCTAATAGGAAAAAAAAAGTCCTTCACTAGAAACTGGTATAGTACTCATGTGGACTGATCATTAGTGGTGGTGGAGTTGGAAGGACTGAAGGAGTGACTGGAAAATTATTTGGCTGCCAGGTTGTAACGGGTCCACTCCACCTTGTTAAGGAATATGAACTTTGTCCTGCAGGTATTTGAGATCTATTCGACATGGAAGATGGAGGAGAGTTACAGGCCCCTAGTGCTGGGGGTGTGGCTTAGCGGTAGGGTGCTTGCCTGGCCTGTGCAGGGCTCTGGGTTGGATCTTCAACTCTGAAGGGAGGAAAAGAGAAAGAGAAATAGGGCCCTAGAACTAAGGAGGGGCCTTTTTTTAAGTTCTGATAACCCACTAGGAAAATTGAAGTTTAAATAGGTAAAATGAACTTTTATATGCCACCCAGTTCAGTATTTCCTTCTTATTTTTCTGACTTAAAAAAATGTAGAGGTTTCATTCAGGTTACATTTTAGAAGTAGTAGTGCTGAAAATAGTAGTGGGAACACATCAGACTACTAAACTAATTCTTTTTTTTTCCCTAAACTTTCTAGCCTCAGGACCTTTTTACATCCTTGAATTATTGCACTTAATGTGGGTAGTTTCGATTGACATTTATCATTGAAATTAAAACTGATTTAAAAAATTTCTATATTAATTCCTTTAACATAGAACTTAAAGATCCTGAGTACTCGGGGGTACTAGCATTGAACTCAGGGCTTTATGCGTACTAAGCACTGAGCTATACCCACAGCGCCAACTAAGTTTTGTCCCCACCCCGCCCAGTGTTGGGGATCAGACCCTGAGCTGTTCACATGCTAGACAAGCGCTCTAACACTGATCTACACTGTCAGTCCTGATGTTTTATAAAACAAAAGCAATTAGTGAGAAGAGTGGCATTGTTTTAGCTTCTTGCAGATATCTCTTTAATGTCTGATTTAATAAGATTCTCATAAGTAATTTGATTCATATCATGATTTTAAAGTTTTTTTGGTATATGAGGATAATCTGGTCTCACACAGATATGTGATTAAAATTGAAAAGAATTCACAGACCCTCTAAAAGGACTTTAGCCTCCACAGGAGTCCTCACACTCAAGACTCACTTCAAGAATTGCTGCAGTATAAAGATACAATTTGGATTTGTTTAAAGGAGAGGGTCTAGAGGAATATATCATCTTGTGTGGTGATACGTTCCACTCAGCAAATTAGATGACCCCCCACCCCCTTCTGCCACCACATCTGAGGAAAGCATCAAGGACCAGAGGGCACATTTTGTACCATCCAGGCCTAATGGAAAGTGCATATTTTGCATACTTTCCCTCTTGACCCAAGCTTATGTATTGACTTTGGAGAGAAAAATTATTAGCTATCTAATTGGAAAATTGTCACTTGAGATTATAGCTGCATTTAACAAATGAGCCTTCTGTTTTAATTGTGAAGTTGTCTAATTAACTGTTCCTTTTTTTAAAATCCATTTATTCCAGGTAATTTGGTTAAATGCCTTTTAATCTCTCAGCTTTTAAAAAAAATAATGTAGATGCATTATTTACCTCAATTAAATGTTTATATGTAATATAGGGACATGGGATATAGAAGTCAGTTATTGGACGTCACTTGTGTGTGAACAAATATAGTCCTGAATCATCTTACAAATGGTATACTCAGTGTATTGACATTTTCAGTGGAAAGAGTCAAATGCTCATGTAGTTCTGTGAATAAAATGGCTGTAGGAAAATAAATTAGTGACGGACCTCCTGATTTGGTTTATGACACTCCTATATTGCATTGACTTATCAAGGATTGTTATGTATTCAGTTGCTTTTTCTTATATTTCTCCATTATGGAAATTTTGATTAGACCTGCTTTTCAGTTGTCTTAATAATAATCTTACATATAAAAAATACAAGAAATAGGGGCTGCAGTTGTAGCTCAGTGGTAGAGTGCTTGCCTGGCATATGTGAGGTACTGGGTTCGATCCTCAGCACTACATAAAAATAAATAAAGGTATTATGTCCATCTCCAACTTAAAAAAAAACAAAAACAAGAAATAACTCAGCCTTCAAAATCATCCTTAGGAAAAATAAATATAAGTAGATCATTCCCTCCCCTTCCCTTGTCTTTTTTTAAATACCAGAACCCATTCTGTTGTCCAAGTTGGGTGCAAGTGATCTTCCTGCCTCAGCCTCCTGAGTAGCTGGGAGTATAGGCATTTACCATCACTCCTGACATAGATTTCTTTTAAAGTGTTTCTTTTAGATTCCTTACTATTTAGAAAATTAATTAATTTAATTGATGTTGATAATATAATAATCAATGTGCCCAGGTAAATTTAAAGTCTATTTTTAAAAATTCTTGGTAAATACACCTTTATTACTACTTCTTTCTCACAACTTAGATTGGACTGTTTTTATCAATTAAATACTATATATATCCTGTGTTTTGATGAACTGTTATGATTTTAGTTATCATAGAATTATGAAAAATTTTTAAATTAAAATTGACATACTCTGGGCATTTGGACTATCAGTTTAGTAGGACTGAAAAACATTTGGGTATCAAAATGTGTGAGCTTGGCCTGGGGATATAGCTCAGTTGGTAGAGTGCTTGCCTTGCAAGCACAAGTCCCTGAGTTCAATCCCCAGCACCAAAAAAAAAAAAAAAAAAAAAAAAAAAGTGTGAGCTCATTTTTACTCAGGATCTTTAAATCCTTAGCACATTTAATATACTGTACTGGAGGTATGGAGGTATACATTGCATTTCATTTTGGGTTAACATTTCAAAATGTGAACTCAAACTTGTATTTTGTCATTTCATAATTCATTTAAAAACCTGTTCCCCTTTCTAGTTATCACTTTGAATTGGTCATCAGATGATTCAGATGGTTAAATTTTACATCTGGTTTCAGAATTGGTGTAATAACAGGGGATTACCAGAAGAGAATGTGATGACATTTATAACAAATCTAATTTCTGTCACTATTTTTTTAAAGAAAATCATTTTTATAGTCCACTGACCTTTATTATTATTATTTTTTTACATTTATCATGCCATGAGTTCATAGGAAATAGGTTCCAGCAGCTTAGGCTGGTTTCCATTTGTTCTCACAAAATGTGCTTTCTGGGTGGAGCAGACCAGCGCTTCAGCTGAACCCAGATACCATTCTCTTTAGCTTCCTTCTCTTTTGGATCATTTTCCTTCACACGTGTCAGGAAGCTGTGTCGGCTGTGAGAGTGCTTAACATTCTCAATAGGCACATCAGTTCTCTTGGCAAGACTCTTGCCCTTACTTGCTTATTCACAACAATGCCAACAGCATGCTGGGTAACATTGTAGACTATCCCAGTTTTGCCATGATAACATTTGTGGGGCATTCCTTTTTGGACAGTACACATTCCCTAATGTCTACAATATCACCCTTCTGTAGATTTGCATGTATGTGGCCAAAGGAACAACTCTAAGTTTTCTAGAAGGCCTAGAGACTAAATATCGGTTCCTCTCCTCTTTCCCTTTGTGTTTGTCATTTCGGTTAGTTATTGGAAGATGTCAGTTCTGGTCAAAAGGTAGTTCTGTCACTATTTTTTTGTACTTTGTTTTGTTACTTTATTTTTTGGTACTGGGGATTGAACCAAGGGGCCCTTTATCATTGGGCTACATCCCCATTCCTTTTAATTTTTAATTTGAAGCAGTGTCTCAAAAGTTGAAGGTCTTGCAAAATTGCTAAGGTTGATCTCAAACTTGTTGTCCTCCTTACCTCAGCCTCCCAAGTCTGGGGTTACAGTTGTGTTCCCTGCACCCAGCTTACTTTATTTTAAACCATCATTACCATTCTTCAGTCATCTTTCTTTTCATTTTTATAATACAGACTTAGAATGTTCTTATTGCCTCATTAATTATTTTAGTAGCCTGAATTTCTTCTCTTACCATGTTTACCTCTTTTCTCATTGTTGTAGGAAATTTTGGCATATATAATATTGGTAGTATTGTAATTAAAATAGTTCTATTAATTGTTACTTTGATTCATTGTAATTTATTGTTTGCTCTATTTCTGTAATTTATTGTTGATAAATCATATAACATTTTATACTTAGTCATTTGATGACCTTGTGAATAATTTTGTATTGTTTTGAATATTTGTATTTAATAGACATATCAAGCATTTTTTTCCCTTCTGTGCTGAAAACAAGATTATTTTGCTAACCTGAATTTCATGATAATACAGTATCCTATTTAGGGTACTGTTTACTTAGAACTAGTAACACAGTTTTTGCTTGATGACCAAGATTATTTATTATTATTATTTTTTATAACTAGAGCCAAAACGTTTATAGAAGGCCTGGCAATGACAGCTTGTGGTTCTATTTTAAAGTGCTTTTTTCTGGGTAGGGATGCTGGGAATTGAAACCAGGTCCTGGTATGTTCAAAACATGCACTTTGTAACTGAGCTACTCCCCTAGCCATATCTCTAGGCTTGGTCTCTTTTGCTTTATTCTATTTGTAGCCTAGCTCTCTCCACTTGGCTATTAATGACATTGGTTTATTTTCCTACCTTTTGAACTTCAGAAAGTGAAAGTTCTGATAATAACCTTATGGCATTTTCATCTTCTGCCTTAGCATGTGAGAACTAAACAAAAATGCTGTGTAAAGTCTTAGTTTTCAAGAAATATCTTTGGTTTTCTATAAGAAAACACAGTGTATTTCTTTATTTTTGGACTTGTTCGTCTGGGTGGATGAGTCATTGTCCTGGCTATGAGATTTGTAGTCTTAGTGCAAATGACAGAAACTACTATAGGTCATTTCATTTAGCTGCTATTATGCTTCAGGAAAGTATGAAGCGAAATTTCACAAAGACAGCAGCATCTGCAAATAGCTTTTCATCAGCGTGTTTGAGAATGCCTGGAGCAGTCTTGTAGATTCAGTACTGAAAGAGAATTTTGTGTCTCTCAACAGTTCTTAGGTATAATAAACTTAATTAAATATATCCCTCTTTAAATATATCTGTGAAGATATATTCTTAATTTTCAATTGACTGTTTCCCTTTTTGAGGATTTTATTAAACTGAGGAGAGTAATAAATTCAGTTTCATGAACTCTCACTTCTCACATTATCCACAGGGAACAGAGCCTAAACTAACAGATTCACTTAAATTATAGGTCTTCATTAGTCCTTCAGAAATTTAAAAGTTTAAAATTACCTGGAAAATTATTTTGGATATTTTATTTTCTAAGAATTAATCCAATCAATGGGGTAGTACACAGACTGAGCATCCCTAATTTGAAAATCCAAAATTGGAAGTGTTCCGCAATCTGAAACTTTTGGAGTGCTGACATGCCACTGCAAGTGGAACATTCCATGCCATGAAACTTAATTTCATGCACAATATTACTTAAAATATTGTATAAAGTTACCTTCAGGCTATGCATATAAGCTGTATAGAAGACACAAAGATTTCATGTTTAGATTTGAGTCCTATACCAAAGGCGTCTCATATCTAGGTAGATATTTCAAAATCTGAAATCCGAAGCACTTCTGGTCCCAAGCCGTTCAGAGAGGGATACTTAGCCTGTAGAAGTAGCAGTGTTGATAATGTATTGAATACCCGACATATTCCAGACCCTGTACTGGTGGTTATAATATTTAATTCTTTTTTTAAAAAGTATAATTGCCCATTTTGTACAATTACTATGTATATTATTTTGTATATGCTAATTGTACAAAAGTATGGTTTCATCAGGACAGCTTCATACATGGGTATCACATATTTTGCTGGTATTCCTCCTTCCTAATATCCTCACTTACCCTACTCCTGATTTTGTTGAATTCTTAACACTGTGAGATAAGCACTGCTTTCATTATTTCCATTTTACAGATGTGGAATCTGAAGCTCAACAAGAGGTTAAATGATTTATTCAAGGGCACCTCCTATATTTCTGAGCCAAGATTGAATTTAGATCTCTGAGTTCCAAACCCATATATTCTTTGTTTTATTGTTGTTGTTGTTCTTCCTCTTATTATTCTAGTGAATTGCATTTACCAGTCTTACTTCATTTGAAAAAAATTTTTCGGGTATTTCATAGAATGCTGTGGGTATTGTCTGGCATATAAAATCAAGAATGTTACTTCTGCTCCCATATTCTCACACCAGTGTTCCCTGTCTTTACCATCTCTGAGGATTATGGCAAATAAGAAAAATGCAGGGCCTTTAGAAATCCCAGTCTTAAATTGTAGATCTGAAAATCATTGCCACTTGTTAATTCTAAGAAGTTTTATATGCTACTGAGTTTGTCTGTCTTTTCACTAAAAATTTTGAGGCTTTACTGTTTTGGGGTTTTTGTCCTTGTGCAGCAGTGAGTCCAGCAGCAGTTCAAGCGATGACTCTCCAGCTCGATCAGTTCAGTCTGCAGCAGTCCCAGCACCCACTTCCCAGTTGCTTTCATCTCTGGAAAAAGATGAACCCCGTAAAAGTTTTGGGATCAAGGTTCAGAATCTTCCAGTACGCTCTACAGGTAAAATATAAATGATTGGGGCTGGGGAGATAGCTCAGTTGGTAGAGTGCTTGCCTTGTAAGCACAAGGCCCTGGGTTTGATCCCCAGCAGCCCCCCCCTCCCAAAAAAAAAAAAAAATGATACATTTCTCTCACATACTGTTGATGAATGAAGTAGACTGGGTAACTTGAATTTTATAACTTGTGAAAATGTTTTCTTTTTGTGCTTATTAACATTTAATGCCATGTGGGGAAAATCAAGTGATTGTTATTACTATGTGGTTTAATTTTTAGTTTGTTATCCTTGTACATATATGAGAATTGCATGGTGATGCTATTTATATACAACATAATGTATACATTTATGTATACATTACTTTGTGACCTTTTTGGTGGTGAAGAGTACTGGGACTGAACCCATGCTTACTCTACCTCTGAGCCACATCCCCAGCTCTTATTTTTAATTTTGAGACATGGTCTCAATAAGTTACCCATGCTGGACTTGAACTTGTGATTCTCTTGCCTCAGCCTTCTGACTAGTGGCTGGGATTACAGGTGAGCTTCACCATGCCTGGCTCATTACTTGCTTATTATATGCATGTATACGTACATTTTATGGCAGATGGTATATAAGAAAGCATAAGTTTTTTTTTAAAATAAATATGCTTCTGGATTAAATATTTTGTTATTGGGGGAGATTTAGTATGAAGAAATTATAGAAGAAATAATATGTTATGTTGGCCTGAAGTCCTGTTATGTGAAATAACTTTGGGCTTAACATTAGGATAGGAAGTGCATGTCAAAATATTAACATTTTAAGTGACAAAAGTGATGAATGGAAAAAACCTACAGGCTATTTTGTGATCTCTCTTGCTCCTGATTGTTTTTATTTTACAGTGTACCATAATATACTGTTATTTCTGCATTAGGCATATTGAGTATGTAAATAAGTCAAAACAGTATAGAGTAAAATCAACAAAGACCAAGTTATGTATTTCTTAGGTACATTTCAATGATTGCTTAAGTTATTTATTTAAAGTAACCTATGAAACTTACTAGGTTTGTGAATAAAGATGTCTAGACACAAAGTTGATGAATGATTTTTTTTTTTTTTTTTTTTTTTAAATACTGGTTCTGGGGATTGAACCCAGGACCTTGTGCATGCAAGGCAAGCACTCTACCCACTGAGCTATTTCTTCAGCCATTATGAGTGTTTATTTAAATGTTTTTTTAAAATTCATTTTTTATTCTTTTTAGATACATATTGATGAGTTTTAATTTGGTTTTCTTGGAAATTTAGAAATGGACAAAGGAGTAAAATTGGCTTGCTTTTTATATGCCTTTTATTTTTATAATAAAACAAATTAACACAAGACCTCCTGATGGAGTATGATTCATTTCTCAAAGTCATTAAAGGTATTCTTTTGGGCTTCGTTTTGTGCTGGAGAGTGAATCCAGTGTGCCTGCTAAGTGTATGTACCCCCAGCCATGGTGTTTTATCAGTTGTTTCACACGTTACCTGATGCTTCTCACATAATTTTGTCATTGAGATGATACCAGGAAAGCTAAAAGTACAGCTTTAAGTCTTTAATACTTTAATTTATAAATATACAGGTATAATTTTTTATTATGAAAGTATTGAACATATCTAAAAGTAGAAGGAATAGCAAAATGAGCTCCTCTATACCTATTCCAGATTCAAGAATGTCAGCATTTTGTATGTGTCTATCTATATTTATTTATTTTGGTGGTGCTGGGTATTGAACCCAAGGCCTTGAGCATGCTAGACATGTGTACTACAACTGAGGTATTGTTTTTATTTGAAAGACAAGTCCCTAATAATATGCCAGTTCACATTAATTTATAGATAAATATTTTTGACATTTCCCCTAACCATATACCATTTTTACCTAACAGATATTCAATAATATCATCCAACATTCAGTTTATTTTCAGCTTATTGTACACTTATCTCTTAAATACCATCTTAAGAGTTATTTATTTGCAAAAGTAATATTTTAATGTTAAAAAAAAAAATTTAGGGGTTGGGGTTGTGGCTCAGTGGTGTACAGCACTTGCCTAGCGCATTTGAGGCCCTAGGTTTGATCCCAGCACCACATTAAAAAAAACCAAACAGGGGGCTGGGGATATAGCTCAGTTGGTAGAGTGCTTGCATCACAAGCACAAGGCCCTGGGTTCAAATCCCCAGCACCACAAAAAAAAAAAAAAAAAAAAAAAAAAAAAAAAATCAGGCCAAAATTTAGTAACTTGCTTACTGAGTTGTAATTAGAAAAGTTAACTTGTTTTTCTTTGGGAATTTAGATACAAGCCTTAAAGATGGCCTTTTCCATGAATTTAAGAAATTTGGCAAGGTGACCTCAGTGCAGATACACGGAGCTTCTGAAGAGAGGTATGGTCTGGTATTCTTTCGGCAGCAAGAGGACCAAGAAAAAGCATTGACTGCATCTAAAGGAAAACTTTTCTTTGGCATGCAGATTGAAGTAACAGCTTGGATAGGGCCAGGTAAGAGACAAGGAGGTCCAGTTTCAGTTACAAATTACATAACTGTTTGTATTCTAGTTTATGAGAAGTCAGCATATTATCCTGAATGTGGACATTATGCTGTTTTTATTCAATGGCATATTTCCCAGTGTCTTCTCTTAAAGGATGGTCATATTTACTGTTTACTTAAATTAAAACCAATGTATTAGGAAGGGCAATGGTTTGTCTGTTGCTGAAACGAAGAAATGCTGACTTTTCAGAATCCAAAAGGCAGTGTTTTATACCCTTGTTGTGTCAGCCTTCCCAAAAGGATGAATTGAGAGTAGGAGATAATTCCTGTAGGAATGAAAACAGAATTATCTTGAATTAGAAAGTAAACTGCGTGTTTATATCATTTGAAGGACTGGTTTGACAAGTTTTAGTTCCATTATGCCTAGCACATTTTGGATCTGTTACTGTAGGTTACTTAATCTCGAAAGAGTGACAGAGAAACTGGACAAGTCTTATGAGTTGGTCACATTGAGAACTTTAAGGGAATGTTCTGTTAGCTCGAACCTTACCATAAGAGCTGTTATAGGGCAGGAGGTCTTTGGCGTTTCTCCTTTTTCAGAACAGCTTGCAGTACTTGTTTCAAACTGGATTCTTTGAGCTAACTAATTGCTCCAGAATATATCCGTCCCCCTTCATTCCCCCTAGCTTACTGCTCCTGAATATCCCCCCCTTCACACACACACAGCCTGTTTATTTTTTGAGGCAGGGTCTTGCTGAATTGCTGCGGATGACCTCAAACCTCAAACTTTTTTTTTTTTTTTTTTTTGGTACCAGGGATTGAACTTGGGCACTCTACCACTGAGCCACATCGCCAGCCCTATTTTGTATTTTATTCAAAGACAGGGTCTCACTGAGTTGCTTAGTGCATCATTTTTGCTGAAACTAGCTTTGAACTTGAGATCCTACTGCCTCAGCCTCCTGAGCTGCTGGGATTATAGTCGTGCGCCAGACCTCAAATTTTGATCTCCCTGCCTCAGCCTCCTAAATTGATGGGATTATAGGCACCCACCCGCACTTAGTGGGAACACCTTATTTAAAGCAACTCATGAGCAAATTTATAAAATAATTAATAGAAATATTAAAATTCTGGCTGGGGATGTAGCTCAGTTGGTAAAGTGCTTGCCTTGCATGCACAAGGCCCTGGGTTCAATCCCCAGCACCACCAAAAAGAAAAAAAGAAAGAAAGAAATATTAAAATTCTGTAGTCATCTTGTGAATCTGAGACAATTGATCATTACGACTTCAAGTAGGGGCTGGGGTTGTAGCTCAGTCGCAGAACTCTTGCCTAGCATGTGCGAGGCACTGGGTTCGATTCTCAGCATCACATGTAAATAAATAAAGGCCCATTGTCAACTGGAAAAAAAAAAAAAAAAGACTTCAAGTGGAATTTATTGCCCACTTGTAAACATGAATATTTTTGGAATGTTTATTTTATTTGTCAATTAAGAGGAAAAAATATAATTTCCTGCTAAGAATATGTAAATGCTATTTGCATATTAAAACAGACACAGAACTGTTAGAGTGAATATACATAATTTTATCACGGAATGCAGGAATTTAGAGGAGTATTTCTTTTTAAAAGAATGCTTTCATATTTATTTCTACCAGGTTTGACATGTACTGTCCTAAATTATACTGAGCCAAGACTAACTCAGAAGTTCTTGGAGTAGGTCAAAATACTTGAGGAAGAATATTTAGTCTGCTATAAAATCTCTGTAAGTTTCTAGGATCAATCATAATAATAAGTAATGAGGATCTAATCCAGGGGCATTTAGGAGGTGACCAACTGATCTTCAAAGCATTGGCGCTAGCTTAAAGTTTTCACTGTAAAAAAGCTTTTTACCTAATTATTGGCACCCAGGAAATGGTTTGGTTTTAACTAGCTGCCAATACAAATTTTAAGAATTTTGGTTGGTTCAAGCATAGGAAAGTCATAGGTACTTTTACTAGATATGGCATTAAATACTGGTTTAATGACAAAATATTTAAAATCGATCATATAAATATTTACATATATAAATAAATAACAGTATACTTAATAAATATATATAATATTTAATATTTGAAAGCAGTTGAATCTAAGAATGGAGACCTGTTTGGAATTAATGCTCTTATGATGAGTCATAAATGTATTGTATTCAAATATATTGAGTTGATTGTTTGGGACAAGCATTTTTTGTAAAGATTCAAATCCAAGAATCCTACTTTTGCAGCTAGATCCTTTGTGGCTTCTGATATCATACTTTCTTACTCCTGTACATAGCCTTAGAATCCCCTAAACTTGAAATTGCAGGATGAAAGAGGTTTTTTTTGAGGATGTATAGGGTTTAAGACTGACTGGTCTTGAAGGTTAAGTAGACTAATTTAGAATAAACTTTCTTTGCTGAAGTTTCAGTCTTGAGAAGTTATCAAGCTATTTGGTGAAAGTGGAGTCATTACAGATTTTAATGGATATAAATCATGCTTTACCTTTCTTATTCTGCCTTTTGGAGTATAGACGTCAAGATGTGTCTTGACTTCAATTCAGTTTTCTTCTCTTAAGAATATTTCCAGTGTCTGCCTTTATCAGTCAGTTTCAAGAGCCTGAATTGAGCTGAAAATGAGAATGAGATATATCCCTGTGGGGTGCACTGGAAATACGTAGGCAGGTATGAGTCCTAGGCAGTTTCTGCATCCCCCCTGACTCTAGTAGATTACATATTATTTGATGAAACTGGTAAGATCAAGCTATGGTTAGAGCCATCAAACCTGAATCAGAGTGAGATGTGTTCTGTCTGAATTCACTTAACCGTTCTGAAGCACCACACCCCAAGGTTTTGTTTATTTTTAATATCATTGTTGTTGTTGACACTAAGCACTCTGTTTTAGTAAAGTTGATTAGGTATTGTTTTGGGTGGGATGGCTTCATTTTACATAAAAAAGAGAACATGTAGTACTGTACTATAATTATCAACAAATCCTTAAATGTCCCTGTCCTAGACCAAGTTAATAAGTGGAGCTTCAGAGAAAGGCTACGATTGAATTAGAAACTAAGTCAGGGCTTTTGATCATAAAAAATAGAAACCTTAAGGAACATTTAGCTTCTTTGCCATTGGGGAACTTAGTTTTCATATAGTTATGTCTAAAAGTTCTACATTTAGACAGGTTATTGTGCTAATTATAGTATGGCAAATATTAAATGTCACATATCTTATAAAACATTAAAAAGTAAATGAAATTAAATAATGGAGCTGGACTACTTTAAGCTGAATTTTTAATATGTATTTCATATTGGGAGCCTGCTACATAATTTCGAAACCTAAGATAAGTCTCAAATAATTAAAAAGTTTGCTCAGTTTTAAAATCTGTGATTATAATACAAGTAGTGATTAATTGTATTATAAATTCATTTAGCAGATTGAGATTTCATTCCATTGCAAGTCCGTTTTCTATGTTAAAGTGTTACTTCATAATTTTTTGGAGCAAGTTTGTTTAGCCTTTGTATTCCTGTTATACTTCAGAGCGAATAAGGGGCAGCTATTCTGCAGGTGTTTATAGTATTTCAGTGTGTGTGACTATCCAAGCCCATTATTTTAGAGATTAAGTTTTAAAATATAGATTTTTCCCATGATGCATAAATATACATTAAAATTCTCTTTTTTACTCTGCCCCCCTCCCATTTACAGAAACAGAAAGTGAAAATGAATTTCGCCCCTTGGATGAAAGGATAGATGAATTTCACCCAAAAGCAACAAGAACTCTCTTTATTGGCAACCTTGAAAAAACCACTACTTATCATGACCTTCGCAATATTTTCCAACGCTTTGGAGAAATTGTGGTATGTTGCTTTGATAATAAAACAACTTTAGATCTTCATTGTAAAACATAAAAAATAATTGGGCTTTGTGGTGTATACCTGTAATCCTACCTACTTGGGGGGATGAGATAGGAAGACCACTTGAGGCTAGGAATTTGACACCAGCGTGGACAAGAAACATGGTGAGATTGTCTCAAAAAACAGTAAAAACCATGATCCAGAGAAGCCCACTGAATACTATTCTATATGTGTATGTGAAAAACTATAATGTGTATTTGTCTATTTTTTCTCATCATTTTTTTTTTTTTTTTTTTTTTTTGCGGTGCTGGGGATCGAACCCAGGGCCCTAGGCTTGCAAGGCAAGCACTCTACCAACTGAGCTATTTCCCCAGCCCTCTCATCCATTTTTAATCTTTTCCAGTTTAATGTCATCTATAGTCTTCTGTCTGTTGAAAGGAAAATATGGAAGAGAAAACATTTGTAAAATGAAACAGCAGATTACTGTTTGGTTATTGTATGATTACAGTGCACATCAGCGTATAATAATATGCTGGAAGTTTAATTCTATTTTGAAGTTTTAATTAGACTTACTTTTTATATTACCAAAGTCATTGTTACATTTGGGGATACAAGAATATTTCCTTGAATCAAAACTTGAATCAAAGCCCTGGGTTCAATCCCCAGCACCACCAAAAAAAAAAAAACAAAAAAAAACAAAAAAAAACTTGAATCAATTATAGTGAATATTGTTTAGTTACAGCTTTATACTCTTGGGATATTCAGTGGTTTTGTTTTTTGTTTTTGTTTTTTGGTACTAGTGGTTGAACCCAGGATGCTTAACCACTGAGACATATCCCCAGCCCTTTTTTTAAATTTTTATTTTGAGACAGGGTCTCACTAAATTGCTGAGACTGGTTTTGAACTTGAAATCCTCCTGCCTCAGCTTCCCAAGTTGTTGGGATTACAGATGTGCGCCACCATGCCCAGCCTGATATGTAGTTTTGTTCTGTGTTTGAAAAAATAGGGAAGTTATTTTTATGTTTTCAAATTCCTCATTATTAATGGTGAAGAAATTGCTGTGTTGGACTTGGGAGAGTAAACATGTTTTTTGTAGCAGCAGTTGTTAATCTTTCAGGGGTGGAGGTCCTCTGGGTCACATCCCCAGCACCTAGCATCCTTTTTTTTTTTTTTTGTGTTTGTGGCTGATCTAAAAATCTCATCTTGCAGTAATTGGTGACAAGTGGTAGAAGTGGTTGGTAAAGAGGAGAAAATGGAAAAGCTATATCTTTAGATAACTATACCAGCAAAACATTCATCTTTATTTTCCCATTATTTTTATTTTTTCAAGTTCTTTTGGTTTTATTAGAGTAATGTGTACTATGCCAGCTCTTCTGCCAACCTGGATGGATGACATGAAACTCACTCAACTTACCTTCCAGCTTCTGCCTTTAGGCTGTTATCTCTATATTATTTTAATTTCTTGTTTGATATTTATAAATCTGTGAATTGATAAAATGCTCACATATGCTTTTATTTGAATATAACTGCTCCTTAAAAGTTTGAAAGTTTAAAAAGGTGTAGTTGAGAACGTGGATACACTCGTCACCAGGATTGCTAAAAATGGAATGACTATTGTGTTGTAAGATCTGTGGTTCTCATAAGGTAGATATGTAGGTGTTCTCTTTGAAAACCATGGTGTCATGACGTAAGCACTTGCTGATGAGCGCCACTATTTATGAATGAGTTAGGGTCTCACTGTGTTACCTAGGCTGATCTCAAACTCCTGGACTCAAGTAATCCTCCTGCCTCAACATCCCAAGTGCTGCGACTACAGACATGACAGCCAGCAAGCATAGTGTGTTACCCTTTCTACCCGTCAAAGCTACAGCCCCAACTTTTTTTTTCTTTCTTTTTTCCTTTTCTTTTTTAAAAGCCAGGGTCTTGCTAAGTTGCTCAGGCTGGCCTTGAATTTTCATTTCTTCTGCCTAGCCTCCCATGTAACTGGGATTACAGGTGTGCACCACAGTGCCTGGCTAGTGTTTTTGTTTGTTTGTTTGTTTTGTGTGTGTGTGTGTGCTTTTTTTTTTTAAACTGGGAATTGAACCCAGGGGCACTTGACCTCTGAGCCACATCCTCAGCATTTTTATATTTTATTTTGAGACAGGGTCTCACTAAGTGGCTTAGGGCCTCACTAAGTTGCCAAGGTTGACTTTGAACTAAAATCCTCCTGCCTCAGCCTCCCAAGCTGGTGGGATTACAGGCATGTACTTGCCTGTGCCTGGCCTGGCTAGTGTTCATGTTTTAAATGACACAAACTTTTGGGAAAATGATGGCTGGTTATTTATAACAGATTATACTGTAACTGGAAGAACCTGTTTAGGGAGTTAACCTACTGGTATTCTTTGGAGATCATTTCTCTTTAGTGGAGTAATCCTGAGGTATTTTTGTTGTTTTCTGTTTTTTTCCCCTCTTTCTTCAGTACTAGAATTGAACTCAGGGGTACTCTACCACTGAGCTATATCCCCATCCCTTTTTATTTTTTTATTTTAACACAGGGTCTTGCTGAATTGCTGGGTCTGCCCTTGAACTTGAGATCCCTCTACCTCGGCCTCCTGTCACTGGGATTGGAGGCTAGGCCACTGTGTTCTCAGTTTTTTATATTTTATATAACAGTGGAAATTAGCTCCTGTTTATCATTACTTTAAAGAATTTTGAGTGTAGATTTATTGCTTTCTTTAAGATCCATTGAGCAACTCTTTAAATGTATTACTTGTTTTGCTGTTTAAAGTTTGGAATGTTGGCTTTTTGGTTATTGCTGTTCTTCAGGTTTGATTAAGCCTCCTTTAAGGAGGCTTTGTAATAGCAGTGCTTATTTTGCTGTTCATGGCCCAGGTCATTATCGTTTAAGTACAAGTTTTGCCATCCAACTGGTTTCTCTGGACCATTTTCAGATCTAAGCCTGATTTTTTTTTTTTACCACTTCCTCTCAGGCAACTTGGGAGTGTCAGAAACCACTACAGATTTTGCAAATTCCAAGGAGAAAAGGGTGTTCCTTTGTAGAGTGTCTTTAACCCAGAGATAGTGTTCTGGTGCATCTTCACAAAGTAGTTCATGTAGTTATATATCTATTCATTCTGAATAGAGAGATTTTACCATATTTATCAATCTCCAGCCTTGGTTCAGTTGGTTATACTGGTATGTATGAATATATGAGTGTTCTGATTCAGGACTGCATGTTTTTTATTTTTTTGCCCCTTGTGGTAATGGGGATTGAATCTGGGAACTCACACATGCTAAAATAAGCACTGTACCATTAAGCTACATCCCCAACCCTTCTTATTTTATTTTGAGACAGGTTCTTGCTAAGTTGCCCAGGCTGACTCCAAGCTTGTGATCCTCCTGCCTCAACCTCTGGAGTTGCTGGGATTAGAGTGTGCACCACTACATCTGGTCCAAGTCACTTTTTGAAGACTCGATTTCTTCATATTTCTTGCCCTTCTCAGTGTATTTTAAATGATTGGCCCCTAGTAAGAATTTGAGATACTGCCAGAGGAAATTATTTCTTAGAATTTCATTAAACCAACTACCTTTTCTTCATTATCATAAATTTCTTTTTATGTCTGAAACAGGGATTTTGAATTTTGAATTGCAATGCAATTTTTCCTACCAAGAGCTTCACATGCAGTAGATTTCATGGTTTATGACTATAGATGCTGTAATGTACAATTTTTAAACCACTGATTTACAGTTGTGTTAAGATACACAGTTTTAATTAAAGTCTTATTGGGAATATGACTATTTTTGAGAAATAAACACTCTATGGACTTGGCTTATTCTGATTTATTTTCTTATTGGCATATTGCTGAGTGATCTTGATTGGCTTTTTCAGGATATTGATATTAAGAAAGTAAATGGAGTTCCTCAATATGCCTTCTTGCAATACTGTGACATTGCCAGTGTTTGTAAAGCTATTAAGAAGATGGATGGGGAGTACCTTGGAAATAATCGCCTCAAGGTAAATGAATTTGCGTGATGTATTGTGCAGTTACGATTTTCTTTGTTTTTAGGATTAGGAGTTTTCTCCATATTTCTGATTACTTAAGATTGCAAGAGGACAGTTAGGTAACTGTAAAGGTGATGCATTCTGAACTAATACTTGGTTAGCCAGGCAGAATTCCTTTTTTGTTAATTTCTACCTCCTTTTAACTGGATGGCTTCCACATAAGATTAATTTGAGGGGTTGGAAGTGTAGCTCCGTGGTGGAGCTTATGCTTTGTGTTCTAGGTTCAGTCCCAAGCACCAAGAGAAAAGGATGTTGATTTGAGAAGATTTCTACTTAGGACTTATTTTCTGAAAATTTTATAGTAGAATAGTAATTATAAACTTTACTAATAGAAATTTAACCTTTTATATTCAGCTGGGTTTTGGAAAGAGCATGCCTACAAACTGCGTGTGGTTGGATGGGCTTTCTTCAAATGTGTCAGATCAGTATTTAACAAGACATTTCTGCCGATATGGGCCTGTGGTGAAGGTACGTGGGGCTCATTTGAGTGTGGCTCACACTAATGTCTGACTCCCTTTTCTTGGTATTCTCTCCTTTCAGTCCCAATTTCTGGTGCTGTTTTTTCTGTTTCTTTAATAACTTGCACATTGAAACCTTTTTTGCTAAAATTTGGCCTATAAAGACATTTCTATCTATTAACTGATCATATGAATATTTTGAAAAAATACAATTTTGAAGCAGCTGAGATTCTTGAAAAAATGGAAACTATTATACAGCTAAATAAAATAATATTCCTTAGGGAGTTTTATAGTTTTATCCCATATAAAAATTAGACAGTCTAATTATACACTTGTTCACAATTGCATTAAAAATGCAATTAGATTTAAAAAAAAAAAATGATGACTTTAAAGTCCCCAAAAGATAATATTCATCGAACTAATGTTTGTTAGGTGACATGCCCACAACAGCAGGAAAAGCTCTGTTCCTTTGTGTGAAGGTGGAGCTTTAACTCCTTGCTCTGTGGTGGGTTTGTTGCCTGATTTCTACTTTATTTAAATGGGTCTTTTGGTTGGGTATGGTGGCACATGCCTGTAGTCCCAGTGACTCAGGAGGCTGAGGCAGGAGGATCACAGGTTTGAAGCCAGCTCCAGCTTAACAAAACTCTAAGCAACCTAGCAAGACTCTGTCTTAGGGCTGGAGATGTGGCTCAGTGGTTAAGCACCCCTGGATTTAATTGCTGTGTGCCCAAAACAACAACAACAACATTGGGGCTTATTTTGTTTTAAGCCACAAATAGAAGAATGTTCTACTAAAATACAGCACAGTAGTCAGTCAACATGGAACGCAAAATAAAAATACAGAAGAATAAAATAAAGGTATAATGTACCTCAAGCCACAGTATCTACAATTCCCAGCAGTCCCTGTACATTTTATTGTGTGTTCACTACAATGTGCTGCATTAGGAGAAGCCTAAAATTTTTTCTAATACCTTTTCTTGGTGTGTCCTTGTGACTTAGGATCTTGTTGGGACTGACAGGAAGTCCAGTGGATGAGGGTCTTACCTGGGTTTTGTTTTCTTTTTCACAGGTGGTGTTTGACCGCTTGAAAGGCATGGCCCTAGTTCTATACAATGAGATCGAATACGCGCAAGCAGCTGTAAAAGAGACCAAGGGGAGGAAAATCGGTGGGAATAAGATTAAGGTGTGTGGAATGACTATAAGCAGAAGCAAACAAAATTGTATTCAGATCACACCCTGTTAATAACTGCCGTCTGCAGATTGCCAGCAAGGGGGTGATTTACAGGACGTGGTTTATGTGTGTGTCCTCACTTTTTAGGGGGAATATTAGGATTTGTGTGCTCGGCTGCTTGTGGACATAGCTCTCTCAAACTATTAGCCACAGATCCTTCCCCGAAAACCATCTCATTCAAAGAAGTGGCTTCTTATTGCTGACGGTGCATAATGCTCCTGTGTGCACTCTTAGTATAGGTGCATCCATAGTGGCACATGTGCACCGGGCTCACCCAGGGGTTCAGAGTGTCAGTCAGCTCCCTGAAGGATCCTATCTCTTTCTCCTAAACAGTGGGTAACCACTATAAGCATATTTTTTATCTGGTATTATTTGTTTAAAAACTTGATATTCCAGTTGTTTGGATGAATTATGTATATAATAACTGATGGCTAAATTGGAATAAAATGGTAACAATATTAGCCAATAGTCTTCATATGCTTTAGTGACTTTGAACTCAACTGTAAATAAAATTCAAATGTTCTTTTCTATTGTTTTATGTTGTACCTGTTATTTTAGCAAATGTATGTAAAACAGATTGCTGGATATAATTGATCTGATTATTGCCAACCTCGAACCCTGGTAGGGTTTTGATTCAGTTTTCTGGTTTACTTTTTCCATTTCTTCTATATCGGGTTCTGGAACTTTAATACATTTATCAAGATTTGTTTAGAATTTGAGGCTATCATGTTAATAAATATATTATTTTAGTTGAGAGTACCATTTCACTTAAGATTACTCTTTCCTGGAATTTATCCAGAAGGATTATATTGTGATAAATTTTCACATTCAATAAGATTTTCCATAAGTAAAATTTGAAACTAGTGTCAAAAAATTTTTTTTTAAGGTGGATTTTGCAAATCGAGAAAGTCAGCTGGCATTTTATCACTGCATGGAAAAATCTGGTCAGGATATCAGAGACTTTTATGAAATGTTAGCAGAAAGGAGGTATGTATTTTAAATATATCAGTATAGCTTGAATTATAACATATAACAAATGAACATTGGGTTGGATTGTTTTATTTTTCACCCCTTACTTAAAACTCCCATATCCCCCCAAATTTCCTTAGCTCGTAATATGGAAACACAGGTTTTCTTTTTGTGTGTGGGGTACTGGTGATTTCAGTCTATAGCCTTGCATGTGCTAGGCAAGTGCTTCACCACTAAGCTATATTCCTGGCCCTACATTCCTTTTGTGGAGTTAGGGTCTCTCTAACTTGCCCAGGCTGGCCTTGAATAAGTTTTGTTGTTGTTGTTGTTTGTTTTGTTTTTTAATGAATCCAGTTTTCATGTGGCTCATACAGGTTTGGAGTACCCTATTGAAATTTCTGATTGCTCCTATAATTTGAAAGACTTACTGTTCTACTTGATTATAACTATGTACCATGAATTATAAATACAAATCATCCTGCCAGACAGTTCTTAATTACATGTAATAATGTATATGAGGGTGCATTATAAACTGTTAAATGTCTTACAGATTGAGTAACAACATCATCCAGGTTTTCACCATAAAAATTAGTAAATAAGTACATACATACTTTTGAAGGAATATCAAGAGCTTTGTTTTGTTCAGTCTCTGAAATTACGCTTTTTAAATTTTTTTTGGTTAGTTCTGGGGATGAAACATAGGGAATTTGGCATGCTAGGCAAGCATTCTACCTCTGAACTGTACTCCTAGTTCTTAAGTACTTTGTGAATGTGAATCAAGGAGCCAAGGAATAAGTCAGGTGCAGTGGTGCACACCTGTAATTCCAACTACTTGGGGGGCTGAGGCAGGAGGATGGCAAATCCCAGGCCAATCTGGGCAACCTAGCAAGACCCTGTCTCAACAAAACAAAAAGAAAGACAAAGCACATAAAAACTGGTGACTTTGACAATATGAAAGGTAAGCCTGATTTCTCCATGTTAACTTTTTCAGTCATGGTAATATAATATTTGATATTTTTTCTGCTGGTTAGACAGTGAATTAAAACATCCTGACATAATGCCACCAGGTTCTTTAATAGCTGATTACATTTGAAAATGGAAACTCTTGTGCGTATGTTCAAGCCTTTTGTCCAGACATGCCTCTGTGATTAATTCTCCTGGAACGTCACCATTAGGTTTCTGCCCGTTACATATGTTGACCAAAAGGCTCTGTGCGAAAAATGCCTTGAGAGACATGAGGTAAAGAAAAGGACTCTGTGACAAAGATGAACCAAATTCTGATCATTTTGCCAGAAACTTGTTGATGCATTCCCCTTCTGCTGCTTCTTGCCAGGTCATTTTTGTTGAAATCACAGAAAGTATATGTCTCTTCAAGTCATTTCCTTGTGGAATATTGTGCAATAGTCTTCGAACATTTAGTTTTTAAAAATGAAAATGTCCCCCAGTGCCAATTTCTAAAATTTCTCCCTAGTAGATCAGACTCTAGATAAATCAGAAACTAAATCAGAAAAGATTAAAAATCGGACTGGGAATATACTCAGTTGGTAGAGTGCTTGCCTGGCACACAAGGCCCTGGGTGTAATCCCTAGCACCTCGCGCGCGCGCGCGCACACACACACACACACACAAGATTAAATTCAACAGTCCTAGTTGGGCATGGTGGCACATGCAGTAATCCCAGTTACTTGGGAGATGCGATCACACGTTCTAGGCCAGTCTGGGCATCTTAGTGAGACTCTGTTTCGAAATAAAAAATAAGAAGGGTTGGGAATGTAGCTCAGTGGTAGAGCTCCCCTAGGTTTAATCTCTAGTACCCCTTTTCCCCTCCCCAAAAGTCCTCTGGCAGGAAAATCAGAAATAATAAGCTGTTCTGTCATTGTCACTTGTGTGGGTACACATGCATGTGTGTGTGTGTGCACTAGAGGGAGAACCTGAGATTGTGCACACACATGAAAGAGAATGTGTGTCAGTTGGGAGAGAAAAAAAGTTCTCCATTCTAGCTCCCTAAGTAGCAGTTTAAAGTCATTGTTAATATCTAACAATTCCTAAAGGAATTTTTATAGAAATTCTACCCATGAGTGGAAGGTGATCTTAGGTTTAACTGTACCTAAGAGATAAAATATCCACTGAAATCCTGTGTGTGTCACACTAAGTATATTTAAAAGAGCAGTGTCTTAAGAGGGTTGGGTAATGTGGTGTGGGTGTTCTCACTGTTGCTTTGTTCTCTGGTGCTTTCCCCTGGTTACTTATCCCTGACCAATGGCTGTTATCTCCTAATGGAGGAAGTAGGAGGGTGTAGGACTTTGCTGTGACCCAAGTTTGCCCGGGTGACTTCAGGTGACAGTGCCTGTGGAATGCATTCCTGCAGTGTAGCTCGAGGATCCTTGTCTTTCCCTCAGAGTTGAGGGACACTCACCCCACTGAATAGTTGATGCCTGAACAGAGAATATTATTTACTCTTGTGACTCAGCTCAGGAATATAAATGCTGACTTTATTTTTATAGTGCTTTGCCATTTACAAAGTAGTATTTCATTTGATCCCTCGGGTATTGTCAGAGAGGGAGGACCTTCTCTGTTGTCCCACTTTTTGGAGGGTGCTGAAGACAGATAGGCATCCAGTGCCTATTCTAAGTAGATGTTTTATTCTCTTTATAATATTAGAAAGCACACGTAATGTGTTCACCTTCCTATAGGAAAGCAGTACTTTCTTAGAATATGTATTTATGCTGGTAGTGAGTTAAATTACCATGTTTCCATGCCTGGTAACATTTATTTACAAGAGGGCTAGTCAGATCTGGTCAGATCTAGAATCTGATTCCTGTGGGGTGGTCATGTTGAGTCCAGTTAAATCAAATGTCAAAGAAATGTCAAAAAATAGTTTCTGTGAACCAATAAAGTCCAATATGAGCACATGTGATAACATGTTGGTGATGCTTCCAGTGTCTGTCCAGTGTAGATCTTTTCTTTGCTATTCCAAAGGGGCTAGAACATTACCTAGTAGCAGTTTGGACATATTTTTCTTTCACATTCATTTCAGTAAATACGTGAGTGCTTCGTGTGCCAAGCACTATTATGAGAGCTAGGGAAATGTGGCTAAGAAGACAAAGTCTGTGCTTTCTGGGGACTTAAATTCTCATTTTGTTACTTCAGTGATCGTACATGCTGAGCACACTTTACTGCTCATGACGTTTCTGCTTAGAATGAGCAAGCCACTCCTACTCGAGAGAGCAAGTGTTGATAGGAGTGGGACACACTCAGTCTTATGGACACACGGGTCCTCGTGCAAATCCAACCCTGACAGACAACTGTGGGGGAAAGCCCACCACGCACTCCGCGGCCACGGAGGGGCCCTCTGAGCCCCGCGCTAATTCTTGATTCAGTGATTGACAGTTCGGGAAAAGGTGATAACACTTTCTGAGAGCCAAGTATTTGCCTGGCTTATGCTAGGAAAGTCTTCAGAGATGTTTATCTTACTCTTAGTAGCCTTATGAGGAAAAGGGACCATCATTTTACAAGTGAGGAAGCAATTCAGAGTCCCCAAATTATGTGGTTTTTTTTTTAGTAATATTTTTTAGATATTGATAGACCTTTATTGTGGTGCTGAGAATTGAACCCAGTACCTCCCACATGCTAGGCAAGTGCTTTACCACTGAGCCACCCCAGCCCTCAAAGTATGTTTTAAAATTGTGGACTGATGTAGCAGTATTACTGATAACTCCACAGGTCACGTGTGTGGTAAGGTTTTAATTAAAACTTCTATCTGTTTTTCCAAACAGTGCATTTGTTTCCCAAGTTGTGGTAAGATTGTCTTTTGCTAGAAAAATAATTTTAGAAGAGTTAGAAATGTGGGGATGTGATTAGCACTTAGTAGCTGCTGCCTGTTATGTCAGTACCCCAGTGACAGAATAAACAAAGGGCTGGACCACTGCCGCCCGCTGGAAACATGACACAGGTTAGAGTGCACGCGTTAAAAAGCAGAAGGGAACTGGGAGCAGCGTACAGCCTGTGACCCCAGCGGCTTGGGAGACTGAGGCAGGAGGATTGCAAGTCCAAGGCCAGCCTCAGCAACTTTGGGAGGCCCTGTCTCAAAATAAAAAAGGACTGAGGATTTAGCTCAGTGGTTAAGCACCCCTGAGTTCAATCCCCAGTACTAAGAAAAAAAAGGGAAAGACAGGTGAAGTTAATTTTATTTAACCCACTGTATTTAAAATATAGTTTTAATATATAATCAATTTTAATAAATTATTGAGACTTAAACTTTTTAAAAATGCTTTTTGAAGATTGACAATTGAACATTTGATCGTGATAATTTGGCACATGTGAACAATGTAATGGTGAAATCAGGGTAATTAACATTTCAGTCTCCTTAAACATCATTTTTTCAAGGTTTATTTTTTAAGTGCAAAATCTGGTGTGCATTTTATGCTAACTTCTCAATTTAGCAAAATTTTAAGTGCTCAGATACATGTGGCTAGTGGCTACTATGTTGGAGAGCAACTGCAGTTCAGCTGTGATTAGAGAAGTCAGAGATGTTAGCACAGGACTTCTTGATCTCATTGTCTGTGGTCTAATGCGTAAGTGAAACAAAAGAACTGATGTGATCTTTTTTGTGTTTTGGCAGAGAAGAGCGAAGGGGATCCTACGACTATAGCCAAGATCGGACATACTACGAGAGTGTTCGGACTCCAGGCACATATCCCGAGGACTCCAGGAGGGACTATCCAGCTCGAGGAAGAGAATTCTACTCAGAATGGGAGACATACCAGGGGGACTACTATGAGTCACGCTACTATGACGATCCCCGGGAGTACAGGGATTACAGGAATGATCCTTATGACCAAGATATTCGAGAATATAGTTACAGGCAAAGGGAACGAGAGAGGGAACGTGAAAGATTTGAGTCTGAGCGGGACAGAGACCACGAGAGGAGGCCCATCGAGCGGAGCCAGAGTCCAGTGCACTTGCGACGTCCACAGAGCCCTGGCGCATCTCCCTCACAGGCAGAGAGGCTGCCCAGTGATTCTGAGAGGAGACTGTACAGCCGGTCCTCAGACCGGAGTGGCAGCTGCAGCTCACTGTCCCCTCCACGGTACGATAAAGTGGACAAGTCTCGTTTGGAGCGCTATGCAAAAAACGAAAAGGCAGATAAAGAACGGACTTTTGATCCTGAGAGAGTGGAGAGAGAGAGACGCTTAATACGGAAGGAAAAAGTGGAAAAGGACAAAACTGACAAGCAGAAACGGAAGGGAAAAGTTCATTCCCCTAGTTCTCAGTCTTCAGAAACAGACCAAGAAAATGAGCGAGAACCAAGCCCCGAAAAACCCAGGAGTTCTAACAAACTGAGCAGAGAAAAAGCCGGCAAAGAAGGGGTAGCAAAGAACCGCCTGGATCTCATGCCCTGTGTGGTTCTGACGCGGGTGAAGGAGAAGGAGGGAAAGGCCATCGACCACACTCCACTGGAGAAGCTGAAATCCAGGCTGGATGATGACACCGGCAAGTCCTCTGCCCTAGATCAGAAACTTCCGGTCTCTCAGACGGAGCCTGCAAAATCAGACCTGTCTAAACTGGAATCTGCCAGAGTGAAAGTGCCAAAGGAAAAGGTGCTTTTGAGTCATGCTGAGGTGGTGGATAAGGAGGGCAGGCCCAAGCCTAGGAAGCACCTCAAGCCAGAGCAGACTGCTGACGGGGTGAGCACTGCCGAACTAGAGAAGCTGGAGGCCAGGAAAAGGCGCTTTGCAGACTCCAGTGTGAAAGCAGAAAGGCAGAAAACAGAAGTCAAGAGAAGCAGTCCTGAGGTGGAAGATGCCCGGGCACCTTTGAAAAAGCAGCCTGACGGGTCGTCCAGAGGCGTCATTCTGCTGAGGGAAGGAGAGGCTGAAAGAAAGCCTGCGAGAAAAGAAATTCTTAAACGGGAGTCTAAAAAAATCAAGCTGGACAGACTTAATACTGTTCCCAGCCCCAAAGACTGTCAAGAACTTTCCAGCATTTCTGCTGGGTCTGGCTCCAGGCCCAGCTCAGACCTGCAAGCAAAACTGGGAGAACCAGTAGGTGAATCTTTGGAAAATCAAGAAATCCAGTCAAAGAAGCCCAGCTCCTCAAAACCACAGCTCAAACAGCTGCAGCTCCTGGACGGTCGAGGACCAGAGCGAGAGGATGTCAGGAAGAACTGTTGCAGTCTTCGTGATGGGACTCCTGACCGTAAGTCAGGCCAGGAGAAGCCACATCCGGCTCATACTGAAGAAAAAATTGGCATTGACATTGATCACACTCAGAGTTACCGAAAACAAATGGAGCAGAGTCGTAGAAAACAGCAGATGGAGATGGAAATAGCCAAGTCTGAGAAATCTGGTAGTCCTAAGAAAGATGTAGATGACTATGAAAGACGTAGCCTTGTGCATGAGGTAGGCAAACCTCCTCAAGATGTCACTGACGACTCGCCTCCCAGCAAAAAGAAAAGGATGGATCATGTTGATTTTGATATCTGCACCAAGAGAGAGAGAAATTACAGAAGTTCACGCCAAATCAGTGAAGATTCTGAAAGGACAGGCTGTTCTCCCAGTATCCGCCATGGTTCCTTCCATGAGGATGATGATCCGCTAGGCTCTCCTAGGCTGATGTCAGTAAAAGGGTCTCCTAAAGTAGATGAAAAAAGTCTCCCATATTCTAACATAACCGTGAGAGAAGAGTCCTTAAAATTTAATCCTTATGATTCTAGCAGGAGAGAACAGATGGCAGATATGGCCAAACTAAAGCTATCTGTCTTGAATTCTGAAGACGAACTAAACCGTTGGGACTCTCAAGTGAAACAGGATGCCAGCAGATTTGATGTGAGCTTCCCAAATAGCATAATTAAGAGAGAGAGCCTGCGGAAGAGGTCTGTACGGGATTTGGAACCTGGTGAGGTGCCTTCTGATTCTGATGAAGACGGTGAACACAAATCCCATTCCCCTAGAGCCTCTGCACTCTATGAAGGTTCCCGATTGTCTTTTTTATTGAGGGACAGAGAAGACAAACTACGTGAGCGAGATGAAAGACTCTCGAGTTCTTTAGAAAGGAACAAATTCTATTCTTTTGCATTGGATAAGACAATCACACCAGACACTAAAGCTTTGCTTGAAAGAGCTAAATCTCTCTCTTCGTCCCGAGAAGAAAATTGGTCCTTTCTAGATTGGGACTCCCGATTTGCTAACTTTCGAAACAACAAAGATAAAGAAAAGGTTGACTCTGCTCCAAGGCCTATTCCATCCTGGTACATGAAGAAGAAAAAAATCAGGACTGATTCAGAAGGGAAAATGGATGATAAAAAAGACGATCATAAAGAAGAGGAACAGGAAAGACAAGAATTATTTGCGTCTCGTTTTTTACACAGCTCAATCTTTGAACAAGATTCCAAGCGACTGCAGCATCTAGAAAGGAAAGAGGAAGAGTCCGACTTCACCTCCGGCAGGTTGTATGGGAGGCAGGCATCTGATGGCGCCAACAGCACCAGTGACTCGGTGCAAGAACCAGTGGTTCTGTTCCACAGCAGGTTCATGGAGCTCACGCGGATGCAACAGAAGGAGAAAGAAAAAGACCAGAAACCCAAGGAGGCTGAGAAACAGGAAGACACAGAGAATCAGCCCAAGACCCCAGAGTCTGCCTCTGAGAATAAAGAGCCAGAAGTTCGAACTCCATCTTCAGTAGGGCTTCCTGGTGTCACTTCTGCGACTCCAGAATCGGCCTCATCCGCACCAGAGAAGACAACCGGTGAGAAGACAGTGGAGGGACCTTCAGTGACGGAAGAGAAGAGTGCGGAGCCGGCCACCATCTCAGAAGAAACAAAACCCGTGACTGAACTGGCGCCTGACCCTGTGGAACAACCAGAACAAGTGGACTTGCCCCCCAGAGCTGACAGCAGTAAAGACGCTGCTGTGGCGCCTGTCACAGGTGAAGAACGTTCACCTGCCGACCAGCTGCCTTATCTGGATACCAAGCCTCCGACTCCCGGGGCCTCTTTTTCCCAAGTAGAGAGTAATGTGGATGCAGAACCGGACAGTAGCCAGCCGCTGTCGAGACTGACTCGGAAGCCCGAGGAAACGAACGAGCCAGAAGCAGAAAAGCCAGGCGCAGCTGCAAACATTGAGGCCGATACAGAGCAGAGCGCTGAAGCTGCTCCTGAGGCTCAGCCTCAGAACCCTGAAGACGTTGAGGTTGATCCTCCAGTTGCTGCAAAAGATAAGAAGCCAAACAAAAGTAAGCGTTCCAAGGCCCCTGCTCAGGCAGGGGCAGCCAGTGTGGCGGAGAAGCCCGTCACAAGGAAGAGTGAGAGGATAGACCGGGAAAAACTGAAGCGGGCCAGCTCCCCTCGGGGAGAAGCACAGAAGCTTTTAGAACTGAAGATGGAGGCAGAGAAGATCGCAAGGACTGCTTCTAAGAATTCCGCAGGGGACCCTGAGCACGCTGAGCTGAGTTTGCCTCTCAGCCGCACGAGGCGTCGCAATGTCAGGAGTGTCTACGCGACCATGGGGGACCACGAGAGCCGCTCTCCAGCCAAAGAGCCCGCGGAGCACCCGCGAGCGACCAGGAAGCGCCTGGAGCGAGAGCTTCGGGAGGCGGCAGCGGTCCCCACCACTCCTCGCAGGGGAAGGCCTCCGAAGACACGCCGTCGAGCCGAGGAGGAGGAGGAGCATGAGGCCAAGGAGCCCGCGGAAGCCCCCAGGCCAGCTGAGGGGTGGAGATCCCCACGGTCGCAGAAGTCAGCTGCCGCCACCCAAGGGAAGAGGGGGAGGAACGAGCCCAAAGTCGACGCCGAACGAACAGAGGCTGCCAGTGAGGTGAGTTCCCAAGTGAGCACAAAAGAGAATGACCCCAAATCCAGGGCTGACAAAGAGGATGCAGGAAGTGAACAGAAACGTGATCGAAAAGAAACCAGCACAGACAGAAATGTACCCGAGCCGCCCCCCGTCCAAGTGGTGGAGAAAAAAATACCCCCTGAAAAAAATTCCAAATCAAAGAGAGGGAGGTCTCGAAACTCTAGGTCAGCAGTGGACAGAGCGGCACATTTGAAAAACACGGACACGCCTGTCAGTCCTGTTGTGGCTGACGGGGCCACAGGGCAGGCAGTAGACGGGGAACCCGGGATTGTGGCAGTCTCCCCCGAGAAAAGCGAGAGTCTCCAAAAGGACAGTAACGCCTCATCCCAGCTGAAAAATGATCCAGTTGAGCCCAACAAGGAACCGGAGAAGGAAGATGTGTCTGCCTCTAAGCTGTCCCCAGAAGCCACTCGGCTGGCCAAGCAGACAGAGCTGGAGCAGGCTGTGGAGAATATCGCAAAGCTCACCGAGGCCTCCGCCAGTGCTTTCAAGGCAACAGCCACAGGTGCTCCCGAGGGCCCCGCCACAGAGGACAGGGACAAGCCCGCACACCAGGCGAGCGAAACAGAACTGGCCGCAGCCATTGGCTCCATCATCAATGACATTTCTGGGGAGCCAGAAAACTTCCCCGCACCTACCCCTTACCCTGCGGAATCTCAGGCAGACCTGCAGCCCCCAGAGCAGAGCATGGAGCCTGAGACCCATGAGGCTGTGTCCGGCATCCTGGAGACAGAGGCCACTACAGAGTCTTCAGGGCCACCAGCCAGCACCCCTGACCCCTCAGCAAGCCCAGCAGATGCCAAGGAAGCCAGAGGGAACAGCAGTGAGTCCTCCCACCCGGAGCAGGAAGCCAAAGGGTCGAAAGAAGCAGAAGCGGTCCTTCCTCGTAAAGACAAGGGGCGCCAGAAGACAACCCGATGGCGCCGCAAACGCACCGCAAACAAGAAGGCAGGGGCTGCTGCAGAAGCTCCCGCCTCGGAGCCGGCCCAGGCTCAGCGCGAGAGCCCGGTGGCCGTGGCGGCCACGACGACGGCACCAGCCCCAGAGCCTCCGCAGGAGGAGAAGCAGAGTGAGAAGCCGCAGTCCACTCCTCCTCGGGCGTGTGCCTCTGACTCGAGCAAGACTCCGCCCGCAGAGAGTCTGCCCCAGGAGAGCAGCGTCGAGGGAAGGACGCCGACCACAGCGCCCGCGCCGCCAGACCTGCCCGCTCCTGCGCAGCCAGCACCCGTGGACGACGAGTCTCAGGCCAGGTTCAAGGTCCATTCCATCATTGAAAGCGATCCAGTGACCCCGCCCAGCGACTCAAGCGTGCCCCTGCCCACCATTCCTTCTGTGACTGCAGCAAAGCTCCCACCTCCTGTCACCTCTGGGGGAATTCCGAACCAGAGTCCCCCTACTAAGGTGACAGAGTGGATCACAAGACAGGAGGAGCCCCGGGCTCCCTCCACCCCGTCTCCCGCTCTCCCCCCAGACACAAAGGCCTCCGATGTGGACACCAGTTCCAGTACGCTGAGGAAGATCCTCATGGACCCGAAGTACGTGTCTGCCACAGGCGTCACTTCCACAAGCGTCACCACGGCCATCGCGGAGCCTGTGAGTGCGGCCCCTTGCCTTCACGAGGCACCGCCCACTCCGGCTGAATCTAAAAAGGCTCCTTTAGAAGAAAAACCAGCAGCTCCAGTAACAAGCGCCTCTGACACACAAGCCACAGAGGCGCCGGTCGCCACCGACAAGGAGAAGGCGGCCCCCGTCATCGCTCCTAAAATTACGTCAGTCATTAGCCGGATGCCAGTCAGCATTGATTTGGAGAATTCACAAAAGATAACGCTGGCCAAACCCGCTCCGCAGACGCTGACCGGCCTCGTGAGCGCGCTGACCGGGCTGGTGAACGTCTCCCTGGTCCCAGTGAACGCCCTGAAAGGCCCCGTGAAGGGCTCGGTGGCCACGCTCAAAGGTCTGGTGAGCACCCCTGCAGGGCCCGTGAATGTGCTGAAGGGGCCTGTGAACGTCCTCACGGGGCCAGTGAATGTCCTCACCACTCCAGTGAACGCCACTGTGGGAGCCGTGAACACTGCCACGGGCGCAGTGAACGCAGCCACGGGCGCTGTGAACGCCACTGCTGGGGCGGTGACCGTCACAGCGGGGACAGTGACTGCTGCATCTGGTGGTGCAACGGCTACGACGGGCGCGGCGACCGTGACTGGTGCGGTGATTGCATCGTCAGCAAAGTGCAAACAGAGGTCCAGCAGTAACGAGAACAGTCGGTTCCACCCTGGGTCCATGTCCGTGATTGACGACCGCCCGGCAGACACGGGCTCCGGTGCCGGGCTGCGTGTGAACACTTCGGAGGGGGTTGTGCTCCTGAGCTACTCGGGGCAGAAGACCGAAGGCCCCCAGCGAATCAGCGCCAAGATCAGTCAGATACCCCCGGCCAGCGCAATGGACATCGAGTTCCAGCAGTCAGTGTCCAAGTCCCAAGTGAAACCCGACTCTGTCGCACCGCCACAGCCTGCACCCAAAGCCCCTCAGCCTCCCTCGGGCTTTGCCAACGTGGCCACCCACTCCACCCTGGTCCTGACGGCCCAGACGTACAATGCCTCCCCTGTGATTTCATCTGTCAAGGCCGACCGTCCATCCTTGGAGAAGCCGGAGCCCATCCACCTGTCCGTATCCACACCTGTCACTCAGGGGGGCACAGTGAAGGTCCTCACCCAGGGCATAAACACTCCCCCCGTGCTGGTCCATAACCAGCTTGTCCTCACCCCGAGCATAGTCACCACAAATAAAAAACTCGCAGACCCCGTCACCCTCAAGATAGAGACCAAGGTCCTGCAGCCAGCTAATCTGGGGTCCACTCTAGCTCCCCACCATCCTCCTGCTTTGCCCAGCAAACTGCCTGCGGAAGTGAACCACATCCCCTCGGGGCCCAGCACCCCGACAGAGCGAACCGTCCCCCATCTGGCGGCGTCGAAGCCAGACGCACATCCTCCTCGCCCCAGCGGGCCCGCACCCCCTCCGTTCCCCAGGGCGTGCCAGCCCAGCAGCACCACGTCCCCGGCGCTGTCCGCCAACGCCACGGTCATGCTGGCCGCCGGCATCCCCGTGCCGCAGTTCATCTCCAGCATCCACCCGGAGCAGTCGGTCATCATGCCGCCCCACAGCATCACCCAGACAGTGTCCCTGGGACATCTGTCCCAGGGCGAGGTGCGGATGAGTGCACCCACTCTGCCCAGCATCACCTACAGCATCCGGCCGGACACACTTCACTCTCCCCGGGCCCCCCTGCAGCCCCAGCAGATAGAAGTCAGGGCCCCGCAGCGTGCGGGCACGCCGCAGCCAGCCACGGCTGGCGTGCCCGCCCTGGCCTCCCAGCATCCTCCGGAGGAGGAAGTGCACTACCACCTCCCCGTGGCTCGGGCTGCGGCCCCCGTGCAGTCAGAGGTGCTGGTCATGCAGTCCGAGTACCGACTGCACCCGTACACGGTGCCCCGCGACGTGAGGATCATGGTGCACCCACACGTGACAGCCGTCAGCGAGCAGCCCAGGCCTGCCGAGGGCGTCGTCAAGGTGCCACCAGCCAGCAAGGCCCCTCAGCAGCCGGGGAAAGAGACTGCCAAGACGCCAGATGCCAAGACCACCCCTGCCCCCGCCCCCACCCCCCACAGCGAGGCCCGCATCCTCACCGTCACCCCCAGCAACCAACTCCAAGGGCTGCCTCTGACCCCGCCTGTGGTGGTGACCCACGGGGTGCAGATTGTGCACTCCAGTGGGGAGCTGTTCCAGGAGTACAGATACGGGGACATCCGGACCTACCACGCCCCGGCCCAGCTGACGCACACGCAGTTTCCTGCTGCCTCCTCGATCGGGCTCCCCTCCCGGACCAAGACTCCCGCTCAGGTGAGGCGGCCAGTGCCTCCCCCACCTCCTGGTCATGTGCTTGGGGGGCTCTGGCCTGGAGGCCGCGTGGGTTAGTCAGCCTCCGGGACCAGCCTCTGTCGAGGTGCAGGCAGACTTGGGCTTAAAGGGAGGGCTTCCTAAACCTGGGGTGCCCGGGCCAGATCACACTGGAAAGCTCTGGGTGTGGGGAGGAGCTCTCTGTGGGAATGGTCGGTGTGGATGGGGAGGGAGGTCACAGGTGGCTTGGCCTCACCCAGGTCCCCAAGAGCAGTGACTGGTTACAGCTGCTCTGTGGCCTGAACTGGGGTCGCGCCAGAACTGGACTTCTTCCTGTGGCCCATTGGGTCTTTGGTTGGGGTCAGTGACTTGTGCACCGCCGACTCTGATCCTGTCCCTTGCCTTCCTTCGAACTCCAGGGCCCTCCCGAAGGCGAGGCCTTGCAGTCCACGCAGCCTGCACAGCCTACACAGCCTGCCCAGCCGGTGCAGCCCACACAGCCTGCCCCACCTGCGCCACCCTGCCAGCCCTCCCCACTCAGCCAGCCTGGCCAGCCACCAACGAGCAAGATGCCTCAGGTCTCCCAGGAAGCAAAGGGGACCCAGACAGGAGGACTTGAGCAGCCTCGCCTCCCAACTGTCCCTGCCAGCAGGCCACCTGAGCCCCACGCCCAGGTTCAGAGGGCACAGGTGGAAGCCAGCCAGACGTCCTACCCCTCCCCCGTGTCTGTCTCCATGAAGCCTGATCTCCCAGCCCCTCTTCCCGCGCAGGCTGCCCCGAAGCAGCCTTTGTTTGTTCCCACGACCTCAGGCCCCAGCACCCCACCAGGACTGACTCTGCCGCACTCTGAGGCCCCGCCAGCCCCCAAACCAGACTCCTCTCCACACTTGACCCCCCAGAGACCTGTGGACATGGTCCAGCTTCTGAAGGTAAGCCCGGAGCCCCTCCCCGCCCCCGGACGCGGTGCTGCGCCCGGTGCCCCCGGACGCGGTGCTGTGCTGCTCCAGCCCTGAGCGCTCTTTGCCCTTCCCCGGGAGCAGAAGTACCCCATCGTGTGGCAGGGCCTGCTGGCCCTCAAGAACGACACGGCCGCGGTGCAGCTGCACTTCGTCTCCGGCAACAACGTCCTAGCCCACCGGTCCCTCCCGCTCTCGGAAGGAGGCCCCCCTCTGAGGATCGCCCAGAGAATGCGGCTGGAGGCCTCGCAGCTGGAGGGAGTTGCCCGCAGGATGACGGTGAGACTCGGGCCGGCGGGCAGCAGACCCTGCCCACAGGGAGGAAAGGCACCGGTGGCCCTCGCCAGGCCCCTCCCGCCGTGACACACAGCAGAGGGTACTTCTTTCTCGTGTGCTGGGGTGGAACCAGGGCCTCGTTGGTGTCGGGCAAGGGCCGCCCCTGAGCTGCTCGCCAGTCGTGGTCTTCTCTGGGTGGACACTGAAGGGCACTTTGTTTCCTCCTTGGGGAGTGAAACACCCCGCAGCCCAGAAGCCGCCGTTTTTCTTTGAACAGATCCTAGGGTGAACTTAGGGTCCTCTCAAAGGTGGGGGGTTCTCACGGGCTGCGCTTGACCCCTGGCCTCTGTACCCCAGGTGGAGACTGACTACTGTCTGCTGCTGGCCCTGCCCTGCGGTCGTGACCAAGAGGATGTGGTGAGCCAGACGGAGTCCCTCAAGGCGGCCTTCATCACTTACCTACAGGCCAAGCAGGCCGCCGGGATCATCAACGTCCCCAATCCCGGCTCCAATCAGGTCAGTCCGTGCTCTTGCCCACCCCACACGTGTGTCTGGAGCAGGCCCACTGGCTAGTCCCCCGACGTGCATCACCAGTGCCAACCAGAGGGCACCGGTGGGCAAGAGAGCATTTGTGGATAGAGGTGACAAACGACGTGTTGCCCTCCTGAAGAAAAGAGCCAGGGGAGCAGCTGAGGGGATCTTCTTGAGCTGGGTGGAGGCCCAAAGGCGGGGCAGGAGCCTCCTGAGCTGGGGTCGTGGGTGGGGAGCGGACCTCGGCAGCCTCTCCGGGGGCCTGTCGGAGGGGAGGTGGGAGGCCACGTGCAGACAGAAGGTCCCACTCTCTCTCGCCCCTCCCCCAGCCCGCCTATGTGCTACAGATCTTCCCGCCCTGCGAGTTCTCCGAGAGCCACCTGTCCCGGCTGGCCCCCGACCTCCTGGCCAGCATCTCCAACATCTCTCCCCACCTCATGATTGTCATTGCCTCTGTGTGAGCCACCGAAGGGTCGTCACCTCAGGGCACTTTCCCAAGGCTCTGCTGCAAAAAATGCACACCAGACACCCCAGCCAGGCGGAGGAGAAGCTGCAGAGGGACAGACGCCATCCTCCTGCGCCCGTGCGCCTGCCCAGCTCCGTGGGACAGACCTCTGGGCGGTGGTGCTGCTACCTTGTATGTTTACAGGACGCTCTTGCCCAGGACAGACCACCGACCGACAGACTCGCAGACACCCTGGGGCTGTTTCTCTCCTCCAGAGAAAAGGGACAGGGCGGTAGGATTCCTGCTCTGAAGAAACAGGGAGCAGAACTGCCTTTGCACTAGATTAGGGACTCGGACTTCTGCACAGTGAGACCGGCTGTGAGCTCGGGACGTGGGGTGTTGGACGCGCATCGCGGACTCCTGCAGGACTCGGAGCTTCTGCGGACACCTGGGGTCAAGGACATTTCACTGGTCCTCCTCCCTGCTCACTGGACGTGTCGCCTTTCTTTCTAATTCTGCTGCCACCACCTTCGACTCACCGGGACACACGGCTTGCAGTTAACAAGAGCAGACAGGATTTTCTTCCTTGGTGGGATATGCAGAACTCGGATGTGTGTATATATAAATATATAATATATATAAATATATATAATACTGACTTTAAAAATCAGATTTCCCCGACATACATTTTTTTTAATCTGTGCCAAAAATGTGTTTTCAGAGAAAATCTTATTTTCATACTCAGACTTTGTATCGTCACTCATTTGTATAAGTGCGCTTCGTTACAGCACGGGCCCCGCTCCCGCGATGTGGAAGAGTCACACAGCACCTGTACGAAGACTGGCCGACCCCTCCTGTGACCTGGGCCTCTCCCCCAACTTCCTAACACTTATTAATTTATGAAACTGTTTTTCTCAGCGCAGTTTTGTTTTGTGTGTCCATTGGATTACAAACTTTATTAAAAAATACAAAACACCTCGAGTGTGAATGTGATTGTCGCTGGGGTCGGGAAACCCAGGGTCCTTGGCTGTGGGAACGGCTAGCCCTTGCCCTGGCTCTGCTTTCGCCCACCCGCAGTCTAGGGGGCCTCTCCTTTCTGCCCGCAGTGCTCCCCGGTGAGCGCTTCGTCACCAGTGCAGAAGACACCTGAGGCTCCAGGGTTCTGCGTGGTTCCCGGGCGATGTGGAAGGCACTTCAGATGCTGATCCAGGGCGAAACCGCCCGGAAGCACCTGAAGCAAGGTCCCTTCTCCCGGCTGCCCCTTCCCTTCTCAGTGTGGTGGGATGGGGCGGAGCCTGACCCGCTGCTTCTCCCTGGGACTTGGTTAATCCTGGCCTGCTTCCAGACGCAAGGGCAGGAGGCAGTGGCCAGGACCCCCTGCAGCTATGGAATTGGCCAGGGACATGGGGACTACAGACTTGGTGTCTTCTCAGTATCAGTGGGACCACCAACAGGCCTGTGGGCTTGTGCAAGAAGGTAGGAGGGTTGTGGCCGGGGAGAACCGGGAGGAAGCGGGGCAGCCCTGCTAGCTGTGCTCCCACGGCCCCCTCCTGTCCCTCAGGTGGAGGTGCCACTGATTCAGGCAGGCGAACGTTCCCGAAGGATGGCTCTCGCCTGGCCTCAGTGCTCTGGAGCAAGCGCAGAGCCTGGCATGCTCCTCCAGCCCTGGCTGCCTTGTCCCGATGCTGGACTTGAACAAGGTTTTCGAGGCTGTGGTGTAGACAAGACACTTCTGAAGCCTCCAGGCCCCAAACTTCCCCGGTGGTGTGGCAGGCACTTCAGCTTGTGATACAGGAGAAAACCAGGAGTGGAGGCTGTGGGGTCTGGAGGCAGGGGCTGTGGTTGGGGGAGGAAGGGCCCCGCGTTCGCTCCCGGAGGCTCTTCTGCTACCTGGCTGAAAGGACCCCAGGGCCAGGCCCGACAGACATGGTTGCAGGGGCAAAGCCACCGAGGCCCTGGGCTGGCCTGGGCTGCGTGGCTCTCCGTGAGTAGTTGTGGTCTTCCCCACGGGCCCCTTGCCCAGGTGGCCACCCCCTGGGCAGAGGGGAGCAGGGTGACGGTGGTGCTCACTGGGGAGGCAGCACAGGTACGCGGAAGCGGGTCAGGGCCCAGTGTGCCGCTCGTACCCACTCTGGACGACGTGGTCGGCTTGGGGATGGACGGATTCTGGCTCCACTGCACAGGAGTGCTGGTCCCTGGACGGTGCAGCCCCCTCGTGCATCAGCCACAGCTGCCAGCACCCCACCCACCCCACAGGACCTACAGGCAGCATTAGAAAATAATCAAGTTTATTCTCTCTAGGGAATGGCCACTCTGCAGTCCTAGGGTGCCATCCATCCTTAAATCAACAGTCAAGAGGGGGCCGCCTGCTCACTCAGCAGGCGGTGGGCATTCAGAAGCTGTGGGTGGCGTCTCTGCCATTGCGGGCTGGCCTTCGGCCCCGTCCCGAGGGCGGAAGACCAGCTCCCCGGCCTGCAGCACCTGCCCCGCTGGCCACGTGGTGCCTGGTCCGTACTGCTGGTAGAAGTCCGCATCGGTCTGGAACATGACCAGTGCCTGGGCGGTGTGGATCCGGACATGCTGGGCCAGGCTGTTGGCGTCCAGAAACTTGTCCCCACAGGAGTCGCAGGCGTAGAGGATGTGGGTGTTGGGGTCTGTGGAGGCGGGGGTGCAGTCAGGCTGGGAAAGGGCCTTGGCTGGCCGACGCTCGCACCCTGGGCGCCCTCTCACCTTCCTCCTGCACTTGCTTCACGGCTTTGCTGATCTCGGCTTTGAGAACCTCCGTCTCATCAGCTGTCACCGCAGCCCCCACTGGAACCACTGTGGACAGAATGGGTAGGCCCTGTGGCACAGGCCGCAGACATGGCCCCACTGCTGCCACCGGAGGCAAGCTGCAGGTGACTCCCCTCTGCTGCCCATGGCCCACACCTGTGAGCTGGGTGACGGCCGTCGCTGCCAGTGCCTCAGTGGCCAGCGTGACCATGTCGTCCACAGTGACCACGCTGACCTCGCCACCCTCCTCTGGCTCCAGGATTTTGATGCCAGCCTTGCCCTGGTGCACGGTCTTCACATGGGAGCGTAGGTTGTCCACCCGGTTGAAGCCGCGGCCACACTTGTCACACAGGTAAGGCTTCTCTCCTGGGGGGAGGCAAGGTTCGCTCCTGCCTTGGTGGAGGGCAGCCGGGGCGGGGGCGGGAGAACCTCCAGGCTTCCGGCTTCCCCTGCAGCCCTGTCTTTTCCAGCAGGACGTTCTCTGGGGCGGCCACCAGAGCTGACAGATGCCTCCAGTAGCACCTGGCCCACTGGAAGCTCTAAGAGGGTCCACACTTCAACTGCACTGCCTCCAGGGCCACCTGCAGCAAGTGCCGGCAGCCAAGGCTGGGATCCGGGGGTCCCCCCTTCTCACCCATCCCTCACCTGCAAGTGGGGAGACGCGCAGGTGGGCGGGCACGTGCTCACCAGTGTGGATGATGATGTGCTTGGACAGGTCTCCCACGTTGACGAAGGCTTTGCTGCACACGCTGCACTTGTGGGGGCGGATGTTGTCATGGTGGCGGATGTGATTGGCCAACTGGCTGGACTGGACAAATCTGCAGGGCCAAGAGGGAGGGGTCAGACTGACCCGCCTGAGCCAGGAGCTGGGGAACAGGACTGGGGCCTCTGGTCTCATTGGGACGGGAGAGGACCCTGGGAGCAAAGCCTGGGGCTGGCGCGGCAGTCTGCCCAGTTCCCGACAGAGCCCCCTGGCTGTGGGCAGCAGCCTGGCACGGGGAGAGGGGCACCTCTTGCCGCAGCGTTCGCAGACGTAGGGCTTCTCCCCAGTGTGCTGTCGCACGTGGGCGATGAGGGAGCTGGCCTGGGTGAAGGCCTTGCCGCACATCACACACTGGCACGGCTTCTCGCCTGGGGACAGAGGCAGGGGAAGGCATCGGCACCCACCTCTCCCCCTGCGCCCTCCCTGGCCCCACGCGGCCCAGGGGCTGCTCACCCACCAGTGTGGATGCGGACGTGCCGCTGCAGAGCCCCGGGGTCAGCAAACTGTCGCTGGCAGTGGATGCACACGTAGGGCTTCTCCCCGCTGTGGATCCGAAGGTGCCGCTTGAGGTTCCCTGCGGTGAGACCCATGGCAGGCCTGGCACGGGGCCCAGGCGGCCTGCGGAGCAGGGCTGAGGGCAGCCAGGGCAGCCCGGGCCTACCTGAGGTGGTGAACTGCTTCCCACACTCGCGACACTTGAGAGGCCCGTCGGCGATGTGGATCTTCAGATGCGCCTTCAGGTTCCCCACCTGCCCAGGGAGGGGTCAGAAGGGCTGCCCACCTGCTGCCCTCGCCAGTGCCTCCCACGGGCAACCACGGAGACTCGGGTCTCCCAGGGGACTGGAAATGGCTCGTGTCCTCTCAAGGCCAATGGGATGTTCTAAGTCCCGCAGTGAAAGGGAACCCGACCCCAGCCCGCTCCGCCTGCCCTCCAGGCGGCCGGGACCAGCAGTGCCAGCACCTCCAGGGAGCCCCTGTGCCACCTGCAGGGGCTCCCGGGCCGCTCTGGCCAGGGAAGGGTCGCGCACCTGGTTGAACTTCTTGTCGCAGTGAGGGCACTTGTGCTCCTTGTCGGTGTCGTGGGTCTCCAGGTGGCGCATCTTGGACGTGGGGTCGGAGAAGGAGCGGCCACAGTAGTCGCACTGGTAGGGCTTCTCCCCGCTGTGCACCAGCTGGTGCCGCTTGAGGTTGCCGGAGGTGGTGAAGAGCTTGCCGCAGTCCTCGCAGCGGTAGCGCGCCTCGCCCGAGTGCCGCTTCTTGTGCAGGTTCAGCAGGCTGATGAGCCGGTAGCTCTTGCCACACTCCTCACAGCCGTAGGGCTTCAAGGGGCTGGGCGGGGGAGGCACAGGCAGGGAGGGGCTCGCTCACCGGGCCCGGAGCGCGGCCCTGGGGGCAGCGGGGAGACGGGCAGGTACCTGTGTGTCTTCTCGTGCGCCTTGCACGCGGCAGGGTCGGAGAAGGCCTTGCTGCACTCCCGGCACGAGAACGGCTTCTCGCCCGTGTGGATGCGGATGTGCCGCTTGAAGTTCCCCGTGTGCGTGAACTCCTTCCCACAGTCCTGCGGGCGCGACGGGAAGGGCGTGGGTGAGGGGCTGCAGCGGGAGCGCGACGGAGGGCTGGCACCACCCGCGCGAGGCCCGCACCTCGCACTTGTGGATGACGGAGCCGTAGGCCTTGGACTCGGTGCGGTCCCCGTAGGTGCCGGAGCGCAGGCTCCGGGCCTCTGAGCTGAGCTCCTGCCCGGAGTCGGTGCCTGCAGACTCCTCGTTCTCCTCGGGGGTGTCTCCGTTCTCCAGCTGAGGCCCCTCCTCCTTGACCTCGGGCCCCGCGCCCTCCTCCTGCTCCCGCTCCTCTTCCCCCTTGCTGGCCGGCTCCACCTCCATTTCTGCAGAGAAGGCAGCGCTGAGGCGGGCGGCACTCCCAGGTCAGGCCTCCCTGCCAGCTCTGCACCTGCCTAGGAACCTGGCAGGGCTCTCGAAGCTTCTGGGAGTGACGAGGAAACCTTCAGACCTGGGATCTGCTACTGGGGATGCAGATGCGGGCCCCAGTTGGCCAACGCGCACTTGTGGGGGCGCAGTGGACAGCGGCTGCTCTGAGCAGCCAGAGCTAGGAGACAGGACTCCACGGCTGCCTGGCCACACGGCTGTCCTGATAGGAACTGCCAGGAAACGTGACCAGGACACAAAGTCAAGGCTCGAGGAGAAAGAGGCTGGAGTGGACGCTGGGGCCCGGGAGGCTGGAGGAGGGCCCGGCAGCTGGGTGGGGAGTACCTTGCTCCGAGCTCTCTGACAAGGCGGCCTCGGCCTCCGCAGCGGCCATGCCACTCGTGGGGTCTGGCTTGAGCTCCACAGGCAGAGGCTCCCGAGGGGCGTCAGCCTTCTCCGTCTGCTCTGCGCCTGGGGTGGAGGGGAGAGCAGGAGCGGCTGGATGGGCATGCTCTGTCCTAGGGTCTGACGGCTCTCCTGGCCAGTCCCCTGCTGGTGGATGGCCCAGGAGGAGGGGCCCCACGCTGCTCGTGCCTCTGCCCTGGCTGAACAGACGCTGCGAAACAAGCCACAGGTCTGTCGGGGAACGTGGGCTCGAGAAGCGCAGAAGCCTGCCACCTACCTCCCTGTCACGGGCCTCTCACTACCCTTCTGACTTCCTGCTGCCACCTTCTCCCGCCAGGCACCCTTCGGTCCCCAGGTCACAACTCACCACTGGCAGCACTCCCGGCCTGGCCGCCCCGCTCCTCTTTGGGCTCCCGTCCAGGGCCCGCGGGTGGACTGCTTCCTGCGTGATCCAGCCTGCTCAGCATGGGCACGGCAGCCTTCTCCTCTCTGGCTCTCTTGTCCACCCCTGGAGATGGGACAGGACAGACCTGCCATTTTCCATCGAGTGCCCACCACCCGAGGGGGCATGGTCAGGAATCCCAGAACCTGCCAGCTCCTCTGGGTCCTCCCTGGGGACTCCTCTAAACAGTGGTTTGTCAGTTTGGTCACTGGACGCATCATTCCCCGGGGCGCCAGTGCTGTGCCCCGCTGCCAGCTGGCACTGGGAAGGCGGCAGCAGCAGTTTCTGCTTTTGGGGGTGCACAAGGGCGCTGACCAGCGGTCAGTGCTTAGGAGAGGAACAAGGTCCTCTGAATGTAAAGCATCTGGCCCACAGCAGATGGCCAAGGGCCCTGAGGACGCCAGGGGAAAGGAGCGAGTGGGAGGAGATGGCTGCAGGAGGGGCCTGGGCAGCCACCCAGGCGGCTCCCCGTCCCCTGCTGGCAACACACTGGACAGGGGCAACAGAGGGCCCTTCTCAGACTAAACTGCAGCCAACGCTCGCCAGCTCCCCACAGTGGAGGCAGGGCAGATGAGGAAACTGAGATCCAGGGAGGTGACCCGCAGAGTCAGCGGCAGGCCCCCAGTGAAAGCCAGTCTCTGGCTGCCTGCTCCCTGACAGCCTGCCCGTACTCTGACCTTCCATGGTCAAGGCCTCTGTATTTTCCCCAGCGCTGGTGGCCGGCTCAGCGAGTGACTTGAGGGCATGGCAGGCTGTGATGACGTCCTGCATCTGGAGGAAGCTGGCCACGGCCAACACATCGTCCACATTCTCAGGGCTCAGGCTCAGCTTGGCTGTGTACATGAACTCCAGCACCTGCCCCAGGCCTGCCAAAGACAGGACAGCCACTGTCACAGACCCACCTCAAGGCGGGATACCAGCAGCCCACCCAGCCCCTCCACACAGTGGCAAGGTCAAGGAGTTCTGCAAAGCTGAGTGGCAAACTCCATCGTCTCCTCCTGAGCTGGAGGGTGGGCAGCTGGGGTCAGCCCAGCAGACACAGAGGGTGTGAATGCCAACCTGCACCAGGACAGAGGTATGAATGCCCACCCTGCACGCCCCAGACCCAGCCACTGCACTTTGCTGCTAGAAGACCCTCCAGCCCAACTGGGTCACCACCAGCTTCCTTGGGGCTCTGCCACCAACTCCGCCTGACCTCCAGGCCAGGCTCCTGACCTCTGTGGGTCTCAGTTTCCACATCCATAAAATGGGAGCCAACACTTGCCCTGTGCCCCTCACTCTGTGTTAAGCCAGGCTGGGCTGGAAGCCAAAGCCGGGACCAGTGCCTTCCTAGTCCCGAGGCCTACTTCCAGCCTGTATCCCGGCCATGCCTGTCACGCTTCACATTCCTGGTTAGCTCTGGTATAGCGGCTCCAGGGTGGACTTGGCCATGGAGAGGGCTGAGAAGGGTATGGAGCTTGGCTCACTCTGGCCCTCTGACCAGGCCCATCCCTTATTCACAGTGGCCTAGAGCTTACCATAAGCCCTTCCTGCCAGTTCTCCCCTTATCACCCCACTCCTGGTCCCAACAGGCCCCCAAAAGGTAGCAGGAACTTGGTACGCAATCCGCGCCAAAGCCTAGTGTGGGAGGTCTGGTGTGCCCGTGGCCAGCAGGCACTGCCCCAGGAGGGCCTCGCAGAGCACGGCCAGCCACCACTCTGGTCCTCAGCAAGCCTGCTCCGACCCTGGTGGGGTACCTGCCGCGTTACTGATGTCCAGGTGCACCACGTCCTTCTGGTCCACAAACAGCATCTTGAAGTACTCGCTGCAGGCTGCCAACACCGCCTTATGCGCCTTAAAGTCAACACCGTCCACCACGAAGGTGCAGTCACACAGAAGCCCGAGCTGCCGCTGCTGGTTCAGCTGCTCCAGGACATGCTGGCTGTGCTGGGGGAAATCCATGGCTGCAGAGCGCCAAGGGCCTCGTGTTAGCATGGAGAGCAGTGCCGGCCCCCGCCCCCAACTCCCAGAGGGGCCGCGGGGAGGAGACGAGAACCAATCCCAAGGAGAGGCGCCTCGACAAGAGGCGCTAACCCGGGCCTGCTGCGCATGGAGAAGGACAGAGCTCCGGCTCCTGGTCTACTAACCGGGATGTTCCAAATCAGAACAGCAACCGGGACCCCCAAACAGCCACCCTGTGTCTTACCAGATGATGATGCCAAAGAGTCACAAAAGCAAACAGACACAAAACACTGCTGTCATGATTTCAACAAACACAAGAAACTGCTCAGCTGAACTTTTTCTATGAGGAATATCACCACAGAATCTCAGAAAAAGACGGATGCTCAGCCGGACAGTCAGCCTTAAGACCATTCTACTTCTTCTCGTTCTGTCACACGCAGGTGAAATGTCTGGGAAGACGACAAGGTGGCCCTTCCAGCCCTGCACTGACGGGGCTCGGAACTCAGTCCCTCTCCCACTGCAGCTAGAGCTCCCTGCCCTGAGAGCTGGGCCTGCTGGGCAGGACCTGCTCAGTCCCTCTGGTTCACAGGCTCTGGGGACTCACAAAGTTGCGGAGTCGCCTGCCACCAGAAACCTCTGTTCTGCTAATGTCCCCAGGAGAAACGAGGAACTCCAATCCTGATCCCAAGAGCTGCTGGCCTGGCCAGTTTCTCTGTTGAGGTCCTCACTACGTGCCTGGAAATCTCCCGACCATCTCAAACAAACATGCTCAGAAAAATTCCCTGGCCTGGAGCCAAATTATCACAAGTGGCACAAACCATGACTAAATAAGTATCTAGACCAGCGCTCCTGCCACCCAGCACTGCTGCAGAGTCCATCTCAAGACCAGCGATTTTCTAGGGAAAACAAGCACGACTTCCTTTCTAGAAAGGACCAATTTTGGAAGGTTTCAAAATAAAAACCAGCACCCATCTCTGAGCACACACTGTACAGATGAGCAGAGAGGTTGTCGTGCCAGGCGCAGGGGCTGAACAGTGGTCATGGTTCTTTACCAGCAGCTCCAAACCCAGGTCTGAAACTCAACAGAGGCCAGGTCTGCCAGAGCCGCCCTGGCTGCTCCTTCCTGGGCAGGTGAGAGGAACACACGGCAGCTCTGGCTGCTCCCACCACACCAGCCTCCTGGGAGAGTCGCTGGGCTGCAGCCTGGTGCTGGGGGGACCACGAGTGGCTGGTTGCTGGGTGAGCTGCAGCGAAAGTCACAGGTCAGTGCTGCAGGAGGCCAAGGCCACTCACTCCATGATGTCTGGAAACTTCAAAAGTAGGGATATGTACCGCATGTGGCAATGCACACCTGTAATCCCAGGGACTTGGGAGGCTGAGTTAGGAGGATCACAAGTTCAAGGCCAGCCTCAGCAACTTAAGTGAGACTCCGTTTTAAAATAAATAAAAAGCGCTGGGGTAGAGCACTTGCCTAGCATGTATGAGGCACTGGGCTCAATTCTCAACACAACCTATAAAAATGAATAAAATAAAAGCTTATCAACAGCTAAAAATATTTTTTTTTTTAAAAAAGAATTCATATATACCAACAACGGGGCTCAGTGGTGCATGGCTGTAATCCCAGCTACTTGGGATACTGAGGCAGGAGGATCACAAGTTTGAGGCTAGCCTAGGCAACTTAGCAAGACCCTGTCTCGAACTAAAAAGGGCTGGGGACATAGCTCAGTGGTACAGCACCTGTGGGCTCAATCACCAGTTCCAAAAACATAAGAACATAGGTAAAAATCTGGGTTCGGGGCCTGGTGTGTCCTCAGCACTCAGCCACTACCCTCACCAGGAAGCAGAGTGCAATTTTTTCTTTTAAGGCTAAAGACCTTATCAGATGATTTCCACGTCCCTTTCATACTGGGTACCTTAGGTGCAGCCAATAACTGTTCAGTGACTCCGCACTGTTAAGGAAGTGTAATCATAACCCATTATTCCTTCTAAATGCAATCTGGGAAAATCCCAGAGCACAATTAGCAAGAAGAGAGGGAGGGAGGCACTTTACATGGAGCGAGCGCTGTTCTGCTCCTGGGAGTGCCTGCTCAGAGTGCCCAGAGGCCCCGCAGAGAACGGCTCCATCTGGGGTCAGGTGGACACCTTTCAAACCTGAAACACTACCCAGATTATTAGCAAGCACTCGGCTGCAGGCAGGGTTTCTACACTGCCACAGAGCGGGGAACCATTAGGCCAGGAAACAAGTGGCCTACCGCAAGAAGATGCTGAGCTTCACAGTCAAGAGCCTCTGGCTCCCACGACAGGCTGCACCAGCTCCAGCCTCCACAGGAACACAGCCACGCCCGTCCAAGTGCCCCGAGGAACCTGACAGGTGGGAGAGGTCACCTTTGGGTTCCCAATGACTTGGCATTCCTGATCTTCTAGAAATACAGGTGGGTCAACAAACTCAGGTCAAGGAAATAGAAGTTCCAAGCCAGCCTTGCAACCTTGAAGCCTACCCACCCATCCCACCACCCACCCAGGTGACAATCTCTCCCTTTGGCTGTGACCTGGCAGGGCAGCAAACAGCAGCCAACTCCGCCCTGTGGGTTGCCCAGCAAACGCTCTTCTTGTATTAAGATTGTGCGGGATGTGGGCACACCTGAGCTTTCCTCCCTTCGCCCCCAGTCACAAGTACTGACAGGCTGAAATGACACTGTGCCACCTCATCTTCCTGCCAGCTTAGAAAGCCCACTGCAGGTGGGGGTGCTTATTTCTCCCTCACAGCTGCCCACAGCACCTAATCCAGGACCCTGCTCTCAAGAAGTTACAGATGCAGCGGAAAAACAGGCCTGGAAGAGAGCAGAGCTGGGCATTTTTGAGTGTGTAACTCAATGTCAACATATTCCCTGGACCCTTATGAAATGACAGTTGTGCTTTTGGTACTTGTTAATCAAGTGAACTAACAAAATCTGCTGTAACAATGAACTTCCGAGCTACCAATCACAAGCGCATCTACGAGGTCTGCCCCCTCCAAAACCCATGCTGAAATTTAATGGCCAAAGTCACAGTATAAAGAAGAGGGGTCTTTAAGAGGCAGTCAGGCCACTAGGGCTGTGCCCTCCTGATGGATCAATGCTGTTAGGGCAGGAAGGGGCTCCTGGCACCCCCTCCTGGGTCTTGCAGCCCCGCCTCCTGCCCACATCTGCCATAGGACACTGCAGCACGGAGGCCCTCACCAGACGCTGGCACCTTGATATTAATCAGCCTCCAGAACTGGGTGACCTTCTTTATTTCTAAATTACCCCGTCTGTGGTATCTTATATGGCAACGCAAGACAAAGACAACCGCACCTGAGAAACAATTCTACACGGTTGGCAGGAGATTTCCCCAGCACGCAGAGGACTGGCGAGAGCACTTACCGAGTGCCTCTCTGCGCTTGTCCCGGGCACTGCGTTAGAACCCGAGCCTAATGGGGAAGCAAGGCGGGAAATCCACACGATATACAACGTTAGGTCCTAAGCGCTGGGGAGAGAGCTAAAGCGAGCTGAGCGGGAGGGAGTGTTCTCCCCCCGTGGTACTGGGGGTTGAAGCCAGAGGCACTTTACCACTAAGCCACAGCCACATCCCAGCTGTTTTTACTTTTTATTTTGTGATAGGGTCTCCTTAAGTTGCTAAGACTGGCCTTGAACTTGTGATCCTCCTACCCAAGCCTCCCCAGTAGCTGGGATTATAGAGATGTGCCACCACACCTGGAGAGACATTCTTAAATTTAATATATAAGAAAGGGACCAAGAAGCTGGGCACAGTGCACACCTGTCATCCCAGTTACTCAGGAGGCCAAGGCAAGAGAATAGCAAGTTTGAGGCTAGCCTGGACAATCTGTGAGACCCTGTTTCAAAGTAAAAAGGGCTTGGGATGTAACTCAGTGGCAGAGCACCCCTGAGTTCAATCCCTGCTATAGGAAAGAAAAAAACGGGGGACCAAACAGTAGCTCTCTGAGGAGGTGACATTCAAGCAAAGGCCTAAATGAAGTGCCAGAGTGAGCCATGTCACTATAAAGAGACACGAGGAGGAGCAGGAGCGAAGGCTTTGCGGTGGCATGACCACAGCACGGGGTCTGTGAGGCGGCAGGCGGGCCGGGAGGGGAAGAGCCAGGCTGGCATCGGCAGGAGAGGCCTCCCGGCTCCGAGGGGCACTCTGGACTGTGGAGTTTCTCCTCAGTGCACGGGGAGGCCTTGGGAGAGCCTTGAGTAGAATGGTAGCATTTCTGAAGGGCCACTTTGCAGCAGAAGAGAGACGCAAGGGGCCAGGGTGGAGACAGGAACGCTGCACAGCCACTGCAGCAGGTGCAAGAGATGGTGGCACCCTCACCCAGGTGGCAACAGAGTGCTGGGATCAGGGACGTGTTTTGGCTGAACCAACATAACTAGCTGCTCTAGTCGACGTGGACCGTGAGAAAAGGAAAGGAGTCATGGCTGATGCTACAAGATCTGGCCTGAGAAGCTGGCCCAGGTGCGGAATGCCGCGGGGGAGGTGGCAGGAGAAGTCCAGTTCTGCTCAGGCCACGTCCAGCTGAGTGTGCGTGCAGATGTAGTGAAGGGCGAGGATGCTGGATGAAGAAGGAGAATGACCAGCAGACTTGGGATCCAAGGGCGAGCGCCCGAGTCCTGCTCTGGTAGCTAGCCGAGGGACTTCACCCAAGAGCTTTAGATTTCTTTGTTTGTTTGTTTTTTTGGTTTTTTGCGGTGCTGGGGATCGAACCCAGGGCCTTGTGCATGCAAGGCAAGCACTCTACCGACTGAGCTATATCCCCAGCCCAAGCTTTAGATTGCTCGCCTATAAAACAGGAAAACCACGAAAAGATGACGACTGTGAGCACTCAGCAAGACAAAGGCAAACAGGAAGTCTGCCCAAGCCTGGCAAACGTGCAATGGATGCTGCTGCCCTCACACAGGTCTGTGACTGACCTGCAGTGAAGGGGAAAGTGAACCCACACACGAAACGAACCACAGTGCTCTGGGAAGACTCTAGGCTGGCGATGCCAGGGCTTGTCTCCCACCACGACAGCCCATCAAGTCTTGAAAAGGCAGCCAGGCAGAGGAAGGCAGCCAGGGCTGAGTCTCATCCTCGGGACCTTTCACCCAGGAGATGCACTTGGCTGCATCGAAAGAGACATGTGAGCAAAGGCAAGAAGGACGTGCAGGCAGGGAAGGCATGAGCCATGGAGCAGAAGCATGACAAAGAGTGGTGGGCACACCGGGGGGACCAGGTGCAGCAGGAGAGTGGCCTCAGCACCAAATGCAGCTGTAGGGGCTGCTGGGTCAGGGGGCACAGTGTGACAGCCACAGAGCTAGCTCATCCTCTGCCGTGAGTGAGCAGAAAGCAGAGGCAAGACCAGAAGCACACAAGCAGGTTGGGAAGCCTTACAGCACTGGACCCTCGAGGCAGGAAAAAAAGGTGTCACACTCCTACCCACTAGCACTGGAAGGGTCCAGCCAGGACCCAGAACCTAACATGCTCTTCCATCCATCTCCGAGCAGCCTGCAAGAGGGACCCTCCCAAAGTACCATACAGCTCTCGAAGGCCAAGTGCCTCTTCCGGGTGGGGGTGCTCAATACGCTCAGTGACCATCAGCCCCCTCCTCTCAGAAGCTGGCCATGCTGGCCACAGTCCTGGTCAAGAGTCATAGCTCCAACTCATGCTTGAGAGAAGACATCCACAGCCACATCACCAGAGGGCACAGGAGCATTAATGGACTCCTGGGGTGGGGATGGCACTTGTCACTGATCCACTTTTTTGTTTTTCTACTCACAAATACAATTAAAAAAAAAATAAAACTGAGGAAGTTAAGAAGAGAGAGAATACACAGTCCTTCATTTCTATCTACCACAAGCCCTTTAAGACATTTTCCATAAGACCTGGTCACTGAAAACTTCTTGACAGGAAAACATTTCTCATAAGGGAAACAGAAAAGTGTAGTAATTTGCACAGAGAATGTGTCACGCAGGAAACTCTACAGGCAGAAATGCCTCAAGGGGACTCCCCTAGAGAGCAGGTGGCACTCTTGTTATCACGCATGATGGGAGTGCTGGGTCCTTCTCCCAGGAGCCACGCGCACACCAGACTCTCAACTCCGTCTGGCAATCACACGGATGCGCAAGTACCTGGAGCAACAGTGCGCAGACCCGGAGCCTCAACTACCTGCCTATAAAATGGGGATGCCCGGAGGTTTCCCACGTGTCGAGTAGCTTCTGGCCAGCATCACTGCTACCCGCCAGCAGCAGGAGTCTGCTGCACTAATCCTCGTCCTCCTCTACACGTGCATGTAAAAATCTCATTGGGAGTCCAGGCGTCCATCCTGGGTGAAATGAGACCAGGAAAAGGCACCTGGGCTGCTGACTCTCCTGGCTCACGGTAATGAGCACAAGGCCTAGGTGCCCGATACCCAACAGTAGAGGCCACTGCTTTTCTACAGAGGATGCAATGGCCTGGAGGAGAAAAGAGGCTTTCACTGAGGAGACAGAGCGTGACAATCCCAAAGAGAGACAGCACAGCAATTCCAAAGGAAGTACTAGTCCTGCGGCAAATGGCGAAGCCAAGTCAAAAGAGAAAAAGGTAAAATGCAAATTGGAAACGGATGTAGGAGGACTTCAAGGTGACACATGCTCTTCCCCATGACTGACTTTCCCTGGGTTTGTATCCTCATTAGGATTAAGTGACTGTTAAGGTCCTTCAAGTGTTAAGATATAATAAAGGTTGAAAAAATGAGTGATTTCATTAGTGTGACTCCAGATTACAAAGGCATGCTTTTTAAGTATAGTAGGTATCATGTGAATGACAGTAACAATTAGCTCTTTACCTAGTACCTAGTGGAATTTTTCATTTACATTTTTTCCTACAATATTAAAGACTTCCAACTGTGCGCACGAACTACATAAGACATGAATACCAACAGTGAGTATATGGCACACGTCAATATCAAATGCTACGTTTACCATCCCAAACAGGTTTAAACTAAGTAAAGATTTTGTAAAACTTAACTGAGAAGGGCTGGGGATGTAGCTAGTGGTAGAACACTTGCCTAGCAAGTGTGAGGTCCGAGAGTCAATTCCCAGCACTGCCAATCATAAACGGAAACAAAAACAAACCTTGATGAGGCAAATCTGAACAAGTAGAAGGATATCTTAAATATTCTGGGGAATCTCAAAACCGTAAGTTAGGCCTAGATAAGAAGTGGTCAAGAACTTGCTGTCTCAATTTCCAGTGATTTCAAAAAGGCACAGGGCTCCTTCAGTGCAGATGATGCTAATGGTGACCCTGCAGATAAGGCAAGACTGGGCCTCCACACGCCCTGGAACCCCACCACCTGTGAACCCGAAGCTGCAGGAAGCCTTGCATGGCTGACCTGCAACCCTGGAACTGGTAGCCTTTCACTTTGAAATGCAAGTTTCTGAGAGAAACTCAGAAACCACCGTGTGTTGCCAAGCTCAGGTCCTAAACAGTGAGAGCAGGAGAGACAGGTGAGACAGACCCCAGGACACCAAGCCTGCTCTGAGGCAGGCAGGCTGGTCTCCTTAGGGGCTGCTGCAGAGAGCAAGCCTGTGAACTATGCTGAGGGTGTGAGAAACCTACACGTGCAGCTTCAGCCACGTTTCCACTCTTCGCAACTTCCTGAACACAAATACCAATGCAGGGAGAATGCTTCTGGCCCCTGCAGCAAATATGGGGCAACAGCCCTGAAATACAAAGGCTCTTGAAGCCCACGAAGGCCGTGTCCACACCAAGCTACTCACCCAGGCATGGTGCGCAGCCTGGAACCCTGGCTACTCGGGAGGCTGAGGCAGATGGATCTCAAGTTGGACCCTGTCTCAAAATAAACTATGGAGGGCAGGGGGTGCAGCTCAGTAGAGAGCTTGTCTGGCACTTGCAAGGCCCTGGGTTCCATCCCCAGCAAACAGGAGAGAGGAATGAAGGGAGAAAAGAGAAAAGAAATCATGAGTCGTGATAAAAGAATGCGGGGGAACAGCTGACGGTGCCCTGAGAAACACGGCCCTGCTGAGCACAAGCTCCCACACTAAGCATCCAAGAGAGGTGACTGGCAAGAGAAAGCTGTAGGCTCCTGTTTCCCAAGGGCAGTGGCATGTGGAGAGGACACTGCCACTGAGGCCACAGAGGGAACAACCGCCGGAGCTGCTGGGGGACCCGCCTGCAGATGCTGCACGCACACAGGCCACCTCGTGGCGCTCCCAGGGATCCTGAGGACAGCATCAGACGGTTACCACTGTGCGGAGGAGCCAGCAACGGCTCAGAGGCTGTCCCCTGACTAGGTCTCCACCACCTGGAGTCAAGCCCGCGTCTGTCATACTCTGAAACTGCTCTTTCCACTGAAAAACAAGACTTTCATGGCTCAACAGATGCTTAGTCAGTCCCCAAAGGGCAAATTCTGTCATGAATAGGTACCTGCCAGTCCCTTTCCTCGTACTGAGCGTTTCGAAACATGAAATCCAGAAGTGAACATCACTAAGTCTTAGTTCCGATATTCAGAGTTTGCTGCTGCCACGTGAAATACAAAATTAAAATCACAAAACATCTCAATCTCTGGAAGCACTGCACACCAGTGCCAACTCTCTCCCACAGCAAACAGCTACAGATGCTGAAGAATGACTGTAAGACACGTTTGAAATGCACCACAGAAACAACAGGTCAGAAAGCAATACTGAGAGGTCAACAGAAACTAAAGGGCTGGAATCCAGAGAGCAAGTGGCACTTCGGAGGCTGGGTTCTGAGAGCCTCCATGGACCTGAGCAGGCAGAGCTCCCCACCTCACCAGGAAGGAGGCCTCACAGGACCTCGGGGGGAAGGCGGCTGCACAGAAGCGGCCTGCATCAAGTCTTGGCACTGAATGGAGGAGGGAAAAGGCTTCCCCAGCAAGGTGTAACCATTAGCTGGCCCCCAGATGGACTACAATTCAAAATCTATTTTGTTTTATAGCCCAAATTCATACATTAGAAAAGATCTTCTTCAGGCAAATGAAAAGCGATCCCAGAAGCAAAGTATAAGATGCAAGAAGGAAGGAGAAATAATGAAAGTAGTAAATAAAAAGTGGTAAATCCAAACAAATACTGAACCAATGATGTCTTGTAAATTTTTAAATAGAACTAAAGCACACACCTACAGCATAAAAGTGAAGGACGATGCTGGATTCGGTGGTGCACACCTGCAATTCCAGTGACTTGGGACGAGGATCACAAGTGCAAGGCCAACCTCAGCAACTTAGCAAGACCCTGTGTATTTTGGGGTTTTTTTTTTTTGGTACCAGGGGATTTAACTCAGGGGTACTTACCCAATGAGCCACATCCCCAGCCCTTTTGTTTTTTATTTAGAGAAAGTCTCACTGAGTTGCTTAGTGCTTCACTAAGTTGCGAAGGCTGGCTGTGAATTCACAATCCTCCTGTCTCAGCCTCCTGAGCCACTGAAATTACAGGTGTGTGCCAACATGCCCAGCCTGAGACCCTGTTTCAAAATAAAAAATATAAAGGACAGGAGATGCAGCTCAGTGGTAGAGCACCCTTGGATTCAATCCCCTGTACTGGGCTGGGCAGCAGGGAGAAAAAGAAAAAGGATCAGTGATAGAAATTCAAGTGTTCTAAGATCTTTAACTGTTTGAGTGTAAGATGTAACAACAGCGACTAAAATTAAACTTTGTAAGTTATGAAATTCAAAGGTATACTATGTTCATGAACTGGAAGGCTAACTATCATTAACAATGTTAAGGTGGTTATCCAAATTGATACAAAAAAATTCAGAGCAATTGTAATAAAATATCTCAAAAAATGTTATGGCATTTGACAAACATGATCTAAAATGAAGATGGGAGAACAAAGGCTCAAGGTGTTACCTGACATGATGGAGTCATTATAAAATTATAGTGATTAAGTCAATCTGGTATAGGCACACAGATAAGAGATAGTAAAGAGCTCATGAAGCTGAGCCCAGTGGCACATGCTTGTATTTCCAGCACTCAGGAGGCTGAGGCAGGAGGATCATGAGTTCAAAACCAGCCCCAGCAACCCAGCAAGACCCTAAGCAACTTAGGGAGACCCTGTTTCTAAATAAAAAAATAAAAAGGGCTGGGGATGTAGTTCAGTGGTAAAGTGCTCCTAGATGCAAAAAAAAAAAAAAAAAAAAAAAAGGCCATGAAGAGATCCACACATTTGTATGGATCTAAACAGATGATAAGTACTGGTGACATTACAGATGAAACTACATAAAAGGGATACAGTTTTTTAGTAATTGGTACTGGGACATTGAGTACATTATTTTAAAAAGTGAAAATGAAGTCAGCCCCATCTTGCACCATACACAAAAATAATTATATATGGATTAAAGACCTTAAGGTAAAAGGCAAATAAGAAAACAACTGGAAGACAATATATAAGGAAACATCTTTACAAACTTGAGATAGGAAGTTCTTAAAAAGAAACCAAAAGTATTACCCATAAAATAAAAAATGATAAAAGAATTCCTGCTCATCCAAAAGGGGGGAGGGAACCTGGAGTGAAAAGACAAGCCATAAATTAGAAGCAGATAGTTCAACTTTCCCTGTATAATGACAAAGAATTGCTACCTAAAATAAAATTTAAAAATAACAAAAAAGTTTACATGTAATTAAAAAAAAAAAGAAAAGAAAAGAAAAATAGCCAAGGGGGCTGGGGTTGTGGCTCAGTGGTAGAGCACTTGCCTAGCATGTGTGAGGCACTGGGTTCTATTCTCAGCACCGCATATAAATAAATAAAATAAAGGTTCATAACAACTAAAAAATATTTTTAAAAGAGGCAAAAGGTTTAAGCAGATGATTGAGAAAAAGTTAAATCAGAATAATTAGAAGTATAAGAAAAGATGCTCAGTCAGGTGCAGTGGCATAGGCCTGTCATCCCGTACTCAAGAGGCCAAAGCAGGAGGACCCCAAGTGCAAGGCCAGTGCAGCAACTTAGCAAAACCCTGCCTTAAAATAAGAAATAAAAAGAACTGGGGATATAACTCAGTGTAGAATGTCCCTGGGTTCAATCCCAGTACCAAAAAAACAAATGAACGAACAAACAAAACACTTCAATTGAATAATAATCAGAACAATGCAAATCAAAACCACCAGTTAACACTCTGCTCCCTTCAGAGTAGTGGAAATCTTCAACAATCGTTTGGAGGATGTGAAGCAAACAGATGTTGACTGAAGTGAACTAGGAAACCACTCTGGAAACAATTTGGCAACGTCTGGTTAAACTGAAGATCACATGCCCGTGACTCAGTTCCACTCATAGGTGGGAGAGGAGAGCTGGGCACATGTGTCCAAGACAGCAGCATGGTCTATACCAGCAAGACTGGAACAGGCTGGGCTTGTGTGGCTTGTGGCAGTACGCTTGCCCGGCATGTGTGAGGCCCTGGGTTCCATCCTCAGCACCACATAAAAATTAACAAATGAAATAAAGGTATCGTGTTCATCTACAATTAAAAAAAAAAAAAGCCTGGAAACAACCAAATGTCCACCAACAAGAGAAAGGACAAATAAATCCTATACAACAGAATATTATTCATCAGCAAAACTGAAATTTAAACATGCAATGTGGATTAACCTAAAGAACATATATTAAGCAGAAAATCTAAGCTGCTAAAGAAAATATACAAAATTGAACAATATGTTGTTTAGCAATACACACACGTGGTAAGAGTACTATAAAGAAAAACAAGGGCTGGGGTGTGGCTCAGTGGTAGGGTGCTTACCTCGCACATGCGAGGCACTGGGTTCGATCCTCAGCAGCACATAAAAACAAAATAAAGGTACTGTGTCCACACACAACTAAAACAAAAAAGGAAAGAAAGAAAAGCAAAATAATGATAAAAGCACAATATGGAGGGATAACCTGGGGGTGGGGTAGCACAGGGACTCTGAAGGTCCTGGTGACACTCTTTGTGTAAGCCGGGTGATGAGGACAGAAGGGGTTCCTTGTAATGCTGTTCTTCATACAGAACATAATCTCTTCTATCTACCCAGCAGTTAATGAAAGCAACTGACAAAATTAAACAACATTCTAAATAATGTTCTGATGCATGAAGGGCAGATGACTTTGTCACAGTAAACCAGGAAGTCCCTGCCAGGGGCCCCCTAAGGTTGGGGAACCACTGAAATGAGAAGGGTTTCACTCTGAGCTAGGGAGACAGTTGACATGACTGCGAAACTGGAGCAGCACCTTCCCTCCAAGACAGGAAAGTGACTCCTCCAGTTACTTCAGTGACAACTTCAGTGTAGCAAGTGGTCCAGGTGAGGTGGGGGTAGAGATTCTGCCACCAGAGCTTTTTGGACCAGAAGCTAAGTATGATTTTGAATTTGCAAAGACCCCTGCAAGCCTGCTTTCTGGTCTGCTCCCCTCTTGGCTGGATCCACTCAGCCAATGGCCTTGCTGCTGTTTAGACACAAGTGAGCGACTCTCGATTCTAACCAGGCCTTTTTGTCCTTCCTGCCTCCCTCTCCTTCCTCCTAACCTCTGAGAACCAGTGCCTAACAAGCTGTCGGAATCCACAAGCCCAAGCCCTGATTTTCCAGGTGTATCTTGCGCTGATTATACTACCGAGGTCAACCTTACTCCCATGACGGCCACAGGGAGCTCGGAGAGTGCCAGGCCACGCAGACACACAGGCCACAGACCTGCAGCACACACTGAAATCACTCTGTGCCAAATGCTGACTCCCTGACCTCTCTGATTTCAACCCTGTGAACATCACAGCCAGCAAGAGACGTAAACTATGATGTCCAGAACGGTGTGTATATGCATAAAATGTACTTGGAGTTTTCTGTTTTCTCTAAGGTTGGGGTCCCTCCCTGTGTGATACACAATACCCAACAATGTGTCCTTAGGTCATGCCACCCAGGCAACACTGTCCTCTGTGGAATTCGTGGTGTGGAGAATGGGCCACTTGGTCCTCTGAGGGGCACTCTGCTGGCCCAATGAAGTTCCCCCATGGAGGCTGCCCTTTCAGCGTTAGGATCAAAGTTGGAGGCCAGCCTCAGGACTTCTCAATGGGATGCCAGGCCACCCACCAGAAAGGTCTGCCACTGTGTGTACACGGGCACCAGTCCCAAGCCACCGCTCTCTTTACACAGTCTTCCCTACACAAGTGCACAGACACAACGTGACAGGGTACCCTGGAAGGGCTTGGGAGGGAAGGAGGGGAGCGTGACTCCGTTTCCACAGTCCATCCTCTGACCCCTTGGATTTTTCCACCTCATGCACGAATTCCTATCAATCACTGTTTTGTCCTCAACTCTGCACACACTTTCTTGCCTTGTCAGGGTCTTCTACTAACTCACATGTTAACCACTTGCCAGTTAGGAAGTCAGGGGCTCCGCCAGACACTTCACTGCATAACTTCATCAACAACCCCACCCAATAAAGTTCTGTCCCCTTCGTAACCCAGGAAACTGAGACAAGAGAGGTCAAGCACTTGGACCAAAGCATAGATAGTAAGAATCAGATATGAGCCAGGTACATCTGGCTTAGAAGTTCATGCTTCCAACCACCACCTTATGCTGTAGGGGTTTGTAACTAGGGATGGAAACATCTGGCAACTTCTGGAGATGCTTCTGGTTGTCACAGCTGGTGTGGGGGCATTTGTGGGTAGAGGCTAGGAATATACAGGTTGACTCCTAACAACAAAACCTCATGTAGCTGGGCACAGCAGCACATGCCTGTAATCCCAGCTGCTCAGGAGGCTGAGGTGGGAGGATCAAAAATTTGAGAACAGCCTTAGCAACTTAGCAAGGCCCTTCTCAAAATAAAATTACAAAAGGACTCGGGGGTAAAACCCAGTGGTAGAGCACTCTCCTGGCATGTGTAAGGCCCTGAGTTAGACTCCCTGTACCAAAAAAAGGGGGAGAAAACTTATCTGATCCTACATGTCAATAAGGTCAAGGCTGAGGAACAGTGCTCTACTGATAAAAGACAAAAAGACAGAGAAGTCATCTTCTGACTGAAATTCTCTTTGTTTAGGTCATAGTCTATCAGGTCTGCACCCCATAACTCAGCCAAACACCCCCCAAAATTCACCAGCTTCTTCTTTCTATTCAACCAGTAGCTACACCATCCTTCCTCAGCTGCAGTTCTTCCAGCCCCAACTACAACTCCTCTTCTGCCCATCAAGGCTGCCCATGCACCAGCCAACACTTACTGAGCACCAGCTATGTGCCCAGAGTTACACTATCTGGTGGGAATACCAAGATAAATAAGACCCTGTCCCTGCACCCAAGATGCTGGTGGGCTCGCAGGGAGACACACAAGGAGACCTACAACTACCACTTAGGCAAGAACGCACTAGGAGAGGACAGCGCAGGATGCTAGGAGACCACTAAGGGGCTCCACAATGCGCTGGGAAGCACTGGGGGAGGCTCCAGACGTGCTTCCCAGAAGCCTAGGAACTCAAAGGAATTAGGCAGAGAGAAGCTGCCCCTCTCACAGGCCTCTCACCAGACCTCTGAGGGTATGGTCTCTGAGGATTCAGAAAATGATGACTTTAGAAGGCCTGGAGACCCCTGAGGAAGACGGGACTCTCCGTGTAGCACCTGAATAACCACTGCCTCCGTCCACCCCTACCTGGCTTCTCTGGCTCTGAACCATCCTGCTCGTTGCAGTGGGAGGTGACTGACATTTAATAAGTGCCCACTGCACAGCAGCCCCTGTGAATCACCTGCCTGATACCACACAACTCTCAAAATGCTTCTGTGAGGTAGATATGGTTATTCCTCCTACAGATAAGGAAACTGAGGCTCAGCAATGCAGAAACTGGCCCTCTGGACACAGAGCCACTAAACAGGGCAGCAAGGATTCACACCAGTGTCCAGAGTACCCACTGCCCATTATCTACCTGAAGGCACCTTTACAGTCATCAATTCCAAATGTGTTTCACTAAATCCTCAGTGAACCACCCAGGTACAGCCTTCCCCTGTCAGCCAGGCCTCCTGTGCATCCTCGCATTCTGACCAGGCTTCCATGGTACTTCCTGCATTGTGCTGGGAATACCCACATGGCTTGGAGAGTTCTGCTTCTGGGATCCAATGTTATCACGTCCATGTTCCTAACACCCAGCACAGTGTCCGGCACACACCAGGCACAGGAAACAAGCGAGTGCATAAACAGGCCTGGGCTCTCTGGGCCCAAGCACCACACATCCACCCGGAGGCAGAGGCCTGGGACAGGTATGACAGATTCTTGAGTTGTATATCAGACACCAAATGGTGTCTAGTTTGTATTTGTGGAACATTTTACATAACAATGTCTCTTCAAACTCAATATCTTAAAAAGAATGAGCATGACTCTTGCTCTGTCCCTTTTGGCAAGATGGAGTTCATACAGGATGGCAGGAGATGAAGTAGCCAGTTTGGACCATGAAATGGATGCTGGGTGTGAGCAAGGACAGCCACATGGATCAAAGAAACACTGTTCCCAGAAGGACCTCAAGGAACATAGCTGACCTGCTCTACCAGCTCAGAACTGGATACTTTCAGACTATTAAGAGGTGAGGAATAAACTCCTATTTTGTTTCAGTCACTGTACTTGGGATTGCTTTGTTGAAGCAGTTTATTTCTAGTGCTGGTCCAATCCCTAAACTTGCTAGGCAAGCTCTCTACCAGTGAGCCACACCCCCAGCCCTGTTGAAGCATTTTAGACAGCACCTAATTAAAAGCAGGTATGAGCACTGTCCAATAATTAATCCACTTTTATCTTTCTTGATTAAAAAATTAGTAATACCAACAGTTTTCCAGCCAAACTATAATAAGGATTTTGTCATTATTAATTTTAAAGAAAAAGCTATCTTTTTTTTTTTTTTTTTTTGATACCAGGGATTGATCCCAGGGTGCTTAACCACTGAGCCACATCCCCAGCCCTTTTTTTTTTGTATTTTATTTAGACAGGGTCTCGCTGAGTTGCTGAGGCTGGCCGTGAACTGGCGATGGATTCTCCTGCCTAGCCTTCTGCATCACCGGGATTACAGGTGTGCACCACCATGCCTAGCAAAGCTATCTTGACAGGGTTACTTGAACCATGTTGAGCCTATTCGTGACTGGTTTCACCCTTGAGTTTTACAGACAGCGCAGATTTCCAAATAGCCCAGTCTACTCTTTCTGATAGTCTGTCTACATAAACTCCAGCTCAGTTCCCCTCCTCCAGCTCACTACCTGAACAAAGACACCCAGTGGAAAAAATCTGATGAGAAAATGAAGGGTGGCTACACCTGCTCCCTAAGAGCTGCCCTGCCACCCGCCCATCAGAGACAAGTGCTCAATAAATGTTATGCTGGGTTACTGTTGGCCTGCTGCATACCAGAAATCATGCTGGACACAAAGACGAATAAACCCAGCCCACATCCCCACACTCTGGAACTCCTGCTTGATGAGCACTGAGCACAAGGCTGAGGAGCAAAAACCCGGAGGCTGCTCCCAGTGTTTACTTCGCCATGGCATCCCCTGCGCTGTCCTGGACACTGTGCTCCCATCTCCCACCCTCACCCTGAGTGAGCACGTCCCCTCCCGTGACTCTAGGAACCTTTGGTGGATGACAGCTGCAGGCACCACCACCAGATGGTTTCACCTGAAAGTTCTGCAGGCACCTGACTCCACTGTCTTCTCTCCTTGCTCTCTTCCTAAGGCATTGAGCAGTACTGGAAGCTACCAGTCAAGAACTAGGGGACAATCCTGGCTCCTCCCTGCCCCTAACTCTCTCACTGAAGTAACTGCCAAGTTTTGTCAGTTCTACCTCCAGAACCATATCTCCCCATTTCTGTCTCTAATCTAACTCAAGACCACCCCCATTTCTCAACTGGATTAGTCTAGCAGCTTCTTAATGGGCTTCCAGAGTCACTTCCTCTGACACATTCTTCAGCACAGCCAGTGATCTTTTCTAATCCACAGGCCTGATTCTTTTTTTTTTTGGTACCAAGAATTGAACCCCAGGCCCTTAGCCACCTAGACATATCCCCAGTTCTTTTTTTTTTTTTTATTTTGAGATTAGGGTCTAAGTTGCCTGGAGTCTCACTAAGTTGCTGAGGCTGGTTTTGAACTTGGCTGCCTCAGCCTCCCTCAGTTGTTGGAATTACAGGCACCCAGACACAAGACTGATTCTTAAATGCCTCCGCATTAACTTAAAGTTTATTATTTATTTACTTATTTTGGGTTCTAGGGATTGAACCCTGGGGCACTTTACACTGAGCTACATCCCCAGGCCCTACACTTTCAAGTCCTTAACTAGGTTTACAAAGTCCCCTAAGGTTTAGACATAGCCTGCTGCCCTTAGCCTTGTCTCCCGTTTTCCACTGAGAATACTACCCCCTGCTCCTGCTTCACTCTCCGGGGCATGTTTTGGTCTCAGTTTTGGGGGAGGGGGGGCGGACAGAAGCCTCCCTGGATTCATCTTAAGTGCCTCTACTGCGTCTTCCCTGAGCCAGGAGGGCTCTTCCTCCCGCACAGCAGTAAGTATCTCCACGCCTCCCAAGTGAGTTTGAACTCCGGATAATGATGACAAATATCAGCAACACGCACTTGCACAGCATTTACTCTGTAACCATGAGTATTTTAAGCATTTTACATTTTTACACCTACTACCTCATTTAACCTTTATCTCAATCTTGGGCGGCAGATTTTATTAGCCTCTCTGCTTCAACAAGGATGAGGAAACCGAGGCAGAGAGAGCCCAGAGTGCCCAGGGACACAGCCTGGAGCGGGGAACCGGCGCTCTCCTGGCCACCAGCCCCGCGCGGGCGGGAGTCGGTCTGCACCACGGGCTCCACCTGCGACCCGTCGGGGCCTGACCGCGTCTGCGGAACGAATGAATGAACGGAGCCCTTCTGACCCGCAGCGCCGGCCTCGGCTGCGCGCACCGCGGCGGCGGGCCTGCGCCTCCGGCCCCCGCCCGCAGACCAGCGCAGCCCGGCACCTCGCCCCCTCGCGGCCGCAGAACGCCCACCCGCCGCGGCGCGCGGGGTCAAGGGGCGGTGACAGCCCGGAGGCGGGGGCGGAGATGCTACCAGCTGGGGTGTCACCCGGCCCGGGAGGCCACTCGCGCCCCCTCGCCCGGGCGGCTGGTCCGCCCGCCCACTCCCCGCCCGCTCGCCGGGCGGCGCCCCCTCCCAGCTGCCCCGCACCTGCTGCCCGTGGTGCCCCTCAGCCGGGTTCCCGTCCCATTCCGCTTCCCTCCCCTCCCCCACACAACCGTCCATGGCGTCCCGCCGCGCCCCATCCTCCGCCGCCTCCGCCCCGGCCCCAGGGACTCCCCCGGCCCCCGGCGCTTGATGACCCTCACCTGCCATGTCCCGGACCCCACCATAGAAGGAGGTGCATCACGGCCGCGAGAAGGCCAGGGACGGCACTTCAGAGCAGACAAAGGGCGCCGCCATGTTAGAGTCGGGCGGAACCGACCTCGCTGGCTTCCCGGCTGCAACTTCCGGCGCATGCGCAACGCTCGTGCTGGATGCGCGACCGTGGGCCGACGCATGCGCCGAGCTATCCAAAAGTTCTACGCTACTTCTGCGCTTAGAATTGTCCCCACTATACCCCTGGCTTGGGTTTCGATTCCGACTGTGACAGTACCGGCTTCCATGTGTTCCGCGCTTGCTGCGCGCCAGGCACTGCATTGAGCTCTTTATGTGCGTTCTCATTAAATCCTCATACCCACCGTCAAATAGTTTCATTTCTCCCCTTTTTGAAGAAGGGAAAAAGGAGGTTCACAAAGGGTAAGTAAATTGACCATAGTCACGCCGCATCTTCTAAGTGATGGAGCAGAGACGTGAACCTACTTGTGACTTTACAGCCGCAGATCCCGTTGTTTTTCTACCTTTTAAACCACCGTCACCCGCTCCCTGTTTACGCAGCTCCAGGGTTAGCCTGGGTGCACTTGAGGATGTCCTAAGACAGGTGTCTACAGGCCTGCGTGGCACCTCTGTGGCCTCTTTCCATCTCTTTGGTTCCTCAAAGTCATTGACTTCTTCCTTAGTTTGTGGGCTTTCTCCTTTTAATCTTCTGGCCCTGTTTCTTTTCCACGATCCATAATTTTTATGTATGTATTTATTTATTAATAGTGCCGGGATGGAACCCGGGACTTTGCACAGGTTAAGCAAGTGCTTTACCACTGAGCTACACCCTCCGCCCGGTGATCCACAATTTTAACAACACTCTCATCACCACCCTACTCTTCTGCTTCCTTTTTTTTTTTTTTTTTTTTTTTTTTTTGTCACGTGGATTTGGTAAGAATTGCAACCCTGGTGAATGGAGCTGCCCCTTTTCTCTTTGCTTGCACCCGAACAGCCAAGCATAGTCGAAGAAAATACTGCACGGGACAGCCCATTCCTACACATTTACATTCCCTAACATTCAGTTGAACTACAGCAAATGTCATTCTAGCCAACTCACTATTGTCTTCACAGTGACTAGAGAAACTAAAAAGCTCAGCAGTTAACATCACCTCTTCTTTTAACTTGTTTTTTAACCTATGGTAAGAACATTAACGTGAGATCTGTCTTATTAACAAATGTTTAAGCGTGCAATACAGCATAGGGGTGCTCCACCTCAAAGCCATATCCCCATCCTTTTTATTTATTTGTTTATTTTTAATTTTGAGACAGGGTTTTGCTAAATTTCCCAGGCCGGCCTTGTACATGCAATCCTCCTGCCTCAGTTTCTTGAGTTGCTGGCATTACAAGGCGTGCATCACTAAACCCAAGCCATGATGTGTTCTTAAATGCAACAATTTCAGTAGTGGTCTCTGACTTCCCATTTTCCTGATTGGTGAGTTCTAAAGTGTTCTGGGAACCACTGTTGAACGTTCACTTAGTAGTGGCTAAGTAGTGACCACTCCTTAGGCCCGTCAGATGATATTATAAACACCTAATTCTCTGTATTAAATCCCTCTGTGCTTAAAAGAAGCCTTTAGACAACATGGAAATGTTCTGTACCTTGTCTGTATCAATGTCAGTATCATGGTCGTAATTTTGTACCGTAGTTTCACAAGTTATTACAATGAGTGGAAATTGGGTAAAAGATACAGGGTGATCTCTCTGTATTATTTCTTACAACTGCATATAAACCTACAATTTTTTCAAAATTTAAAATGTTTTCATTAAAAAGAAAATCTGGGAACTGGAGGTGTCGCCCAGTGGTGGAGTGCTGGCCTAGCCCGCCTGAGGCCTTTGCTTCAGTCTCTAGCACTAAAGAAAGAAAAAGGGAAAGAAAAAGAGAAAGGACAGAATGATCAGGAAGGAAAAGAGTTCCGTGAGATTTCCACCTCTGCAGGCAGTGGGTCCCCAAGGATGAAAATCAGGGGGCTGGATTGGAAGGCAACACCCATCTAATCAATTTCATGCAGGAAAACAAATCATTACACAAGTTGTCACTTACGACGATAAATATTGTTGTGGGGGTGGGGTTGCCTAATGAAGACAAGGCTGTGATTGACCATTCTGGTGGGAATGAAGATGCGAAGGACCACTTGTAACTGCCCTGCGAGCTCCAGAAATGAAAGACTGAAGGTTTACATTCTCAGCTCAACACAGGGTCAGAGACCAGGGCCACTCCTGACTACTCAAAAAAAAAAAAAAAAAAAAATGCACACATACACACACACATGCCAGGGTTCAATCTTCAGTACCAAAAGAAAAAAATAAAAACAAAACCAGAAAACTGAAAAGGGAATATTTGGGTGGAAGCAGATGACTGCAGCAGTTTCTCAACTTCCCAAATTCAAAATTCAAGGAGAACTCCTTGCCTATGGGAGCAGCCCCTCTTCCCATCTGTTGATCCTGACTTCCATGGGAGCATGTAGTGGTCTCACCTGCAGATGTTATTTTGCAAGGGCAAACTGATTCCTTGAGAAGGCTCCGCTCACCTTCTGTTGCTTCCAAACTTGTAAAAATAGATTCCAAGAAACCTCCAGGACCAGCCAAAGTCTGACCATGGTTCACAACAAAACAAGCCTTAGGCAATTAAATGAACAGAAACCAGGAAACGTGGGCATGACTGGATTCTAGAGGAGCTGTGTCAGGGAGGAAAAGATGCAAGATTTGATTTTGCTGAATTTATCAATATGATATGAGGGCACATGGCGGAGGTTTGGGTTTTGTGCTTCAGATGGAAACCGTGTTGTTGTTCTAGTAGCAGGGATCAAACCCAAGGGTGCTTTACCACTGAGCCACATCCCCAGCCCTTTTTATTTTTTATTTTGAGACAGGGTCTCAGTAAGTTGCTTAGAGTCTTGCTAAGTTGCTGAGGCTGACCTTAAACTTGTGCTCTTCCTGCCTCAGCCTCCCAAGTAGTTGGGATTACAGGCGCATGCCACCGTACCCAGCTCTAATTGAAATAGTTGTAAGAGCTCAACTCGGTGATTGAAACCTGGACTCACCAGTGGCCTTTATCAAATGAAACTCGATGCCAGAAACTCTTTAGATAAGTGTGGAAGAAAGAACCCCAGCATTGGGTTAGATGACTGGGCAGGGCAGGTGCCAAGTCTTCCATGTTGACTGGCAAGGGGGTGATTACTAGTTGCTGGTTTCTCAACAGGGGTCATTGCTTTGGTATGTTACCAGCAGGTGCCCCAGCCTCCCCCTCCAACATCCCCTCCACTCAACCACCAGAGTGACCCCCTCACCCATCTGCCACTCTGGAAGTTCCTATCCACATGTGAACAATCCTGTATTTTCCCAGCACTGGGAATTTTTCAAGTGATTGGCCACCTCACAAGCACAAACTTGAAAAGCTGTAAATGAATCAGAATACATCCATTTATATAATTTAGCTTATCAATTTGATGACATGAATCTTGAAAATGCCAGTTATAGGGCTGGGGAACATAGCTCAGTTGGCAGAGTGCTTGCCTTGCAAGCACAAGGCCCTGGGTTCAATTCCCAGCACCGCCCAAAAGAAAATGTGTTATATAGCTCATGACTTCTATGTAAGTTACATATAACTTATCAAGCATGCTTTTTGCCCTCTGCCCACTCATCATGAAATGGTTTTTGCTTCTTTTTTGCAGAACTGGGGATAGAGCCCAGACCCTCATGCCAGGCAAGTGCTCTGCCACTGAGCTGTACCTTTTTTCCATTGTTTTGGTTTTTTTGGACACAGGATCTCACTTGTTGCCCAGGGGGGACCCAAACTCATGCCTCAGTCTCCTGAGTAGCTGGGATTACAGGCACATGTTACCGCACCCAGCCTGGCATACAATTTTAAATTCCTTTCCCTTCTGAAATATCTGTTAGATACACAAAATTAGAAAAAAATAAAACATTTTCTACATGCCCATCATACAGACTCAATAGTTAAGTTTTGTTCTTTCCTTCTTTTAGTGCAGAAGTGTTTTAAAGCAAATTCCGGGCATCATGACGTTCTACTCTGATATATTTCAGTGTGCAACCATTAAGAAATAATCCTGGTAACTCCACATCATGTACACCTGAAGCAGACCAGAAACCTCCACCAGAAGACCCTTACCATAATAAAGCAGAAAACCCACCATAATTGTAACATATAAGTTCCTCTTCTTGTCAGAAAGCTTTATAACGGAATATCAACAAAAATTTCTACAAAAAAATCAATGTGGGATAGGACTTCCTACTTCTTTTGAGGGCTAAGTTACTCTGTCTTGCAAAAACTAAGTTTGGCTGCAGACTTGATGATGTCACTTCTGCTTTTGTTGTAAAACCTCTGACTAATCTTAAAAAATGGGACAAAGTAGACCTTCTGTGAACTCAAGAAAAAAAACATACTTTTATGTACACTCCAACAAAAATGTAAACCTTCAAGCCCCCACCATCTTGGGTATAAAGTTCCAAGAATTTCCAGACTCGAGTTCCAGAGAACTTTAGGTGATAGCCCCTCTGGGCTCTGCAGCCAATAAACCTGCTTCCTGAAAATTCCTCCAGTGTCCAGCCTTTTCTGTCCTACGTCACAACCACAAGAGCAGGATTCCAAATAGAATAAGTTATACTCTATGTATATATAATTTGCCAAAATACATTCTACTATCATTTATAACTAAAAAGAACAAATAATAATAATAATAATAATAATAATCCTGCTGGGTGCTGTGGCAAACGCCTGTAATCCCAGCAGCTAGGGAGGCTGAGGCAGGAGGATCTCAAGTTCAAAGCCAGCCTCAGCAACTTAGGGAGGCCCCAAGCAACTCAGTGAGATCCTGTCTCAAAATAAAATATAAAAAAGGACTGGGGATGTGGTTCAGTGGTTAAGCACATCTAGGTTCAATCCACAGTATGGATAAATAAATAATAAATAAATAAGGAAAGAAGGAAGGAAATAAATAAATAAATAAATGATCCTGCTGGACGCTATGGCTCATGTCAACCCCAGCAACTTAAGAGGCTAAGGCAGGAAGATTGTAAGTTTGAGGTCAGCCTGGACAACTTAGCAAGACCCTGCCTCAAAATTGAAAAATAAAATTAATAAAAAGGGTAGGAGTGTATTTCCATGGTAGAGTGTCCTGCCCTTAAAAAAAAAAAAAAAGTATTTTTTGAAATCATTTGCTCTCCAGTCTTAATCAAAAAGTTCTCATTTTCTCCAAATGTCTTTTCCTGATTGCTTTGTTCAAATCGGGCTTCATAAAGGGTATCCCATCATGGCCACTCTGGGTGGTGGTGGTGTTTTTCAGACCATCTATTGAGTCTGTCATCCTGGGTAATCCCTGCCCTTGTTTTCTGCTAGTTGCATTCCCTCGCCTTGGGGCAGAAATGGGTCACCCCTCTCTCAGAATGTCCTACGCTCTGGGCTTGCCTGCTTTTCTCCCTGTGCTGTCCTGTCAGCTGCACTCTGTCCCCTGTTCCTTGTAACCTAACCCCGAGGCCTGCGCGGACTGGATCCCGCCTTTTGGGTGAGAGCGCATGGCTGTGCGGAGGCCTCCTGAAGCGGCACCTGGGCCCCAGGCTTCTCCTTGGGAAAATCCCATCCATCTTCCACGGAACAGATTCTTCCTTTGAAGATCCTTGTCTGAGACAATGATTTCATGAGTGGTTGTAAAAACGGTGCCGTCCTGATTCTATCATTCCTGGTGCCTGGATCAGCTGGAAATCTTCTGTAAACAAGAATTTCTCCCAACAACCACGTCTGTATGCCTGGAAATGTAGTTCATGAGGAGAAGCAGGTCAGAGTTTTGTTTTTTGTTTTTTGTTTTTTTTTTTTCTTTTTAAAAAGTAACTTTGTTGGGATTTAATCCACATCCCATACAATGCACCTTTTACTTTTTGGGTTTTTTTTTCAGCACTGGCGATGGAACCCAGGGCCTTGCTAGGCAAGCGCTCTGCTGCTGAGCTCCATCCCCAGCCCGCCATCCACTCTTTTAAAGTGTGCAAGTCAGTGATTTGAGACTCTTCAGAGTTGTGCATCCATCATTGCTATTCCAAAGCATTTTTTTGTCACCCCCAGAAGAAACTCTGTACCCATTAGCTGCACTCTCATTTCTTCCTTCCCCAACTCTTGGTAACTATTAAGCTTCTTCCTGCCATTATGGATTTACCTGTTCTGGGCATTTCACATAAATGGAGTCAGGCAACATGTGATCTTTCAAGATGGGCTTGCTTTGGTTTCCCTGGTGATGGGAGGATTGAACCCAGGACCTCACACATGTTAGGCAAGCGCTCCAACCCTGATCTACCTCCCCAGCCCCAGAATAATTTGAGACTTATTGAAAAGTTGCAGATAGGACAGAATGCCTGTTCAGTTCACACCCAGTTTCCCCCACTGTTAATGTCTTCCATGACCACGGAACCTTTATCAAAACGGAGGGAGTGGGGCTGAGGGTGCAGCTCAGCGACAGAGCAGGGGGTTAGCAGGCATGAGGTCCCGGGTTTTGATCCCCAGCACAACAGACACAGTTAGGAAAGCAACATTGGTACAGAACTAGAGTCTGAACTCCAGGCATTATTTGGATTTCAACGATTTTTCTACAAACATCTTTTTTGTTCCAGGGTGCAATTCAGAGTACCCTTGTCTTTTCTTGACCCTTTAGTCTCCTCCAGTCCATGACAGTTTTTCAGTCTCCTCTTGTTTTTCATAATCTTTTTTTTTTTTTGGGTGCTGGGGATCGAACCCAGGGCCTATGTGCTTACAAGGCAAGCACTCTACCGACTGAGCTATCTCCCCAGCCTGTTTTTCATAATTTTAAGAGTGGGAGGAGTACAGACCAGGTAGCTTCAGAATGTTTCCATTTGGATTAGTCCAATTCTTTTCTTGTGTCTCTGCCAGGTCACAGTCCCTTCTCATAACATGGTATCAGAGCTGCATACTATCACACGGGCACAGCTGTTAAATTTCTTAATTTGTGGTAAAATATATATTGCTAAGTCACATTTTAAGTCATTTAATGCAGGCAAAAATATTTGGCTGGAACTTAATTTCGTTTTAGTTTCTTTGTTATTTGCATAGCATGTTGATTTTCTATTGATGTTGCACCAAATTACCACAATACAGTGACTTAGGATGACACAAATTTATTCTCTGCAGATCAGGAGTCCCACATGGACCTCAGTGCGCCTGTAATCAAGGGAAGGCTCCTTTGTGGAGTTTCTAGGGAAGAATCCTTTCCTTGCTTTTTCCAGCCTCCAGAGGTGCCTGTGTTCTTTGGCTCAGCATCCTTTCCTCCGTTGCTGTGATATGATGATATTTATTTTTTGGTTTTTTGTCCCTCATCCCTGGCTCTAGTGACTCGAACAATAAGGGTCAATATTTGGCCTTTTTTCTTTGTTTCCCAAAGCAGCTTCAAAGCAATAAAGGCAGAGGTGGTCCTCGTTAGGAAGCTAGGGTGCTTTCAGCTTCAGGAGCAACCTTGGAAAGCAAGGCCTCTCTCCTCCCTCCCCCTCCTTTCACCTGCTCCTTTTTCTCCCCAAGACAGGCTACAGAAGCTGGAATTTCCCTCCCCTAAGATGGGTCCTAGAGACTAAAAACCTACCCTAATCTTCCCCCATCTCTCTGCCTTGGAGATGGCCATAAAAAACACTCTCTGATAGTAGATCTTTTTTTTTTTTTTTTAAAGGAAATGTGTTGCTGAGGATTGACCCAAGGGCCTTGTGCATGCCAGGCAAGCACTCTGCCCCTGAGCTGCGCCCCAGCCCCATGTAGCTCTCAAACTTCTCCTGGCAGAAGCAGCCCTGCCCCGTGCCCGGGAGGGAGGGACGCTGGAAGACAGGCCTCACCAGGCTCTGTGCTCCCTGGAACAGCACTCCACGACACCATCTCTACCCAGCTGCCCATGCTTTAGTCACACTCATGCACTGAAGTCTCCACTAAAGGTCAAAATGGCAGAGCTTCCAGTCAGCTGAACTCCCAGAGGTGCTGGAGGTGGGCACACCTGGGGACTTGGAGGCGCCTCCTCGCATCCCGTGTGCCGGGCCCTGTTCATTTCTTCATCCACAAGCTCTGTGGTGCCCCTGTGATAAACCCTTGTGAACAAGCGTTTCCCAGAGTTCTGGGAGCTGCTCTTGCGACTCATTCAAACCCCAATTTGTAGCTGGTGCTGGCCGGTCAGAAGCAGCCTCAGACACGTGGGGCTCTGCCTGCATCTGGACTGGGCGGTGCTGGGGACTGAGTCCTCAGCCTCTGTCTCCCGGAGGCACTGTCAGAACCAAGTTGAACCCACTGCCAAATCAGTTGCTTCTTACACATCTGGTGTCAGGAGTGGCCTATGATAGTAGCGTCTGAGAAACTGAATAGACATGGTTTCTTCCCCTGTGACAGGATCTCCAAAGCCAGCAATGGTGCATTGAGTCCTCTCACTTCCTCCTGGCCTTCCTCCTTCAGGTGTCTTTCTAATCCAGCCAGGGAAGGTTCCATTCCCAGGACTCGGGGGATTAGATTGAGCTCAGCCACAGCATCTAGGATAATCTCCTCAAGTCAAAGTCCACAGCCTTAATCACATCTGCAGAGTCCCTTTTGCCTTGGAAGGTAACCTATCCCAGGGTCCTGGGGACTGGGGCTTGGACACCTCTGGTGGAACATGATGATTCTGCTTGCCAGGCACAGTTACTTCTTTTCCTTCTTTCTTTCTTTCTTTTTTTTTCTTTTCTTTTTTTTTTTTTTTTTTGTAGTGCTGTGGATTGAACCCAAGATCTTGTGTGCGAGAGGCAAGTACTCTACCAACTGAGCTGTCTCCCCAGTTCCAGTTACTTCTTTTTTATGGAAATGATACTGTTTACATTTAATGTACCTACGTCAACTTTGCTATTCAAGTACATTTGTTTTCCAGTGAAACCAGTGGTTGACTTGGGTATTCGTAGCACAATTCTTAGGTGGAGAACAAACCAAGAAAGCCAGGTGGTGAGCCAGCCAGTTAATAACAGATTTGGGAAACTGAGGCCTGACTGAGAAGGTTCCAGAGACCCAGCCCAAGTCAGGAAGCAGCTAGAGTTGGGAAAACATAGTGTCCCTTTCATAGGAAGCCCGTCCCCTGGACCTAACAACAGTCGTGTTGACATAGCCCTGCCGATCAAAGCAAGCCCCTAACTGCCCCGGGCCAGTTCCTGCGGCTCACTCAGGGATCCGGTCCGGATCTGGTAAATATAAAAGATCTGGCCCCCAGGGTGGAGTGTCTACATCCTGCAAGAGGCAGTGAGGACGCGTCCCCTCCTGCCAGCCCTGGACAGGCCCTGTGGCAGCAGCATGGCTCCCTCAGAGGACTCTAGGGACTGGAGAGCCAGTCTCAAAGACACCGGCCTAGAGACCAGCTCTGGTAAGAGGTGGCAAGGGCACCTCAGCCCGGAAGGAAGACCAGCTGAGGGGAGGTGGGCAGGCCAGGTGGGGGTCTGAGGGCAGACACCCCACGGTGGCGTGGGGGAGCTTCATGTGCTTCCTGAATTAGCCACCCTACCAGCACAGAAGTGTCCTACCAGCCGGGTGAAGAGTGCATAATCAAGAGAACAGGCATATCATTTAGTTAATGTGAAAAGTTGCTTTTTTAAGAGCACAGACTGTGGATTTAGACAGACCAGCTTTGACCCTTGCTTTATTGATAAATCGATTGATTTGTTTGTTCACTCTTCTTACCACTTAATAGGCTCTGAGCTAGGGAGGAGGCGGGGATCCCTAGGCAGATAACACTGGGCATGGATAGGATTCTCTGAGGCCATGGACAAAATTCTGAGGGGAAAATTCAGGTATGATGGTGCACACCTATAGTCCCAGTGACTCGGGAGGCTGAGGCAGGAGGATTCCAAGTTAGAGGACAGCAACTTAGACCCTGTCTCAAAATAAAAAGAGCTATAGCTCAGTGGTGCACTCCCTGGGTTCAATCTCCAGTACCACAAATAAAATGAAATTAAAAGGGCTGGCGTATAGTAGCTCAGTGGTATTTGCCTAGCATGCTTGAACCCCTGGGTTTAATTCCCAATGCTGCAGAAAAAGTTACAAATAAGAAAAGATCATGTGTGCGTGGGGTGTGGTACGCCATGGCGAGCCCCGAGGACCACCAATGCCACATGAGTTGAGCTTCAGCTTCCTCACCTGTAAACGGCCTTCCTCTTCCTCTTGACTGAGGATCTTGCTGTTCCCAGTGTGGTCCGTGGACCAACAGAATCCGCATCTCTTGGGAGCTTGTTAGAAAGGCAGCACGTCAGCGCCCCTAGGCCCCAGGAGCACGGCCCCTGGGCAGTTCCTGTGCACGGGAACGTGGAGAAGCCCTGGTGTGCTGGACTTGGGGCTCCTGGAAGGTAGATGGTGATGGGTTCAGAAACCAGGAATTCAACTTGGGTCTCGGGCTGGGGGCACCGCAGAGCAGTAGGGCGCTTGCCCAGTGTGTGCAAGGCACGGGGTTCCATCCCCGGTGCCACCAAAAATAGCGTAAAAATAAACTTGGGTCTCTCCCATGCTGAAGTCATATTCTAAGTCCCACCTGTCCTGTCACCGTGCATCACTCACCCTACAGAACAGATGAACGAATGACTCAGTGAGACCCTGTCCCTTGCTGTGCTCTTGCAAACCTTGGTCTTTCCCCTCCTCCTAGGTGGGAAGCTGGCCCGCCGGCAGACGGCCGTGCCCACCGCCCACATGACTGTCATCATCGACTGTGTCCGGGGGAAGCGGCTCTCCCTGGCGGCACCCCCAGTGCTGCCCCAAGTCCCCAGTCGCAGCCAGGGACCTGTCCGTCTGCCCATGAAGACCTATATTGTATTCTGTGGGGAAAACCGGCCCCAATCAGCTCTGGACACCCCCTTGGGTGGGGGCTGCCTCGCCCAGGCCAAGGATGCCCTGCCATCCTGCAGAGGAGTTATGGGCCCCACTTCCCCTGCAGATGGCCTGCCCTGCCCCCAGGGGGTTCCAAAAGCCAAGGGGAGCCCTTTAAAGACTGGGCCCGCAAGGTCTTCAACCTGGGGGACAGTCAAGGGCTCCCTCAAAGCTCTCTCTTCCTGTGTCTGTGGGCAGACTGATTAACGGGAAGGGTGGGCTGTGGGAAGAGGGGTTGCCATACCAGGTCCCAATTCCCCGGGGGCTGTGACTCCCAGGCCAGCCTCCTTTCCCCAGGCCCACTAAAGGACAAGGGAGACAACGTCTGGTGCACGTCTGTGTCCTCCATCCTTCCTGTCCCTGCCAGCCTTTCAGCCAAGGCCCACCAGGACACCCCTGCATGGAAAGAGACTAATGGTTGGCCCAGCGGATACTAAGGGAGCATCTTCTACGTGCTGGCCCTGGGCAGAGCTGGGGCGTCCTTCTGGTTTTCTTGAAGCTTATATTCTCGGGGCTGGGGGTGGGAAGAAGAGTCCAACGAGCAACCAAATAAATAAAGAAGGTGATTTTGAACCCCAGTGAGTGCTAGGCAGGAACTGAAGCCAGCTGCCAGGCAGGCGTGGCTGGGGGACAGCGCTCCTGATATGGTGCTCGGGAGAGGCCTTGCAGAGCAGGGGACACTTAAGGGACTGTTGGAAACGTGGGAAGCAGCCGGCCCTGTGGGAATCCAGCCTCGCCAGGGCACCTGCTGCATCTTGACCCAGGCAGACCATGGCGGGGGCCAGTGCCCCTGCGTGACAGGCAGGGCTGGCATGCAGCTGCTGTCATCTTGGTTCAGATGCAGGCGGGGAGGCGGCTGGGAGGGCATGGGCCACTGGATGGGCCACTCGAGGGTGTGGCAGGGGGTTGGGAGGCTTGGGGCAGTGGCCAAAGGAAACTCAATCCCAGAAGGCAGCCTGGGGTGACCTGAGGATCCAAGCTAGCCCGTAAGGAGAACTGGCTTCCCCGAAGGGACGGAGGTGCTCAGAAGTGAAACGGGCATCACATCCGAGCAAATGGAGATGGTGTATTGAGCATCACCCACACCGGGCTCATACTGCCCGCTAGGGATACAGGAAACAAGGGAGCACGTCCCCACAGGGCCGTCCCGTTCCAGAGCAAGGTGGGGTCACTGATGGCGTCAGCGCCCGGATAAAAACTGCCACACGTTCATTTATTTGTTCAGTGACAATTTGGCTAGGCATCTACAAACCCTGACAATGAACACACACTGGCCATTTCCTCTGTGCCTGGGAACCGAGGTTCTCACGGTGTGGTGTAAGGGAACACTGTTTTTGTGCCCATTTCTCTGGTTAGGAACAGAGGCACAGAGAGGCTGAGGACTGCTCTCGAGGTCCACAGGCTGGTACAGTTGAGTTAGTCTGGTGCCCAAGTTCTCATTCCTAATGGTGGGCCTCATTTGGGAGGGTCTCTTCTGGGCAGAGGGGACCCTGAGAGACTAGACGCAACTCTGCTCCAGCAGCGTACAGCCTGGTGGGCAAGAAAAGAAGGGAAGCAGTTACCAGCTCCCAATAAGTGTGGTTGCAAGAGCTGGGCATGATGGCACATGCCTGTAGTCCCCGTCTCTTAGGAGGCAGAGGCAAGTTCAAGGCCAGCCTTGGGAACTTAGTAGAACCCTGTCCCAAAGAAGGGAAGGAAGCTGTGGCAGAGTGCCCTGGGTTCAATCCCCAGTACCATAGTAATAACAATAACAATGACAACTGTGATGGTTTAGGTCAGAGGGGTCCCCCAAAAGCTCACGTGTGAGACAATGCAAGAAAGTTCAGAGGTGAAGTGATAGGGTTATGAGCGTTTTTAACTTAATTGGTGCATTAATCCCCTGAGAGGGATTAACTGGGTGGTAACTGTGCTGCAGGAGGTCGGTCCCTGGGGGCGCGCCTTGGAGGTATATATTCTGTCCTAGTTGAGTAGAGCTCTCTGCTTCCTGGTGCCATGTCCCCAGCTGCTCTCCTCCGCCACACCCCTCTGCCATGTCCTGCCTCATCTTGCGCCCAGAGCAATGGAGCTGTCTGTCTATGGACTGAGATCTCCGAAACTGTGAGCCCCCAAAGAAACTTTTCCTTCTCTAAAATTGTTCTTCTCGGGTCTTTCAGTCACAGCGGTGAAAAAGCTGACTAAAACAATAAACATAAATAAAATAAAATTTTAAAACACAAAGTGTAACAGCAAGGGAAACCAAGATGTCAGGCACAGAGGAAGGTGACCGGTTCACTCTGGGGACAGGAGGTCAGCGAGGGCATCCTGCAGGAAGTGATAGCTAAACAGATCTGACCAGAGAGTGAGTACGCAAGGGGAGGGGTCCAGTGGGCTTTAGGCAGGAGGACCAGGGCCATTCAGTCTGACCATTCATGCATTCATTCACCAAATATTGATTAGTCACCAGTGTATGCCAGGCTCTGGGCTAGACCCTGGAATGGATCAATGAATAAGACAGACAAGGCCTAGCATGAAGGAGCTTGTCCTCTAGTTGGGGACAGGGGCAGAAGTCAAATTAGAGATCAAAGAGATTATGAATCTTTAGTTTTGTTCTGAATGGAACACAGGAAATCGTAAGCAGAGACGCCAGGCCCAAGCTCACCTTTGAAAAGAACGTAGGCAGACTGTTGGAAGCCCTGGAGGCTGAGAGAAGGGAGCCACCAGAGAGGAGGTGACAGTTATAATCTGGATGAGGGCTGTGGTGGAGCTCAGTAGTAAAGCACTTATCTGGCATGCGTGGGGCAGTGCAAAAGTAGAGTAAGCTGGGCGACATACGTCTATTAGGAAAGCTATCTTGAGGTCAGCCTAAGTCAAGGCTGCAAAGACCCCTAAGACCCTGGAGGAAAGCAGTCTTGTGGCTGCACATCCACACCCCCACCAGGAGGTGTCGCCCTATCCTCAGACTGGCGAGCACTGCGCACTCACAGAAGCACCTGCCAGCAGCTTGGTGGGTGTTTCCCAAGTCAGGCTTCCTTCTAATCAACGCCCTTTCATCCAGAATAACAAGTGGTCGCTTTGTGCCAGGCATGGTGACATTTCAGAATTAGTAGTGGGGTCTTGGTGAAGATTCAGAGAGCTCATTCATTTATCACTTGCTCAGTAAAGGCAGAGTCACTATTACTATTGTCTAGATTTTTTTTTTTTGGTAGCCACGATTGAACCCAGTGAGTTCAGAGGTGTTTAACCACTGAGCCACATCCAGTCCCTTTTGTTTAGTTTTATTTTGAGACAGGGTCTTGCTAAGTTTCTCAGGGTCTCGCTAAGTTGCTGAGGCTGGCTTTGAACTTGTGATCCTCCTGCCTCTGCCTCCTAGCTGCTGGGATTACAGGCGTGTACCACCATGTGCAGCTTAATTCTTTTTTTTTTTTTTTTTTCCTGATGGTACTGAGGATTGAACTCAATGGTGCCAATCACTGGGCTACATCCCAGGCTTTTTATTATTTTATTTTGAGAGGGGGCCTCATTAAGTTGCCCAGGCTGACCTTGAACTTGCCATGCTCCTGCCTCAGCCTCCTGAGTCTCTGGAATTACAAGTGTGCCCCACCGAGCCTACAGGCCAGACAGTTCTTAGGCACCACCGGCAACACCAGTTGACTTCACCCGTTACAGCCTTGGCAGTGGGTATGATTTTCATTGCTTTACAGATGAGGAAATGGAGGCACAGAGATCTCCAACCAGAGAGAGGCAGAGCCCAAACCCAAGCCTGGCGTGGAAGCAGAGTGTGCTTTAGGCGCTTGGTGCACACTTGCTGAGTGAGTGAGTGAGGGCAGGCCTGGCGTGCAGGGAGTGTTCGGTGACTCAGCGGGTGAGTGGGGCCCTCCACGTGGTGGAGGGTGAGTCGGAACGTGGGAAGATGACCGGTTCAGCAGGACCCAGGCATACAGAGACCCCTGGGACATATGGGGAGGTGGGGCAGCTGCTGATCCCTCCCCTACTGCAGCTCTGGTCTGGGGCTGAGGCTGGTGACAGGAGAGCCATTGGCATGGAGGTGGGTGACAGTCACTCAGAGGAGGTTTGGAGGGAGGCCCGAGGTAAAGGAAGCATAAGAGCATTTGGGATGGGCTGGGGCAGGACAGCTCCGTGGCAGGGTGCTTGCCTAGCATGCACGAGGCCCTGGCTCTGTCCCCAGCACTGCCTAAGTAAATTATTTTTTTTTTAAATAAGCAAAAAACACCCCTGGGTGCCTCCCACGCAGTCTGCGCTGTCTGGTTCCCGGGGGCTGAGCTGCTTCACTTCCCTGAGAGCCACCTGACTCCTCTGTGATTGTAAACAACACACAGAAACACCACACAGGTGTGTACAGGTAAGCAGGTTCTGTCCTGCCCTGCGGCCAGCCCTGCCCTCCACAACCTGCCATGGAAGAAGCGCATGCACTTCGGTGTCCCCTGATCTATGCCTGCGTCCTTGGAGTCCCCCTTGAACTGGGGGCAACATCTTACTGGTCCCCTCATTAACCCCGAGGCAAGGAAAATGTGAGTGTGTGTGGGGCGGTGCTGGGGATGGAACCCAGGGCCTGCTCGCTGCAGGCCAGCGCTCCCCTGAGCTCCACCCCAGGCCAAGGTGAGCAGAACCTTCAGTGGGAAGGTCAAAGGGCAGAAGCCTCTTTTGGAAAAACAGTCTGGGGTTTTCTCAAAGCAGCATGGAGCCTCCACGAGACCCAGCTGCTCCGCTCTGGGCCCACGCCCACGGGCACAGGAAGACCCGCTCATACGAAGCCCGCGTGTCAGCCGTACAAGTCACAAAAGCTTAGAGGTGAGAACAGCTCAAGTGACCATCGACTGACCAAGGGATGGACAAGTGCAGTGTCCGTTTGAAACAGAGGTGGCCTGACCTTGGATTTTTCCTACCAACCCGGATTACAGGTCCCCACTGGCTGACTCCACCAGTCGCAAGTGGACGGCGTCACTGAACCAGCGAGTGGAACCTGAGTGCCAGAATGGCCCCAGGTTGGCTGCCACACCTCTCGGGGCTAAGTCCCCAATGTCACAGCACCCAAGCAACCTGCCTCTCCTCTCCGGCCCCCTGGCCAGCAGCCTGGCTCTGTGCCCTTCCGGGAGCAGCCAAAGGACCCTCACCCCTTCTTGTAGCCCCCAGGTCCCCACAGGAGGCCCCAGGACTTGGCACCGGCCCCCACTGGCTATGGGCAGAGGGCACCGGGTGCTGGCTGAGGCTGGCCTGGCTGTGCTGACTGTAAACAGCAACCCCGCAGAGCCCGGCGCGGGCACAGGCCAGCAGCTCCAGCACCTCTTGTTTGGGGCTAGAACCTGGCTAAGTGGGACCTTGTCTTGCCCGGAAAGCCACCACCCCCACTACATAAGAGCTTGGCACTTCCCCAGTGTCCACTAAACCCTGCTGGCTGGCCCCGCAGAGCCACCTGAGAGGGCAGCCTGCCCGCCTTGGAGACCCCTTCCCTCTCTGCCCCCAGGGCCCAGGCTGGACCTCCTTTGAGGGGGAGGAGCTTTAAGCTCCTGTCACAATGGGGCTGGGGGCAGTGAGGGTGACTCTGGGGACACGGGGATCAAATCTAAATGAGACCCCAGCAGCCGAGGCTTCCCGGGCGTCCTCCGTGCCCACCGCATGCCAAGCACTTCACATGGTTGATTCACTGAATGTACAAGCAACCCAGCAGGTGGGGACCATGGGCCATTTTACGGAAGTCCCACTGAGGCGGGGGGTTGAGTACCTGCTCAGAATCGCAGGGCTCAGAAGCAGCAGGTCTAGATCTGCCCCAGACAGTCTGGCTCCAGGGTCCTTGACTGACACCCCCACTCTTGACTGAGGCTGGCCAGATTCTTTTTCAGTCCATAAACATTTGCATTGTTCCTTTTCCATCCATTAGTCATTTTTTTTTCTTTTTTTTTTTTTTTTTGCGGTGCTGGGGGTCAAACCCAGGGCCTTGTGCTTGCAAAGCAAGCACTCTACCCACTGAGCTATGTCCCCAACGCCCCCCTTTTCCATCCAGACTCGGGAACAAGATGGCAAACTAAGGTGCTATCCAGCATGGGGAGCGGTATCCCGACGGGCTGGGGACACAGGAGGAGGGAGGTGGCGTCCATGGAGGGACAGGGCCTGAGATTTTCGTTTCACCTCCACCGCTAACTTGCTGTGTGACCCTGGGAAAGGCCTACCCCTCTCTGGGCCTAGGTTTCCCCATCATATCATGATTTTTGGCTGGCTTCCTGAGAGGCGGCACTGGCCAATCAAGTGGGTGGCCTCCGACTCTGCCCGCCCTCCCCGCCAGGCCTGCGCTACTTTCATACCAATTGGCTTCCTTCGGAAGACGAGGTTTGGGAAGGGGGTCTGAATGTCAGCCTGAGGCTTCTTGTGCTTTGTGATTGAGCTGGCACCTCTGGAGGGCTTTCTGGAGGAAGAGGCCTTTGACCTTAAAAAAGGAACATCTTCTGTCTTTTTCTTACAGGGCTGGGGCCTTCAGAGAAACGGAGGCAGCACAGAGACCCCCTTTCCAACCCCGATTCTTACAAACAGGCCAGAAGGATTTCAGACATGTCACTCAGAGTAACAGGCGTGAGTTTACTAGATGGGATGGAAGGGAGAACAGGGTACCCTCTTAAAGGAGAGAGTGGGTCCTCTCAGACCAGAGGGACAGGGGCCTCTCTGCCCTCGCTGTGACAGGGCTCCGGGGACGTTTCCAGAGAGGCCCGCCCAGGTCCACCTCTTGACTTTTGACTGACAACAGGATGACATCAGACCTTCAAGTACCCGGGGTGCGTGACAGCTCTGGGTCACTTTGGCCCTTGCTGACTGGTTCTACTTGGAATCCGTTCTTACGGATTTTATGATTAGGAGGAATTATCTTTATCTCCCTGAGTTCTCAAACCTGGTCTGCGTAGGGGTCACGGAAGTGCCCCTGCAGGGTTGTGTTGTCCTGGTCCTGGAGGCCGCTTCTCTCCTGCGGTAACAGGTGGTCTGCTGAGGAAGGTAACAGACCTGTGGACTTAAGCCAGACAGGGCTGCAGGTAAATCGCTTCTTAAAGGTGAAGGCGGTGTGTGCGAACAGCACGGTGGCCCCAGGCTATAGAATTACTCCCTAACCCCTTGCCCACCACTCAGTGGTCTGTCCCCTATCACTCTTAGGGTCTGTGACACCACCTGGCCTAGACTTCCCCACAGGTCTCCAGGACAGAGGTTACATCCTTTCCACTTCCCCCAAAGTTACAAGACCTGCAAGTCCCCTTTCCCTGAAAGAGCTGTGGGGGGTTGGGGGGGTCCATGACTTCCTGTTGGGTGGGGGTGGATTGATGGGGCTGACCCAGCAGAGAACTCTCAGAGAGTCAAAGATTCAAATTCCAGCCAGGCAACTTACAAGCTGGGTGACCTTGGGCCAGTTACTTGTCCTCTCTGAACCTCCATATCCTTCTCCGTCCGATTATAATTAGTACCTACCTTGTGGGACGGCGGTGGGGATGAGCAGTGCGCCTGGCACACACTGGGCGCTCGATGAATGGGCAGCTAAAATTACTCCTCCCGGGCGGGGGCAGCCCGGCCTATGTTTAGCCTGGAAGGGGTCCGCGGAGACAAAGCCGCCCGCGGGGGGTGGAGCCGAGGATCGGCGGGCGGCGCCCCCACGTCCCCGCCTTCGCCTGCCGCAGGGTCACCTTGGCTGGAGCGCCGGCCAAGGGCTCCCTGAGACCGGACCAGCCGGTCCCTAGCGGCCGATCGCTCTCCGGCGCAGCCCTGGTGCCCCACACTGCGATCCCACCGGGAAGTCGCCCCCTTTCCCATCCCGAGGCAGCTGCCTGGCTGGGGTCCCGGCGCCCAGGCGAACTTGACCTTGGGTGGGGGGCGAAGACGCGAAGCCCGTTGGGCCTGTCCCCACCCCCAGCCCCGCGCGGATGAATGTCGGGTCTGCAAATAGCCCAGTGGAATCAGTGAGTCATGGAGGCTGGAAATACCGCACCCCTTCTCCTCCCTCCCGTCCTCTGACCGCAGTGCCTGGTACTCCGATTTCAGTCGTGTCTGGGGGTGTTCCGGGTGGGGGTTCCTCCAGAGAGCCCCCCAGGCTTCCTGCACCAGCCAGCACTCCACCTTGTCCCCCGCTTCCAGCCGGCTGTGCTCAGGAGCTGTGTGACCTTGGGCCAGTCACTCAGCCTCTCTGGGCCTCAGAGCCTCCATCGGGTAGAAGGACTTCAAAAGTCAGGCGACCTTGTGCAACCTTCCCAATTTTGTGTCCCTTCGCCTGGGACAGTGCTGGGTGCAGTTCTGGGTACATAGTAACGAACAATAAATGTCTCTTGAATGTAAAGGGAGGAAGCAAGCAGCTGGGGGACTGAGTGTGCAGAGATTTTCACTGAAATAATCCTGGGATTCCTGCAGGTGGGTCTGGGGAGCCCAGGGAGGCCAGGGGGCACCCATGTTTCCTGAGGACTTGAACTTGAACTTGTCTATTTATCCTGGGGTTCCCCCTCCTGGCTGGGTAGAGGAGTCCAGGCGGTGGACCCCACAGTCTGCAGGGGTTCCAGCCCCACACTCTCCGGGGGCCCCATCACTTCTTCCCCAGGGCCCCAGAGTGGCTCCCTGCACCCCGAGGGCTGAGGCAGGGGCGCCACCTGCCTGGGCTCCCAAAGACTGAGCCATCACTCACCCTCACCCTTCTGTGTGGGAGACTGAGCCAGTCTTTGGGGCGGTTGAGGCTCCCCAGGTTGAAGGTCGGTGGGCTCCCTAGCCTGGCTCTGGGACCAGGAGGAAGCTGGACTGAAGGGCTTCCTGTGACTGCCCTTCCCAGCAGGATGAGGAGCGTCGGGGTGCAGGCCGCGGGGCCTGAGAGGAACCTCAGTGCGCAGAGGCGGGGGCTGCCAGCAGCTGAGGCATCCTGGGTTCAAATCCCACCTTCAGCGAAAAAGCCTGACACCCTACAGCTCAGACTCGGTTTTCCCGTTGATAAAAATGGAAACACTAAGTCTGGTGTTTTGGTTTTTTTGGGGGGTACTGAGGATTGAACCCAGGAGTACTCCACCACTGAGCCACATCCCCAGCCCTTTTTATTTTTATTTTGAGACAGGGTCTTGCTACATTGCCCAGGCTGGCCTTGAACTTTCTGTTTTTCTGCCTTGGCCTCGTGAGTTGGCAGGATTACAGGTTTCGGCCCCAGTTCCCAGGCTAATCCAATTTTTGAATGCTCCCAATCCAGCCTCCGCCATTGGTTAGTGCTGAGTATTTGAGGGATAATGAGATGTGCGGGCGTGTGCATGTGTGCGTGTGCATGCATGTGCATGGGTATGCATGTGTGTGTGCCTGTGTGCACGTGTGTGCGCATGCATGTGTGTGTGTGTGTGCGTGCATTACACACACCGAGCTCTAGGTTCATAGATTGAGAAGGGGGAGGGACGGCTGCGAGATCCCTGTTTCCACCCGCACCCCGGGGTCCTGTCTGCTGGAGAGCAGCCTCTCTTTGGCCCAGCCTCACCTGGAGGCACCAGCAGGTCAGGCACAGCAGGAGTTTCACACCATTTATCACCAACCAGCTGTATTGGAAAAACCCCATCTGAGCACAGACACAACGTGCCCAGCCTGGCACAGCTGGCTGGCTGGGGCACAGGGCAGCGGGCAGCCTGCCATCTGGTTTGGGGCTTGGAGGGTGGCAGAGGGAGGTTTCCGGGATGGCCGTCTCCTGGCCTCCCTGGGCCCTGCAGTTCCATCTGGATGGGCACCTCTGCCTTTGGCCTCCTCTCGTCTGCTCCCCTTGGCCAAGGCAGTTCCCGTCCCCAGACCGCTGCCCGTGCCTTGCAGAGAGTCCACAGATCAAAGGATTGGTCTGTCTGTCTGCTCTGCAGATGATTCGCCCAGAAGCCCTGCCTGTCCCCATCCTCTTTCCCCGAAGTGAGTTCTGTGGGACCTCCCTGTCCCTCCCAACCCCCGAATTAAGTAAAGGAGACCATATCTGGAATCTGGGGTCCACGGGTGAGGCAAGGGGGGTCCTTGGCCTGCCCTGGGCAGAGGGGCTGGCCCGCCTGGGGCCTGGGGCTGTGGGGGCTGAGAGGTCCTGCAGGCTGCCATGGAGGGGCAGGGAGACGCGGCTGGCAGGCCAGCCAGGGGAGGTGGCTGGGGTGGGCGGGGCGGGGGAGGCCCTCAGATTTTTATCTCCGTCCGGAAGATCTGCTGGACATGCTCTGTGTGTGGGTGACGCCGTGCCCGTATGGTGAGGCTGCCGTCCTCCCGCAGGGCTGAGGTCACCGATGTCGGGTCCACGTCCTCCGGCAGCTGACACTTGTGAGCAAAGGTGTTCATGACCGTGCCGTCTGCCGCCAGCTGTGGAGGGCCATAGGTCAGGCAGGCCGTCCCCGCCTGTCCTGCTCACCTCAAGCCACAAGCCCTTCTCCCCAGTCCTGTCCCAGCCGGGCCCGAGGGCTGAGGGCTTCTGCTGTCAGTGTGGAGGGGTGGCCAGGGCAGCCACTGGCTCTGCAGGGACAGGTGCAGACGTGCATGGAGGGGCTCCAGTAGTCCCAAGGGAGGACAAGGGGCTCAGCGCCGGGGTGGCCCCAGCAAGGGCAGAGGCTGTGACAGATAGGACTCTGGACTCCTTAGCAATGCCCTCTTGGATACCCAGACACGCGGGGCCTGCCTACCAGGACCAGGCCACCACCCACCCCCGCAGCTCAGCCAGCACATAGCGTCCAGAGGAGTCTAGCCGGCTGAGTCACTGTCAGGGTGGCGGGGCTGGCACGTGCTGCCCCTGGCCCTGGTCCTTGGCACTGGTGGCCGGGGTTCTCAGGACCAGCTCCGTGTGCCCAGGGGAGGAAGCCCCTGGGGTCAGAGGAGCCTGTGCCCATCTCTGACAGGCGATGGCCACTGTGGCCTGGGGCCACTTCCTCAGCAGACCGGGCCACGCCTTTCTCTGAGGCGAAGGCCCCAGTGTCTCCTGGGAGCTCAGACTGAGGGACTCTGGTGACCCAGTGACCCTGGGACCTGTGGGTGAGGAATGTGTGGTCAGGAGTGTGTGACCCTCAACTGCAGGGACTCTGTCCAGCCTCGGACCCAGGTGGGGGGCAGGGAGGGGAGGCCTCTGCCGCCAGAACTGCCTCCTCATGCCACCCTCGTCATCTACCTCCTGTCCCTCGTGACTCACCCCTTGGGTTCCCTATGTCCAGATCCCTCTATCCCTCTCCCACCCACCCCCATTGGGCTCCTGAAGGCTGAATCTGGCAGCTTTCAGAGGGTGGGGGGACCCCTGCCCCAGGAGCTACAGGGACGAGCTCTCCAGCTGGCCTGGGCGAGTTTGGGTGGGGAGGGGACACCGGTGAGGGTCCGGGGTCTCAGGGTGGAGGTGTGAGTAGGGGACGCTGAGGGCGGGGCCAGGCAGGGGGCGCAGGGGGAGGCCCGGCTCACCTTCTCAGCCCGCACCTCGATGTGGTTGTTGGAGGTGGTGACGATGATGTCCTCGGGCGAGAAGTCCCTCACGTCCACCGCAAATTCATAGGCGTCTCCGAGGGTCTTGATGTTGCCAGGCCCCGCAGGGCGGGCTGTGGGGAGGGCACGTGAGCTGGGCACGGGCAGGGGTGGTGTCCAGACTTGCCCTGGGTCCTCTCCTGGGAAGCAGGTGGCTGTCCCAGGCCACCTCCCCTCAGCCGAGCTTGGGGCCCCTCCTCACCGTCCTGGCCCAGCTTCCATGGCGGGTGGCCTCCCTTGACACATAGTGTGCGTGCCTGCGCGTGCATGTGCACGTGTGTGGCACCGTCTGCAGCGGCCCATGCAGGCGGGAGGCTGAGGGTGCATGCTGCACCTGCCACAACTGCCACACCTCTGCCCTCCAGCCCTCTGGGGTCCTAGCCAGAGCCTGGTCACAGGTGCACGGTCACCGAAGCCGCATCTCACCCCAGGGCCACCATTGCTCCTTGGAGGTCCACCTGTTTCCAAGGCCACCTCTGTCTGGCAGCACAAGTGGATGCTGTGTGCAGCACCCTTGCTGGCTGGTGGCAGCCCCCGGGGGGTCCCCAGCCCGAGCATCTCCCCTCCCCTCAATTCCCAGCACTTGCCTGGGAAGGCCAGGGGCTCGGAGTGGGGTCGCATGAAGCTGCCGAAGTCCTCGGAAAACATGCTCAAGGCCTTCTCCATGGGTGGGTCCTGGGCTGGGAGGGCCCGGGAGGCCGAGGAGGAGGAGGAGGAGGAGGAGGAGGAGGAGGAGTGGAAACTTCTCTCCGCTCTGAAGGAGGAGGAGGTCCGGTGGCTCATCCACAGGCGGCACCGGGTCCTGTCCAGGCGGACAGAGGCTGGGCAGGAGAAGGATGTGGGCGCAGGCCTCCCGGGGAGCGTGCTGGGCCCAGACTGCCAGCGCTTTATAAGGCCCGACGGTCCCTGGGCCCAGGGCCAGCCCCCTTGTCTACCAGCTAAATTTAGGCCTCTCCATGGCCCGGAGGGGGCTGGAAATCTTCTCCGAGAACCGGCGCTGCTGACAGCCCGACACACGCAGGCCGGAGGGCTGAGCTCACCCTGACATTCCAGGCCTGGCTCCAGCCCCACGGCCTCCGCACCCCACAGGGCAGGCTGGGCCCTGTCCCCTGGCCCTGTGCTGGAGTCCTGTGCTGCCCTAGGACTCTGTAGGTTTGGTGACTCCTCCAGCAGCTCGGGGACTCTCTGGGGACTGTGCTTCCCCCATCAGAGTGCTCCTTGAGGCCCTAGAGGGGCAGGACCCCTGCTGGGTGCTGGGCAGGCTCGGGCAGCCCTGCGGGGTGGGTAGAGTGTGCAGCTATGGCCCTCCCAGCTCCCTCGGGGACCTGGATTCCTTGTCCCCTACCCCCTTCTCGGAATACTTAGGGGCCCAGAGAGAAGAAAGCTGGCAGTGCCAGGCAGGGCTGGGGGTTGGGCCCACACTGGGGGTGGGGCAGATAATTTGGTCATTGTCCCTAAAGATCTAGGAGGTCAAGTTCCCAGCAACTGCCAGCTTGACCTCCAGCTCAGAGGAGATCCTGGGCTGCAGGCAGGCGACTCTGAGCTAGAGGAGCATTCTGGACCCAGAGTCCCCACTGGGAGCTCTCCAGCGGGGCCCCCTGGGACCCCCAAGCTCACAGGAGGAGGAATCGTGCCCATTTTATAGACTGAGAAATGGAGCCTCAGAGGACTAGACCTTGTGAAGGGAGAGGGGTGGGATTAGAAGCTGGAGGTGTCGGATCCCAGACCCTCCTGAAGGTGCGCTGTGGCAACAGGCTGGCCCAGAGCCCCGAGAAGCCCGCCTGTGCCCCCTGCTCAGAGAGCCGCGGCTGAGGGGCTGGGCCAGGAGGTGGACGCAGGGGACAGCTCTGTCCAGGTGGCGGTCTGGGGCCTTTGCTCTGCTCCAGCGCCTCCCCTTCCTTCCCTCACCCGAGACCTGATTGCTCAGTCCACTGGAGCCCCGTCCAGGTGCCCCGTCTCTGTGGCAGGGCCTTCCTGCGCTCTAAGACCTCTGTGCAGTGTCCCCTTCCCCTGTCTGCCGAGGCGTCACGGGGTGGGGGGGTGTTACTACAGGGGGGCCGCCCCTCCCCCGGCTCCCATGAGGCCCAGCTTGGAGCTTCGCCCTGGGGGCTCCTACACAGGGCCGTCACTGGGCAGGGCAGGGCCAGGGGCCAGGGTGGCGCTGGAGCAAGAGGGGTCTGTCGCCCCATGGAGATTCTGGCCTGTGTTGGCCCATCTTGACGGAGGGGGTTCTGGCAGTGCCCAGGGAAGGTACCAGCAGTGAGGTGAGGTGGGGGCAGGACGAGGGGCCCAGGAGCCCGCAGCAGGAGCCAGGGCTAAATGCAGACACTCAGTCATGGTGCTGAGGGCCTGAGTCATGGCCCCTGGATGTCGGATCCCTTTACCCACCCCGCCCACCAGCCCTCCTCCCCTTTCCCCCATCCTGAGGCGTCATCCACACAAACACTGAATGCTTCAGTGGCCAGGAGGGACCTCAAAAGGTCATGAAGGCCATTCCTCAACTCCAGGCTGGCCTGTGGGTCACAGGGATAGGAGGAGCTTCAAAGACGATCCAGTCCTTTGAATCCAGGGCGTCCCCAGCCAAACCCAGCTCCCCAAAGCCAGCTGGGCCCAGGCCTGTCATCCCAGCCACACAGGAGGCCGAGGCAGGAGGATCGCAAGTTCAAGGCCAGACTGGGCAACCTAGCAAGACCCTGTGCCCAAAGGAAAAGTAGAAAGGCTGGGGATGTAACTCATTGGCCAAGCACTCCTGGGTTCAATCCTCAGTGCTGGGGGAGAATAACTGGCCAAGGTTCTGATTTGGGGCGTTGGATGAACCAGGGACCTGTTCTCACGCTAGCCCGAGGACACGCTCTGGAAGCCGTGGGGGAGCACCTGCCCGGGCACTGTTCTAGGCAGGGGCACTTGGACGTCGGAGGCACAGCCCTCACAAGCTCAGGCGCACACTGTGCCCAGACTAACCTCACTGGGCAGAAGAGGAAACCGAGGCTCCCAGTGGTGAGAGTCGGGGTGGCACAGCTGCTCTGGCTTCAGACCTGCACGTCTGCCAGGCACTTGGAGAAACTGGGGGCTGGGGCGTGGGCAGTGGGTTGGCTGTGGGGTTGTGGTGGCACTGCCTGAGACCAGAGACTGGGGCTTGGGGTGTCCACAGGGCAGCCAGCGATCCTGTGACTGTCCGTGGTGGGCAGGCGGGAGAGGCCGAGGTGAGGGCGGGCCGTTCTGTGCAGAGCACAAGCCCCCACCCCTGAAGGCGCTCCTATTCGAGTTGACTTGGTCTGCAAAGGCAGCCCAGGGTCCCAGAGCTGAGCCAGTCCTGGGAGGACCACTGAGATTTTCAGAGCAGTGGCTTTGGGGTGGGTGGCAATTGTCCCATATCTCTTGCCCAACGTGGCAAAGGTTCAAACCCTCAGCTTTGTACCCAGACCATGGCTGGAGAAGTTCCAGGTAGATAAAGTCTAGGTCTGAGTTCAGCCTCTGCTGTGTGACCTTGGCCAAGTGACTGTACCTCTCTGGCGCTCTATTTATCCTCTGCATTGATGAGGACACCCTGACTCACAGGGAGAGGCCAGGATGGACTGAGTTGCAGATGGAGAGCCCCCGGCCAGAGCCAGTGCCCCCGATTGCTGTGGGTTTGAGAGGCAGATCTCTGAGACTTGAGGGCCCAGACACAAGATAAAGTCCAAATTCCTCACCCAGCTCTGGAGGCCTCCAGTCTCCCCAGCTCACTGCCCTTGGGCTCCTCCTGCCCCTGAATAAGACAGGGCCACCAAGGCAGCAGCACCTCTGGGTGGGAGTCCTGGCTCTGCCCTGGGCCTGCAACTTGTGTTTTGCTGTTAGTGGTGGGGTTTTGAGATGGATCCTGGGGACTTGCAATGTTGCCCAGGCTGGCCTGGCACTCCTGGGCTCAAGCGATCCTTGTGCCTCAGCCTCCCAAGCAGCTGGGACTACAGGTGCCACCACACCCGGCCTCTCTGATCTCGGGCAAGAAACCTCACCTCTTGTGGCCTGGGGTTGTGGCTCAGTGGTAGAGCACTTGCCTGGCGTGTGTGAGGCCCTGGGTTGGAGTTTCAGCACTGCAAATAAATAAACAAAAATAAAGGTCCATTGACAACTGAATTATATACTTGTTTTTAAAAAAGAAAAAAAGGAAACATCACCTCTCTACAATGTCATTTCTTTCCAATAGGATGATACTGCCAGGCACGGTGATGCATGCCTGTAATCCCAGCAGCTTGGGAGGCTGAAGCAGGAGGATCACAAGTTCGAGGACAGTCTCAGCAATTTAGGGAGGCCCTAAGCAACTTAGTAACACCCTGTCTCAAAATTTAAAGAAGGGGCCTGGGGATGTAGCTTAGTGATCAAGTGCCCCTGGGTTCAATCCCTGGTACAAAATGAAACAAACGAAAGGACAAAACAGGCGGAACCTGCCCCTCACCGGGTCTCCAGGAGCACTCGGTAACTCCCTGGAGGACAGAGTCCCCGCGGGCACTCAGCAGGTGCTGCCACGCAGCCCGCCTCTGCTGGGGGCTTCTTCCTCCTCGCCCCTCGCCCCTCTCCTTTTCTGTTTTTTCAACCCCCTTCCATGCCAGCCCTGAGAACCCGGAGCCCTGGGCCTCAGCTTGGTGGAGGACCCCCCTAGTGGTCCTGCCAGGAGCACCAGTGTCCCCGGCCCGGTCCCCAGGACCCCCCAGGACTGCTGCAAGGTCAGCTGCCGCTCTGCCAGCTCTGGAGTGGAGGGGACCCTCCCACTCCTCCCCGGTCCCTGGCTGCTCTGCTCTGCTGGCTCAGGGGACCCAGTTCTGGTTGGCTTGTCAAGGACGTCTCAATGCCACAGTGAGCCTGGCCAGCGGGGGAGGGGAGGGTGCCGATTGGCGGAGAGCACACCTGTCCAGGTGCACCGGACCTGGAAGCCAAGAGGCTCTGTTAGAAGAGGGCCGGCCGGGGCCACAGCAGGACAGCAGGACCGCAGGACAGGACGACGGACAGGTGAGGGCTGCTGGAGCAGGGCAGGGACATGGTGGCCCTGCGGGGCCGGGGCAGGCGTGGTGGGAGGAGGTGGCCTGGAGCCAGCACCTCACTTTGACCCTCCAGGGGTCTCCTTCCGGGCCTGGTCTTTTCGTGCCTCCTGCCGCCTGAGGGGAGGGTCCCTGCTACAAGGGATGGGCACGGGGTCAGAGCCACGGGGTGGGGACCTGCAGTGAGCCCTGAGGAAGCAGCCTAGGGTCCCAGGAGAGCAGGAGGGGGCCGGGAGGGAGAGGAGGCTCTGACCCACCAGGGGTCTGTGCCGGACATGGGGGTGCCTAGGAACCCCACCCTGTGCTGAGGACACGCGCTCCTCCCTCTCGGGACCCAGTGGGACCTATGTCCCCTCCCGCGGGCCGCACGCGCGGGCGCACACACACGTGCACAGGAACGGAGAGGAGCACGGGACCTCCGCCTCGGGAGACCGAGTCCTGGAGGGTTGGGGCCGCTCAGCGGGTCCGTCTGTCTGTCTGCTCACCAGGGACCCATGGAGGAGCTGGTAGGGCTGCGTGAGGGCTCCCCGGGGAGCCCCGTGACGCTGCAGGAGCTGTGGGGCCCGTGTCCCCGCGTCCGCCGGGGCATCCGCGGTGAGTGCTGGGTCCCTCCCACTCCCCACGGAAGACCCCTGGGCACATCACCCTGCAGACCCGGCCCTTGGCCCTGGGCAGCGCTGCCGGGTTCTCCTGGGTGGCAGGGCGGGCGGGGACCCAGGAAGAGGCAAAGTACGGCCGAGGGCTGCTGCCCACCGTGAGGCCAGTGAGGCCGGCTTGCAGGCGGGGCTGGCCGCCAGTGGACGGGTGTTGCCGGGTCCCAGAGGGTCGATGGCCCACGGGTCTTGCTGACCACGAGCTCTCTAGACCCCAGACCCTGCCAGGGTGCTGCAAGGGCGGTAGCTGCCACCCCTTGACCTCGTGAGCTTCCACAGGTCCCCTGGTATGGGCGCGTGGGAGGGTGGACAGGCCAGGGTGCTCTGGTGGGGACAACGAGACTGGCTTCCTCTGCACTGCCACTTCACCTGCCACCAATCCTCGGCCCGGGTGAGGCAGAGCTGCCTTCTGTCACCCTGGACCCCCTGCCCTGGGCCCCTGAGGGGGCCGTCCCTGCGGCCCCACCCTGGGCCATGACCCCGTGCTCTACCAGGCGGCCTGGAGTGGCTGAGGCAGAAGCTGTTCCGCGTGGGCGAAGACTGGTACTTCCTGATGACCCTCGGGGTGCTCATGGCCCTGATCAGCTATGCCATGAACTTCGCCATAGGGCGTGTGGTCCGAGGTAGCCCCTCCCTGGCACGCACACCCTGCCCTGGCCCCAGGCCTCCGGGCACACTCTGGGGATGCCACACGGGCTGTCAAGTGCAGCAGGGTCTGGGGAGGCCCTGGGATGAGGCCTGGGACTGATTCTGGCTTTGCTCCTGACTTGCTGTGTGACCCCGGGAAAGCTCCTACCCCTCTCTGGGACTCAGTCCCTTCATCTGGACAGTGAGGGAGAGAGACCTGAAGGCTCCCAGGAGGCCTCTCATCTGAGTGCTGGCACCCTCTTCATGCCCCCTGTTCCCTCTCCACCCTCCCTCCCTGCTCCCAGCCAGTTACCCTGGGCCACCTGATATGCAGCTTTCTGTCCCCCGTCCTTCAGCCACCTCCACCCTGAGGCCTCCCTGGAGGAGGGGGTGCGGGGCAGGAAGGGTCTAAGAACTTTCTTTAGAGAACTCACTGCCCTAATGAGGACCTGTCACCTGAGGGGCTTCACACGCTGTCTCATTCAGGCCTCAACGGGTCTCCTTCAGTCTTTGGTGACCCTGTGAGGAAGGCGTCCGCACTGGCCCATTTGGAAGATAGGAAAACAAAGGCTCAGAGAGGTTGAGTCACTTGTCCAAGGTCACTCAGCTAAGAAGTAGCAAAACTGGGATGTGGGGACCCAGGTCCTACTTGTGCCATTTCTTGGGAGCTGGCCACTTGCTGGGTGGCCATGGCTCTCCGTTTCCTGGAGAGCGAGCGTCTCCCACATCATCAGACCCGAGGGCTGCATAGGCTGTGGGTGGTTCCCTAACACCTGGCCATCCCCAGCGCACAAGTGGCTGTACCGGGAGATAGGGGACAGCCACCTGCTCCGGTACCTCTCCTGGACCGTGTACCCCGTGGCGCTCCTGTCCTTCTCCTCCGGCTTCTCCCAGAGCATCACGCCCTTCTCTGGTGGTGAGTTCGGGAGGCACCAAGCCTTTTGAAGTCCCATGGGGCTCTGTGGGGCGGGGGAGACCAGAGGCCATGACCCCACGGCAGTCAGAAAGGCAGGCTGTGCTGCTTGCGGTCACATGTTGAGAGGGCCAGATGTGGGCTCCTGGACTGCTATGGGCTCCCCAGGGTCCTCTCGCCCTGTGGGAGGACTGGCCATGGCAGGCTACCCTAAAGGGCTGGGGCCAAGGCCAGCGCCAAGAAGCAGCCGACGGAGGCAGCCAGCTCCCCCAGGCCTCCAGTGCTGCCTCCAGATGGTGGGGCCCTGGGGCACCTCCAGTGGTGGCCTGACATTCCATCCTGGGATCCCTCTACCCTGACCAGAAGAGCACACACAACTCACATCTCCTCTCTGACCCTCAGTCTCCTCATCTGCAAGTGAGGTTATGAATTCTAACCACGTGGCTGTATGAGGCTGCGACAGGGTGGTGACAGGAAAACCCTGTGCCCGGGGCAGAGGGTTAAGAGTTCTCATCTAGACCCTCTTGCCTCTGCCCCAAGGTTCTGGAATCCCAGAGCTGAAGACCATCCTGTCGGGTGTGGTCTTGGAGGACTACCTGGACATCAAGAACTTTGGGGCCAAGGTGGTGGGTCTCTCTTGCACCCTGGCCACGGGCAGCACCGTCTTCCTGGGCAAAGTGGTACGGGCAGGTGTGGAGCATACGACCCCAGCTTCCTGCCCCTCTGCCCCACCCCTGCCAAAGCCAGTCCTGCCTTTGAGCTCAGTTTTGGGAGAAGAGCCAAGCCAGGTCCCAGATGGGACAGTCATCTCGGGAAGGCGCTGGGGTTGGAGGAAGGTGTGAGAGGGGGACCTGTGGGGACGAGGAGGAGCCGCAGCGAGGGTCGGCTCCCCGTCCCGGCCCTGGCCCCTGTCCCACGCCTCGCCTTGGCAGGGCCCCTTCGTGCACCTGAGTGTGATGATCGCTGCTTACCTGGGACGCGTGCGCACCAGGACCATCGGGGAGTCCCAGGTGAGAGGCCGGGGTGGCCCCTTGGAGGAACGGGAGGGCCGGCGGGGAGGAGGCTGGCTCTGAGCCCGGGACTCCACCCCCCAGAACAAGAGCAAGCAGAACGAAATGCTGGTGGCAGCGGCGGCAGTGGGCGTGGCCACCGTCTTCGCAGCCCCCTTCAGCGGTGAGACCCTCCCCCACGCCCCTGCCCTGCACTCGGGTTCCATGCGCCCCTGTCCTCCCTTGCTCCGCTAGACTGACCAGCTGCCTCCTGCCCAGGTCAAGAGGAGGGATTGGGGTGAATTCTGATTCTCACTGTGGTCCTGCTGTGGGCACGACCACCCAGGAGGTTGGCAGGTGTCCAGCGGCTTCAGGGTTACCTTAGACAGGTGTGGGTTGAAGCCCAGCTCCCGCTGTGTGACCCGTGCCAGTGAGTTCACCTCTCTGAGCCTGGTTTCCTCGGCAGTAAAATGGGGCTGGTGCTCGCTGGTCAGCAGGGTCCTCTCTACCCAGGGCTCATGCCCTGTCCTCCCCCGCCCCAGTGTAGGACACAGGGGACAGGTGGTCCTGGCTGTCCAAGCTGCAGATCAGAAAAGGGTCAGGGAGGGTGGCCTGGGGCTCCTGCAGCCTGGATTGGGGGCGGGCAGGTGTCCTGAGCTCGGTGTGGCCCCAGGTGTCCTGTTCAGCATCGAGGTCGTGTCCTCCCACTTCTCGGTCTGGGATTACTGGAGGGGCTTCTTCGCTGCCACCTGCGGGGCCTTCATGTTCCGCCTGCTGGCCGTCTTCGGCAGCGAGCAGGGTGAGCCGCCTGTCCCGCTCCGCCCCCTCCGTCCTCCGCCTGTCCCCCTCCCCCTCCCCTGCTCCCCTTTCCTCCTTCCAGGAGGGTGGGAGGGTGTTGGGGTGGAGGGCGAGGGGCAAGGCCCTGGCGTGGCCGGACTGGCCTAGGGAGGCAGGCAGGGCGGCGAGTTCACTTCCACCTCCACCCACCTGTTACCTGGGACCCCACTGCCCTCCTTCCCCAGAGACCATCACCTCCCTCTATAAGACCAGTTTCCGCGTGGACGTGCCCTTTGACCTGCCGGAGATCTTCTTTTTCGTGGCACTGGGGTGAGCCGGGCCTGGGTCCCCAGAGCTGGCTGGGGGCCTCCTCCAGGCCCCAGCAGGCAGGGGCCCTGGACTCACCTCCCCTGGCCCCCAGGGCCATCTGTGGAGTCCTGAGCTGCGCTTACCTCTTCTGCCAGCGGACTTTCCTAGGCTTCGTGAAGACCAATCGCTTCACCTCCAAACTGCTGGCCACCAGGTGGGCTCTGGGCTGGGGCTGGGGACCTCTCGGGGGCCCCCAACTCCCACCTTGCATCCAAAGCCCCACCCTCAACTAAGCCAGCCGAGAGCCAGCCGGGGCCCCTTAGGGACACCCCTCTGCCCACCCCACACTCCCCAGCCGCCTCCTTGAGTCCCCACATCACTGCCCCTGCTTTCTCCCTGAGCCACCTCCCTTCCAGACCTCCTCCTAGCCCTAGGCCAGGACACCTGGCCCACCCTGGCCTGGCGTGGCCTTCCATCAGCCCAGGTGCAGTGGGCTGACCACTTCTTCCCCTGGGCATCTGGCCCATGCCCTACTCCTCCTGCCTTGCCCAGTTCTTGTCTTGGGGTTGGCCCCCCGGTGGTGGGAGCAGCCCCTGCCTGGGCGAGGAGCCCCCTTACCCCTGCTCTGCTTGGGGGAGTGGAGTCCATCGCTGGAGCTGACCCCTCCTCCCAGCAAGCCTCTGTACGCGGCCCTGGTGGCCCTGGTCCTGGCCTCCGTCACCTACCCGCCTGGCGTGGGCCGCTTCCTGGCTTCCCGGGTAAGGCTCGACGGCCTGGGGTGGTGGGCGGGGCCCCTCTGTGAGCATTCTCTCTTTAGTCCCCAGAACACACCCCAAGGGAGAAGCTAGGTGACATTTTATAGATGAAGCCAGCTCAGGGAGTTCAGGGCTGTCCCCAAGGTCCCCAGCTGGGGAGCAGCAGAGTGGGAGCTGGGGACACGCAGAACTCCACCCCTGCCCGCACAGCTGTCCATGAAGGAGCATTTGGATTCCCTATTCGACAACAAATCGTGGGCCCTGATGAGCCGGAACTCATCCCCGCCCTGGCCCGCCGAGCCCGACCCCCAGAACCTGTGGTTCGAATGGTACCACCCACGCTTCACCATCTTTGGGACCCTGGGCTTCTTCCTCATCATGAAGGTGGGCACCACCCCCCCGCCCTGTGTCCGCAGAGCCCAGACCACTCTGCGCGGGATGGGGCTGCCTCGGGTGGCAAGGAGCCCTCCCACCTGGGCTCCCCCATCTGATCCCTGCCCACTGAGAGTCCTGGGCAAGTCACTTCGGCCCTCTGACCCTCGGTCTCTTCATCTCTACAATGGGATGTTACTGCTTCTGCCTCCAAGGAAGGCTAAGAGGGAAGAAAGGAAAGTGGCAGCAGGGGCTTTTGGTCAGCGCCGGCCTTCATGGCAGCCCGGTCCAGATGGCAGCCCACTGTGGAGCCTGCCTGGGCTCCCTCCTCCTCCCTAGGAGTCCCCACTCTGTCCCATCCCTCCCTTGCCCCGTGTCTGACTCTGAGGCCTCTAACTTCCACCCTCTGGGTCCCGCCCCCAGTTCTGGATGCTGATCCTGGCCACCACCATCCCCATTCCCGCTGGGTACTTCATGCCCATATTTATCTTTGGTGAGTCTGGGGCCCTGAGGGTCTGGGAGGCCCAGGGGTGCTGGGGCCTTGGCTCCTGGTTCACCTCCTGCCTCCCAGGGTGGTGCTGAGGATGGTCCCAGGGACAGGGTGGTGGGGTCAGGCCCGCCTGGCTGTGCCCTGTTCACTCTGTCTGGCCAGGAGCTGCCGTGGGGCGCCTCTTGGGGGAGGCGCTCTCCGTGGCCTTCCCCGAGGGCATCGTGGCTGGAGGAGCCGTCAACCCCATCATGCCTGGCGGCTATGCTCTGGCAGGTGAGTGGTCAGGGCCCAGCTTGGGTGCAAACCTCACGGGCTGGCTGGACCTGGAAATCTGCTGGTGGCTTTGCAGGGCCCATGAGTGGTCACTGAGACCCTCAATTTGACCTCCGCCCCTCACGGAGGCCTGTCACCTCTTAAGTCTTTCTTAGCTCCATCCTGCCCCGGGTGCATCATCCCTCTCCTCTGGCCATGCCCAGGGTCTGGGGCCTCCTGGACACCTCCCACTCTAGCCAGCCCACAGTTGTGGCCACGCCAGCCTCGCCCCTGTGAGGCTGGCCCCTCACCTGAGCCCCCGCCCGGACTCTGCCCTGTAGGGGCTGCAGCCTTCTCCGGGGCGGTGACACACACCATTTCCACGGCTCTGCTGGCCTTCGAGCTGACAGGTCAGATCGTGCACGCGCTGCCTGTGCTGATGGCGGTGCTGGCGGCCAACGCCATCGCCCAGAGCTGCCAGCCGTCCTTCTACGACGGCACCATCATTGTCAAGAAACTGCCCTACCTGCCGTGGATTCGGGGCCGCAGCATCGGGTGAGCGGGCCGCCTCAGGCTGGCTGAGACCGTGGGGCCCCAAAAGACCCTCTGCGGCCAACCTGGGACGCGGGGTGGGAGGGCTGGCACCCAGGTGCCCCAGGTCCTCACTCTCCCCAGGGCCCGGCACGTGCTGGATGAAGCTGGGCTTGGGCAGCTGCCTAGTCCCGCTCCAGGCCCGTGGAGACAGCACCAGATCTGAGGGCCTCTCTGGCCTCCCCACTCCTCTGTGGTCTTTGGTCCTTGGGATTTGGAGGTGGACCTGGCGTGGAAAGGGCTCTGAGGCCTTCACTCAACCAGACAGGGTGGGACAGAGAAGCCCGGCGCCGAGGATCAGGGCCCCTGGGTCAAGGTCCAGCTCCCAGGCCTCAGTCCCCACCTGCAGGATGGCGGTGGCTACTCCGAGGCTTCCAAGCTTTGAAGTGTTTTGCTTCTTTCCCCCCCAAATGGCCTTTCCTCAAATGAAATTCTCCAGGAAGACTTCTGGGTGAAACAGCTGGAGCTGGGCCGGGGGACGCGGGGCCCTCAGTGAGATGGTCTCCAGGTTCCTGCCCACCGCAGGGCCCTGCGGGTCACTCATTCTAGCAACCCTCAGTCTCCTCCCACACTGGAGGCCCACGGGTCCTGTCGCAGCAGAGTGCCCTGGGGTCTGATGTCCCCACTCCAGGACCTGAAGGAAGCATCCCTCTGTCTGCAGCTCCCACCCCGTGACTGTGGAGGACTTCATGAACTGCACTGTCACCACGCTGGCCAAGGACACGCTGCTAGAGGAGGTGGCCAAGGTCGTGACCTCCACAGATGTGGCCGAGTACCCCCTGGTAGAGAGCACAGGTGCGCAGTGGAAGGGCAGGGGTGGGTGCTTCCCTCTCCCTTCCTCCGGGGGCCTCTGAGGATCAGGGCCTCTGAGGATCAGGGCCAGAAAAGGTAACTGGGGCCTTAGATCCCAACCTGAATCCAGGCTCTGCAGCCTAGCAGCTGTGTGACCTTGGGCAAGTTCTTCACCCCTCTGAGCTTCAGTTTCTTCATCAGTAAAATGGACATAAAAACCACGTTTAAGGGAGAGAAGAGGGGTGCTTGTAAGGTACCCCGTGAGCAGCTCTTGGGACCATTGCAGGAGCCAGGTCTGATGGGCCTGTGGGTTGGGAAAGGCTGACAGCCTACTGCTAGGGTCTTCCAGAAGCTTCCTTCCAGGCTTTCCTGCAGAATCTCCTACCTGAGTGCTCTCTCCCCATGACAAAAGTGTTTTTGAAGACAAACAAATGGTGGCTCTTGTTAAAAGATATGTAAACTGAATCTCAGGGAGGGAGTGAACTGGGACATCCTTTCCTGTTTGGAAAGCCCTGTACCTACGAGGCAGAGGCAGCGGCTCTACCGCCGAGCTGCACCCCAGCCCAGCCCTCCAGTTTGTCTTTCACGGGACAGAAGCTTGAATAGCAAGCTGGCTCCTCCAAACCCAGTGCTGCAAACTCCCCTGAGAACCCAGGGCTGGAATGAGGCTTGCCGCGCCCCCCAGCACACAGTAGGATCGCAGAACGTGGTGGCCTGCTGGGTTCACTCCTACCTACGCTGGCTTAGCAGGCCCTGAGGCCTCTGGAGGGAAATGGAGGAGGGAGCCCTGCCCTGCTACAGAAAGGTCCTCATAGGGCGACCCCAGCTTGCTCCTGCCCAGGGAATCTCAGCGGGGCCAGGTTCCCTCCTGGCCCCTGGCAGCCTGACCCAACCACCTGCAGCTACCACACCTCCACCAGAAGCTGGGTGACCTTGGGCAGGACACCTCTGTGCCTCAAAGCCTCAGTTTCCTCTTGTAAAATGGGCGCTTAGGGTTACAGCAGACCATAGGCTGCTGTCTGCCTTCTGGGACACGGGGACACAGCACTGCCCCTGACCTCGTGGCTTCTTAGTAAATATGAGCTCCTGCTCCATAACACACTCCCTCTCCACTTGCTAGAATCCCAGATCCTGGTGGGCATCGTGCGGAGGGCCCCGTTGGTGCAGGCCCTTCAGGCTGAGCCACCCTCCTGGGCTCCAGGACAACAGGTGGGTCTTCCTGTGGGGTGTCGGGATGGGTGGGGGAGGTCAGCATGGCAGTAAGGGGAGGCCAGCTGACCTGCTGGACAGGTGGCCTGAGAGTGGCACCTGGGGAGGGAGGCTGGTCCTGGTCCCCACTGTGTCCTCCATTTCCAGCGGTGTCTCCAGGACATCTTGGCAGGGGGCTGCCCCACAGAGCCAGTGACCCTGCAGCTGTCCCCAGAGACCTCACTGCACCAGGTAAGGGGGTGCATTAGAGACTGTGGGCAGACGTGGACTCTGGGGTGGACAGATGGGGACAGTTTGCAGCCTCTCCCCTGCGCTGTGCTGCTTTCCTCCCCCAGGGTCTGTTCCTCCTCTGCAGAGGGCATGGCAGTCTCACCTGCCTGCCCCTCACTGCCAGGGTTGTTGAGGCCATGAAGCAGGGAAGCAGGGGGCCTGGGAAACAGGCCTCTGGGTGGAGAGGGGTTTTCACGTGAGGCACCGTGGGTTTTGATTTTACGTCCACCACATGCTCCCTGTGTGATCTCCACTCAGGACAGAGCCCGGCATAGAGTAGGGGAGAGGAGGGCAGGAGCAGACCCCAAGTCTGGGGTGGCCACAACCTCCCTACCAGGGGACCCTGCTGATAAAGGCCACCTTTCCACCGGAGCCTTGCCCAGCTCCTTGTGTGGACTCTGGCGACCCCTGGTGGTCATGTTAGACATTGCCAGCCAGGTCCCTCTCCCCCGCCTGCCCCACCTCACAGGTCCAGGTGGAGATGGGGAGGAGGAGGCCAGAGCGGGGCTCCCTGCCCACCCACTTTTCCTACCAACCTTCCTCCAGACACACAACCTCTTTGAGCTGTTGAACCTTCAGTCTCTCTTCGTGACGTCGCGGGGCAGAGCCGTGGGCTCCGTGTCCTGGGTGGAGGTACCAGGGTCTCAAGGGCAGGGCCATGTGGGGTGGGGGGCACCAACATCCTTCCATTCAAGGTTCTGGGGGCCTCACAGGACTTTGATAAGCCCCATACCTGGGCCAGTGTGGCCACTGGGTCTGGCTGCCCCTAACAGCCGGCCTGCCACCCTAGGCTGCGGAGACCCCTCTGCACAACCCCGAGGCTCAGCTCCAGCGCTGGCCTGAGAATCCACCCCCAGGGGAATCGCCAGACCCCACTGAGCCTGCTCCCCGAGCTTCCTCCCCAGCCCCGTTTCCTCTGTCGTAGTTGAAGAGGGCGATTTCCAGCCGGACAAATCCACCAGCCCCAAAGTGAGCCCCGCGGAGGATGAAAGAGGGCCCCCGAGCCCCGAGACCTTCCTCTCTTCCTGCCACAACCCACCTGCCCCTCCAGCCCAACTCAACTGCTCGATGGAGCATCTGCTGTGTCCCATCCTGGGGGCCCACAGCAGTCACTGCCCCAAGGACAAATCCCGCACTGGATGGGGCTGCGGTGTGATGGGGCCAGGTGCTCAGTGAGAGATCGTCACGCTCAGGAATGAAGGGATTCATGTACGCTGTCACCAAGGGCTGGCACCTCTGCTTTCTGGGGGTTGTCTACATCCCGCAAGAAGTTCCTGAGAAACAAAAGCTGACCCCGGGCTGCCGTCCATCCCTGCTCACTGCTCCCGGGCTGGCTCCTCAGCTCACCTGTGCTAGCCCAGAGTGAGCTCTTGAGGCTGCTGGTGGCCATCTGGGTTTTGCAGGCCTGAACCCCTGGTCTCCTCCTTGGGTACTACTCCCCAGCAGGGAGATGTTGGGGAGAGCGCCCCCACCAGGCCCTCTGATGCTTGTCCTCGTGAATAAACAGGACCCCTGCACAATGACTCACTCCAGCCCTGGTTTCCTTGGCGGAGCTGCGGCTGGTAAAGTGGGCTCCTTGGGTTGTGCTCCTTGGGGAGTCCATGAGCCTTGGGTATCCTCCACGGGGCCTCTCCCATGTGGGTGGCAGCAGGGTGACCAGCTGTATGTGTTTTTGGGGAGTAGAAACCTTCCCTGTTTCCTCTAGACAGGGGCCCAAGGACGTGCCTTCAGGAACAGAAAGCAGGCCAAGTTCATCCAGGGTGGATCCACCACTTTAATGTCACCAGAGAACCTTGAGGGAGATGGGATGGTTGGGGGACAGGACACCAAGGAAGCAGGCTGAGAGAGTAAGGAACAGACACTCCAGAGACAGCCGAGGAGCCGGCTTAGCTACCCGTAGAGCCCACCCCATCTTTGATGGAACAGATGCACAGAGGGAGTAGGGAGGAGCTGAGCCAGGCTCCAGGCGGGGTCCCAGGCCCCAGACGGTCTCCCAGTCCTTCTCATGGTGGTCTCCCTGGAGGCCCAGTTGTTAGCCTCCCCAGGGCCAGCTGCCCTGGCATCTGCTGAGAGTCCTGGAACTCACCGAGGGCGGAAACCTGGAGGGAAGGTGCCCACCTGAGCCAAGTACAGGAGGGAGAGCATGGCTTCCATGGCTGGGCAGGTCACGGAGGCACAGAGTGGTCCACAGGAGTGCCGGCCCCCATTCCTGCTGCTCGCCCATGCCTGCCCCGAGGGGTCAAGAGATGCCCAACACTGACCCCAGGGTCCCGGCCCTCCTGGGCCACCCGCCAGGCAAGCCAGCCAGACGCTGGACCAGATGGCCAGCCTCAGTTATAGAACACCTCGTCCTCGGAGAGGAAGCCGCTGTTCACCGAGGGCAGGGAGTCCTGCAGGTGGACCCCGCCACCAGGCCCCGGGCACCCCAGCAGCTGCCGCCGATGCTGCTGTTCAGAGCTGGGCGACTGTGGGCTGGCAGCTGTGATGGGGGGCTCCTGGGGAGAGGGCCAGCCGTCCGTGGAGAGGCCGGGGGAGGAGAAGGCCAGGAGACTGTCGTCCTGCGAGGGGACACTCAGAAGGCTGTCCTGAAGGTAGATGCTCTCCAGGTCTGGAAAACCAAACGGGGCACGGGCTGGCTGGAGGCCCGCCTCCTGCTCCTTGCCCTCCGGGAGCGTGGGGAGCGCGAGGAGCAGGAGACCCGCCTCGAGCAGCCTGCATTCCTGAACCCCCTTCCCAGTGAGGAGCAGACTCTGGGACACGGTGCCCCCGGGACCTCTGTCCCCTCCCTCCGGGCCAGAGGAAGGATCCAGTCAGGTGACTTTATGCGGGTTTCACCGGGGACCCAGGTTCGTTGACCCTCTCCCACGTCGCTCGGGGTTCCAGAAAGGGGTTTGGTGATGGCTGGGGGTCAGTTCCGGGTCCAGCTCTGACACCAGCTGTGACGAACCTCAGAGCACCGGTTTCCTTACTCGTGGGATGGGGACAAGGGGATCTACCGCCCGGGGCTGCAGTGGAGACTAAGGAAGCGCCCAGCGCGGCCTGGCTCTGGCATCGTGGTGACTGTCCTCACGGCTCAGGGCACTGCCCGGTCAATGCCGAGCAAGGACCACCAGCCCCATCTTATAGAAGAAGCCGGGCCGAGGGAAAGAAGGGGCGACACCGCGGCTGGTGGCAGGGCGCCAATAGCCCGCACTCTGCTCCTCCCGCCCCGCCCGGGCCCGCGGGCTGTACCCTGGAGCGGGACGGCGTCCTGGGGGCTGCTGTCAGGGTGCAGCTCCTCGTCCTCCAGCGAGGACCAGGCGCTCAGAGTGGCCTCCGTGATGGCAAACTGCTCAGCCACGCCTGGGGGGACAGTGACACCAGGCTTGCCCGGGGCACAGGCAGGCCCGGGAGCCCGCCGGCCATGCCCGAGTGGCCGAGGACGCCCACGTAGCGCTCTGCCCACCCCATGCCCAGCGGGTGGCGACCTCTGTCCCCTCCCTGCCCCGCTGACCTGCAGCAAAGCGGGCCTCTCGCAGCTCATCCGGCAGGCAGCAGTAGTTCTCGTCCTCGGCCGGGGACAGCTCCCAGCCCGACTGCTGGGCACTCCAGCCCTTCCATTCGATGAGGTGGGCCACCCGGCCCCGTGCCATGGCCGTGGGCTTGGTGATGTGGTCCTTGATGCTCTGCACCACACCTGGGTCGTGGAGGGCGATCGATGACTGTCCCACACGAGGCCCAGCTCAGGATCCCCAGTGCCCTCAGGCCACCCAGGGTCTGGACCCAAGTCCACACATCTGTCCAGTGCCCCCCCGAGCCCCAGGCCGCACACCACCCAACGGCCTGCACCTGTCCGTTCCCCACGCCCCACCCTCGCCTCCCGGAGCCGCACCACGCTGGCCCTGTGCCCTCCCCATGTCCTGCTCCTGCCCACTGAGCGCTCCATCCTCAGATGGGCCACAGCCTCACCTCCCTTCCGACCCAGTGGCCCCCCAACCTCGTCCACCCTTGGACGGTTCTGCAGGAGCATCTCTGTGCTCTCAGCTCTGCTGAGAGGGAGACCTGCGTGGCTGAGCAGGTGCAGGGGGCTTCCTGGAAGAGGCGGCCTGCAGTTTGAAGGCAGGTTGGGAGGGGACAGCTGGGGGTAAGGCTGGGGCTATTTCAGAGGTGAGAGGCGTGAATCCAGCCCCCGTAGGGAGACACAGGGATGACACCAGAACTGGGCAGCAGAAGATGGAGCCAGCAGGGGCCAGGCTGGGGCTCAGGGAGCCAGGCTGAGGGCTCAGGTATTCTCCTAACGTGCTGGGTGCGCAGCAGGAGAGGGACAGATTGAACCTGCTGTTCAGGAGGAGCTTCCCGGCTGGAGGATGGGGTTCAAGGGTGAAGACAAGGGCGCCACGAGGGGCCACTGTGGGGACCCAGAAGGAATAAAGCAACTGGCCGGTGAAGGAGGGGTCCTCAGGCCTGGAGGCCGGCAGGGCAGGTAGGATGGCTCCGGGCCTCCACTAACCGTGGCTGGGAGCAGACCTGGGGGCCCTGGGGTTCTGGAAGGCACAGTGGCACAAGGCCGTGAGGAGTGGCCACGTTCAGGACAGGTGAGGTGTCCACAAGGTGTCCACCTGGAGGCAGGACAGGTCCAGACGAGGAGGAGGGGGAGGAGGGGGAGGAAGAGGAGGAGGACAGCTGAGCCCCGGGTGGCGGGGCGCTGGCAGCCGAGGGTGTGGAGGAGGCGCTGCTCCCAGCCGCCAGGGGAAGGGTGGCGGGGGTGGGGGGAGGCAGCAGGCCCTCTGGGAGCCCTGAGGGACCCCGTGCAAGGGGCCTGAGGCCTGGGGGCCTAGCTGGCTGACAGGTGGGCTGGCCTGGAAGGCGCCCGGGTCACCCCAGCAGAGTCCCCGGAGGGCCCTCTCTAGGCCGCATGGCCGCAAGCACCGAGCTTCTTGGTGGACACCTGCACCCTCTCTGGAGGGTCACCTAAGCCTTGGGTCTGCCCCACCTGAGAGGCCACAGGTGGCAGAGTTCCCCCAGGGCCAACGCAGGACTGGCCAATGTGGGGATATAAAGCCATTGTGTGGGGCACTTGGTGTTGCAAGCCCCCCGCACTTGGTGTTGCAAGACCCCGGGGGGCTGACGGGAGACCCTAGTAGAACCGCATCCAGGCTGAGCAACTTCGGCAGCCCGGCCGCTTCCCTTGCTCCCTGGGCTCCCCTGAGAGTGAGCCCTCAGTGCAAGGTTCCCACTCCAGGTCCCTTGACACAGGTGGCAGAGTGGCAGGGAGACGGCACCGGACGGCCATCCCCTCAGAGGGTCTTCAGAACCTGTCCAACCCCCGGGAGCAAGAACCCTAGTCACCCGGAGCCCAGCATGGAGCCTGGCATTTGGCAAACAAGGAATCCGAGGGGCTCCATCCTCCAGCCGGGGTTCAGCTAGGCCTTCCCCGGTTCACAGACAAGGGGCAGCACGTGAGCAGCAAGGGCAGGAGGGGCAGCTGGACCTACCCACGAGGGACGAGGTGGCCAGGGCGGCCACGCTGTAGTTGCTGGAGCAGGCTCTGGAGTCGGACAGGTAGCCGTTGGTGGTCTGGAAGCACCTCTGCAGGAAGCAGGGAGGGGTGAGCGGAAGGGCAGACTGCCGGAGGGCGTCCCCACCACCGCCGTCACCCAGCCCACCCCAGGCCCTTGGGTGGTGGGCCGGGAGAGGGCAGGTAAAGCCAGGGAGGTTCTGCCCGGCCCGGGCTGGCGGGATGTGGGCCTGCGCTGGGCACAGCAGGTGCACATGGTGTCAGCTGGCTGGCTAAGCTGGGGGCGGCGAGTGCACTGACCTGCCAAGGATCCCAACAGAAATCCATCTGTTTGTCCTAAAGCAAGAGGAGAAAGAGGGTCAGGCAGGGCCAGGCACACCTTGCCAGCAGATGGCTGAGCCCTGGCTCCCCAGAGGAGGGGTGGGTCAGCCTGTGTGCTCCATGGGGTCGGTCTGTCCACTCACGGGTCACAGCCTGGTGTCCCCTGGCAGCAGAGAGGAGGAGAGCCACTGGGAGGACAGGCAGCCGGTACAGGCAGTAGATCAGACCCAGGTGTGGATTTCCACTTCGTCATTTCTAGCTGGGTGTCTGTGAGTCAGTGACTTGACCTTCAGAACCTCTTTTTTGGGGGGGTACTGGGGACTGAATTCAGGGGCACTCGACCACTGAGCCACGTCCCCAGCCCTATTTTGTATTTTATTTAGAGACAAGATTTCACTGAGTTGCTTAGTGCCTGGCTTTCTGCTGAGGCTGGCTTTGAACTCTTGATCCTCCTGCCTCAGCCTCCTGAGCTGCTGGGATCACAGGCATGCGCCACTGCGCCCGGCAGAACCTCAGTTCTTCCTCTGTGGAGGGGTGACTGTCTAAATTCAACCCCGGGTTTGTGCTGAAGCATAAGTGATATGAAACTAAGTGCCCACCACAGCACTCTGCATACAGTAGGTGCTCAAGAAAAAAAAATAGCTGTGTCAACTGGGAGATCAAGCCACAATCTGTGGGGCAGGATGGAACTCATGCACCAGGATCTGGGTCCCCTGATGTCTTCCTCATCCACCGGCACTGAGAATTCCATTCTTTTGTTCTTGAGAGGGTGGTACAGCCCTGCTGTCTGCAAGGCCGGGTTAATCTGGGCGAGAAGACCCTCGAGGATTATTTTTTCTGAACAGGCCTGGCCCAGTCCCTGGAGGCCCAGGTCAATCCAGAACCTTATTGGGCTGAATAGCAAATCTCAAGGGCAGGGCCCCAATGCCACAGAGAGACGCTGAGTTGGGCAGGGAAAGAAGGAGCCTGGAATGGTTTCTGCTCCCTGTGGGGATCTGAGGGGTCAGTCTAGGAACCAGGGAACAGGCAGGAGGGGATCTGATAAGTGACCAGTTACCTTGCCAGTGACATGTCCTGGAGCAATGGTGGGTGGGTGTCTGGAGGGCAGGTCTGGGTTCCGGGGCTCCATGCCCTGGGGCATGGGGCAGTCTTTGTGGGCACTTGTGAACAGATCTGGAAACAGGAAGGAGAGGAGATACTTAGAAAGGCCCAGCCTTAGACAGAGCAATTAAGGCAGAAAAAGACATAAAGGGCATCTGAGGAGGAAAGGAGGAAGTCAAATTATCTCTGCTTACAGATGGCATGATTTTATACAGACAGAAATCTAAAAACTCCACCAAAAAATGATTGAAATGATAAACAAATTCAGTAAGACTGCAGGATGCAAAAATCCACACATAAAAATTAGTAGCTTTTAGCTCAGTTCACAATAGCTAGATTGTGGAACCAAACTAGATGTCCTTCAATTGATGAATGGATAAAGAAACTGTGGTATATATACACAATGGAATATTACTCAGTCATAAAGAAGAAGAAAATTATGGCATCTGCTGGTAAATGGATGAAGTCGGAAAATACCATGCTAAGTGAAATAGGCCAAGCCCAAAAAACCAAAGGCTGAATGTTTTCTCTGATAAGTGCATGACAATGTATAATGAGGGGGGTGATGGGGGAAGAAAAGAATGAAGGAACGTTGGATGCCATAGAGGAAAAAGGGGTGGCAGGGTGTGGGGATGGAAAAACAGTAGAATGAAACAGACAGTATTACCCTATATATATATATGTATGATTACATGAAAGGTGTGAATCTGCATTGTGTACAACCATAGAAATGAAAAGTTGTACCCCATTTGTGTACAATGAATCAAAATGTGTCCATAAAAATGAATATTTTAATGAAAAAATGAGTAGTTTTTTTATACGCCAATAATAAACTTGCTGAGAAAGAAATCATCCCATTCACAGCACCTACAAAAAATAAATTTAACCAAAAAATGAATGGTCTCTACAATGAAAATTACAAGATATTGGTGGAAAAAAGTCAGAGGACACACAAAAAATGGAAAGATATCCCATGTTCATGGATTGGAAGAATTAATATTGTTAAAATGTCCATATTCCCCCAAATGACGCCTCCACTCGTGTGCCCAGCCCTGGCTCCTCCTTTGGGCCTAGTCTGAAGAACCAACTTCTGGTGGATTTTCTCAGTCCTGCCTTTCCTGTTCTCCCCCAAAGTCATTCAGAAAATGCACAAGTCCTCTGGGTTCTCTGGCCCGTGTCTATTCCAGATTCTTCCGTCCCTGTCCTCACTGCGGCTTCTGTATAACTCTCAGTCCTCCCTCCACCCAGACGTGCAGGGCAGTTACAGCCCAGGCCAGGCAGGTGACTGGGGTTGGGGATAAGGTGGATGTTCCACCCCGTGTCTCTGGATCCCTTCCTCCTGTTTGTGTGCCCACCCCTGTGGGCTTTCCTCCCGGTGGGCAGCGTCTCTGCCTCTCTGGGAAGGCTGCCCCGGGGCTAGTGGACGCACAGTTGTGCGTCCCTTCAGGGTGGGGATGTGTTCCGAGAAAAGGGCTGCTAAGTGATTTCATCGTCCTGGGACCTTGTCGCACAATCCTCAGTGGCTCAGCTACACCCCCGGCCCGTTTGTGGTGCAGCCGCCTGCTCTGGGCGCACACCTGCGAGGCGTGTTACCGCACCTAACGCTGAAGGCAGTGGTGACACAGTGCTCGGTGCCCTGTTCCTAAGCATATCTGACCTCGGAAGAGGTGCAGCAGGAGGACGGCATAAAAGGTAAAAAGCGGTACACCCGCCGCACGCCTGCCACGCACGGAGCTTGCAGGACTGGCAGCTGCCTGCGAGTCCCTAAGTCCTTGTGAAGGTCAAAGAGACGGCTGTGTATGCTCAGCTGCACCAAATTCACAAACAGCCCCAGCCACTCAGGAGACTGAGAAAGGAGGTGGTAAGTTCCAGGCCAGCCTCAGCAACTTAGCAAGACCCTGTCTCAAGATAAAATAATAAAAAAGGGCCGGGGATGGAGCTCGGTGGTAGGGTACTTGCCTAGCACGGGTTCAATCCCCGGCACTGCCAAAAAAAAAACAATGACACTAAGACCCAGGGCTGGGGGTGGGACTCAGTGATAGAGTGTGTGCTGAGCATGCTCAGGCCCTGGGTTTTAAGACCTAAGACACAAACGCACACATGAGCCCAGGCTACAGAGGGTCAGGATCATCTCCTCCCAGCGGGGGGTCCATCTGCTGGATGGACCGAAGGACCTGCCCCAGATGGGTTCCCAGTGAACTCTTCTTTAATAGTGGGAGTCCACCGGGCTGGGGATGTCCCGTGGTGGCACAGTGCTTGCCTAGTGTGAGCAGAGTCCTGGGTTCCGATCCCAGCACTGCTTGAAAAAGAAGAAGAGAAAACATAGGACCACACTCTAAAACAAGGACAGGGGCCGGGGCTGGAGCTCAGCACAGAGTGCATGCTCAGCATGAGCAAGGTCCTGGGTTCGATTCCCCCCAAAAGATAACAAGTTAGTCTAGTAAATACTTAAGCTGGTGACAGCATCGTCTATTATTTCTATCAAGTATTGTGTGCTACACATGGTTAGTGGATTGCTGTTTTTTGATACTGTGGCATAGGTTAGTTTGTTCACACACACACACACACACACACACACACACACACACACGGGCAATGCACTGGGCTGGGATGGGGGATGTTCTGAATAGGAATTTTTCGGCTCTGGTATCATCTTCTGGGACCACCAATACATATGCCATCTGTCTTTGGCCAAAAGGTCGTGATGCAGCACCTGACTGCTCCTGGGGATTTATGGCCCCCTCCCTGTGTGGCCCTAGCCAATGACCAGCACTGGCAGGACCCCCAGCTCCTTCCTCTGCCATCGGGAAATTCCGCTTTACTGACTCTCCAGCGCCCCCTGCAGGATGGCCTGAGACCTCGCCTCCAGCTCCCCCTCTTCCTCCCGGCTCCTCTGGAAGGCGTCCTTCACACATCAGCAACACCCTAATTCTCATTTCAGGGTCTGCTTCTGAGGAACCACCCTGAACACCAGTCAGCCCAGCCCACCCTTCACTACTCATGGGCCGACAGCGAGGGACTAAAATGGGCAGTCAAGGGAGGCAGCTCTCATTCTTCAGGAATCGCCTAGCAGCATCCAAAACTGGAAACGGAGAGGCCCTGGGGACCCCATGTCCTGAAGAAAGCCACCCTCAACAGGGATGGGGGAGCAGACACCTTCTCTGAGGTGCTGAAATAGACTGCTGCACAGCCACCCACTGAGATTGCCCATGTCACCCACACACCAGAAGAGGGGCTCCCAGAAGATGCCCGCAGAGGAGAGACCCCTCTGGTCAGAGACCCCTCTGACCACCAGAGACTGTGGTGGGGCTGGGCAGGCAGGGGGCAGCCCGCCCTCCCTCCCTCCCTCCGTGACATGGCCAGGACTGGAGTTTTCAAGGGTCAGCAATGAGGAAGTGTCATGTCCGGGTCTCACTGGAGTCTCCAAAGAGGGCTACTGGTGGTGCAAGGGGACCCCAGGGCGAGAGGCTGGAGGCTGGAGACTCAGGAGGATGGGAGAGTTGGTGGGAGTGAAGGAGGTCTAGCCAGAGCAGATCTGCGCTGACAGGCCCTGTGGGGGGAAGGTCCCCCCAAATGTCTCTTGAAGAACTCACCCATGCAACCTAAGGACCCGGTCCCACCTCATCCCACTGCCTCCTTTCTCCACTCTGGTCACACTGACCATTCTGCTGATGATCATGAGCTTTCCTGAGACAGGCAGGCCCAGCACACCACTGCCTCAGGGCCTTTGCACTGGCTCTCCGCTCCCTCCATCTGGAACTCTCCTCCCAGATGACTGCAGGCCCACTCTCTTGTTCCATTCAGGTCTCTGTTCAAACCCTCCAGCCATTTTAATTGACACGACACCTGCCCTTCCATCCCTTCAGCCTGTCTGGCTGGGCCACACACTCAGCATGCTATATCTCACATGTGTCCAGCAACTCCTTCACCAGAACACAAGCTCTCTGAGGCCTGGACTCCGTCCATCTCATTCACCTCGCTAGCCTCAGCATCTGCCATAGGGTCTGGCACATAGTAGGTACTCAATAAATACTTCTTTCAAGGAAGAAGGTAGGAATATTTAGGGCCTCAACAGCCAGCCAGCGGGAGTCAAGAGAAACCACTAGGGCCTCAGGTAAACCAAAATCCTGGCCCTTCTTCTCAGACCCCAGCATGTCAGTGGAGGGAGGGATCCCCAGAGGGGGCGGGGCCTGCAGAGCAGGCGGTGAGCACAGAGGTGACACCAGAAGAATGTTTCCATCCAAAGTGCACTGGCTTAGAATGAAGAAGGGACAGGAGGACTGAGACCTGCCCCGGGCTGTGCAGGGTGGGCAAGGCAGAAGAGCTAGAGCCAGGTTGGCGGGGGCTGGGGCTGGGAAAAAGCAAGGCAGGGCAGGGTCAAGGCTAACTGCCCCCCACTTCCCACGATCGAGGCATAGGGAGGTCAGGGCAACACAGGATCCTGCGGGCTGAGCCTTGTGCCTGCACACCGCAGTGCCCAGCTCAGCTTGCTTTGTCCCCAGAGCTGGCTATGTGGCGCTGAGCTAGTTGTCACCCTCTCTGGACTTCAGAGTCTCCGACTCTACAAAGACAATGTTCTGGGGGGGCAGAGAGGCATCCTTTAGTATGCCATGCATGCCATTGTCTATATATGTTTACCATATATATATATATTTTTTTTTAAATAATTATTATTATTTGCAGTGCTGGGGATTGAACCCAGGGATGCGCTACCACTGAGCTACATCCCCAGCCCTTTTAATTTTTTTGCTTTTATTTTGAGACAGGCTCTTGCTAAGTTGTCCAGGCTGCCCTTGAACTTGTGATCCTCCTACCTCAGCCTCCCCAGTTGCAGGGACTATGGGTGTGTGCCACTACTCCCTCCGGACTAGGTCTGTTTTTAAAACAGAATTGACTTGAGCAGAGACCAACAGAGCCTAGGGCAGAGTTGGCTTAAGTTTATTTCTTGAAGTTTTTGCTGGAATTACATGGACACGTGTGGGCGTGTGCACACAAATGTAGGAAGAATTTTCATGGTGTGCACCCTGGGTCAAAATGCAAAATACAGCTGGGCACGAACGTACACCTGTAATCCCAGCAACTGGGGAGACTGAAGCCGGAGGAGGAGGATCGAGAATTCAAAGTCAAGGGAGATTAGCGAGGCACTTAGCAACTCAGTGAGCCCCTGTCTCTAAACAAAACAGAAAAAAAAAAATGTGGTTCAGCGGTTACACCCCTGGGTTCAGTCCCTGGAACCAAAAAACAAAAAAAGGCAAAATATAAAATATAGTTATTCCTATGAGTCCAGTCAAAAGTTTGAAAGTAGCCACATGTGAGGGTGGGGAGACTCTGTGTGCTATTGCAAGTTGGGGTTCCGCCAAGCTGCAGGCTGGGTGGCACAGGCTACGAGCTGTCCCTGGGAACTTTGAGAGGTACTAGATGTCGAGGGTCCCTGATGGTCCCCTGAAGCTGTGTTTAAGTTCTCCAGCTGCAAAGCAGAGGAGAGTGCGGCTGGTGGAAAGGGGAGCCAGCTCAGAGCAGGATGCGGAGGGTGACACCAGGCCTGGCAGAAACGTGACTTGAACAAGGTCATGCCCATGCCATGGTTGGTGGTGGCCTTGGGACTCCTGGCTCCCAGCCCCTCCCCGGCCTGCCTGCTGCACCTCAGTTGGGGTGCAGGTGCCTCTGCGAAAGTCAAAAGTCGATTTCTCCCCCAGAGGACTTTGGCCCCGTGATGTCACAGGCTGGTTGCCATGGCGACGTCAGGTAATGAACCAGCCTAGGGTGAAATCACAGGCTGCTCTTAGCCCAGCTGGGACCGGCCACGTCACTGCCACTAGCAACTGGAAAAACACAGAGTTTCATGTGGGGTGGGGGCTGGGGCAGCCCAAAGGACGCTGGCTCCTGCTTTGTGGCTACCTTCCTCTCCCCAGGGAGCTTTGGGGTCGTCCCTTTCTTTCTCCCCTGACCTCAAGGTCTGAGGCCCTTTTGAGGACCTGCATCCTCCCACTCCTGCCCCTGCCACAGGAGTGACAGGCCTCTGGTTGCCACGGCAACATGGAGGGCCATCTTGATCCTTCAGGGAGAGGGGTAGCATCCAGATGCTTCCTCCCTCCCTCTGCCCTCGCCACAGCTTCCCCTCCGCCTAGCCTGGGTGCTTCCTGCCTTCCTACGGAGGGCCTCCGTCAGACGCCAGGCCAACTGCCAGTCCACTCTGAGGTTCCACCTGGACCCTCTTGCTACGAAGCCCCTCACGGCCTTCCCCGCTTGTTCCCTGGGTGAGTCTGCAGCGCAGCCCCACCCCTTGGGCTCCCCTCATCTGCCTCGGAGGGCCCAGTGCCTGCAGCTGGTCTTTGGGGCTGTGTCCCAGCTCAACAGTCACCATGGTTGTCATCTGCTCCCAGAGTCCCCAGGGCTCTGCACTCCGGAAGGCACAGGGCGCCCAGCTCAACCCTGCTCTTCCCAGCAGCCCAGCGAGGGCACCAACAGTGCCCTGGGCCCAAAGCCCCTCATGCTGCCGCTCCCTGGTCAGCCACCGGCTCAGCCTCTAAGCTTCTAGGGCACCTGTGGCCAAATGTGCGTGGTGCCACCTCCAGCCATCATGGCTAGGTATGTGCCCTCTGGGTCTGTCCGGGCTTCAGACCCTGCTGTCCCTCCCAGCCCCAGGGTAGGGCACCACGTCTCATCTGTGGGATGCAGGAAGCACTTCCTCCACGGCAGCTGCTTCATCCATCTGCCTCAGAGTCTCCTGGACCATGGGACAGGTCCCCACAAGCCACTGGTCTAGTCCTGTCCCAGGATGGTGCTCGCCCTGGGGTCCCTCTGCCTGGTGAGTCACCAGCTACCCTGGGAGCAGGTCACAGAGCTTGGCAGATGCTGGGTTTCAAGTGGACTGAGTGTCCTCTGCTCCCTGGGACTTTTGTTTACAAGTCCCCTGGGCCACAATGACAGCTCCATCCTTGGGTTGGATCTGCTCAGAGAAGCTCAGGGGTCCCTTTCCACCTCCAGCAAGGACTTGCACACAACCAGCTCCTTCCCAGGTTTTTTGCCAGCCGGCGCCAGCCCCTTAGAGCAGCCTGCTCTGGCCTCACCTCCTCAGGGCGGCCTGGGCAGCTGGGCCTCCTGTATCTGGCACCTCCCTCACCAGCGGCTCTCATGGGCCAGGCCTGGCAGCAGGTCACTGTGGAGGACACTGTGTGCCAGGTGCTGTCCTAGGCCATCCCTTGTTGCCTCTCATTCAATCTTCACTGTGGTGCCCACTTCACAGATGGGGAAACTGAGGCTCAGCAAGACTCAGCAAGGCTCAGTCCCTTATGTGAGGTTACCAGATGGCAAGTGACAGAGATGGCTTCAAACCTAGGTCAGTCTGAAACTCCAAAGCATGTGCTCCAGCCACTAAGCATTGCTGTCTCCGGGAGGGGCTGCGGGCTACTTTTCTAAGCCTGTGTGTGTGTCCCACCTCCCCCAGAGGCAGGGCTCCATCTCTCATCAGACTCTGAGCACTAAAGGGCAAGGTTCCCCCTGTCCTCTCCTCACTCTCCCCAAGTGCCCAGGACCAGGCTGCTCATAGGCAATGCTAGGACTTCGGGTTTGTGGGTGGCTCTGGTTGGCCCCCCAGAGCCAGTGCTTTCTCTTAGACATATGGACATTTGACCTTCCACAAGAAAATCCTCGTTCTCTCACTTCTGCTCACACAGCCTCTTCGTGTCCACTGTATTGGTGACCTCCAGGGTGGGACCAGGAGGTTGCACAGTTGGTCTGGAGGAGAGGGTTGGAACAGAAGGGAGAAAGTCACAGGATCAAGGGCATGAGGGTAGGCAGTTTGCTACTGGTGGTGGCAGAAGAGCCCCAGCCAAACATGAGCCGTTTGAGTTATTCCAGAAGGTCGGCATTAAGCATTGGTCATGCACTGAGTACCTGTCTATGGTGGGACACAAGAAAGCAAGGAGCAGGGGCTCCCCACTCAGCTTCCAGCCCCTCCCCAGCCTGGGTTCGAATCTGTCTCTCCATGCCTTGGCTGGGTGACCCAAGGTAAGGCTCTGCCCGTCTCTGAGCCCCACTTCCCCCTCCCGGGGTTGAAGGAGAACTAACTAGGTCAGGAGAGCAAAGGCTCAGCCCGGCTCAGGAGACACTCCCAACAAATGGTAGCTTAAAAATAGATAACGAACACAAAATAGCTCCTGGAAACAGCGTTTGTTGCCTTAATCTGGTCCCAATCACTTTTGCGTTGTCCTCAGTACCTCGAGTGCCAGCCCTGCCACTTCCCTGTCTCTGTGGCTCCCCTGTCCAGCCAGGAAGGTCTGGGCTGGCTGTCTGCACAGAAGTCTGCTCATACAAATTAAAAATGGGAGTAATAGCTCATGCTCATGAGCGCTGACCACGTGGCAGGTCCTGGTGAATTAAGCCACTACATGTCCCCAGCAATCTATGACAGCAACACTGCTATATTTCCAGTTTAGAGACGAGAACCCTGAGGTGCCCACACAAGGTTAAGCCACTTGCTGGGGGTCACAGAGCTAGTGAGTGGCGGGACTCAAGCCCAGCAGCCTCGCTCTCCTAGTTGCCGAGCCCAGGATGCAGGAGCCAACAGCCCAAGGCATGGCTCTCTCAGGCGTGGCCTGGGCCCGGGCAGCCCCAGCTGGGTGCAGATGCCAGACTTGCAGTGGCCATCGGTACAAGGCTCCTGGTTGCCAGCCTCCACTTCAGCCTATGCTTCTGGCCTTGGCACACAGGAGCTGTTCTTAACACCTGGTGCAGATGTGGAGACCCGCTGGGGGTGCTCAGGAACCCACAAAAGTCTGCAGTTCAAGGGCAGCAGGACAGGTGCCAGCAAGGGACCGAGGGAGCTGAGCGATGCCAAGACTCAGGACCCAGGCTCTGGAGCCAGAGCGTCAGGGAGCTGGCTTTGCTGTTTCCTAGCTACGTGGCCCTGGGCAAGTCATTCAACCGCCTTTCTGCCTCAGCTTTCCCGTTTGTAAAATGGAGACTATGGTAGTATATAACCCAGGCTAACTTTTTGTTCCTAAAATTTTCAGACTAGTATCCAGTAAACTGTAAGCACCCAGACAATTGGTGACAATTGGAGGAGGGGTGGCCTCCACCCAGCAGCTTTGGAACGCTGGTCCCCCTCTGTCTCTCTAGTTCCCCTTCTCTATCCAACCGGCCTGGGTGTGTTAAGTGGCCACGGTCCCTCAGGAGAGCGACAAGGTTGGCATACACAAGCAGATCTGGGTAGCATTCAGGAGGCCCGTGATGCAAAAGGAAGAGTACAGAGGTGCACCTCGGCCAGTGTGACCTCAAACAACCCTGGCGGAGCGTGCCGTAGGGGAGCATCGGGTGCGGTCAGGGGACTCAGGCCTCAGCCTCAGCCTGTCCTTGACAGGCATCTCCTCCTCCCTGGCCTCTGACCTCTGCTCAGCCCACAGACGAGTCCACTGCAGCTGGTGTCCATGGTACCTGGCATGGGATGGCCAAGTCAGGGGGACGAAGCACAGTCACTGAGGAAATACCCAGATCCCTACCACCAAGAGCTGGTCCCACTGGAGATGGTCAGAGCCCTTGGGGACATGGGACGCTGAGAGCCTGTGACTCCTAGAGAACCTTCAACTCTGCTCTGATAGCCGCCTTCCTCTCCCTCCCGGTCACTGGCCTCACAGAGCAGGTACTCTGCTGGGTTCCCTACAGTGCCTGGCACGGCGTAGGTGGTATCAGCATAGTGAGGGGCCACCAAACCCCACACAGCCAGCTGCTCCTTCCTCTCCCGACTTGTGATCCCACCTCTGACACCTTTCAGAGGCATCCTAAGCCACCTTCCCGAATGCCCCATGAACTAGTGAGCAGAGTCCCTGGAGTCCCGAGGATGGAGAACGGGTACTGTGCTCCCTCCTTAGCCTCCACCAGGTGTTGAGGGTCCCCTCCAGGGCCGCCCAGCCCCTCCCACAAGCACCTGAATAAGCTACTGGGGTGACAGGTGGGGTGGTGGCCCCCCCACTTGTGACTGGGGTCAGTGGATGTGGCCTCAGCCTGCAGAATTTGAGACAATGCCAAAGGCACCCCCACGCCCTGCCCTGCCCCCTGGCCCCGCTGTGGGCTGAAGGTCCGTGGGGGAGAGACCCGCCCAGTCTCTTTTCCTGAGACCTTGCTCAGCAGCTCGTTGGGAAGGGAGGCTCCCAAGCCAGCCTGCCCGCTAGCCTCTGTGCATGACCCTATACCTCAAGGACAGGCAGGACCCCAGGTGAGGGCAGGTCACTCTGGATCCATGGCACCACTCTGGTGAGAGCCAGGGTGTCATGGCAGAAACGAGAGAAGGCCCAGCGGTTACTAGAAATGTCAACTGTCCTCTGTTCCCTCCGGTCCCCTGACCAAGGATGGGGGCAGGAACCAGGAATTAGGGATGAGGGTGGGGGAGGGGACCTTCCTTATAACCTGTTCATCCCCATTAACCCTTCCCGCCAATGGGGTTCAGGGACAGGGGCAAGCCGAGGGGAGGAAGGGGCTGGGATGGGTGGGCTAAAAGGCCTGTGCCTGGGGGCAGGAGGGAGGGTCTGCTGGTTCTCCTGGTGCCCTGAAGTCCCTCAAGAGGAGTCGGAGGAACCAGAAGCCTCCCTCCCCTCCCAGGCGGCCGCAGGGGGTGTGTGGCTGCTGGGAGGCAAGCGCGGTGCGGGGACCCTGCTTCGCGCCACCTGCCAGGTGCGAAGTGGGGCCGGGATGCAGTGACCTCCTCGCGCTCTCTCCGCGCCGCGCCACCCCTCCCAAATCCTGTCCCCTTGGGGCACCGCGTCCGCTGGGGGTGCGGCTGGTCCGTGAAGGGCAGGCCCCGCCCCGCCCCAGGTTCCCTCGAGTAGCCCAGGCTCCGCGCGGTCCCCACCGCCGCCCCCGGCCGCCGCCCCTCACCTCGCGACACGCAGGAGCCCATCACGGGGCCTCGGGGCCGGGCCGCTGCGCCTCGGGTGCGTCGGGCCGCGGGGCGCTCATGTCTCCGCGGCCGGGGGTGCGCGGCGCTGGCCGGGGCGGGGCGGCGGGGGCGCGGGCTCCGCGCGGCTCGGCCTCCGCTCCCGCCGGGTCGTCCCCGCCGCCGCCGCTGCGTCCCGCTCTCCTCGCGCCGCCGCTCCCGCGCCGCGCCCGCTGCCGCCGGGGCCCGGCGACACCGCGGGGCGCGGGGCGGGGGCCGGGAGCGCGGGGCGCGGAGGCGGGGGCGGCGCGGGGGCCCCGCCCCCACCCGCACCTGCCGCCGCCGCCGGGGCGAGGGACCCGGTCAGCGGGCCGCCGGGCAGGACCCCGGGCCGCGGGCCGGCCGCTCCGCCGGGTGTCCGCAGCTGAAGGTCAGGGGAGGGGGCGCGGGGCTCGTGTAAACCACACTGACTTAGCGACAGTGGCCAGGCTCCCGGAGCTGCGCACGGGAAGGCAGCCCACTCCTGGCCTCTTGCAGAGCAGGACCCTGAGGCTTCGGAAGTCACGTGCCTTGCCCGAGCCCTTGGCGGCCCAGGTCTGCGCCTTTTCACCCCCGATCCTGCCCTGGGGGTCGCGGGGCCCGGGCGGGCGTGCAGAGGGCAGGCAGAGGGCACTGGGGCCTCAGGCTGGACGAGGGTTGTGGCCGAAGAAGGCTGGGCTGCCTCTCAGGGCGTATCTAGGGCAGAGTAACGGAGGCGCAAGTCCCGTCTGCACCCTGGTGGCCTCTGCAGGAGCAGCGGGGGGTGGGGGGGAGGATCTGGTCACATGCACCTTCATTCACACTCCCTACGCAAGAGCGCTCCGCGTGTGCGCCCCCCATCCTTGCACTTGTGCACACTCACACTTGCACACACATTCACACACACACACACACACACACACGTGCATGGCCCCTGGGGTGCGCGTGACTGGAGATCCCTTAGCCCACGGGCAGTCGGAGGATCCGCGCCTCAGTGGCTGAGACACTCTGTCCGGCCCCATCCTGTACCTACCTGGTACCAGGCGGGGAGCTGACCTTGTGTGTTTCCCAGGTTAGGCGGGTGGTTTCACTGGAGACAGACCTGCAGGGGCCTGGGGTGGGACTAGGGTCTCTTGCAGAGCAGAAGCTGGGCTGCCAGGGTCCTGGACAGGTGGGCTGGGGTTCCAGCAGGCACTGACCTTGTTCCCTTTCTCTAGGCTGGGTTCTGTCTGCCAGGTGAAGTCTGAGTGGAGGGTGGTTCTGTGCCTGGCCCTGGTGTTAGTAGACCTGGCATGAATGCGGCCTCAGCTCCTCAGTTTTTTCATCTGTTAATTGGGGGTTTAAAATCTCACTTCATGGGCTAGGGTTGTGGCTCAGGGTAGAGCACTCGCCTAGCATGTGTGTGAGGCACTGGGTTTGATTCTCAGCACCACATAAAAAAGTAAATAAAATAAAGATATTGTGTCCATCTACAGCTAAAAATATTTTTAAAAAATAAAATAAAATCTCACTTCATGGCAGGCACAGTGTCCCATGCCTATAATTCCAGCAATGCAGGAGGCTGAGGCAAGAAGATTCCTCGTTAGAGGCCAACCTCAGCAACTTAGTGAGACCTCAGCTCAAAATAAAAAGGGCTGGGGATGTTGCTCAGTAGTACAGCACCCTCATGTTAAATCCCAATACCCACACACACACAAGAAAACCTCATCTCATGGGATACCTTTAAAGGCTAGTGAAATAATGCCCAGAAAATGACTGACATATAGAAGGTACTTAAGGCTAAAAAAAATAGTCAGCCTTCTGAGCCGACAGGTTCTGCATATTTGTGGATTTAAACAACAGCAAATTGGAAAATATCCAAAACCAAAAATTGCATTTCTACTATATGCAGATTTTTTCCCCTTATCGTCACTCTCTAATAAATAGTCTAACAACTGTTCACAGAGCATCCGTGTTGTCTGAGGAGTTGTCAGTGATCTAGAGGTGGATGGAGGCTGGGAGGGAGGACACACACATGCAATTACTACATGTGTTACTTAAGGTCCCAGAGCACCCTTGGATTTTGGTATCCTTGGGTGACAGGGGAGGACTGTAGCAGTAACAACAGCACAGGCCTGATTCTCTCGCCACACCTTCCTACACCCACTCGGAAGCCTGACTTCCTCCATTCAGTGGATGTGTGCAAAGCACCTACTGTGTGTCAGTGTGAACGAGACAGTGCTCTGTCCATGAGCGAGTGCCCTGTTCAGGCACAAGTGCTTGGAGCTCCCCTGTGCTCTACCTTCCAGTCTGGCCTCCCTGAGTGGCGCTGCAGGGACAGTCTTGTCACACCTGGATGCCCAGGCGACTTGCACACTGCAAGAGGTATTTCTGCCCTTGTGTGGAGAGGGGAAGGCTCTGCCTGTGGCCAGGCTCGGAGTCCCAGGATTGAGGAGGCAGAGGGTCCTTATTCCTGGAGTGGAGTGACCGGATCTGGCGTGGAGAACAGCTCTGACTCACCATGACGCAGGATGCTGGACACAGCTACTGATGCTCCCAGCTGGCAGTCTGACAGCTCTGGGGCAGAGGGGACAGAGGGGACCCCTGCAGAGAGGACAGCTACCTCACAGGGCAGGCATTTCCTGGGGTCCTTGTTGTGCCCTCTTCAGTCTGAGACAGGGACCAGAAGATGAAGTGGGCAGAAACGCTCCCCAGGGTCCCTGGCTCACCACCTCCAAGTTCTAGCTGGGTGGGATGGGTGCTTCCGGTTATCCTTTGGCTACCCCAGCATCCAGTTTCACGCCCGTCAGTTCCATGCCCACTGAGTCCTCTCATCATACAAACTGGCTGTCAGAGAGGGGCAGGGGTTTGCCCAAGGTCACACAGCCAACCAGTGGCAGAATGGGGACTAGAACCCAGGGCTCCAGCCTGCCAGCCCCCCTCCCCCACGGGTGCCGGCTAAGACTGGGCCATGTGGGGGTGGGGAGCTTGTCCTTGCACCTTCACATTCACCTTCCCAGTCCTTGGAATTCTGCTGAAGCGGAGGAAGTCCAGACAGCTCCGAGACGTGTGGTGTCCTCCCTGGGGCAGGCTGTCCTTCCCAGCTCAGCCCAAGCCCATCTGCCCTGGGACCTTCCACTGCCCACCCGGGCCCTCCTGCCACGCTCACTCCTGGGAGGCAATGCCAGGCGGTACCCTTCACACCACATCCCATCTCCTGTGGTGTTTGGGGGATCCAGGAGAGGCCCCCCTCCTGCAGGCTGCCCCACTTGCTTCCTTTCAGCATCAGACATTCTCCAGCCCTGAGTATCCGGCGGCTCTGGGCGCTGGAGCGTGAAGGGGAGATGCTGCAGCCTTGACCAGAAGATTAACCAGCAGGCGCCCAGGGCACCAAATCAGACCAGTGCCTGCCTGGGCAGTCCTGGGGCGCTGGGGACACTAGAGGGAACCATGTGTGTAAATAACCCAGGGTCGGCCTGTGCGGTACCGCATGCCTCTGAGTGTGTGAGAGTCACTTCTGCCAAGGGCCATGGGGCAGTTTCAAGGCAACTGTGACCCTACACCTGGATTTTAAAGGTTCGGTGCGATATTGGCAGGCAGAGATGGCACAGGGCTCTCTGTGCACAAAGGTGTGGAGGCAGAGACGTTTGGGGACAATCAGGGCACTGGCACATATGATATGTGGGAGACTAGCAGGAGAATGTGAGGCTGTGGACAGGGGCTGGCCTTCCTGAGGTCCCTAGAAAAGGCAGAGCTTGACAAGCAGAAGGAACAGCTGGGCGCCTGGGTTTGGACCCTGCCTGCTTCCGTAGCAGCTGCTTGGGAAGTGTGTGGGGCCGACTGGCCCAAGGCCCTCAACTGGACAGTGGCTGCAGCCGAGGCTGGCTGGTTTCATTCATGCAGCAAATACTCCCTGAGCACCGTGCGCCAGGTGCTGTCTGGTGCTGAGGCGACCGTGCCAGTGGGGCAGACAGGTGCCCGCTCGCTGGAGTTTACGGCTCTGGTGGAGAAGGCTGGCATCTATCCAGTGATGACGGGCGTGCAGAGAACCACAGCCCGGGAAGCGCCAACGGAAGCGCCCTGAGAATGCAGGAAAGCCCTGACCTGCCTGGGTGGGAAGCAGCCCGGGCAGTGGGACTTGGCCCGGCAGAGATGGCGGCCCCCAGGCAGAGGACAGCTCAGGCAGCCGGCTGGAGCGGGGAGGACGGAGGAAACTAGGGACAGGCTGTGGCTGTCACAGAGCCCCAGGAAGTCCCATGACGTCCCTCCTGTGGGGGTTTCCCAGTGGACCTCTCTGTTTTTCGGGTGCCCTGCATGGAGGTCCTGGGAGGCAGAGTTTGGGTGCTCTCCAGGGAGCCTGAGAAAGAGGCCCTGACGGGCCTCAGGATGTCCCCACTCTCAGCTCCCAACTGGGCTGGACTTGCAGGTCAGATAGTCTTCACCTTCACCCCCAGAAGCCAGTTGGACTAGGCAGCTGGACTAGGAGGACAGAAGGTCAAGGTTGTCTGATGCAGGATACAGAGCCTTCGGGCATCTCCAGGTTTGATGGAAGAGACACAGCCACTGTCTGGGCCCTGGGATACAGGGGAGAGACCTGCCCCAGCCCTGGGGAAGCCTCCACCTTGGGGGGACAGAGGCCCACGGAGCCCATCCCTACAAAAGCCTGGCCCATGGCTGGGGATGTGGCTCGGTGGTAAAGAGCTTGCCTAGCAAGCATGAGGACCTGGGCTCAGTCCTCAGCACCCCACAATCGAAACAATAAAATACCTGGAGAGGACTGCTTCAGAGCGGCTGCTTCCTGACAGGACTCAGGCCTCAGGACCTCCACCGGCAGGCGGGAGGCCAGGTCCAGAGGCAGAGCCAAGTTCTCAGAGCTGTGAGTGTTGTGCAGCCGGTGGCCACCACGGGGCAGCCTGAGACAGTGTCATTGGAGCTGCTTTAATTTCCCTTCCTGGGCCAATGACTCAGAAAGGACCACGCTGGCAACTGGACCCAGCCAGGGCTCAGGCCTGTGGCGCCCGGCCGAGGGCAGGGGACTGAAACCCTGTTGGCTCTCACCACGCTCTGAGTTCTAACGTGCTCCAGGGCTGTGGCTGCCCCAGAAGAAGCCCCTTTCCTAGCAGGCGGCACCATAAGGCTGCGTTCACCGGAGGGAGGACTTTTCCTAAAGGCCAAAGCCTCCACACGGGCAGACAGCACCCTGAAACTTGGACACCTCCTGGTCCTGCCCCGACTGCTCAGATGTTAGGAGCAGACCAGGGACTGTCACCCCAGAGCCAGTGGACTTCCTGGAGTCTCAGGTGCTACTTCTGCAGTCCTGGCCCTGCCTGGGGGTCCCAGGCTTGGGCCCTTTCTAGGGAGCCCGAGAAAGTCACAGGCTGACCTTGAAACAGGCCCACTCCCAGCTGTGGGCTTGGGATCAGGGGCTTCGATCCCGGAATCAGATGTCAGATCACAGTCCTTCCCAATCGATGGGCTAAGTGGGTCCCAAGAGGAAGGGACAGAAGTGCACATTCCCAGTCTGATGGGGGAGACAGAGTTTCAGGGAGCGCCTGAGTCTGACGGAGGAGACACAGCCACTCTGCCAGGCCCTGTCCTGAGTACTGGGGACAGCAGAATGAGACCAGCCCTGCCCTGTCCTTCCAGTAAACAGGCACTGAGCTGCCCCCAGCACTAGGACAGACACTCAGCTCCTGCAGAGACCACCACGGGAGACAGCCCTGCTGGCCTGGTGGGGTTGTTGGTGGGAGCCTGAGGGGCAGTTTCGGGTTAATGGAAGCCACAAGCACCATCCTAGAGGTGGAGGCCCCGTCTAAGCCTCCAGTAACCCCAGGAGGTAGAGCCACACCGGCTACTCTGGGCCATTTTTAGACTCCAGTATTCTCTATTGTGACCCCGGGCAACTCCAAGCCTGGTAACAGTGGCCTAAGGACAGGTGGCAACTCCCTATTCCTGCCTCTCGATGTTAGCCCAAGTCAAGCCTCCCCCATCAGTCCACACCACACGCGCCTGTCCTTCGAGTCCTACCCGCAGAGGTCCGTGTGTCTTGCCCCTCACCCACGGCTTCCTTCTTAAAATACAGACTGAAGTCACACCTGCAAGGTGCCCAATGTCCAAACAATGGGATGTGGCCCAGACCAACAGGTGCAGTCCATCCTCCTTGGAGACTGAAGCTGGTGTTGGTGGACTATGGCCCACTGCCTGAACTTTAAATAAAGTTTTATTTAAACACATCCATGCTGCCTGTTGTCTATGGCTGCTCCACCCTATAACACAGGAGTTGTGGCAGGGATGGTGTGACCTTGAAGGTGAAAATGTTTGCTCTCTCCCCTTTTGCAGAAAAGGATTGCCAATGCCTGACTTGGAGTCTGGCAGAGGGACAGGCATTAACAAGCTGGTGGAATAATTTGGTGAATAAACTTAACAAATCACTAGAGGTGCCAGAGGGGGACCTGGGGGCAGGAATGGAGACCTAGGGTGAGAGACTTGCTGTTTCTTCTCACCTCCCACCCTTAATACTCTTGGGGCAGGCCAGCCAGGGCGGGGGGTGGGCAGCTCACAACAGCTGGACCCTCTGAAGGGCCCAGAGCTCCTCCCGAGTGGTGTTCATGCCAGGCAGGGCTGAGGGTTCTGCTGGAATCTGCAGGTCGGGTCAATGCCCTGTCCTCCCGTCACGGCTTCCCCTGGCCTCCCGGGGTCACAGTGCCTTTACCTGGAGGCAGGCAGGAGCAGGAGGTACATTTCTTTTACAAACAGGAGCACAGCCCCTCACGTTTGAGGAGCAGGTCCTCCACCTTCTTCCATGTCTCTGCAGGTAGATCTGTCCTGGGAAAGCCCCTTATGGCGTTTAGGATGCCGGGTTTCTAGCCCAGGACTCGTGTGGGCAAGTCTGTGCCCCCTGGGCCTCAGTGTGTCCATCTGTAACCCAGAGGGTAGAATGAATGACTCTGTGAGGTCCGCCAGCTGCAGGCTGGGGCTCGCCCCACCCACCTGCAGGCCTTGGTTTTTCTCTGTAAAGTGGGGAGATGAATACCGGGTCCTCCCACACTCCTGGGGCTGGTCCCAGGCCATGGAGATCACAGATGGGAAAGTGCTCTGAGCTCGGTGGAAGAAAGGGAGCCCTGTGAACCTAGGGGCTTATTACCTGGAAATCCCATCAAGCATGGGCGCGGGGCCAGGGGCCCTGGCCGTGTTTTGTCTGACCAGCAGAGGGCACTGTGGGGTAGGGAGCCTGGGCCACATCCTGAGCAGGAATCCCCTTGCTTTTACCTTGCCAAGGCCCTGGGGGACACCAAGCTTATAGCATAGGGTGTGGGGACATAGTTGTGAATGAATGTGAGGGACCCAAGGTACCTCAATCAAGTGATGGGGTGGTGGGTAAGGAGGATGTGGAGCAACCTGGTCTTAACTCAGTGAGTTGGGGGTGAGATGGGGCAGGTGCTAGGCAGGCATAGTGACCCCTTGCTTGGGAGCCCACAGGAAATTGGGGAGAGGTGTCTCACCTGAAGCTCAGGTCAGAGGTCTGGGCTGGCAAGCCAGAAGGAAGCACAAGGCAGTCAGGCCTGTGGGCTCTGGGGCCTCGCTGCCTGGCTTTGAATCCTGAATTTAGAACGGGGCCTGACCCTCCACGCTCCTAAAATGTCATATGTCAGTGGTCTAAATGTTGGTGGCGGAGGCCACCAGAGGGCCGTGCCTCCTGGAGTGTGGTGAGGAGAGGGCTGGGAATGAGGCCACCTGAAGATGGAAGAGGGGCTCAGGCTGAGAAGTTTGGAGGAGGGGAGCACAGCCGGAGGCAGGAAGGGTGGTCCTGGGGTCGGGGAGGGAGTGTGAAGGAGAAGAGGGTGGCCACACACTGGTGCTGTGCCCGCCTGGCTCTCCTACGGAGTCACCCCTCCAGCCCACTCCTCTGTTGTGTGCCCTGGGGCCTCTCTGAGCCTCAGTTTCTTCCATAAAATGGGGAAGGAGCCCCTATGTCACAGGGTTTGAAAACTTCCCTAAGACAGCCCAGATCTGGAAGCAACTTAAATGCCCCCCACCATCTTCTACTGAAATCCCCTTGGTCCACTAGGGGCTGGAGCTGGCTCTGTCCCCACAGCCACTGGGCCTTTTGTTTAGGAAACCAGTCTAAGAGGAAACCCCCAAAACAAACAGAGCCCAGCTGGCCTGCCCTGCCCGGCCCTGCCCAACCTCCCAGCCCCAGAGCAGGGGTGGGAGGGGCGAAGGAGCAGGGCCAGCAGAGGTGTGGGGGCAGCAGGGCGGGAACGGGGGCACTGGCAGAGGGCCCGGGACACGGGACTCTCCTGGGAGGTGGGATCTCCTGTCTGGAGGTGGGACGGTGGGCACTGGGGTCCTGGGGAGTGGCTAAACAAACACATCCAGGGAGCTCCCCTGCGACCCTGAGGCCCTAAGTCTGGTAAGGAGCCTGAGTCCCCTGGGGGATGCGCCCCCTCCGTGGGCCTCAGAGGCCTGTTGGGAGGACAGAGCCAACGGTGGGGCTAGCAGGGCAGAAGGACGCAGGTTCCAGGCAGGTCCTGACAGAGATGGGCAGGACCACCGCACATGGGCACCAGGAAGCCGGGCAGCAGGAGGGGCTGCAAGACACTGGATTCGGCCAAGACGGCAAGTTCCCGGATCCTGCACCTGGGGGCGGGGCTCCCCGTGTGCACCGCGCCTCTGGAGCCCCCACCAGCCTCGGGCCCATGGGGAAACCGAGGCTCTGAGGCCGCGTGCTGGGACTCCCGATTCCATCTGCCTCAGAGCGCCAGGGGGTCCTGCCACAGCGGCTCTCTACGTAGGAGGTGGCGGCCAGGACGGGGCGGTGGGGTTTCACCTGGGGCTGGCGCCTCTGGGGACCTTCGGTGACGTTCCTGAGCCTAACTGGCCTGGGTGGAGGTCAGGGCTGAGCAGGACTAAGGGTGAGCCTCCAATCCTGGAGGGCTGTGGGTGGAGGGCAGGAGGCATGTGACTGGTGAACCCAAAGAGCAGGGAGATGTGGCTCTGGGGACAGTGGCCACTTCCCCTTCCCCAGCCCTGGGGGCCCCCGAGGTCAAAGAAGGATGCTTTCTCCCTGTCTCCCCAGTTATCCCTTGGAAACCTCCTCAGTGCTGCAGAGCGCCTTCCTTTGGGGACTCACTTTTTTGGGGACACAACTCTGCAGACCTTGACACACTGGTGGGCCGGGGGCCTGGGCTGCTTGTGCGTGTCTGGGTAGACGTCCCGTGAGGCAGTGTGGCCTGTGCCACCCCACAGAGAGGCTCCCACCCTGGTCAGGCCCTGGTCCCCGGCTTTGGGTCAGAGAGCCCCATCCAACTTGGAAACAAGAGCCAGACTGTTCAGGCTGAGGGGGCGGAAGGGGAGGCAGGCGGGGAGGCAGGCGGGGAGGCAGGACTGGACTCCGAGGGCTCGGACTCCCAGCCTCCGGGGCTCCCTGGCAGGGGCTTGTCAGGTGTCTGGGGCCACACTGCTGGCTCCCTCTGGATGGGCCTGAGCTCATTCTCAGCTCTGGGAGCCTCTCCTTGGACTCCGCCCTCCTTACAGCCCGTCCCTCCCCTGCCAGCACTCTGACCTTTTCCACCACCATCTGGAACACCTGGGCTCAGCTGCCTGCCATCTAATTTGCACCTTGGGACCCTTCCTCCTGTTTTTCTACCCCAGCCCAGGCTGGGTGGGAGGGCCTGCTGGGTAGGAACAGGGAGAGCAGTTTGCTGAACTGGAAACTGTGGAGAAACTCTGAGATTTTGGACCAAAAAGGGAGATCCAGCTGTGGCCAAGTGAGTTAACCTCACGTCTCCGGCCAGGCGGCTGTGAGCTGTGGGTTTGCTGGCGTACATTTAACCTGGGGAACATTTGCTGTTACTGTTATTGGAGGGTGGCCTCACATGACCTGTCTTCCCCCTCACTTCTCATGAAGGAAACTCAGGCTCAGAGAGGGTGTGGGTCCTGTCCTGGGTCACACAGCGCTCTGAGATGGCTGGGCTGGTGCCTCCCCAGGGCGGGTCCCTTGGGGCAGGCTCCATTGTGCTCTCCCCAGCAGGAAACCGCTGCGCTCAGCACCCTGGGCAGCGGAGAAGAGGAACGAGTTTGGCTACGTGACTGGCCCTCCCCAGAGGCTGAGCCAGGGCCAGTGCCCGGAAAACAACCTGCTGGGGTGGGCAGAGGGTGGAGGCCTCCCGCTGGAGAAGGGGAAGTGGCCCAGGGCCTTCCCCCGGATGGGGCTGGGAGGTGGCTTCAGGGCCCTGTGCCCCCAACCTGCCTGAGGGGGTGGCTGGCTGTCTCGATACTTGTGGCCTCTGAGGTGCAGCGGAGCCAGTAGGCACACATGGTACCTGGGGTGATCCTGGCAGGATGCCTGCCACTCCTGGCTCAGGCTTATGGGGATCAGGGCTCAGCCCTGCTGAGGGCCCCTTGGCTCCTGGGGTCCTGGTACCTGCAGGGCCAAAGCCCAAAGCAAAGGGGCTGAGCCCCTGAGGAGCTGTCCTGCCTCAGAACTCCGAACTGGGAGCAAAGCGGAGTCCCTCAGGCCTCCCAGAGCCACGGGCTGCCTCCCCTCTGCACGCAGCGCTGACTTGGGGCCGGGAAGCTAACTGGCTGTGAGGAGAAGGCCCGGCAGGCCTGGGGAGCCACAGCTAGGCCAGGGACCCCAGGGAGGGTGTTGGACGTCAGACCCACCGGAGCCAAAAGGGAGCCACTGAAGGAGGCAGCACAGCACAGGAGGGCATCAGATGAGGCTGCTGAAGGGCTAGACTGGGAGGCTGGGAGGCCAGAGCCAGGTGGGTAAAGTCCTGGCCAGACAGGAGGCCACAGTGAGACAGCAGCAGGGGGGCTGGAAGGCGGAAAGAGGAAGAAGGTGTGATGGAGACGCCGTGGATGAGGGGAAAGAGGAACAGAAGCAGGAGGGCAGGCAGTGCGGTCAGGCTGCCTGGGCCCTGGGCCTGGCTCCCCCTCTTCCCAGCCGCGTGGCTCCCGGTGGACCAGGTGGCGTGGTTGACCCCACTGCCTCGTTCCCTGAACGTGAAACAGAAGTGCGGCTAGGAGAGAGGGCACCTGGGCCTCCGCCTGGACACCCCAGCACTGCCGCCCTGGGAGTGGAGGCCCAGAGCCTGCTGGCTGGGCCCAGGGACCCAGGGAACTGCTTCAAGCCTGGGGGCTGGCAGAAGCGGGGCCAGCAGGAGGCAGGTGTCCTTTGAGGCAGGCTGAGGGGCCCAGGGTGGGCCTGGGAGCTGGGGTTGGCGGGTGTGGGGCGGAGCCTCGCCTGGGGACCTGGACACCTGCGTTCCCACGGCCTTATCAGTGGAGGCTGACTCTGCGCCGTGACCCATTGCTTAAGGAAATGAAACTCGGGAAGACGACCAGCAGAGAACACCCTGCCCAGATTACAAGATCTGCCCCAGCAGGCAGCCGCAACCCTGGACCCAGCTGTGACCGTCTCCTGCTGCCACAGTCGGTGACTGCCTCTACTGCCTGCCCTCGGAGAGAGAAAGACAAGGGCTGCAGCACAGACGGCTCCTGCTGACCTGGGGCTCCCGGTCTCCCCCAAGGCCCTCATTTCCCATCTCTAAAACGGGGCTCTAGGGCGCGTGCTTCAGATCACCGGTGGCAAGAATAAGAGACCCTAAGCCGGTGAGGTGACACACGCCTGCAATCCCAGCTGCTTGGGAGGCTGAGGGAGGAGGAACACAAGTTCGAGGCCAGCCTCAGCCACTTAGTTCGAGAACCTGTCTCGAAATAAAATAAAAGGAGCCGAGGGTGCAGCTGAGTGGCTGGGTGCGCCTGGGTCCAACCCCCGATACCACAGGGGAACGAGTGGGGGGACCCTGCGTGGGACGAGGGGCATACGTGAAGTCCCTAGAACTTCTGGCAGCCGGCGGACACTCTGATCTTACACAGCCCCGAGGGGCAGATTCAATCTACCCACCACGCGAGGGGGGAGGCCGAGGAGAGGGGCGGCGGAAGGGGCTGGTTCACGACCACCCTGCAGTTCTAACCCCCCAAATCCAGTTTTCTTGTTTTAGATTTTTATTATATTGATGTATTTTTATGTGGTGCTGAGACTCGAACCCAGGGCCTCACACGAGAGCTCTACCGCTAAGCTAGACCCCAGCCCCTCAAACCCGTTTCCTCTGCAGTGTGGAAGGATGGGGGCGAGCGGCAGGTAGAGAACCATGTGCCCCTCACTTAACCTGAGAGCGAGGACACGCCGGTCGCTCCTCCCATCTGCCCTGGCCTCCTTCCCCGCCTCTCAGTCCCACTGAAGGCAGGCCCTGGAGGGGCCCAGGGAGCTGCTCTCTGACCAGCACCATCCCGGGCTGCAAGGACTCGGGGTCTAGCCTGAGTCCTGTCTGCCTTAGCCACAGTCTGCCTCCTGTCCAGCTGCCTTCTGGGATGACAGACACCTCTCATACCCCGCCCGTCCCACTGCTGCAAAGGAACAGCTCACAGCCCTCCTCTCCAAGGCAGGGTCCCCTCTGTCCCCTGCCCCGGAGGGGGAGCCACGGGCCTTCCCACCCAGGGGGCTGCTGTGGGCCAGGTAGGACTTGGTCAGCGGCTCCCAAGAGGGACAGGCGTCATCCCCCTCCAGTCACACTTTCTGCTGCCCAACCCGGCAGGGCCCGGGCCTCAGACGCTGGCTGGAGTCAGGCAGAAGCCAGCCAGCCCGTCCAAGCGCACCTGGCCAGGTGAGCAGGCCGGGAAGCCAAGAGCCAGCTCATCGCTTGGGTGTAAACAGCAGCCAGTGGGAAGTTGGCAGGCGCCTCCTCGGCCGGCCCCCAGCCCCCTCCCCGGAGCCCCGCCCGGGGGAAGAGGGTGTCCCGACTTGTTGGAGGAGTTGACGTCCCACACCTGAGCCCACGCTGGGTGTGTGCGGGGGTGACTGACAGGGGCCACAGAGAATCTTTGTCTTCCAGACCCACCCCTTCCTTTCTCTCCCTGGGTACTGGGAAGCTCCGGGGCTGGATGAAACCCCCATCTCAACTCCCCACGCAGATGCGTCCAGGACCCCCGCCAGCAGAACGGAGCCAGGACAGGCAGCACGGGACGGTGCCCTGAGCGGGTTCCCTTGCTCCCTGCTGCCAGCAGTCGAGAACTGGGTTCCTGGGAAGAAAGACCTGCAGCCTTAAGATTTCCAGAAGGAGAAAGAAAACATATCTCTACCGAGCTCTTGACCCAATGCCCCAGTGCCCTGGCACCTCCACTTAGAGATGGGGAAACTGAGGCTAGACCTCCAGTGTCAGGAGGGCTTGAACTTTCTTATGTGTCCCGGCACGTAGAAATACCTTCGGATGTACTTGTGTAATGGATGGACAAGGCTCAGAGAGGGCAAGTGACCCAGCCAAGACCACACAGCAAGAAAAGAACTTGACGGGAATCAACCCCAGGCCAGTTTGAATCCTAAACCCAGACCCACCCACTGAGGTGGGGGCATCACACACACACCCACGGTGTGCTCCCACACTTCTGTCCGAGTGTGGCCCACACACAACACACCCCCAGTGGGGCACCCGGCCCACTCACGCCACTCAAGCCCGGGTGCAGGGTTCTCCCCCCGCCCTGCCACCTCCGGCAGAGACACAGACTTCCTTCTGTGCTGGCCTCACACCCTCCTCTGTCACCACCCCCTCCTCCACACCCGCAGCAGGCAGGATGGCACATGCCCGCTTCCACCCCCACAGGCCTGCTGCCCTTTCTGCCTCGCTGGGCCCCAGTGGCCGCACGGGTGCCACACCAGACTCTCAGGAGAAGGCTGGAGACCCACAGAACACCGACGCCCGGTGTGCCCACAGGGTGGGACGGAGGCAGGAGTGGCAGTGTGCAGCCCGCACTAGGGGATGCCTGGGTGGTGTTGGGACGTGGCTGCCAGCAGGGCCATTCCAAGATTTGGGGTCCTCTCCCTGCTGTGCCACATGGTTTGGTCTCAGGGAGCAGCTTAAAGTGCAGGCCAGGGGCCAGGACTCCGGAGCCCACCCAGGCCTATGTGGGACCCAGCCGGGGTCTCAGGTCCCTGGGCAAAGGGGCAAGGGACTTGCTGTCCAGAGCAGGACGGACCTGGAATGAGTCCCTCCCACTTCTCTACTAGCAAGGGGCCCATGGGGCAGAGGTGGTCAGGGCGGCTCCCAGGCTCATGGGAGGTGCAGATGGCAAGTGCCCAGCCCGCTTGAGACTCTTCACACGCTGTTTGATTTGATCTCACAGCAACCTGAGGACATGGGCACTAACACATCTTAGGTACCAAGATTACTCCTATTTTCTTTTTGGGGAAGTACCAGGGATCGGACTCAAGGGCACTCGACCATGGAGCCACACCCCCAGCCCTATTTTCTATTTTATTTAGAGACAGGGTCTCACTGAGTTGCTTAGGGCCTCGCTTTTGCTGAGGCTGGCTTTGAACTCACGATCCTCCTGCCTCAGCCTCCTGAGCCGCTGGGATCACAGGTGTGCACCACTGTGCACGGCATTATTCCTGTTTTCTAGGGGCATAAACTGAGCCCCAGAGAGTTAAGGCCCTGGCCCCGGGTCCCTGACCCCAGGCACATAGCGGGCACCCCTAGCATTTGTTGAGAGGATGGAGCTGAAGGGGGACGGGACCTGCACTAGGGCAGGAGCCCAGGATTTGAAGCGAGGTCTGGTGTCAGAAGTTTGTGGGCTCCCGGCCTCGGCTGAGCTTCCTCTGCAGCACTGGGGCCCACACACCAGGCAAGGCCGGCGCCTCACGGACACCCAGGCGAAGTGGCCTGCCTTCCAGAGCTCCCTACTGTTTCCTCTCCAGGGAGAACGTGAGACCGCCAGGAACCAGCCCAGCCCTCCCAGCCTGGCCTGGGCGTCATCCCGCCACACGGAAGTGATTTCAGTCACTGATGACAGACGAGGCCACTCTATGGCCAGGATGGATCAAGACAAAGCATGGAGACCACACTGCCATCGTGTCTGAGTTGGGACAAAAACATCAACACGCTCCAAACCACACACACGACCAAGAGTCCTCTCTCTTGGTGGCATGAGTGACAGCAGCTTTAGCATCCATTCATTTCTCTTCCCTTTCAGATAAAAGTCACTAAGCTCCCCGTCACGGAACCAGCTCTGAGAGCAAAGCCCCTCTTCCTCGCACCCTTCCGGAGGCAGCCAGCCCAAGCCCTGTTGTGCTCAGTCCTTCCTGGGACCCTGTGCTCAGACGCCCCATAATTCCCCAGGTGTACATCCTCCTCCGTTCCCACCACCAATCAGCCCCCTGCGCCCGGGTAGGTGACTCTAGTGGCCCGTGGCTGGGACCCTGCATGGAGTCTCACAACTGAGCCAGACTCGGTTTGTTCAGCCCATTTCATTGATGCCTCCGGAACCACAGCAATGAGTCAGCCCCAGAGCATCAGCCTCCAGGGAGGCACGACAGGGCCAGAGAGCAGCCTTGATCTCCTCTGTCCCCCGAGGCCAATTTCCAGCTCCCTGGCTGCAGAAGGAGGGTCAGCTGCTTGCTGGTCCTGCCGACCGCCGTCCACCCCGCCCCAGCCCCATGCCGGGCATCGGCATCTGCAGGAGAAGACGGAGGCAGGGAGGGCCTGGGCCAGGAGCCCTGGGTCCAGCTCTTGCCTATGCCTCTCATTTGTCATGTAACCTGTGCTTCCGTTTATCCAGCAGGACAATGGACTGGGCGAGGCCCAGTGGAGTGAAGGACCTGCCCCTCCTGGGCCCACTTGTTCCCTTGCCACGAACCCGTCAGTGGGCAGGGCAGAAATCTTCTGGCCTCCCCTCTGCCTTGGTTACCTGAGGGTTAATCCTGTCTTCACCTTCTAGAACGGACATCGGGCTGACCTGAGACCCAAGTGAGCGTCTGGGGGAGCCATATGTCCCCAGCCACTGGACCCCTGGCTGGGTAGGGAGCAGTGTTGCTCTGACTGTTCCTGAGAGCTTCGAGTTCAGGGCTCCGTGTCCTTCCAGCCCTGTCCTTCCTCGTCCCCTGGATCAGGGATCACATCCAAGCCAAACAGGACGGTCAGAACTGAGCCGGAGGTGGCCCAGGGCCCACAGAGCCTCGGGGCTCCTAGGGAGGAAGCGGTGGCAGTTGAGGAAGACGGTCTCTGTAGCTTCATTCAGCTCTAAATCCTGCTGTCTGGTGACAGGGGATGTGGCAGTCTCCTCTCTGCCCCAGGCAGGAGGAGAGGAAGGAAGCAGGAGCTGGGGACAGAGGCGTGAGCCAACCGGGGTGCCCTTTCAAAACAGGAATCCTTTGCTTTCCCTGCAGCCCATCTCTAGGAGGGAAGAGAGAATTCAGAAAGCCTGCTGGCTCCTGGTCACTTCACGCTACAGTCCCTTTTCTCCCTCACACTCTGTTCACCCTTCCAGGCCCTTCCACCTCCCCTGTCCCAAATGTCCTCCCCTCTGCCCAGAACTCCCTCCCCTCCTGCATCCCCTTTGCCTGGAGATTGCATCCGTCAAGCAATGTCACTTCCTCCAGGAAGCCTCCCCTGGTTGGATCTTGGAGTACCCGTGTCTCCCTCTGCCCCTCCCTCCCAAACTCCACCACACTAGGTCGTAAGGCATTGTCCGTGACCTCCCTCCAGGGTAAGCAGCAGCCTGGCTTGTTCACCACTGAATCCCCACTGCCTGGGATGAGCCTGGGCATACAGTGGGTGCCACATACATGTTTGATGACGAGTGGCCACAGTGATGGAAATGCACACGTTAGGGGCCAGAGCTGAAAGCACGGTTTTGGTGGCAAAGCTCCGAGCAAGATTTTGAGATTAGGGTGCCTAAGACAAGTAGAGAGGGGGTTTGCCCTGACCTAGGCACAACCTGGGCAAAGGTGGGGAGAGGGCAGTGGAAAAGATGCTTTGCTGGGGCTTCTACCTCGAGCAATGCTGGACAGGTGATTTGGACCAAGGCTCCTGCTGAGGACAGCTAAAGCCCCGAGAGCAATTTAAAAAAATCAATCATCCTCTTCAGACCATTGAAGGGTAAGTGGGTAGAAACCAGGCAGCATGGCGCGCCTGCCGTCCCAGCAGCCACTTGAGAGGCTGAGGCAAGAGGAACCCTTGAGTCCAGGAATTCAAGACCAACCAGGGCAACACAGTGAGATCCCGTCTCAAAACAAAAACAGAACTTAACAAGGTAGCAAAGAATTTTCTAACCAGAATTCAGAAGGCAAAAATCCAGAGGAAAAAGGCCAGTATCCTAGACCACATGTTCCCTGGAACATTCGCCAATATGAAAGAAAGAGCTTTGAAACCAACCTGGGGTCTTGATGACCTCACGGGGTGAGAGAGGCAGGGGAAAGATAAACCCAGCACTAGAGTGTGCTCAGCGGTAGCATGCTTGCCTAACAGGCAAGAGGCCCGGGTCCGACCCAACACCACAGGAAAAACGAAAGGAAGGAAGGAAGGAAGAAGGAAGGAAGGAAGGAAGGAAGGAAGGAAGGAAGGAAGGAAGGAAGGAAGGAAGAAAAGAGGTAGAAAAGATGAAGAATCTAGCCCTCTACATCACCCTTAGATTAAAATGTCCTTAAATAAAGGTGAACCAAAAGAAAACCAAAACACAAACCCAGTCACATTGGGTGATTCAAGAAACTCAGCCCTCAAACATGAATTAAAGTGCTTTGGATTAGTAATGACCCCAGGTGCCTGGTAGACACAAACAAAAAACTTGTCTGGGGGGAGATGCTAGCATCGAGGCCTCAAATTACTCCCACAAATAATTTTCAAATGCACAAAGATAACCAGGTGTACAAGGAGACAAGACCCCATGAGCAAGAATCAGCACAAACAAAAGACAACAGAGATTGACCACAGTGAGTTCAGATAGGGGGATTATCAGAAATTATGACCTTAGAGTCACAGGCTTATGGATCCTCATGGTCAAGCTGATCTTAAAATTCACATGGAAATGCAAGGAACCCCTAATATTAGCCAAAAGAATCAGGGGGAAAAATGTGGAGGACTCAAAACTCCTAATACCAAGACTGCATGCAAAGCTACAGTAATGGAGACTGAGCAAGACTAACCTTGAGACAGACAAATAGACCAATAGACTCGAGGGCAGGAGAGATAGCTCAGTGGGTAGAGTGCCTGCCTCGCAAGCACAAGGCCCTGGGTTCAAGCCCCAGCACTGCAAAAAAAAAAAAAAAAAAGAACATACTTGAGAGTTCAGAAAGAGACCCACATGTTGGTGCTCAATTGAATATTGACAAGGGGACTAAGAAAATTCAATGTGGGAGGACAGTTTTTAACAAATTATCCTGGGACAACTGGATCTTTACATGTGAAATAATGAAATTGTCCCCCTACCTCACACCATATACCCCAGTACACCATTAAATCAAAACGAGGGTGGAGGCCTCGGGAAGGAGGTTAATGTCATTCTAAGATACAAGAGAGTTTTCTCCCTCTTTCCACACCCCAGTCCTAGCCTCCTCTCTTTTTTTTCTTACAATAAGAAGATAGCCATCTGTGAACAAGGAAGAAAGTCCTTATCAGAATCCAATCATGCCGGCACCCTGATCTCAGACTCCCAGCCTCCAGAAGTATGAGAAAACCTTTCTGTCTCTCTGTCGCTTAGGCCAGCCAGTCTATGGCATTTTTGTTAGAGCATCCCAAAATGAGACAATATCCTTAGTCGTGAGGAAAATATAAATTAAAACCACCGTGAGATTCTGCTGCTCGCCCACTGAGATGGCTGCACCAACAGCAGGTGTGGTTAAGGACTTGGATAAATGGGACCCTTACATACATACAGAAAGTGGGCCAGCGATTGCTAGGGTGAGGGGTGACAATGAGGTTTGGGAGGATGGAATGTTCTAGAATCAGACTGCACGAGGCAGCGCTCTACCACTGAGCCGCACCCCCAGCCCTGTATTTAACAAGGTAAATATTATGTATGCGAGTCGTACCTCGGAGCCAGCGCCAGCGACGGCCAGCTAAGGGGTGTTCAGCGCTCACTACGCAGCAGGTCTCCTAAGTGCCCCCCACATCCCTCCAGGCCTGGCGCTATTACTTTTCCAATTCACAGATGAAAACTGAGCCAGGGGGCTGGGGACGAAGCTCGGTTGGTAGAGCGCTCGCCTCACAGGCACAAGGCCCCGGGTTGCTGAGCCCGAGAGGGTCACTTACCTGAGGTCAGTTAGGAAGTGCAGTCGGGATTCAAACCCAGGCCGCCTTCTCAAGTCCTGCTCCTCTGAGATCACCAACTGGTCGTTGTTTGGAGAGCCTGACGGGGGGAGGACTTGCCCAGGTCCCCTGCAGCCCTGCGCCCAGTGGGGCCTGGGGCCAGGACCCCGCCCAGTCGGCTCTCAGCATCAGGGTTTCTGGGGCCGAGGGATGACCTGACTTTCTAGACATTAGAGGCCTGTTCTTGCTCTGCGTGTCTGGAGGGAGCTCAGGGAAGTTTGCTCGGAATAAGAACACGCGCCACGCATCCCAAGCCGGACGCAGAGGTACCCGCCCTCTGTGCCGCGTCCCAGTGAACTTTCCAAAGTCCCTGTTTACCTTGCTCTTTTAACTGCGGCTCATTTGGGGGTTCGGAAATGTGATGAAGGGTCTCGGGTATAGCTCAAGGGTAAAGTGCTTGCCTAGCATGTGTGAGGCCGTGGGTTCAAGTCCCAACGCTGAGAAAAAAAGATAAAACAGAGACGGGATGAAAGCTGCCCACGGTCACACAGCTAGTAAGTGGAGAAGTGAACATTAACTCAGCCACGCGGGCTTCGCATCTGAGATTAAGCCATCACCCTTGAGTGGCTGGGCCAGGATCCCCGGCAGATCCCAGGCCCTGGCTGTCACTTGATTAGCCCCATAGAGGTTAAGAGAAAGACAGGGGAAGGAGTTTGGGGAGCCTGGGGCAGGATTGTGGGGTTGGGGGTGGTCGCCTGGCGGAGGGGAGTGAGGTATGCCAGGAGGGGTGGGCAGTAGGCCCAGGGCCGGTTCCTGCGTCCTTGTCACCCCCACAGGCGAGGCCCCAGCTCACACCCCTGCTTCCTGGTGACGCTCCTTCTTCGCTGGGGCTGCCAGTGGGGGCTGCGGGACCCCCCTTACAGCACAACCCCGCCTCAGCCGGTGCCCACCCGCCTCGCCCGCCAGGCGCACAGGAGGGGGCGCCTCTTCCCGGTCCCCACGGGCCCCCTCCTCCTGCCGTGCTCCTGGCTGCAGAGGGCAGGGCCGGCACATCCAGGGGTGGTCAGCTGCCGCCTCAGCATGGGCACGACGCCTTGGGGCTCCCCCTGGGGAGGGACCCCACTCCTGAGTCTGCCGCTGGCCTGGGTGGAAGGGCCCCTCCTTCTGTCTGGCAGCAGCACCCCAGACCTGGCTGGGGAGGCTTCTCAGGGAGAGGGAGAAATGGGGACCCAGGTGCTGGGACATGCCTCCTGGTGACCGGTCGTGCACACGTCAGATCCCACTTACCGAGAAGAGAGCGTGTGGGGTGAAGAGAGGGAGTCGGGAGTCCAGCTGCCTGGGTTTCAATCCCAACTCAGACATCAACTAGCTGTGTCACTTTGGGCAAGTCACTTGACATCTCTGAACCTCAGTTTCTCCACCTGTGAAAGGGCACATGGGGAACCAGGGTGTTGATTGCACAGTGCTCTCAGCAGCACTTTCTGGCTGTTCTAACTGAATGCTAGATCTTGTCACCTTGTACTTGCCTTCTGAGCAAGTGGCAGACAAGTCCCCAACCCTCCTGGAGCTCACAGACAAACTGCAAATAAGGATCCAAATACAGAAATAAGATCCGCACGGCGCGATGGTAGAGACTCTGGGAAGGAAGAGTGGAAGTCCGACATAGAGTGTAGGAGGGGTGGGGTGTCGGAGAAAACTGCCTGAGGAGGTGACAGTGAGCAGATGCACCCCAGATGAGGAGGTCGCTGTGGGACAATCTGTGAAAAGAGTGATTCAGGCAGGGGAGCAGCAAGTGCAAAGGTCCTGGGGCAGGAATGAAGCAGCCTGCTGGGAGCAGAAGAAGGCGAGCTCACAGGGGACCCTGGTCACTGGATGCCAGTAGTACCATCCCACCCCCAGTTGTGACAAGAAGGTCTCCAGACAGAGACAAATGTCCCCGGGGGGTAGTAAGCCAAAATTGCTGCTGGCTGAAAATTACTGTGTGAAGGAGAACGTGACCAGGGGGGCCCTACAGGCCATCAGGAGTCGGGTGACGAAAGGGGTCAAGCTGGCCCTGGCCTGGCCCTGCACCAGCCTTCCCCACGGTCCCTCCACACTCCTGGGACCCCTGTCACCCCTCCTGAGCATGCTCTGCCTCCCCAGGACTCCCCACCAAGCCTTCCCTCCCAGACGGCCTCCAGTCTGTTACACAGACCTTCCAAAAATTGCCTTGGGGGAGGGTGGTCCACAGAGCCGCCCACCAGAATCACCAGCCACAGAGTCTGTCCCTCGGTCTCCCACTCAGGGGACGGGAGTGGGAAGCCCCAAGGCTGAGCAGCCCTTTCCCTGCACCTGGCCCGTCCCACCGCTGGTCTCTGGGTCCCTCCTGTCCCCCCACTGCCCACTGGGACACCCTCCGGGGCCCCGGCTGGCCGGCCGCCCTGTGCCGGGCTCCCTCCTCTGTGCCGGGCCCTCGCCCGCCCGCAGCCTGGCCCAGGCCCTCCAGCCAGGCCCCCCCAGCCGTCTCTCCCCAGTGGCTCCAGTGGTTTGGACCAGCTCGGCGGCCTCCTGCCACATGACCTCACTCCCCACAGGCGCACTCTGCACGCGGGCCGCGCGAGTGAGCTCACACACACACACAGGCGCACACGGACACGTGGAGCAGACCTGCACCCAGCTGGGCTGGGTGCTGTCTACCCGAGGAGGCCCCAGCAGAGGGGCAGCACTCAAAGCCACATGGGTGTCCTCAGAGGGCGAGCTCAGCCCAGACTGTCCACGGCCTCAGCTGCCCGGCCTCTGCACAGGGCAGGGGCCCCTCTGCGTCCTCCTGCCTCCATCTCTCCTGGGGCAGGGGGGCTGATGGGGTAGGATGCTGCCCCTCTCCAGGTGGACCCACCATCTCCTCTGTCCCCCACCCACCTTCTGCAAAGGTGGCCAAGCTGGCCGGGAGCTGGACCCCCATCACCCCGGGAGGCCGTGGGCGTGTGCCTCAGTTTCCCCTTCGAACAGGAGGCTTGCCCGTGGTCAGCCTGGTGCAGGACGGGCACCGGGATCCTGTGAACAGCCCCCTGCCCTTCTCTGACCCCTGCGGCCCCGAGTCTGGGCATGGGGACCTCTGCAGTCAGCCCCCCACTGACGGTCTGTCTCCAGGAGAGCTTCCCAGCAGACTTGGGGGTCGGCAGGAGGGGGAGCCGGCTGCTGCCTTCTAATTTAGATTCCTGGGTTTATGGCAGGAAGCTGAGCTAGGCTGACGCTGTAATTAAGGCGATTCCTGAGGCCGCGGGAGGAGGCCAGGAGAGGAGCCAGCGGCCCCCACCTCAGAGCGCCCTGCTGTGGAACTCCATTCTGCATCCCAAGAAACCAGAGATGGGCATCTGCTTCCGCAGGGTCACACAGCACCCAGGGGGCTCCCTCTGCCAGCTGTGGTCCAGCCCAGGGAGGCAGGGAGTCCTGACGCGTGACTTCTTTGTTCCCTCCGCCCTGGACCCCAGGCCCATCTTCAGAGTCCCCCTCCCCCTGCATTCCTGAGGTGTCTGGGCAGAGTCTGGCCAGGGCTGTGGCAGGAGGGGCAGCTCCCACCCAGGGGTCAAGACCAGGGCAGCAGCCTGGGCGTGGGGATGCGCTGGGTCCGCGTGGCCAGAAGACCTGAGGCTCAGCATCTCCGACCCTCCCTCCCATCCATGGGCCCAGGGCTGAGAGTAAAGTCTCGCTCTGCTCCCGCCAGTGCCCTGGGCCTCAGCGTTAGCATCTGTGTAAAGGGCACACCGTCTGTGCAAAGGCCAGCTCTGCTCCTGCCCCAGCTGGGCTCAGGGGCTGTGGGAGGCCCCGCCAGAGCTCTGGGTGACGGTGAAGTCACCAGCCCCACGTTTCATCCCCCCGCAGGCTCTGTGGCCTCCCTCTCTGGGCCTCTCAACTTTCCTTGGTACGGAGAGGGCTTCGGGGGAGCGAGGGTCTCGGACTGGAATTTCACAAGCTGATCCCCATCCGACGTCAGTGAGCAGGCCTGGGTGGGTTGTGACATTTCGTTTTGCCAAGTTGGGACGGTGTTTGGGACATTGTCACGCACCAAGGCACAGGAGTAGCAGAGGTGAGATGGTGGCTGCACTCCAGCGCTCAGTGGCCTGTCCTTCCCACTGGCTGGGGACACCTTTGTCCTGTGGGGCTCTGGGCTCCAACCCTGAGGTTGTCAGTTTGGGGACATGTGTGTCTGCATGTTCAGGTGGGGAGGGTGCGCTGCTGGGGCTGAGGAACCGCAGCCTGACTTCCTCCAAGAAAATCCTGGGGTCCAGGTCCGGTGGCAGGGCCAGCAGGGGGACGGGCACTCCTGTGACTGGGGAGAAAGGGGACTTTGTGCCCCAAACCGAGCCACCCCCAGCCTCCCTGCGTGCCCGGGCGCTCGGCCAGGGATGCAGAAACCCACGCAGCAGAGTCAGCCAGGCCTCTGCCGAAGCTGCTGCCCGTCCCTGGCCGGCCATGCCCTCCTCCAGCTGAGGCCAGACATGCGCAGCGAAGGTGCAGATGCCCGCTGGGCGGGGCTCGGCCGGGGCCTTGCCTGAGGAGAGAGGGCAGTTGGGGTGACGGTGCCCGGGCTGTGGAAATACCCCAACAAGCTGGGGGCCAAGAAGGGCGGGCAGATGACAGTCCGGATGTCCCTGTCCACGCCGCCTGGCCAGCCTCATGACCGCCCTGGAGGGTCTGCTGACTGGCCTCGACCACAGAGGATAAACAAAGGCTGAGTAAGGGAGGCTCAGAGGAGGGACACTGTCAGCCCTGACCCCACAGCTCCAGCCTCCGCAAGTCCTGCCCCTTCCTCCCAGCTTCCAGGAGACTCGGGGACGCTTTGGAGAAGAGCAGCTGTCCCCAGACTTGGGGACCCTTCTCTGGGTGCACATCCACCAGGGTGTTGCCCACCACCTTCCCCGCTAGTGAAGATCAACGGACCCCAACAGAACAGGGCGGCTCTCAGGAGGTGTTTAATAAGTGCTCATTGATATGCTGGGTGACCAGCCGGATGGGCCTGTGTGCCCTCAGCTGTCCCCCAGGCCTGTCCTTCAGGCACTTTGGCCTTCTCTGTCTGGCTTCCACTGACGTTGTGTCTCTTCCCCGGTGACCCTGGGAGTCCCCGGGGTTGACTCCTCATCCTAGGGGGGACATGGGGACCCGGGTGCACGCTCTGCTGACAGCCTCCTCCTCAGGCCTCCGGTGGCCTGTGTGGAAGGCCAGCCACTGGGCTGGAGTTGTCCGTTGTCGCCTCATGGGGGAGGAGGGTTGGGCTGGAGATGGCCCCGGGTGGTGGCAGCAGGGCCTCACTGTGACCCGGGGCCCCGCTGGGGGGACTGCCAGCTCTGGAATGCACAGCCTCTGCCATCCCCTCCCTCAGACACGGGAAGACACAAAGCCCCGTCCTTTGTGGCAGCAGGGCTAATAGGATTGGGCGGGGGCGGGGCGGCCTCTGGTAGGGAGCACCCCCCTGCTCGGCCACAATGGGCCCCGTGACATCATGCCGCCCCCCGCCGTGATGTCAGGGGCTGCCACAATGGACCTTCCCAGACGCCCAGCCCGGGGGCGGGACAGATGGCTGGGATGGGGCCGTGGGGGCGGGGCGGGGACACCTGCAAGCTCGGTGGCTCAGGCTGGGGGTGGCTCTGAGGGACGGGACAGACGGCGGCAGGGCCAGGCGGGCAGTGGCTGCAGCCCACTGCGCAGAGGGGGGCAGAGAAATCCCCATGTCCTTCAAGTCCCCACCCACTGCTCTCCGCGGCTGGGACGGGGAGTGGGGGAGCCACTGACTTGTCCCCAGCATTTGGCAGCAGAGGTCTCTGGAGAGTCTGGGAGGCCCGCAGGGTGGCCTTGGTTTCCCCAGGCTGGGCGGGCCGGGGATCTGGGTGGCATGGAGAGGACAGCAGCTGTGGCTGAGGCTCCCTGAGCTCAGACGGCCCGGGCCGGCCCTGGGGAAGGGCCCCTCCGCCCAGCAGGAGACCTGGTCCCCAGGCTGCCTGTCCCTGCCAGTCCAGTGTGGAGGCTGCGTCCGTCCACCGCTGCCCGCTGGGAATGTGATGCGGCTGCCGAAGCTGCTGGGCGCCGCGGCAGAGGGGCGGTGGGTCCCGCAGGGTGGGGTGCGCGGCAGCTCCCAGCAGCCCGGCCGGCCCGCGGGGAGCCTGGAGGCCGGGTTTGGAGTGAAGAGCCAGACCCGGGCGGGAGCGGGGCCTGCGCCCAGGGATGGGGCGCCGCGGTGGGGAGCGGCCGGCGGACCTCCTCCAGCCCTGCGCGTCGCAGACCGGCCGCTGAAGCCAAGACGTCGGCACAGGCCCCACAGCCAGCGGACCCTGCAGCAGGGCTGGGCGTGGGGGCGCAGCCCGTAACCCCGCTGGGGGGAGGCTGAGGTGGGAGGATGGCCAGTTCAAAGCCAGCCTCCGCAACTTAGCGGGAGCCCGTCTTAAAATTTAAAAAATTATAAAATAAGAAGGTCTGGCAGGGCAGTGCCCTTGGGTTCAATCCCCAGTACTGCGCACGAGCGCGCACACACAAAAACCCCAAACTGCCTTTTTCAGCCTCAGGCTCTTCCCACTGGATTGTGAAACTCCCAGGGCTTCCAAATGCCCCTCCAGGGCAGGTGGTGAGATGGTCTTTGTCTCATATCCTACTCTGTCACCTCCTAGCTCTGGCATCTTGGTCTCATGACTATGACCTCGCTGAGCCTCAGTGTTCCCATTCATTAAATGGCATTCAGTGCGAATAAATTCATGCCTTGCAGGGTTGCAAACCTTCAACAAAACAACATGAAGCCAGGCGCAGTGGCACACACCTGAAATCCCAGAGGTTTGGGAGGCTGAGTCTGGAGGACCACAAGGTGGAGGTCAGCCTCAGCAACTTAGTGAGAGCCTATCTCTAAATAAAATATTAAAAAGGGCTGGGGATGTGGTTCATGGTTGAGCACCCCTGGGTTCAAACTCTGGTACCAAACAAAAAAGACAACATAAGTCTCAGGCTTGGCCCTGTGACTGGCACATAGTAGGTGTTCAGAAATGTTTTCTGTGGTTCTAGCCAGCTAGCAGGAGCTGAGCCATCTGCAGCACAAGGAGCCCCTCCCCAGACCTGGTCAGACAATGAACAATCTTCCCTGGGCACCCCCAGGACCTCAGGTCAAGCCCAGTCCTCCTCCGTTTTCATTTGTCCATTTATTGAGCAAATATTTATTGGGAGGCCAACCAAATTGGGGAGCCAGTGATCCGGGATAATGTGCAGCACGGCGTGGCGGAGGGCCCGAGCTGCAGATCCAAGTGCTTTCCAGGTGCAGGCCCCTTTGCTTACCTCTGTTCCGCGGCACCTATTTACGGCTCACCTGCCCATCCTAGATCCTGGGCCGCAGCCAGGACTGGGCTGTGAGCAGGGAGGAAGGGCAAGAGCTGGCCGGTTCCTCTAGGATTTGCTAATTAATTGGGGAGTCGAAGGCCAGTTCCTGGCGAAACTGTTTAAACTTGCTACCCGGACTGGGAGGCTCGGGAGAGAGGGCGCCTCCCCTCCCAGGGCCCTCTAATTGCTGCCTCGGCCTCTCTCAGGGCTGTGCTGGGTGTATGAAAAGACGGCTCAGGCCCTGCAGCTCAGAGCCTGGGAGGGCAGCAGGCCCACTTCCCAGCTGGGAAGACCGAGGTCGCTGGTAGCAGGGCTGGTGGCCTAGAGCCAGCGTGGAGGCAGAGGGCCTGTCATGGTCAAAGGAGGCCCAGGTGTGGAGCGGGGGTTCGGGCCCAGCCACAGGCCTGGGGTCAGGCAGGCCAGTCTCTGGGCACTTCCCCTGCCTCGCACCCGTCACAGGCTCCCACTAGATCTGGCCCGGGCCGGAACCTCCTCCGGGAAGCCTGCCTGGACCCTCCAGACTGGGTGGGGTGCTCCCCGCTGGTTTCTGTCACACCAGCTCCTCTGCTGCCTCTGTGGCCCCCACCAAGCTCACATGGACAGAGAGGGTCTTCTGCAGCTCGGTGGCCCCAGTGGCTGGCCTGGCACAGAGCCAGAGATGACCACTGAGGGAAGGGACAGAGGAACAAGCACTCCAGGGGCCTGGGGTCTGTGGCGGTGCGGCCTCCATGTCCCCAGAACCTGCGCTTCCCAGGCCTGGGCTAGTGAGGTGCCCACCACAGGAGGGAGGCTGGGCACAGCCGCGTAGTCAGGCCTGTGGCGCAGGCGAGGGACTGCGATGGACCTGGGCAACCTGGGCTCCACCAGGCTCCCTCCTTGTGCCTGTGAGCAGATGGCTCTGGCAGCCTCAGCCGCGTCTCCAGCCTCAGTGTTCAAATCCGTAAGATAGGACAGTAGCACAGTAGCCCTGGAGGGTCCTGGGATGGCGAGGCAAAGCCCTTGGGTGCCCTGGCGGGCGGCAGACCCAGGGTGGGGGCGCTGCTGCGGACCTCATAGCAGGCGTCTTCCGCCCCTTCCGCCCCGGGTGGCTTTGTTTGCTTTTTCACTCATGAAGTTGACTTTGATCACTTGGTCGGAGCTGCTGGCCAGGTTTCTCCGTCTCTGATCACTTTGGTCGGAGCTGCTGGCCAGGTTTCTCCGCTGCTGTGAGGTTACTTTCTTACTTTCTCATTCTTTTCTTTTTAAATTTTTAACCCTTGCCCTGCTTCCGCACTTCCTGTCTTTCTGCAGGACTGGAGGCTCGGCCACTGAGCCTCATCCTCAGCTCGTTTGATTTTTATTTTGAGACAGGGTCTCACTCAGTCGCCCAGGCCGGCCTGGGACTCGCTCCAGCCTCAGCCTCCCAAACCCCTGGGCGTGCTGGCGTGTGCCACCGTGCGCCACCGTGCCAGGCCGTGCTTCCCGGCTGAGCCACTGGGCAGGGTGCGGGAAGGGAGCCCCACCCGCCAGAGGGAGGAGGCTCTGCAGGGGCGGCAGGGCCTTCTTCTGGGCAAAGTCCGTCCTCTCGCTCGCACTCGGTCCTCGGTCTAGGTGGCCGTGCGTCTCCTTCCGTGCCGTCTCACGTGGCTTCATTGCTCATTTATTCCAGGCTTGGTGCTGGGTGCTCCTCGGGTCAGCTGTCTGGCGACCTGGCCCACCTGGGTGCATAGCCCTGCCTCCCTCCCTGGCACTGGGAGAGGCTCCCAGCTCCGACCCGGGCTCAACCATTTCTCCCAGGAGCCCCGGTTCCTTCGGTGGGAGATGGACGTTGAGGAGCCCAGGCCAGCGCTGGGTGCGCTTGTTATGTAGGGGAGCGGCCACATTCCGGCCCGCTAGGGGACAGAGCTGGGCTTGCTTCCATTTAAAAATTGCAAGTTTCCTCTTGGGTCAGTTGTGGGGTCTCTGGGGCCTTGGAGCAGGGGTCCAGGCCCCCCTACCCTGCGCAGCCCCAGCCCTACCTGACACAGGCCCGTCTCGCTGCTGCTGCTGCTCAGTGGGCTGGACCAGCGGGGAGCCAGGGCAGAGCAGCCGTGACACCCCAGGGCAACATGACACCCCAGGCAAGCGGAGCACTCCTGACTGCCGGCGTCTCTTCTGTCTCCCCACAACTGCAGGCCGAGTCGGGACGCTGCCTCTACCAGGGTCGATCATCACGCCTCGTGCTGCTTAAAATCTTCACTGGCTCCCTGTTGCCCTGAGTGGAAAAGCCCCACTCCTGGACCTGCCAGGCCTTGGTGACCTCTGCGGCACCGCGTGTCACCACCTGGGAACGCAGGCCGCCGCCGGCTCCCTTGCACAACACCCAGCGCCTGCCCTCCAGCCCCGCCCCTCCCACCACCTCACGGGCTGACCCCTCCCATTCCCTCAGGCCTGGCCCTGGGTCGCCTCCTGCAGGAAGCCCTCCTGCAGGTTATCTCTGCCCACCTGGCCATTCCCTGGTGGCCTGTCTCAACCCCTGCCGAGCTCTGCCACCAAGGGCCTCTGACACTCAGGGCAGTGGCCTGGAGCAGCGGGGAGGAGGCAGGCCCCGGGACTCGTTCATTGAGGAATTTGCTGTGTGGCTTAGGGTGAGGGGTGGGATTGAGTCGCCCTGTTCGCGTGGCTGGGGGCTGGCCCCCTCTCCCAAGGTGGCCCTACTGGGTGGGAGAAGGCAAAGGGGAGGTCAGTTTGGAAAGTCACAAGGTCTTGGCGGGGGCTCCTCCCCAGGGGATGCTGGGAGTGCATTGAAGCTGGCTAAGTGCTTGGCTGCGTCTTTCGCAGGGGACGAGGCCCCGGTTGACATCCCTCCGTCTCCTCACCTATGAGAAGTGCATCTCACTGGGATTTCCAGCTCTGCCTGCAATTCTGGCCTCTGAGCCCAGCTTGCCGTGTGGCCGTGGGCAAGCCTGGTCACTGGGCTCAGGCTCAGTTTGCCTCTTCTGTAAAACCCGTAACAGACCGCTAAGCTCAACAAGCCAAAACCTGTGAAAAGCTTTGGTAAACCCCGGAGCTCCAGCCGGATACCTGGAGACTATTTCAACAACCCTGCGGAGTCGTGTGGGAGGGAGGCCCCCAGCTGCACCCACCGCGCCTGCCTCTCAGCCCAGCCCAGGCCTGGAGATCAAAGGTGATCGGGGCCTGCTGGCGTGGAGGCCGGGCCTGGCGGGGCCTGCGCCCTGGCCCCCTGCCCACCTCCCACCCACCCCTGTTCCCAGAGCGACAGGACATGCCCGCCTTACGCAAGAAGCTCTGTTTAAACGCTCAGGGTTGGTGGGGAGCCCGCACCCCCAATGCCCGCACCGGAGGCCTCTGCATCCCCAGCACGCGCCCAAGACCGAAAGCCAAGATCAGTTTGAAACATCTGCAACTTTATTCCAGAGCAGAAATAAGTCATTTTCTAACAATAAATATAAAAAAAATAATAAATTAAGGTTCCAAAAAATATCCAACAAAACAAAATCATTAACACTGACATTGTGGGAATGTCTAGAGGGCGGGAGATGGGGTGGACGGGCCGAGCCCCCCAGCCTGGGCGTGTCCCACCCAGGCACGCTCTGCCCAGCCCTGGCAGGGCCCTGCCACACACGCATTCTCTCCATGAAGTACAAAATATATATTTAAAAAACCTCAACACAACCAAGCGTCCTGAAAGGGCCCCGGGAAAGCAAGAGATCGGCCTGTCCCACCCGGCTGAGGACAGGGCCGGGGGTCTGCAGAAGGCACTGAGGACGGAGCACCACTGCGGGGCTCACCCAGCCAAGTTCAAGGTCTGCCCCTTACAGCAAGGGTGGGGCTTGCGGTGGCCACCTGCGTAGGTGGCCAGGGCTGACCCCCATCTCCCAAGGTGGCTTCTCCCAGGTGGGAGAAGGCAAAGGGCAGTCAGTTTGGAATGTCCCTCGTGGATGGCCAAAGGTCTTGGTGGGGCTCGCCCCAGGGGATGCTGGGAACTGGATGGTGCCTGCTAAGTGCTGGGCCACGTCCCTTGCCAGGGACAAGGCCCCGGCCAGCACCCCCGAGCGCCTCGTCAGTCCAGGGCAGGATGTCATCCACGAGCCCCGCAGAGGCCTCAGGGTGCCACCAACAAGAAGGACTAGAAATAAATAAGGTCCCTGGCGGCCGACCGCAGCGCTGGCAGGAAGGCCACTGGGTTCCTTCAAGTACTCTTGGCCGAGCGGGCTAGGCCAGGCTCAGATGGGGATGCCCACCGTGTTCACCTGGTCCTTGAGGCCCAGCAGGCTGTAGGCAATACGCTTCTGGTGGCCGGGCAGCCGCACACCGATCCTCTTGATGTCACTGGGGCAGGGAGGCAGAGAGGAAGAGCTAGGGGTCAGAGCCACGGAGGGAGGCTGACGGGGGAAGGGAGGGTAGCGGGGGCAGGAGGAGACCCAGGGCGCCTGTGGGGCGAGAGAGTTCCTGTCAGGGAGCCCGAGAGGAGATCACCATCCACAAAGTTAGGACAACCACTGAAGCACCCACTCTGTGCCCGTTTTAATCTAATCAAACCTTCACGATTATCTAAGAGGTAGGTGCTCTTTTTACCCTCTTATTGGCAATTCAGGAATTGAAGCTCAGAGAGGTGGAGTGACTTGCCCAAGGTCACACGGCTCATTGGTGAAAGAGCTGGGGATGAACCAGTGGTGAACAAATGCCTCCCCTCCCTGGGGAGCTGGGGAGCTGAGGCCCCTTCTCCAGGTAGCATGAGGCCACTGCCAGGTGACTGGTTTCCAGGGACTCTCTAAGGCTGGTGCACAAAGCCCTCCACTCAAGGTCTCTTCCTATCTATCCGTTGCCTCATTTCGTCCTCTCTCTCCAAGTTCCTCTGCTGGCAACTGAGGAAGGGCTCAGGAAATCACCTGCTGAAGGACCATCCAGCCCTAAAGCTCTGACGCAGAGCAGGACTTGCAGGTCACCAGATCCAGGGACGAGGTCGCCCAAGGCTGCCGTCTTCCCTAGTGGGCACCCCATTCCCTCCCCTACCAAATGGGATGGCAGCGTCCTACGGCAGGCAGGCGACCCGAGACTGGCAGAGGGCGCGGCTTCAGGGCTAGGTGGAAAGCCGTTCCCAGGAGTGCCAGCCTCTCCCACCGAGAGAGGTGCGGGCTCCCTGCCTCTCCCCCGCCACGCCCCCCATCCCCTCGTAAAACCACTTATGCTCCCGGCAGCCCGCAAGCAGGCCGTTGATTGCTAACTTTGGGAGTTTTCTCCTCTACTGTCCTCACCCATCAGCCCAAACCCATGAAAACACCCAGGTTTTTACAGCCGTCTCTTGGCTGTAAACGGAGCTAATTATATGGTATGAGCTCCTATTTGCAATTCCGGAGACATGACTTTCCCACAGGCTCCAGGAACCCTCCGAGAAGTGCTGAGCAGGGAAGGGCAGACCCAGGTGAAGGAGGTGGCTGCTCATGCTGCAGCAAGAAAGTCAGGAGTTAGACTTTAGGGAGAACTTCCAAACCTACCACTTGAGTGACACTTTAAACCTACATAGCTGGGAGCATTTTCCCACCCCTAGAGGTGTCACAATGTGGATGCTGGAAAAGCACTTATGGAGAGCAACCAGGGTGGTGGCACACCCAGAAAAGGCAGAATCCTGGGCGACCCCAGACTCGCTGAGCTGAAGTGCTTAAGTCTGCATGTGATTGGGTCCCAGAAGACAGTGACACTCAGTCTAAGAGCCACCGGGTCTGTGAGTTCCAAGAGGACAAGAGTGGAGGCTGGTTCCCTCACACGGCCACCCAGGGGTCCTGGCACAGGCCGGGTCCTCGGGGAGGGTCTGCTGAATGCAGAATGAGCAGAGGAATGCTTTGTGAGGACTGAGCCCCTGCCCGGGCCACTGGGGCCCCTCTCCCTGGCCACAGCCGCTCTGGGCTCCTCCGAAGCCCCGGGCGGGTCCGGCCTGGTCTTCGTGCCTCGGTTTCTTTCTGTGTAGAAGCGGCCCAGCCCCCCACTTTCGCTCAGTCCCGAACCTTCCCTTTCTTTCCTAACCAGGAGCAGAGCGAGGCACTGGGACCCCAGTGCCTGTGACCTACCGCAAATCCCCCAGCCTGCCCCCCAAGCCGGAGCTTCCCCTCAACACGCCACCTCTGCACTGTCCAGTCTTCCTCCCGAGCACTCACAATGCCAGTCCTGGCCCCAGGAAACTCCAAGGCCACATGCCCAGTGCACACCTACCGTGTGCGGCTCTGGACGCTAGGAGGGGGCACAAGAAATGGCCTCTGGTGCCCGCAGGTCAGTCCAGTCCTGTGCCCTGTGGTACTGCTTCTGTACAGAGCCTGTGTTGGTGGCACAGGGGACCTTGAGCCGTGTGCCTGTGCCCCAGCTCACACGCTAGTCACCACTCGCCGTGGCCTTGACACTGGGTGTTTTTGTGGGGTACAACACCCACCTGTCTCATCACCCCTCAAAATAACCATTTAGAACCACTAGTCTAGAAACCCGGCCAGCGGAGCGAGTGGCAGGCCCTCGGAGGGGAGGAGGGAGCAGAGCCGGGGTGCTGGGGCGGGAAGCAGAACCCTGAGCCCCCCGGGCAAGGGCCCACCTGCCGCCAGCTCCCGAGAGCGCTCTGGCCTGTGTAGACAACACACTACAGACTCTGAAGTGTGTCGAGATCCCCACTTACTCGGGAAGAGTCAGAACAAAGGGAGTCTCTGAGCAACTGAGTCAGAGGGCCCAGCTCTGAGGCCACCGCAGGCTGGCGGGAGGAGGGGAGCTCGGTGGCTTCCTGGCTTGAGCCAGCTCCTCCTGCACAGCCGCACGCGTGCAGCACAGCCTCCGTCCATCCAGAGCCCTGTCCCCGCTCGTGGGAAAGGAATTGGCGAGGAGCACCCCAGGCTATTTCGGGACATTTCCAAGAACATGTGTTTCCTGTAACCCCTTCTCGGCCTCAGCTCTGGTCACCAGGAGGGAAGCTGCACTGTCCTGCTGGGGGACCCCTGGAGGGAATGAGGGGCCTGACCCAGGTTCCCAGGGAGAGCTCGGGAACCCAGGCATTTGACCCTGGTCAGAAAGCCAGGGGGACATGGACAAGAAGGCTCCAGTGAAGCCCCTACTGTGTGCTGGGCATGTCCACCACCTCAGACCCGTGCAGGCCCCCCCACAGGAAATGGCCACTGAGGTCAAAGTGAGCCTAATGTGCTCAAAGTCATCTGTTAGGAAGAGGTGGGACTGGAACCCAGGTGTGATGGCAGGACCCTGCTGTTGGCTGGGGGCAAGAGAGACCCTGGAACCTGTGTCCCCTCTCGGTGTCCCTGCACCTCCCTCCGGTTAGCTCTGTCCTTGCCTGATTCCCATTGTAGGCTGTCCCCCAGGGGCTGGCCACGCCAGCAGGTTGGAAGCCCCACTGAGCAGTTTCCAGAAGCCCCAGAGAATATTCAAGCATGAGTCCAAATCCCAGAGCTTGTGTGACCCAGAACTGTGGGAGGCCAGTTGTCCCCCCCATGTGGTTCCCAAAGCCTCCCAGGCCCAGGGCCTGCTCTGGACAAGACCTTGGACCCTGCACAAACAGGGCTGTCGGGACTCACCACTATTTTTAGAGGCACAAAAGGCTGAGAGGATAATGTCCTCTCCCTGCAGGGACCGGAAGAGGTGGCCCTGCCAAGGCTGTGCTGGGAAGTCACAGTGCTGGGCTGCAGAGGGCAGGGGCAGCCAGAGGGGCCGCCAGAGGGCGGGCAGACCCAGGACCGCAAGCTCTGCAGGCTGAGCCGCAGCATGGGGGGCTCCCTCTCCAGGGCTCCTCTCTGCACCTGTCTCCCCTGCTGGTGGGACGTGAGTAGGCCCTACTGCCCTGTCCTAGTGCGGACGGTGTCCCAGGCTCCTGTTCGGTCCCCCTGCCAAGCTCTCTCCCCCAGAGAAAGAGAAGCAGCGAGGGAGGCGTGCCGGAGGGTAAGGAGTGGACGGGGCATCGCAGCCGCCTCCAGGGAGCGGGGCGGGTCGGGTGGGCGCTACTCACTCGCTGGTCATCTGCACCACTTTCTCGATGGCCGTGTAGCCAGCCGCCATGAAGTGCTCCGTGTACTGCTGCATCTTAATGGACTCCAGCCACTCGGACACCGTGCGGAAGGGCACCCCCTCGGAGCCGCTGGTGCTAGGCAGCCGGATGGACACCCTGGAACAAGAACCGCCCGCCTGCGGGTGAGAAGCCGCAGCGCCCAGCCTGTCTGGGCCCCAGCCCCACCGCTCCCTCGTCTGGGCAGTTCACGCAGCTGCCCGAGCCTCGGTTTCCTCATCTGGACAGGCAGCGGCACAGCGGAAGCGGTCAGCCTCCACCTCTACTGCTGTTCCCCTGATCCCACCAGCAAGACCACCGTCAGGACCCCAAATCACTAAGTGCTAGGAGCAGAGACTCAGGGCCTGGGGTCACAACCCCAGCCCCGGCCACTGACCAGCCACAAAAGAGACGTAGCCCCGTGTCTGTTTCCTCATCTACCAGGGATGATTTCGGGACCTCTCTGGGAGGAGGTTCCGACGACTTAAAACACGTCAAGCGCAGAGCGGCGACGGCACAGGTCCCAGGAAGCTGGTGTCTCCCGCCAGTCAGACACCCCGCCGCCTCCACGGGAAGCCCACGCGACTTCTGAGCCCCCTCGCCGCCCTGACTCCCCCAGCTGTCCACTACACCCAAGTGGCTCAGGAGTCCCCAAGAGTGAAGCTGGGGGTCACCACGGGCCAAGGACGTGGGACTCACCGGGGGTCGAAGTCAGCCAGGGTCTTGAGGGAGTCGGGGGCTCGGATAAGCTTGTCGAGGATGCTGACGATGTCAGCGAACTTGGGGCGGCGGGCGCGCTCCTGCTGCCAGCATTGCATCATGAGCTGGTAGATGGCGGACGGGCAGTCCATGGGCGTGGGGAGCCGGAAGCCGTCGTTGATGGCTTTCATCACCTGGGTGGGAAGGGAGGGTCAGGGTGGGCCCACAGGAGCCACAGGGATCAGGGCACAGACCCCGGGACCCCGGCACAGAGGTGGGAGGGGGAGGGAGGGAGCCCCAGAGGCAGACGGGACAGACCTCCTTTGTTAGGTCCAATGCCACCCTCAGAGCCACGCACGGGCCAGGGGCCGGGGCTGGCTCCAGAGCGCCAGGGAGGAGGTACTGCAGCCCACCGTGCGCCCGGCGGCCCGGCCCCCCTCTGGACGTCCCTTGGCGAGGGTACTGCTCCTCACCACGCCCGGGTCAGAAAGCAGGCTCGTGGACACACATGCAGACGCACGTGTGTGTGCACACACCCCACCTCCTGCTCCTCATCTCTGTACCCTCTGCGCCGTAAGCAGGGACCAGGGCTGGCTTTGGCCGGAGCCCCGGCACAGCCCCCCTCTCCACTGCCTGGGCCCCAGTTCTTGGGGCTGGCGCTCGGTCAGCCCGGGGAGGCCGCCCACCTCGTGGTTGGACAGCTCCCAGTAGGGCCGCTCGCCATAGGCCATCACTTCCCACATGACGATGCCGTAGCTCCACACGTCGCTGGCCGAGGTGAACTTGCGGTAGGAGATGGCCTCAGGGGCCGTCCATCGGATGGGGATCTTGCCGCCCTGCAGCGGAGCCGGGCCCAGTCACTGCTGTCCCCTCTGGCCAGGCCTCTGGGGCAGAGTGAAGGCAGAGCAGTCCCCCTGCCCCACAGGGACAGCCCCGCTCCCCACTCACGCTGGTGGTGTAGGTGGCCTCGGGGTCGTCCTCCAGCACGCGGGACAGGCCAAAGTCGGACACCTTGCAGACCAGGTTGCTGTTGACCAGGATGTTGCGGGCGGCCAGGTCGCGGTGCACGTAGTTCATGTTGGCCAGGTACTTCATGCCCGACGCAATGCCCCGCAGCATGCCCACCAGCTGCAGCACGCTGAACTCGCCGTCCTTCTCCTGCCCGGGCACAGCCCTCAGCTGCCATGGGGCCCCGAGCCCACCAGGGCACCAGGCCCAGCTCCCTTGCCCACCACTGCCCACGTCCTTGCCCGCCAGCGCCCGCGTCCTTACCCGAAGGAACTTGTCGAGAGCCCCGTTCTCCATGTACTCTGTGATGATCATCATGGGTTTGTCTGCGGGGCGTTGGCACAGGCGTGAGGCAGGCAGGCCAGGCGTGGGGCGAGGTGGGCGCAGCTGTGGGCAGCCCCTCTGCCCCCACCCTGTGTCAGGCCCCTAGGGTCCCCCAAGCCTCACATTTGGAGACGACACCCTCCAGACGGATGATGTTGTGGTGGCTGAACTGGCCCATGATGCTGGCCTCGCTCAGGAAGTCCACACGCTGCTTCTCGGTGTAGCCTGCCTTCAGGGTCTTGATGGCCACGGGCACCTCCTTCTTCCCTGAGGACGCCTTCAGGGTCCCCTTGTACACCTCCCCAAACTCTCCTGTGGGCGGGGGGCAGGGGAGCCCAGTCAGCCTGGGTGCCGGGCAGCTCCACCCGAGTCACCCGGCGACAGGTGCTCCGGCTCACCTGCTCCAATCACCTTCTGCCGGGTGACACAGGACGGGTGGATCTCGGTGGTGAACTTGAGCACAGCCTGGTTGGGGTCTTCGTAGGTGTGAGGGTCCACGTATGTCTTCAGGGGCTTCAGCTGCTCTGGAAGGGGAAGAAGGGGCAGGGTCACAGGCAGCTCAGGGAGGGGCCCCTGGGAGGCGAGGCCCCTCAAGGAGAAGGAAGAAGCCCCGTGATCAGGCGCCTGGGAGACGTGGGCCCGGCTGTGGGGCCGGGGCCTTCTGGCAGAGCCCTGCAAGCTGCCCGGGGCGCCCTGCTGGCCTCGCCTCTGCCCCTGAGGGTGTGCTGGGAGGCGGGGCCGCAGCTCACCTGACTTGGAGAAGTAGACGTCCTCCGAGGGCTGGCGGCCACGCAGGCTCTTCCTCCTGAAAGAACCCACGGGGACCCCGACCTGGGTCAGCGGGGCCTGCCCGGGCCAGGGCACCGCCTGCGGGGCACTGACCACGCTCAGTGCCCTGCTCAGTCTGCTCTGGGGCAGGGGGTGCGGGAGCCAGAACAAATGCCAGCCAGGACTCAGGCTTTGGCATCTGCCCCGTCACGGCCCGTAAGTGGCCACAGCGAGGGCTGCCCTCACTAGGGGGCCAGGCCTCCTGCAGAGGTAATGCCCACGGGGTCCTGAGCCCCCCGTGGTGCCAGGCACTGCTCAGCCAGTCTGGCTCAGCACACCCCCACATCACCAGGGGGCCAGGGACCAGGCTGGACTGGAATCCTACCTGCGGTGGATGAAGAAGCCGATTCCTGCCAGCACCAGCAGCAAGGTGACGCCGACGGCCACGCCGCCAATCACTGCCATGTTGCCAGAACCTTCTGTGGCTGCTGGAAAGATCAGCTGATGACAGGAAGCCCCCCACCCAAATCACACAGCCCCACCCTCGCTGTACCTAGGACACCCGGGGTCTCCTTCGTGCTGGGGTTTGCTCCTGAGGCCCGTCCCGGACCTCCCTGTGGGCCTCATGGCAGGGATGGTCTGGAGTGGGCACTCAGCTCTGGCTCCGTCCGTAGTGCACAATCTGAACTCAGGTCTGCCAACACCAGAGCCCCTAGTGCTGCTCTTTCTCAGGACACTCCTGAATGTGCCTCCCTGGTCTACGTCCCACTGCAACCCTGCCCTCTCCCCACGAGGGGACAGTCCACGCAGGGCCGTCCCAGGCCCCGCTGACCAGGAGATTCGAGTTTCTCAACTTGGATCCGCCCCCCAGCCACGTCCTGATGGCTCAGTTTCAGAGCCTTGGGAGGACATGTGCCCGGGACCCTCAACTCACACAGCGTCTGGAACTCGTGCACCTTGCTGCCAGCACCCTGGCCCTCCTGCGTCAACGCCTGCACCTGGACCAGGTAGGTGGTGTCCGGAGCCAGGTCGTCCAGGGTCACAGAGAAGCCCTCGGTGCGGCGCACGTTGTAGCTGTTGGAGTCCCCCTGTGGGCGGGCGGGCAGGCGGTGAGGCCAGGGCAGGGCCTCAGCTCAGCGCCCCCAAGACACCCCTCCAGCGAGCTGGTCCTGGTCAGCACCTGGAGGCTCTTCTTACAGAGGAAGACACTGAGGCTCAGGGAAGCGAACTGACTCGCTCAAGGTCACAGTGAGGCCAGAGCCAGGACTCCCCCCAGGGCTGTCCGTCCCGAGACCCTGCCTTCCCCGCCCCGATGCTGCTTCCAGGATCCAGAGCACGCCACGGTCACTGCCGAGCTGCCCTGGGAGCCCCTCCACGGCGAGGCTGTAAACATCTATGTGGCCAGCCCACCGCCAGTCCTGGGCCCGGCCGGGGCCAGCACAGACCCCTCGGCGTGCTACCTTCTTGCGGTAGGTGACCTCGTACTTCCACACACGGCTCTGCTGTGGTGGTGGGATGCTCCAGGTGACGCTCAGTGACGTGGTGCTGCGGCCTTCCAGCCTGACCTTGGGAGGCTCTGGGCAGGACAGAGGGTGGGGAGGGGCATGAGCAGCCACTGCGGGCAGGGGGCAGAGGACGAGCAAACCGGCTGCCCCATGGCCCAGGCTCTCAGGCCCCACCCTGGACCCTGGACTGCCAGCTCTAGAGCGCAGATGGCAGAGCCCCGGGGCCTCACACGGGCCGGCACAGAGGTGCCTGCAAGTACTTAGAAGAACATAAATAATAAAAATGAAGCAATTGCTGAGTCCCGTCTGCGAACCAAGCCCTGCTCTAAGGGCCTTAGAGATAACAGTTTATAAATCCTCTCAATCGCTGTTATTCTGCCCACTTCACACATGAGAAAACTGAGGCCCAGAGAGGCTAAGTAACTTGCCCACCGTCACAGAGCTTGGAAGTGGCTCAGCGACATCGTGTTAAACTTCTTGTTCTTCTTGTGGCTGCCTATCTCTGAATGCAGCCACCACCCTGGCACTCACCTGTCTGGTTGATGCTGACGCTGGCAGTGCGGAAGCTGCGGCTGGTCACCAGGCCCGAGACACCGTTGCGGGCCTCGACAGCGAAGGTGTAGTTCATGTGGGGCTCCAGGTCACTGACTGTCACGCTGGTGCGCGTCAGCGCGTGGGGGGGCTCTGAGTAGCGCACGCTGGCCTCGCAGGGCCCGCACTCGCCGGACTCTGGCCAGCACTGTTCGCAGGTGACACTGTAGATGATGTCTTCGCGGCCCCCGCTGTCCTGGGGCGGCGTCCACCGCAGCTCCACGTTGGCGCCCATGCCCACGGCGGTGAGGTAGTGCGGGGCGGAGGGCGGGCCTGCGGAGGGGCAGATGGTGTCAGCGTCCGCCGCGCCCGGCTCACCCGCCCCCTGCCCCGCGGGACTCACGTGTGCAGGGCATGGACAGCGGGTCCTCAGGCGCCCGGAAGTAGCCCTCCTCGCACTCGCAGGAGCTGGCACCCTCGAGGGACGGCAGCGTGTGTGCTGGGCACGGCAGGCAGAGGCTGTCGGAGGCCTCGGACTTGAAGAATCCCGGTGAACAGGCTGCCAGGCAGAGAGGGAACCAGCGGTCAGCCCGATGCATCCCCCCACGGTCCCCCTCATCACCCCTGATCGCAGGGCCAGGTGGTCACCACCCACCCACCACCGGGCAGCAGGGAAGCAACTGCATTCGCTCCTCCACGGTGTCTGTTGCCTGCCCGTGACCGCCACCCACCTGATCAGCCAGCTCAGGGGCTCCCCCACCCAGGACCGGCCGCCTGACCGTTCCGGGCCGGCCCTCCAGGAAGCGGGAAGGCCAGGCCCCTTGCGCTCTCTCAGCTTCCAGGGCCGAGTCATTTCCACCGCTCACAGGGCAGCAGGAAGGAGCTCTTCCTCCCCCGGTGGAGGCTCCACCCTGGCCCAGCTGGCCAGGGGCTCCTGCACCTGCCCCATCCTGCCCCTGCCCGGGCCCCTTCCTGATCCCACAGCAGGAAGCGGCCCAGACTCGGCGCACCATCAGGGGCTTGGGTGGACGTGGAGCGGCCAGAGCGGGGTCACCCCAGAGACCTCTCCTCACCTCCCTGCAGTTGCCACCCTTAGCTTATCCTGAGACACTGCCACACCCATCATGTGGGTCTTCCCCACAGCGTGGGCCCAGGCGGAACATGGGTCCTAGGAGGACAACAAGGGCCCACCTTCAGGAGCACGGCAACGTCCATAATAGAGGTGGCTCATGGGACAGAGAAGGGAAATGACCTATCAGGGATCTGAGGAGTCAGAGGGGACATTCCAGCTGGGGTTTAGAGGCTGCATAGGAGTTCCACAGCCCAGAGACTGTGGGAGGTAGTTAGGGGTGGGACAGAACATGACTAACAGAGAAGGTACCAGCGGCTCTGGGGACTCAAATGGAGGAAGCAGCAGACTATGAAGCAGGCAAGTGACCCTGAATGGCAGGCCAGAAAGTAGACTTTACCCTGGGGCCAGTGGGGACCGCTGAAGGTCTGATGTCAGAAGTGACTGACACTCAGATCTGCACTGCCAGGAAAAATTCTTGGTAAAGCTGCCCAAGACCTGGGGCAGCCTGGCCCTTAATGGCCTGAGGACACCCCCCTCCAGGAAGCCAGCGTTGAGCACCATGGCCTGCTCGGGGTGAAGAGCACTTGGCTCTCACGTGTGGCCCTGGGTTCAGTCCCCAGTGCTGCAGAAAAGACACAGGTGACCTGGCCTAGGCACAGCTACAACCCACACCTGGCCAGCTCGCCCTGGGCGGCAGTGGTGCCACGCCCCTGCCTGCGCAGTGCCCTGTGTGAGCAGAGGCAGAGAGGGGGACAGGGAGCAGCAGCTCTGCAAGCTCAGACTGAGACCCCCAAGTCCACTCGGAGCCAGGGTGCACCCTGTCCTTGGCAGTCCCTCGAGGCAGCCCGGCCCCCGCCACCGTGGCCCGGGGCCAATGAACAGCCTCTCCTATCCCCTCTGCCCCCAGCACAGGCCAAGAGCTTGGGCACAGGGGGCTGGGGACACGCAGCAGGACCATGGAGGCCCAGGACCAACGCCTGATCTGTGCAGAGCTCGGACCCCCAAGGACAGTGGGCATGCATGAAGCGCCCACTGTGTGCAGGGTCTGGGCCAAGCACGTCACATCCGTTCGGTCCTCACAGCACAGCCTGTTAGGCACGGCCACCAACACACACCTCATTCTTCAGGTGAGAGAAGTGATGCTCAGAAGCAGAACAACTTGCCCAAGGTCTCCAAGCTCCCCGGACATGACACCAAAATGTAAATGGAGGATTCTGGCTTCAACCTCTCTCCTCACTGCCTCCCTGCCCAGGAACGCCCCGATTTGGAGTTAAGAGAAATCAGCGCTTTGCAATAAGCCCAAAGAGAGAGGAGCCGACGCCTGACCTGCTGCGACAGCCAGAAAATTCCAGGACTCGTTTCAGATCCCCTCCCAGGGGCACGTCTGTGTGTGTGGAAGAGCGCAGAGCCCACGCCAGGGGGCAGGGGGATTAGCTAAAGTGGCCCCCTGGAGTCCCAATGTCTTTGAAAGTCTCCCATTGGATTTACAAAATCCATGTGCATTTCCATTCTCCCCCTCACATACACAGAGCTCTCTCCTCCCCCAAATCTTCAAGTTTAAAAAATGAGACTCCCGGAAACCCAACTCCCCAAATGCTCTGACCTGACCACTGGGACCCGGGTAAGCTGGACCCGTGGTCCAGATCCGGGGGATAGGGGCCTGGGGCAGCGGGCCCGGCCCCCAGAACCACAGCCACCCGGGCCCTGGCTCGCCCGCTAGCGAGTGCACCCCAAGCCCCCAGCTCAGGCCCCAGACACCTGCAAACCCCCGGCTCCCCCAACTGGCCACCCTGTGCTCCCAAGCCCCTCACCCGAGGCCAAGAGGAGGAAGTGGGGGAAGAGATGGGTTCCATTCTCTGGCTCCAAAGCCTGGGGGTGGCCTGCCTGCTGCCGGCAGGAAAGAGGGAATTTGGAGAGATTTCCGCTGCGGATGTGCCAGATAATACAGCGGAGAGGCGGCGACAACAGGGCATGTGCATGCCTGACCAGAATGTGCTGCCCCTCCTCCAACCCCGAGGGCCAGGATCTCCCCGGGCAGGCGGGGAGTCTGCACGTGTTGGGGTCCCAGAATTCAGGAGTAGGACACCGGCAAGCTGCAACCTGGCATTCTGGCAGGCGAGGGGGGAGAAAATCACACACACAAGGGCACCCATGCCCACCATCCCTGGGCCAACCAACAAACTCCTATGCATCCTTCAGTACCCAGCTTAAGCTCCTCCGCACAGCCCTCCCGGACTAGCTGCCCCTGGCCCCCGCGGGCCCCATTAAGGCATCTGTTACTCAACCTCATGTTTACCAAACAGAAAGGAGTGCGTCCTACGGGTCTGGCACAGTGCTGGGACGGGAGAGGGTGATGACACAGATAAACATCTTTCAATTCCAGGGGAATTCACAGCCTGGCTTTCGCATGTCATTTGAATTATTTCTGCACAAATTGGGATCCTCGTCGAGACTGGTCGCCCCAGAAGCAGGAAGGGAGTCTGATTTAGGGTCTGGCACGACAGGATCTCATCGTGTCTCTTGGCCGCCTGGCTGGGGGCTGCAGCTGAGCCTGTGCTCGGGGGCCACAGAGCTGAGCAGCGCCACACTCAGGGACTCCCCCAGGGGCCATACGCTTGGACACCCCTGGCCTGGCACCAGAGCCTGGTTTGGCGCACCCTGGCATACCTGTGTGGAGCGTCTCTGGCCCCAGCTGCCTGGCAGGCCCCGGCCACCCCAAGCAGGGGAACTGGGGCACGGCCGCTGCGCCCAGGCTGCACCCTGGTTTTTCCAGTTCCTGATGCCCGCCCCTCAGGTGGCAGCGTGGGGTGACTCAGGGACAGCCACCTTCTGCATGATGCAAGTCCAGCCCCCAGCAGAGCCCCTCCCCCCAGGCCTGGCCACCTCCTAGGCCTCAGGTGGCAAGGTCCTGGGGTTAAGAGGTCACAGCGGCAATTCACTTAGGGCCAGTCACCTCCCCACGCCAGGCCCAGAGAGTGACCACGGGCACCACCTCCGCACAAAGATGTGGAGCCTGGACTTTGTGCCCTGACGGCAGCAAACGAGTGACCTGCGAGTTCCTGGCCCAGCCAATGGGGGGATCGATAACTTCGGGCCCTGGTGACTTCCTGCTCCCCAGCAGACCTGCTGTCCCGGCGGAAGGGGATCCATTCCCAGGGCCCGTGGCTGCCAGCACCCTGCCCCTTTCACACGCGCCCAGGAATGAGCCACAGCACATTCCTCCACTGCCGCCTCTTATCTCCCGGTTGCCCTCCCGCCTTCCGCTCCAGGGACCCACTCACCTCCGGTGAAGGAGGGAGGGCCAGCCTGCCCAGCGGAGCTGCCCGCGCCCAGGCTCCCCACGGTGTGAGCTGAGGAAGGGCTGGCCAGGCGCAGAGGTCAGAGCCACCAAGGGGTGGGGGCGGGGCTGCCACCAGGATCTGCAGGCCATGGAAGTAAGGCCAGCACTGCCCAGGGAAGGGACGGGCCTGTGAGCCCCCAGCCAGGCATTGGCCACGTCCCAATGAAGTAGGGGTCCTGCAAATAGCCCAGCCAGGACCCAAGGCCACCCTGCCCAAGGACCACCAGCACCAGAGCTGTCCCCTCCACTATGGACTCAGCTAGGCCTGGGCCCCTCAGGATGTCAGGGCTGTGACCCCCCCTCCTCACTGCACCCAGTGAGCCAGAGAGTCCACAGCTGACTGAGCCAGAAAGCCACGGGAGCTGGCGCTGACCTCCAGGGGCCAAGCTCCTCCAGAGCCCAAGTACTCATTTTAGAAATGGGAGAACAAGGCCCAGAGGGAACTCGCCAAGGTCGCACTGCCTGTGGGTGGAAGGACACACAATCAGGGATGCCTAGGGACAGCAGACTGCCCTCCTCGTGCCAGGTCCCAGCTCTCTGGGTCACTATTTCCTCTCTGGGCCTCAGTCTCCTCATCTGCAAAATGGGGATAAGGTCCTCACCCTCTCCGGATCGTTTTGAGGAATGAAGGAGGTCCTGCATGAGAAATGTGAAGCACGGTGTGAGGAATGGGTGTCCCCACGTACTAAGACGGTGAAACTGGAGTCGGGTGGGACATCCCCAAGGGGCTGGCCTCCCAGCTGCTGGGCTGTCTTTGGCCATGGCCGCTGGCCACCTGCTCACCTGGCCAGCTATCTCCCTGGACTGAGGCGCCAGCCAGGGCCCCACCAGTGATGCCAACACAGGAAGCAGAGACAAGGCGGCCCCGGGGGATGGCGGCCAGCCGAGTGACTCCACTGTCCCCTGGGCAGAGCCTGCAGGGGGGCTGGAGGGAAGAGGCTCATTCCTGACATAGCTCCCGGAGCGGGCTGGGCAGCGTGCCCACCTGTCCACCAGAGGCACCTCCCAGGTGCCTCCCTCCCGCTATTGCCCACTTAACCCTTTCCAGGATCCTCTGGGCTTCCTGGGGAGAGACCAAGCGACCTGGACAAGGTGCTGGGTGGCCTTGGCACACCACGCCCCCCTCTGAGCTTGTTTATCATCAGTAGAAGCCCCGGGGGCAGAATCTGGGCTGCGGGCCCAAAGAGGGTCAACGGGGAGGGAAGACCCCGCCCCTCCCCTTCCCCTTACAAGGCCCTAGTCCCGTGCACCAGGACTGTCCCGGGGCCAGGAGCTGAATCAGGGATTCCAGAGGAACTGCCCATTTCCCATCCCATTTCCTGAACATCCTGCAGCCTGGCTGCCAGGATTCAAATCCTGACACAGCCACCTCCTAGCTGTGTGACGCCAGGCGGGCCTCTTGGCCTCTCTGAGCCTCGAGCTCCTCGTCTGTTGGGTGGGAATAAGAACACCCCTGGCAGATACAGGGCTCAGAAAGCACTTGTCTCCGGTGGTCACCACCAGTTTCCAGGGTCACAGTCAGACGGCTGTTCCGAGTGTGCAGCCAGGCTGGGGATTCCCGGCCACGGGGGAATGGGTTGGGTGGGCAATAGGTGGCCGGCAATTGGGGAGGGTCCCTCGGCGAAGTGAAATGTCCTTCTAGGGAACTGGTCCTCCCAGCCAGGGTCCTGACCCCCACCTCCAGAGAAGGGGAGCGGCCTGGAGAGACCCCCCCACCGGCTTCCACTTATCTCTGCTGGGCCTGAATCACAGGCCTGCAGAAAGTTTTCAGCTGCCCCTCCCCCCACCCCGCATTCTTGTGCGAGGACGTCATGTGGGAGGAGCCTGCGCCCAACTGGTGCCCCCCACCCCAGTCATTGTCTGGAGCTGGGAGTGAGCATTTGAGGTCACCTAAACAGGGGCCGCAGGGGGAGGGGGCCCCGGCACCGGGGAGCTGGGAGGACCAGAAGGGCCGGCGCGGAGACTCCACATACCGCACGCGCAGGGCCACCAAGATGCCTCGAAACTTCTCTGAGGCTTACGGGCTGGGTTAAGCAAGATTCTGAGGATCAGCCTTGGGGACCCTGTCTTTCTGACTTTGAGGACCTCCAACGCATCCACCGCTTCCACTGGTCGGCTGGAGGTCAGGCACCGGATCTACCGTGATGCCAAACCTTTCCACTTTCCTCACGGGAAGCCCCAGGCTGGAGCCCAAATGAGGTTCACCCGAGGTACCAGCAGGAATGTGCAGGGACGAAGCCAATTTCCCAACACCCGGCTTATCTCAGCAAGAGGCTCTCAGAGAGAGGGACACGTGGGCCTGTGAAGGTCGCCCGCTTTCCCCAAATGCCCTGCCCCACGGCCACTTCCAGAAGGCCTCATCCCTTGAAGAGTCACCTGGCTGTAGATTTCCGCTGTCACAGGCCTGGCCCTGCAAAGCGTGGCCTCCTTAATGTGAGCTCACTGATGCCCAGGCCCTGTTCCCAGAGTCTGATTTAACTGGTCCCTTTTCTAGGCTCATCTGTGTTTGTGGCCTGGGGAAGGTCAGGCGAGAAGGGTGGACCCCGCGTCCCCCTCCACCGCTCCTTTCACGCAGACCTGGTTCAGAAACTTCCCAGGTGAGTCTAAGGCAAAGCCTGGGTCCAATTCAATGACCTCTAATTACCAAAGAGAAGTCTGAGGCCCAGAGAGGTTAAGTAACTTGCCTAAGGACACACAGGGAGTTAATGACAGAAATGAACTAACTCCTGGGACTATTCCACAGAGCTGGTGCAGAGCAGATACTCAGGAACTATTTGTGGGAAGCACCAAAAACAACAGCTACGCTTAAAAGTATGTGTCAGGCACTGACCTAAGCACTTTATGAGTATTAAGTCATTTGATTATCATAACCACCCTACAAGATAGATACTAGGATCATCTCCATTTTACAGAGGATGAAACTCAGGCACAGACAGGTTAAGGAAACAGCCTGAAGTCACACAGCTACATGCAGAGCTGGGATTGGAAGCCAGGCTTTCTCTCTTGAGAGTCCTGCCTCACAATCTCCATGCAGACTGTTTCTCAATTCGTTCAGTCTCCATCATTAGGCTAATCCAGTCATGAATAAGGAAACTGATGTATGCAAAGGCCCTGCAGCTTCCAAGAGGAAACCACCACATGTGCCCCTGCCCAGCCACCCGGGGAGCCACCACTCACCCTGGCAGGCGTCCTCCACCTTCTCGTAGCCTGCCTGGCACAGGCACTGCCCAATGGGCACCAGCCACTCGCCATCCACCGCACAGTGCATCCGGGGCTCTTCGCCGCCTGGCGGCACCACAGCGTGGTCCACGCAGGTGCCCGCCACGGTGGCCAGGGAGGGGGCATCGGAGCCCGCGATGGTCTCGGGGAAGCGGGCCAGGCCCTGCAGCAGCTCGGGGCACTTCTTGTAGTAGACGCGGACCGACAGCAGAGCCACGCAGGCTCCGATGTCCTGGAAGGCCAGGTAGAAGCCCTTGCGCCGCAGCGGCCCCACGGAGCGCTCCTCCACGTTCAGCTTCACGTTGCGCGCCTCGAAGTCGCTGCTGACCGTGATCTCGTCGGGCGCGATGGTGTCAATCTTGGTGAACTGGCGCTTCTGGAAGTTGGTGCCATAGTCCACGTCAGACTCGGCGTAGTAGAGGTTGAAGGTCTCCTTGCAGGAGCTGGCGCCTCCCGGGAAGCTGTTGCAGTCGCGCACGGTGAACTTGAGCTCGATGAAGATGCGCTCCGCCTCGCCGCGGTACACCCAGTTGGTGCGCAGCCAGTTGTCCTGGTCGCCGGCCACCACGTTGCACACGGAGTACATGTAGATGGGCATGTCGTTCATGATGTTCTGCATCAGGTCCCACTGTGCGGGGTGGACAGGTCAGTACGGGTCGGTGCCCGGGGACACGGGCCCAGGGGGGACAGCAGGGGACCAAGGGGGTGACTGAGGCCTGGAGAGGAGCACCAGGAGCAGCGGAGACAGGCTGTCACCCTTGGTCTTTCTGACCCTAATGTCAGGGTGCTGAACCTGAGACCCTGAGCCCGGGGTGGAGGGGGCTCTGCGTGACCTCAGGCAGGTCACTTAAGCCGAGGCTCAACGTCCCCATCCCTATAACGGGTGCAAGACCCCCAACCTCACAGGGCTGCTGTGAGGATAAATGACAGGATGTCTACAAAACGCCAGGCACAATGCTTGGCCAGGAAGCCATCACTGCATGATCGCTGCTATCTGTCACTGGTCACGTGCCACATGGGTCAATGTGTGTGAGTGGCAGGGGGGAGTCAGAGCGGCGGGTGAGCCTCCTTCATCCTGTTTTGGCCCAGAACAGACCAACACATATTCTCCCCTCCTCAGAACAGAGCCCAGTCTCCTCTAGGAGGGCCTCCCAGGCTGGGCCAAGCACCTCTCCCTGGCTCCTACCGTCCCCACATCCCCTTTATCACAGCGCCTGGCACACAGTGACGCCAGATTCTGAGCTCCTTGGAGCAGGGCTGCATGTGATCCCTCTCTATCCCAGGGCCTCCGTGGCAGAGCAGGTGCTCAGAGAAGTCCTGGTTAAGTGGCCGAGTGACTGAGTGAATGAAACCAGAGGGGACAAGGAAAGAGACTGGGCCGCACTGGGTGACGCTGGCCCAGGCCCGAGGCCTGCAGGACACTCCAGGACCCCTGAAACCCACTCGGAGCCACGCACGCCCCAGGCCTTGCTGGAGCTGTGTGGAGGTCACCAGCTCCAACCAGCTGTGGGAACTGTTCCAAGGAGCCCCCTGCAGATCCCGCCTCCCTGACTCAGGGCACCAGGACAAATTCAGCTGGACCCCACTGTACTGAGGAGGAAACGGGGGTCCCCAGAGCAGCAAGCAGTTCTTCCAAGGTCCCAGGGCAGTCACAAGCAAAACTGGGCCTGCAGTCCTGGTCACAGAGGGGCAGCCCGGGTGAGAAGGAGAAGCAACAGCAGGGATCGGGGAGCAAGGCCAGGCAGGAGCAAACGGCTCCCGGTCCTGGAGTTGTGGGGCGCCCTCCTCCCGCACCCCTCACCTCCTGGGCTGGTCTTCGAGATGGGGAGCCATCAACTCTATCCCTCCCCAGAGGCTGAAGGAGGAAGCCAAGCATTCCCTCGGGCCATCGGCCCTTCTGGGGCACCCCCTGCCAGCCCCTCAGTGTCTCCCCAGATCCTCGACCTCCCGGCCCCTGCCCTACCTTCCCACCCCAGCCAGCGCTGGCCTGGAGGGACTGGACTCAGTGCAAGAGGCAGGACTGAGTCGGAAGCGCGGCCCGGCTGCTGGATCTGGCCAGGCCCCAGCCTCCCTGAGTCCCAGCATCTCCCTCTCTCAGGGGACCTGCCGCCCTGTTCTCACACCCTGTTCCAGCCCCGAGGCCGACTTACCCCTTTGCCATAGGGATGTGTGAGCCAGCCAAGTTCCCCTTTTGCTGCCGCAAAATCCAGCAGGACAACTGCAGGAGAGAGAGGAAGGGGTCATGAGAGGAGGACCAGGACAGAAGAGGGGAGAGGCCTCCCAGGAGCCCAGAGACCTGGACCCGAGAAGGGACGGGACTGTGGAGGTCACACAGCAGGTCGGGGTCAGGACTGGGCCTCCCCTCTCCCAGGCCAGGGCTCCAGTCACACTGTCCCCTGAGGCAGCCCCGGGCAGGACAGAGACTCAGCCCAGCGGGAGAGCAGCAGCTGGGCAGGGAGCTGGGGTGAGCAGGGTATTGAGTAACGCCCGCCAGCCCCTCTGCTTCCTTGAACAAGGCCCCCCCGCAGCCCTGCACACATGTGGACCTTGGGGACACTGGTTCAGGGACTCTGGTGTCTGCTCCTGTGACATCCCCCTGGCATAAAACTCCCCAACCCAACCAAGGCCGTGCGGCGCACACATGCGCACACGCATGAACACACGTGTCCTGCGGGCTCCATCAGCGAGCTCTGTTAACAGGTGGAAAGAGCTCTGGGGGAGGGGAGGGCTGGAAACGGATCTTCCCACTACAAAAGCCACAGAGCGGGCGGGTAAAGCCCTGAACCCTCAGGGGCCTCTAGGAGGGGCCCAAAGGTACACACAGCTGCGAGGTCCCCTCCCTGGGAAAGCTGCTCCCGCTGCCCCTGCCAGGAGTGCCTGGGGAGAGCAGGGAGGAAAACCCTGGTGGGGGACTTCCAGGCCCAGAGGGACCAGGTGCCAGGGCCAGGCAGAGGGACCCACTGCCAGGGGCTTCCCTAGAGCCGGCCCCGCCCCAGGGCACCTCCCAGGGTCCCCCCGCTTCTGGCCCAGTCAGTGGCTGCAGCCAAGACCCAAGATACTGGGCCTTCTCCATTTCCAAGTGAAGTCCAGGTAGTAGCAACAAGGGCCGCCCTCCCTGGAGGCCAAGGAGTTGGGGAAACTGAGGCTTAACCCTACAGGAGCCCCTGCACGCAGAGGGTAAGGCCTTAGGCGGAGGGGAAGGGACCCAGGAAGCACTTCTTTTCAGCCTGGGAGCCTGAGAACTGGCCTCCTCCAGCCCAGGGCCGGGGAGACCAGGCAGGCTGCAAGACAGGGTACCTGTTTGGGAAGCCGGGAGGTGTGTTGAGGCCTTGGAGGCCTTGAGGGCAGTCTGGAAAACCCTTTCCGGGGGCTGGGAGTCGCTCAGCAGCAAGGCACTGTGCAAGGCCCGGGGTTCAATGACCAATAAAAGGAAAATAGTATAAAATAAAAAGGCCACCAGGCATGGTCACACACACCTGAAATTCCAGCCGCTCAGGAGGCTGAGGCAGGAGGATGGCAAGTTTGAGTCCAGCCTGAAGAACTTAGTAAGACCCAATCTCAAATTTTGAAAAAGGGGCTAGGGATATTGCTCAGTGGTAAAGCACTCCTGGATTCAACCCCCAATCCCACAAAAAATAGTGATATAATAATAAACAGAGAGCAAGCCCTCCTCTGAGGTGAGCCTGCCCTGTCTGTACTGCAGGCTGGAGATCTGGCGTGAGGCCCTGCCACCCTGATCACTGGCCTCGTCCAGATCTCTCTAGGAAGGGTCCAGCAGCCCAGCCAGGGAGGAGGAAATCCGATGTGGCACCAAGCCCCATGGCATAGGCGGGGGTGGGGGCAGCTCCGGGGGAGGGACAGGGATTGGTTCAGACATGTCCAGGGCCCAGCAAACTCCACTAGCAAATGGAATGTTCTAGCTACACAGGAAGGAATCTAGGGGTTCCTGACTCCAACTGGGTAGGGAGGAAGACAACATGGATGCCCCTGGGGGCACGCGCACGTGCCCAGTGCGCAGGAACCTGCAGTCCACACCCCAAGGAGTGAGATCATGGCTCCCAGGCTCCGAAGGGTTAACCTGGCACGGAAGCCCCGCCCCTTGCAACCTGGTCCTGGCTCTAGAAGTATCTCAGGGCTCAATCTGAGAAGAAAAGAAACCTTCATCAGGAAGGAACCTCCCCAGGGGCTTCCAGCCCCAGCCCCCACCCAGGAAATTCCCTAGAACCAACCACCAGGAACAGGGGAGCCCAGCCCGCCCCTCGGTCCTGGCTGGTTCCTGATGTATAGGGCTCCTTCCCTGAGCTCCTCCAGGCCCATAGGCTGGGCTTCCAGGGGGAGCCTGAAGCCCTTCAGCCACCTAGAGTTTCACTGAGAGGTTGGCCCAGTTGGCACCTTACCCATTTACCCTCAACCCCCTCGCCACCCACCCCTGGAAGAACTGCCTTCTACCTGAAGTCCCTCCATAAAGGCCACCCTGTGGTCCACATTGCTTTCTTTTCCCACAAATGCAGTACTAACACCCACTATCCCAACGCCCTCTCCCTACTGCCCCATCCCTCTGTACCCAAGACTAGCTCACCCTAAAGCCTAGGAAAGCAGGGGGCCAGGACCCTGGAGGGAAAACGGAAAGGGTGGAAGGGTAGACCAAGGGCAGAGGGGGCCCCTGCGGAACTAAGAAGCCCAGGGCTTTCACTGGCAGTGCCTGTGGTCAGCCACGCTGGCCACCAGGATCCTGGTGCTAGCTTCCCACCAACATCTACCATGAAACCAAGGGCAAGCGAGAGACCCTTGCCCAGGTGCTGGGTCTGACCCTCTGTGCAGAGGACCCTGGCTGGCAAGTCAGGCCTCCTCAGTTTCCCCTCCTGTAAAGCAGGGTGGACTCAATGGGCAGGAGGAGAGGACCCAGCAGGCTCCACCTGGGCCTCCAAATGCAAGCATGGGGCAAAGAAGAGAGAACCAGAGCAGCCTGGGCAGACAGGCCTGGGTGCCCTCCTACCTACCCTCCTAACCTCCCCACGCAGACACAGCACAGCCAGTGGGAATCCCAAAAGGAACCCAGGGCTGGGGACACAGCTTAATGGTAGAGCGTTTGCCTTAGCACGCACGAGGCCCCAGGCCCCGGGTCCAATCCCCGGCACCAAAAAGAAAAAGGAAATGCAAGTAGCAGCTGCCAGCTGGGTGAGGAGCCCTGCTCTCATCCTGAGTAGGCACAGACCCTAGGAGGCTGCTCACATGTCCCCACCCGGTTCAGAATGCACCCCTTTCCCCTCTGACCCATGCGGGGTGGCAATGGGGAACTGGACTAGTGGCATAGGCCGGGAGAGACGCACACAGGCAGAGCGCAAGGCAGTTCCAGGCTCGGGGAGAGTGGCTGGGGGTTGGGGCCCAAGTAACAAAACAACCGTTTAATCCCCCCACCCCCTGGCAGCCCAGGATAGAGGCCTGTACTGATTCCAGCTGTCTCTCCCCTTCTCTCCAACCACAGTCCCCCTGGAGGAGGGAGGACCACGAGAGGGGGGTACCCAGCGTCGCACCGCTCCCCACCAGAGCTCTGAGCTGGGACCAGGGTTCTTGTCTGCCCAGGGACTGAAACAGGGATGTGACCCCCAAACGCCCAACCACCCGCCCCCCAGAGCGCTGCTCGGGCCTCTTTATCCTCCCAACGTGGAAGAGCGAAGCCTCCAAGACCAATTTGGAGGCGGAAAAAGATCGCCAGGCTCAAGGCAACCTCGCACCGGCCCAGGATTTCCTCCGGGCTTCCCCCTGGTGGAGCCTGCGGGAGCCGCGCTCAGCCTGGGCAGGCGAGGAAAACTTGTTTTCTCTGTTGGGAACCGCAGCCGCTCTCGGCCGGGTGGACAGAAAGGTCCTCGGTCAAGGGCAGGGCCCCCATCCTTTCAGCGACCCTAGCTGAGAGGCAACGCCCCCATCCACACACCTGCCCCGCCCTGGACAAAGTCTCGGCCCCTCACCCAGCGCGGCTCCAGAAAACGCTGGGGCGGAGGTGGGTGATTCAATCCCCCACCCCCAGGTGTCCCGGCTCCCTGGTGGCCCTGGGGTGACGACTCCACACCTCGGGAGACCGCGCCCCCACCTGCCGCATTTCCTCGTCCTGAGTCACCCCTTACTCAGAACACTTGACTTTGGGACTTCCTGTCCTCTCTCCCAGCTCCCCTAACCTGTCCCGGAGTTCGGGACTGCGGCTTGGGAAGGAGGGAAGGGCGTGCGTGGGAAGGGGCGACCCCAATCTTTCCCCGTGCTCACTCCTGGGACTGGAGGCAAGGCGGAGCTTGGAGAAAATCTCCAGGAGCAGGAGCTACTTGAGCCGGGAGCGCCCTCCTCCAAAACGGGGGCCTCCACAGATGCCTTCGCAAAATCGGGACAAGGGAGTTAAGTGAATTCAAGCCACTAAGAAGCTGATCCCACGGAAAGACCCCCTAGACATCCCCTTCTCCATGGGACCCCCGCGCCCCGCGCCGGGACGCGTTCCTGAAGCCGGCTGCAACCGCGTGGCCCGCGCCGTGTCCCTTTCTCCCAGGCCTCCAAGTCCCGCGCGCCGGAGCCGAAACCCCTTGGTCTCCGTAGCCCCTATAATCCCGGCGAGGAGCCCCAGGCTCGTCCGGATCGCAGCCCGCGCGCCCTCCCGACCGCAGCGCGCCGAGACTGGGCAGCCCCTGGTCGGTTTCCAAAGTTGCGCGCATAGGAGTGCGCGCTCCAGGAGGAGCAGGGGTCGAGGGGTCCCGGCGCCGGGCAGGTCGGGCCTCCGCGCGCACACTCACCTTCCTTGCCCTGAGCCGCCGCGGCCACCAACGCGCAGCCCCACAGCAGGGCGAGGCAGGCGCCGGCTGTCCGGCGCTCCATGCTGCGCTCCTCGCTCCGGGACAGATCCCCGGCGCCAGGCTCCCGCACGCCCGCACGCGCGTACGCAGGCCTCGGTGTCCGGCTCGCTCGCGCCCGCCCGCCCGCCGGTGTGCAACCTCTGCCCCTCCTGCCCCGAGTCCTTAATGGAAGTTGGGTGAGAACCCGCTCCTGTTCATTCATGCCCCGCGCTGACGTCAACGAAGCCACGCCCTCAGGAATGTCTTTAAAGGGGCCGGGCTGGCATCGGGAAGGGAGGGAGGGAAAGTCCAGAGAGGTTTGAGTAGGACTTTGGGGCCCTCTGGACTCGCCGGGGCCCCCCCAGGCGCTCCAGAGGTTGCGCGTCTCAAAGCACCAGCGCCCCCACGCGCTAGTCCCCGGGGATCTCTGAATCCGGGATGCTCGGCCTAGACGTGCGCTGAGCCATCCCTCTCTCGTCCTTTGCCTTCCAAGACTGAACTCAGCGTTGGCCTCAGTCTAGGCAGAGCTGGGCCGGAGGTTCAAGAAGTAGTTGCCTCTCTAGCAAAAATCCTGTGAGAGGAGCCCTGAAATAATCCGGATGACTCTTCTCTTGGGACCTCTGAAGGGCGCACCAGACCTCTGAAAGACAGGGAGAGTTTTTGTTCAGGAGCGTCTAAGCTTACTGTGATCCAGGAGCAGCCCTCTTCTGGGAACAGGTCAGACATGCCTATCTGATTTAATGCTCTTCTGGGAGGCAGCCATCATTGTCCCCACTTTTTAGAAGAGAACTCAGACTACCAGAGTTTGTGCCCAGGCCCAAAGATTACACAACTCCCAGGTAATAGAGGCAGGATTGGGGTCCGGTGGCCTCTGCTTTAACCCCTGCTGCATACTGGGGAACGGTGGCTGAGCTTAACACCCTTCATCCCGTGAACCCGGCAGGAAGAGCAAGCTGGTATGTTTTGACACTTTGGGGGACACCTGCCTCCTGCCTGTCCCTTCCAGGGGCCTCTCCTCAAAGGTTCCTCAAACATGAGTTCACAACCTCCCCTCCTGACAGAAGTGACTGGGGAACAAATGGGAAATGTCCTCTCATCCACCCGGCCACCCCCAGATGCCTATTGCCCTATCACCATTTGGCCAGGGTGGAAGGAGCAGCTGTAGCAAGCCTGGTTTCCCAGGCTTCCCTCTTCCCATCCCCTCTCTGACCCCAGCCTCTCCTCAACTCCATGGACCCCTGACACAGCAGCCACACTGGGCTACTCAAGTACCTGGGTCCTCCTGCCAGATGTGGACAGTTTGGTCTTGGCCTCTGCCCTTGAGAAGCGGGTCTGGACATCTCCCCTGGAGGGGGAGAGGAAGGGTTAATTATGGGTGTTGGGGTTAATTAAAGCCTATGATCAGGAAGATGAGAGGGGAGCCTGGGGCTTCCGAGGGAGAGCACAGGAGTGTGTGCGGGTGAGCATGAGAATGAGTCTGTGTGTGCGAGAGTGTGTTTGAATGTGGATGTGGTAGATGTAAGTACTGATGTGTGTGTGTGTGGACACGTGTTGGTGTGTATGCATGTGTGAGTGTAGACATAGTGTTGGTTTATAAGTGTGTGTGAGAGTATGTGGCCATGGGAGGAACTGTACATGAGTGCATGTGTGAGTGTGTAAAGTTGTCTTTGAGCCTGGGCGTGTGTGTGAATGTGGGTGCCGACATACATATGAGCGTAAGAGGGTTTGTTCTGAGGGCGCTGTGTGAGTGTGACTGGGAACTCAGGCTTGGACAAGTCGTTTCTGTTCTCTGAGCCTCTGTTTGCTCATCAAGAAGAGGAGAACCTCCTTGGGAGAGCTACTGTGAAGATCAGATAAGGTCACGTGTGCAAGGCACACAGGCAGGATGACAGAAAGCGCCAGTTCAATCTCAGCTGTTATTACTGGTACACGCGGTTCAGCAAAAGGAATTCACATCTGGAGAGGGCGGGGCATGCGTTGTGCACAGGGCTCTGTGGATGGGCACATGTGTGTGCATAGTAGGTGGTATGGGTGAGCGTTCTGCATGTGTACTGCATGTGTACTGGCTTACAGAAGACTTCATAGGAGTTGTTTATAACACTCCTATGTTACATGCCACTTGCAGGTTCTGTATGTTGACACATTCCAGAGGCCAAGGGTGTTTGTAGAAATTTGCTGAATGAACTAATGGCGAAGGGAAGTGTGGGTGTGTTCTGGTGCCCTGAAGCCTCTGCGTGCTGGTCCTTTGCGTGGCATGTGTGGGTTTCCACATACAGCCCCAAAACCCTGGACCCACGAACGCTACTGTCAGGCAGGCCCCCACGGCTGTGGCTTGTGTGCCCGGCAGTATGTGTTGGAGCCAGATGGTGCTCACTTACAGCAAGTGGCGTGAGCAGGGGCCTGTGGGAAGTGGGGTATGTGAGGTGGCAGGAGGGTGTGGGGTGGGGGAAGCTCACTGGCCTTCAGTCACCTACTTGGTAAACTTCCTCTTTTCTTGTCCCAAGTCAGTCTCTGGCTCTGGGTGACTGGATGCTAAGGAGGAAAGTTCTCCAGTGAGTCTTACAAAGCCGCACAAAAATGTGGTATTTATTGTGACATAATCAGCTCTAATGGAGATGGAATTACCTATAAAGGCCCCAAAAAGCCCTCAGGGCCTAAGAGCCATTGCAGCGGGCACGTCTTTGGTACAGGCAGGTAGAACCTGAGTGTGTGTATGTGAGAGAGAGACAGAGAGAGGGAGAGGAGAGTGCTCACCTCTGCCAGGACTTGGCTGGGAACAGGGCACAAGCAGATCAGCAGGATGAAGCCTTGGTTCACCCACCCCACCTTTGATCTGCACCTGCCTTTGGCCAAGAGCCAGACACTATCAAAAAAGATCGCTGCAGCCAAAACTTATAAAAGTGCTTGCTGTGCACCAGGCCCAGTTCTCAGCACACTGAACCACTTGGTTCTCATTACCCCCAAGGGGTGGGCACCGTTACTGTACCAGTTTTGCAGAGAAGCAGCCCTGCTCGTGAAAGTTGTAGTGGGGGTCCTAGTCTGGATCCAGCACACGCCCTCATGAGCACCTCTTTTGTCTTCTGTCTCTGAATTCTACAGAACCCAGATAGCAGCCCCTGCCCACTCTGCAGGCTAGTGACCACTTCAGTGAAACCCCCAGGGACCAAGCCTGCCCCTGAGCCACTAGCTACATGCCAGCCAGGACTCTGGTCTCAGCCACGTGAACTCCTTGCTTCCTGAGCCTCTGAATTGTATCCCTGACTCAACGGTGAAGATCGCTGGAGGCAAGGATGACTCTCGCAGCACTCTGCCTTCCTGGCACCAGTCAGTACAGTGCCTGTATGTCGGACTCACTGGATAGATACTCACATGTGATGACGACATTTTGAATCAGTTTCCTCCACTCATTCCAGTCCGTGTTTCTGCAAGGTCTGCTGTACACCAAGCCACTTCATCTGTGTGAACCCATTTAATCCTCCCAGCAGCCCTGGAGGAAGATCTAATATTGTCCCAACTTTGGAAAAAGTAGGACTCAGAGAAGAGAACCAACTCACTTAAGTCCCACAACTTCTACACCACAGAGGTGGCACTGGAGGGTTACGCATGTCTTGCCCCAGAGCCAGGTCTGCCTGCTCTTCTTGAACATATCATGTGCTGTCATGCCTGAATGCCATCGTCCCTGGACCCTCTTCCATCCGAGCAGCCTGCACTCATTCTCCCAGACCTGCCTTGGTGGAGCACAGGAGAATGGAGCCCCCAAGTGTAGCAGAGTGCCTCACCTGGTCTATATTGTACACCCTAGACAGATTTGGCAAGTGGACAGATGGATGGATGGATGGACGGACGGATGGATGAATGGGTGGAGGGGCCAGCAGACTTGAATTTTGCCAGGCAGCCAACTATGTGACATCAGCTGCATGGTCTGTAAAATGGGCAAGATAATAACGGTTTCCAGCCTCCAGGGATGCTGCTAGGATTAAAGGAGATCATGTAGCTAATGTGCTTAGCACAGTGTCTGGCACTCAGTGAATGCATTAAATCTTAGCTATTGCTGCTTTTACAATCAAAAATCACTTCTGAAAAGCCAACTGGTATCCCTGGGGCCAAATAAATAGCTTCACCCTGGAACACACTCTGCTCTCATAGTGTCTTATAACTCCCTCCCCTTCTTGCAGGGAGCTCCTGGAGGGACAGAGGTCCTGTTTACTCCATCTTGCCAGCCCCAGTGGTGCCCGATATACAGTAGGTGCTCAGCAAACGTTTACAGGTTGCACGCACACGCACCTGCAGAGTTCTCTGACTCTGGTGTTCACAAAAACACACAGTTGCCAAGTGCTATCGCGGCAGCCAACGCTTGAGCAACGCTCACTACGTGCCAAGCCCCGTTCCACACACTAGCCCTGCACTGAACCCCCTTTTCTCACTATCCCCCAAGAGGTGGGCACTGGATGCTCCACTTTCCAGGGAAGTTTTGCTGAGTAAAAGCTTGGCTCAGTACCGCGGCGCCCCACTCCCAGAGATGAGACGGTTGGGTGAGCGGGGGGCCTTAAATGTGGGTTCCAGAATTGGGGGCGCGCGGGAGGAAACCCTCGGTAATTGCGGGGCTTCCCCCACCCCTGCCTGCGCTGGATTAGAGGCTGCGCCGCTTCCTCTGGGGCTCGCTAGCGCTTCCTGGGCCCCTTTGAAGTGGGTTCTGGGCAAATCCTGCCCGCGGGGCCTGGGGGCGGGGTCTCCGGGAGGGGCGGGGCCTCTGCCAGGACCCGCAGCCAGGCGCCACCCCCAGGGTCTCTGGGGCGCCGCCCGCCCACTCCCGCCTGGTTTCTTAGTCCCCCTCCTCCAGTCCCAGGCTCTGGCCGGCGCCCCTCATTCCGCTCGGCCTCCGTTCCCCATCCGGCCACATCCTCCTCCCCTTCCAACTCAGCTCCGACCTCCACTCCTTCCTTGTCCTCCCGGACCGGGCCTTTCCCCATCCTCTAAGTGCCAGTCTGCAGCCAGGTGTTTTAAAAAACAGAGCAAAAACAATGGCCACTTGTTGAGCCTGAGTAGGTGCCAGGTTCTGTGCCCAGAGTGCTGCAGCCTCACCTCATCTATGTGCACAAGTGCTCTAGGTGGGGACTCTGTCCCCAGTTTACTGATGAGACCACTAGGTGTTTTTGTTTTTGGCAGGGGGTACTGGGGATTGAACCCAGGGGCACTCGACCACGGAGCCACATCCCCAGCCCTATTTTGTATTTTATTTAGAGACAGGGTCTCAGTGAGTTGCTTAGTGCCCAGCTTTTGCTGAGGCTGGCTTTGCAATGTCTCAGGCTCCAGAGCCCCTGGGATTACAGGACTGGGTCACCGCACCTGACTTTTGAGACCACTGAAGTTCTGAGAAGTTGGGAACTCAAGGTCAGAAACCTGAAAGGGCAAAAGTGTCTTCAAAACCCTGGCTCTGAGGCCGATTCTCCATGCCCCACCTCCACTTGACCATGTGCAGGACCTTAGGAGATGAAGAAGTCCAAGTTCTAGAGAAGGGACTTGTTTATTTATCTCTCTGTCCACTGCAGCCCCCAAAGGCTGTCAGTTCCCTGGAAAGTGCTTCATCACAATCTTGGGAATAAGGAAATCCACGGCACATAAATAGAGCCATCCTGCCCCGGGGTTCTTGCACTGACTTCTATCTGCCAAGTTACCTTGCCTGCATCCCCTGCCCCAAGGGAGAGGGCTGACTCCCTCTCCTCCTTCAGATCCCCGTTAGATGTTCAGCCCATCTGTGACACTTTTCCTGACCCCCCTATTTGAACTAGCAACACAACACTGGACCTCTCCCCACCCTGCGCCCCCTGTCACCCTTACTTCTCCATCAGTTTGGGGGATAACAGTAGTTCACCCTCTTAAAGTGGTGTAAAGATGGCACGGGTTACCCTGTTTCAAATCCCAAGTTTGGCATCATGTCTAGAGGCCCCAGATGAACTTCAGAGAGAATAACTAGTGGGGGATTCCCACTGGAGGGGGATCCAGAAGTGGCCTTTCCCAAGTCCCAGAATCCTCCACTCTTTCCACTGTGGCTCTGGGGCCTTCCAATGTGACATGCCAGGTGCTTTCCCTACATTATCTTATCTCATCCTATGACACCCCTGTAAGTGGAGTCACAGACAGGGAAACTGAGGCTCACCCTGGTGAAGTAACTTGCTCAAGGTTGTGCAAGTAGGTGACAAAGCCAGGCTCGAAAGCCAGCTCAGCATCTCCCTGGCTGCCATCATCACCACTGCAGCCTCCTGAGTTCATTGCCACCTTCTGTCTACCCTGGTCCCCTCCCTGACAACTGGAGTCCCCTGGGCAGAGGTGGAGAGGAAGACTGAGCCTTGGTTGGCCGGGACTCGGGGCGCATCTCTGGCTTCCCAGGGCCACCACGTGCTGTGAGACCCTGGTGGTGTGCTTCAAAGTTCTGAGTGGGGGTGAGAGTATCCAGTGCCCACCTTGTTGGGGAGACATGAAAGCATGAACAACCTGGCATGATGTCTAGCACAGGGCTGGTCCTCCCTATTGTCAACTGTGATTACTTCTATCACTGACACCATACTTGGGGGCCTCAGGCTGGTACCACCCGCTTCCTGAGTCCTGACAGTTTGGCTGCAGGCCTAGATGGAGGCTTGGGAGGAAGGGTTAGGGAAAGCTGCCTTGTTTGGTTTTTGCCTCTGAGAACCCCCGCAAACCTGCCCCGGCCCCTCCCCCTCCCTGCCAGCAGTAGCAAGGCCCCATTCAGCAGGAGATGTGCCCCAGACCCCTTCCCACCATGCTTCCTGGAGAAACCCACCAGGACAGCATCCAGCCACATGAGGAGATCCACATGCCAGGCCCCGTTCCCACACCACCAGGCCTGCACCTCACAAGCTTACACAACCCTCTGGGAAGTGCTGCGGACCCAGCCACCCGAGTGCCCTCACATGCCTGTGTGCACCCCCATGCGTGGGCACACACACACCTGTCCACGCACACTCCTGTGCCCACCAGCACCAATCCTGAAACGCGCTTTCCTAATGACCAGGTCTCAGGGCTCATCTCCGAATAGGGCTAGGGCTTTCCCCCTCCACCCCCGTGCCTCCTTCCTGTCCTGTTTCTAGCTGTCCATCTCTCTCCATCAGCCCATCCCAGGGGACCCTGCATAAGTCTGGCTGTATGTGATCTGCCTGTGACCAGCCCAGCAGTGAGCAGTCCATCCCCATCCCTGATTCTTCATCTGTCACACCCCAGCAAGACCCTGTTCCCCTTCTCAGCAGGGTCTCTCATCACTCGTCCAGACCCCCACCCATCCATCCCCCACCCTCTCATCTGTCTCCCTCATCTGTCAGTCAGTCCATCTATCCATCCTTCCTTCCTTCCTTCCCCCCTGGGCCCATCGATCACTTCCCAGACAGCCCTGCCCTACCAGGTAGTCACCTCCTGGCCACTCTGTTTGTCTGTCCACCAGCCCATCCATCCATCTGTCCGCCAGCCCATCCATCATGCAGGGCAAACCACTTGTCCAATCTTGCGGCCATTCATTGCCCGGGTCAGTCCCCCTAAGTTCCCCTCAGCAGGCCTGGGTGGGGGGATGTGTGTGCCTGCGTGTACAGAGCACAGGCACACCGGGACGCGCAGCCCTGCTGGAAGGACCCAGTGTGCGCCAGCGTGGGGACACTGGGGGCCTTCCTGCCGGCAGACGGGGTGGCTCTTCGACTGTGCCTTCCTCCTGTGCCCCGTGTGCACTGTCCACCACATTCATCAAGGGCCTATTCAAAAATATATACATAATCCGAGAGGCCATCCAGCCCCCACTCGTATTTCCTGACTCGTTAAGAGGGGCCTGAGCGACCCGCCCCGGCAGCCCCTGCCCAAAGCCACCAGTCCCCTCCCCCTAGGGCAGGCTCTCGCACCACCGCCCCCTCGCTCTTCCTGCTGCTGAGAGACAAGGGGCAGGCAGAGAGCGACCACCGCGGAGCCAGCGCGGCACACACAGGGGAAGGAAAGTGCCGGAGACCCAGAAGGGCCCAGGCGGGAGCCCGGGCCCCGTGCAGAAGCGGCGGAACCGGCGGGCAGGGCAGGGAGAGGCGGGTCAGGGCGACGGAGCGGCCGGGGAGGGACACCGGCCGCGGTGGGCGTGGGATCGGAGCTCCGGTCCCCCGCCGGGCGGCCGGGTCGCGGGGAGCAAGGCTGGGCGGGCAGGAAGCGCCCGCCCCCGCCCCGTCTCGCACCCGGGCGGCCCCGGCTTCCGACCCCGCAGGTGTCGCCTTTGAGGGTCGCCGCGTGCGGTTTACGGCGGGGCCGAGCCTCCTCTCCGCGGCGGGGAACCGCCTCTGCGCCTCGTAAACGGGGTGGGGGCCTGCGGAGCGGCGGCCTCGGTCGCCACGGCAACCGGGGCAGCCCTGGGGGCGGCGACGGCGACGGCGGGCGGGCGCGCGCTGCAGGTGGCGGGACGCTCCCGCCGCGCACCTTGCAGAGCTTTGCGCGCTCCTCCCCTTGGGCGCGACCACCCGCGGGCCCGCCTCTCTCCGTCCCACCTCCCGGGATCCATCGCCCAGGCTTTAAAGCCACCTCCTCCAGAAAGCCTTCAGTACCTGCCGCCACGCCTGGGGCCCCACCGGCGCTTCCTGACAATAAAAATTAATCATCGACCCGCTTCGTCTCTGCCAGGCGCGCGGCTGCGCGCGTCCCGTCCCTGAGATTTTGTCCTCATACCAACCCTGTGTGGACCAGCTACTTCTGTCCCTGTTTACCAAAGAGAAAACGAGAAAAAAGGCTGGCAGAGGGTCTTGCAGCTTAAAATCACCTCCCATCCGGTGGCAGTTTCACCGCGATCTGAGTGGTTCTCTCCGGTCAAGCTGCAAGGGGCCTCCCAGCTCCCACCTTCTGGAGACAGGCGGGGAGGTGCCTTGGTACTGCCTCACCCACACCAGCGCTCCCTGGGCCAGGGGCTTGTGCCTCTCCCATCAGACTGGGTTCTGCTAGGGGTCAGTACACCTCTGCCCCCTGGCCAGGTCTGTGGTCACTAGAAATGCCCAAACCAGGCTGGACGTGGTTGGCCACGTCCCTTCCAGGACAAGAGCATCCCAGGTTCCTTTTCAGTTCCCCACCTGGCTCCTGAGATCAGGTGTCCCCAGGACTGGGTTCTGGCAGGCTCTGCCATGGAAGTGGACTCTTGCCCCAGATCCTGAGGCCCCCACACAGGCTCAGAAGGAGAGAAAAGAGCAACCATGCCAGAATCATCATCCCTCCTACTTGGCCAGCTTGGCTAAGTGCCCAACACCTCTGAACATGGACAACAGTCCAGTGAGGTGGACATTTCACGCTCATTTGAGGGAAACTGAATCAAAGAGGGAAAGTCCCTTGACCGCCGTCACCCCTGGCAAGTGGCCCTTCTGTCCTTCCTTTGTGTCCTGTCTCTCCTGAGGTCCTCACACTGCCTGGAAACTGGCTGTTGACCCCTCTCCAGTGCTGGGTGAGCACTTTCAGGGAAGGGAGGGAGCCAGGTTTGGTTTGGTGGTTTTGCTTTGTTTTTGATCTTGGGCTCCAGTGCCCAGCTGAGGACCTAAAACATAACAGGTTTGTTGAATGCACCCGATAATTATCTCTCCTTCCACGTTCCAGGTAGGTTTTGCCTACTCACGTCAATCCACCCAGCATGTATTGAGCATCTACTACATCCAGGCACTTAACATCCATCACTGTTGTTAAAGACCACCTAATGGAATTCATTCCTATCCTGCCTGTTTCCCACCACATGACCTCCCAATAAAAACTCATTTCTTCCTTTTTCTTTTTCTTTTTTGGGGGCAGTGGGTATTAGGGATTGAACCCAGTGGTGCTTTACCACAGAGTACATCTCCAGCCCTTTTTATTTTTCTATGTTGAGATGATCTCAGTTGCTGAGGCTGGCCTCAAACTTTTGATCCTCTTGCCTCAGTCAAGTCTCTGGGATTACAGCAGTGTGTCACAATGCCTACCTGCATTTCCTCAGTTTTACAGATGAGGAAACTGACTCAGGAAAAATGTTGTCTTTTTTCTTTTCTTGGTTTTTGTTTTTTTTTTTTTTTTTGTGGTTGAAACCCAGGACCTCACACATACTAGGCAAACACTCTACCACTGAGCTGCACCCAGCCCCAGAGTTTGCATTTGAAGCCCCAACCAGACTGACCTTTCCCTGGGAGAAATGGCATAAGGGTTCCTGAGCCTGCAGACTCTGCAGGGGCCTGCTCACCTGGGGGTCCACCCTAGAGACAGGATGCTGCTGATGGAGTCAGTAAGGGCTCCCTTTGGGTTCTGGCCACAGCCCTTCAACTTTACATACCCACATGTGGGCACTTGTTTGCAGGTATACACGTGGGAGGATACATAAGCGTACTGTGTGTGAGTTTGGGGGCCCTGGGTAGGGCTGCATGGTTATGTGTCAGGTCACATATGTGTTCATGTCTGAGTGTCCCCGTGCAATGGAACAGGGTGGGGAGGAGGCACTGGTCTATGCAGACCCTGTGTACCGCATCTGCTTTTGTTTTTTGCGGTGCTAGGGAGGGAACCCAGAGTCTTGCACATGGTAGGCAGGTGCTCGGCCCTGAGCTACCCCGCAGCCCTCGCACACACTATTCTAATCCTTGTTTACAGATGAAGAAACTGAGGCGCAGGGTGGAGGAGAGGTTTGCTCATCTGCCGGTGGGCATGTGTGCACAGGTGTGTGTCGGGTCTGGATGTGCAGAGTGGGCAGGGTGGGGAGGAGGAAGGGCTGCCTGGGCTCCAGCCCTGTAATCCGCCTCCTGACTCGCCCAGCTGGAGGCGCACGGGTAATAACTGTTTTGCACCCTCCTGTCGGTCTGAACATGTGCCTCAGGCCTGTCTGAGGGAGACCCCCGCCCCAGTCGGGGCAGCTGGCAGCCTCCCGCCCAGGCCTGACTCCAGACTGATCCTGGAGGGCAGGGGTCTCTGGGCCTGCCCTGCCTCCTCACCTCCAGGATGGCCTCTGCCCTGGGACTGGGCGCTTCCCAAGGGGAAGGGTTGACCGTTCCTCCAGCAGATGAGGGGGATCTCCAGGAATGGAGCGTGTGCCCCGGACAGATTAGGAGCTACCGAGTGGGGGCAGTGGTTCCTGCACAGGGCTGAGGCAGCTTCCACCTTGGACCACCCTGAGCCCACCAGCTCCTGGGTGGGCATCAGCTTCCAGTCCCGACCCCCAAATCAATTCCATCCGTCCTGAGAGGGCAGCGGGGCCTCCGCCCTGGCCTGGGCATTGGAACACGCATGCTCAGTGGCCTGGGAGTGGGCCTGCTGCTCCACCTGCCCCAGCCATCCTGTTTCCCATGGACTCTGCCCCCCCTTGGTTCTTATCAAAACCACCAAAACCAACCATCGAAACTCCCAACCTCTACCTGCGCGCCCTCCCCCGTCCCGCCCCGTCTGCCACACCCGGGTACCCAGCACCCACACCCTGCCAATTCTGTCCCAAGGAGGCCCCTGAGGGAGCAGAACCCGCCTCAGGGAGCCAACATCCTGCACCCCAAAGTCCCGGCTGCCTGGCCCTTGGCCCCACTCCTGTTGCTCCTGGGTGTGCCGCTATTTACCGTCTAGATGCCCGCCTGGGATGGGGGGGCCACAGGTCAGCTCACCGCCCATAAAGATAAAGGGATCCTGAGACCGGAGGCTCTGCTGGGAGATCAAAGGCGGCCGCAAGGAGACGCCAGCCAGGGGAAGCCACTTGTCCCCAGTCTGGAGCAAAACGTACCAAGGAGGAGACCTTGGGACTTTCCCTGTGGCCTTCGCAGGGTCTGGAGAGACCCTGGGTCAACCCCAGCCAGACGTCCAAAGGCCCAGGCGTCCAGGCTCATGTCCCGGGGCTGGTGGGATGGGGACAGGGAGTCCCAGCATGGTCACAGGCCTGTCTGCCTCTTACCCGCCGACTGCACCTCAGTTTCCCCTTATGTGAAATCGAGGATAAGAAATGAGTCAGTTTTATTATCTGAGATAAGAGCGCAGCCGCTGCAGCCAGCACGGCGCCGGGCACGCAGGTGGTACAAGGCACCTGCTTCCCCCTGAGCCCTTCACCCTGACCTGGGCGTGTGTGGCCCCCACCCCCTCGTGGCAGGGTGTCTTCCCAACCACCCAGACCTTTGGGCCGGCCCTCCCCTCCCAGGCTTTACCCCCAGGTTTAAACCTGGGGTGCCCCTCCCTCCTCCAAGGGAAATGGGGTTTCCTTTCTGGCTCCTGCCACCACCTTCCTGGTGACGGTTTGCAGGCTGGGAGTGACGGGGCACCCAACCTGCTGACTCAGCGCCTGGAGCTAGCGCTTGCTTAGCAACGGGCAAGGCCCCGGGCAAACAGAGCCACGGGCAGCCACACCCCTGCCACAGGAATGCAGCGGCATTCCTGGGGGGTGCTGTGGCACTGTGCCTGGGACAGGGGGCAGGTAGGCACCTTCCCAGCTCTGCCACCTTGGCATCAAGCAGGAGGGAGCCCTCTCACCAGGGCCCAGGGGTCTGCAGCTGCCTCCGGCCCAGCCTGCAGGGGCCCAGCCCAGAGCGTGGACCTGGCCACCTGAAGACCGTCACACGGCTCTGAAAACTGGGTGACCTTGGGCCAGGCCTCTCCGAACCTCAGTTTCCTCACTGGTAACGTGGGGAGGAGGGTTGGGCGCGAGCCTGGACAGGCTGAAGGGGAAGCAGGTCCAGGGTGGAGACAAGCCTGCCTTCCTGAGGAGCCGATCCGTGAGCGGGACCCTGGGCTTGGAGAGCGTGTCCCCCCCGGGACAGAGTGGGGGAAACCTGGAGGAACCTGGAGGGCCCTGGACGGATTCACACCTCCTTAAGGGCCAGTAGTGCCAGACTAAGGGACCTGACTGCCCCTCATGCTGATCCTCCATCCTCTACAGTCACCCAGAGCCTCAGTGGCAAGAGCCACATCCGTCCTCCTGGGCAGGTCTGAGCCGCAGGTCAGTGAGGAGGCCCAGGCTCCTCTCCTCACACTGGCTTGGGGCTCTGGGTGGGGAAGCCTGGGCTTCTGACTTCTCTCTCCCAGGAGATCTGTCCCACTGGAGACCCCTGCCAGTCCCAGGCTTTTCTAGCAGACCAGGCGTTGGCCAAGGGCAGGCCCTGTGTCACTCCTGTGTCCCTGTCCCCTGCCCCTCCACAGGCCAGGGGAGGTTCTTCCCCCAGGAAACCTCCCTCTGGTGTCTATCCTGTCTGCCACCCCACAGGACAGGGGAAGCACAGAGGAACTCTTTCATGAAAAGAAGCTTAGACTTGGACTTCGGTCACCTGGACTTGCACCCTGACTCTGTTTCTGACTTGCTGTGTGAACGTGGGCAGGTCCCTTGCCCTCTCTGATCTTCCATTTCCCATTACAGGTAGTGGACCTTTTCTGAAATGCTTGAGACCAGAAATGGTCCAAATTTCAAGAGTTTTCAGATTCAGGAATATTTGCATAGACTTCACCAGTTGAACATCCCTAATCTCAATATCCAGAATGCTCCAGAATCTATTGAGCCTATGTTGGTGCATCAGATTTTGGATTTTCAGATTAGAGAGCTCAAGTCATGTCACCGGGACTGCACGTTTGATCATGATGTGCCCAGCACATAGTAGGTCCTTGGAAAATGAGAGTCCCAGGTGCTTGCCCCCGCTCCACATCAACCTGCTCCCGGCCCTTCACTGCCTCTTTAATCCCCCCAGATCTGCCTGCCTTTGATTCCCCTGTGGGCGGCTGAGCTGGGGTCTGAATAGGAAGCGGAGAGCTCCCGGCTGTGGGAAGCAGGCAGGGGCAGGGCCTGTCAGGCTTGGCGAGGGAGGGGACTGTGGGCCCCCAGGCCATTCACCACTAAGCCCGGATCCGGGCGCCTTTGTGCCAAGAACAAAACCCGGGGATCAGCTGTTCTCTGACCTGCCCCTCTCTTCTCCGGAAGGGATGGAAGTCTGGGCCTGAGGGATGAGCTGTGTTCCCTCGTGGGCCCTGGGATGCCCGCATGGGGTGGGGGACACACCCTGGAAGCTCCCCACCACCCCAGAGCGTGGGCAGCGGGAGGTGAGCAAACCCGGGATCCGCCCCACGTCCTGGCTGTGGTGGGTGGGCAGGTGTTCCACCCCTGAGCCTCGGCGTCTCCTCTGTGGGTGGGTGTGTAGGTGGGTGTGTAAAGGCTCCCACCTGGTGGGTTTGAGGGTCCATGAGAGGAGGGATGGGCCCGGCTTGCACAGGACAGACGGACGACAGTCACTCTGACTCGCTCCGGTCTTGCCTGTGGAGCCCAGGGCCCAGGCTGGGGCAAGTGTCAGATCTGAGTGCAGAATACACGTGTGTGCAGGTGAGGGGCTCTAAGGAAACCAGGACAGGTGTGCCTCAGATGCCCCGCCCTGCCACCTGCCTGCGCTCCCCCTGACACCTGCAAAGTCCCCAGGGCACATGTGTCTCTCTCTCAGCCAAGCGCCCAGGGCTGCAGGGCCGAGCTGTCGCACTCTGCTGAGGGGGTCCTCAGTTAAAGCTCAGCCTGAGCCTGGCCTCCAGCTGCCTGGTGGCTTCCCGCCCAGAATTGCCCAAAGGCCTCGGCTTGCCAGTGCCCGGGAACATCTGGGAGTGGCCTCAGGGGCCTTGTCTGCTTCAGGCTTTCTGCTGGGACCCTCAGAAAGGACGAGGTGCCCTGTCAGAAGTGGCCGAGAGCAGTCCACTCAGCGATGACTTGAGTTTCCAGGCAGGAGGCCAGGAGGCCGCGGTCACGTTCCTCCTGGGCCTGGGCTCTGGCCAAGCGTCAGCAGCAGAAATGGTGGGGTCGGTTTTATTTTAAACAAAAAAGAACTTTGAGTGGAAACATGTGTTTCCCCCTCGTCTTCCTCTCTCCATTACACCCTCCCACATTCTCTTTGGTGCCTCCCTTTCTTCCTCTCCCTCTTTCTTGATTTCTCTGTCACTCTCCCCATCTCTTCCCAGCTTGCAAGAGTCTGGAGTGGTGGGAGGCTGGGGACATGGCCTGGGCCCCTGCCATAAACCCCCCATCCTGCCCCTCCGGACGGGGTGTCTGCGCAGCTCCAAGGCCTCACTCCTCTGCCCTCTTGGCCTCCCTCTCTCCAGCCTGACTTCCATGATCTGCCCCTGCGTCTGTTTTCTATACTAGCCATCTCAGATATTAAAGCTCTTCAGCTTCAAATAAGTTTTAAAAGACTGCCCAGGTTGGGCACGGTGCACGCCTGTAATCCCAGCAGCTCAGCCCTGAGCCAGGAGGATCCCGAGTTCAAAGCCAGCCTCAGCAAAAGTGAGACGCTAAGCAACTCAGCAAGACCCTGTCTCTAAATAAAATTTAAAAAGACCTGGGGAGTGGTCAGTGGTTAAGCACCCCTGGGTTCAATCCCTGGAGCAGGGAAAAAAAAGACTACCCAGCCTAAGGCCATACCTCAGCCACAGAGCATCTGCCTAGGAGGGGCCCTGGGTTTGATCCCCAGCACTGCAAAAACAAAACAAAAAAAAAAAAAAAAAAAAAAAAGCGGGGGGCGGTGCAAAATCCAAAACCAAACACTGGTCTGGTCCAGATCCCTCATCCTGCAACCAAAAGCAGGTACCGGGGGACCACGGCCTGCCAAGGGAATTAGGGACAAGGCTGGACAGATGGGGGTCCCCTAAGCACGTAGCAGGGAGGTCTGCTTCCTCAGGGGGTGTGCCCCCTCCCCTGAGGTGGTCACCGGCATGAGGCTCCCCAGGGAAAGGCAGGCCCTGGTGGGCCACCTCTCCCCTCGGCACCGCCATGTTCTTGCCCCCTCCCACCTCCAGTTCCTTTGCCAGGCAGGGCTCAGGTTGCAGGGTAGCTCAGCTTCTGGGTCCTTCTCGTGACTGTGAACAGCACCTCGGTCCTCCTAGGCCTTAGTGTCCTTATCTTTGTACCTGAAGGCTTGCCTTTGCTGCTCTAATGCTTCACTGAGCTCCTGTCTCCTTTGGAAGAAATTCTAGAACATCTGGCCGGAATGCAGCTTCCCCTCCCTAAGTGAGAAAGACCCTCCTCAACGTGACCTCCACCTCCTGAGCTCCAGGCCTCTGGTGCCCTGTGTCTGAGGGCCACAGCCATGGAGGGGTGCAGAGGACCCCCACAATCTGGCATCCTGCGGCCAAAGCTGTACCCCTTTGCATACTCAGGGTCACGCGGGGCTCAGTAGGCGCGGGAGGGTGGCATTGCTGGCAGAGGGGCCTTCCTTTCCTCTCCCACAGTGCCAATTGCGAGTGCAGGTAAACCAGGGGGCTAGCAGGACGGGGCAGGTGTGCCTGACATCCCCGGCTTGGGCACACAGTCCCAGCACCTCGCCACTTGGCCAGCCCCTGCTTGGCCTCTAAAAGCAGCCGAGAGGGGAGGGCAAGGGGGCTTCGTGAGCGCCTCTGCAGTCAGCAGAGGACGAGCTGACCAGGAGCCCAGGGCCGGGAGAAGCACGAGGCCCCGCAACAGCCGGTGCTCCTTTCTGCCCCTGGGGGCCCCCCGGATGCCCAGACCTTCCTGGGTCCCCACCTGTGTCCCTGGTCCCTTCACCTCTGCCTTGGAGCACGGAAGTGACTCGTTCCATCCTGGCAACAGCCCTTCTGGCAGGAACCATCAGCACCCACTTTAGAGATGGGGAAAGGGAGGCAGGGGGAGGGTGGGAGGCTGCATGAGCTCACGCCGAGCCAGGAGCCCAAGCTGGCTCTCGCTGCTCAGGCAAAGAAGATGGTGACATTTGCATGGATTTTGCAAGCCAGGTGTCGCTGGTACCTTGAAATCAGCTCTGCGGCAGATCACACCACCAGGGCCTGCCGCCTGCCTGGCTGCCTTTCTTTTATTTCTTTTTTTGCTCTCAGAGGGTAGTTATTACGCACTCAGCTCACATGGACAGGAGGCCCTTCTACAGTGTCTCAGAGGGGTCCCTGACTTAGAAAGAACACGAGCCTGGCGAGCTTCAGTCCTTGTTTCAGGACCTGAGGCAGATCGGAGCCTGTCTGAATCCAAAACCAAAGAAATTCCTCGCTCCCTGGTGATGTCAAGAGGTAGCTTCTCTTTCTGCTCCACCATGACAACTTCCTGTCCAGGGTAAGAAACTGTTCTGACTGTCCCTTTGGGGCAGAAATGAAAGGTCCTGCAAGTTCAGAGCTGCCGGCAGGCGCACCCTGCCCTCCGACGCTGCACCATCAACTCCATAAACATTTACCGCACCTCACTTACCCTCCCTGAGCCTGTTTTCCCCTCGGCAAAGTGGGATCACGGGTCTTACCCATCCCTCATGGCCTGGGGGCTCCTGTGTAAAATCAGGATTTCTGCTCTGAGTCCTGGCTCACCCGTGGGCTTCCTGTGTTACTGGGCCTCTGTCTTCCCATCTGTACAATGGCATCTATGTAAGGGTTCCTTCCTGCTTCCCTGCCATCTAGGGCAATTGCAGTCCCAGGAGAGGGTAACTAGCCTGGCTGGACCCAAGGGAGCAGCTGAAGTTCACACCCCAGGCCCGACACACACCCATGTGATTCCGGCCAGCAGCGGTCTCTCCGTGGACTTGGGTCATGGTCATTGCAGAGTTCAGAGGACAGGGAGGTGTGGGGCCCTGGAGGGATCCCCAGGAGACTTCCCTCTGGGGCACTCACTGCATGGAGTGGGGGAGGGACCTCAGCTGAGTGCAGGCTTCACCTGACTTGTCAGGCGGGAACCAGAATGATACCCATTTTGTGGATGAGGAAGCTGAGGCCCAGAGAGAAACAGGAACCTGACTGAGAGTCTCCATTTATATGAAAAATATTGATTGACTGGGAATGTTTAGCAGGTCAGAGTCTCAGTTAGGGAGCGTGAAAAATGTCCTTAGAGCCAGTGTGATGGCGCATGTCCATCATCCCAGCAGGAGGCTGAGGAAGGAGGATGAGAGTTCAAAGCCAGCCTCAGCACAAGCAAGGTGCTAAGCAACTCAGTGAGACCCTGTCTCTAAATAAAATACAAAATAGGGCTGGGGGTGTGGCTCAGGGGTCGAGTGCCCCTGAGTTCAATCCCCAGTACCAAAAAAAAAAAAAAAAAAAAAAGTTCCTCCATTGGATTGTGGCGAAGCCGCACCAAAATACGAATCTACTTAGAGCCACCGACCTGCAGCTTTCAAACGGTTAAAATGGCAACATTTAGGCCAGGTGTGTTGTTTCAACTTTTTTCTTTGTTTTTGCTATGTGGATTTTACCACAATAAAACAAACAAACAAACAAAACGTGCCGATCCCCAACTTTGTTTTGGACACTGTGCTAGATGCTGTGGACACAAAAGTGAACAAAACAAATAGCTCTTCCTTTGTGGAGTGAACATTCTGGAACAGCGCTGCCCCAGAGAACTTTCTGTGAATGGAGCGGCAGAGGGACACGCGTTGTGTATCTGCTGTGCACAATAGGGTGGCCCTTAGCTACACCGGGCCATTAAGCCCTTGAATGGTAGCTAAATGCAAATGAGGAGCTGACTTTAATTTTATTTCTTTTTCATTAATTTAAATTCATCAGCCGCAGGTGGTTGAGGCCTACCAAACTGGACCGTGCAGTTTGAGGTAAGTCATGTGTGCATTGTTCAGAAGCCCCGTTCGCCTGACCCAGTCTCATCTTACTCAAGCTTCCACGCACGGTCTTGCAGAAGTTCAGACCTCTTGCATCAGAGTCTCCAGGGAAGCATGCTAAAATCCAGGTTCCACTCGGACCCACAGAATCAGCATCTCAGAAAATGGGCCCGGGAGTCTGGGTTTTTGTGATTTCCCGGGTGATTCTGAGGCACAAGGTCAAGTCTGAACCCACCACTCTTCTTGTTCAAGACTCCCAGCTAGGAAGAGTTTGCATCAGGTCTCGACCAGGCCTGCTTGGGGGAGGCACCCCTCAGGGCTTCGCCAGCCCAGCTAACCCAAACCTGAAGATAACTAGCTCTGGTTACCAGCCTCGGGCTCCTTGGAGCCTGTGTTCCTCCCCAAAGAGCGAACAGGAGGGCTTTTTCATGCTGAACCCAGAGGGGCTGGGAGGGCTCCCCCGTGCTCCAGTCCCGTGTTTTGCCAATCTCTGGGGCTCCGCAGCCCACCAGCTCCAGGCTCTGGGGAGTGGGAGGCAGAGGCCTGGCCTGGTGCCCCAACTTGCAGACCAGCCTGGTCAAGCAAGGAAGGAAGGAAGTGGAGGCAGCTTAGGGCCAGCGGACACAGGGGAGGGGTGACGCAGGCCTCAGGAATTTGAAAACAAACATTTAGCCAGGGAAGGAAGAGGCTGCTTCTGGCCTCTGAGCTAGGGCGGGCCCAGTTCCCTCCTTCCCGGGACAGGGGTGAATCCCAGCCCTGCTGACCGTGGCCCCTGGCTGGAACCAGTGCCTGGGGAGTTTCCATTCCGTCGGGGGGACAGGAGGCCAATAAGGGTGAGGAGAGGATGGGAACCGGGAGGAAGCCCAGAAGAAATGGGTGCTCATCAAGCTCTTAGTGAGCACCCAGCGTTCCAAGAACTCAGGGCAGAAGCCCCGCCAGGCTGGGGGAAGCAGGGAGGGAGGCTCATGCTGAAGAAAACATGGAGAGGAGCCCAGGACCCAGGGCTCCCTGAAGAGGAAGTCAGGGCAGGCTTCCTGGAGGAGGCAGCACCTGGACCCAGCCCCAAAGGGGGAACCTGGCAGGATAGGATCTAATCTTATTAATCTCACCCCTCCCCAAGCCAGTACGCAGATGAGCCAGCAAGCGCCCCCGGATATGCAGAACGGGTGGACAATCACTGCGAAGCCTCCAGTCTCCAGGCCCAGTCTCCAGGCTCCCTCCGCTAGGTCTCCTCACCGCTCTGAAGCTATGATCCCACTTGGTACCCAGAGACTCTGGAGCCAGCTGGCCTGGGTTCCAGTGCCAGCTGAAGTCACTTCCCAGCTATGTGACTCTGGACAAGTGACTTCAGTTCTCTGTGCTCCTGTCCCTTCTCTGTGAAATGGAGATAATAGTATCGCCTTCTCCGTGGGGTTTTGTGAGTTTACACAAGTAAATTGCTCAGAACAATGGCCAGCAGGCGAGTGCTCTTTGCTGATGGGGTGACGGGGTGCTTGCGTGTGTACCCACTTGTTCATTCACTGACTGACTCACCGATTCACTGGTTCAGTCCACCACTCGCCACTCCGCCCTGTTTGCCAGGCATCCGTTGGGCAATCCCCAAGTTGAGTGCCAGGCCTGCGGGTCCCCGCCTCTCCAGTCCCTCCGCCAGTCCTGGAAGGTGCTGGCTGAGCTGCTAATGACTGGAACGATTTCCTTAATTCCTCCCAGCCCAAAACAAGAGGAGCCGTCCGGGGCAGGGGCGACGTGCTAAGACCGGACCTGGGTGTGGACACTAAGCCCCTAGGATGGGCTCCTTGGCCAGGGGCCAGCACCCGGAGCTGCCTGAAGAGGGTCAGGCCTCCCAGCCTGCAGGTGGCAAGTCGATGTCCTTCCCAGGCAGCCTCACGCGCCCCCCTTGACAGCCAGGTTCTCCCAGGTCCAGACCGCATCTGTTCACACCTCACCTGGTACCCAAGCCTGCTCTGCCCAAGCCAGGGACCCAGAGCCTGCTTCGGTGACACTCTGGAGCTGGAGTCCATTTCCCCAGTGAACAATTAGAGTTGCGTGTGGAGCATAATGATTGCACGCTGATTAATGGTAGACAGCTTAGCCGAAGATCCCACGCTGGCTTCCTCCTTCCCCAGGGGCCCCAGAGAGCAGGTCATGCTGGGGAGGGACTGACTGGGATCCTGAGAGAGCTGTTTCCCGATTCCCTCCTTAGGCCAGGCTCTGAGCTGGGCTCTTTGGTTTTGGTACCAGGAATGGACTCCAGCGATGCCTAACCGCTGAGCTACATCCCCAGCTCTTTTTCTTTTTAAGACAGGGTCTCACTAAGTTGCCCAGACTGGCCTCAAACTTGTGGTCCTCCTGCCTCAGCCTCCCAAATCACTAGGATTACAGGTGTGGCCTCTGCACCTGGCATTATATGGCGGACATGCTGACTTGCATCTCAGAGACAAGGGAACTGAGGCTCAGAGAAGGAAAGGGACTTGCCGGAGGCCACACAGTCAGAGAGTGTGGTCCTGGAATTCAGATTCAGGTCTTCTGGCCCGCCGCCATGCACACCCAGGGCCAGGCAGGGCCTGGCATCTGTGGAATTGCAGAAAGTCTGGGCTGGGCATGAGGTGCTGTTTGGGCCAGAGGGTGGGGTGGGTGAGGAGAGTGAGAGGCCTAGCCAGGTGCCAGCAGAAGCCACAGAGCAGGGCGGGTAACGGGAGCCTGGCCAGGCTGGGGCCCTGGGCAGGCCCTGCTGGGCCCTGGAAGCAGCAGGCTTATCCCGTGGAGCCACCCGGGTGATGCACCTCCACCTGCTGACTCAGCCATTGCCTGGGCCTTTACCTGGAAAGCAGCAAACACAGAGGATATCAGGGAGGGGGGTTCCTGTTTGGAGACGGGGTGTGGGATGCCCCATCCCCCCAGCCGCTCCACACGGATTCCCCTCCAGGAGCCCCCTGCTATGTGCCCAGAGCCCCTGATCAAGGGCCAGAGCTGGCCGTGGGGCTGGGGCAAGGGCGCCGGTGGGGCCCCGAGTGACCACTCAGCCAAGCACACAGCCTGGCAGGCACGTCTCCACTTGCCTTCTGCAGAGCCTTGTTCGCCCCACCCTGAAGGGGGCAGGCGTGGAGGGGCATCTGTGTGACACCACTAGGTGCCACTCTTATTTGGGGGACCTCCATGCTGCTCCACCGTGGGGAGCAGCTTTAGAGACACCAAACGACTCTATGGCACGGGGACCAAGGCGTCCCACTGCCCTGCTGGGGTCAAAACTGTGGCTGGGCACAGGAGTATCTGCAGTCCCTGGGCCTCTGGCAGGGCCAGTCACGGCACTTGTCACGCCCTGGAGGGGATCATGGGATCAGGGGCTCGGAGGCCACCAACTGCATCACCAACTGCCGGGCAGAGCGCGGCAGAGGCATCTGGAGGGCGGGGGAGGGTCCTGGGATGTCTGGGATCAGGGTCTCCTGTTGGTTCAGTGGTGTGCTGGCGAACATTAACAACCGGTTCTGGGCCGGGCGGGGTCAGGCGTGGAGAAGTGGATTTCCCAGCACCCCAGCCCTCTCCCTGCCGCCTGCCTCCCCGGCCGTCGTGGGAACCGTGGGGCTGGCGGACGTGCACTTTGTGGGCTGGGAGCAAACACTTCAGGGAAGGCGCCCCTGGGTCAGGTGGACCTGGGTTCCCAGGGGCTCTGCCTCTTGCTTGCTCTGTGACCCCAGGCAAGTCACATCCCTTCTCAGAGTGGAACCTTGTTTTCCTCCTTTGTAAAATTTGGATGATACAAACAGAACCTGCTCTCAGTTGTGATGGAAATTAAAGGGGGTACTCAGCACCAATGAACTGGTGACGTGTGGCACTTAGTGTGGTGGTTTTTATGGTCCAACTATTCAGCCAAGAACTTGGCATGAAAGACTGAGACTGCACAGGCCTCTGGTCCCCAGAGCTTCTGGGAATGAGCTCCTTCCAGTCTTAGGAGCCCTCAGAGCTGAGACCAGGACCGGGCATGAACTCCTGTCCCCTGAGACCTGTGCCCCTGTCCCTTGTCCCAGGTGCAGCTAAGCAACAGGAGTACTCAATCTCAGGGACCCAGGGAACACACAGGCACAGCTCCGGGACCCCTCCATCCCTGCCCTGGCCTCTGCTGCCCCCTGGTGGCTGGCCTGAGAAGGATGCTGCTCCCACTGTGGGGGACCAAACCACATATATTACCATTAAAAACTAAATTAATAATAATAACAAGGCACCAGCGCTGTGGCACAGCCTGAAGTCCACCACTGGGAGACTGAGGCAGGAGGATGGTAAGCTGGAGACCAGACTGGACAACTTAGCAAGACCTTGTTTCAAAATAAGAAATAAAAAGGGCTGGGGATGCAGCTCAGGGGTCCAGAACCCCTGGGTTCAATCCCCAGTGCCAAAAAAAAAAAATACATATATATTTTTTAATATATTTAATTATAAATAAATGTATTTAAGCATGCAAACAAACAAAAAACCTCAGAATGCTACAGTTGCTGCCTCTGCTGTTCATCACCTTAGGTTTGCAGAGAGGCTCCCCAGCTGAGCATGGGCAGCACAGAGCAGGGGACAGGGTTCTGGGCAGAAAATCAGAGGGGGATTTAAGTCCTGAGCCAACAGGTTTGGTGACCTTGTGCAAATCACCTCCCTGAGCCTCAGACTCCTCATCTGTACAATGGGGTGACAAAACAAGGTTGTCATGAGGATCGAGGGACCCAGTGCTTGCCGGGGAGGTTCAGCTGAGGGCGATAACCCAGGCATCGCGAGCTAGTTACGCTTGCCTGGCGCCTCTGCGGAGTGCTCTTCCGGGCGTCTCCTCCTTCAATTCACATTACCACCCCTATTTAACAGATGAGGCAACTGAGGCCCAGAGAGGGGAAGCAACTTGCCTGGAGCCTCACAGCTTGTAAGTGCCACAGCAGGACTCAAGGCCAGGGCCAGCCTGCTTCCCATGCCCGGCTCCGCACTCTGAAGCACCTTGGGGTGCCCACATCCTTATGCCTCGTTTTAAACAGCAGGCCAGCTCCTGCCCCCGTCAGAGTGCCTCTCCTCCCAGCCCCACAGCAGCACCCAGTGTGCCAGGCCCAGCAGCTGACCTCTACCCTCCTGACCAGCTCCCCAGCTCTGGGCCGCTCATGAGCCCAGAGCTTGAAGGTGGCTTCCCAAGGTCATCCCGTCCATCCCCTGCACCCCACCCAAGCAGGTGGCTGTTCATCCTGTTCTTCACGCTGCTCAGGGAGGAGATTCCACAACCCTACTTCCTCCTCCGGCACAGGTGTTTGTGACAGTTCCCACAGTGGCAAACTCTAGGTGTCTAACCAGAGTCCTTCCTGCTGCAGTTTCCACCCACCCATCTCCTTTTGTTCTTTCTCCCAGTGGTGTCAGAGGAGGACACTTGACACCACAGAGAGGGACCTGGGACTGGAAAGCAGCACACAGGGGCAGGAAGTGAGAGGTAAGCCCAAGTTCAAGCCCAGGTCAAGGTGGCAAGAGCGGCTCAGCTGGTCTCCAGGTGGGGCAGCCTGACAAGTCCACCCTGCCATGCTACACCATGGGCTCCTGGTCCAGGAACTGTTGGCATCGGCCCTGCCACCCTTCCACACACGTTTGCCGAGCCTTCTTCTGTGCCTGGTGACACAGTTGGCACCCAGGTCACAGCACCAGGAAGTCACCAATGTCCCTGCCCTTGAAGACTTCACGTCCACGACAGAGAGCCAGCCCACAAGTGAACAGACCAGGAGTCCTGGAGGGGCCAGAGGGCAGCAAGCGACACTCAGCTGGAGGGCCGGGGAGGTGTCCTGGGAGGTGGCAGCGGAGATGAGGGGGAGAAGGGAGAGCCCAGGGCGGCCCTGAGAACCACCCTCCAGGCCAAAGCCCCAGGGTGCAAGGAGCTCCCAGCTGTGAAGCCCACCTAGGGAGAAGGCGGGGCAGCAGGCTGTGCGGCCCAGGGGGGCGAGAACGCACAGGGCCCCAGCTCTGAGCCGCCGTCTTCTCACCTGTCAGAGGAATCAATGGTCCCCAAGGAGGTGTTCAGAGGCATAGGAGGTGGACAGACAGGCCTCAGCCCAGGGCCCCAGCTGTGGTCAGAAAATGGCACTATTGACCTAAATAATGATCAGAGAGGTTCCCCAGGGCGTAATATCACCTGGGAGCAGCAGAGCAATGCCATGGGAACGTGCATCCAAGGAGGCGGAGGCCAGGGACGTCCCTGTGCTCCGGTCTGTTGTTTTGCAGTGCTGGGGTCAAACCCAGGGCCGCCCACACGCCAGGCAGGCAAGCGCTCTACTGCTGAGCTACCTCCCCAGCCCAGGGCCATGTTTTAAAGGCAAACCGGGAAGAAGTACATAGAATATTTTGAAATAATAATTTTTGGCTGCAGGGAGCAATAGAGGCGACGTCGGCCTGGATTAAACAGGCCAATGGGGGGAGGCGCCCCTGCGGAAGGCCTCTGGTGTGAGGTGCAGTGGCCTCTGTGGGAGGCTGTGGCTTGGCCGTCTTGTCTAGTGGCGAGCCCATCTGTGGTGGCCTTCAGGGTTTCACTTCACTGTCACTCCCCCCCAGAACGCTCCCCACCCTGCACAGGGGCTGCTCAACTCTTCCGTTGGGTATTGGGAGGTTTTTGATCTTCTGTGTGTTTACAGCACTTCACAGTTTATAAAGCATTTCCTCTGATCCTTGAAGTGCCCTGCGGAGTTTGATTGCTGCAAAATCTCCGGAGCCATCGGAGCCATCGATGGCAAAGTGTCTGGAGGCCACGGCAGGTGACAGGCTCAGGACCTCTGACACCGGCCCTGCTCCCTCCAACCAGGAACTCCTGACTCCAACGTTTTCTTACCTTCTTCCTTCATCTGAAGGAAGGATCACGTTCCATTCCAGAGAACCCCAAGCCAGGGAGGTGCTGGCACGTGGCTAAACTTGGTTGGGATCAGGAGGTGACTCTCTAGCCTGGCACAGTGGCACATACCTGTAATCCCAGTGACTCGGGAGGCTGAGGCAAGAGGATAGCAAGTTTGAGACCAAATTCAGAACTTAGTGAGATTCTGTCTAAAATTTTTTAAAAAATTAAGGTCTGGGGATGTAGCTCAGCAGTGATACAAAAAAAAAGTCAGGTGACTTTCCATTGAAATCCAGAGAAGCCAGGCATGACGGTGCATAGCTGTAATCCTAGCACCTCAGTAGGCTGAGGCAGGAGGATTGCAAGTTCAAAACCAGCCTCAGCACTTAGCAAGGCCCTGTCTTAAAATAAAAAAATAGAAAGGGCGGGGGATGTGGCTCAGTGTTTAAGTGGGTTCAGTCGCCAGCAACAACAGCAACAACACAAAAGGATCCTTGGGCCTTCCCACATGGAAGCAGAGCAGGAGCAGGCCAAGGTCAAGGTCAAGGTCAAGGTCAGATTAAGGAGGCAATCCCCTTCCCTCTCCCTGACAGGAAAGGGCTTCTCCTTGGGCCTCTGCTCCCCAGAGGAGGCAGCTCCTGAGCCCAGCTCAGCCATGTTCCTTCGTGCCACCTGTTTCAGTTCTCGGGAGGTAGGTTTGGCGGTACCACCTGCAGGGAGTCTGCCCTCACCCCTGAGGGCCATCTGCCTCCTTTATTTGCACTCAGCGGCCCAGGGGTTACGCTCCAGCTAGTGAGTAAGTTTAACTCACATGCAAAACTGCACAGATCGTAAGTATGTGACTCAGTGGGTCGACCCAAAGGGACCAGCCCCGGGCAAACAGCTCCTGCCACCTGCCCTTCTGGTTGCGTCCTGTGCCAGGGGCCTGGCCTATCAGTCCTGCCTGCTTTTGTGCTTCATGCAAATGTGATCACCTGAGCCCTCTTTCCTGCCTGGTTTCCTTCCTTACATGTGGTTGCACATGCTCTGTGATTGTCATTTATCAGTGGTAGCACTTGGGTCATTTCTCCTATTTTGATGATTATTGTTAAGAACATGCTAGTTCATGTTTTTAGGGGGGCTTGAGGGGGGCACTGGGGATTGAACTTAGGGACACTGTACCACTGAGACACATCCCCAGCCCCTTTTATTTTGAGACAGGGTCTTGCTGAGTTGCTCAGGCTGGTGGGAACTTGCACTTCTCCTGCCCCCGTCTCCCGAGTTGCTGGGATTACAGGCATGCGCCACTGCACCCGGCGCTAGTTCCTGCTTTTGGGGACTTGTACGTGCTCATTTCTGCTGGGTGTGTAACAAGAAGGTGGCAGGACTGGGGGCTCTGCGTGTGCTCAGCTCTAGGATGCTGCTGGGCTGCTCTCTGGAAGCCGTGGGGCCCATTCACGCCCCACCTCTGCCTGGCTGGTTGCTGCCCAGGAGCCCTGCACTTCCTGTTTACCCAGTAGGGGGCGCCACAGAGACTGGGACTGGGGCCTGTGTCCCCTGGTCCTGAGAAGGAATGAAGGAGGCTGGAAAGAAGGAAAGAAGGAAAGAACTGCAGACGGACAGAGGGGGCAGGAGGGAGGAGGGAGGCGGAAGTATGCGGGGCTCTGCTCTGCCCAGCTTGCTGCCCCAGAGACAAGTGCCCACTGAGGTGGAAGCTGGGCTCCTCCGTTGCCAAACACCAGGCTGTGCCATGGAAACAAACCACTGAGCAAATTTCTTCCCCTTCCTTTTTCCTTCTCTTTCGGTACTGGGGACTGAGCCCCGGGCCTTACCTATACTAAGTGCCCGACCACTGGTCTGCACCGCCAACCCAAACACATTACTTTCTCAATTATTTTTCAGGACAAAAATCTTCTAAATAGGCTCAGAGTGTGGGGACCTGGGGAGTCATGGGGCAGCAGAGAAGGGCGTGGACGCTGGTGGGGAGAGAGTCCCTGGAAGCCATGTGTGCTGACTCCCGCAGGCACGTGGCTTGGAGACTGGCTGACAGCCCCAGGGCCAGCCCTGCCCCAGACATGCCCGCCTCCACCTCCTGCCCTGTCCAACACCACCCCCTCTGGCCTCCTCCGCCTCAGCAAGCAGGGGCAGGGCCCTGGGTCCTCGGCCAAGGCCAGATACCAGCACAGGGCCTACTGCGCAGAGGCAGGGCTGCTGAGAGAGGCGCCCCCAAGATGCCTGGTCCGGACCTACTTTCTGGGGGAGCAGGCGGGGATTGAGCAGTGGGCCCAGCGAGCCTCGCGCTGCCCTGCCTCCTTGCTGGCAGCACCATCTCAGCTAGCCCCTGGGGCCTGACAGTCCAGCCAGCCCCAGCGTGGGCCAGAACCCAGATGTGCCAGGGCAGGTTAGGCATGGGAGAGCCTGGGCTTTGCCAGCTGGTGCCAACGTTAGCTCATCCCCCTGCAGACTCAGCACTGGGGAAGCGCAGGGTCTTGTGGTCTTTACTCCACACAGGAATCCCGTCCTCGCCCTCAAGGGATGGAGGCTGCACCACCTCACGAGGCCCGTGCTGTGCCGGGCAGCTCTGATGCCATCAAAGTCATCACGTGTTTGAGTCTTTGAAGGACGTGAAGCCCAACGATTTATTTTACAGAGGTTCCAGAAAGTAAGTACCCCATTTTTCAGTTGAGGTAATTGAGGCTCAGGGCCTTAAAGACCCTCGAAGAAGCTTGGTGCCTTGTCTAAGATCACACACACACACACACACACACACACACACACGCTTCCCACTGCTGATGAGAGGGCCTGGGCCGAGGCACCTCTGCAGCCATGAGCACACCCAGCACCCAGGTCTTGGTGTCTAAATACCACCGTCCAAACGAGCGGAACCTATACTCCTTGGAGAAACAGCAGAGTCCATCATGGAGGCAGGAGACCCACAAGATGAGTCTAGAATGTCCTGCAGTGCCCCAAACCAAGGAAATACTCAAAACCGCAAAGGACGTGGGCGAGGCAGGCAATCATAGGAGCTGACCTGAAAGAGACCCTGGCAGAAAGCTGGAGCGATTTGAACCACTGTAACACAAGCCCCATAGTATTAGATTATAACCCAGAGTTTAAAATGCATAGACACACAAGTCCATGCTATTAGAAATAAATGGCTGACTAAATAAATGAAGGGAAAGAGACAAATCCTCCATGCAGAGGAATTTCAAATAACACATGGAGTCACGTCCCCCAGGAGGTGGAGCATGCCCTGTGTGCTCTACTTCCTTCCAAAGAAGTGTGTGGAAAAGAGGGGGGAAAGTAACTTCATAGCAGAAAACATGGCAGACACTACCTTACCCACATAATCAAGGTCAGCATGGCTGGGTCTGTAGCTCAGTGGTTAAAAAGAAAAAAAAGAAATTTCAAAAGGCCAAAGGCTGGAGCAGTGGCACACACCTGTAATCCCAGCTACTTAGGAGGCTGAGGCAGGAGGATCACCAGTTGGAGGCCAGTCTCAGCAACTTGGCAAGACCCTGTCTCAAATTAAAAAATAGAAAGAGGTGGGGATATGGCTCAGTGGTAGAGCCATATCAAAATTAAAACAACAACAACAAAAAAAACCCAAACCAACTCACGTGGCAAGTCCCGTGGCCACCACGTGCCTCCTGCTGTGATGTGGTTTGTCTCCCCGCAACCCCATTACTCCAGTCTAGTCATGAGGAAAACATCAGATATGCCTCAGCTGAGGGCTAGTCTGCAAAACCCTGACCAGAAATCCTCAAAATCTACAAGGTTGTGAAAAGGAAAGGCTGAGAGACCATCACAGACCAGAGGAGACTTGAAATGTAACAACCGGAAGCAACGTGGGATCCTGGAGAAGAAAAGGGCGCGTGTGGGGAAACTGGGAAACCCGAACAGCGTCTGCAGCTGAGTGGTGATGTGCCACGTGGGTCCTTAGTTTTGACACGCGTACCCCGGCCACGTGAGACACTCCAGTGAAGGGTTCTGAGAGAGGACTGGACTCCGCTACCCTTGCAACTTCCCCCTAAGTCTAAATGTATTCAAAAATTAAAAGTGGGAGGGCCGGAGGTGCAGCTCATGGGTAGAGAGCCTGCAGGCATGAGGCCCTGGGTTCCACCCCCAGTTCTGCAAAGAAATAAATAAAATAATTATAACAATAAATAAACATAAAATGAGTTTAAACTTTGAAAGTGGATCTGGAGGTGTTAACTCGGTGGCAGGCACTTGCCTAGAATGTGCAGGTCATTCCCCTGCACCTGCCCTGGATCTGAGCGCCCCTCCATCGCCCAAGTCCGCCCTCTGAGACCAGGCAGGCACCTCTTTCCCTCCCAGCGACCTCCTTTGGAGAGCTGAGGGACGCCTCCTGTCCTCCTGTCCACAGTGGCCACATCTCCAAGCTCCTCCCACTCTCTTGTGCGACTTGGACCTCAGCTAACATCGGCCTCCCCAGCATGGACACTGCTTCACAGCAGCTGCCGATCCTGCCTGGGGCCGATCCTGCCCAGGGCCAGGTGGGACTCCGGGGTAGCCAACCCCAGCAGGGCTGCAGGAATGGAGCATGTGGCTAGTGTGCTGTAGTGTGGATCTGGAGGGTCCATCCAGGCCCATGTGTTCCAGGCTGGGTCTCCAGTCTGTGGCTCTGTGGGGAGGGGGTGGAGCCTGGTGGGAGAAAGTTAGGTCACTGGGGGGGGTGCCCTTAATGGGGACACTGGGACCCCAGCCCCTGCCCCTCTCTCTTCCGTTTCCTACTCTTCTACACACTCCCACCCTCATGCACTGTGTGGCCACAGGTCCAAAGAACCTGGACTGAAACCCTCAGTCAAGATAAACTTTTTTCCCTTTTAAATTGATTATCTCAGGTATTTTGTCCCAGTGGTGAAAGCTGACTGACACTTAGTGTAGGCCAATGAGCACAAACCATCCCCCATACCAGTACAGGAAGCCAAGCCATCCAAGCTGCTCCAGTCAATAAGAATCCCAGGACTTTGGGAAAATGGAGACAATTTTCTTCCATGTTAGGTATGAATGAAGAAGCTCCTGGAAGCTTTAGAAGGAAGATAACACCAAGGACAGGAATAGAGAAATAGAGAAAGCTAGGTCCTCAGTGACATCAATAAGCCATCTGATCAAGCCTTGCCTAAAGTCCATCTTGCTTCTTCAGGGCTCAGTTATTAAAGCTATGGTAGGCTAAAATTGACCCTCAAAGTATATCTATGTCCTAATCTCTGGAAACTGATTTTTAAAACATGCGGTGGTACACACCTGTAATCCCAGCAGCTCAGGAGGCTGAGGCAGGAGGCTAAGCCAGCCTCAGCAACAGCAAGGCATTAAGGAACTCAGTGAGACCCTGTCTCCAAATAAATACAAAAAAGGGCTAGGGATGTGGCTCAGTGGTCGAGTGCCCCTGAGTTTAATCTCCAGTACCCGCTCTCCCCCCAAAAAATGATTACATGATTTTTAAAAATAGTAGATTAGGGGTATCTTTGTGAATGTGGTCTATTCATTTATTTTGAGGGGCCTGGCACATGCTAGGCAAGCACTTTACCACTTTTCTATACTCCAAGCCCCTTTTATTTTAATTTTGAGACAGGTCTTGCCAAATTGCTGAGGCTGGCTTTGATCGTGTGATCCTCCTGCCTCAGCCTCCCAAGTCCCTGGAATTACAAGCACGCCCACTGTGCCCGGCTCTGCCTGTTTTAAGTGAAGGATGAGAACTTGGGGGATTATCTGGGTGGACTCCAAATTTTAGGAACAATCACATTTGTAAGCCAGGGGCAGAGAAGACTTGATAAGGGCACACAGAAGAGGCAGGGTGATCACAGAGACACACTGGAATGACGTGGCTCCAAGCCAAGGAATCTGGCAGCCACCGGGAGCCGGAGGAGGTAGGAGCTATTCTCTCCTGGATCCGGGGTGGAGCCCAGCCCTGCGGACACCTGGACTTGGGCCCAGCGATTTCTGATTTTTAGATTCCTGGCCTCCGAGCAGTGAGAGAGACATTTCTTTTGATTTAAGTCACCCAGAAGTCACAGGAAACAAATTCAAGAACTAATAAAATCTCTTTAATATTTCAGCCTGCTTGAATCTGACATCTCATGAGCGCAGCTGCAGGCAGCCTAACTGATACTCAGCCCTCTGTCCCCAGCCAGCCGCCTCACGGAGAGAATTCTGGAAGCAGAAACCCACAGGGAAGCAGCCAGAGATGCTCCTGGTCTCAGGCTGGGGAAACAGGGCTGGGCAGGGTGCGCACAGGCGCGAAGGCTCCAAGCAAAGGCACCGAGGAGTTATTTACAGGCAAGTCACAGTGGCCGGTGACTCCCAGGTGCTGGTCAGGGAGGTGGCAGAGAAGACTCCAGAGGCCCAGAGGTCCCAGCACCCACCAATCAGCCCAGAGTGCTCCTCAGCAGGGGCCCTGCCAGAGGGACCGGAAGGTGGGCAGGGTGGGGGGCACAGAGGGAAGGGCCCCCGTCCTTGCCTGTCATGGGCAGGCCCCAGGCCAGAAGAAACCACACTGGCCCTGAAGTGTGGACACCCGGGAGCAGGACAGGGAAGACCCTTTGGAGGCCCCCACTCCTGGGTCCAGCCTGTGTCCTTGATGCCAGGGCCAGCAGCAGGGCCCAGGGCAGAGACACTGTGGGTCTTCAGACCTGTGCAGGAGCCAGGTACAGAGCTGGCCTCCCAGGGCAGGGACGCCAGTCACGCAGGGGGCTCCCCCAGCTTGCTGGTGGCACTGGTGACCCGCTTATTCTCCCGGAGGTTCCGGAGGCGGGCGCTGAGGCTGCTGATCTCTTCCACGTAGGCCTGGGGCACCCACCCCTTCTCACCATCTGCCAGGCGGACCCCCTCCAGCCAGCCTAGGGACACAGTCAAAAGCAGCATTGGTGGCATCGAAGGCCTGATGCAAATCCAAGACCCAGGTGACATCATTTCGCATATCCCAGTTCCAGGAAGGATCCTGTCTCTAGCTGTCTTGATGAACGGAGCAGTTTTTATGGACACCTCTGAGAAGGGTATTTCCCACTCTCCCCATCACTCTCGATCCTCCAGCTTTAGGAGCAGGAAGTTCCTCTTCTTGTCTAACCTGATTCCCACACACTGTGGTTCATCAACCCTTGCGTCATCTTTCCCTGTGATGTCTGAGCCCAGGCAGGGAGTACTTTCCAGGAGACACTCACCGTCACTGGTGCGAGTCTTCACTGCCAGGATGTCAGTCTTCTCCAGGGTCAGCTCATCAGGCTGCAGGGCCTTGTACGTCCTGACACACTGAACCTGGGGGCGGTCTGCAGCCCAAGGGAGGGTCAGGGCGTCCCAGGCGGGATGAGGCAGGGAGGGGTGGTAGGAAGGAGCAAAGCAGGGAGGGTGGCTGAGCAGCTCCCTGTCTCTCCCACACCACAGGCCTGAGCAAGACTGGGCGCCCTCTGCCCCTGCCCCCACCCCACAGCACAGCCCTGGTGGAGCGAGTCCCTCCACAGGGCTGCTACTCTGGCCACGGCTCTTACCTCCCCAGCTCTGTCCCACACTTGGCCTTGACCACTAGACTACAATTTCCAGCTGCTTCAGATGCCACCCAGGAAACAGTGATGGCCTCCCAGGCCCCTGATGGCCCTCAGGCCTCGCTCCAGCCCACCTCCCAGCTGGAAGCCAGCCAGAGCCCTTCCCCTCCCCTTGGGGGAGAATCCGCAGACTCCCCCGGCCCAGGCTCCTCCCAGACCCTCCTCAGGGGTCAGACGCCCCTCCGAGGGCATTCCCTCGTCATCTGTCTGGAGCAGGGGTCTCAGCCAGTCCGTGTGGCACCCGGTCCAACCCCAAGAGCCTTCAGTTCTGGCCCTCCACCCTTTCCAACGGACTAGGTGGGCCAGGAGAACCAATGCCACAGTTAAGTGTCAGCTCTGCCAACTACTGGCTATGTGACCTTGTGCAAGTTACTTAACCTTCCTGGGCAGATATGAAAAACGAAAAAATGAGTCTCATAGAGTTGTCATGGTGATTAAATAAAATAAATGCAAATACGCGGGGCCCAGGTCTGCGCCGGCATATGGCAGGTGCTGGTGGAAATGCGGCTCCTTCCTCCCCTTCACTCCCTAAAGCTCCCCTCGACTCCCCTGCTCAGAGCCGCCGAGGGCGCCTGCCCGCTAGCAAGGTCCTCAGCGATGAGGCCGCACCATGGCTTACCAGCCCCGCGGCACACCCAAGGAGATGGCTCTGATTCAGCCAGCAGACCCTCGCGCTCCCACCCCCACAGCCCCCGGCCACCCTGGTATTGGTCCTCTTTGCAACTGATGCAAAAACAGAGGCAGACTCAGGCTCCAGACTCGGCTCTGCCACTTACAAGCTGGGTGAACTTGGACTAGTCACCTCACCACCCAGAATCTGTCTGGAACTTGTAAAATGGGCTTTGGAGATGCCAGGTGCTGCCCATGCACACAGGGCTGGCCCGTTCTGCGTCACTCCTGCCCAGCCTTCCAGGGCCCTCTGAGCCACCCCTGGCCACCCGAGGCTGGCCAGTCTCTCTCTCTACAGCCTTGCCAGCGGCATGGCACCAGGACTGGAGGAAGAGAAACCAGTGAGGTCCCCAGCCCAGGGGACATGGGGGTGGCTGGGGTGGGGGCTGCTACCTTCTCCCTCGCTGATGACCTCCTTGTCCTCCTGGGGACTGGAGGGGCACAAGGCTGAGATCCATCGCTGCTTCTCACTCCTAGGGAAGGGGGGCTGTACTGTCACAACATGCAAAATACCGTTGCTGAAACCAGGGCAGGAGGAATTGGGAATGACGTCCACCTGGGGCCCAGGCCATGACTGCTCCACCCTGGGCACACAGGCCTGCGCCCACCCATTTCGAGCACAAGAACTGCCATGTCCTGCCCCAGGCCCCATCCTGAAAACAGATTCAGGGGTAGTTGCTAGCACCCAGGAGATGCCCGGCCCCTGGGCCCCATTCAGGACACATCCACTGCTCTGTCCCGCATGCACTGCGGGGCCTGGGGGTCCGTCCTCCCTCCCCCTGGACCACTCACTCTGTGCGGGCCCTCAGCAGGAACTGGTGCTTGGCGTGCTGCCCGTGGAGGAGCCGGAGGAGGAACACGTGGCCGGGGATGCCCTGCAGCTGCAGGCTGAGGTCCCTCACCTGCAGCTCCGCCATCCTGGCGTGGACGAAAACCGCAAACCTCCCCAGCCTGCGCGACAGGGCAGGGGTCAGCTGGGCCTGGGCTCAGGCTCCTAGCACAGTCCACAGGACAGGGAAGGTGACCAAGGGAGAGCGGGTCTGCCCCCCAGCAGCCTCTTCTCCAGGGGTCAGCAAAGCCCCTCAAGAAACTGGCGGCTCCATTCCTGCCGGATGCCGACGGAGGTGGGAGGGGGCTGAACCTCTCCCGACTCCTATTCCAAGGCGCCAGCTGGATGGTCCCCTGTTTGGTGTCTGACTCCCCAGCCAGTAGAGAAGCTCCAAGAGGGCCAACCTTGGCCCTTGGCCCTGCACCCTAGAGCGATCCAGGTTCAGTAAGCACTTGGGAGAAGGAGGGCAGGAAGTGGGCGGGGTACCCGGAGCTTCTGCTACACCCAGCCCTAGTTTTTATTTATTTTTTTCTTGTTTCTTTTCTTTTCTTTCCTTTTTCTTTTTAGACAGGGTCTCATTAAGTTGCCCAGGCTGGCCTTGAACTTGTGATCTTCCCACTCGGCTTCCTGAGTTGTGGGGATCACAGGCATGTGCCACTGTGCCAATCTGTCCTGTAGCTTCCTTATCTCAGCATCTGCCACTCCAAACCAGTTCCCTTCTCTCTCTCTTCCAGGGAAGAACCCCACCAATCTGCCCCAGAGGAAGTCGTAGCTCTGTCCTGTCTTCCTGCCTACGTACTGTCCCCAGAATCCTCTTACCCTGAAGCACCTGCCACCTCTGGGGCATCTACACTCACCTGAGCAAGTGCAAGGGCTTCTGGTCTCTCCTGCTCCAATCCATCTCCAGATTGGCAGGAGAAACACGTCACCCTGCTCCTGGCTCTCCATGTTCCTTGCTGCCCTCCAACATCCTAACTTCTCTCTCCTGTCCTCTCTTCTACAAATTCAGCCTTAGCAGGTTCATCATTCCAAAACACACTGTCCTCAGGCTGGGTTGTGGCTCAGTGGTTCAGCACTTGCCCAGCATGTGTGAGGTACTAGGTTCGAGTCTCAGAACCACATATAAGAAAATAAAATAAAGGTCCATTGACAACTAAAAAAAAAAACCTGAAAAACAAAACACTGTCCTCTCATCAATTGCCATAGCCCTGCTGTGTACCCTCCTCCAGAACACCTCTCCACCTGGAAAGCTCCTATGTATCCTACAAACCCAACTAAGGTGCCCCTTTACACAGCTTTATCAATGCTCACCCCACACTAGGGGCTACCACAGGGCTACCACAGCACACCCTCCCATCAAAAACATAATTATCAGGGTGTGACATAATTATCAGGGTGTGTTTTCACTGCTCTGAGAGTCCTGTGAGCAGAGAGCAACTGTCATTCATATGTATGTCCCCAGTCCCCAGCAGAGGGGTCCGTTACAGAACAGGTTCAGTGAGAGTTAATTAAGTGAGCAAATAAATCAGGAATGAACTCTTCTCATGGCTTAAGATGCCCACTCTTCACTCATCCAGTCTCACCTCATCCCAGAGTGCTTCTTTCTGATCCCTACTCACCTGGAACAATCAGGTGCTCCCCAGACCCAGGCAGCAAGCTGACTACCATGCTAGATCTTGCTAATGGTAGCCTGTTTTACAGGTGGACAGCAGGGCAGTGCAGTGGGTAAGAACCTAGGCTCTGGTCCTTCATTCACTAGTTATCTTGAGAATAACAAGGGACCCTACTTCCCAGGGAGGCACCTGGAGGACCGAAGGGTGTCCACGCAGTATGCCTGGTCCAGACAGGCCCTGGTGAACAAATGTTGGCTATTATCGCTGACTCAGGGCAGAGCTGGACTTCAGGGCTTTGCTCATCTCTGATCTCACTGGCTGAAGTTCAGAGCAGTTTCACCTCCTCTGCACACTGCCCAACCCTTGACACTCCCATCTGGAAAATGGACCAGCCTGTGGAGAGCGGTGACAGGGGATGGGAGAGCAGTGACTGAGATCAGGGTCCCTGGTGACCTCATGGCTGTGGCATGCCTGGTGCCTGGGAATGTTCCTGTGCAAGGGCACAGGGTGCTCAGCCGCTGTGGCAACGCCCTGCACGAGGAGGCTCTGTGCAATGTCCTGTCAGCTCTGACCTTGAGCTCAGACACAGCTCCTGGGACTAGGGAATTCTTGTGCCAGACAACCACACTGGTTCCCCAGCTCTGCTCCTCCTGAGCTTGCCCGTCTATCAGGAACTTTAAACAGTGGACTTTCTCGAGAGCCACACAACGCTCCTAACCCTGCACTGTGCAACTGTGGATTGCAACTGCAGAAAAGCTACATAGATGTCTAGTTTCTGTAACTTTCCTGAATACAAGGAATAAAGCTTGCATCCTCTTTAACCTGATAACGAGACGTATATAAATAAAGACTGCTGGCGTGACTCTTTAGATCTGCTTCTCCATCAGAGAGTAGCACTCCACCTAATCCCAGCTTTACCTTCAAAATCCGCACCTGTGAGTCTTTAGGATTCCCTGTGCCCCTCGCAAGTTTGGCCAAGCTGGACACAACATGGGCCTCGCTGTCTGCCTTTGCTCTAGGAGCCTCCAAGGCTTAGGGTGCCCAAGGAGTTTGGCCTAGCACAGGTTGGTGGCTCCCAAGCCCCGTGAGAGGCCTTTAGCAGTAAGCCTGATGGAGGGGAAGAAGAAGCCTGGCTCTGATCCGCCCTCCTACCACCCAGACTCACTCCTTCCGCCGGGAGAGCAGCAAGCAGTCATTGAAGAGGTGCAGGTAGACAGCCTTGCTGGACAGCTTCAGCTTGGCAGGGGGCACGGCAGGCAGTGGTGCCAGTTCCACCAGCTCCCCATGCCGAACCAGCCAGCGAGCCTGAGAGATCAGTGGAAAGATCTGGCGGATGGAGTAGGCAAGGAGAGAGGCAGGTGAGGCTCAGGGGCAGAGAGCACAAGTTGGGGGTGGGTATGGGAATGACACAGGGTCCTCAGTCCCCAGGAGAAAGAAACTGAGGGGTGGCCAGGGCTCAGGGCCAGGGCAGAAGCCATAAGAGCCACGCACCTTGCCCTCAAAGTGGATCTTCTTGCTCAGGTGGATGAGCTCCTCGGTCCTCTTCATGGACTGCACACTGGCATTGCACCCTTGCACCAGCTGTGGAGGCCATGGGTAGGTCATGAGCCCAGCCTCAGACCCTGTCTAGGGATCAGAGACCCTCACAGCTGAAGGCTCTTTAAGGGACATGCTAGGAGTCCAGGACAGCCGGCCCGGAGCCCATCAGCCCTGTCCCACTGAGTTCACCTCCTTGAGTGCATTGAAAGCCTTGGTGGCCATGTCTTCATCTTGGGAGCCCTGGGCTGTGCGCTTCAAGATGTTCTGGAGGTGAGATTCCAAAATGAGACACGCCACACCTTCCCCCTGTGATCTTGCCCGCCCGGCCCGCCCCTCTGGGTACCTCCACCAGCATCTTCAGGCGGGTGATCCTCTGAAAGGGCAGGATGAGGAAGGAGGTGAGGGGCAGTCTTTGGCACACTGGAGACTCCTCCAGACGAGCCAGAATGCCGGGAAACTTGGGGTTTTCCAGGCTAGAAAATGGGGAGGGGTCTGGAGTCACCCCAGGGTTTACAACCCGGCCACTCCTTGGCTCTTTAGGTGCCACTTATCTTGGTCACAGAGGCCCTTGCAGGGACCCCTCCCGATTCAGAGTCACCCTTCCTCACCCCCTCCTCCGTGCCTACGCCTGCCTGCCAGCACTTCCCTCCCTCCTCCCCCTTACAAAGTCCCCAGCCCTACAGCAGGCGCTGGTAAGTGCGCTCCTGGTAGGCTTGGTTGGTGACGTAGGGCAGGTAGACACGGCGGAAAGCAGGGCAGTGCTGCAACACCACGTCGCACACGCTGAAGCGCAGCACGTCTGCCTCCAGACGCTGCTCCAGATCCTGCAGGAACCTGAGGGGTGGGTCAGGGCTCAGAGCCAGGGCAGGGGCCACAGATCCGAGGATGTACCAACCACAGGGTTGGTCCCCACCTCCACCAAGCCAGACCTCTCCCTCACCTCTCGCTGGTACTCTTGACCTCAGGAAGTTTGGAAAATAGCCATTGCTTGTCCTGCGCCCCCAGACACTCGTTGAGGTCAGGGGAGCCTAAGAAGTGACCTACGGCCACCGTCAGGCTGTGGATATATGAGGCTTCGGAGGTGATCAGCTCAAATTTGGCCTGAGGGAGGATGGACGCGGGATTTTAAGGACCAGGCTAGCCCACCTCGACGTCCTGGCCTGGAATCCTCCAATCCCAAGAGGCCACCTCCAGACACCCTGTCCCCGCCCCTTCCTTAGCGCCAACCTTAATCCGGTTTCTGGCAGGGCCCAGGATCCCACTCCTGCCGCCGGCAACAGCCGGAGCCAAAATGCGGCCCTCGACTCCACCCCTTCCTCTAGCTCCGCCCCCAGCCCCAACCCGCGCACCCCGGGGCCTGCCCCGCCTGCGTGCGCTCCTCCATCAGCCCCGCCCCCGCACTAGGCCCCGCCCCAGCTAGCTCTGCCTTCCCGGTGGCTCCGCCCCTCTTCAGGCCCTGCCCTATCCGAGGCTTCTCCCCTTGGCTCCGCCCCTCCCCGCCCCTCTCCGCCCCCCAGTCTAACCTCTATTTGCCTTGGCCCCACCACTTCTTAGTCCCAGCTTCCACCCCTCAGGTCCTCCGTGTGGACAGCCCTGCCGCAGGGCCCTTGTGACCGGTCCCCTCTAAGTCCCAGGGCCACCCACTTGTGGCCCGCACCCCCTCCGTTTTCTACCCTCTGTGGGCGCCAGCCCCGCCCACCGACCAAGGCTCCGCCCCACCCCGCCCCACCCCGCCCCGCCGGGTCCCGGCGCCCACCTCCTGCAGTTTGCAGTCACGCAGGCTGAGCGTGGCCAGGACGCCACTGCCGCGCACGTCGGGGATGTCCTGCCATAGCGAGAAGGTGGAGCCTCGCGCCGAGCGCTGCGCCCGGAAGGAGCTGCTCGGGGAGAGGTTGGCGCGCGGCGGCCCGGGCCCCTCCTCCGCGCCCTCCGCCTCTTCCCCAGGGCCCTCCTCTTCGCGCTGCTGCCGCCGCAGTTCGCGGGCGCTGGCCACGTCGCTGTATTCCTGGTACAGGACAGCTGGGAGGGGAGAGGGACGGGGAGGGACATGGGGGAGGGCCGAGGGACGCCCGCCGCTCCGGCACCGCTCCTCCCAGGTTCCCCCGAGAGCCTGCCTCACTCCACGAGCCTCTGCAGCGGTTGGACACAATGAATTCATTCATTCACTCATTTATTCAGTCCTTAAACACTAATTGAGCACCAACTGCGCGGAAGCACGGTGCTAGATACTGAGAATTCAGTTCTCCCCCTTTCACACGATCTCAGCCTCCCAGCCCTCCATACCCTGGTGCTTCCACACCGCCAGCCTCTTCCCCCGCGACCCCCTCCCAGAGACCCTCTCCACTTACAATTAAGGAGGAATCGTGACTGCCGCCTCTCGTTGGCGCTCCTGGGATCTGGAGGCGGATCTTCCTGCGTGTCCAGCCTAGGAAAGAGTGTCAGGACTCTGTGTGCACCCTGCCTTGGACCCGAGCCCGGAGTAAGAGGTGGTTACCTGGGCTCCGGCAAGCCCCCATGGCTCTCGCTGGGGTCAGCAGGTGCTGGCGGCGACATGCCGTTCACTCTCATCTCTGTGCTTCGAGGCTCCCTTCCAGATGCCTTCCCTACAGAGGTAAAGAGCTGAGGGTGGGTGGTCCAGAGGGCACAGGGCACCACACCCAGTGGCAGGTGTCCAAGGTGTCCAGTGAGTTGGTGAAGCCCCACCCGGCATGTGCTCACCCGCTGCTCTCAGGGACCAAGGGAGTTGTTGGTACCTTCTCGGGCTGCTCCTGAGGTCAGTGCCCTGGCTGAGGAATTCCGCCCCAGGCGCAGAGAAGAGTGCAGCCGGGTCATCAGCTCTGAGGCTGAGAAGCGCCTCCGCTCAGGCCCCTCAAGGCCTGCCCGGGGAGTCCCAGACAGCTCCTGCGGCCTGGGCGCCTCTGTGCTCAGGTTCTGCTCCTGCGCAGCTTGCCCAGGCTCCAGGAAGACAGCATGGGCCTGGGGGCTGCCAGGGACCTCTTCCCGCTGGTACACCCGCATCTTGCGCCCTGTGGTTGTGAGGCACAAAAGCACAGGCTGGCACCTCCCTGAGTCTCTCCCAACCCCTGTCCCCTGCTGCTGCCCTGTGGCCCGGAGCATCCTAGGGAGTTCAGGCCCCATGCCCAAGAGAAAGGCTGATGTTTCTGTGAGGATCTGGTCCCCAGGGCCATGGGAGCAACAGGAGGAGTAGAGAGCATGGGCAAAGGGCCCAGGACAGCCAGACTTGCTGCGTAAACTTGGACAAGTCACTTGCCCTCCCTGAGCGCTGTGTTTCCCTAATCACTAAGATCTGCCACTTGTCCTGACTTTGGGGAAACTCTGGGGCTTAAAGGGTTCAAAAAAGCCACCCAGCCCCTCCCCTATCTGCCCCACTGGGCCATCCCCCCCAGGGTGACTCACAGGCTGACTTCTTCTCTGAGCCATGGCTGGCCCGTCGCTGTGGCTGTGTGTGCTGAGAACTCCAGGGTCCCTCCAGAGCTGGGGGCTGGGCACCAGGACAGTGGGGCCAGCTGCCAGCCCTGCTGGGCCGCATCCCCCCACTGGTGGTATCTGGGCCTTCTGGGGATGGTGGCCATAGCAACCTTTGGAGAGGGGCAGGGGTCCCCAGGGACCAGCGGCTGCCAGAAGCCTGTAGCTCCTCCGGGGCGACGGGGAAAAGGTCCAGACATACAGGGCTCAGGGGCTGCAGGGTGGGCAGATCCACAAAGGACAGACTCTCCTGCTGGCACACAGCCACTGGGCGGCGGGCAGTACTAGGTGGCCCAGCCAGGTGGGGCTGGAGGGTCGCAGGTGGCCCACAGTCCATGCCTCCTTTGCTGCGCCACCCACCTGTGCCTGCAGGGGAGAAGGTATCAGACCCAGGCACAGGACAGCTGGACTGGCCAGTAAGCCACCACATCCTGGAGGACTGGACAAACCCTCATGTAGGCTGTTTACACACATCTGTACAAACACACACCTAATTATCTAGTTAAGAGCTAATATTTGGCACTTACTGAATGCTGGGCAAGTGTTTCCACATATCATCTCATTTAATCCTCCCAACAAGTTTATGAGTCGAAGCTGTTATTCTGCCCATTTTATAAGTGAGGGAAGTGAGGCAGAGAGGCGGTTATTTGGTGAGTGGTGGAGCCAGGATGCTCACTCAGGCATTCCAACTTTCAGGACTGTGTACATTCTCTACTACGCTGATGCATGACATATACCTTGCCACACAAATCCATGTTCCAACAAATACATCCACACATTTCCCCGAGTACAAATAGTGACACACATTTCATAGATACACTCAGACTTTGAGATTCAGGGTCACACCTTCAGACATATTTTTGATACACTTTAAGAAAGAAAAAACACCTATAGATGTTTTCTCCCAGACACGCACTGACCCATCTGATGTTTCCACACCCGCCTACCCTTTCTCACACTGTGCCAGGCACACGCACACCCCAGGATGCAGACACAAACACACGAGCCCACTAGTCCCTGCTTTGATGTTACCCAACCCCCCTCCCATACCCAGAGTGGCGGCCTTCAGTGCTGAGTGATACCCACACCCATGCCAAGCTGGCTGGGAGGGTCACAGGCTGGAAGGCGGGCCACCACCCGGGTGAGGCTGGGCCCTCCCAGGGAAGGGCAAAGAGGTGGCCTAGTCCCCCGGCTTGGGGTCAGAGGGGTTTTCTCCCACCCCAACTCCTAGCCCCTGGATCAGGCAAGGCTAAACGGATTCTTTCTGGGCAAGATGTCATCCGGGGAGCCTGCCAGAGCCTTGGGACAGGATCATGATCTGAGGGGTCTAAGTCCCCACAACCTTTGCCCTGGCGCCTCTACCCGACACCCTCCTGCCCCTCACCTCTCAGCTGAGGCCGGCTGCTGATGCTGTTGGGCTGCTCTGCAGGGGAAGCCCTCTCTCTGCCCAGCTGGCTGGGGGAGATCCCACCCAGACAAAGAGTTTGATTCATCAAACCCTGTGGTGAGGCAAGCGGGGCGGGAGGAGGGAGCAGGCAGCGGGCTGGGCGGGGGCCTACCCTAGCCTGGCCTCACTGTGGGCAGGCTGGGCAGCAAGGACCCCCCAGAGGTCCCTTCTGGCCAAATGGGCAGTGCCCAGTCTGGCAGGGCCAGGAGACCCAGGAGACAGAGTGAGACCCAGAGAAATGGAGACCATTTAGACAGAAACTCAGAAACAGACCCTGAAGACTGACAAACAGAAAACCACAGATGCTAAGACATTCAGGGACCCAGAGATGGAGACAGAGACACAGGAAATTTCAGACAGTCCAGATACTCAGAGACAGACATGAAGCCCAGAAAAAACCCGGGAGACAGATGGACAAACAATTCATGCCCCGTGGGATTGCCAGTCTGGTGGGAGAGCCAAAAATGAAAGCAATTACAATCCAGATTGGCAAGAGCCAAGCCAGAGGCCCTCTCTGAGTAGTGTGCCAGGCTCACTCAACTTGAGAATCCTGGAAGGCTTCCTGGAGGAGGTCATGGTAACTGCTGGTGCAAAATCCCCAGGACCCAGAGCACCTAGAGAGGAATAATCTGGCTGCTTTCCATTCTCACCCCTGGCCAGGAGCTGGGTGGGGACCACTGCTCCTAAGGAGCCTCCCTGAGGTGGCAGCTCTAGCTTGTTCCTGTAGCCTCTGTCCCTCTGAGGATGCTTCCCTAAGCCTCAGTTTCCTCATCTGGCAAACAGGAAAGTGGCACCAGTGTCATGGTGCTAATGTGAGAACAGACAGTGCAGGTGAAGCACCTAGGACAGAGCGGAGCTGTGGTTCATGGCCATTCCTTAGAGTGTCATTATTATTATCATCAGTCTTTCTCTTGTTGGGGTGCGGCCTGCGTCATCAGCCAGGTGGGAAAAATGAAGATGCACATGGCATGGTAGGAGTATGCGGGTGGGGACCCCGGTGGCCGCCGTCCTCCAGGTAAGTCTCTTTCTCTCCAGGAATCAAGTCCTCAGCACAGAATTCCCGCACATGCCCCTGCTCCCTTGTATTAGAGGAGATTCTCTACTTGAGTTCTAGAAGCCCCTGGAAGGCAGGGAGAGGCAATCCCCTATAATTTACAGCAATAAAGAAGCAAAACATTGAGCCCTGGGGCAGAAGCATCTCCACTTGAGGCCTTGGGGGGAAGTGAGGGTGAGCCAGGGAAGGTGGACGGCAGTGAGCAGGCTGGAGGGAGCCCTGAGTGAGCACCAGGAGTGGGCGCCTCCGCCTATGCCCAGGCCAAGGGGCGATGAGAACCGTCCACCTCGCTGAGCTGCCGGCCCCTGGTGTGGCCCACCCACCCTCAGTGCAGGGGATCAAGTAGGGGCAGAGCTGCGTTCTTATTGTGTAGCTTATCTCCGTCAGAGAAAACGGAGGCAAACCTGAGGAAGAGAACTGGCCCCAGGCCGCAGGGACACTACCTGCCCAGGACATAATCCCAGGAGAAACCAGTGGCCACTAGGCTAGGGTCATTCTAGAATCCAAAGGGGTGGGGGAAACCTGCCCAAGGTTCAAGGCCCCACATTGGCACTTATCAGCTCTCTGTGAACTTAGGCAAGTCATAACCCATCCCTGGGTCTCAGTGTCCCCACCTTCAAAGTGCCCCAAAGCCTCCCACCCCAGCTGCTCCCTCTAAGAAACCTGTGTCATCCTAAATGTCTCTGCAGGACAAAAAGGACAGGCAGAGGCCAGGGAGAGTCCTATCATTGGGCACTGCCAGTCACAGAGGGCAATAGGCCACTTGGCAAGGCTGGCAGTGTCCTCGCACACTACTATGGTCTTTTCCCTGCCCCTACCTAGTGCCCCTTGCCCTGCTGCCCACAGAAAGAGGGACCCTGCCCCTTAAGGACAAAACCAAGTGGGAGGTCTTGGCTGGAAAGGGCCAAGCAGTCTGCAGAGCCCCAGGAGGCCATAAGTGTGTTGGGGCCAGGATCAGAGGCCAGGCAGGCAGCACAAAGGACTCACTCGGAAGACTGGTGGGAGGCGATGGGGCTGCTGGCACCCTGGGGGCCCTACCTCAGCCAGGGAGCTCCGTCCAGCTGCCGGCACA